>NC_136927.1:63126438-64326438 GCF_949752795.1 Hyperoodon ampullatus | reverse complement strand
TATAATGGTAGGTGAATCAATTAAATTTCTAGACTCACTCTTCTCCACTGCAAAATGGAGACAACAGAGCTGCTTCATGGGATAAATGAAAAAATATGTTTTGTGAGGCACCAGCCCGTGGCCTGGCACAGAACAGTTGTGCAATAATGTCAGTTCCCTTCTTCACCATGTCTACTGCAGGATGAGAAAATTAGCATCTGTACTCTTCTAGTTGTTGAAATAATGTCCCAGAAGAGGAGGGAAAACTATAGGCCCAAAGAAGTTGACAAGAGTATTACCTAGCAAAAAAAAGTAGAAACAGCATAAATGTAGGATGGTCAATAAACATTATACTGGCAGTTAAAAATTTTGCCTATGTAAACCATGGAGCCAAAAAAAAAAAAAAAAAAACCCAAACAAAAACTCATGAGTAAAACATATGCAAAAGAGTAACAACTATAATTATGACCAAGAGAAAATGCACCTGGACAAGGGCTGAAAAAGTATGGCATACTGAAAAGTATGATGTGTCAGGGCAGTGGGGTAGAGTGAATTTTTCCTTTTTTTAAATTTAGAATTCTAGTAATAGTGTTTGGACACCTGAGGTGTTTAAAAAAAAAGGGGGGTGAGAAATAGATCAGGTAATGAGAGGTTTAGTAAAAAGCAAGTGTTATGCTGTGCTGGGCTATTTTCTGGGGGCCTGCCTGCACTCAGGTCATGGCTGGAAGGAGGGTGTACCTTCTGTGTTCACCACGATGATTCCCTGCACGCCCTTCTGGCTCTGAAGTCGCTTCAGTGTCTCCTCCACCTCTGCCTGCCAGAGAGAATAAGACCAAGGTTAGGAGGGGTCAGGAAGGCTGGATCAACTCCCTCACAGCCCTGGCAGATGAATCACACATTCCAACAACAAACAAGTAACACCCAGGCACGTGGCACTTCCTGAAAGCTCCCCAGGCCTATTTGGAATGGTTCCTAGGCCACCACCAGCATCTAAACCATCATCTTCCCAGTATGGGGTGGGGCTGTGCTCCTGGCCCTTTGCCCACCAGGGGCCCTTTGCCCCTCAGCTGTTGGGGAGCAGAATTCAAATACCATTCCCAGGAGTACAGACACATCCATGACTCACATATTTGGTACAGCTGGGGGACAAACCAGAGGACTCCAATGATTAAAAAAAATCCAAACAGGGGTGTCTAACAGGAAGGAGACACATCATCATTTGTGGCCCAAAGAGCACAACTGAAAACATCCCAAAGGAAGCAAAATGATCCCATGAGGATAGACTCAGTGACCTAATAAGCTGGCACCTGAGATAGGGTGACACGTGGCACACAGCCATAGCAAATGCTGAGGAAGGGGCTCATTAATCCTGCATCTCCGGGTGCTAGTCTGGGTGGGATACTCTGGCACATGGAATTTGTAAACAGGGTGGACAGACTCTGGGCCCTCACCTTGCATGCAAGCCCTTCTCTATTATTATTCCCATCTCTTTTACCCTTCCATCCACTCTCCACCTACATGTCCATAACTCCCTGTCTCCACATCTTTTTACCCGAACAAGGCCTCTTCTCTGCTGAAATCCAGCAAATTCTTCTAGATCATCTAAGATATCACCTCCTCCATGAAGCCTTGACTGTACCTCTCTGGGGATGCATTAGGTACTGCTTTACTTGGAGTCTCTATAATGGTCTGCAGAGTAGGGGCTCAATAAATAGCTGTTAAACTGAACTAGGTCTAACTCTTCCTGTGGACGGAGACTGGCCCGAAGTGTTTGTTCTAGGAGGTCCCTTCTGTACCCATCCAGAATCTAGTCAGAAGCTCCTCACAGGCCGAGAGTCAGATTATGTTGGAAACAGAGGCTCTGTTCACCAAGAGAGTGGTCCCCCACCCTCATGGGCTAATGAGTTGGCCCAGGGGGAGGAGCTTCTAAACAGTGGACGGAGATAGCACAAAGGTTGTTTTTCTAGTAGGCACAAGCCTCACAATCCAGTCTCTGCCACCCACCCCCCAATGACATGTGAATACTCTCAAATGCCAGATGGAAGGGCAAACAAGTTCCTTCTACAAAATGGCAGAGAGCCTGATGCCTCTATAATCTGGAGCCTTGGGTAAAAGGACAGGGCTAGCTATGTGGATGTGAGAGTATAATACAGTGCGTTATACATGTATGAGATCATAACTCATTCAGCAGACTTTCAGTGAGCTCCTACTACACACTATTCTGGAGAGGAGCGGAGAAGTATGATAGTGGTCAAAACTACACCGTACTCAATCTGACCTGGTAACCCTCCTGGAAATTCATCCTAAGGAAATAATCCAAAAGAACTAAAAGAACACAGCAAGGTGTCTGCTGCTGTGACATCTACAATAACAAAAAAGCAGGAGGAGCCCCAAATACCTAGTAATTAGGGAAAAGGCCAAGGAAATTTTGGAATGTCCGTTCACAGGAATATAATACATACATTAACAATGGGGATCAGAATATTTACACCACCACAAAGAGAAAGTGCTGCGAGACTGCATATACATGAAAACAAGAAGAGGGCTAGAAGGATTATGGAAAAAATTAAAAAGCCACACTGAGAGCAGAGAAGTATAGATTAGGTTTTCGTCTCTTTCTTTCTTTTTTTTAAACAGCCTCTTTTACTCTATTATATTGTTTCTATTTTTTATATAATTCCACATATATACCTATTTATTTGTTTATTTATTTGGTTGCATCGGGTCTCAGTTGCGGCACACAGGATCTTTCGTGGCGGTGCTCGGGCTTCCCTCCAGTTGTGGCTCGTGGGCTCCAGGGTGTGTGAGCTCTGTAGTTTGCCGCATGCAGCCTCTCTCCTTGAGACGCGCGAACCCAGTAGCTGTGGCACGTGGCCTTAGTTGCCCCGCAGCATGTGGGATCTTAGTTCCCCGACCAGGGTTCAAACCCGCATCCCCTGCATTGGTAGGCGGATTTTTTACCACTGGACCACCAGGGAAGTCCCCATTGTTTCTACTTAAAAACATTTTTTTAACCCATCTCTCTGTGTATCCAAGCGATCGGGGCTCTGACATTCTCAACATTATGAGAATAAGAATATATAGGAATAAGTAGGATGGCAATTTAGGGCAGCTCAAACAATCTGCAGTCAAACGGGACGGGGCAAACTAAAACCAAAGATGCCAGAATCAAAGTCCAAAATACCCCTGGAGATTGGAAAGTGAGGCTGAAATGAAAAAGATGAAATTTCATAAGACTGCTATTCATTCAATAACTATATGGGAAACTTCTATGTGCCAGATGTTGTTTTAGGCCTAGGGATGCTGTATTGAACAAAATACGATTAAAATCCCTGCTCTCATGAAGCCGACATTTGTGGGTGGGGGGAAGGGATCAGACATTTAAAAAAAAACATAAAATACAAATGTCAAATACAGTAGGGATGGGGGATCTGGAATGCAGGGGCTGATGGCAATTTTAAACAAGGTGGTCAGAGAAGGCCTCACTAAGATGATAGTTGAGTAGAGATCTGAAAGGAAACGAGGGAGCTAACCATGCAGATTTCTAGGGAGAGTGTTCCAGAAAAAAAGCAAAGGAGACAGTGCGGCTGAGGGCAGTGAGTGGCAGGCAGCCAGATGAGGGAGGGAGCCAGGATCAGACTAGATTTCAGGGGGCCTCATAGACCAGAGTAATGACTTTGGTTTTTAATGGGGAGGGTGTGAGGAGCCACTAGCAGGTTCTGAGGTGAGCAGTGACAAGATCTCTTTCCAAAGGATGGCCCTGGCTGCTGTGTGGAGAATGGACTGCAGGGGGCAAGCACAGCCTGCCTGAGCCCGGGCCTGGCATGTGCTGCTCCTTCTGAAAGCAGCAACCTTCTCTCCCTCACTCAACCACTTGATGTAACTAAATCCCAACTCTTTGGACTCAGCTCACGAGCCTCCTACGGGAGGCCTTCTCTGACACCTGCCCCTCTTCTAGGCACCCACGCACCCTGACTCCATAGCACTTATCACAGTGGAGTGTAACTGCCTGTTCTGCATCTGTCTCCTCCTCCAGACCCAAGGCACCCTGGGAGCAGGAACCTAGACTTTGTAATCCCAGTACCTGGTACAGCATAGGCTCAATAGATACTTAAGGAACAAATAAAAACCATTTCTACAACCATGTTTTACAAAAAATCAACCTTTTTAAGTTCAGTACCCAGGATGAAAAGGAGCTAAGGTTTAGTTGATCCTAAATTTAATGAGAACCAACTACTGAGATCTGGCTGCTTAAAAAGTATACACACTTACCAAGAAAGGGAGGACATACACATATACAATGACCAACTCAGAATCTGCTATAGGTCAGATATTAGGATGAATGTTTTCAGACACGTCTCATCTGAACCTTCCATGGTTAGTATGATCTCCATTTTACAATGAGAAAAACCAAGGTTCAGAAAGGAGAAGAGTTTTTGCCCAAGGACACACAGCAGGTCAAGAGAGAAGAGCTGAGGGACTTCCCCGGTGGTGCAGTGGTTAAGAATCCACCTGCCAAGGCAGGGGACATGGGTTCGATCCCTGGCCTGGGAAGATCCCACATGCCGTGCAGCAACTAAGCCTGTGCGCCACAACTACCGAGCCTGCACTCTAGAGCCCACGAGCCACACTACTGAGCCTGAGTGCCACAACTACTGAAGCCCACATGCCTAGAGCCCGTGCTCTGCAACGAGAAGCCACCGCAATGAGAAGCCCTCGCACTGCAACAGAGAGTAGCCCCCGCTCACTGCAACTAGAGAAAAGCCCAAAATGCAGCCCAAAATAAATAAATTAAAAAAAAAAGAGGAGAGCTGAATATACCACTGACCGCAAATGATGAGGTCCCAGTCCTCAGGGAGCTCACATTTTGGTGGAAGAGACCTTCAAAAACAAATGACCAAGATTCTTGCAGGGTACAGGGATGGGGCTGGGGGGGGCGGGGGGGACAGGAGGATGCTACTTGACAAGTGTGGTCAGGAACACCTGAAGATGTAATCTTTAAGCCAAGAACTAAATGATGAGAAAGAAAAGCACTCCACGCAATGGGATGAAAGCAAAGGCAGTGAAGTGGGAAGGAGTCTGGCATGTTCAGAGGAATAAAGAGAACCAGTAATGCCAAGGTTTTTGATTCTTTGCTAATCTGACAGGCAAAACCCAAGTAATAGAAAGCCAACTTTTCTTTAATGTTTAAGAATTATCAGTGAGGTTCATCAGAAAAATAAAAAAACAAAAAACTTATCAATGAAGTTAAAGTGGAATTTGCTTGCATCTCTCCTTTTTTGAGTCTTGATTTTTCCATATATCTTATTGATTTTCAAAAACTTATGTTAGAAATATTAGACTTTTGTCCATCATATAAATTACACTTCTCCCACTTTTCAAATGTAGCCTTATGATTTTTTTCAATAATCAGAAGTTCAAAATTTTTATGTAGTCAAATTTAATAAAAATTTTTCCTGGAAGACTAGAAAATAGCTTCTCCAATCTGACCCCAACCAGTAGCGTGGGGCTAGGCCTGGGTGAATGGGGGTCATGAGGTCTAGAGGAGGCACTGCACACCTGCTTTCAGGAGAAAATGCTTAAAACAAACTTCAAGTTCAGTCCTGAGGAGCCAAGAAAGAAAACAAATGATGCCAAAAAGACACAAGCAGCAACAGAGACATCTGCAGATGGGAAAGGAGTCCTAGTTAGGCATCCAAGTCATGCCACCTTTGTCTTTAAAGTCTGTCATCCCTGCAGTGCTAGTCAACTGGAACCAGAAATATCTGAGTGGATCCTCTGGGTCGGCTCACATCACCAAATCCCTGTCCTGCTCCTACAGACAGCCCAGCTGGTATCCTCAGCACCCGGACTCTTTATTACTATTAACATGGGTGTCTGCATCAGAGAAGGGTTCTCTAGTTCCCAGCTGCATGTTGCTGACAAACACACACACACACACACACAAAACAAACAAACAAACAACAAAAAACAAGCAGCAGTAAAACTCCAGGATTATTCATTGGTTTGGCATAGGAGGGATAACCATCTGAAGCAAATGATTCACAAAGGAACTGTGACCAATTTGACTAAGAAGCATGAAATTTTTAATTGCCATAAAACAAAAATGAATTAAAAGGAGGGAAAAACATTTGCATCAAATAGAACAAAGGAGTAATTCCAAAATACCACACAGAATGATTATGTTTTTGAACGCTGGCAGTATTATGGCAAAACTGGTACGAAGGCAATATGACCTTTTGGGAAAGCTACAGGACAATACTATTGCGAGAACCGTAAGTGCTGGTCCCCTTGCCTCAGAAATTCTTTTCCTGAGAATTTCTCCTAAGGAAATAAACTAATAAATTAAAAAAAAAAAGACAAAGAAAACAAACTCTACACATTCAGAGACATTCATCACAGTGTTATCTCCGTTAATGAACTAGAAGCAACCCAAATGTACACCAGGGGAATGATTTGGCAAATTATGGTAAAAATATTTCGCTGACTATTATGTAGTTACTAAAAATGATTCATTACAAAGATGATGCAGCAACAAAGTTATATGTCTTTGGACATTAAAACAAACAGAAACAAAAAACTAGCAGGTACATCTTGAAAAATAAGCATATGTGAACAAAGAGGAAGAAGAATGTACAAAGATGAAAATACTTGTGTGATGGAGTAAAACTGGATGCTAATTATGGATGATTTTTATATCACCTCACCATCCTAAGGGGCAATTTGTCAGTTTCTACCAAAATGTTGAAATATGCATGCCAGAAGTACCACAACTACATAACACAAACATAAATGCAAAAAAAAAAAAAAAAAAAAAGACAAAAATAATACTGCAGCATTGTCTGGATTGAAAAACTGTAAACCATCTAAATGTATATACTGCAATAGAATATGAATACAGTCCTTTAAAAGAATGAAGTAGATTTGTATTTATCGACATGGAAAAATATTTGATATCTTTTAGTGAACAGAGTAGGTTGCAGAATGAGATTATCTATACATATTAGCCTAAAGTAAACTTAATATGTATAAATACATATGTTCCAGTTTCATGTAATAAACAGGCTATATATAAATGTGCTTATGCACTAAACAAACCTGGAAGGAAACACACCCACTGTCAACAGTCATTACCAGAGGGAAGTGAGATAGGGACTACTTACACTTTCTACATTACATACTTTGGTACTGCTTCAATTTGTTAAACTGTGCATCTAAATATGTTTTGCTTTTATGAATATAAACACACAACAGCATGGTACAGGTTGCAGGAAGCTACCATTTGTGTAAGAAAAAGGGGGCATATATATACATATATATGTATATACATATATATACACTTAGATCCTTTCAGATTATTATTACTTTTTTACTGTAAGATTTGTTAAAAAAATTTTTTAGTTTAAAAAGTGATGTGAAAGATGAAGTTACTTCATCTATACTATAAACTAGCTAACTATATAAAGCAAAGTATACAGCTAAACTATATAAAGCAAAAACTGAAGAGAAAATGACTAATAGGAGTAATATGCCTAATTATAAGTCGTCACCTCCAGGTCACGGCACTGTTTCTTATTCCTTTTCAATTTTTCTTATAGACTTTAAATTCTTAAATACGATTTCTGAAAACCATTCACATGATTTAACATTTAAAAGGTCTTTTCAAGTTTTTTACAAGTTGGGAGGATTAAAAACACAAGAAAACAAACCTGTAAAGGCGTAAAGGGCCCACAGTTCTAGCCAGCAAGGCAGGAACCCCAAGGGTGGATCCCGCTCGTTTCTGACTCATGCACCATGTCCCAGCGTCTCGAAAGAACCACAGGAACAGAAAGGCAGCAGTCGAGTTTCTAGGGTTCAAATACACCTCTGCCATTTCCTGGGGAAAGGCACTTAGCTTCACCAGGCTTTAGACTCCAAGTATGTAAAAGGGGGATAACGGTCGTACCTACTTCACAGCGCTATGGTGAGGAGGAAGGGCAGGGTAGGTAAAGCGCTTAGCAGTGCCTGACACGAATTAAGCTTCCCGGAAGTGTAATCATTATTGTTGTTATCTCGCCACAAGGCCCAGGATGCTAGGAGGCAGAGGCCTGTGGGCCTGCCTCCACATCTCCGTCAATCCTTCGCCGAGGCCCAAGCAACTGCTTCCGGTTTAGGGACAGCGGGATCCGGTGTCCCCTCGGTCTAGTCTGGAGGCCCGCGCCGCCCCGGTTCCGACCTCCAGACAACTCAGCCCCGGCCCCGCCCAGCCCCGCGGATGCCCAGTCCAGCGCTCGGAGCCGCCCCCGGAGGATGGAAGGCCAGGCTCAGGGTGTTGGGAAGTCGTGCTCGGCCACCTCCCGTCCGCCTGCCACAAGCTCCCAGCAGACACTCACCATCTCGGACCGATCCGGTAGCTCCGCGTCCCCAGCCCTCAGCCCAGTCCCGCTGCCTCTCTGCGCCTGCGCACAGCCCCCTGTCAAGGCGGACAGCCTCGGTAACCTACCAGGAGCCAGCGTGGGACGGCTGGGCGGGAGGGTAGGCGGATCTTAGCTGCCCCAGGGCTCGAGGGGAACTTGCCCTGTGCCGTCCGAAAATGAACAGCAAAGGAGCACTTAAGCTATGGAAAATTCCTAATGCCCGCTGTGCCGAAAAGACGCTGGTTCGCGTTGTTGGAAGAGGCTTTCAACTCTCAACCGAGGTCTGAGCTGGATCTGCAGATTCTGGGTGGAGGGTCGTGAGCGATTCTGAAGGCGAGGATGGGAGTTGCTGAGACCTCCTTTCAGGCAAAATGAGGCGCGAAGCCAAAAAGCTCCGAAAACGCGGGAAAATCCGGAGTTCGTGCTGGAGTCAAGCGTCCCTGGGTTCTCCAGAGCGACTCCCTTGGGAATATTCCATGCAGGCTCTGAGAGAAGCGGTCAGGTCTAGCCTGGGAGTCCGCAGCCTTTGAACCCCGAGCTCAGCAGCCACCCGGTGTTCCTTTGAAGAAGCCACCTCACATTTCTGTGCTCCCTCATTTTCTCACCTTCTTCCTGGAGCCCTATTGTTGCCAACAAATCTTGGCTCTCTGTGCACCGATGCTGAACAGAAATACGAGACAGATTTTGGAGGATAAGAGAGATGGCTTTATTCCTCTGCCAGGCAAAAGGGAAGACACAGCAGGCTAGCGCCTCAAGAACTGTGTCCCCCCACCCCCAAACGGAGATTTTATATGTGGGGCTCGCAGTCCCCGGTATATAAGGATCAAAGTAGTGAAAGTCTCGCATTCTTTTTCTCCTTGCATTATTTCAAAACAGTCATAGCTGGCGTTAGGCAGTCCAGTAATTGGGTCCCTTTGTCTCTGGTTTATCTGCCTGCGACCTTCTTTCTGAAATGCAAAAGCTACAGGGGGTGATTTGTTACCAGGGGGCGCAGGGAATATAAACACCAGGACCACGATGTAATTTACATGAAGTTTGGGGTTGATAGGCCCAGGATGTAACTCACACAGCGTTAGCGTGATAGGTGCAGGATGTAATTTACATAGTGTCAGGGAGTGAGGTTAGTTTTGTGAAGTTCAAATCTAGTTACAGACACTACCGATTAGTAACAGTTAAAATAAAGCAAGGAGTGATTAACACTTTCAGGCCAGGTTATGTTTTCTTCTCCAGCCTGTTCACTGTTCCCTTTACTTTCCTTGTTCTCAGGAGAGGGAAAAAAACCACCTCACTTCTATTTTTATTGCAACACTGTTGTTCCGTTTTCCACAAAAATTTATGGGTTCTCTAGCAGGAAATAATTTGCTAATTAGTTAGCCTCAGCTTACAGTGTTTCTTTGAGGCACTGGATCTTGCTGAATTCAACGCAGATGATCTCCAAAAATTCATTCCACTGTAGCCTCTTTCAATTGGGGGAGGATCTGGTTTTCCTTCTAGGGGCATCTGCATATTAAGAGGATTGAATAGTGACTTTACAGTGAGGAAACCTGGCAGGCACCATCTTAACCAGAGGATCAAGGTTAACATAACTGGTAATGGGATATTGATATGTGCCCTCTGATATGCACCAAGGGCACACCACCTCTATGGTGTTTTTCACAAAAAGAAATCCATGGCCTTAACCATAAGAAAACATTAACCAATCTTAGGACATTCTACAAGGTGCCAGATCAATACTCTTCAAAAGATGTCAAGGTCTGAATGAGGAACTGTCACAGATTGGAAGAGACTGAGAAAAACGACACTGGTGGGAAAACTGGTTGATACCTGTATAAAGGTTGTAGTTTAGTGTCATTTTACCGATGTCAAGTTTTCATAATTGTACCAAGTTATATGGGATGTTAACATTGGGGAAAGCTGGGTGAAGTGTGTGCAGGAGTTCTCTGTACTATACTATTTTTTTGCAACAGCTCTATAAGTCTAAAATTATTTCAAAGTAAAGTTAAAAAAAAAGGACTGGATACAAAGAAATGATTATTGAATCTGGAAACATTATAAAAGTGTTTAGCAAGGGGAAGAAGGGCTGCAGTGACTGGACCTCAAAATAACCTGGGAGATAAGCACAGGATGATCATCACCACCATCTTACATATGGAGAAACAGACTGAGAGGGGGTGAATGAATTGAACAAGATCACAATCACAAAAGCAAAAAGTTCATGTGACTGGAACCAGAATAAGAATTGAGGAGTTGGAAGTAGTCAGGGCCTTGAGTGACAGGCTTAAGAGTTTTGGAGTTTATTCTGTGGCAATGGAGGAACCACTGTAATATTTTAAGAGGGGAGAACCATGAGACAACTCTTCCACAAATCATTCTGAGGCAGCACAGATGGACTGGAGAGAACGGAGGCAATGACAAGAATTTGCTACAGTCAACCATGGTAGGGATGATGGACGTGGGCTGTGGTAATGCGGGCAGCTCCGAAAGAAGTGATTCAGAAGTTTTGGGGCTTCCCTGGTGGCGCAGTGGTTGAGAGTCCGCCTGCCGATGCAGGGGACACAGGTTCGTGCCCCGGTCCGGGAAGATCCCACATGCCACAGAGCGGCTGGGCCCGTGAGCCATGGCCGCTGAGCCTGTGCATCCAGAGCCTGTGCTCCACAACGGGAGAGGCCGCAACAGTGAGAGGCCCGCGTACCGGAAAAAAAAAAAAAAAAAAAGTTTTGGAAGTGGATTTGATAGGATTTGGAGACCAATTAGATGGAACAGCTGAACTGGTTATGGAACAGCTGAACTGGTTGTGAGTAGCAGTACAGCAAAACGTTTAAGCACGCAGTCTTTGGAATCAGACAGTCCTGGATTCCAATTTGCACTCTTGCCACTTAATAGCTGTGGACACTTCAAGTTACTCAATTACGTTGAGCCTATTTTCTATTCTATAAAATAGAGATAATCATTCCTCTCTGAAAGTGACCAGGAAGACTGACAGTGCATGTAGCATATCTAAGTGTCTGGGACATAGTAATAAATGTTGACAGCTGTCCTGGACTAAGTAAATATAGGTGTGATATTGGTCGCTAGGATAGAGAAGATAAATAGAAGAGGTCTGAATTAGAAATGAGGAAAATAACAGCATGGCTATTTTCAGCGATCTGCAGGTATGACTGAAAATTCTCAGTGTCCTTCCCTGTGAGTTTCTTTGAGGAAACCCTCCTGCCCACAGCATCTCTGCTCAATGGGAACCTGTTCATAAGGGACCAATACTGTCCTTTCTAGGTCTCCAGTGAAGACCTGGAAGATTCCCGTGGATCTTTCCCCTAAATGTCCTGACCACAAAGAAGCCCGACAGACATATGGGAATTGACCAATGAAATGAGCTGCAAGTGACAGCAGTTTCTATTCTGGAGTTACACAGTGTGAGACACTCTTCCTAAAAGTCCAGAGAATAGCAGCCAGTCAGTCATAGCTGAGTCCCAGTTTGATGCTTTACAGGGTTTGGGGCTGGACAGCCAAATGGTCAGTAAAAGTAACTACTTATTTTCCCATGGAAGATTTCCTCATGCTGTGGGGAACATGTCTTCCCTCTTTTTTTTAGCCACGCTGAAAACTAGAGCTTTCTAGCTGCTTATATAGGACAGAATAAACAGGATAGGGCCTACTTTGCAGGATCTCGAAGGAACCTGTCCTCCAGTCACTGTTAGATCAGAATATTAAAAAAAACCCACTTCCCTTAGCATCTTTCCCCTGGATCTATTTTAAATAAGAGCATGATCACTTGGTTTCCTAATAAGAAAAGGTCTTGGTAGCCAGCTGGTAATTCTCAGTTGAGCACCTATGGCTGGGATCCTGTCTTAGGGAAACCCTTGACTGTCCCAGAAAAGGAGATGTCTTCATCTTGGTTCTCTTCAACATAGGCACTAAATACAGTCTCACCTGAGTCCTCCTAGATTTTTTCCTATCTACTCCACAGTACAAGACAGGCTGTAACCTGCTCACTTACAAAAGCAGAGGGGCAGAAATCTATATGACCTGTTCACATAGAAGGCTTCCCTGCAAGTGGGGAAAACCTTACTCAAGACTAAAAGAAAAGTGTGCAAATGAAGGACCAAAAAGTTTAATTGTAAACAGTCTTACAACTTTTAGGGAAATGCAAGTGAGGCAGCCCCCTGCAGGACCTTTATAAGAGCACTTCACTCCTTGTGGTATTTGTAAAGTTACCTGAGTGTTTGAAATTACAGTTCAAGAAAACAAAGGAACTCCAATACAGTAATATACAATCCAGTGCTGCCATTCCATTTTTGGTTAATGAAAGCATAGCATATATACAAATAATTTTGTAAATGACTCTAAAAGAAAAACAAAAAAATGAGGGGGGCTGGAGATACCAATAATATTAAATAGAAGTAGTTAACCTAAAGGAGTTTAAAAGGATGGAGTTACATCCAAAACAAGGAGGGATATAAAAATAGAGAAGTCTAATTCCATGAGTCATCCCTAATAACATTTCAGATTATTAACCAGGTAAATAAAAAGTGGCAGAGTGGGTTTGACTGAAGTAGTTCATTTAGGATGAGACCTCTTTGGGCAGGTGAGTCATGTTTCACTAAAATTTCAGATGAATTGACATTGGTATGTCAATCTCCTGATGAAAAACTAGTACCTGATTTTTAAATAGAGTTATTGTAAGTCTTATGAAATTACATTCTTCTGCACTCTGATATAAGATCATAAAAGACAGAGCAGTAATTCATTATTATGAGCGGCTGGACCAGTTTTAAATCACTCTATTTGATGAAACAAGTGAGGTCCTTCCCTCCAGACCCAGATTATGTGAAATGCTGCCTTCCCCAACCTCCCAAAAGAGCAGAAGAATAAGGCAATTGCTCATTTTACTTTGTTTTTATTTCAACATAACATGCAGTAAAAAAATTAACAGGATGTATTAGCATTTACAATGCTTACAAAGAAAAAAGGACTCTAAAAAGCAATTTAGTTCAGATTTAAGAAATCGCTCTAATTAAACACTTACAATAAATCTATTTCCAAATGATCAATTTGGACCAAAATTTAAGATAGTATTTGGTAGATATTTATGTCTGCTGTCTATTTGCAGTATTTTTATATAACCTCTGATTCTTGGGATATCCAGCCCCCATTTTCCTAACACAGCAGGGAAAGACATATACATGTGGCCATTTAAATTAAAGGAAGAAATGGAGTAAGGGAGATCCCAGGCTGCAAAAATATATACAAGCATTTACCTTTTCCAGAACTAAACGTTTCTTCCATAAAAATATTAAATAGCCAAGCCCTATAGAACTAGGGCCAGGACTACTTCAAATATAACTATTCTGTATTTTAAAAATATAGGGCAGAAAGCCTTTTGGATATTTATACATTTTTGAACAATATTTCTAGGTCCCTAAATGAATCATCAAGCATTATGTAGAACAAAAAAAGTCTACTTTCTTACATTATCTCTTAATTTAATCTCATAAATCTCTAGTAAATATTGTAGGTAACTACATTTCAATGTAAGCATTCACCTCAATAGGAAGTCTTTATAGAAGGCTTAATCTCCATAGCCATATATTACCAAAATTCAGACTTATATATAACGAATGGGTAGTTGGCAGACATTCGCTCTGTAAGACAAAGCAAGAATTTTTTGCCCCCTACCAACAAAAAGGCAGAGTCACTACTTTGAAAACAACTAGGGCTTAGACTGTACTACATTTCCTAGAGTAAGGAGAATAAAATCAAAATAAAGATAGGATTTGGGGGGAGCCGAATCTCTCCCTTTACACTAACAATTTCTGGATGAGGCAACCCTTTCACTCACATAAGTATGCTTTATGATGGCAGTGTTTTAGAGTACAGATACACAAGTTGCAAAGTGTTTTTGTTGTTTTTCCAAGATGGAAGAGTAGTTAGGGACAAAAACCCCCATTTTCTTTCCATATACAACAGGGGTTTGCTATTCTCTGCTGATTTTTGGCTCAATGCTATTTGTTCATGCTATGGTACTGAAACCTGCCAAAGTTCCTATCTCATGAGCTATGAGGCTGTCCTCAGGGTTCAGCTATGATAGGCACTCAGCTGGCTTCGGCTTCCTCCCACTGTCCATAAAGTCAAACCTCTGACAGCTGTCATCTTGACAGAGTCTAAGAAGGCTAAGTTAAAAAAATTCCCACAGAGAAAGTCAAAGTGCATTCATTAATCAGTTACTAACAGAGCAATCTAACAGTCATGGGGAAAACCTGTTAAAATTTTTAGAGGTGAACAGAACATCCAGATCAGGACAAGGGAAAGAATGGAAATAACTACTCTAACAGGTGTCAGAGAAATTATCAATTTAAAAAGTTTTAATTCACATACAGAATACATTTCTGTGGTTACTAGAAATGTATTGCAAATAAACGTATTACTCCCTTCTTTTTAGCCAGTACCACAGCTCTCCCTCCCTAATGAAAATGTAATTTTACAGGATGTTTCATTGACCTCTACTTGATTTAGAAAGCACTCTAGTTATAACTTGAACTCCTTAGCAATAATTAAATGTAACTGAAGTTGTTGGATTATGATAAAATTATAAAGATGCAATTAATATACAGGAACATATAAAAATTGTTGATGGCCTTCAAAGAATTCAGCTAAATTAATTCCAATTCTAGGTTAACTTTTTTATACAGACAGTGAAGGAAGCATAGTGTTAATATTGTTTGTGAAGTTTAGTATTTGCAAGGCAATTAAAACAAACTTCCAAATGAAGAGAGTTATGCAGTCATTTGCAGGCTGGGACCAACTTCTCTCTGAATTCAAATTAACAAAACTACTTTGTAGAGAGATACAAGAGTCTCACATCTCTCCTTTCTAGAGATAACATCAAAATGATGCATGGATTTCATGCTCCGGAAAGGAAAAACAACAGTCAGGCCAGGCTGAAATAAGAGGGAGAGCACAACCCAGAAGTTTGCTCACATCCCCAGAAGCTGGGCTATTTTAAACAAATACCTCTTACCATGAGGCTTAACAGGAAGATCTTACCTATTTTAGTTACCAAGGGACTTCCCTGCATATTTTCAGAATCTCTAAAAGAAAAAACCCTACTCCCAAATGAGACTTCTGATACACATATACAAAATTTTTGTTAAGGAAACAATCTAGTGGAATAAGACAAGGCAGATTTCATTGTTGTGTTAATTCCATGTTAAGTACGGTTTTGACTAGTCATTTGCAGATCTGAGTTCTGGAACATTGAGAAGGAATCCAGAATCACTGGGAGATAAATCTCAAAGATAACATTAATTTACTTACACTCAAGGTAACTCTCTAAACAGTCACAGTCCAATTTTACAAGATGTGCAATAGGCAAAGAAGGAAAAGGACAAACATTGCAAATAAGTTCTTGTCCTTTGGCGGTGCAAGCTCTCCGAAGTCACTCTTGTCCAAATCCTTCTGTTTCTTCAATAGCAAATAACAGCTTTTCCTTCAGCTGCTCATAGCTCTTGTAGGGTGGCAGGTCCAGGCGGTTAAAACTAAAAGTAAGAATTGTTAGCTTGAGAAAAGGAAATATACTAAGAATCATATGGGCAGTGTAACAATGGTTTTAAAGCCAGGCAAAATTAGGTTCAAATCCCAGCTCTGTCACTGGGCCCCTGAGCATGTGTTTTTTACTTTTCTGAGTCTTGGTTTTTTCTTTGGTAAAATGGGAATAACAATATTTATCTCTCGGGATAGAGCGAAGAATAAACAAGCATATATATAGCACAGTACTGGTGCTCAGCAGGTACTCAGTAAAATGTTACTCCTCTCAAGCTTTCCCATCCACCCTAATCTATACGTGGTCAGCAAACTTTTGCTGTAAAGGGCTAGACAGTAAATACTTCAGGCTTTGTGAGTCACAGGTCTCTTATCAAAAGGTTTTAAGTATACCCCATTAAGAATAAAACAGTTTTCGGCTCTAATATCTAATATGTTCGTCTGACTGAATTTCTCTGTCCAATATATTCTTAGCTGTGAGTTTTTAAAGGCATCTTCTAATTTTGGGCCATATTAAGAACACCTTCACAAGGTAACAGGTAGTGAATCTGCCCTAAAGCCTTGGCTCTCTGCTATATTTATAGGATAAGGTGCTGGTAGATGTTTGGCAACAGACGAAATAATGCTATCCACAAAAGGAAAATAAATTTACGGTTATGGAAATGAACAAATGGAAACATGGAACTTGAAAAAGTAATGAGGCTGGTTTTCATGTGTGACTGAGATAAGCTATTCACAATAATGTAATGGCACAATCTGTTCCAAGTTTAAAAAAAGGGAGAAAAGATCAAATCAAAATATATGTGTACAAGATGAATGTAAAAAAATCAATTGTATTTTGATATACTAGCAATGAATAATCTGAAATGAAATTAAGAGAACAATTCCATTTATAATAGCTTCAAAAAGAAAAAAATACTTAGGAATAAGTTTATCAGAAGAAATGCAGGGCTTGTGTAATGAAAACCACAAAACATTGCTGAAATAAGTTAAACACCTAAACAAATGGAAAGACACCTGATATTCATGGATCAGAAGACTTAATACTGTTAAGATGACCTTACTCCCCCAAACTGATCAAAGCAATTCACATCAAAATCCCAGCTGACCTCTTTGCAGAAATGGACAAGCTGATCTTATAATTCATATGGAAATCCAAAGAACCCAGAAGAGCAGAAACAATCTTGAAAAAGTTGGAGAATGCATACTTAATTTCAAAACTCACTGAAAAGCTACAGTAATCAAGACAATGTTACTGCCATTAAGGACAGACATATAGATCAATGGAATAGAATTGAGAACCCAGAAATAAACCCATGTATTTAAGGTCAACTGATTTTCAACAAACATGCCAAGCTGTTATTTTTAAAAAGCCACATGTATGAAAATACAAAGGAGCAAACAATAAAACAAATAAAAAGGGTAGATAGGGAAAATAAACAAACATCCAGCAAGGTATATATATGACCAATGAAATGTCCCACAAAATAAAGTTCAACTATTGTTGACATTAGGTTGAATTCCAATATATTGTATTAGAGTTAAGATTAGGGTTTGTTTTTAGTTTTGTACATTTTTGGAAATGTGGTTAAACTACATTTATTATGAGAAAATAGTATTTCTGTCACCATGTTAGAGTAGCTCTCCCTACAGCTATCTAGACTTGATTTCTTCCTCTGCCTACAGAGAAAAGTTAAGTTTTCTAAATATCACATTTCAAAAAAAAAATTCGGGGTCGGGGGAGCGACTGACTGTTAATGGCAACAGGGATTGTTTTGGGGTGAAGGAAATACTCTAAAACTAGATTATAGTGATGGTTACTTTTCTGAAAATCTACTAAATATCACTGAATTAAAATGGGTAAGTTTTTTGTTACATAAATTATGTCTCACTAAAGCTATTAAAAATAATTCAATACCATGGGCAAAGTATTCCATTTCTAATTTCTAACACATTTTAGTATATACAGGATAAATGAGAAAAGGCTATTTTCTACACTTTTTTTTCTTTTATTTTGAAGTATAGTTGATTAACAATTTTGTGTTAGTTTGAGGTGTACAGCAAAGTGATTCAGTTATACATATAACTGAATCTTTCTGATTTTACTTACCAGGTATGACTTCTAGGCAACCAATTTTCTTTCCCAACTTTTTCAATGCAGAATTTCTGTGGCCCATTGCTCCCTAAAAGTGAAATCATCAACAGTTTGATAGTGCAATGGTTCTCAAATTGTTATCCCCAATCCAGCTGCATCAGCATCACCAAGGAACTTGTTAAGAATCACAAATCCACAGGCCCTAACCCAAGCCTACTGAATTGAATCAAAAACTCTGGGGGTGAGGCTCAGCAATAGTGTTTTAACAAGCTTCCAGGTGATTCTGATTGAGAGCTAGAGTTTGAGAACCACATTGTTAATGTATGCCCAAGAGGAGAAAATGCACTTTTATCTAGTATTCCTTAGCCAGAATAACAGAATGCTATAAATTAATAATACCTCACATAAGAACAGAACACATAAAAAGCTTAATTTTAGTTTTAAACACAATAGGGAAACTACAGCTCACTGTCTTACAAAACTTGATTTAAATAGAAAATTGTTAAAACTTTAGAAAATGTAAACAACCTAGTGAATTCAATATTAACAATGCTTGTGCCTATAGGTCCTATAGGGCAGACCCTTATACACTTAACACCCCATTCTTGCCTCTCATTTACCTTGTGTTGGAGTCAGCTGTTAATGGTTATCTTTAAGCACTGGTTTTCTAAAAAGGTCACTACTGCTCCCTAAGAAGCATTTACTGGTGGTCATAAGGACTGGTAGTACTACTGGACTTTTAAATAAGAAGGGGCCAGGCACACTTATTGTTTTGCCATATGTAAGATAGTCATACCCAAAGAACTTTCTCATGTTCCACCTGACTAAACCCAGTACAAATATAAAGTGGTAGTACTTTTGTATCTAATCACATTGAAGTGTTTTCACAAGTAGTTATGCGAAAAGCCCAGTAACATAGGATATGGTCATTATGAAAAAGGATAGTTAAAATTATTAAATAATTAAGCTTGAAATTATTAAATGGTTTATGTACTGGCACATTCTCTCAATATATTACAGCATTTCTAACCACACAGATGGAAAGTTTCATTTAATAGTGCTAATTAGTATGTAATAGTAGAGTCTGGATTGCTTTTAATAGACTTAGAATCTTAATATTAACATAGCAGAGAGGGACTTCCCTGGTGGCGTAGTGGTTAAGAATCCGCCTGCCAATGCAGGGGAGATGGATTTGAGCCCTGGTCCAGGAAGGTACCACATGCCATGAAGCAACTAAGCCCTGCACCACAACTACTGAGCCTGGGCTCTAGAGCCCGCAAAGCACAACTACTTAGCCCACGTGCCATAACTACTGAAGCCCATGTGCTCTAGGGCCCGTGCTCCACAACAAGAGAAGCCACTGCAATGAGAAGCCCATGCACCTCAACGAAGAGAAGCCCCCGCTCACTGCAACTACAGAAAGCCCGCACACAGCAAGGAAGACCCAACGTAGACAAAAATAAAAATTTAAAAAATAAAATAAAATAAAATAAAATAAAATAGCAGAGAAATATGAAATGAAGGATTTTAGTGAATTTCATTGATAAAGGCTATTGTACAAATATGTCATATTATCAATACTATTACCCTGGATGCTTTCTAAAATTTTATGGAATTGTAAGACATCATGTTGTAAACATTA
The DNA here is from genome assembly GCF_949752795.1 of Hyperoodon ampullatus. Classification (NCBI taxonomy): domain Eukaryota; kingdom Metazoa; phylum Chordata; class Mammalia; order Artiodactyla; family Ziphiidae; genus Hyperoodon; species Hyperoodon ampullatus. The sequence goes on along the minus strand of NC_136927.1, from coordinate 64,306,790 downwards.
TGTACTGAAGTTAATTTCAGGTTGCCTGTTGTTTTCAATCTTACTCTGACACTGTCCCTAAACGAAACAACTTTCAGATAGACTCTTGCACCTCTTTTCCTATTTTTCAGCCTATTTCAGCTTTAAAAAGGTCTCTGAGGCTTTTGTACATATCAGAGCCTTGGCCTATAATGGAATTTCATGATTAGACACTACACTTTGAAATAAGATCTACCTCATTTTTCTCTACTTCGATCAGCTATAATTTATTCTGGCAGGTATATTATCCTTAATTCACTTAGGTTATTTCCCTCTTTTTCTTATATTTATTTAAGTCTATTTATTATTTCTTACCTTTTCTATCTGTTCTTTCATATTCCAGTGATTCTTATACAGAAGGGCTTCTGACCTTCTCTTAAGCCCAAATCTTTTCTTCTAAATAGGAACAACATTTTGTGTCTTCTAATAGAGTTTTTCCCAAACGTACATGTATTGAAATACATATTATTTCTTTATAAATCATTTTAAAAATTTTTCTTCTTTATATTACAGTTAGTGTTATGTATCTGTATTTTTTGGAGATTGTAGATACATTATTTCACATCTACCAACTTCATTCCGTGAGGATATTATAAATATGTTAAAAAAAATGGGATATTAGATCTGATAAGGTCAAGAACCACCAGATTAAATTGTTATATACATCACTCTTACAACTTTCTTTTCCTACATTGGGTGGAAGGAAGGTTAAACCAATGTCCTCTAAAATTCGATGAACCACAATCTCACTGTCTGTCTTCCACAGGTATCCTTTTGTGTTGCTTTAGACTGCTCCATCCAACCCCAAGTATTATTCCCAAGAGAAGACCTAGTTCTTGTTTTTTTAATAATCAGATTTCCAGTTTATACTGAGAAGCTTGTACCAGTTTTTTCTTCATTTTGGTCACTATTCCTTACCTCTCCAACCACCACCATGGTTTCTCTTTTTCAAACTACAGAGCATTCTCAAAGGACTTACGAGTTATCCTTTTTGAGACTTCCTTCTCTGTAGCACTAGATAAAAACTTCCCTTCTATATTGCTTCGGAGAGACTAAAATATTTATTCTCTGGCCTCTCCTTTAAGTCTGTCTCTAGGCTAGTCATGTCTCACTCCTAAATGTTTCTAAGCAACAGCTCTCTATACTCTTCTCTGTATTCTATTTCTGTATAAGCCCATCCATTCTCACAGCTTCAAATGTCACTGCTTCATTGCTCTTATGAGTCTACTTTCTCTCTCTACTCTTACCTCTAAACTCGTGCTTTAACAACACCCGTAAAGCTGTCCCCTCACTGAGATTTTCTACTTGGTTGCCTGATAGTCACCTTAAACTCAGCAGATTCTTTACACTTCACAACTTCTCCATGTTTCATAACATGGTAAACATTCTTCCTTTATATTTCGTTTTCTAATCAAGTCCTATTTCTACCTTTGGAACTTCTCTAGCATTTCTCTCTTCTTTTCCATCCGTATTTTATCTCCTAAGATCAGGTTCTTATCATTGCTCTAATCATTCTTCCTATTTCCAGGCTCTTCCATCTGCATGCTATACCTTACTATCAAATCTTCCTAAAAGGCAGCTTCAGCAAATTCACCTGTCTTCAAAAAGTTCCCATAGCTTCCAAAACCCTAAGAAATGTCCAAATTCTTTTGGTCTGGCTTTTAAAGTCTTGAACTGGTTCCACACACTGTATCCAGAACTGCCTATTTAATTCTTTAATTCTGTCTCTCTCTTCTCCAGCTGAAACAGACTTAGGGATCACAACTTCGATCCTCTCGTGGTACTTGCATAGTGCTGGTGTTAAAGAAAGATTTGAATTTACTTATTTAGTCACAAAATAAATATTCTTAAGGTCATTCATTTCAAAATAACATACAATTTAATCAGTGATTATTATGTGACAGGCACTGTACTAGGCACTAGAAATAAAAAGATGAAGATATGGATCTATATCTCAAGGAGCTCCAGGTATAACAGGGAAGAGTGGTAAACAAGTCACTAAAATATAATACAAACAATAGTAGTGTCTCTCATAGGAGACACTGAAATGTTTGCCATATGACTGAATGAAGAAACAGATCTACATATACAGAAGGCCATTATCCTACTGAGTTAAAAGGTGGGGTCTAGCCTAAGAGTTAAAAACTTCTACAGATAAGGATTATAAAGTGATTTAAAAGTTGACACAAATCCAGGTTAACTGTGTCAAGAAAATATACTTGTCTTTGTTATTTGATACACTGTATACACATTAACATAACAGCAGTGTGATAAACAATTTTCTTTATAGGAAAAGTGATCCTGTAGTCATACCCATGAGGTCAGCAAATCCTCCAACTGGCAATCGGCAGGTTCCAGTAACAAACTGCAAAAGTCTCATTCTCTTCTCATTATCGATTTCTTTAACAAACTGTTAAAAGCACATTTAAAGAGATACATAGGTCATATGTGATGTTCAGAATACTAAACAAGAAAGAAAAAAATCATTTCAAATCTTAACCAAACTCCCAGTGTCAGATGCACTGGAAAATGACTGAACCCACCACTGTGGATGGTAGAGCTTCTCCATGTTTGTCAAAAGCCCTACCAACCCTCCCCTATACCAATCCTAGTACCACATCCTTATAGGGAAACAGAAAAAGAAGAGTGCCCTGGGCCCAAGAGCTCCTTACTCATGCAGTCTCAAGATCAGCTCTTCTAGGGCACCCCTCCTTTTCCCTCTAGATCTGCCTGTCCTATAGAAATTCATGTGGTTACAAAGGACACAGAGGTTGAGTCAGAACAGACTTTTTGGTTTTATGAACAAATGAAATCAAGCTCATAAATTCTGACCAAGATATATCCCAGTAATGTTCTTCCCTCAGCGTTCTTTATGTTTTGGTGTAGCTATGTGTTGCCAGAATTATGTGGCTTTTAACTCCTACAATTCTGACTCAAAACATTAAGTGTCTAGAGAATGCTTTCTAGCCTGTAGCACAAGAATTTTGTCTCAGCCAAATTTTTTTTGGTAAAGAATTTTTATCCTACTGTACTAATTGTATTTGTTACAGAAGCCCAGTCACCTCAGCTTCTTGTGAATTTCTTTACATAAATTTCTTTACATAATTAGAAGGCATTAACATTTTTTTTTACTGTGGTTAAATATACATTAACATAAAAATTTCCCATTTTAAGTGTACAATTCAATGGCATTAAGTACATTCACACTGTTGTGTAACCATCACCACTATTTACAGAACTTTTTTATTATATCAAACAAAAACTCATTTCATTAAACTTATCTCCTTGCTTCTGCCTCACTTCTCCCCAGTCCCTGGTAACCTTTATTCTACTTTCTGTCTATAAATTTGCTTATTCTAGATACCTAATATAAGTGGAATCATACAATATTTGTCCTTTTGTGCCTGGCTGATATCACTTAGTATAATATCCTTAAGGTTCATCCATGTTGTAGCCTATGTCAGAATTCCCTTTCTTCTTAAGGTTGGACAATATTCCACTGTATGTATGTATATAGATATACAACATTTGGTTTATCTAATCATCTTTTGATAGACATTTTAGGTTGCTTCCACCTTTTGGCTAATGTGAATAATGCTGATATGAACATAGTTATACAAGTATCTGTTTGAGTCCCTGCTTTCAATTCTTTTGCGTATACCTAGGAGTATAATTGCTAGACCATATTAATTCTATGTTTAACGGTTTGAGGAACCACCAAACTGTTTTCCACAGTGGTGTACCATTTTATATTGCCAGCAGCAATGCAGGAGAGTTCCAATTTCTCCACATCCGCACCAAGGATGATTATTTCTTTCTTTTTTTTAATAAAAGCCACGTTTTAATGGGTATATGTCTCACTGTGGTTTTGATTTCCACTTCTCTAATGATTAGTGATGCTGAGCAACTTTTCATGTGCTTATAGCAGAAATTTTGTGAAGAGACACCATTATGATTCCAAACCAAGGCTCTCGCTTAAGTTACACCTTCTAAACATTAAATAATTCTTAATGAGATATGAATGATGAAAACCATACTTCAGACAGTTCTACAAAATTCCAAAAGCATTTAGATCAAATGCAGGGGAATATTATTATCTGGGGTTGTCTTATACTCTGGGCAAAGGTGCAAGGTGTGTGTTGCTTACTTGGCAATAGTCAAAGAATGCTGTTATAATCGGTATTCATTTATTGTAATGCATAGAATGGAATGAGGATCCTTAACATACTGGTACACTTTTTCTGTGACTCATTTCCATATGTGGTAAGCAATATCTACAAAAATTACGGTATGTCTTCCAAAAGAAGGAAAATGAGACAAACCTGCCAAAACCACATGATTTGTTTGCTTGTCCTAGTGTAATGACGGTAGATGGCATGTCTTTGCCAGTCATTCAAATCAATCTCTTGCATTCCACATAAAAGAACCTTTAGGGATGAAAAAGACAAATGGTTTCTTTAGGTAACTGTACAACCTATATAAAAATGCTAGATATAGTTAAGACTAATATTAAACAACTTTCAAAAATTTAATCAGGAGGCTTTGCCTTGTAAACTGTGTATCAAGAATTTTATCTATATTACTTGTAAAAGTTGAGTTTCCATGATTGGTGTCATATATACACATATTCAGGTATACTAAGTCACTCACTGGACAGAGGTTCTAATACTTTTCTTTTTTTGGTAACACTTTATATATTTGGATAAATTATGGACTTCTTTTAACCGCTGGGGATGCTTCAGAAACATACTGCCAGAATAAAAACTAGTATTGCCACTGGAAAGATGGTAAAGTGAGTTGAAAACAGACACCTGAAGGCATTATTTACCAGCATGCTGCAGAGGAAAGAACAACTCATTACCTCTAATTCCTTTGCATCAAAGTACTGCAGATACTGCTGGGGAAGAATTTCATTAAAGCCCTCAAAGAAAGCTTGTGTCTGTTCTTCAACACCGCGAGACAACCTCCATTCAGCTACCATTCTGGTAAATAAATATAAAAAAAACTATGAGGAAGTTTAGATTTTACCTTTAAATTCTGAGTATAAAAATAATTTTAAAAAACTTTATTATTATGAAAAGTGTCAAATATATATATAAGTAAAATAAATGAACCCTATGTACAGATCTCTCAGCTTCAATACCAATCTTATTTCATTATGCCCCTATCCATACCCTAGATAGCATATAATTTCATTTTAAACAAACATTTCAGTATATATTTCTATAAGATGAGGTCTCTTTTAATTTTATTTTAATTTGCATAATTTATTATGCAAAATCTCTGTAACTCAAGGTTAGTTCATCATTAACTAAGGTCTTAACCTAAAATATGCACAATGCTATGCGCAATGCTACGCTCAATGCTATGCTCAATGCTGGGGGAGATTCAGGGGTATAAGCTATTCCTTTCTTGAAGCAGCTTAAAAGTTTTTTTTCGTTTTTTTTTTTTTTTCCGGTACACGGGCCTCTCACTGTTGTGGCCTCACTTGTTGCGGAGCACAGGCTCCGGACATGCAGGCTCAGCAGCCATGGCTCACGGGCCCAGCTGCTCTGTGGTATGTGGGATCTTCCCGGACCGGGGAACGAACCCGTGTCCCCTGCATCGGCAGGCGGACTCTCAACCACTGCGCCACCAGGGAAGCCCTTGGTTTTTTTTTTTTTTTTTTTTTTCACATCTTTATTGGAGAATAATTGCTTTACAATGTTGTGTTAGTTTCTGCTGTACAACTAAGTGAATCAGCTATATGTATGCATATATCCCCATATCCCCTACCTTTAAAGCCTCCCTCCCACCCTCCACCCTCCCTATCCCACCCCTCTAGGTCGTCACAAAGCATCTAGCTGATCTCCCTGTGCTATGCAGCAGCTTCCCACTAGCCATCCATTTTAAGTTTGGTAGTGTATATATGTCACTGCTACTCTCTCACTTTGTCCCAGCTTCCCCTTCCCCCACTGTATCCTCAGGTCCATTCTCTATGTCTGCGTCTTTATTTTTTTATTTATGTTTTTTAAAAACATAACTACAATTCTATCATCACACCAAAAAAGTGAACAATAATTCCTTTATGTCAAATATTCAGTGCTCAACTTCTACTGACTGACTCAAATTTTTGGACATATTGATTGAATCATATTAGATTTTCTTCTGATCTTCATCTACATAGATACATTAACAGAGTTAAAATCACATCAAATACAAACTTGCTGTTTTATTACAGAATATTTATTTTAACAATTTTAACAAGCAAACCAACATGTATTTTAGGCATTTGATTACTTCATGACAATTTCAGACAACCAAAGTCCTAAAGTTTATTAAAACTCTGAAAGTTTGGAAAATGGCAGTGTAGGTTGTATTGGACTAATCTTCCGGGTGATTATAATTATAAACACTGGGCAAATTACAGAAAACAAATGTCTGAAGGCATCAGAGAGAAACCAAAGGCAGGCAGAAGCTGGTGGGGACAAGATTCTTGGAGGAAGCTGGCACACTGGAGCAGAGCCGCATTTACCAGGCTTTTCCTTTGAGGGCACTTCCCAGCTTACACAGAGCACAGGGAAATGAAACTCAAACTAAAAGCAACAGTAGTACTGGGTTGAGGAGACGTGAGGTTGGGAGCTTAAAACTGCCAAAGCAGCTACAGAAAAATCCCTGGAAGAAAGAAGACAAAGAAAAGGAGCTCCCAAATCTGCACAGAAACACACTTCAACTCCTTAGCTCACTCCTAAATACACGTCTAGGACGATGAAACTCCAAGGAACCCTGTGCAATGAACAACTGGAAAGCCAAAGACCCAACCAGAAATTTCAGCAGCCACCTAGGGCTGTAGAGACAGAATTAAAGCTTAATTCTCACAAGGTAATGGTAAAACACCTTGGGCTTTCCATTGTAAGGACTATGAACCATGGTCTAGGAATAAACATTATGTTTTAGGATTAAAAGCAAAATGGAAGTAGACTAGCTCTAGCAAGCTTCTGCACAATCAATGTGATCTGTCCTTAATTTAACTGCCTGTCAAAACAAAACTCAATATTTTTCAAAGGGGAGGAAAAAAAAAAGAACTCAGAGTCTCTACCATGTATCATCCACGATAAAAAATGACTACATAGGCAAAGAAGCAGGAAAATGTGACCCATAAGAGAGAAAAGTCCATAGAATAGGGCTTCCCTGGTGGCGCAGTGGTTGAGAGTCCACCTGCTGATGCAGGGGACACGGGTTTGTGCCCCAGTCCGGGAAGATCCCACATGCCGCAGAGTGGCTGGGCCCGTGAGCCATGGCCGCTGGGCCTGCACGTCTGGAGCCTGTGCTCCGCAACAGGAGAGGCCACAACAGTGAGAGGTCCACGTACCGCAAAAAAAAAAAAAAAAAAAAAAAAAGTCCATAGAATAAGCCCAACTGATAGCCCAATGCTGAAGTTAGTAAATACTTTCTAAAAGCTATTAAAAATGTATTAACTAATTTATAGGACAAGATGGACAAAATATATGAAGAGATGAAGATTCTCAACACAGAAACTCTTGAAAGAAGCAAATGGAAATTAAAGAATATCTGAGGGCTTCCCTGGTGGTGCAGTGGTTGAGAGTCCACCTGCCGATGCAGGGGACATGGGTTCGTGCCCCGGTCTGGAAAGATCCCACATGCCGTGGAGCGGCTGGGCCCGTGAGCCATGGCTGCTAAGCCTGCGCGTCTGGAGCCTGTGCTCCACAACGGGAGAGGCCACAACAGTGAGAGGCCTGCTTACCACAAAAAAAAAAAAAAAAAAAAAAAAGAAAAAAAAAAGAATATCTGAAATGAAAATTTAATTGGATGAACTTAAAGGCAGTGAATTCAAATGCAGATCAATCAAAATGGCCCAAACTGAAGCATAGAGAAAATGAAAAAAATATAAACAGCATCTGGGATGATATCAAAGGTTAAATATACATGTATCCGAAGTCTCTGAAGTATGGAAGAGGGAACGAAGCAAAAGGAACATCTACAGAGAAAAAGCACAAAAATATTCCCTAACTGCTGAAATGGCATCAATCAGGAGAACATAAAAGCGCATATATACAAGGCAAAATGCTAAAAAAACCTTTAGAAAATCTTTGAAAAGCCACGGAAAAAAATACATTTCATCCAGAAAACAACAGAAACAGTGGCTCACATCATCAAAAACAGAAGACAATAACAGAATTACATTATTGAAAGAAAGTGTTAAAAAAAAAGAGAAAAAAAAACTATAAACCTAGAATTCTAAATCTAGTGAACATATCCTTCAAAACTGAAGATGACATACAGATGTTTCTGGATAAAAGCTGAGAGAATTTATTGCCAGCAGGCACACACTAATAGAAATGGTGAAGGAAGTTTTTAAGGCTGAGAAATGATCCCAGATGGAAAAAATGGATCCGCAGAAAGAAATGAAGAGAACCAGAAATAGTAATGTGAATAAATATTAAAGACTATTATTCCCTAATTTCTTTTAAAATCTATTGATTGCTTAAAGCAAGAATATATTATTATGGGGTCATAAACATAAGAAATAAAATGATAACAACAGCACAAATGGCTGAAATGAGATAAACAGAATTATACTATTATGAGCCTCTTATGATGTACAAGTAGCATATTAATTATAAATTATGATGTTACATATAATATTAATGTATTAGTATATTATTAATTAAAGGTGATAAGTTAAGGATGAATATATTCATTAGAGCAGTCACTAAAAATTAAAGAGGTATAGCTAAGAGAAAACCAAAGATATATAAAAAGAAAAACTAGAAATTATTAATACAAAAGAGGGCAGGAAAGGAGGAACAAAAGAAATTGGGAAATAGAAGAAACAAATAGCAAGGTGGCAGGCTTAAGTCCAATCATATCAGTAATAACATTAAATTTAAATGCACCAATTGCAACTAAAAGTAACGATTATCAGAATGGATAAAAGTAGTGAGACCTAAGAATATGCTGCTTTTAAGAAACATACTTTAAACAGAAAGACAAAGGATTGAAAATAAAGGATGGAGGAAAATATACCATGCAAATATTAATCATAAGAAATGTGGAGAGGATATGTTAATATTTTAAAAGTAGAAAAGCAGGCAAGAGATCCAGAAACTGGAACTCAAGAATCAGCAGCTATGTGAAATCTCACCCCCATCTGACTGAACTGGTGTTGAGAATATGTCAGTGAACTAATAACTCTTGAGACTAAAAGTATGAACTAATGCAAAGCATAAGAGACTACACTAAGAAAACCATCTTTTTACTTAAAAATTTTACCTGATCTTCAAATATTCCCCACAAAAATATCTGCATATAAATTTGAGATTCTTTTCAATGCCATGATGTTACATGGCATAGTAGTTACAGAATTGGTATTTAAAAAAGTGATCCAGCACTGCTTCTAGCCTTAAAACTCCCACTTCTGGAGAAAAACTGAAAGTTCTATATGACCAAAATTCTTTTCTATTACTTTATAAATCTTCCTATTTCTGGTTAAATTGAAATATATCAGAAAGGGGGGGATTAAACTCATTAGCATCCACTAGACTAATTCTTTGTAAGGTTTACAGTTTGAATTAACCTGCAGGATAGTCCCTCTACCTTGCTGCCTCCACAAGAATCTGTTTTAACTGTTCTCTTAAGGGTTATCATAACTTATTAGCCACAACATCTGCTAAAGATTCTTCATTTTCCTTGGCTTCTGAAATGCAGGAGATGGCAAATGGGTTACCAATTCTGCCTGACAGCATCATGCACCATGGCAACTCTTCTCTATTTACGATTTGTGACTTGTGCTTTCCAGCCTCTGTATCTCTGCATATAACTTTTGCTCTTATTTCTACATAACTGAATCCTTCCCAACCATCAAGGCTCAAATTAAATACCATCAGATTCTTGCTCCATGATTATAGCTAGATGAAAGGATGTCTCCCATAGCACTTTTCTTGTTCCTCTCTCAATGTACTTACAAGGTAGGATGTGGTGTATTGCATCCTTAATAATACATGAGCAGTTCTCATAATAATTAGTATAAAGGCAAATATTATTTTTTGACATACTGTCCACTAGTATTACTAAGCAATTATCAGCATACTATACAGTCCAACAGAAAGGCTAAAAACTATGTCAAAAGGAGCATTCTCTCTTACCTGATATATTCCTCTTTATTTTCTTCTGTTACAAGAATATTGCCACCATTGGGTTTCAAATCATGACTCTTGATTTCACCTAAAATTTCTTTATCGACGGAAAAATACATTTCCAAACCACATTCCTCAATATTGTTTTCTCTGCCCAAATGAAAGTAAAACCGTTACACTAATTCAGTCATGTAAGAGTTTTTTTTTTAACTAAAGGACTATGTTCTTAAATAACTATTGTTAAACTGTAACATTGGAATTAACAACAAAACTGGAACATTATGCTCTAAAATCACATTTTTGCCTAAGATATTTCTATAAAATTTATCATATTGAATAATGAGACAGGTTTAATGTAAACCATTTAAATTCAGTAAACCAATTACATGCTTACAGTCTGAATACATTACCAACACAACAATGATAAATTAAAAGGAAACAAACTTACTTAACCCAGATGAGAGAATTGTAAAATTCTGGATCAATAGATTCTAAATCCTTGAGTCCAACTGGTTTGTTCAAGATACGCTTATAGAATGGCAAAGAAAAACCTGTGTCTATGAATTTCCCATGGAACAGAGCCTATGCAAGAAGAAAACAATATCATTTAAGATATTTTGTATCTTATAAGATATAAAAGATTTTATATCTTACATCTCACTGTATTTCAGAATGTTTTTGTTTTTTGAATGAAGAACTCATCTAACAAACAAAACAAACTCCCCTGTCATATGATCTATTATGGAATATTTCTGGGAAAAGGGCAGGTATAACAAGCCCAATCTTAGACATATCTTAATGATGAGAAAATTTCAAATGAGAAAGTTAAAGAAACAATGCTTTAGTATTGCTGAATTAGCAAAGTAAACACAATTCTCCACTTGCACTTACCATAGCAATAAACCTGCCAATAAAACGAAAATATTTCAGGTGATCTGGATTGATGTAAGAAGCGGGGTTTATCTGCAAGCAGTAATTATCCTTCCCTGCATATTCAAACAGGCAATACATTGGGTTCAACACCTCATGTGACAAAAGAAAGAACCATTCTCTGAAATCAAAAGAAAATTTAGGATGAAAAATCTTGTAAGTAACCATACCAATAAATCAAAGAGCAGTGCTATAAAGTTCTCAGGAATCTATACTCCTCTGATGGTGATATTTCTCTAGTCTCATATTGATTTTCACTGCTTCTGTACAAACTGACATCTATTGTACAGAGATATTTACACACTGCGTACTTCAAAGAATCTAAGACATCATTGACTTTAAAGACAACATTATTTGATGAACCACTAAAAAAATTTTTCCAATTGTAATACACATCTCAGTTTCAGAGATGTTAAAATATGAAAAATTTAGTCTTAGAATCAGTGAAATACTATACATAGGCAAGTTTAAAATTCACTGTTGAACCATGTGGTTAGAACAGCTGAAACAAGTCTAACATTATTCCATCCATTACAAAGCCCCTCAGTGATTCTCATTAAGTTCCACTGCTCTCTAAATCTTAGATAAATACGAAAAACCTTCCAATTTCACAGAGGCAATAAAGCACTTAATTCAAGCTACTCATTCATTAAGAAAATACTGAGAAGCTCTAATTCAAATGCTGTGAAAATACCAACCAACACTAACGTAAGATTATAGTTATTAACTATGTAACATGGGTGAAGGTCTGGCAGAACAGTAGGCAGAGTGAATCTGGGTCAATATATGTGGTATCAGCTCGTGCCTGAGATTTCCTTTCTTGTTGGTTTATGGCCTCTGGTAGTAATCCTGCTTGTATTTTAATACTGCTAGTTAATTTTCTAGTTAAGAATGAATGATTGCCCTCCTGAATTATCTTTACCTAATACAAAATTAAATGTTTCTATTCATATTTGTTATTTACCTGTGATTACTTCATACGTTTGAAATGTGAGCTTTGAAACAAAACCTAAGTAAAAATCCCTCAAATGTAGCCACCAGTTAGTGACCCCACAAAGACTCAGGGTCTGAACTAGGATATTAATAAACAGTATTTCTACTCTTCACAATAATCCCAGACAAGTAGATATAATCATTCTTATTTTACAGATGAAGATATTTGCCCCAAGCTATACTACTGAGTGCAGAAAAAGGATTCAAATCCAGTCCTGACTACGAAGTCCTTGGCTTTCCATACTGCCACCACTATGCAAATTTTTAACCTGGTGTGATATACTGTTATGGAATAAGCAAAGCAATTTTCTGCTTGAGTCTATCTTCTAGGGGTTTGATTAGAAGCTCCAATATTAAGAAAGAAGAATTTATAATTTCAACTCCTATTTTATACAGCTTTCTATATTTTCAAAACATATATTAATCTCAGTTGGGAACTGAATGACTATTATCTCTATCAGGAATCTGTGATGGGGAAAGTGATCTGAACACTATAGGGCCTTGTATGTTCTGTGGAACAGATATGAGGTGGTGGACTGAACACTGGCTTCTTGTTTGATGATGTAAAGCTTGCAACCAGGCTCTACAACTTAGTTATGTGTCTTTGGTGAGTCCCTAAACCTCATTATTACCTGCAAAATTCTCTCACAGAGTTATCCTGAGGATTAAAGGAGTGGTGTGGGTGAAATCAACTAGCAGTACCTTAGAAAGTGCTGAATTAATGTTTCTCGAAATTTTATAACTGCAACATTAATAAAGGTACAAAAATTTGCTATATTTCATTTTCCTGAAACAGAAAATTGAGAAAATAATACTTGCAAGCAAAGTGTAATGATACCTTTGGAGGAAAGGAACTAAGTTCTGAGTATTCATATTATCACTACCTTGCTACACCTCCATAATCTAAACCTTCTTCTCCTGGAAAAATCACCCACAAACGTCTTCGCAGATCTTGGGGACTGAAGCTCATTATCTACCAAAAAAAAAAAAAAAAAAAAAGAGGAAGTAAAAGAATCGGTAAAAGTAGAAACACCTTATACCACTTACTTTCAGGTTAGAAATCTCCTGCATTATAAGTAACTTAAATTCCCCATGACATAGAATGGTGTCTGTGGTTTGGTCAACACCACACATATAGAAAATACATTAAAATTTCATAATGTTTTATAAATTATACATATCTATATTTCTGTATATTTTATACATATATAATTTTCTTTTAAATGATCCTACTACTGACAAAGTTCCTTCTCTCATTTGCTTAGAGCAGAGTAACTGTGACCATGAGCAGAGCTTAGGTCCTTTTTAGTTTGGGTAGGTTTGGGTTTGTTATATAGCCAAAATGTACACATAATAACTAACTGGCTAACTTGGAAATGAAAAACAGAGGCTGCAGATAAAATATAGTTAATTTGAAAACTCATTCTCAGTGGAAACCTGGAAAAACTACTCAAATTTTGTATTCTACTACAGTGGCTAATAAGATCATCTTCATATTTGAAGGACAGTACCATTACTGAGTTACAATGAAGAGGTCATTTGGGTTCTTGCTTTTTTAAAGTATTTAATTACTTGCCCAAAATTGGGCCTGTAGAAGATTACAAACATTAATTACTCTTAGGAAAAAAAATGACAGGGCCTGGAGAGAATAAAGTCCATACAATGATTCTATTTCATGAAAGGATAAGAATGAACAATCACATTTAAATATCCAGAGAGGCTCAGTAAGTGACCTGCTTATGCTAGGGCTCTTTCAGTTCCCACACTTTCATGAATTCATATCCCACTCAAACAAGAAAATGCCAGATATAACAAAAAAATCAGTACTTATGACAAGTATTCTACAACACTATAGGCTAGAAATATAGCAACTCAAATGAGAAATGTTATAAGTTAAAATTATCCTTTTTGTTCATTTCTTGTTCCTTCTGGCTATTCCTTGTCCCTGTGGCTGCTCCCCAAACCGCAAGGCTGTCCCTGATCTCGCTTGCTGTCCCCCCGGAAAAGAAATACCTTGACATAATACCTTTTACCAAATGCCTAATATGAAGGAAAAAAAGAAATGTTTCTCCTGCAATTTCCCCCATAAGCAGTTGTGCTGTGTCAAGAAAAACACTTACTACCCCAAACAACTTTATCCAAATGCTATGAAGACAATCTGATGCTAATTTTGCTATACGTCACTCTTCCAAAGCAATCAAATTTTTCTCTTTTTATTTCACATTTATTGGATGGATGTAGAGTTTAGGGTGACAATTTTTAAAAACCGTTTTAGCACCATCTGGTCTGTCATTCTGCGAACGTCTCTAGGTATCAATAGCTAAAGGGACATTTACTCATGTTCGCATCTTTTCAGCACTGCTATCGGCAAGTTATGCTCCAAGAAACTGGCACACCAGAGACTGACTACTCAGTGACTGCATAGTGAAATAGGTAATCACAGGGTGGAGAATGGCCTTGGAGCCTTGCTTACATCAGATCAAGAGAATGACTCATAATTCTCTAAGTGGCCTTAGTCAAGCTCTGCTCCTAAAAAAATATCTGCTCCTACTTAGCAGGATGCCAACTGGCATTTCCCTTCAATGTTAATAACTGAAGTTCCATTAGTAAAGAATATATATAATTGTTTCTGAAAGTAAGTAGACAGCTATTGTCAACTATCTCAGACAATCTCTTTTCCCTTTGCATTCGGTTTAGCACTTCTCAAAGCTGTAGCTACCAAAATTATCATAAGGGTTTGATAATAAAGAATCACAACCACATCTGGCCATAAAAGAAGGACGCACTGGATGTTTGCATATTAAGACATTTTTTTCCACTGGTCATTTTAATATATCAAAATCACTTAATACTTAGCTGTAGTTGGCTGGTAAACAAAGTTGTAAAATAAAGGTAAGTAGTAAATTAACTCAGGTTCTGAGGACAGCTAAAACATTTGTTGACTACTCCTGAAAACATTATTTTTAGATACTGTCATCAATGACCAATTACATTTTTTACTACATAAAAAATTCTTTAAATTATAGGAGTAAATATGATTATAAAAATGCAAGCAATACAGAAGCATAAAAACAAAGTCTTGGGCTTCCCTGGTGGCGCAGTGGTTGAGAGTCCGCCTGCCGATGCAGGGGACGTGGGTTCGTGCCCCGGTCTGGGAAGATCCCACATGGCATGGAGCAGCTGGGCCCGTGAACCATGGCCACTGAGCCTGCGCGTCCGGAGCCTGTGCTCCGCAGCAGGAGGGGCCACAACAGTGAGAGGCCCGTGTATCGCAAAAAAAAAAAACAAACCAAAACCCCCCCCCAAAAAACAAAACAAAGTCTTCTCTCTTTTTCTATCTGTATCCAGTATGTTCATATAGTACTTCCAGACTTTTGTCTACCAAAAGCCTATTTTTTTTACTTAAATATCTATTTCAAATCAAACACTGAGCTTAGAAATGGAAACCTGAAACTAATACTAAGTTACTCTGACATTTCAAAAGCACAGAACATACACATACACATACACAAAACACACACACAAAGCTATCTGCATTTTCCTAAATTTTAAGTACTAGGGTAGCTGGCAATGAGATTAGACTTAAAAAATTCAAGGACTCCATCTCAAAAAGTTCCAAAGTGTTTGAACTGCTAGCACCAAAAGGTTTTGGGCTGGAAGCCAGGGGGCAAACCATTAAGTGGATGAAACAGTACCTGCTGAAAGGAATCCTCAAACAATGTTTTTCTTGTCACTGTAATCTTTATGTGCTGTGGCATGGCCAGTTGCTGAAATATAAGAATGTCTTAAGTCAACTCTCACCATTAAAATGGCCTATCAAAAAACCAAAAGGGTAAAGTTTACTTACTTTTTTGCTTACAGTAACAAGTAGACTATGAATATGAACTTTTATTTAATAATGTTTAACCATGCATTTGTGAGTATTCATGCTAATTACAGATCATCTGATACATAAGAAACAGAAGAAAGCAAGATGTCGTATGCACAGTGATTACTTAATGAGTCAAACAAATCTTTACTTAAATTTTCAAAAAGCTAATTCAAATTCTTTTTGCTTGCACAGGCCCAGTACAAGAGTTTGAAGTTTAAAAATATTCATCATAGTAACACTTTGACTAGTCCATTAATTTTATTTAGACCCCATAAAGAAATCATTAATTCAGTAAACATTTATAATACATCAGAAATAACTGATCACGTCTGTTATTAAACATACTCTGAATATAACCATATATATGTACTAATGTATCTATCAAAGTGATACATATGTACGGATCTATCAACGTCATTTATATCAATCAAATGCTAGATATGAAAGGAGCTGGTTATAATTTACACATCAGAAATGTTTTAACTCATTTGTTTGAAGATTTCTCCAATCTAAAAATAATGAGTACTGGAATGAGTAGCAATGTTTCCTTATTCAAATGGTTTCAGATTTATTCTTCTGGACAAGAGAAACCATAAATTATCTAAGGGATAAATCTATTTCTTTGACCTAAAAATAGGAGAAAAATTTCAATGCTTCCATTTTACCTCTTTTTCTACAGGTTAATTATTTTCACAATCACTGGCTGTGTAAGCAACATAATAAAAGGAGTACAGAAATACAGTCCCAATACTAACCTGACACCAGAACCGGAAATACTGAACCTTTGCCTTGAAGTCCCGTACATAGGCTATCTGGGGTCCATTGTCTCTGAGAAAGAATGTTAATATGACATATATAGCTTCTTGTAAGATAAAATATCGAAGGAAAACACAATACCACACTCCCTAAGAACTCAGTAGTCAAATACAAAAATGCCCTAGTACAGCATACTCCTAACACCACTTTAAAAAAAAAAAAATTCCCATGACTATTTTTAAGTAAGAAACAGAAATAAACGTTGATCTTTTTAAAGCCCTTGTTGTGAGATTCTCTCTTACATACAGCCAAATATAACAGGACTAGGTAAAGGAAGTTCTGTCTGAGAATGGTGTCTATTCTTGAATCCATTCTCTCCTTTGTCCTTAACAGAATCTTGAGATTTACTTGGGCAGACTACATTTCCCAGTTTTTCTCTTTTTTTCTCTCAAGTTTACTAGGGGTTACCACTATTATTAAATTTTTGAAGACCCAACTTGTAGCTTTGATTTTTCTGTTCTTTCATTTCCATTTCACTGGCTTCTGCTTTTACGCTTATTTTGTATTTAATTAACTTTTCTATTTCTAGCTTCTTAAGGTGGAAGCACGGATCAATGATTTTACACCCTATTTTCTAATCTAGTCCTTTAAAGCAATTAAGTCTTCCTCCAAGACTACTTTTGTTAAATCCCACAAATTGTGATATTTTGCTTTTATTATCATAAAATAAAAAAAATTTCCTTATTTCTAGTGAGGCACTTCTTTGAGCTATGGATTATTCAGTATTGTGCTATTTAAGTCTCACTGGACTATTTTTTAATGATGGAGAGAAATATACTTCTGTTTCATACAAGCCTCTATTGTTTTGGGGTTTTCTGCTATATGTGCCCAAACTTAATTGTAACTAAGATTAATGATACAACAGTATCTGTTTGTAATTTATTACATATCTAATTTCATTAATACCTAATTGGCCTGAATTCCTAGTTTCTGTTTGAAACACGAAAGTTTAATTTTATATTTTCTGCATATTAAAAAAAGTAACGACGGGCTTCCCTGGTGGCGCAGTGGTTGAGAGTCCGCCTGCCGATGCAGGGGACACGGGTTCGTGCCCCGGTCTGGGAAGATCCCACGTGCCGCAGAGCGGCTAGGCCCGTGAGCCATGGCCGCTGACCCTGCACGTCCGGAGCCTGTGCTCCGCAACGGGAGAGGCCACAACAGTGAGAGGCCCGCGTACCGCAAAAAAAAAAAAAAAAAAAAAAAAGTAACGAGAGTCAGCAATGTCCTGAAATTAAAGCCAGACAAAGGTGCTACATGAAAACAAAACTGCATTGTACAAATGAAACAATATTGTATGTCGAGTACAACTTAATTAAAATAAAAAAATTAAAAAGTATGTTTATAATGTGCTTAACAAAATTAAAAAGAGAAAAACTACAGACCAATCTGTCTTATGAACATAGATGCAAGAATCCTAAAAAAAATACTAGTAAATTGAATTCAGGAGTATATTAAAAGGATTAACATTTTAATCCTTTTAACCAAGTGGAATTTATCTCTGGAATGCAAGGATGATTTAACATATGAAAAGTCAATGTAATACACCACACATTAATAAGGGGAAAAAAACCACACGATCATCTCAAATGATGCAAAAAAGCATTCAGCAAAATTCAATATCCTTTTATGATAAAAAACATTCAACAAACTAGAAGGAAACCAACTCAACATAATAAAAGCTATACATGAAAATCCCACAGCTCACATCACATTCAATGGTGGAAGAATGAAAGCTTTCCCTCTAAGATCTGGAACAAGGCAAGGTTGCCTGCTTTCATCACTTCTTTTCAACACAGTATGGGAAGTTCTAGCCAGAGCAATTAGGCAAGAAAAAGAAAAGGCATCCAAATTGGAAAGGAAGAAGAAAACATTTCTGTTTGAAGATGATATGATCTTAAATATAAAAAACCCTAAAGACTCCAGACGAAAAAACCTGTTAGAACTAGTAAGTAAATTCAACAAAGTAGAACACAAAGCACACAAAAATCAGTTGTATTCCTATACACTAACAATCAACAATCTGAAAAGGAAATTTTACAAAACAATTCCATTTACAAATAGCATCAAAAACAATAAAACACTTAGGAATCAATTTAACCAACGGGGTAAAAGACTTGCACAATGAAAACTATAGAACATTGTTGGAAGAAAATAAAGAAGACAAATCAATGTAAAGACAGCTTATGTTCATGGATTAGAAGACTTAATATTGTTAAGGTGTCAACACTAACCAAAGAAAACTTCAATGCAATCCTTATCAAAATCCCAACGTCTTTGCTTTTTTTTTTTTTTTTTTTTTTTGCAGAAATAGAAAAACCCATTCTAAAGTCAATGGAATCTCAAAAGGACCCTGAAAAGCCAAAACAATCTCAAAAAAGAACAAAGTTGGAGGACTCACATTTCCTGATTTCAAAATTTAGTAAAAGCTACAGCAGTCAAAACAGTGTGGTGCTGGAATAAACACAGACATACAGAAAAACAGAACAGAAAGGCCAGGAATCAACCTTCACATATATGGTCAAATAGTTTTTGACAAGGGTGCCAAGACCACTAAACAAATGGTGCTGGCAAAACTGGATATCCACTTGCAAAAGAATGAAGTTGAACCCTTACTAAAACCATTTACAAAAATTAACTGAAAATGAATCCAAGGTCTAAATGTAAGAGCTAAAGCTATGAAATGCTTAGGAAATACACAGAATGGGAGAAAATATTTGCAAATGACATATCCGATAGGGATTAATATCCAGAATATACAGAGAACTTCTAAAGCTCAACAAAAAACAACCTGATTCAAAAATGGGCAAAGGGGCTTCCCTGGTGGCGCAGTGGTTGAGAGTCCGCCTGCTGATGCAGGGGACACGGGTTCGTGCCCCGGTCCGGGAAGATCCCAGATGCCGCGGAGCGGCTGGGCGCGTGAGCCATGGCTGCTGAGCCTGCGCGTCCGGAGCTGTGCTCCGCAATGGGAGAGGCCACAACAGTGAGAGGCCCGTGTACCGCAAAAAAAAAAAAAAAAAAAAAAAAAAAAAAAGGGCAAAGGATCGAAATAGACATTTGTTCTAAGATATAAAAAATGGTCAATAAGCACATGAAAAGATGCTTAACATCATGAATCATTAGAGAAATACAAACCACAATGAGATACCATTTCATACTAATTAGGATGGCATCACACACACACACACACACACACACACACACACACAGAGTAACAACTGTTGGCATGGATGTGGAAAAACTGGAACCCATGTGCTCTATCAGTGAGAACATAAAGTGGTACATTCACTGTGGAAAACAGTATGGCAACATCTCAAAAAAACCCACAGAATTATCATTTGATTCAACAATTCTAATTCTGAATATATACACAAAAGAACTGAAAGCAAGAACTTTTAACAGATATTTGTACCCTCATGTTCACAGCATCATTCACAATAGCTGAAAGGTGGCAACAACTCAAATGTCCATGAACCACATGTATACACAAAATATGGTAATACATAAAATGCAGTATTATTCAGTCTTAAAAAGAAATGAGGGCTTCCCTGGTGGCGCAGTGGTTGAGAGTCCGCCTGCCGATGCAGGGGACACGGGTTTGTGCCCCGGTCCGGGAAGATCCCACATGCCGCAGAGCGGCTAGGCCCGTGAGCCATGGCCGCTGAGCCTGCGTGTCTGGAGCCTGTGCTCCGCAATGGGAGAGGCCACAACAGTGAGAGGCCCGCGTACCACAAAAAAAAAAAAAAAAAAAAAAAAATGTTTGTGGGGATGGGGATGGATCATGGTGATGGCTGCACAGCAATAAGTGTACTTAACACCACTAAGATATACACCTAAAATGGTCAACTTTGTTATGTCTATTTGACCATAATTTTTAAAAAAACCCCTAAACAAAACATATTAAGCAAATCAACAAAACACAGTTACTTTTCAAAAATGGAAAAGAAAAAGTAATGGGAGTTTTCAAGTTAAAAGGTGATAGAAATGAAAGAAAGTAGGTATCAGAAATCAGGGATTAATTGGTGAGCAGTACTGTACTGCTAATTTCTAAACATTCTCATTTAATGCTGTGAATAGATGGTAACAAATATGGAAAGTCTCTAGGAGAATATATTCAAGAAGCTAATGGAAATACAAAACATTTAGTGATCAGAGACCTACAGGCAAGCCACCTCAAGAAATAGTAAGAATTGCACTCTTTGGTAATTGAGATCTTTATATCAAAATCTTAGGAATCAGTTTTACTTTTAATCAAAACATTTAGAAAACTTACAAGGCAGATTTTCCAGTGCGGGGATCTATATAGGTGGTTGTTCTTCTATTGTGGTCCACAAAATATGGAATTCCATCTACTGTGAACCTCATTTCCCAGCCTTCAGGTAAGGGCTTTTCATTTAATTGACTATATAAAACACAGAAACATATATAAACAAATAAAAAATGTTAAAGAATTCCTTGTTTGCCAAGTACAGAAACTAAAAATACCCATACAGGTGGTAGAAATCTTCTAGAAAACCATTTAGTCCAGTATTTTCCGGCTGTTTACTAAAATCCTTCAAGCATGTTAAACATGTCAGCAGGTCCATCAACCACCAGTCTTCTTCCATCTACTTTGCCTGTATTCCCTACCTGCCTAAACATCTCATAGTAACCAAGTTCTGCCAATTCTGCCTTAGAAGTCTTCATGTTCATCACTGTTTTCAATCACCAGCACCAACCATCCTTACTCTGGCTTTATTCATCTCTCTTTTAAACTTTCATAACAGCAGTCTAACTGGTTTTGCTGCCTCTAGTCTCACTCTGGTCCTATACTCATATTTCACATTGCTGACAGAGTACTAAAACGGAGATCTGAACAAATTCGTTCTCTTCTAAAAGTGATCTCACTATTCACCACTAACCAATTATAAGACCTAAAGTCCTCCATTTGGCCCTCACTCTGTCTCGATACTCTGCCCTCTATGTTTCCTTTCAGTTTTACGTCTGCACTCTACCTCCAACTCCTTTCCATGAACCCTGTGTAGTGTACGCCTACTCACCATTTCCCTAAACAAGACACGGTCTGTCAAACCTCCAAGTGAAGCCTTTCGCCTTGTCCAGAATCTCTATTATTCCTGTTAAGGCAACTCAAATGTTCTTAATGGAGTATTCCTACCCACTTCCTTAATACCTATCTTTAGACCTTGCTTAATCTCTCTAAACTTCAGTGTTCCAAGTTTCATCCATATTTTCCAGTTCATTTTTCTCTATTCTACAGTTTCATTTTTCTCATCTGGTGGGTTTGGTGAGAAGGCAGGCAAAGCAATGGAAATGTTCAAGTTCACATCAGAAAGGAAGAAAAGGAAGGGTTAGAGGCATTTAATCTCACTGTTTTAGAGAGCCACTACTGCTGACAGGAGTGTCACTTTCCTCAAGTGTACTTCAGAAGAACAAAAGGCTTAGAACCATTGCCTAGAACAGTACTTTGTGAACTATGTCAAAAAGCTAAGAACATTTAACTATATTTACAGAACTAAATACAAATGTCAGACAAAACAGACTACTAAAAATTTAAGAAGATAACACTTCTCATTTGTTGTAATCATATTTGCAAGATGGGCTCAGTAACAAGTTGTTTTCTTGAAAACAAATTGGATAGAACTGGGTCATTTGTATTATTTATAAAAATATGATTCGGACTTTAGGTCTGAAACTTTAAAGGTCCAAGGGGGAACAAAAAATGGTAGCAAATTACAGAAAGGTGACATGGTGTATTCTATCCTTAGTGATAGAATTTTAAAGAGAAATCAGAAATGTTACCTATAAAATTCTTAATTATTCCTTTTTAAGAAATTGAAAATATTTAAGTTAAATACCATAACTCCATAAAATGTTGTGATTTGCTGGCACCCAGAAATAGATTTTAAATTTAAAGCACGCCTTTAAAATAGAGGTTCTTAAAACCCTGACCTATGGTAGATGTGAAGATTTAATCACGCCCAAACAGAGGTCAGACCTCTGCCCTCAGCTACTGGGAGATGATCTCTAGGCCTCTGGAATGTCCTGCCTGTCAAGTGTATCTTTGTTTGCTTAGGGGCTTCGAACACCAGACCGTCAATCCTGTGATTTATGAGGGAGGCTTTGGAATATGCCATATCAGCTCTAACCTCTGGAGTAACTAGACACTATAGGTATTAGCCCAAACTGTGGGGAAGAGCTGGAAACTAAAGGTTAGCTATGCAGGCAGTACATGATGGAGCCCCAGTAAAAACTCTGGATACTAGAGACTAGGGTGAGATTCTCTGGTTGGCAATACTCAACACATACTGTTCCACATCAATTCTGGGCATTTGGAACACTCTAAGATTCTGCCCTATACATCTCTTCCTTCTGTTGGTTCTAGTTTGTATCCTTTCCCTGTAATAAAGGACGCTGTGAGTATAAGAGGTTTCAGAGAGTTCTAGTCTCTCTAGTGAGTTATTGAACCTGAAAGTGGTTGGGTAGACACCTTAAATTTGTAGTCAGTCAGTCTGAAGTGAGAGTAGTCTTGGAGACCTCCCAGCTTGTGCCTGATGTCTTAAGTGAGGACAATTTTGTGGGGACTGTGCCTTCTGACTATATAGCTTACCAAATTCCCTGCAGAATGGAACCCTTTGGAAATCTGATAAACACATAGCATTACATACTGCTATGGGCTGAACTGTGTCAACCCACAAATTCTTCTGCTGAAATCCTAACCCTCAGTACCTCAGAACGCAACCTTATTTGGAAACAGGGTTATTAAAGATGTAATTAGATGAGATCATGCTGGAATAAGGTGGGCCATTAATCCAGTATGATCAATGTCCTTATTAAAGGGGGAAATTTGGACCTTGAGACATGCATACAGGAAGAATGCCACTGGAGGTACGCTGCACAAGCCAAGGAACTATCAAAGATAGGAGACCTGGAACACATCCTTTCCTAGTGCCTTCAGAGGGAGCATAACTCTGCTGACACCTTGACCTTGAACTTCTATCTAGTTTCCTAAAATATGTATAAGACAAGTTTCTGTTGTTTAAGTCACTCAGTTTGTGGTACTTTGTTAAAGCAGCTCTAGCAAACTAATACATACACTATCACATAATGTTATAAAGAAAAACAATTACATATACATAATAAATATTAAAAAGCCAAACTTATAATAAATAATGTATCTCTTTAGTGCCTTATTAACTAGCAAGTTCTTATAATGATGTGTGTAAACAATATATTGAGATATCTGCAACAACTGCAGAAAGATATTAAAAACCTGTGATTTCTACTGGTGGCAAAGTCCTAGGCATTGTTAGTTCTAATATTATGGTTGTGGCCTCAATCATAATGGAAAGAACACTCAGTTTCAGGTAAAGGTTACTGAAAATGAATATGTATTTTTCCCCTCTAAGTCATATACTCCCTGAATTCCAGAGATGTCAGGTTGCAAAACCCCACTTCAGAATTAGTAATCTGGTCTTACTAACAAACAGATATTTTTTGGGGGAAAACACACACACACACACACACACACACACACACACACACACACACACACACACACACACACACACACACACACACACACACACACACACACACACACACACACACACACACACACACACACACACACACACACACACACCCTGTATTTGTATATACCAGCGAGGTTTTCCGCCCCCCCGTACTCTCAAGAAACCCACATTCATTATATGGAAGTAATAGTGTAATTTTTTCTCTTTCTTAAGTATATGGGTAATTAAGGCCTTTGGGGAAAGAATATGTAGGTTTGATCTTTTTCATAACTGAGTTGGAAATAGGGTACAATCTTTAAGAAGTTATCTATACACTAATAACTGCAAGTTCTTACCCTTGATTTCTGGGGTCTTCCCATTGTGTAATACGAGTATTGTGGTTGACAAAATATACTCTACCATTGCTGTCCGTTCTCTTCTCTTTAAAACAAACGAAAAAAGGCAAAGCATTAGAGTTGGCATAGTCTGCTTCTTCAAATTAAAATAAGATGAGCTGATTTTGCCCCTTTCTCGCTGCTCTGTTGATTTTGTAGTTTTAAAATCACAACTTTAAAGATTTAATTTATTCTCTCACTATTAAATCCACATACTTACTCAAGTTATAAAATATCATTTTATCCTAGAACAGGGGTCCCCAACCCCTGGGTCCTCGGCCTGTTAGGAAGAGGTGAGCAGAGGGTGAGCAAGCGAAGCTTCGCCTGCTGCTCCCCATTGCTTGCTGGCTCGCGTGACCGCGTGAACCATTCCCCACCACCACCACCCATGCCCCCACCTTGGAAAAACTGTCTTCCACAAAACCGGTCCCTGGTGCTGTCCTAGAAACTAAAGACATAATTCACAATGTACTGCCCATAGGACCTTTCTGTTCAATCCAACCAGCAGCAAGAATAATTAACTGTTTTAACTCTGCATACATGACCTCATTTTAACCTTAAAAGTCCCACAGAGTAGGAAGTTTTCGTTTATCTTGAAGATATGGTAACTCAGACAGGCTTAGTGATCTGGCCCAAATTTCAGAATTAAGTAGCAGCTAGAGGATGGAAACTGACATCTGAATTCAGAGATTTTTTTCATATCACACCATCTCATTTCTTAAAATACAATGGGGGGATATAACTTAATTGTTTCTTTGCTATATGCTAGGCATTATTCAACTAGAAAAGACACTGTTTCAAAATATATCCTGTTTCTTAATACAACCAGTTTCCAAATCCTAAATATCTATAGTAACTTTTTACACAAGGGTTGGGCAGAAGGGCTCGGCTCTTTTTTTTTTTTTTTTTTTTTTTGTGGTACGCGGGCCTCTCACTGTTGTGGCCTCTCCCGTTGCGGAGCACAGGCTCCGGATGCACAGGCTCAGCAGCCATGGCTCACGGGCCCAGCCGCTCCGCGGCATATGGGATCCTCCCAGACCGGGGCACGAACCCGTATCCCCTGCATCGGCAGGCGGACTCTCAACCACTGCGCCACCAGGGAGGCCCTCGGCTCTTTAAGTTACTGTATCTGAAGCAGCTGCTTGTTTACCCACCTGCCTCTTGCTTTAGAATTCTCCTTGTTTTCTTATACCCATTCTACACAATTTGCCCCGCTTCTCTGAGATTTCTCATTAAGGTTTACAAGATGTGTGGATATTATTTTCTCTTTTAATAACCAAATAGTTTTGAAATGTTAATATTAATACTAGTTCTGTTGTTTTGAACTATTGACTTCTCTGCTCCATTACAAATTAATTCTTCAAAAGAACGGTCTCTTCCAGTGTCTGAATCTTTTAAATTTGGCAAAGATGTCTAAAAATGAAAACTGAAGTATTCAATAGTATGAAATGGATTCCCACATTTTACAAAGCACGGTTATCTTAAAATTAGCAATTTTCAAAAAAAAAAATTAAGTTTAACTCCATGGTGATAAAGCCAATTTTTATTTCCTATGGTTTGAAAGTTCATATGTTTTTCAAACAACATTTATTTAGATCCTTTGGATCTTTCTTTAAGCAAGATATTGCAGATGAGAGTTAGGCCAAATTATATAGCCTCGTAAAGTTAGTGTTTGGTAACTTTTAACTTATCTCCAGGACTGACTCCATGATCGCAAGTAGCAGTGATGATACTGGGGCAGGGGGTAGGGGTTGGGGTGGAGGTGGCACAGAAGGGATATATTGGCATCATGAATCTGCTCCTGACATCTCAGGTAGTTTCTATACCAGCTGAGCTAAAATGGAAATAGAACTTCCAGAGTGTATAATATACAGAAAATGGACTCTGCATCTTCTGACACATCCTGAATAATAAAAATGGCTTTGCCGGTCATGGAACCTTGAGTGTGGAAACATGTAACCAACTTTAAGAGCTGTCTCTGAGGCAAAAAGAAGCACCCACAGTGCTACACAGTTGTAGCTACATAAAAACAAAATAAGTTAATGTTCTTGGCAGTCAAATTTAAATTTTTAAATACACTTACAGAATTAATAAATTTCTTGTGTGCAAGTAATTTTTAAGTAACTTTTATAATCTAAAATTAATATCCTAAGTGCATAGTTGAGTGTATATTCACCTTTTAACTGCCACGTAAGTTCAGATTTCAGGGTCAGATATTCTCTCTTCAAAAAGCTAACATGAACAGAGTCACTGCCTGGGTTCTCCAATGGTTCTGAAGTCTGAGCACCCTGCCAACCACATCAGAGCTGGTGAGTTACTGACCTCAGCTAAGGACACCCTCTTCTTACCCATGGTCAGTGTTTACTGAATGGTGGCATGAAGCTAGGGATGGCATGGAGATATTCCTTTTTCTTTCTTTTCAGATGAACAGATTTAAGGCTTTGGTGTAGTTTTGCCTTATTCCCGAACTTTTTTTGTGTGCTTTGGTTTTATCACTTTAAATGTCTTTAAAAAAAAAAAAATTTATTTATTTAGACTGCACTGGGTCTTAGTTGTGGCACACAGGATCTTCACTGCAGCGTGCAGGCTCTTTAGCTGTGGCATGCAGACTTCTTAGTTACGGCATGCAAACTCTCAGCTGCGGCATGCATGTGGGATCTAGTTTCCTGACCAGGGATCGAACCCAGGCCCCCTACACTGGGAGCGCAGTCTTACCCACTGGACCACCAAGAAGTCCCTCATTTTTAACTGTCTTAACCAAGCAGATTTTTTCAGTGAAAAACATCTGTTTGACATTTTAAATACTTAGTTTGTGCACTTAGATTATAGCTCACACACTTTGTAGTTGTGATTTTACTAGGTAGCCTTTCTAAATAAAAGCTTAAAAACATTTTTAAAACAAAAACAAAAAACCAACAAAACAAAAAAAAAACTAACATGAGGTAAGATAAAGTTAATAGAAAACTTATTTCTATGTTTGTTCTAAGTATATAGTACTGATAAAAGCATTTCTTGGAAGAGGCTGTGAAAACCAAAATTTCAAAGGTGATGCGCTTGCAAACTGAAGGCTCACCTGCTTAGTGAGAAGTACTGTGACTACAGAGCTGATTTCTTACTTCGTTCAAAAAACCACATGATAAACAATTTCTAAATAACTGAACACCAAGCCTGAACGCACATCAAACCACTTCCTGACTTGATGAATAAAACACTGAAAAACAGAAGCTTCTTGTTGTTCTATGTATTTTTTCATAGCAACTCTGAAAATGAGAAAATAGCTTTATACTTGATGGGTAAACCTGCTATACAAAGCCCTATTAGACTATATCGTTGAACCAAAAGTATTCTTTGTTCTCCAGCCTCTATAGTTTGCAGGTGTTAAAAATTCTTCACTGTCAGCTTGTAAGGTAGTAATGTCTAGTCCTAGCATACAGAAGTCTGAAAGGGTGAAGAAGCTGGATTTAAAAATACACGGTGTCACAAAAATAATGCTAACAATTTTAGAACATCAACACAGGCTGTAAACTGGGATTTTATTTCCTGGATCAATGCTGAGGGTCTATTGGGTGGTTCTCATTTGTGATAGTACCAGTGTTGTCACTGGCTCAACAAATAATGCATATGCCCCAAAGGCAGAGAATCATAAAGCAGTGATCAGTCTGAATAATAGAATGATCGTGAACTCATTTAAAAAGGGGGAGGGGTTGCACTTCAACTTCAGGAGTGTGAAACCTAAAAATAAGCAGAATGTAAAATAACCAAGGCAAAATTCTGATAACATACATAAGCTGGAATTGGGTCTCTTGAGGCAGTATTTTATGGAGGTGTTGTTGGCTAAAGTAAAAATGAGAAATACTGATGTTGAAGATAATAATAAATACAGAAGACAAGGACCAGATTTGCAGGAAAAGCTTTAGAAATAAAGGCAACATAGCCTGCAATTCATGCTTCTATGAGCGAGAAACAATTTTTCTTAACAGATGCCATGGAGAAGGAGCAAAATAGTTTGTGTTTCTAACAAAAGCCAATCAGGTCATGGTTTTTCTGCACTAAAATTAAGAGGATGAATACACGACCTACAGGTATATCGTTTCTCCTCTGTAACACAAACATAAAACAACTCTAGAAATAAAGCTGAGAAGACCATCCAGGTCTGGGAATGCAACCAAGCAGGTCTAGTTCAATATGCCTCAAAAGAACAACATCCCTTCTTCTGAAGTACTTCATACCAATAATAAACTGTCCATTACAAGGCTCCCACAGATCCAAAAGACTCCTTACTAAACTACCAGACACTGGTAAAGACAGAAATTCACAACTTTCATATGCCTTCCCTTTGCTACAAGCTAGTGACAATAATAGTTATAACTATGAACTATTATATTTTTTTACGTCTTTGACTCCTAGGAATGCTAGGGATAAATATCTTTAAGGGCAATGGGGTAACTGAAAAGCAGGCTTACACAGCCAGTATCATTTATTGCCCAGATTCATGCGACCTTGACATCAATCTTTCCCCTCCATTCCTAAATAAAGTAATGCTAGAGCAATCTATCTTAGAAACTGATGTTTCCCAACAAGACTAGAAATATCACTTTCTGAAATATCTGCAGCTCTTGAAGATAAAACTTCAACTGGTTCCATAAATGGCTTTACTTTGCTGTTTTGCACTTTCTATATTCTCTTTCTCTTCCGTGCAAAACTGTTTCTATATTGCCGTGTTTACTCTGGAAACTTGCTACAGCTCTATGACTTATATAATGGATATAAAATAATCTGGTAGGGCAGGCTCATCTTAAAGTCTATAAAAAGTTTTAATAACTAAGATACTTGATAACAGAGCATGCTCATGCAGGACACAAAGTCACCACCCCAATATGTTCCCCCTTCCACTGTTCTTTCAGATAACATCAACTCAATCAACCTCTGAACTATGTTTTCGAAGCACCAATACGATCAAAATAATCTTTAAAGCTTTTTGTTTTGAAATAAGTATTACAGCATACTGCAAAAATTGTTCAAAGAATCTCATATACCCCCTTCAACCAGTTTCCTCCAATGGTGACATTTTATGTAGCTATAGCACAATATCAAAATCAGAAATTTGACATTGGTACATTACTGTTGACTACAAACTTTATTCAATTTTCACTAATTTTTAAAGTTTGAATTCATTTTTGTAAATATATAGTTCTATGCACTTTTATTCCATGTACAGATCTGTGTAATCACCACCATGGTCAAGATATAGAACTGTTCCACCACTACATACGAACCACTTACGTTACCTCCTATATTTGTAAGCACCTACCAGTGGCTCTGTCTCCTGGCAACTACTAATCTATTTCTCATCTCTATAGTTTTGTCATTTCGAGAATGTTATATACATTGAATAACACAGTATACAATATTTTGAAATGGATTTTTTTCACTAAGCATAATGCCCCTTGAGGTCCATCCAGATTTTCATGTGTATCATAATCCATTTCTTCTTATGCTGAGTGGGCAAAATATTTTTATATTTTAGAAGAGTAACTTAGAACTTTGGGGGAATTAAATACCTATTTGGCACTCTGAATTAAACCAACACACCCCAAAAGCTTTCCAGATATTCACTCAAGCAAGCGCAAGGTATATCATCCATCCATAAATACCTAATTGTTGAAATAACTGAATTCAATTTAAAAATCCATGTGACTTACCCCATCCAGGTGGCAGGGGACCCAGGGGATCAAATTCTTTATTTTGTGATGTAGCAAACAAGTCTTGATTCTAAAAAGAACAACCCCCAAAATGGTGAAATAATGAACAACTTAAACAGATAACTTGAGAGCAGGCTTATGAATTCTGATATGCCTTTCCCTGGCCATGTGCAACATAACATACTCTTACAGAGTTCACATCTTAGAGAAGTATGACACAGTCAAGAATAAAAGCCAATGCACTCTCATGAAGAAAAAAACTTTGTCAACATTATTTAACATTTGAAACTATTTGAAATTCAAATATTACAAGTAATTTTACACCCAAATGACCATTTTTTCCCCTTCTTTAGCTCCAAATCAGTAAATTAGAGAAATACATAAATCCCCCAAGAGTCACTTATAAATAACAGTACTCAGAGTCGTCAGCTGGTTAAGAAAAATTTTGTATTTGTAACTCAAAAATAGAGTATCATATACAGGACATGGTATATACAAAGAATTGTGAGAAGAGAGTTGGGGGAGCAGGAAGAACAGGCTGTCAGATGAGTAAAAGAAAAGAATTCCAGTTGGAAGGAGTTGACAAGCCTAGAACTGTATAGAAGATTTCTTAAATTTGTTTGAAATTATCACATTGGTGGAGAGAGAGGTTTGGTTAGATAAAAGGAAGGTAGGAGTAAACCACTGGAAAAAGAGAAGCAAAAGTCATACTGAGTAGTGTGAAGAGGTAATGACTATGTTTTAGTTTAAATGTATAATGAAGTGGGGGATACTTTGTGGTCTTTCAGTAAGATGTGGTTAAGCCCTTTCTCCTTTAAGTAAGATAAGGCAAATAAATAATAGACTAACTGCTTCAAAAAAAATTATGGAAAAAAAACTCACAAGTAAAATAAGACAGTGCACCCCATATACCCAGCAACAAGATTCAACAATTACCAAAACTGCCACATTTCTTTATTTTTCTTCCATATTCTTTGCTGAAGCAAAAAAAAAAAATCAGTCATCATTTCACTCCTATGTATTTTAGTATGCCTTTCTAAAATTTGTGAACATTTTCTTACACAACCACAATATCATTATCACACCTAGCAAAGAATCTATGTTAATTTTATCATCTAATATACAATCCCTAATTAAATGCCTCTGGTTGCTTACTGGGTCAAATCAGAATCCAAACAAAGTCATCATACTGCATTTGGTTTAGTCTCTAAAGTCTAAATTTATAGCAGTTTCCCCCACTGTCGGTCTTTCCCCGCCCAACCCCCGCCCCCATGTCAATGACTTATTACAGCAACTAGGTTAACTGACTGAAAAAGTTTTAAAAGCATACGAGAGATATTCCATTTCTCATTTAAAAGCTCTTGGAGGGCTTCCCTGGTGGCGCAGTGGTTGAGAGTCCGCCTGCCGATGCAGGGGACACGGGTTCGTGCCCCGGTCCGGGAAGTTCCCACATGCCGCGGAGCGGCTGGGCCCGTGAGCCATGGCCGCTGAGCTTGCGTGTCCGGAGCCTGTGCTCCGCAACGGGAGAGGCCACAGCAGTGAGAGGCCCGCGTACTGCAAAAAAAAAAAAAAAAAAAAAAAAAAAAAAAAAAAAGCTCTTGGAAGACAGACCTGTCAAGCAGTGGCCTTGCTCCTCCTGACAGACACAATAATGAAAACAGGGTAACCAAGGAGAAACACTACACAAGGTTTGAACCCTGGTTACAGAACAGGTCGGAGTAGTCTGGCATATGACAATCTGTTTTGATAATTTTCTAAGATCCAAGCCTATCCCACAGGCTCTCCCTGGACAGATAAGGTGGGGGGTACAGGCACAATGAAGCCATGGGCCAGAGCCATTACACGGCGATCCATCATCCATTCTGAGGTTAAAAATGCTAGGTGTATGAGCATCTACTGCCCCGTAACCACGGTCAGAACAAAGACCACTGCATCTACCCAATAAACAGACTTTTATCAGCAACACCCCACCACTTTTTTTTTTTTTTTTTGCGGTACGCGGGCCTCTCACTGCTGTGGCCTCTCCCGTTGCGGAGCACAGGCTCCGGACGCGCAGGCCCAGCAGCCATGGCTCACGGGCCCCAGCCGCTCTGCGGCACGTGGGATCCTCCCGGACCGGGGCACGAACCCGTGTCCCCTGCATCGGCAGGCGGACTCTCAACCACTGCACCACCAGGGAAGCCCCACCCCACCACTTTTTAAGTAGCTGGTATTAAGAATGTTCAATTCAGTTCATAACTAAAATAGGCTGTTTAAGTTCTTTATAATTTAGAACCACTCTATAACCAGAGCAAAGAGTAAGAATTTGGATAGAAGAAAAAAAAAAGGAAAATGGTTGATGAGTAAAAGCTGCAATTCTAGAAAAGTTCCAAAGACTCTGAGTATTTAATTGGTCAAGTTTACAATAAAGCAATACACACTGTAGGTGCTCCAAAAATCTGTTAAATCTGTCTTTAAAAATAGTGTTTTTAAAGGTCATGTACTAGGGCTTCCCTGGTGGCACAGTGGTTGAGAGTCTGCCTGCCAATGCAGGGGACACGGGTTCGTGCCCCGGTCCGGGAAGATCCCACATGCCGCGGAGCGGCTGGGCCCGTGAGCCATGGCCGCTGAGCCTGCGCGTCCAGAGTCCTTGCTCCACAACGGGAGAGACCACAACAGTGAGAGGCCCAAGTACAGCAAA
Organism: Hyperoodon ampullatus; assembly: GCF_949752795.1. NCBI lineage: Eukaryota > Metazoa > Chordata > Mammalia > Artiodactyla > Ziphiidae > Hyperoodon > Hyperoodon ampullatus. The sequence goes on along the minus strand of NC_136927.1, from coordinate 64,273,741 downwards.
AAAAAAAAATATCATGTACTAGACAGACAGATGGCCAACAGGCACATGAAAAGATGCTCAACATCACTAATCAAAACCACAATGAGATATCACCTCACACCCATCAGAATGGTTATCACTGAAAACATCACAAAACAAATGTTGGTGAGGATGTAAAGAAAAAGGGAATCCTGTACACTATTGGTAGAAACGTAAATTGGTGCAGCTACTTTGGAATACGGTATGGAAGTTCCTCAAAACACTAAAAGCAGGGACTTCCCTGGTAGTCCAGTGGTTAAGACTTCTTCGTGCTTCCACTGCAGGGGGCACGGGTTCAATCCCTGCTCAGGTAACTAAGATCCTGCATGCCACATGGTGCAGCCAAAAAAAAAAGGGACTAAAAATAGAACTACCACATGATCCAGCAATTCCACTCCTGGATATATATATCTGAAGAAAACAAAAACACTAATTCAAAAAGATACATGCACCACCATGTTCATAGCAGCTTTATTTACAATAGCCAAGAAAGATATGGAAGTAAAAAAAGTATCCATCAACAGATGAATGGCTAAAGAATATGTGGTATATATACACAGTGGAATACTACTCGGCCAAAAAAAAGGACATTTTGCCATTTGCAACAACATGGATGAACCTGGAGGGTATTATGCTTAGTGAAATAAGTCAGAGAAAGACTAATACTGTATGTTATCACTTATATATGGAATCTAAAAACTAAAACAAATGAATGAACAAAATAGAAAAAGACTCACAGATATAGAGAACTAGTAGTTACCAGTGGGAAGAGGGAAAGGGGGAGAGGCAAGATAGGGGTAGGGGATTAAGAGGTACAAACTACTACATACAAAATAAATAAGCTACAACGAATATATTGTATAGCACAGGGAATATAGTCACTATTTTATAATAACTTTAAATGGAATATCTATAAAAATTTGAATAACTATGTTGTATACCTATATACATTGAATAACTATATTGTAAACCAACTATACTTCAATGAAAATAAAAATAAAATAAAAGATCATATATTATAGGGGCTTCCCTGGTGGTGCAGTGGTTAAGAATCCGCCTGCCAATGCAGGGGACACGGGTTCAAGCCCTGGTCTGGGAAGATCCCACATGCCACGGAGCAACTAAGCCCGTGTGCCACAACTACTGAGCCTGTGCTCTAGAGCCCACGAGCCACAACTACTGAAGCCCGTGTGCCACAACTACTGAAGCCACCACAATGAGAAGCCCACGCACTGCAACAAAGAATAGCCCCCGCTCTCAGCAACTAGAGAAAACCTGCGTGCAGCAGCAAAGACCCAATGCAGCCAAAAATTAAATAAATGAATAAATAAATAAATGTATTAAAAAAAGATCATGTATTATAAAAGTGAGATAAAGGGCACATTTGCAATTGTGGATATGAGGGAGAGAAAAGATGAAAACTAACATTTCTATGTAACCAGTATGTGCCAAACATATTAGGAACTTTATTTTACAGAATCCTCAAAAATAAAAAACCCTCTGAGGTAATTTTATATATGGATCTATTGTATAGATAAAGTAAATGAGTCTTGATGAGGTTAAGTAACTTACTCAAAGTCATACAGAGAAAGTAACTGTAGAACCAGGATTTGAACCCAGATGTATCCGACTCCAAAGCCCATGCTCTTTCCACTGGACACCTATGTGGAAACTAGCTTTTAAGAAGGCAGGCAAGCTAGGTATTCAAACCTAAAAGAAATTTAGCCAGGCATACCAAAGGTGATTATAATTTAGAAAGAAAGGAAGACGTAAAACAGCATTGTAGAAAATAAAACGAAAACGGTAAAGTAGACGAGACAAAAATTAATTTCACCTCTAAAACCACTGGGAAGGGGAAGATAGTGACAGCTATTTTCTGCTGTGACAGAAGGTAGCAAGAAAAACTGTTGCGTGAAAGCAAGTTATTTTAGTCATAACCAGGTAGTGAAGGGAAAGCTGCTGATAAAGGTGTATTTATCTACATCAGTGAGTGATTGTTATGATGATGAGGTCCAAGAAACAGAAATATGGAGAAAAAGCAAAAAAAGGTAATGCCTAGTGAGAATAGGAATTTACTCTTATGGATTCTAACAGGGATGATACTGATGGTAGTAGAAGAGAAGAGATGGCAACGGAGAGGGTCAGCTTCTCTTGAACTCTTGGAGAGTTGGTTTATGTAAAATTTAAACCATTTCCAGAAATGAGATGTTTTGATACCAAAGATAATATGGTTTTAAAGCCATAATAATATATTTAACATCATCCTATAAGGAATCAAATTTCTTTAGTCTACCACAGCACCAAATAATTATTGCATAAATTTTACGTTTATATGTTATAAAATGATTCAGTTCCATCATTAGTTCACTACAATTGAGTCAGGTGCTATTAGACCCAAGCCATCTAATGCTCTGCTAAGTTAGGCAGTATTAAATTCAGAACTGTTTTCTTTTTAAACTGCTTGGATTTATTTTTACTATTCTTTCGTAAATGAGTTTTAAGTTGTCCTAACTTCTTTTTTATTTTCGACAGTAACAAAGCAAAGGAGTTTGAACTTCCGGAATTTTTAAAAAGAAAAGAATAAATCACCTACACAGAATACCGGAAACAAGGTCTAAAAATAATAATCTATCAACAGCAACAACTGGGTTGCCATCCTATTGTACTTTCTTTTTAGTGCTTTACATTTCATATGCAAGAAAAGGTTAAAAATCAAACACTCATTAAGTTTATAATGCAAGTACATATGCTCACCCCATAAATGAACCTCTGGTTAAATTGCTGCATAGCTCCTTGAAGCTGACTACGTTGGAGCTGCCACTGTTCATAGTTCCGGACGGATTCCAGTGTTGGCCTCTGCCACGTCGTTGTTCTTGTGAAATGGTCAACATAATAAATACGTCCCATGTTGTCAACCCGCCGTTCCCAGCTAAATCAGGACAAAAACAACTGGATTCAACAAATACTCATGAAACAGATAAGAATTAAACAGGACTTCATTTTAGCCCTGGTACAGGTTTGGTAAGATTTTCTCTTGCAATACTACTTTTGATTTACCTGAAGTGTTTTATTTTATATATATATATATATATATATATATATATATATATATATATATAAATTTTTTTTTTTTTTTTTGGCGCGGTACGAGGGCCTCTCACTGCTGTGGCCTCTCCCGTTGCGGAGCACAGGCTCCAGATGCGCAGGCTCAGCGGCCATGGCTCATGGGCCCAGCTGCTCCGTGGCATGTGGGACCTTCCCGGACCGGGGCATGAACCCATGTCCCCTGCATCGGCAGGCGGACTCTCAACCACTGCGCCACCAGGGAAGCCCTATTTTATATATTTTTAAATGGTCTATAAGTGAACTTAAGAGGAATGTGTGTAAAAATTTCTTTCTTAAAAGTTAAGGTGTATCAGTCAGGTTTTTAAAACAGAATGTATCTTACTGATTAACTCTCAAACAACCATTAAGACAAAACCTCCCATTTTCTTTCTTTCAAATGTTCTTTTGACTGTTGCAATCCTAATAGGGACAGAAACATACACACACACACAGAAGGTGGGGGAGAGAGGGTGTTTTTCACAGATGTCAGAAAAAGCACTTTTTCACAAGAATACAACTATCTTATTTACCATTTCAAATGGGTACATAACTTATCAAGTAAACATTGATAAAATAACTTGGTGATATCTACCTGGTTGATTATTTAGGGTTATTATGCCTACTAGTCTAATATTATAAATACAGAATTGGTTCCAGAACACTCCTCAGATACTCAAGTCCCTCATATAAAATGGCATAGTATTTGCATATAACCAGGCACATCATCCAGTATACTTTAATCATCTCTAGATTACTTGTAATACCTAATACAATGTAAATGCTACGTAAATAGCTGTCAATAAAATGTTATGTAAATAGTTGCCAGGGCTTGGGAAATTCAATTTTCAAAATTCAAAATTTTGTCTTTTGAAACATCTTGGAATTTCCCCCCCAATATTTCCCCTCCAATATTGGAGTGCCAACTGTAGTAAAATAATAAATACCATTTATATATCAAAAAAGTTTTTCTTCCTTTGCATTATTTCTTTAGGATAAACTTCCTGGAAAGGGTTACTAAGGGTATGGGTATTATTATGGTTATATATACTTTCTGTGAGGGTTGTAACTAATTCATACTACCACTAGCAATGTTATGAGGTAAAGTTCCTCTACAGTCTCACCAGCACTGTACTTTTTAGGTGTGTATTTAAGACTACTAGCAAGATTAAATATTTCCCCATATTTGCTACTGACTTCCCTCAAATGAAAATATTTTTTATTCCAATTATTTTATATAATATAAATGTTAAATGCTTAACACATTCTATTAATATATCCTCATTTTATTATTATTAATATATTAATATTTTCCCAACTATCTTGCAATGACTTCACTATTATATATTAGCTTTTTATAATATGAACTTTACCATATATAGGATAGGGGCTATAATTCTTATACAGTTAAAAAAAAAAAAAGCTAATCTTAAAACCCTGCAGTTTGAGCCAGGTAAAAGTTCACAAAGGAAACGGAATCTTTCTTTAGGTCAGAAATGAGTGAAAATAAAAGTCATTCATCATGGTCAATCAATTCCCTGACTCTCTTCTTTTTAGTCTACACCTATCATAAAACAAAATAGAGAGAGACAAGATCGACAGAAGAGGAAAAGTAGGAAGGTAGGGAAGATTTTTGTATAGATATAATCTATAGTTCTGAATAAATACTTTTTTTCTTCTTCAATACAGACACTTACCCAGGAGGTAGAGGTTCTGGTCTATCCCACGTTGTTCTTTTTTCAATATGATCTACATAGTAAACTCGTCCATGCTGGTCCACTCTCTGCTCCCAACTTAAACATAAAATTAAAAAGCTGATATGCTACATGTACGAATAGCCTGTTTTTTTAATCTTGTCTTTGTCTTCTTCTCTTATATGACAATATTACAGAGCTGAGACAAACAAGCATGTCAGTATATAAAGCAGATACCAAAAGAATTTAGGAATAAAGTCAAGAAATGTTATACTGAGGGTGACACACAGTGGATGAGATTTCTCCTGCAGAAGTATCTGCTTTAGGAGATGTCTTATATTTCTAAAGAGGCTTAAAGCAATGCATTCAGGATACAAAAACTGTCTCAATCTGATCAGGGTATACATAGGACTTGAGTGGAAAAGAAAACTGTAATTATTGTTATGAAATCTGATGAAAGACTGAGCTGTTAACTGAAGGGCAAAGGACAGTTCTGGTACTAGAAACACTGAAATCAAAGAATAAGACTTTTTCAGATGTGCTCCTGCACAGTACCAAGGACAAAGGCAATATGAGTATTCCAGTCTCTTTGGTAGGTTTATCCCCAAAGTAAAAAAGACAGGAATAAACCAACAGAGTTTAGAAGAACCAGTCACTTCTAAGAGCACCCACTCTGTTGGAATAAACCAACAAAGTTTAGAAGAACCAATCACTTCTTATCCCTTGCACAAATAATTTTCTAATCTGGCTTCCCATGTAGGCTTTCAAAAAGGAAAATGGCCTAACTACCCACACAAGTAATACAGTCTCTTTAGCAATTAAACTCCTCATCATGAGAGTTTTTAAATTTATCACTTAGTCAATTAATTTCTGTTTAGCATTCTGAGCTCTGGATTAATTTGAATGACACAAAATATGTATGTGTGTGTGTGTGTGTGTGTGTGTGTGGTGTGTGTATAACTATCAGAGTATTATTAATTTAAAAAATAATCAGTAGAGATTTACATGAGATTGATTTGTAATCCTCTCAGTTTCCTAAATCATTATTACTCTGCTATGAATTTATAATGGTAAAAAAATTAAGTGATTTTCCCCCCTTCAAAAGAAAAGACAATCTGGGACTATTTTATTACTTGGTCTTGGTGAACTTTCTATGGCTCAGAGTCCTTCAATAAAAAAAGTTTTTTTTTTCTTTCACTTTGCTCCGGAAATGAGGGAGAAATTTCAAATGTGGCAAAGCTTTTTTGTTCAGTTTGACTCTAGACCTCCCCCAACACACTATACAGAGTTATAAGACAGTTTTTTAAAGAATGGAGTTCAGTACTATTTCCCTTATTAATAAGTATATGCAGAAGTCTAAAGAAAACATGTTAACCAAAAGCAATTACTCACCCGGGTGGGAGGGGAGCTTGAGGTACAGGATTTAATGGCCTAGGGCCTGAACCTCCAGATATAGTAAGAGGAATTATTAATCCAGACGTTGCTCCTTCAGATGTATTTGAATTTGTATTCGTTGGTGGCAGAGAGCCTGTACTAGAGCCATCGCTTTCAGAAGTGGCAGATGGTGAGCCATTGACAGATGCTTTAAGATTTGAGGAAAACAGAAAAACAATTTTCAGAAATATAAATTCAGGAGAGAATTTTAACTTAAATAAAAAGGTAGATGATAAATATAAAATTTAAGATATGGATATGCAGATGAAAATTACTTAAGTAAGATAAATAATGGGAAATAGTCAATGGTCCCACTTAATAGGCTTGTTTACAACTTTTTTTTTTTTTTTTTTGCAATACTCGGGCCTCTCACCGTTGTGGCCTCTCCCGACGTGGAGCACAGGCTCCGGACGCGCAGGCCCAGCGGCCATGGCTCACGGTCCCAGCTGCTCCGTGGCATGTAGGATCTTCCCGGACCGGGGCACGAACCCGTGTCCCCTGCATCGGCAGGCGGACTCTCAACCACTGCGCCACCAGGGAAGCCCATTGTTTACAACTTTTAAGGTTCCATTTACTCCATGTCTCATTATTAATTACAAGGCACATACAGATGCTGATTTCTTGATGCCACAGGAAATAACTTTTAGAACAGAAAAGTGTTGGTATCCCTGCATATAAGTTCATTTAGTAATTTTCCAGATCCTTAAAACTGTCTTTCCTATGAACGCCTACAGATCCAAGACTAATTTGTGGCGTTACCTATAATATGGAAGATCTGACGGATAATAACTATTTTTAAGAATATCACTGCGGGAATTCCCTGGCTGTCCAATGGTTAGGACTCCGCGCTTTCACTGCCAAGAGCCTGGGTTCGGTCCCTGCTTGGGGAACTAAGATGCTGCAAGCCTTGCAGTGTGGCCAAAAAAAAAAAAAGAATATTATTGCTTGAGTACATCACATCTTCAAGAAATACTTGTTGACAAAACAATACCTGGAGGAAGTCACTAATATTATGACAAAGTAGTATATGATCTTAAAGACTGGGAATATACTATGAACACAATTATCTACAGAAAAAAAGGGGGAAGATATATATTTAAACACAATGTCATTTAATAAAATGATTTGTGGACAACCAATTTACTTTTCTAATATTATTTGGATTATTTTACATTTCCTGTTCACATACTAACAGAGGGAAGTAAAAAGAGATTAAAGATTTGTACTGGCTAATCAGGAAAAATAAATATTCTAACTGTAAATGTTTATATTTTTACTATATGAAATGTTTACTTGTGTGATTTTTGCTTTAAAATCTGAATATCATTTAGCATTGCTGGGTTATTTGCTATTTACTGATTGTCTTTTTAAAGAATATAATGAGATATATCCTTGACCAGATCCTTGACTCTATGAAATGCTTATGTCCACAGTTACAAACCCTGACAGAAAGTTGCAATCTTATCTGTATTGCCTCTACTTTTTATAGTACACATGTGATTTCCCTTTTTTTTTTTTTTAATTTTTGCTGCACTGTGCAGCTTACAGGATCTCAGTTCCCTGAATCCGGGCCACAGCAGTGAAAGCCCAGAATCCTAACTACTAGGCCATCAGCGAACTCCCAGCACACACGATTTTCATTCTCAGTAGAGCACCTGCCTCAATAACTTCACACCTGGCAGAAAAACTTGGGGAACAGGTACATCTTGATTAACTACAGAAAGATCATTCTTGGCCAAAATCTTAAATGTAAAAATTCAGCTAGAAAACCAACCTAAAAGGGTCTCTTAACACTTACCTGAGGATCAATTCCCAAAAAGAATTTTATAATCATGGTACTGAGACCTACATCCCTAGTATATGGCTAGAATACACACCTGGTCTACGTGGGGTAGGTGGAGGTGGTCGTGAAGGTCTTGGAGGCCTAGAAGGTTTAAAACCGCCATTTGAGAGTGATGGAGAATTGTTCCCATTGACCCTCCTATTTTCACCAGACCCTGCATCCTCAGGGTGGTCTGATCCATTTGTGTTCGCTCTGGGTAAGATGGCCGGGAACAGAAGGGAAAAAGAATGCTCTTTGAATTTAACAAAAAAAACAACAGGAAGACCAAAACTTAAAGTTTCAGGAGCTTGAGAAAACCTTCCTAATTTCTAGCCAGCCTCATCAAATACATAAACAGCTCTTATGGTAGTCTTACATATAGTGCCTCAGAGCCCATGTAGAAATATGTGAGGGGTTACTCAATGGCACAGAAGTACTTAGGGGACCAATCAGAACTATTAGGTGTGCTGGTTCAGATTTCAAATAACTCTTCAGAGGCCCTGTATAAGTAGAAATGGAGTCAAATTCTCAAAATTCCAAATGCCTTAGAAAGGGCACTATTTTATCACAAGCACAGATAACTTAATCATCATTTTCTTGGTTTCCACTGGCTCTTAATATTATTTAGGTATGGGGCAAAGCTGACTGTTCCACAACAGGAGAAAGAAGTACACGTATTTCCCAGGAATAGGTGCTCTCTCCCCATCCCAGCAAATGGTATACAAAATGTTAAAGGTAAGTGATCTAGAAGAGAGGTGCCCACAGACCTTTTTAAAGGAACTATCATTTCTTCAAAGCAATGACATCAACTGGAGAGAAAGGGGGAAGAACACTAACAGGAATGTCAGATACAAAGTTACTGTCAGTTAAACACAGGTGATTCCTTTTCCCAGGGGAGTCTAGTCATTGACTAGAAATAGAAAGCAAAGCATGAGTTAGTTAGTTTGGAGATGCTAGTCATTGACTAGAAATAGCAAAGCATGAGTTAGCTAGTTTGGAGATGCCTCGGCTAAAGCCCTGATATCTACTACCTGGTAACTGGAAACCACTACTCAGTATTAATCCATACTCCTGGACCTCACAACAAGCCTGAATAAAATCTGATAGATTGAAGAAACTAAAATAGAGGCAGTACCATTAAATCATTTTCATACTATGTTTCCCAGAAGTCAAAGTGTGGTATTTGGACCAGAAGCAAGCACAATACACAGGAGCTTATTAGAAATGCACAATCTTGGACTCTACTCCCAACCCACTATATCAGAAATAGCATTTTAACAAGATCTCCAGATGATGTGTGTGAACAGCAGGGCATGACAAATACTGCTTTGCGGGGTTCCTCAAATGCTTATTCTGAATAAATGGAAAAGCTCAGTAACAGGCAGTGAGCACCTGGTTAGTGCCGACCACCTGCAAGAAGACCAAGCAACCCCAGAATATGAAGGGAATGCAGCAAAAGTCAGCTTTGACACTGCTCCCCTTCCCCTAGGTGAAGAGTCATATATCTCCTTTTGAGTCGTAGAACTCTTTGAGACTCTGCGTATTTCCTCTCTATACTATTTTAAGAGGTGATTAATTAGCTTGAAAAAAAGATTCCTGATGCTTTTAGAAAGACAAACAACTGGTAGAATGGACCAAAAATGGGAAATTGAGGTTTCGAGCTCCAACTCTGCTATTGACAAGTTATATGACCAAAGAAAAGTTATTTAATCTCTCTGTACCTCAAAAGTGCATTTACCTGGATTAAATGATTCCTTAAAACCTTCCCAGCTATAATGTTCAACTAAATTACACTTCCACTGCTGGTCACGTTTTAGGGATATGTGAGGGAGGGGGAACATTCAGGGCATGAGGTAAATCTGCTATGACAAACAGAAGTACAGCAGAAACTGGATTCCAAAAATGTTACGTTCTGTTGTTGAAGATTAACATTTTGGAGATTTTTTTTTTTTTTTTTTTTTTTTTTTTTGCGGTACACGGGCCTCTCACTGTTGTGGCCTCTCCCGTTGCAGAGCACAGGCTCCGGACGCGCAGGCCCAGCGGCCATGGCTCACGGGCCCAGCCGCTCCGCGGCATGTGGGATCTTCCCAGACCGGGGCACGAACCCGCGTTCCCTGTATCGGCAGGCAGACTCTCAACCACTGCGCCACCAGGGAAGCCCCATTTTGGAGATTTTAACATCCATGCTGCTCACCCTTCTAGTATTTTGGCCTCAATTTCTCAACATAATTATCCGACAAGCTGTGTACTATGATTCCTTAAATTTTCTTTATACTTAGTTAGAATCGCTCCTCCTCCTAGACCTTAAACGCTGAAATTCCTACAACCTTCTATTCCTTCTACTTGCCTCCTACTGTATCTTTTATTCAGTCTCATCATGACTTTAATCCCCTCTCTATCTTCACAGTCCATCAGTTCTCTTCAAGTCTCAGCTGGGCTCTATGATAGGCTACTTTCCCAAGTACTTTAATTCACTATTGCCCAATACTCGCCACCCCCAAGCAATCTTTTCACTACAACTAGTCCTTCATTTACTTTTCCGACTACTGTTCTCTGGGGTCAACAAGTAATGCTGAAGAATGTTCCAGATGAGAAATTACATGTGTATTACTAGAGTAAATAAACCAGGTAAAGTACCAAATTAAAGGGGCAGATAGTTCTACAAAAGGTCCTAACAAATCTTGTGCTGGGCCCGGTAAGGAAAGTTCTGACAAAACAAAAATTCTTTTTTTGTGCTAAGTGAGTACTTTTTTCCTGTTTAAAAAAACAAAAACAGGGACTTCCCTGGTGATCCAGTGGTTAAGAATCTGTCTTGCAATGCAGGGGACACTGGTTCGATCCCTGGTAGGGGAACTAAGATTCCCACATGGAGCAGGGCATCCAAGCCCACGTGCCACAACTAGAGAGAAGCCGATGCACTGCAATGAAGAGCCCAGGCGCTGCAACAAAAGATCCTGCGTGCCGCAACTAAGACCTGATGCAGCCAAAAAAAAAATGTTAAAAGACAAAAATAAATAAAAACAAAAAAAACAACCAAACAAAAACAAATCAAAGCTCAAGTCTCCCAGAAGCTGAAGAATTAGAAATGACAGGTGACTGTGACAACCTACACCACAGGTCAATGAGATTACTGTTAAAATTAACAGTAATAAAAAGTTTAACAGTAATTTGCAAGGACAAAGAGCTTTTGCTAGGTCCTATACAGTTACACAGACCCAAGCAAAAGATAGAAAATGTTAGTATTGTGCTTCTCTAGTCTATATCTTTTTTTTTCTAAGGTGGCAGAATCCTTTAGTGTATTTTTTTTAAACATCTTTATTGGAATTGCTTTACAATGGTAGTTTCTGCTTTATAACAAAGTGAATCAGCTATACATATATCCCCATATCTCTTCCCTCTTGCGTCTCCCTCCCTCCCACCCTCCCTATCCCACCCCTCTAGGTGGTCACAAAGCACCGAGCTGATCCCTGTGCTATTCAGCTGCTTCCCACTAGCTATCGGTTTTACATTTGGTAGTGTATATATGTACATGCCATTCTCTCACTTTGTCCCAGCTTACCCTTCCCCCTCCCCGTGTCCTCAAGTCCATTCTACAGTGTCTATATCTTTCTATTCTGACAAACTTCACTTTCCTAAAGCCTGATCACTTCAAAAAGACTGAGGCAACATGGACTTCAGTTCACATTATTCAACTTCAACTGGGCTATCCATACTGCCTGTAAATCAATCATTTTCTACATCTCTAATCTACTCCTGGCCACATTCCCATTGCTCATTGAAAACATTTCCCATCTCCTCAAATACCTAATCCCAATTTGTAAATGACCCTGACTCCACCTCTTCCCTAAAATGATGATTATCGGCTATCCTTCTTTTTTCTCTATTTTAAAATTTCTCTGTGCCACTAATATCTTCATCTGTTTGCTTCCCACCTCTGGGGAAAAGAAAATCTATCTTCACTTCTTCAAGGCTAATTTGTCTTGTGGGTCTTTGATTTCAGGACACAAATAATATGCTCTAGGACTTTTCACCATCATTTAACACCTTTCTTCTCTCTTCCATCATCTTCCTTCTAGATTGTTCCTCTCAGTCACAAGTATAATTAAAACACTTCCTCAATCTTAATTACTCTTCTAGCTATCCTCTCATTCTCCTTTCCTTCACTGTAATTCTTGGTATTTATACAATTAATGTATTTAGTGCATTTTAAATTTTAAGAGGTTTGCAAAATAAAAACTAATTTCTAATTATAAAATAAAAATTACTTTCAATCGTACATTCTAGAGATTATTACCATTAAGAGATAATCTCTTGTCCGTCCTTTTGCATTGGCTATGACTAATCATACCATGTATGTGATCATACAATGTTTCATATCCTGGGTGAGTTTTTATTTCTTTATTATTCATTATATACTGGGCATTTCACCCAAATTATCTGAAAACACTTCTAATGACTGTAGAATACTCTATCCTATGGACATACCATAATCTAATTTTTTTTAGGGAAGGGAGTGACATTTTCTATTTCCTTCAGGTAGACTGCCAGAATAGAATAGCTAGGTCAAAGTAGGCAAATATTTTAAACTGAAATATTGACTGCTAATTTAAGAAAAAATATATTTTTTAAATTTATTTATTAATTTATTTATTTTTGGCTGTGTTGGGTCTTCGTTTCTGTGCGAGGGCTTTCTCTAGTTGCGGCGAGCGGGGGCCACTCTTCATCGCGGTGCGCGGGCCTCTCACTATCGCGGCCTCTCTTGTTGCGGAGCACAGGCTCCAGACGGGCAGGCTCAGTAGCTGTGGCTCACGGGCCCAGTTGCTCCGCGGCATGTGGGATCTTCCCAGACCAGGGCTCGAACCCGTGTCCCCTGCACTGGCAGGCAGATTCTCAACCACTGCACCCAAGAAAAAAATATTTTTAAAGGTAATAATTGATCTGTTCTCCACCAGATAGATATGAAAATGCCCATTTCACCATAAAGTATTTATATACTTTTAACATTTTAATATATTATCCCATTGCTCCTTCCTCCCTCCCTCCCTCCAGCCCGCCCTTCCTTTCTGGCTGTGTTGGGTCTTCATTGCTGTGCGTGGGCTTTCTCTAGTTGCGGCGAGCGGGGGCTACTCTTCGCTGCAGTGTGCAGGCTTCTCAATGCAGTGGCTTCTCTTGTTGCAAAGCATGGGCTCTAGGCATGTGGGCTTCAGTAATTGTGGCATGCAGGCTCAGTAGTTGTGGCTCGCAGGCTCTAGAGCGCAGGCTCAGTAGTTGTGGCGCACAGGCTTAGATGCTCCGTGGCATGTTGGATCTTCCTGGACCAGGGCTTGACCCTGTGTCCACTGCGTTGGCATGAGGATTCGTAACCACTGCGCCACCAGGGAAGCCCCCATTTATATACTTTTAAATCTTTGCCAATTTGGTAAATAAAAACATGAATGTTCAACAGTATTTCATTTATAGGCCATCTGAGTTTCCTCTTTCATGCACTGTATATGTCTGTCTTTTGTTTTTTCTATTATAAAGGAATAATTTTTCTTCATTATTTGTGAGAGCTTTTTACAATCCAAAGGTACTAATTTCATATTGGTTAAATAGTGGTCATTTGCTTCTATATGCTGGAACATACAAGAGTTCTATATTTCTATATAATTAAATGTATTCAGAGATATTTTCTTCTAAAGGTTTTATAATTTCATTTTTAAAAATCAATTTAAAAAACCTAGAATCTACCTTCATTTGGGGATGAGCTGAAGATCTAACCTGATTTTTCTTTTTCCATACAGCCAGTTTTCCCTGGCTTGATTAGGCTAAGATCTCATTCTCTCCTGCAGTATTTGATAATGTTAAATACACCATCTTTTAAAAACATTTTTCTCTTAATTTCTGTGACACTGATTTTCTAATCTTGTCCTCCCCACTTCTAACCATTCCTTCTATGGTTTGTCCTCTTCCTCCACTTTACTAAATATAGGTCCCTATGGTTCTGTTCTTGTCTTACTTTTCATTCTCCACAAATTTTCGCTTAGGGTCTCAAATTCCATGATTTCAAAGATCATCTTTTAAAATAATTCCAAATCAGAAACTCGAATCTTTGTCTCATTCTCATCCCCTGGTACCAAGTTATCAGCTAAATGCAGGAGATCTAGAATAACTCTCCAATGCTAAAGCCACTCTTCCTCCTATGTTCTAGTTCTGTGGGTGACTCTGCTATCCTCTCAGGCAATTTGACTTTTCTTCTCTCCTGTGCCTATTGATACTCAATGCCTAAGTCCCACTGATTTCACTGGCACGTTTTCTCTCTACTCTTCTACCACCACTGCTCCAGTTCCAACCCTCATTCTCTCTCAGTGGATTACTGTAATAAGTTCCCACATACGTCTTCCCACCTTCACCACCACCATACAGTCCAAACTACACACGACTGTCAAATAATTTTTCTTATGGTGTTTTGATCATACCAATGCTCTGTTCAAATATTTTAAAAGACATTCCTCTCCAGAGAAAAAGATTCTAGAAGCCTATACTTGCAAACCAAAATCTCCATCTGGCTCCAACCTCTGCAGTACTAAAAATAACATTTATTGAGGGATAAGCACTTACATGGGGGGGGGGTAAAAAAAAGCATTCCACTTTAGGCAACAGTAAAACACTCAGGCTCTAAAGGTAAGGCAGTCCCAGGTTCAACTGTGCCACTTACACTATTAACTCAGGCAAGTTTCTTTCCCTTTCTGAGCCTCAGTTTTCTCATAACCTGTAAAAATGATACCTACCTCATAAAAATATTTAAGGATTAACTGAAATAACAGGAAACATGTTCATCATACTGCCTGACACATAGTAAGAGGCAATAAATACTGATTGATTCTACTTTCAAATTCAGTACCTGCCATTTCCCACTTTCAATTACTCTATTTTCAGCCAAATACTGAGGCTAAAGATTTCCAATAAAACCCCTGTGTTCTTCCCCACCTCCATGACTGTCTTTCTTCTTTCCACCTAGAACTCCTTCATCCAATTCCCTCAAGACATGCATACCCAAATTATAACTATGCTTAATGGTCTTAGGTCAAATGCCATTTCTTCCATGAAGTTTTTACATATTTTATAGACTGTTTCACATTTTAAAAATCATGTATCATTTTCTAATAAATACAAGTAAAAGCAGTTCAAAAAAGAAACAGGATTCAAGCCAGCTCTGAAGTAAAAGAGGATGAGATTAAGATCGAGTGACATTTCTGGCAAGCTGTGCAAGCCTAGATTTTCAAGAAATAGACTTTGTTACATAACTGAAAGATTTCCCATAATAGTTTGTTGAAATCTAAGAAATACCTGTATGTCTCCCGAATAGTGGTTCTCAAAGTATAGGACCTAGTCTATCAGTATCACCTGGAAACTTGTTAGAAATGCAAATCTTGGGCCCCATCCTAGATGTAAAAATTTGGGAAGAGGACAAAAGCCTTGGCAATCTGTGACTGGGCAATCTGTTGTTGAACAAGTCTTCCAGGTGAGTCTAATGTACTCTGAAGCTTGAGAAACATGGTGATACTAAAATAGCACTGGTGGTTAACTTTAGTTCCTTTCATGAGTGATTGTGGAGCTAAAACCTGAGATGAATTTTGAAAACCAATATGGAAACCTGTATACTGTACAGAATTGTCAGTGTGAACTTATCACCATCATTATATGTGAAAAGCAATTAGCTACGAATTAAGTGCTACTATGGCTTTGTTTTCTGCTTCAGTCTTACAAGCCCCTGCTTATCTCACCATACATATGTACCTGATCGAAACATGGAGAACCAAGATGCTAATATAATAAGGTCACAATATACAAATCAAAGATTAACAGTCAAGAAGGCACATCCAAAAACAAAATCTTGAATGCCAGGCACCAATCATCTTGGTAATTCATAAAAGTGACAGAAGACAACACTGAGAAATATACAACATCCAGACATGCTATGGGGGAAAGGAGACCAACAGGACTACACTGATGATATAGGCAGTGCTTGAATCACAGTAAAAGAACCTAAAGCTGTTTAGTAAGCTTCTTAAATGACTGGGGGGAGGGGGAGGTTTTGCCTTGTTCACACGCCTTGTAGTTATGAAGTCTGCAAACAAAAGCAAGGGATTCACCACCATGACTGTTGTGTATCAACATTTAAACAGCATTTGACAGTTTACAAAATGTTTTTCAAACCCATCATCTCAGAGGTATGCTCTCTGGAAAAGGCTAATGCAAAGGAATTCATGCTTAACACAAAAGACATGCTCAAAGATTAGTCGGGCAGTCTCATAAACCTAGAAGACATTGTTCCTCAGATTATTTGTGAACAATGATTCACTTGGGAAAATGTAAAGCATTGATTAAATAAATGGCATGAAGCCAGGGCTCCAGCAATGCCTTTGCAAGAAACTTAACAGCTGTCAAGAGTAGTTTCATAAAGTATTATAAGAAAGATTTTGCAAAAAAGAAATGAGACTGGCAAAACAGAACCTTTCAATGCACTATAAAATTCTACCACATTCTCACTTATTAATGCAAAAGTATGGGTTTATTAGGCAAAAGAGAAGTTATTTGACCAAAGAAATCTGAAGTATTAAAACATCTTTATGAGGGAAATTTCATGACTTCAAAAAAACTATGAAACATAAAAATAAAAAGAAACACAAGAGGCATAAGTTGTCTTCCAGTCTACAGATAGTTATTAATTTTAAAAACCTTTTCTATTGCTTTTTAATCCCAGTGAGAAAAATCATAGCCCAGCTTTCTTAGAAAAGAAAATAGCCCAATGATGACCCTGGGATTCTGAACTTCCCTACCTTTGGAAAAGTGCCAACATATTCACTTTCTATAAGCTGAACAAGTATTAGCATTTGGGTATCTCTGGCCTAGTCTAGAGAACTGCAGTCATATAAGCTTAGGGTCTTGAATTTTCCATAAATATTTCCCTTCTTACCTTAAGCCCTGAAATTTTTGATACCCATTTATTTTTATATCAATCTGAATTTTAAAGTTTTGACTAAAACGAAACTTACTCATTCTCCCTTGTTTCTTTCTGCATTCTGTGGTATGTAATAAGTGAACTCTTACCTTGTTTCATCCTTGGGTCTGGAGCCATCATCATTCTGTGAAGCACCTTTAACAACAATAAAAGTTGTACAGAAAACGAGTTTCAGAAAGTGGTTTGCACCTTTTTCTTAAACATGCTATGTAAACAAAACCTTTCACCAAATCTTTATAGTAAAGAAGATACTGGAACAGAGTTAAAGTCCAACATGATATTTAAAAGGAAAATATGATAAATGTTCTTGTGATTGAGAAGTTTTACAAAAATTTTGTGCAAATGATTATTATGTGTAAGAGATGTTAATTAGTCAAGGTATATTACTCATATGCTGCTTCTGCCTTGTTTGAAATATGTCACGCTTGATTCTAATTCAAATGTATTTTAGTCATCTTCTAGGGAGGAGTCAACTACCTCTCCAAAAAAGTGCTGACTACCAGCAGGACGATGATAAAATAGATTCTGAAAATAGAAAAATCAGTAAAATCTTTCTTATGCAAAGGTCTTGAAAATAGCTTCAAGAACAGGAAAGGCACAAATGGATCTCAAAGTGGCCAAAATGAATGCCACAACATTCACACTTCCTTCAAATTTTATTCATGAGAAATATCCTTAGGATTCAGTAAGGGCCTATGTATTATACAAGTGATAGAAGGAGGCTACTAGAGGTAGGCACACGGATTGCAGCAAAAACAGTATACAGAGAAGTTTAAAAAACTATGAAATGCAAAAAGAACTCAAGTTTAACAGTCTAGGTCCATTTAGCTAAAGAATAATAGTCCCTAAATACAGTCTCTAGTTTCAAACAGTGAAATCACTATATTACTCCAAAGCATAATTAATGAATTAATTCATTAAAAAGATGCTGAGTCACCACTATACTACTACTATATCATACTCAGCAAGGTTGGCAAGTGTCTTATCTAGAAATGTTACATTTAAAAAAAATGGTACAGGTAGATAGATAAAATGTGGTATACCTATGCAATGGAAAACTATTCAATAATAAAAAGGAACAAACTACTGAAACATGCTATGTCACTGATAAACCTGAAAAGACATTATGCTAAGTGAAAGAAGCCTGACACAAAGACTACATATTGTTATGATTCCATTTACATAAAATGTCCAGAAAAGATGAATTTTTAGAGACAGAAAATAGATTAGTGGTTGCTCTAGGCTAGAGGTCAAAATGAGATTTCCTGTGAATAAGCAGGAGGGATCTTACTAGCAAATGAAAATGTTCTAAATCTGATTTACAGTAAATGATTAGATCACTCCATTAAATTACTAAAAATCATTAAATTACTAAAAATCATTAAATTAACACACTTGAAATAGGTAAATTTTATGAAATATAAAATACATGCCAATAAAGCTGTTAAAAATGGTTTTAAAAAACATGGTACAATGAAATACATTTTGGCTGAAAACAGTATGCTTCAATTTTATAAGAATTATTTTTATATGGAATATATTCCCCTAAAATAGCTGATAAATGACATAAATGAAACCAGAAAACCAAAACAAAATATAATAAGTTATTAAAATCAGTCAATCAGTATTCCACTTTTTTCAAAAAATAAGAAGACAATTTGAAATAATCCATTTAACTCTACCAATAATTGCTACTTCTAAACTTTATCATTTACTACAGTGAAGCATAGTACATATTTAATGACACAGACTGAGGCCAGATTGCCTGGGTCTGTATTCTAGGTTCAACATGTACTAACTTTGTGAGACCTTAGAGAAATACGATTGATTTTCCTGTGCCTTTTACCTCGTGTATAAAATGGGAACAATAATGATGCCTACCTTCACAGAACAGTTGTGAAAATTAAACATTTAGAACAGTGCCCAGCACATATAAACACGCTATAAACATTAACTATTATTGTTTCCTGACACTTACATTTCAAAGTTCAAACAAGGGTTATTTTTGTTCAATCTTTTATTTCACTTCAACACAGAATAAAGCCATAACTATGAAATTTATGACATAAATTATTTAGATCTAATCTTGTGCTTTCAACAATAGTTAAAAAATATAAATCTGGGCTTCCCTGGTGGCGCAGTGGTTGAGAGTCCACCTGCCAATGCAGGGGACACGGGTTCATGCCCCGGTCAGGGAAGATCCCACATGCCGTGGAGCGGCTGGGCCCGTGAGCCATGGCCGCTGAGCCTGTGCGTCCAGAGCCTGTGCTCCGCAACGGGAGAGGCCACAACAGTGAGAGGCCCACATACCGCATGTATAAATAAATAAATAAATAAATAAATAGCTAGATAAACAGATAAACAAACAGATAAATAAATAGATAAATAGATAATAGATAAATAAATAGATAAACAGATAAATAAATAGATAGATAAATCAATGAATCAATCAATCAATCTATCTATCTATCTATCCAACACTTACACGATGAATGTCCAAGAAGAGGAAAAAGGCTGTACTTAAATTGGTATTTTATAAACATACTGCTGTTTAAAAGTATTCCCAATCCAAATTTCCTCCAAAAAAAACAAAAAACAAAAACCTGATCAGATTTCTAAATACACACATTTTACCCAGAGGACACTTTGTTAGAAGATCAACAAAGATCTCTTCTGTTCTACTGAAAAGGATCCTCCTGCCACAGAAGAACCAGCTTTTAGATGAAGCAATTTAACACACTATTTCTACTTGGGTGCCTAGCAATCTCAAAAGCAAAATGAACAAACAAGTGAACTGATACTAGAGCAAGAACAGGGTGCAGTAAGCAAATGTGAAAGACAGGGTTACCCTGAGGGCTCTGAGGTGGATCAGAAACAAGATGAGGGGGCTGAACCAGAGACATCCACATTAGGCTGGGGACCCTGGAAAGGAGCTAAAGTATTCCCAGGTAGGTGACACATCCGGCACTAACAGAAGCAAAAGAAATTTTCTCTGGGCAAAGAATCCCCAACATATTAGGCCCTTAAGATTCCCCCAGACTAAGATCAAATATAAACTGGCAATCAAAGAGCCATAACATATAAGAAAACAAGCCTCAATGAAGGAGAGTCAAAACATTTATATCCCCAAATATTTCTGATACTGCAATTTTCAAATGGAGAATATAAAACACCTACTTATCAAAAGAAAACTAACAAGCAAGAAATAAGAAACTATCAAAAACAAGCATCAGCAATTCCACTCCTAGGTATATATCCAAGACATGCACAAAGAAACTTGGACACAAATGTTTATAGCAGCATTATTTATAATTCATTAATAGCCACAAGGTGGAAATAAGGCAAATGTCCATCAGTGGACAAATGGATAAAAAAATATTGTGGCATATATACACACAATGAAATATTATCCAGGGAATTCCCTGGCGGACCAATGGTTAGGAATCTGTGCTCTCACTGCTGTGGCCCAGGTTCAGTCCCTGGTCGGGGAACTGAGATCCCACAAGAGGCGCAGCTGGCCAAAACAAACAAACAAAACCAATATGCTAAGCAAAAGAATCCAGACACAAAAGGTCACATATTGTATGGTTCCTTTTTTATGATACACTCAGAAGAGGCAAATCCATAGAGACATATCAGTGGTTACCAGGAGATGGAGGGGAGGGGGAATAGGGAGTGATTACTTAACAGATAATGGTTTGGTTTTTGGGAGTGATCAAAAAGTTTTGAAATGAGAGGTAGTGGATACACATCACTGTGAATACACTAAATGCCAATGAATTGTACACTTTATAAGGTTAAGTATCTATTTTGTAAATTTCATCAAAATTAAAAGAATTACAAAAAAGAGGCATATTTGAAGAAACAATAAATGTTGTAAAGCTGAAAATGCACTTGCGTCATATCCTAGGAATCCCACTCCCAAGTATACAGCCTACAAAGACCTTTCAACCTATGTACCAGGAGACACATATAAATATAAAAATGTTCAATGTATCACTTATGTTCATTATGGCAAAAAACTGGAAAGAGCCCAAATGTCCTTTGACATAAAAATGGATAAACCGGGGCTTCCCTGGTGGCGCAGTGGTTGAGAGTCTGCCTGCCGATGCAGGGGACACAGGTCCGTGCCTCGGTCCGGGAAGATCCCACATGCCACAGAGCGGCTAGGCCTGTGAGCCATGGCCGCTCACCCTGCGTGTCCGGAGCCTGTGCTCCGCGATGGGAGAGCCACAACAGTGAGAGGCCCACGTACCGCAAAAAAAAAAAAAAGGATAAACTGTGGTATATTCACCCAATGGATTATTATACAGCCATGAAAATAAGTGAATTACAGAAAAAAAATGGATAAATCTTAAAAGGCAACACTGATATTTTCATAGAGTGCAAAATGACACATGCATATGTGAAAAAAAATTTAAAGCAAGGAAATGATAAATTCAAAGTTCAGAATAGTGATTATCTCTAGGGAAAAGACAAGGATTGATATAGGGAGGAGAACACGGGTGGATGCAATGATATTGTTCATATTCTAATTCTTAAGATCAAACCCGGGTCCCTGGCAGTGAGAGCACCAAGTCCTATCCACTGGACCACCAGGGAATTCCCAATACTTCCATTTTTAAAATAGCACTGATAAAGATTAAAAAAAGTAAGTGTGTAAAGGAAGTTTTGCTGGCTTTTTTGTGACGTTAGTTAATATTCTGAGCAAACATTTAAAATAATCAATCAAATATAAGTCAAATTAAAAAAAACACCATTACAGCAAAGTTTCTCTCTATAAAATAATTAGTTGGTACCCAGACCCAGCGGAGGTATAGTAATTTCAAATAATATTTGGTATAGCAAAAAACTTCATCTAGTTTCTTAGAATTTATTTTACTGAAAAGAAACATTATAATCACACATGAGAATGACTATTTATCCTAAAATCAAAAGAAACCACAAAAACTATAGTTTAATGAGAAAGACTGGGAAAGAATGAGATAAAACCAAAACAAAATGGAACATACACAATAAGAACTGGAGGTCACATATGCCAACAACTATCCCCAAATTAATTTTAAATACATTTCCAGAGCATCCATGGTAAAGAATAAAGATCTTTACAAGAATATGTTCCTATTTTATTATCATAAATTTAAAAGTAAAATAGACTTTTATTTCTCTTTAGGAAAACTACTGCCTTTGATGACGATACTTTTCAGTGTTTCTTGTTGAATGCCATATTTGGGAAGACAGGTGTTAAACTAACAATCAACCACCACCACCCACCCAAGAAATCAAAATACATGAATGGGAAGTTCTTGCAGAAATGAACAACTACCTACTCTCAATTTGTTAGGTTAATTTAGATCTGAGAGCTATAATAAGTCTACCTAACTAGCAAATTAAACAAAGGCTTCTTCTTACCAAAGACTCATAAAAGCAGATTAACTCTGTACTTAAGAAAAGGAAAACATCAAGACAAATTATGTAACTACTTCCTAAACAGAAAAATAAGGAAGAGTATCAAAGAAAATGTTACAAATGACACTCTCAGTTGGGATATTAAACTTGTTCCTTGAGTGAAGACAGTGGTAGGAGAGGTAGACTGGGAACATAAAACTCTCTGGTTTTTAAATAAAGCTTGAAGTGGGAAGAACAAACAAACATAGTGAGTAAAATCTGTTTCACCTGAAAAAGAGTTTACTTATATAACTGCCATTTTTAGAAAATTTATCCACCAAAAAGAATGAAAATTTTATCTACCAAAAAAATGAAAATTTTAACTATCAAAAGAGATAATGCTATCTTATTAGAAAAATCTTCGCAGTATATCTAAATATATAACAAGCTATTATTTGGTGACTTTTAATACCAAAATTCAGACAGATCTTTTTATAAGCATTATTTTTAAATTAACCAAAAATATTAAAGTCTAAAATCCCATGAGTTCTTCCACGAAAACTTTTTTGTTTTTTAATTAATTTTTTATTGGAGTATAGTTGATTTAAAATGTTGTATTAGTTTTTGCTGTACAGCAAAGCCACAAAAACTTGACTGAACACACAGAGGGGAAAAAAACACTAAAACTCTGTAACATTAGAAAAATATTAGAATACAAAAGAAACCAACCAAACAATGCTCAGATGACAGAAATTCAATTTTAGCGCTAAACTCTAATTTTCATTTCTGGCTTATAGTTAAAGTTACAGAAATGGAATCAATCAAAAAACAATACAAGTGAAGTTCCCACCACAGATGCTTGTGGACTTAATTGGGTTTTCTTTGCTTACTTATAACAACTCATGATTTAATTTAAAGTTCTTAAGTTTTTAAGTGTGAAACGGAAAGTGTATTGGAAAGAAAAGGAAACCAACAAATATTTGTGTTTCAATCTTGACTCTGCATCACACTTGTTGGTGTGATACGGGACATACTATTTAAACTCTCAGAGCCTCACTTTCTTTCATATGCAAAATGTCTTACAAAATTGTGATGGTTAAATGAATATATATGTAAACACACCAACACAGTGCCTGGCACATGGTAAACATTACACAAATGGCAGCTACTGTATGTGGCAACTCTAGCCCTAAAATCCACTGTGACTTCCCAGTTAAAACCTCTCTTTACTTCAAAGAATGAGATTAAATTCTGTCAATTATTTTCCTACTTGAGTCAAAAACTGGTTACACAGAAACGTCCACTTCTGTAGGAAACAAACAGTAAAGTCATAAGTATAATATGCAGTTTAGAGTCTACTCTGAAATATGAAGGCTGACATGTTTTACTTTTGTTAATTATTAAATATTCTGCATTAGTAGCAGTTTCAATTTGTAGGAAAAAAATCTTAGGAAGCTATAAATACTGAGGTTTTAGAGCAGTTTAACAATGTAACTTAACTTTTATTACCTTCCAGAATTCCAATTTATAGAAAAATGTAACTATTACAGAGTTCCTGTGAATAACAGTCAATTAAGATGAACAGGTCAACTCTGAAGCAGTATAACCAATTCAGAAGTGTCTTTCCACCCTCATTAACCCCAAAGAACCAAACTGGAAGAAACACCAAGACTATCTTAAAGGTTCTGCTATTAAAAAGGGTCATGAGTTAGAAAGGAAGTAGGAAGTCTTCCAAAGTAGGAAGAGAAGTACAGCAGCACCTGACAACTGCAAAATGTTTCATAAGGCAGTTTCTAAGTAAACAAAAAGATCTCTGTCAGACTAATCAAGGAGACCATTAATATGCGCTTTGTCTTGGGGCCTCTACAATCTGTGTTTCAAGTGAAAATACACTTATTAGCACATTAATAAGGGTTGGAAATATCTAAAGGGAATTCACTGAGAAGTGGTTTTAATTAAGCATGCTAGCTGTGCAGGCACTAACTCAGGTGCTATCCAACTTTTTAATTACAGCTCATATTTATTTCCTTTAACAAACACTACTAAATCATAAACTGTAAAATATATCAGCATACATATAAAGAATTGGTTCTGTCATTATTATAACTCAAAGACATCTCAATAAATGTAGCCTACAAAAATGGAAGAGGAATGGCAAATGGATTCCAGCTTGTTACTGGCTTGTCTGGTACAGTACTAAGAAGGATTCTGAGTCAAATTTAAACTCAATCAGACTGCTACAGAGAGTAAACTATGTCTGCCATTAGCACTGGAGAAGGTGTAGCATCAAATGTGCCATACTGGGGCTTCCCTGGTGGTGCAGTGGTTTAGAGTCCGCCTGCCGATGCAGGGGACACGGGTTCGTGCCCCGGTCTGGGAAGATCCCACATGCCGCGGAGCGGCTGGGCCCGTGAGCCATGGCCGCTGAGCCTGCGCGTCCGGAGCCTGTGCTCCGCAGGGGGAGGGGCCACAACAGTGAGAGGCCCGCGTACCGCAAAAAAAAAAAAAAAAAAGTGCCATACTAACTGCCACTGTTGGCCTACAGAACGGATACTTTATAAATCAATTCATCACTCATAGGGCCAACTGTGATGTAGCTTTTACTTGGCTAGCTTTTCAACTTATAGAAAAATGTTTTCCTCATAGAAACAATGCACTAAAAGTTTAAAATGAAAAATGTCTCTTTTTAAAAAGGAAATAAAATAATTTCTTTAATGTGGAAAAGAACAGCAATAATTACAACATACTACAGTGGCTACTGTAAGAAGAATCATTAAAGACCCTATATAAGAAGTGATTACTTACTTTCTGAACATGTAGTTTCACCATTAGCAACAACTTCAGACTCTAGCTGCAGCCCATCAAGACAAACCGACAAATCTCCTATTGTCTCTGTTGGTTCTTTGTCACCTACAAGCTGTAAAGTCACAACTACTTCCTCAACTGGAAGAGAATAAAATTATAGAAAATGGTCACTTCTTTTCCTTTAAGTCTTAACTGATGAAAACAAAACTGTCAGAAAAACTTTACATTGATGTGTACACAATTTGTTTTAATACACTTCACCCAAGGTTTCAGGCCTTTTGACGCCAAAAACATTTTTAAAATAGAACAAAACTTAACTGATGAAAACAAAACTGTCAGAAAAACTTTACATTTATGTGTACACAATTTGTTTTAATACACTTCACCCAAGGTTTCAGGCCTTTTGACGCCAAAAACATTTTTAAAATAGAACAAAATTTCCTAATGGTTAATATCCACAATGTAAGATACTAAATAGCTTAATCATCTCACTTATTATATTCATTCTCTTTTACAAAATGAGCCAGCAGGACAACTAAGACTACTCAGCAATATATGCCTGACTTATATTGACTGAAAACAATTTAAGAATGAATTTTCATCTTGTAAATCCTAAATGAGAAATAAAATTCTTAGATGTTTTAGATACTCAAGGGATTAAATGTTTTAAAATCATGATATATTAATTAAAATAAGCATGTTTCAAGTTTTTATGTATCTATAATATATATAGATATCTAAAAATAGAGATATACACGTATAAATAAAACTACAACCATCTAAAATGAGGAAGTTTTAAAAATAAGCATTTGAAAAGGAAATGTCAAAATATTAACCAAAATATTAATTTGTCCTCTGTAGTGAGATTACATTTTTCCTTCAGCTCTGCTCTATATTTTTTGTTTTGAGTATATAGCCTTCAATAAATACCTATTTACTAAATAAATATTTAAAATATCAGATCCAAAATGAATGGCCAAACCACAGTTATTCAGAATGCATTAAACAGTTCAAGATTCATCTCCTTATTAATATCATAACCAAGTAAACCTAAAAACAAATAGTGAACATAGTTTCTCCACATTGGGCATATGAATTTCTTGCAGAAAAACAAAAGGTGAGCATATTCTATTGTTTTTACATACATACGTTTCATATTGTTTGACTTTAATGTTTCATAGATATCTAATGCAGCAGTTCCCAACAAAACATCAGATTTCAGTGTCTGGTGACTCCACACACGAAAATGTAATTTACTCACAGGGGTGACGATACTACAGGTGAAAAAAAAGGTGAAAAAAAATTTTCCTTAAATATCACAAGACTGTAAATAAATTATAATTAAAATCTTCTCACTGCACACGTTACAGTTTACTGTACAACCAATACTGCCTATGGTCATCTTCACTTGTCACTGAACTATAGGGGCAATTTCATGCATGTGTATCATCAACAAAAGTAAAAGTGCTCACCATGCTACAAACTGTTGAAAAATCAGTTTTACTTTCGTAGTACAAAAAAGTGAATTTATAAATTAAATCCTTATTTTACGTCAGGTTACTACCTGAGCTTAGGATTATTTCGTTTAATCTTCACAGCAACCCTGAGATGAGAATTACCACTCCCATCTTCAGATATAGAAGCTGATATTCAGAGAGGTTAAGCAAATTGCCCAAGATCACACAGCCAGACTGTAATGGCAGTCTGTAATCTGAACAAAAATTTGTCAGTAAAATTTACATTAAGAAGTTTCTCGGTCAGCTACTTAAATGATTTGAGGATTATATTACCCCAAGTTTCACACTGTTAGAGGCAAAGTGTCC
Organism: Hyperoodon ampullatus; assembly: GCF_949752795.1. Taxonomy (NCBI): domain Eukaryota; kingdom Metazoa; phylum Chordata; class Mammalia; order Artiodactyla; family Ziphiidae; genus Hyperoodon; species Hyperoodon ampullatus. The sequence goes on along the minus strand of NC_136927.1, from coordinate 64,246,651 downwards.
GGGACAACTGTCAAATAAAGACTCTTCCAGACCTTGCTAAATGCCAATACAGAATAGAAATCTGAATTTGCAATAAACTGTATAAAAACTATTTCAATTAGAAAAACAGGAACACTATATAACCTACCATAGTCCTATGGTTCAAGGTTATAAGACAAATTCTAGAATTTGTTCCCTGACCAGGGACCGAACCCATGCCCCCTGCAGTGGAAGTGCAGAGTCCTAACCACGGGACCGCCAGGAAATTCCCAGTGACAGGTATTTTAAACAAAGAAACTTTCACCTTATCACTGCCTTTTCTTTTTTGTACAATGTATTCACTCTCTTTCAAAACTTTCAGATGTTACTTTCAGGAGAATGTATATTAAGAACACATTTCTCGGGGCTTCCCTGGTGGCGCAGTGGTTAAGAATCTGCCTGCCAATGCAGGCGACACGGGTTCAATCCCTGGTCCAGGAAGATCGCACATGCCGTGGAGCAACTAAGCCTGTGCGCCACAACTACTGAGCTTGCACTCTAGAGCCCACAAGCTACAACTACTGAAGCCCGTGTGCCACAACTACTGAAGCCCGCACGCCTAGAGCCCGTGCTCTGCAATAAGAGAAGCCACCGCAATGAGAAGCCTGCGCACCACAAAGAAGAGTAACCCCCACTCACTGCAACTAGAGAAAAGCCCTCGCACAGCAACAAAGACCCAACGCATCCAAAAATATAAATAAACAAACAAACAAACAAATAAATAAATATTTTTTAAAAGGAGCACATTTCTCTGTTAGTCATTTGGGAAATCATAATGGGGATGGAATAAAAGAGTTAATAAATTTAATTTTACTTTGAGAGACAATAAAGTATACCATCAAAGATGGTATACTCTTAATTATTTCAATTCAAATCTTTTTTTTTTTTTTTTTTTTTTTTTTGCGGTACGCGGGCCTCTCACTGTTGTGGCCTCTCCCGTTGCAGAGCACAGGCTCCGGATGCACAGGCTCAGCAGCCATGGCTCACGGGCCCAGCTGCTCCGCGGCACGTGGGATCTTCCCGGACCGGGGCACGAACCCATATCCCCTGCATCAGCAGGCGGACTCTCAACCACTGCGCCACCAGGGAAGCCCTCAATTCAAATCTTGAGAGAAGTCTGGAAAGCCTGCTACCCAACAATGGAAGCTGTGTTAAAATTGCAGGCCAATCTGCTGCAACTTAAAAATTCAGAAGATCTTGAGCTATGTTCCCCCGAACATCTGGGCTTAAGAATAGCACTACCATATAGGGCTACAAGGAGTTTCTTTTTTCTTAACTTTTAAACCAGTAAGGAGTTCATGTCGTTATCAGCTCAAGAGCCCTAAAGTACATTTATTGTGAGCACAGATAGTTGGTACAAAGTAGATGAGTATTCAGTCTATTATTCTGAACATCTCCAGTCGCTATTGGAGGCTGTGGCCTTTTGAAGATTTGTTTTTTTAAAAAATGTTACTCACATATTGTTTAATTTAGATCAAATCTCTAATGGGGCACTAATTAAAAATGAAGTCTAAGAAACGATGTTGAAATAAATACAGATGAGGAACATTAGAATGATACTTCTGCAAATAGGTTTCAAGATGACCTTCAGTAAATTCTTAAGTTTCATTCATTTGCTCAAAATCATAAAGTACATCAAGATGCCCTACAACTTCAAAAATCCATGTTAAAGAATAATATAGGTATAGCTAATTTGTTTTGTCATTTATTAGGAATAAATATTGCCCACATAAGCACGTATCATGTGAAGAGAAGAGCTTATCATTTCAAATGTCTCACCTCACCATTTAGAAATAAAACTTTTTTTAGTTACAGGTTTGTTTCTCTAAGAGAAAAAATGCAAGAATTCCAAATGTTAGGTAATGAAAGCAATTTGTCTATATTTGATGAGATAACAACTGGTTATATTTTGAACTACACTTTAATATACAAACCATATACACTATATTATTTAAAAATCCATTTGTTGATAAATCATACATTTGCTTCCATTTTAGTAGAAAAATTAAAATTAACCTATAATTCTCTTCAACCTGTAATTCCCTTCCTACCAACATCTGGGGCTTTGTCAATAAGTGTTGAAATTGAGCTACATCCTACTTCTATGAATTCAAATGACAGATTAAAAACACAAACATACAGACATATGCACAGGGATGTATATTGCAACACTGTCTAACAGCACATCAGAAACCAACCGATCAACAGAGAACTAGTAAAATTATTCATAGTCCATCCATATTAAAGAATATTATGTAGCTATATAAGGGATATTAGATCCGTACGTACTCAGCGAAAAAGGATGTTATGTATGTTAAGTATAAAATGTATAGCATAATTTTTTAAAGGAAAAAAACCCCTGTGTAGGTTCTATGTGGGCACTGTAATTTTAAAAAACACAAACTATTTTTAAAAATTAAATTAAAAAAATAAAGTGAGCTACTCATAGCCCTCTATTTCAAACCTAAATTAAGGAAAGAGCTGCTAATCTTTCTAGGCCCGTGACCCTGGGATCTCCCAGCTACTTTTCAGTGGCAACAATGCAATAAAAAGGAGAGACTGGGAAAACAAATAACTAAAGAGAAAGGAGACTAGAAGGAGGAGTCCTAAGAACAGGGAAAAAGGGGGAAAAAAAAAAGAGAGGAGGAACAAAGAAAAAAGTGAGAAACTTTCTTAAAGCTGCATTTCTGCTCACCTACTAAACAAAATATACCATAGAAAATACTTTCAAACCTACACTGTAAGAGGTTGCTTCCATTTGGGACTGTTCGTATTGTTGCATTTTTCTGTCTTCTTTGACTGTCCATCTACTGTGACTTCCACATAAGGACTTGGCCCAAACCAATTCTTTTTATTTTCTTTAAGTTTTGCTGAAATGACTAAGTAAAATAAAAGAGAAAATATTTCAATATTCAAGATGTTAGTTCATCCTTCAAATCGATTTAATTTCATAAAGGTTAAACACAGCTTTATTATTTTTACTCAGAGAAGCAGTTTGCTCTAAAATATTCACAAATTTTATTCACATATAACCTTTGTATTTCTTCCCATCATATTAAAAAATATAGAACTTCCCCACACCATCCACCCAAATTCCCATCAGTAGACCCCCCCCCACCAACTGTCAGTATCAACAGTCCCAGAAATCTTGACGTCAATTAAAAAGTACACTGACAAACTTGGTAAACAAATATTTTAATGCCTACCACGTTATCAGATATTGCTCTAAACTGTGGACAGAGCAGTTTACAATTAGAGATAAGTCCTTGTGATGAAAAACGGCCTAATGTGGCAGAATATGACTTGGCAGTAAAGAAGTCTTGTAAGGAAGTACTTTTAAGCAACCATCTAAATGACAAGAAGCTATCCATGTGAAGACTGAAGGTAGGAAGAAGAGAAAATTCCAGACAGAGGTACAAAAGCTTGGCATACCTGAGGAAAAGTATAGCAAACAGGGAAAAATGGTAAATGAGATAAGATCACATTTAGCTTTGTAAGCCAAGATAAGGAATTTGGATTTCATTCTAAGCATGCTAGAAAGCCAATGAAAGAAGAGTTACAAACTAAAATTATTTTTAGCATCTCATTTATCTCTCGCTATCTTAGCAAGAGCTTCTTACATCCTTAGCCTTCACCCTTGAGTTAGTCACTTTTGCCATGAAATAGCCTTGTCCTAGCATTGTGTGAAAGGTACGAAGAGTAGATTCAAATCTAGTAGAGCACCCCCTGGTTCCCACAGGAGACAACTCACTGGTCCCCTATAAATGAGATGATCACAGCCAAGGAAATATTCTACCACCTGGATATATACTCCAACAGCAAAGTTCAGAGAATGTCAGTGCCCTTCAAGACTAATGGGCCCTTGTGAGTTGCTAGAAAAGTTTATATAGCAGCTACCCACGAAGCTCAATATACAGACCAACACATAGACAGTCTGGGTACCCTAGCAGGCACGGTCCCAGGTGGCGGCCATGAATCTCCCAACTTCATGTTTATCAAAGACTTTTGTCCTTTTATGCTTAAGAGGCTGCTAGAGCCATCTAATTAAGAGACGACAGTAGTATGGACTAGGGTGGTAAACATGGATATGGGGAGGAATAAGCATTTTCTAAGGAGAACCAACAGGATTAGATTTCATGAGTGAGTTAGGGGAAAGAAGCAAGGATAACTCCCAGGTTTCTGGCATGAATAACTGGATAGAAGGTGGTATCATTTAATAAGATGGAAAAGATCTGGGAAAGCACAAGTTGAGGAGGGAAGAACGGGCAGGAAATCAAGCGTATTATAAAGAATATATAAAATATGAGATGCTCATGAGACATCTAGGTAGAAACACTAAGTAAAATGTCTTTCAGAACAGAAAATACTCAAGTGGGGATCAGACCTATATCTGATTAATATGTACTATAAAGCCCTACAGCTTAATACAAAGCCTAATTTAATCACAGGATTGCCAAAGAAAAATATAAAATCCCTATTTTTAATACATTTCTGGTCTGAGAAAAGGTAAAACAGCCCACACACTCATGCATAAGCTCATTTTATTTCAGGGGCTCTTGTGATTCTCTAAAACTGATTAAACCTAGAACAAAGAGCAATGCAGGCCTGACAGGGAGGAAATGACCTGCCCTTAGTGGCTTTTTAGGATTCAAACTTTTGAAAGCTATTTTGCCAAGTAATCCCACCCAACCCCACTAGAGCCATTTTAGGAAACTTTAAATGGGAAAATAAAAAGAGTCAGGGAAACCAACACCAACTGTTAGTGTTTACTATGTCTGGCACTTAAAGACTGTCATTTCGATACAAATATTCTGTGAGATAGGTATTATCATCTTAATTTTTATACATAAAAAAAAAAACAAGCTCAACAAAATTTAAAAGTTTACCCAAGGGTCACGGCAAAGCCTGGACCGGAGAAATTATTTAAGTGTTCAAATCTCAAAGCTTATATTGCATAAAACTTTCATTACAGTCCTAATATTATAAAACAGATCAATGTACTACTTCCTAAAATTTAAATTCCCATAGTAAATTAAAGGAATTTAAAAACTGTAAATTGTAAACTGGAAGAAAAGGAATCAGAAAAATGTCAATATCATCTGTCACCTGGGCTACTCCAAGAGGCCTCTAACAACTGTCTGTTTTTACTCTCACTTCTCTAATGCAATCTCTCACAGCTACCAGAATTATCTTCCTAGAACAGATGTGATGTCAATACTTTTCAATGATTTGTTAATGCCTGCAAAATGAAGTTTACACTCTTCTGGGGCATTTTACATTGCTTACTCTGTACGTTTACAGCCTCTTCCTATACCGAACTCCACTCAGGCCCCTGGCAGTCTAACCACTCTTAGCTGTTTGCTGTCCCTCCCAAGGGCCTACCTAGTACTTTCATGCCTCATACGTGCTACCCCCTCCACTCATAATGATCCTTCTTTCTTTTCACCCAATAAAATCCTACTTCTTGAGAGACAAATACCCCCTTCTCTTTGACCGGATGGTTCTTTAAACCTAGTAAGTCAAACTGTTCCTGCTCTATGCCCCCACAGCATTTTCCTATTTATATATGGTTCCTACAGCTTTCTATTTTGTCTTAGCTCTTAGTAAGTTTATCAGTTCTTACTTGTTTAACTCACCCTGTAATCCCCTGCATGGCAAGGTTATAGCCAGTCTTTATAACTCGTATAGCACTTAGTGATTTAAACCTGACAGGCGTTTAATACATTTGTTGAACCAAATGATTAGCCATGGTAGAAAATAAGTTGCCCTGCTTTATAGTTACTTACACACACACACACACACACACACAATCTACTGCATATGATTTCATGGTATTTATTAATGTTCTTCTGATCCTTCTGTTCTGAAGGTTAACATTTTTACCCGACTGATTCGATTCTTCATCCTACCTCTCCAATACAAAATTAAAATCTTGACAATTTAAATATAAAGTAAAAGTAAATCCTTAGCTTATCCAATTTATTTTGTGAATCAGGAGGCTATAATGAACAAGGTAAAACAAACAGGGGTGCTGAGACCAGGTATGATTAGCAGTATGATGAACTGATAAGAGATAAAACCAGTTAAAGCAAGTGCTATCTCTGTGCTCAGAAGTCATGAGAAGCTACATGAGGTCTCTGTAGCAGAACTATGTCTTGGCTGGGCAGAAATGGATATAAACTTTTGACTTTAAACTGTGAAGGACTCTCCTGGTCTCTAAGCACTGGGAGCTAAATATACGGTGTTCTAGTAAATTTGGGGAAATGCAGTAATGTTTAATTTCAATTTGTAATAACTAAAATAAGATGGTTTCTCTTCCTCAAATGATGAGTTTTGAGTAAGGACTGAGACTAAGAAATTTCTAGGAAATACCGAAGAATTTATTTTGCCCACGTAAGTATAATGTTAGCATACAGCAAGCATCAAAACACAGATAAGCTCAGTATAATAGCTGAAGTTATGTACAGAACATAATTAAACAGGAAATGGCTAAAGACAGGGAAGGATGTAAGAAAACAGACTTATGTCCAAAGTAAAGGATCCAGACCATGGAATTGGAGATAAAGAATAAAGAATGATCCAGGAAATGCAAGAGTAAAAATCAGTGGAACCTGGGACTTCCCTCATGGCGCAGTGGTTAAGAATCCACCTGCCAATGCAGGGGACACAGGTTCGCACCCTGGTCTGGGAAGATCCCACAAGCCACAGAGCAACTAAACCCGTGCACCACAACTACTGAGCCCGCATGCCACAACTACTTAAGCCCGCGCGCCTAGAGCCCGTGCTCCACAACAAGAGAAGCCATCGCAAGGAGAAGCCCACGCACCTCAACAAAGAGTACACCCTGCTTGCCACAACTAGAGAAAGCCCATACACAGCAATGAAGACCCAATGCAGCCAAAAATAAAAATAATAAATTAAAAAAACACACACACACACATCAAGTTCTCTAAACAATCCATTTATCAACAGTATTATCATTTAATATTTTAAAACTCTGTTTTGCTACAACTTATAATACATGCCATTTCTCTGAAATAAATTTTCTACTTGCCCTCATCTGGTAAGGGACAGCAATTAGCAAACATACATTGTAAACAAATAATGTATGCATACATGTGTGTAAGTGTGTAATGTACGTATGAAAGAGTTCAAGAAATAAATTTGAGCAGAACCACAGAGTAACATTTTAACTTTTGACCCTAAATTTCCCTATGAGTCTTTTACACCAACTTTTTAAAGAAGTTTGTTTGTTTGTTTGTTTGTTTATGGCTGCGTTGGATCTTTGTTGCTGCGCGCAGGCTTTCTCTAGTTGTGGTGAGCGGGGGCTACTCTTCATTGCAGTGCGTGCGCTTCTCATTGCGGTGGCTTCTCTTGTTGTGGAGCACAGGTTCTAGTCACACGGGCTTAGTTGCTCCACAGCATGTGGGATCTTCCCGGACCAGGGCTTGAACCTGTGTCCCCGGCATTGGCAGGCAGATTTTAAGCACTGCGCCACCAGGGAAGTCCCTACACTTTTTTTTTTTTTTTTTTTGCGGTACTCGGGCCTCTCACTGTTGTGGCCGCTCCCGTTGCGGAGCACAGGTTCCAGACAGGCAGGCTCAGTGGCCATGGCTCATGGGCCCAGCCGATCCGCGGCATGTGGGATTTTCCCGGACCGGGGCACAAACCTGTGTCCCCTGCATCGGCAGGCGGACTCTTAACCACTGCACCGCCAGGGAAGCCCCCTACACCGACTTTTTTTTTTTTTTTTTTCCGGTACGCAGGCCTGTCACTGTTGTGGCCTCTCCCGTTGCGGAGCACAGGCTCCAGACACGCAGGCTCAGCGGCCATGGGTCACGGGCCCAGCCGTTCCGCGGCACGTGGGATCTTCCCAGCCCGGGGCACGAACCCGTGTCCCCTGCATCGGCAGGCGGACTCTCAACCACTGCGCCACCAGGGAAGCCCTACACCGACTTTTAAAATACAAATCCAGCTGTCTGCTCTTTGTTAAAAACTCTGGTTACTTCCCATCTCCCTTAGCAATTTTTTTTTTTTTTTTTGTAGCCTTGACACACCTGAAGGAGATGATCCACTCTCATTAATTCTCATGGGTCCCTGCTCTGCAGCAGTGGCTTTTAGGGACATCAAGGGAAGTCTTGGCATTTCCCTCCTTCACATCATTTGCTCTGTCATGTTCGTTCCTGAAAGATCCTTTTCTACCTTTCTACTTTTTTTTTCGCCATGCCAGGCGGCATGTGGGATCTTAGTTCCCCAACCAGGGATTGAACCCGTGCCCCCTGCATTGGGAGCGCAGTCTTAACCACTGGACCTCCAGGGAAGTCCCTACCTATCTACTTTTTTTAAAAAAATAAATTTATTTATTTATTTATTTACTTATTTTTGGCTGTGTTGGGTGTTCGTTGCTGCACATGGGCTTACTCTAGTTGCGGCAAGTGGGGGCGACTCTTTCCTCCAGTGCACAGGCTTCTCATTGCGGTGGCTTCTCTTGTTGCAGAGCACGGACTCTAGGCGCACGGGATTCAGTAGTTGTGGCACACAGGCTCAATAGTTGTGGCTCGCGGGCTCTAGAGCGCAGGCTCAGTAGCTGTGGCAAACGGGCTTAGTTGCTCTGCAGCATGTGGGATCTTCCCAGACCAGGGATCAAACCCGTGTCCCCTGCATTCGTAGGCAGATTCTTAACCACTGTGCCACCAGGGAAGTCCTCTACTTTTAAATAGTAGCAATGCTTCAAGCACTACCTCCTTTCACAGTAACTCTAGTCAAATACTGATCTCTCTTTCCTGACCAAAGTCATTATCTCTTCTCACCATTACCATATGCCATGGCTTTTATACTTAACACTTGCATATTTATGCCTTCCTTGAATTTTGGAAGATGTTGAAGAGCTTACCAAAAAAAAAAAAAAAAAAACTATGCTAATCCATTAACACAGACTATAAAATACAATGTCAATTAAGGGTATTTGTGCAAAAAAAAACTTAGTTCTGAGGTTTCTAGCACCAAAAGCAAAGAAGTAAACAATGAATTATGAAGGACACTTGATTCTAGTCAACTTGGCACTTTATTGTTCATTATCTGATGTTCTTCATTTGTCCCATATCTAATGATATTTTTGCTAAATACGTAAATAGCTTTTATCCATAATTCATGGTGTTTGTTTTTGTTAAAATGTTTTTGCCCTATACTTGTACATGCTCAGGATTTTTAGACTCAAGATTAAAAGCTTATAAATGGCTAAGAATTATGTCTTCTTGAGGACATAATGCATTTAGGCATTAAATGTTTTTCTTACTATGACAGTAATGATAGCAAATAAGATAGCCAGTTTATGCAAAGAAAAGTCTAAAGGAATATAAACCTATTTATCTGGGGATTGAGATGATAAATAAGAACTCCTCACTTTACTATTTTACTCAGCTTTTAAAAATAAAAAGCATGTATGTTACTTATGTAACCTGAAAAGTTGAAACAATCTATCAGAAATTCTTTAAATCAAAGGTTTTAACAATAAGCTGCCCCAAAAAAGAAGTCTTAAGAAGCCTGGCCCAATATAAATCAGCTATAAGACTAGCTTGAGAATGGGGAGGGGAGAAACAATTAGAATCTGGCTTTAGCAAAGAAATATTAATATCTCTCACTGAGAATCAGACATTGCTAAGGAAAGAGACTGGAGTTAGTGAAAGGATTCCCAAGAATAAATTCTAACATGCTTTCAACTTAAAGTGTTACTTTTATATAACTCAATCACTTTTAGGTTTTGAGGAGGACAATAATGATACAGTTTATGACCTCATATTCATAACCTAGAAGTGGATATAAGCCAGGTATAGTAAAAACTAAAATAATCAATAAATGCCATTAAATTAAAGGGAGAGAGACTAGGGTTCCATTGTGTGATAGACACATGCATGTCTGAAGAAAATCCAGTGCCTCACTTTGGCTAGTACAAGTAGCTTCTATTGATATATAAAGACCTACAAAGAGATCATATGGAGCCTGTAAAAGGTCTTAGCCCAGTTTTAAAGAAATTCAATACCACAGCCAAGGAGAAGCACTGAAGGTTTCTGAGCAGGAATGAACAAATCAGGAGGCATTTTAAGAACATTCATCTGAAAGTGATACACTTGATTAGTATGGTTAGAGGAAGAAACAAAGAGATATTAGGAAAGTATCAATAGCAACCAAAAAATTTAATAGGCATTTCTCCAAAAAACATATACAAATGGCCAATAAGCACATGAAAAGATGCTCATCATCATTTAACCATCAGAGAAATGCAACTCAAACCCATATGAGATGGCTCACATCCATTAGGATGTGTCTAATCAAAAAGATAAGCATTGCAAGGATGCTTACAAAATTGTAACCCTCATACATGACTGGTGGGAATATAAAGTGGTGTGGATGCTTTGAAAAATAATTTGGAATGCCTCACAAAGCTAAACACGGATATTACATGACCCAGTGATTCTACTCAAGAAAGTAGAAGGTATATACTCAAGAAAACTGAAAACATACATCTTCACAAAAACTTACATACAAACGTTCATAGCATTATTCATAATAGCCAAAAAGTGGAACCAACCCGAACATCCATCAACTGATAAATGGATAAAGTATGTCCACACATGGAATAGTATTTGGCAATAAAAAGAAATTAGATACTAATACATGCTACAACACGGCTGAACCTTGAAAACATTATTATGATAAGTGAAAAAAGTCAGAGACAAAGGCCACACATTTTATGACTATTTATATGAGAGATCCAAAACAGGCAAAGCTATAGAGACAAAAATAGTTAGCTAGGGCTGAAGGTGGTTGGGGAATATGAGGCAGGGGTTTCTTTCTGCAGTGGTGAAAATGTTCTAAAATTGACTGGTGTTGGTTGCACAACAACCAAGAGAATGTACTAACAATCATTGACTTTTAAAAGGGTAAACTGTATGGTATGTGAATTATCTCAACAAAGCTAATAAAATCCAAATGAAAACAATAGCAATTGCCGAAGCATGTTTAATGGAAAAAACAAACCCAAATCCTATACTATACCCAAGAATATCCTGAAATCAAAATGTAATTTTTACATATCTAAACATTATGTTCATTCATTCATTCAGAACCTGATACATCACAGCCACTAAAGATTTTAAGATTTTTTTCTTTTTATCTTGGGGGTTGGGGGGAAATAAAGCAGTAGATCTTTTTAAGACTTACCAGTTATCTGAAGTTGTGATTTCATGGTCAGGCTACCCATTGAACCAAGCTGTGATCCACTGTCAGACATAACACCAACAGGACGGCAAACCTGAACAGGGCCAAAGAAACACTATAAACATCAAAAATTCCCACTTGAAAAATATGTAAATAGTGCTAGCCAGGCCATTTCCATGTCCCACTGAAGGCCACACAATAACTAGTGGCCTTCACATTGCTAAATATAATTTTCAATTCTCGTATCCATCCTGCATTAACCATCAGCAAAATCTGACATGGTTGATCATTCCTTCTTCCATGGTTTTTCTTCCTTTTAGTTCCCAAGACACATTCTCTAGGTTTATGTCCTACATTACTGATTGTTCCTTCTTAGATTCCTTTGATGATTCTTTCTCTTCTCTCCACCCTCTTAATACTGGAAAGTCCTAGGGCTCAGTTCTTGGTTCCCTCTTCTCTCAACTCTCCATACTCATTTCCTCAAGGAGATCATCTACTGTTATGGCTTTAAATATCATCTACATATCAACAAGTCCCAACTTTATATTTCTATTCCAGACTTCACTCCTGAATTCTAAACAACTTCACTTGGGTATCTAAAAGACACTCCGAACGTAACATATCCAAAATGGAACTCCTGATGTTCTCTGTAACATTGATGGCAATTTCATTCTTTCAGCAGCTCAAGCCAAAAACCTTGGAGTCATCCTTGACTCCTTTCTTTTATATTTCCTTTCCAACCCGCTGGCAAATTCTGATGTCTCTATTTGCAAAATATATCTAGAGTCTAGCCATTTCTCACCACCTCTACCACCAATCTGTTCAGACCCACCTCTGACAGCCATCTTTTTCCTAAATTATGCCCCTCTCCTAGATTAACCTAAAAGGTCTCCCTTTTTCCACCCCTGTCTAGCCTTAGTACCTATTCTTAACACAATCTGGATGATTCTTTTAAAATGTTAAAAACCTTTCAAAACCTTCCCATTTTACTCAGAGTAAAAGCCTGAATCCTGAAAGACCCTATATGATACATGCTTCCACTGCTCCCTACTTCCTGATCTTATTTCCCTGCTACTCTCCTCCCCTACTCGGGCACCTAGTTCCCTATTATTCTTGAAATATGCCAGCACATTCTTGCCTTTAGACGTTCATTCTACTTGTCTTCTTCACAATATTAACAGTCTGCTCCATTTATGATGATCATTTTCTTCTCCTATAAACTATGTGGCCTTCTGACATACTAAGTAATTTACCTGGTAATTATGTTTATTGGTTTTGACTCTCTAAGCTAGAATATAAACTCCATGTGAATGGGGGATCTTTTTGCTTTGTTCACTGATGAAACCCAGAAGCCCAAAACAGGGCCTGTGGCTACTGAATTATACTAAATGAACACCTCTAACATATCTTCTTCAGCCCATAATCATGGAAGAGTTAATCCCCCTGTGGAAAGGGCATGATTCATATACAATAAAAAAGGTTTTATAACAAAATCAGAACACTTGGGTTTGATTCCTGGCTACAACACTTACTATATGATACTATTTGAGTTATATAACCTCTCTAGGTCCCAGTTTCCTGTCAGAGAAATGGGGATAATACCACCTCTACCTCACAGGGCTTTTGTAAGACCGAATGATTATATATGTGGGGAAAAAAATGCTCTGTGAATGTTTATTATTTATCATTAATACTCTTTGAATTTATTTGTTTGTTTATTTATGGCTGCATTGGGTCTTTGTTGTTGTGCGCAGACTTTCTCTGGTTGTGGCGAGCAGGGGCTACTCTTCATTGCGGTGCGCGGGCTTCTCACTGTGGTGGCTACTCTGGTTGCGGAGCATGGGCTCTAGGCGCATGGGCTCGTGGGCTCCAGAGTACAGGCTCAGTAGTTGTGGCACAAGGCTTAGCTCCTCTGCGTCATGTGGGATCTTCCCAGACCAGGGCTCAAACCTGTGCCCCCTGCATTGGCAGGCGGATTCTTAACCACTGCACCACCAAGGAAGTCCCTAAATATGTTTTTAAAATAACCTGTTCTTAGGTTTTCGGGGACTTGATAAAAATTTTAAGAATATTTTGAGTGGGTCAAAGGAAAGATTAAACTCAAGCAAAATTTACTCAGCACTCACTATTTGCCAGGTCCCATGTAAGAAATATACAAATACAATAAGGTAAAATTAGGCTTCTGCTCCCTGGTGGTCCAGTGGTTAGGACATCGTGATTCCAATGCAGGGGGCGCGGGCTCGATCCCTAGTTGGGGAACTAAGATCCCACGTGCCACAGGGCAACTAAGCCTGTGAGCTCTATAGCCTGCGTGCCACAACTGGAGAGCCTGTGTGCCACAACTGGAGAGCCCGAGAGCCACAACTACTGAGCCCACACAACTAGAGAGCCCCATGTGCCACAATTACAGAGCCTGCGTGCCACAACTTGAGGAGCTCGTATGCCGCAAGGAACAGCCTGCACTCCACAATAAAAGATAGCGCAGGCCACAATGAAGATTGTGCAACTAAGACCCAACGCAGCCAAATTAATAAAATAAATTAGTATTAAAAAAAATAATGTATGTACTGATACATATTAGTTTTATATAATCAAAATTACTTAAGTATTTTAAATCCCTAAGAACAAAAATATACCATTTGTAAAGACAAACTATAGAAACCTAAGTATCAATTGGCAACCAGTTAAATAAATAACATATTCATACCACAGAATACTATGCAGCTATCAAAACTTACTAATGACTGAAATGGAATGATTCCAAGAACATTTTTTTAAGTTACAGAATATATATAATGTGATGTTATTTTTTCAAACAAAAACAAAGTATATATTCTTGTAGGTAAATATAAACAAAAGCAGAAAAAGTATACATCCCTAACTGTTTATAGTGGTTATCTTTGTGGAGAAGGGGAGAGGGTCTGTGTACTAAAGGAGGTGGTCATGGGGAACTTTGGTTTTGTATGTATTGCTTGAGTTTTTAAAAAGAAAATGTGTAGCCTACTTATACAGTTTGAAAAACAGGCAAGACAGAGTAGACTGAGAATCTACACTTCAAGTCCCATCTTCTCCCCTGAGCTCCAGACTCTTAGGTCTAACCATTATTTATAACTGCCTGCATGGTTAAAATGACTAAATTGAGGAGACTTCTCTGGTGGCGCAGTGGTTAAGAATCCGCCTGCCAACGCACAGGACACGGGTTCGGGCACTGGTCCAGGAAGATCCCACATGCCATGAAGCAACTAAGCCCATGCGCCACAACTACTGAGCCTGTGTGCCACAACTACTGAAGTTCGCACGCCTAGAACCCATGCACTGCAACCAAGAGTAGCCCCTGCTCGACGCAACTAGAGAAAGCCCGCATGTAACAACAAAGACCCACCACAGCCAAAAAAAAAAAGACTAAACTGAAACTCCCTGGCCTCAGTAGCACCATCATCCATCCAGTTGCACAAGCCAAAGCTGTGGACATTATCTTTCCCTCATTACCAAGTTCTAAAGATACTACCTGCAAAATATACCCTGCTACATACCTTAAAATATATGCTTATTTTTCTCCTCTTCTTAACCATCTTAGTCCAAGCCACAAACACCCATCCCTTCCCTGTCAACAAATTACTACAAGTCACTAAATTGGTCTCCCTGCTTCTGCACCTGCTCCCTCTCCCTCCCACCACCCATTCTCCACACAGCAACTAGGGTACTCTTTTAAACACGAAAGTTAGATCATGCTCTACTCTGCTTAAACATCCAATAATTGCCTATCTCACCTAAAATAGAATCCAAATTCCTCACCCTGGCTTACAGAAGTCCCACTACATTCCATCCATGACCTACTCTCTTGACTTCTCCTCATATCATTCTCCCCCTTACCCACTGCAAATCTGGATTTCTTTCTATTTCTTAAACACACTAAGGTCATTCCAGACTTACAGGCTTTACACTAACTGTTCCCTCTGCTGGAAATGTTTTTCCCTCTTACCTTTAAATAGCTAACATCTTATATTCAGGTCTCAAGTTAATACTCAAATACTCAGAGAGGTCTTCCCCGACTACTCAATCTAATGTAGCCATCCTATTACTTTCTATCACACCACTGAAATTTTTCTGATTAAATTTTTTACTGACTATAAGGTCCACAAAGGTAGGCAACCTTGTCTGCCTTGCTAATCAGTGTCTAGAATATTCCACAGTTTTTGTTTTTTTTAAATTAACTAATGTCCACTATTTATATTTAGGTTCACTCTTTGTGAACCTTATACAGTCCTATGGATTTTGACAAACGCATAACTGCCATGTATCCACTATTACAGTATCACACACAATAATCTCACAACCCTAAAAATCCCCTGTGCTTCACCTACTCATCCTTCTTCCCTCACTAAGAACCTCTGGCAACCACTTATCTATTTACTGTTTCTATAATTTTGCCTCTTCCAGAATATCAGATAGGTGGAATCACACAATTTAGAGCCTCGGCGTGACTTCTTTCACTCAGCAGTATGATTAAAGTTTCCTCCATATCTTTTCAGAGCTTGGCAGCTTTTTTTTTTTTTAATTGCTGAGTAATATTTCATGTGTGTTTATTCCACAGTATATACATTTGCTTACTGAAGAATATGTTAGTTGCTTCCAGCTTTTGGCAATTATGAATAAAGCTGCTATAAGTATTCATGTTCAGGTTCCTTGTGGATATAAGTTTTCGACTCAGGTGTACAATGACGTTTCACCATTGGCCTAGTTTGTAATTCCCATGTGACGTATGATGTTGAGCCTCTTTTCATATGCTTATTTACCATCTATGTACACTGTTTGGTGAGATATCTGTTCAGATATTCTGCTCATTTATTATTTGTTTTCTTACTGTCGCATTTTAAGAGTTCTTTGTATATTTTAAATATAAGCCCTTTATGTGTTTTGCAAATATTTTCTCACAGCCTATGGCTTCTCTTTTCATTCTCTTAACAGTGTAAAGGTTCCAGTCACCAATTCCCACATGTGAGTGAGTGTGGTGAGTAGGTTCCCCACACCAACAAGCAATTCTCCAACACCAGTTAAGTGTCCTACAATTTAATAAAAATCAGAGAAGAAATAAATATAACATGTTTTTATATATTTTTAAAAAACCACCAAAAAACTATTAGAAATAAACAAATACACTAAGTTGTAGAGTAAAAATATCAATATACAAGTCTGTTCTATACACTAACAATGCATCATCAGAAAACAATTAACAAAAAAATCTCATTTACAATTGCAACAAAAAGAATACCTAGGAATAAATTTAACCAAGTAGGTGAAAGACCTGTACACTGAAAACTTTAAGACATTCTTGAAAGAAATTTAAGACGACACAAAAAAATGTAAAGGTATTCGTGCTCAGGGACTGGAAAAATTAACATTTTTAAATGTCCATATTACCTAAAGCAATCTACAGAATCAATGCAATCCCTATCAAAATCCCAATGACATTTTTCACAGAAATAGAACAACAACAACAACAAAATCCTAAAATCTGTAAGGAGCAACAAAATTGGCCCCATATAGCCAAAGCAATCCTGAGGTGGGGGGAACCCAAAGCTCGAAGTATCATTCACTCTGATTTCAAATTATATTACAAAGCTATAGTAATCAAAACAGCATGGTATTGGCAGAAAAAGTGACATAGATCAATGGAACAGAATTGAGAATTCAGAAATAAACACACACATATATGGACAATTAATTTACAAAACAAGAGCAAAGAACATACAGTGGAGAAAGTATAGTCTCTTCAATAAATGATGCTGGGAAAACTGGACAGTTACATGCAAAAGAATGAAACTAGACCACTACCTTACACCATACACAACGTCAACTCAAAATGGATTAAGGACTTGAATGTAAGACCTGAAACCATAAAACTCCTAGAAGAAAACACACATAAGTCTTAGCAAAATCTTTCTGGATATGTCTCCTCAGGCAAGGCAAACAAAAGCAAAAATAAACAAATGGGACTACATCAAACTGAAAAGCTTCTGCACAGCAAAGGAAACCATCAACAAAATGAAAATTCAACCTACCTACTCAGAGAAGATACTTGCAAATCATATCCAATAAGGAGTTAATATTCAAAATACATAAAGAACAACCAAAAAATAAACCACCCAATTAAGAATGGGCAGAGGAGGTGAACACACCCTTTTCCAAAGACATACAGATAGCGAACAGGGACATGAAAAGATGTTCAACATCACTAAGTATTATGGAAATGCAAATCAAAACCACAAATGAGTTATCACCTCATACCATTAGAATAACTATTATCAAAAAGGCAAGAAATAACAAGTGTTGGAGAGGATGTAGAGAAAAGGGAATCCTCATACACTGTTGGTAGGAGTGTAAATTACTGCAGCCACTATGGAAAACAGTATGGAGAGTTCTCAAAAATTAAGAATAGAATGACAGTATGATCCAGCTACGCCATTTCTAGGTATTTATCCAAAGAATTCAAAAACATCTAATTTGAAAAGATATATGCATACCTATGTTCAATCCAGCACTATATACAATAGCCAAGATATGTAAACAACCTAAGTGCCTACCCATGGATGAAGAAGATGCAATATATATATAATGGAATACTACTCAGCTGTAAAAAATTCTTTTAAAAATAAAGGAAATCTTGGGACTTCCCTGGTGGTGCAGTGGTTAAGAATCCACCTGCCAATGCAGGGGACATGGGTTCAACCCCTGGTCCAGGAAGATCCCACATGCCGCAGAGCAACTAAGCCCATGCACCACAACTACTGAGCCTGCGCTCTAGAGCCTGTGAGCCACAACTACTGAGGCCCACACACCTAGAGCCCGTGCTCCACAACAAGAGAAGCCACTGCAATGAGAAAACCACACACTGCAACAAAGAGTAGCCCCCACTCGCCGCAACTAGAGAAAGCCCATGCGCAGCAACGAAGACCCAACGCAGCCAAAAGTAAATTAACTAAAAAAAAAAAAAAAAAAGGAAATTTTGCCATTTGCAACAACATGGATGGACCTGGAGAATATTATGCTAAGTGAAATAGGTCAGACAGAGAAAGACATATACTGTATGATTTCACTCATATGGCGGGGGCGGGGGGCGGTGCAAACCAAACCAAACAAAAATAAGCACACAGAGAGAAGAGAGTAGTGGTTAGCATAGAGCAAGTGGGGGAAGGGTGATATGGATAAAGGGAGTCAGCTGTACAGTGACGAATGGAAACTAAACTCTTGGTGGTGAGCATGTTGTACTGTATGCAGAGGTCAAAATATAATTTTTTAAACATGAAACGTATAATGTTATAAACCAATGTTTTGTTTTGTTTTGTTTGCGGTACGCAGGCCTCTCACTGTTGTGGCCTCTCCTGTTGCGGAGCACAGGCTCCGGACGCGCAGGCTCAGCGGCCATGGCTCACGGGCCCAGCCACTCCATGGCATGTGGGATCCTCCCGGACCGGGGCACGAACCCCTGTCCCCTGCATCGGCAGGCAGACTCTCAACCGCTGTGCCACCAGAGAAGCCCTAAACCAATGTTGTATTAGTCAATCAATGAAAAGGTTATCTGTCAAACCACTAACCTAACAGAACAGACTTAAGTGGCCACACAAGACAAAGAATACAGGACTGTACAAAATTAGTTTGGAAAAGTCACCAAACAATCAAATGACAACCACAGGAAGCAGCAACAAGAAACCATGAGACTGGGGAAGAATATGATTTCCAGAGTTGCTACATGATAACATTCAAAATGTTCAGTTTCCATACTGCCAAACCGAATTCAACAGCACATTAAAAGGATTAATACATCATGACCAAGTGGGATTAATCCCTGGGATGCAAGACTGGGTTAACATACGAAAATTAACGTAATCAACAAGGACGTACCATATAGCACAGGGAACTCTATTCAGTATTCTGTGATAACCTATATGAGAAAAGAATCTAAAAAAGAATGAATATATGTATAACTGAATCACTTTGCTGTACACCTGAAACTAACACAACACTGTAAATCAGCTATACTCCAGTAAGACTAAAATATTTTTTAAAAAGAAAGATAATAAATGTGTTACACCACATTAAAAGATTAAGGGTAAAAATCACATGATCATCATAACTGATGCAGAAGAGCATCTGACAAAATTCAATACTGTTTCATGATAAAAACTGTCAGATTTGGAATAGAAGGAAATTACCTCAACAAAATGAAAGCTACATATGAAAAGGTCACAGCTAACATCACACTCAAAGGTGAAAAACTGAAACCTTTTCTTCTAATACTAGGAACAAGACAGGATGCCCATTCTTACCACTTCTAGTCAACACAGTACTGGAAGTCCTAGCAAAAGCAATTAAGGTAAGCAAAAGAAATAAAAGGCACCCAAATTGGAAAGGAAGAAGGAAAATTATCTCTGTCCCCAGATGACATGATCTTATATACAAAAAACTCAATAAAGCCTCCACACAGGGACTTCCCTGGCAGTCCAGTGGTAAAGAATCCACACTTCCACTGCATGGGACATGGGTTGGATCCCTGGTGGGGGAACTAAGATACCACGTGCTGCACAGTGCGACCCCTCCCCCCGCAAAAAAAGACTCCACACAAAAAACACAATATGGGCTTCCCTGGTGGCGCAGTGGTTGAGAGTCCGCCTGCCAATGCAGGGGACACGGGTTCATGCCCCGGTCCGGGAAGATCCCACATGCCACGGAGCGGCTAGGCCCGTGAGCCATGGCCGCTGAGCCTGCGCGTCCGGAGCCTGCGCTCCGCAACGGGAGAGGCCACAACAGTGAGAGGACCGCATACCGCAAAAAGAAAAGAAAAGAAAAGTGATGCCAAAGAAAAGCAAAATATATTAATATCCTCAGAGAGATGAAAAGATACTATATTCATTAAACAAAAAGAGCGCCATTAAAAAAAAAATTTAGGGTAAAGAAGTAACTAGCATGAAAACTCTCCCCAGCACCAGTTTGGTCAGCTCTTGAGTAGCGTGAAATTGCAAGATCTGTACAGATTTCAGTTTGTCAGAGCACTGGAATTGGGAATCAACTGATACCTGCACTGCCAGGCTGACAAAATAACTTGGTTGCCAGGGCTATGCTGTAATCTTGAAAAATTTTGCAGCTTTAAGCTACTTTTCGGTCCTTGTGAGGACCAACTAGCAACATGTCCTGTTTTCCTTTTGAAACCTGACTATGCCGTTGAGTTTTCCATTCTTTATTTTCATAAAGAACTTTACATTAACCTCCCATTACCTAAAAAACCTTGCAGTTTGGGAGAGTCTAATTAATATAATTTCCATGGGAATTCCCTGGCGGTCCCGTGGTTAGGACTTGGCGCTTTCACTGCCATGGCCTGGGTTCAAAAAATTTCCAAATACACTATGGGTAGATTCTGAATGACTGATGTGGTCAGTCACCTAGTTAACAAAGCCCAACATATAGTATTAAGTAAGCACTATCACGTGCACTTTAGTTATTAGATCAAAGAATGTCTTCAATCTGCTGCTCTGCAAAGTTTTTCTGTAAAGGGCCAGAGAGTAAATATTTCACAGTTGTGGGCCGTATGATCTCTGTCACAACTGCTCAACTGCCACTGTAGTGTGACAGTGGTCACAGACAACACATAAAATGCATTTTATTCCAATAACACTTTATTTATAAAAACAGGCAGAGGGCCAGATTCCTCCCACGGGTCATAGTTTGCTAACACCTGCTCTCAAGCATCAAAGTGAGAAACGGTAACATCCTACATACATCACCATGATGGCTTAAAACTGGGAAATATGGAAGAGGCAAAATTTCTTAAGACATTAGAATAAAACAGTTGGATATGGGTGGAATATCTTATAATTAAATTTTTTTAATTTAAAAAAAATTAAACATCTTCCTCTTTATCCCCATTATTATTCCCTTCATTTGGCTCTCCCTGTACTATCGTACTCATTTCAGTATTTCTCTTTGCCTTACCCCAATCTGTCCACACAGTGTTGTCAAAGGATTTTTTAAATGAACTTTCTACACCTCTGATGATCTGCCATGATCCTGGCTTGCCTATTCTCTTATTTCACATACCATTCTCCCATACAGACCCCATGCTCCAATCACACAGAAGTGAAGCTCTTCATTCCCCAAAATATCATCTGTTTAATACTTCTGTGATTTATTTATCCTATTCCTTCTCTTCAACCTTTGCCCCACAATTTCCCTAAATTCCCAGTCATCTGGTCTTCTCTTATCCATCAACATTCTGCTCAAGCATCTCATCTGGTAGCCTTCCCTAAACTTCAAAGCAGAAAGAATTAATTTCTTCTTCTAGAGTACCCTATAGCATGTATTCCAAGAGATATTATAACACAGTAATTAAATGTGCAGGCTTTGAAGTCAAATAAATCTATATCCACATCTCAGCACCATTACTTAAGCAAATTATTGAATTACTTTCTTCATCCATACATCAGGGATAACTTAATTGTAGTTTCGGTTTAAAGGCTGAGACAATACCTGTAAAGTCATATAGAAAGGCTTAAACCCAGTTAAGTGTTCAACAGCTGTCTCTTATTATCTGTTTGCAAATCCCTCTCACCTTTCAAACTGTCTTCTTGAGGTCAAGGCAATTCATCTTTACATCACTAGAACCTTACAGAGTATCTGAAGTATATTAATAGTAAGCTCTCAAATATATGTTGAATCAAAATAAACATGAAAAAGTTATTATACTCAAAATGAATTTTTCTCTAACCCCTTGAATGTAGGATATCTTTCTTACTGAGACATTAAAAGGCTTAAAAATATCGATTACAATCCAAAGCACTCACCATTGTCCAGTATTTCTCCAAATAAATGGGAGCACTGGTAACCTATACATAAGAGCCTCTTTGTGAATAAGTGAGGTAATAAAGGGTGATTTTGCGTTGTTGTTGTTGTTCTTAGGTCTATAATGACAATATAAAAGCAGCCAACAAATATACTCTGAAGAAAGCTTCCCGTCATAATAGCAAACAGCACAGATTTACAAAGAGGGCTTCTGCCTGCCTAGAAATTAAAATGAGGGAGAGCCATAATAATCAGAATTACAGAAAATTGACACTGTACTCTATTTTTTAAAAATATTTATTTATTTAGGCTGTGCCATGTCTTAGATGCCGGCAAGCCGGAACTCTTTTTAGTTGCAGCATGTGGACTTCTTAGTTGCAGCATGCACGTGGGATCTAGTTCCCTGACCAGTGATCAAACCTGGGCCCCCAGCATTGGGGAAGTCCCGACATGGAGTCTTGCCCTTCTTATCAGGGAAGTCCTGACACTGTACTCTCTATATGTAAAAATTTCCTCACATGAGTAAGTACAGGTGGTAGTAAATAATTTTGACTTTGTGGGGAGGGAAATTCAGACAAGATGACCCAGAAGACAATCACTTGTGGGTGAAAAGACAACAGGAAGAGAATACGGGACTTCCTCAAGTTTAGTCAACTAACAGGTCACAGAGGAGAAATTAGCACAATAAAAAAGAACTGACTATAAAATCAACAAAAGGGGCACCAAGCCCTAGCTCTGCTGTTACATTAGAAACAAAACTTGTAATTCACAGGCAATGTGAATGTCTTCACAGAAAACCCAAAAGACTACATAATAACCTAGAAAACTGACCAGCACCATGGACAAAGTGAAAAGCAGAAAAACTATTAAGTGAAAAAAGGCAAAAAATTTTATCTCAAAAGCCAACTAGTTTGGGTTAACTATACAAACTTGTGAACATAAAACATATTCATGACAACACAACACAAAGAGCAAAAAACAAAACACAGGGAATTCCCTGGTGGTCCAGTGGTTAGGACTCCATGCTTCCACTGCAGGGGGCACAGATTCGATCCCTGGTTGGGGAACTAATATCCTGCAAGCTGTGCAGTGAGGAAAAAAACAAAAAACATAACCAGGGTTGGCACCCTTGGAATTCAGATGGAGTTGAGAGAGAAAGAATATATTAAAAAATTTGAACTCTTGGTCAGTTAGAAGTCAACAGGAATAAACCAGGACTATACTAGGCAAACCATGAGATACAGTCACCCTAGGTATGCATGACAGGTATGGAAATTTAAACGGCTAAAATAGCGGTATAAAAGAGAGAAAGTATTAAATTCAGGAGACTGCTATAAATCACAAGCATCATAATAACAAAAAATAATTAGTTTGTTGAATAATCACATGCTGGACACAGTTTTAAAGAATTCTACATGTGGTAACTCATTTAATATGCTCTCCCTGTAGTGGATTGAATAGTGGTTCCCAAAAAGATATGTCCACATCCTATTCCCTGAAACCGATGAATGTGACTTTATTTGGAAAAAAGTGTCTTTACAGATATAATTAAGAATATTGGTACTTCTCTGGCAGTCCAGTGGTTAAGACTCCACGCTGCCAATGCAGGGGGTGTGGCTTCCATCCCTGGTTGGGAAACTAAGATCCCACATGCTGGGTGGCAGAGGGGAAAAAAATAATAACAATCTCAAGATAAGATCATCCTGGATTATCCAGGTGGACCCTAAATCCAATGACAACTGTCCTTATAAGAGACACAGAGAAGAGAAGAGGGCCATATGAAGACAGGCAGAGATTGGAATCATGCAGCCACAAGCCAAGGAATTATGGAGCCACGAGAAGTTGGAAAAGGCAAGGAAGAATTCTCTCCTAGAGTTCTGGACAGAACAGGGCCCTTCTGACACCTTGATTTCAGACTTGTGGCCTCCGGAACCATGAGAAAAAAGGTTTCTGTTATTTTAAAGTAGTTTTTTTTTAAATTTATTTTTTATATTTTTGTGTCGGGTCTTAGTTGCAGCATACGGGATCTGTTGTTGTGGCGCTCTGACTTCTCTCCACTTGTGGTGTGCAGGTTTCCTCTTCTCTAGTTGTGGCGGACAGGCTCCAGAGCACGTGGGCTCTAGTTGCCCCTCAGCATGTGGGACCTTAGTTCCCTGACCAGGGATGGAACCCGCGTCCCCTGCATTGGAAGGCAGATTCTATACCACTGGACCGCAAGGGAAGTCCCAAGTTTGTTATTTTAAGATGCTAAGTTTGTGGTAATTTGTTACAGCAGTCACAGGAAATTAATACACTCCCTCTAAGGTAGAAAGTACTACACCCATTTCACTTTAATGATGAAACAGGCACAGAAATGTTAAGTAATCTAATAAACCAGATTTTCAGATTAAAAATAAAAAATATTAAAATGTAATAAAAAACAGGAACAGGAAATACTATTTGGAGGCTTGTCATAGGGACTGAGTTTCCCAGCAAAATTCAGCTCAGCTTAATAATGAAGGAATGAAAGAATCATCATTTTAGAACCTCTAATGTAAATAACTGAGCCAGGCAAGAACAGATGTTAGCATTTTTTTTTAATTTTATTTATTTATTTATTTATTTATTTTTGGCTGCATTGGGTCTTCATTGCTGCGTGCGGGCTTTCTCTAGTTGCAGCGAGCGGGGCTACTCTTCATTGCAGTGTGTGGGCTTCTCACTGCAGTGGCTTCTCTTGTTGTGGAGCATGGGCTCTAGGCGCGCACGGGCTTCAGTAGTTGTGGCTCGGGGGCTCTAGAGCGCAGGCTCAGTGGTTGTGGCGCACGGGCTTTGCTGCTCCATGGCATGTGGGATCTTCCCAGACCAGGGATCAAACTCGTGTCCCCTGCATTGGCAGGTGGATTCTTAACCACTGCGCCACCAGGGAAGTCCCAGAATTTAAAAATATGTCTACAAACGATTTGACACTCCTCCCTGACAAAGATGGAACCTAATATCCCATGCCTTTTGAATGTAGGCCAGATTTAGTGACTCTCTTCTAATGAACAGAATGTGGCAGGAAGTGACAATATGCAACTTCAGAGACTATATCATTAAAGGCAATGCCACAGCACACAATGTATAAAGATGCATTTTGTGATATCAGTAACTGAAATCGGTGGTAACAAAGCAGTAAGGGAGCAGAGTTTTTGAATGTCATTGAAATTAAGCTGTTATAAATTAGAGTATTATAACCTTAGGATGTTAAATGTAATTCCCAAGGTAACCACAGAGAAAACTGTTATAGAATATACACAAAAGGAAATGAAAAAATAATAAAAATGTTTCACTACAAAATATAAACTAAATACAATGACAGTCATGAAGGAAATGAGGGTCAAAAAAACTATAAGGTATACAGAAAACAAACAGTAAAATGAGGAAGTCAGTCCTCCTTTCTCAGTAATTACATACAAATGGATTAAACTCTCCAATCAAAAGACAGATTGGCAGAATGGATTTAAAACATAATCTAATTGAGAATTCCCTGGTGGTCCAGTGGTTAGGACTCTGTGCTTTCACTGCCAAGGGCCTGGGTTCAATCCCTGGTCAGGGAACTAAGATCCCACAAGCCGCACGGTGTGGCTAAAAAAAGATAAAAATTAAAAAAAAATAAAATAAAACATGATCTAATTATATGCTGTCTACAAGAGACCTACATTAGATCCAAAGACACCAACAGGTTGAAAGTGAAAGGATGGGAAAAGATACCCCATGTAAACAGTACCCAAAAGGGAGAAGTGACTATACTAATGTCACATAAAATGGACTTTAAATCAAAAAAGGTTATAAGAGACAAAGGGCATAATTTATTAAAAAGGCCCAATACAGCAAGAATATAACAATAATTATAAACATTTATGTACCTAATAACAGACCATCCAAATATATGAAGCAAAAACACATATTTAAAGGGAGAGGGAATTCCCTGGCGGTCCAGCAGTTAGGACTCCATGCTTTCACTGCTGAGGGTGCATGTTTAATCCCTGGTTGGGGAACTAAGACCCTGCAAGCCGCACAGTGTGGCCAAGTTTTAAAAAATTTTTTTTAAATAAATAAATAAAGGGAGAAACAGACATTTCTCAGCATATTAAAAGGATTTATGCCGTGATCACATGGGACTTATTCCTGGGATGCAAGATGGTTAAACATATGAAAATCAACTGATGTAATGCACATTAACAGAATGAAGGGGAAAAAAACACGACTGTCTCAACTGATGGAGGAAAAGTACCTGACAAAATTCAAAACCCTTTCGTGATAAAAAAAAAAAAAAAAATTAGGAATAGAAGGGACCTACCTCAACATAATAAAGGCCATATATGAAAAACCCACAGCTGACATCATATCCAACAGTGAAAGAATGAAAGCTTCTCCTTTAAGATCAAGAACAAGGCAAGGATGGCCGCTCTCAACACTTCTATTCAATAGAGTACTGGAAGTCCAAGCCAGAGCAATTAGGCAAGAAAAAGAAAAAGTATACACCTTGGAAAGGGAGTAAAAAATTCTGTTTGATGATGATATCTTATATGTAAAAAACCCTAAATATTCCACATGCAAAAACTATTAGTACTAATAAATGAATTCAGCAAAGTAGTAAGATATAAAAAATCAACACGAATGAGTTGCATTTCTATACACTATCAATCTGAATAGAATATTAACAATTTCATTTACTAACAGCATCAAAAATAATAAGACACTCAGGAATTAACTTAAACAATGAGGTAAAAGACTTGTAACCTGAAAACTACAAAACACTGCTGAAAGAAATTAACAGACACACAAATAAATGGAAAGACATCCTGTGTTTACGTACGGGAAGTCTAAATATTGTTAAGATGTCAATACTACCCAAAGCAATCTACAGATTCAATGCAATCCCATCAAAATCTTAATGATGTTTCCTTCAGAAATAGAAAATCCATCCTAAAATTCATATGGAATCTCAAGGGACCCTAAATAGCAAAAAGAACCTTGAAAAGGAACAACAAAGTTGGAGGACTCACATTTTCTGATTTCAAAACTTAGTACAAAGCTACAATAATCAAAACAGTGTGGCATAAATACAGACATATAGACTTATTCTATTGGAATAGAGAGCCCAGAAATAAATTCTTACATATATGGCAAAATGATTCTTCCCCCCAAGCCCCCTCTCCCACACCATTCCCTGGCAAAATGATTTTTGACACGGTGCCAAGACCTTTCAATGGGGAAAGGACAGTCTTTTCAACAAACAATTCTGAGAAAACTGGATATCCTCTTGCAAAACAATGTTAGACTGTTACCTACCTTCACTTACAAAAACCAAAAAAAGGAGCCCACCTGCTGCAACTAAGAAGTCCACGTGCCACAACTAAGGAGTTGGTAAGTCACAACTAAGGAGCCTGCCTGCTGCAACTAAGGAGCCCACCTGCCGCAACTAAGGAGTCCACCTGCCACAACTAAGACCTGGTGAAACCAAATAAATAATAAATTTTTTTTAAAGGGTCCAAGACTTAGATGCAAGAAAGACCTAAAACTATAAACTTTTAGAAATAGAGCAAAAGCTTCACAATACTGGATTTGGTAACGATTTTTATATATGACACCAAAGGCACAGGCAACAACAACAACAAAAATAGACAAACTGGACTTCATGAAAATTTAAAACATGTCCCAAGGACACTATCAAAAGAGTGAAAAGGCAACCTACAAAATGGAAGAAATTGTTTTCAAATCATTCATCTAATGGATTAATATCCAGAATATATAGAGAACTCCTCACTCAACAACAAAAAACCCAAGTCAATTCAAAAATGGACAAATGATTTTAACAGTCATTTCTCCAAAGAAGAATGGCCATTAAGTACGTGAAAAGATACTCAACACCACTATGCCACAAATCAAAACCACAATGAGATACCACCTCACACCCATTAGGATGGCTACTACCAAAAAAACCCCCCAGAAAATAACAAATGTTGTCAAGAATGTGGAGAAACTAGAACCCTTGTACATACTGGTAGGAATGTAAAACAGTAAGCTGCTGTGGGAAACAGTATAGCCATTTCCTAAAAAAATTTTAAACGGAATTACCATATGATCCAGCAATTTCACTTCTTGCTATATACCCCAAAAAACGGAAAGCAGGGTCTTGAAGAGGTATTCGTACATAGCAGCAGTATTATTCATTATGCCTAAAATGTGAAAACAATCCAAGTGTCCATTAACAGATGAATGGATAAGCAAAATGTGGTAAATACATACAATGGATTATTATTCAGGCTCAAAAAGGAAGGAAATTCTGACATGTGCTACTATGTGGATGAACCTTAAGGACACACTTTGTTAAGTGAAATAGCCAGCCACAAAAATATGATTCCACTTATATGAGGTACCAAGAGTAGTCAAAATCAGAGACAGAAAGCAGAATGAACGGTGGTTAACTGGGCTCACAGGAGGAGGAAATGGGGAGTTACTGTTGATTGGGTACAGACTTTCAATTTTGCAAGATGAAAAGAGATCTGGGGGTGGATGGTGGTGATGACTGCACAGTGATATGAATGTACTTAATACCACTGAAACATATACACTTAAAAATGATTACCATGGTCAATTTAATATCGTGTGTACTCTACCACAGTTTTTTTTTTTTGTGCGGTACGCGGGCCTCTCACTGTCGTGGCCTCTCCCATTGCGGAGCACAGGCTCCGGACGCGCAGGCTCAGCGGCCATGGCTCACGGGCTTAGCTGCTCCGCGGCATGTGGGATCTTCCCAGACCGAGGCACGAACCCGTGTCCCCTGCGTCGGCAGGCGGACTCTCAACCACTGCGCCACCAGGGAAGCCCTACCACAGTTTTTTTTTAAAAATGCAATGCCACTTGCTCTTTTGGGTTACTTGTTCTCAGGGAAACAAGCTATGTGGCAAGAAACTGAGGCCTCCTGCCAAGAGCCAGCACCAACCTGCCAACCACATGAGAAAGACACCTTAGAGGCTAATTCTCCAGCCCTAGTAGTCTTCAGATAACTGCAGCCTCAGCCAACATCTTGACTATGACCTCAAGAGATCCAGGGTCAGACCCATCCAGCTAAGCCACTTCTGAATTTCTGTCCCACAGAAACTATGTAAGATAAAAAGTTTGTTATTTTAAGCAGCTAAATTTTGGGATAATTTGTTATGCACCAATAGATAACTAATACAATAGTAAAACCAATGGATGAAAGGTTATTAGAAAACAGGATATTTATATGGCCTCAAATATTACACCACATCTTACTTACTAATTACAAAGTGAAAAGTATACAATTATTATGGAGATCTTATAGTATCACATTAATCAAATAAGTAAACTTACCAACACCGTTAGAGTGACAGTCCACCATTGATGTGCTGCCCGATATAATGAAGAAAAAAAAGAGTATACAATATCACCTAGACTAGTATTATTGCCCCCAAAATGTTTGACCTGAATCTAATAATGAGGAAATAATTATATCCAAAATACATGACACTCTACCAGTTACCTGGCCTGGACTCTTAAAAAATTAACACTGAAAAACTAAAAAGGCAAGGGAATTCCCTGGCAGTCCAGTGGTCAGGAAGTGGCGCTTTCACTGCCAGGGCCCGGGTTCAATCTCTGGTTGGGGAACTAAGATCCTGCAAGCTGCACTGTGTGGCAAAAAAAAAGAAGAAAAACTGAAGAGGCAAAAGGACAGTTCTAGATCAAGACACTAAAAAGACAAAACAACAAAATGTGTGAACCTTGATTGGATCCTATATGTAGGGACAAAAACACAAAAGACTTTCGGTGATAACTGGGAAAATCTGAATATATTAGATGACATTATGGAATTGTTAATTTTCTTAGAAATACTAACACATACTATTGTGGTCCTACAGGAAAATATCCTTTTTCTTGGGAGAAGTAACGTAAAGGTGTTCAGGGGTGAAGTATCATGATGCTTGCAAATGACTTTCTCATGGTTCAGCAAAATTAAAAGTACATCTAGAGAAAAAGTAAATGTGGCAAGAGGTCAATATAAGCAAGGTATTTACAGGTATTCACTATACTATTTTTTTCAACTTTTCTGTAGATTTTTTTCAAAATAAAGAACTGATTAAAAAAAAGAAAATAAAGAGTACCCTATCACAATGAGATACCATGACGCTCCTATTAGAGTAACAAACAAGAAAATACTGACAATATCAAGGGCTGGCAAGGATGCAAAGCATCCTCACGTACTGCTGGTTGAAACGCAAAATGGTACATCCAATTTGGACAACGTTTTGCCCATTTTTTATAAAATTCAACACATTTACCACATGACCCAACAATCCCATTCCTAGGTATTTACCTTAGAGTAGAGGTTCTCAATCAGAGGCTATTTTGTCCTCTGGGACTTTTTTTTTTTAAAACAATGGTGGGGGTGGGTGCTATTGTTATCTAGTGGGCAGAAGCCAGGGATGTTGTTAAACGTCCTACAATGTGAAGGATGGTCCTCCACAACAAAGAATTATCCAGACCAACATGTCATAGTGCCAAGATTGAGAAACCGTGCCTACAGAAATAAAAACATATGTCCATATAAAATCTGTACAAGAATGTTTACAGCAGCTCTATTCACAATTGCAAGATATGTGAAACAACTAAATCTCCCTCAATAGGTAAATCAATAAACTGCGGTACATTCATACACTGGAATACTACTCAGCAATAAATGTTTTTTAAAAAATGCAACAACTTGGAGGAATCGCAAAGGCATCATACTGAGTGAAACCCAGTCTCAAAAAGTTTACATATGTACTATTCCATTTACGTGACAGTCTCCAAAAGACAAAACTAAAGGAATGAAGAACAAATTTGTGGCTGCCAGGGCTTCCCTGGTGGCGCAGTGGTTGAGAGTCCGCCTGCCGATACAGGGGACACGGGTTCGCGCCCCGGTCCGGGAAGATCCCACATGCCGCGGAGCAGCTGGGCCCGTGAGCCATGGCCGCTGAGCCTGCGCGTCCGGAGCCTGTGCTCCGCAACAAGAGAGGCCACAACAGTGAGAGGCCAGCGTACCGCAAAAAAAAAAAAAAAAAAAAAAAAAAAATTGTGGCTGCCAGAGGTTAACTGAGGGTGAATATGACTACAAAAATACAGAACACGGGAGGTTTTTGGTGTGATGAAGTTGTTCTGTATCTTGATTGTGGTATTAGTTACAAGAATCAATAAATGTGTTAAAATTCATACAACTGTACACCCAAAAAAAGCCAATCTTATTGTATGATGAAATTTTAAAACATTAAAAATTTTAAAGGCTACATATTCTAGGTACTGGGTTGAATACTGTCTCCCCCAAAATTTATGTCCACCTGGAACCCCGAATTTGACTTTACTTGGTCTTATAGGATCTTTGCAAATGTAATCAAGTTAAGATGAAGTTATACTGTATCAGGGTAAAGATGGAAACACAGACTGGAGAGATGTATACACAAGACAAGGATTGTCAGCAACCATCAGAAGCATTGAACAGATTCTCCCTCTGAGAGGTTCCAACTCCAGTGATGCCTTATTTTGGCCTTTTAGACTCCTAAAACTTCAAAAAAATAAAGTTGTGCTGTTTTAAATTGCCCAGTTTGTGGTAAGTTGTTACAGCAGTCCTAGGAAACTAACATACTCTATGATTCTATTTACATGACATTCTGGAAAAGGCAAAACTATTGGGACAGAAAACCCATCAGTGCTTCCTAAGGAATGACTACAAAAGAGCACAAGTAAAGATTCCAAGTGTTTATCAAAATTCAAAGACCTGTATACCTAAAAAGAATGAATTTTATTATGTGTAGGTTACATCTCAACAAACCTGTCTATAAAAAGCATATTCCCAATGTGAATGACAAAAAATGCTCTTAAAATAGTTTCTACAACAAAAAGGAAAAAAAAATTGACATTAGATCTCCTATATATCTTGGGGAGATCTCTCCAGGACACATTCTTCCTTTCTAGTATCTCTCTTCTACCTCTACATCTCACAGCTAGATTAACCTATCTTTTTTTTTTTTTAATATAAATTCATTTATTTATTTAGCTGCACTGGGTCTTCGTTGCTGTGCCCGGGCTTTCTCTAGTTGTGGAGAGCGGGGGCTACTCTTTGCTGCGGTGCGCAGGCTTCTCATTGCAGTGGCTTCTCTCGTTGCAGAGCATGGGCTCTAGGCGTGCGGACTTCAGTAGTTGTGGCTCACAGGCTCTAGAGCGCAGGCTCAGTAGCTGTGGCGCAAGGGCTTAGTTACTCCGCGGCATGTGGGATCTTCCCAGACCAGGGCTTGAACCCGTGTTCCTTGCATTGGCAGGCGGATTTATAACCACTGCGCCACCAGGGAAGTCCCTTCACAATCAAATACGGTGGTGCAGAGCCTGTATCTTCACCTAGTAAACCACTGACTTGAACCAATGAAGATATCAGTTTGAATCTAAAATCTAGTACAATATTAAAATAATCTATTACTTATTAGTCTGTCAGTTACAAAGAAACTTAAAATAGGGCCAGTTCTTAACACTTTTATATCATTTATTTTGAGTAATGTTTACTATCACACTAGAAAAATGTGACAGAATGTCTACACTGCCAGCAATAAAAACTAACCTTGGGACTTCCCTGGTGGTCCAGTAGTAAAGAATCGCCTTAGGGACTTCCCTGGTGGTGCAGTGGTTAAGAATTCGCCTGCCGGTGCAGGGGACATGGGTTGGAGCCCTGGTCCGGGAAGATCCCACATGCCACGGAGCAACTAAGCCCATGCACCAAAACTACTGAGCTTGCACTCTAGAGCCTGCGAGCCACAACTACTAAGCCCGAGCGCCACAACTACTGAAGCTCGCATGCCTAGAGCCCGTGCTCTGCAACAAGAGAAGCCACCCAATGAGAAACCCGTGAACTGCAGCAAAGAGCAGCCCCTGCTCGCCGCAACTAGAGAAAAAGCCTGCGTGCAAGCAACAAAGACCCAAGGCAGCCAAAAATATAAATAAATAAAATTTATTTAAAAATTTGAAAAGAAAAGAATCCGCCTTACAATGCAGGGGACATGGGTTTGATCCCTCGTCAGGGATCTAAGATCCCACATGCCACGGGGCAACTAAGTCCGCGTGCCACAACAACTGAGCTTGAACACCTCAACTAGAACTCACGTGCCACAAACTACACAGCCCACACGATCTGGAATCCGCACACCACAACTACAGAGCCTGCCTGCCCTGGAGCCTGCACACCACAACTAGAGAAAAGAAAACCTGCACACCACAACTAGAGAGAAGCCTACCTGCCACAACGAAAGATCCCGCATGCCTCAGCGAAGATCCTGCGTGCCACAACTAAGACCCGACAGAGACAAAAATAAATAAAATAAACAAATAAATATTTTTTTAAAAACCCTCTAACCTTAACATCTTCCTGAAAGGCAGTGGAAAAAAAAAATGTGGAAGACATTTCACAAGATTATTTCAGTAACATCTTGCCCCATAAGCAACAAAGAGACAAACTACATTTCTAGTCTTATTTTAAAATATCCTATTTATAGATAAATTATTAAATAACCAGGATATTATGAAATTTGCCTGGTTTATTTTCAGGAATAACATATCCAACATAATCAGTTATTTTTATAGGCCACATCCACTGTGACCTAGAAGACCCTTCAATAATTTCATATAGGCCTATAATTTCTTAAAAGAAGCCACCAAGGACTTCCCTGGTGGCACAGTGGTTAAGAATCTGCTTGCTAGTGCAGGGGAAACGGTTCGATCCCTGGTCCCGGAAGATTCCACATGCCAGAGCAACTAAGCCCGTGCACTACAACTACTGAGGCCTGCACTCTAGAGCCCACGAGCCACTACTGAGCCCATGTGTTGCAACTACTGAAGCCCATGTGCTTGGAGCCCGTAATCTGCAACAAGAGAAGCTCCCGCTCGCCACAACTAGAGAAAGCCCGCACGTAGCAATGAAGACCCAATGCAACCAAAAAGAAAAAAGAAGCCACCAAAAAGACATTTCAGAAAACACATGAAACCAGTAAGGATGAAAACTTGCTTGTTGAAGCAGAAAGTACAGAGTTCAAAGAGCTGAAGTACACAGTGGTATTCAGAGAACTAAAACCAAATGAAGTCAAACTCTCAGCCTTACTAAAATACAGAAGCATACATGGTAACTGTAAATACTGAGTAGTCTCCCATGGGTAGGGCCACTCAGCCAAGTTCCCAAACCCCTATTCAAAAGAGTTATGTATCAAAGGACTCGTTTTGAAAAATCTGCCTTCATTCACCAGCCACTACTATGAAGAATGGACTCCAGGGACTTCCCTGGTGGTCCAGTAGTTAAGACTGTGCTCCCAATGTAGGGGGCCAGGGTTCGATTCCTGGTCAGGGAACTAGATCCCACTGTTGCAAAGAAGATCCCGCACGCAGCAACGAGGATCCCGAGTACCACAACTAAGACCCGGAGGAGCCAAATAAATAAACACGTATTTATTAAGAATGGACCCCAGCCTCAATCCAGTTGGAAGTGGAAACATGGGAGTTGGTAATGGTTCCTGTGTATGCAACCAGTAGCCACACTACCCAGCTGGGTTGAAAACTAATTCCTGTTCACTGGGGCCACAGCAGCAGAGACTAAGGAGCAATGTTTAGATCCCATTCTCCACTAATGATAACAAAGGAGCTAACCTCGGTGTACGTGTTGACAAAGTATTGTCAGAGGGGATAAGAGTTCTTTGCGTTAGGGCAGAAAGTAAATACTCATTTCCATAACTTAATTTCTCAAGAAAAGGAGAGAAAATGAACTCCAACCCACTCATGATGGGGAAAAGCTCCTTTCCTATTTACTGCAGAAAGTTACCTTAATAGGGAAGTAGGATGTGGACCACCCCGTATCCCCCACAAAGTGACACCCTGGCTCTGAACATCACATCATGATCTCAGATCATTGACAGTTCTTTCCCATTTTCCAGCCAAATGGGAATCCAGCGTGGATTCTAAAGCACATACGTAAAAAGACAATTATCTTATTCAAAGAGAAATAAAGGAAGGTACAACTTTTAAGGTTCAATAGTATAAGTGTTTAAGAAAACTGGCAACAGAATCGGAAACTTCAGCATTCATTTGCAGGTCTGAACTTTGTACCCAGTATTGCAGAAGGCAATTTTCTCCCAGTTCTCCCAAACAGCTTTCTGACAAACATTATAATATTAACTACTATTACAAGCTGTGTCCTGGCTTTGACTACTTACTGCTAGAGTTTAAAGGATTTGACATGCCACAATAAATATAACTACTGTTGTACTACTATAACTATTGCTCTCTTTTGCAACCAATGCTTGTGTGAAATTATACAACCTAATTAAATATAAAGTTGAATTTCCTGGCTTCCAAGAAACTCTTGTTTCTATCTCTTAAAACCCATGAATTCTCCTCAAAATAAGACCCTGGAAAGCCACTATCTCCATCCTTCCGGCAAACCTTTCTCAGATCATTTTTACACATTATTTAAGAACTATCAAGTAAACTAGACGTCAATTCTAATGAGTTAATGATTAATGTCTATGTATACTTTATAAACAAATTCATGCATTTATATTAAAAGAACTAAAAAAGCAGTGTTATAAACATTGTATTAAAAATCCAGAAAAAAAATTAGAGAGAGAATCATTTACTTCCAAGAGCCCTAAATACTGGGGGGAGGGAAGAGAAACAAATTACCACTTATCCATTAGGAAACAAATAGGATTATGAAAGCAGAGCCAATTCTACACTCCAATTTGGGTCAGCAGATTTTCACCTTAGTATTCTATTCCAAGACTACCTCCTCTACGTTGAGGCCCAAAGGAACTGATTAAAAATATCATTTCAGGGTTTCCCCGGTGGCGCAGTGGTTAAGAATCTGCCTGCCGGGCTTCCCTGGTGGCACAGTGGTTGAGAGTCCGCCTGCCGATGCAGGGAACACGGGTTCGTGCCCCGGTCCGGGAGGATCCCACATGCCGTGGAGCGGCTGGGCCCGTGAGCCATGGCCGCTGAGCCTGCGCGTCCGGAGCCTGTGCTCCACAACGGGAGAGGCCACAGCAGTGAGAGGCCCGCGTACCGCCAAAAAAAAAAAAGAATCTGCCTGCCAATGCAGGGGACACGGGTTAGAGCCCTGGTCCAGGAAGATCCCACGTGCCACGGAGCAACTAAGCCCGTGTGCCACAACTACTGAGCCTGCACTCTAGAGCCTGCAAGCCACAACTACTGAGCCCACATGCTGCAACCACAGAAGCCCGCGCGCCTAGAGCCCATGCTCCGCAACAAGAGAAGCCACCGCAATGAGAAGCCTGCGCACCGCAACGAAGAGTAGCCCCTGCTCGCCACAACTAGAGAAAGCCTGCGCACAGCAACGAAGACCCAACACAGCCAAAATAAATAAATAAATTTATTTTAAATATATATATATATCATTTCAAAGTAGGCAAAATACCACACACATACTTGTTCTCACAGATAAACATATGGAAATCCAGGAAAGTTAAATGGATTGCTCAATTAAGCAAAGATTTCTTAGCTGTGACACCAAAAGTACCATCCATAAAAGAAAAAACTGAGAAATTAAGCCTCATTAAAATTAGGAACTTCTACTCTTCAAAAGACACTATTAAGAAAATGAAAAGACAAGCCAAAGGCTGGGAGAATACATTTGTAAAATGTAATGCATATCTGATAAAGGACTTATATCCAGAATTCACAAAGAACTCTTACAGCTTGATAATAAGATAAACAACCCAATCAAAATGGATTGTCCAAGGTCAGAACAAAAGACACAGCCAAAAACTGAGATCTCTAGCCTTGCTCAATGTTAATTTCATGATTTAAAACCGCAGTTCCATAAATCAGCCAAAAAAGAAAAAAGAGAAAAACAGGGAAACAACTGAAAAAAAAAATACTTATGTCATTGCTGTACTTGAACTTATTCAGTTTGGTCCTTTTCAAAATTATTAAAATATATATTGAGTTTAGGACCACTCCCAAACCCCTCTTGAACAAAAACAAAAAGAACCCTACCAAAGAGCACAGTCTCAAAATAAGAAATTCCAAATCATCACACAAAATCAAGTAATCACTGAAATAATTAAAACAGACTTTTTTCCCTTCAGAATTACAAAAAATTAAACCCTTGTCTGGATACCTCAGGCTGATTCATATTTCCTTAGGCAAACAGGAAGAGCAAGTCCTCTAAGAGCCAAATTTCTTTTAGTAAGATCCCATATTTTCCTTCTCCAAAATAAAAATTGGGGGGCTTCCCTGGTGGTGCAGTGGTTGAGAATCAACCTGCCAATGCAGGGGACACGGGTTCGACCCCTGGTCCAGGAAGATCCCACATGGCACGGAGCAACTAAGCCCGTGCTCCACAGCTACTGAGCCTGCACTCTAGAGCCCGCGAGCCACAACTACTGAAGCCCGCGTGCCTAGAGTCCGTGCTCGGCAATGAGAACCCACTGCAATGAGAAGCCCACGCACCGCAACGAAGAGCAGCCCCTGCTCGCCACAACCAGAGAAAAAGCCCGCCTGCAGCAACGAAGACCCAACGCAGCCATAAATAAATAAATTTTTAAATAAATAAATAAATAGAAATAAAATAAAACTTGGATGACACAGAGACTTCTTTCCCTATCCTTTATAAATGTTTACCCCACCAAGTAAATGGTTAAAAGAGAATAGAGAATTCCAAAACTAGAGAAAAATGTAATGAAGGTCGTGCCCTAACCAACCTTCAGCTTTCCAGAAAGCACTACTTTTAACATTTTATCAAACATTCATTTACTGACGGACTATATATTAAGAGAATGGTTCTAGCTGCTTTGTCAACAACAGGAAAAAAGGAAGACTAGCACAAGACCCAGAAGAGGTAGGCTGCAGCCTACAAGATAATTAAGACACCTAAAAACCAAACAACCCAATTAAAAAATGGGCAAAGTAACTGAACAGACATTTCTCCAAAAAAGATATACATTTATAGCACATGAAAAGACACTCAATATCACTAAGCACTGGAGAAATGCAAATAAAAACCACAATGAGATAACACTTCTCCCATCAGGATGGCTATTCTCTGAAGAAAAGAAAACAAATGAAATGTTGGCATGGGTGTAGAAAACTGGAACTCTTGTGAACTGCTGGTGGGAATGTAAAATGGTATAGCTGCTGCAGAAAACACTATGGTGGATCCTAAAAAAATTAACATGGAATTAGTAACAAAGAGGTCTTACTGTATGGCACAGCGAACTACATTCAATATCCTGGGATAAACCATAATGGAAAACAATATAAAAAAGAATGTATAGGGCTTCCCTGGTGGCGCAGTGGTTGAGAGTCCACCTGCTGATGCAGGGGACACGGATTCGTGTCCCGGTCTGGAGGATCCCACATGCCGCGGAGCGGCTGGGCCCGTGAGCCATGGCCACTGAGCCTGCACGTCCGGAGTCTGTGCTCCGCAGTGGAAGAGGCCACAACAGTGAGAGGCCCGCGTACCGCAAAAAAAAAAAAAAGAACGTATATATGTGCATAATGAGTCACTCTGCTGTACAGCAGAAATTAACAACATTGTAAAACAATTATACTTCAATAAAAAAATAAATTTAAAAACAACAACCAAAAAAACCTAGAATTCCTACTTGATCACTGATTCCACGTCTGGGAATATACCTAAAAGAACCGAAAGGAGAGACTCAAACAGATATTTATACAGCCACATTCACAGCATCATTATTCACAATAGCCAAAAGGTAACCCAAATGTCCATCAATAGATGAACTGATAAACAAAATGTGATATACACATAAAATGGAATATTATTCAGCTTTTTAAAAGGAATGAAATTCTGGAACATGTTACAACATGAACTTTGAAGACACTGTGGTAAGTTAAATAAGCCAGCCACAAAGGACAAACATTGTATGATTCTACTTACATGAGGTACCTAGAATAGTCAAATTCTACAGAGACAAAAATTAGCATAGCGGTTACCAGGGACTAGAGGAGGGGAATGGCGTTATTGCATAATAATAGGTACAGAGTTTCAGTTTGGAATGATGAAATTCTGGAGATGCATAGTAATAGGTGTACAGCAATGTGAATAGATTTAATGTCACTGAACTGAACGCTTAAGAATGGTTAAAACTGTAAATTTTATTATGTATATTTTACCACAATAACAAACAAAAAATAATCAGGACAGATAAGTTCATCATTTTCTTTGCCCCTTAGAAATGAAAACATCAATTTACATAGTAAAATCAAACAGGGCAGACTGAACATATGTGCTACATCTCCACACTCTCCCAAAACCCCAACAAGATGAAATAAAGGACAAAGACAAAGGGAGAATAGATGACTGAAGATCAATGCCAGCAATATTCTGGACAAGGAAAAGCAGCAGTACCTAGGTTCTGCACATTTCAATACATACATAATACAGTTTTTAATTAAGACCTATAGTAATCCTTTCCTTCCAGAAATTCAAGGAAAAAAAAAGATAATCTCGGATTTCCGTTTGACTACTAGCTTTCCACAGAAGCAAATGCAGCTAATCCCTCTTCCACGTTCTTTTCCTTCCACAGCAGACCTATAATTAAATGAGCCACCTAAAAATCCCTTTTAATTTTCAGAACAAATGAACTCCAAAATCTAGGTTAGACCATGCTTCAAAAGTTCAAGGAACAAAAAAACAAATCCCTTTTCCATTAAATGAGACTTAAATTTAGCTCAATTTGACGCTGTTGCTGCATATCTATGATGGCGGCAACTTTGTCTGCTTTTCATAGGCCCAGTTCAGTATTCTTATTCATCAATGAGGGAAATGTTACTATCTCAAATATTCTGAATGCTCAGGCTATATCTAACACACTATTCAAATTACTTTCTAAAAAGACTACTTACAATAACTACATTTTGCATTTTAGTCAAGAATAAGGAATTAACTTTCCTGTGTATGTCAAAAAAATTTTCATGAGAAAGTATAAACAGAACAAAAGGCCTGGTGAAAATTAAATCCTAAAAATCACTTTCTCTGGTTATACAAAATAAACACATTCCACCTTTCTACATTTATCGGTTTTTTTAAACATTCTAAATCATAAATTAATTACTGTGTCAAGTTTCTGCAACAAAATTCTACATCTTTTCCATGAAAAAATCTTTTGTTAGTGTTTGCAAACCTTGTTAAATACAAAAATTCCATGTTTAAACTGAAGTCTACAGAAACTCCTCAGAGGTTAACTGAGCTGACCAAAAATGTGAAACTAGAAATGTAATAAGAAGTTGAACTACTTTGATTCTTCCTTTTCTATTCTTATGAAGCTGGGAAATCATAAGACTATGTACGTGATCCATCATTAAAGAGGGTGCTGGGGGGGCTTCCCTGGTGGTGCAGTGGATGAGAGTCTGCCTGCCAATGCAGGGAACACAGGTTCGAGCCCTGGTCTGGGAAGATTCCCACATGCCGCGGAGCAACTAGGCCCGTGAGCCACAACTACTGAGCCTGCGCGTCTGGAGCCTGTGCTCCGCAACAAGAGAGGCCTCAATAGTGAGAGGCCCGCGCACTGCAATGAAGAGTGGCCCCCGCTTGCCACAACTGGAGAAAGCCCTCGCACAGAAACGAAGACCCAACACAGCCATAAATAAATAAATAAAAATAATTTAAAAAAAAAAAAAAAAAAAAAGAGGGTGCTGGGGCTGAGTAATGAAGATCCACAACATGAAAAAAGAGGGATAGGACTTCCCTGGTGGCGCAGTGGTTAAGAATCCACCTGCCAATGCAGGGGACGAGCCCTCGTCCAGGAAGATCCCACATGCCGCGGAGCAACTAAGCCCATGCGCCACAACTACTGAGCCTGTGCTCTAGAGCCCGCGAGCCACAACTACTGAAGCCCACACGCCTAGAGTCTGTGCTCCACAAGAGAAGCCACCGCAATGAGAAGCCCGTGCACTGCAACAAAGAGTGGTCCCCACTCGCCGCAACTAGAGAAAGCCTGCGCGCAGCAACGAAGACCCAACGCAGCCAAAAAAAAAAGAGGGATAGCCTCTTTAGTATTATCCTCACATATCCCAGTTTTTTACAGAAGAATGATTATGGGAAAAGCTTTCAAAATCTGCCCTCTTTACTGCAGGGTCCTACTGTCACAGGGTGACCCAAATACAAGCTTCTGTCACTTTCCATTCTCACTACCACCTCCCTAGCCTGGTCTCCCTACCTCCAGACCCTACCAACCCTAGTTAAATACTGTAGACCTCAATATTACCAAATAAATCTTCATAAAATACCATTTCATCCTGTCAGTCAACAGAACTTAAGGTTATCCCAAAATAAGGTTATCCCAAAATAAGGTTATCCCAAAATAAGAAGGCTGGTGAAGGGGAGCAGAATTTTTCACCCCAAAATATGCTACTTTGGCATAAGGATTATTTTGAGCTAAAAACAATCAAAACTCAGCAGATTCAGTAAAAGCTCTTTACCTCCCCCTCAACTGCCTAAATTTACACTGGAAAGGAGGCCTGTACCAAGAAGAGAACTACTGCCAGAGATATCTTTTTACCTAAGAAACTTACCTGCATATCAAGGCAACCTTATTTTCCAAACATCTCCTCTCCTCTTCCTTTTGTATCCCCAGACCCCTACCCCTTTCCTTAGCTCAGGATGTTCATATAAGCCTCTATTAGGTGGCTGCCCTTTGGGTCTCATACTTTTATGGGGCTCCCATACCATATTTAGGAAATTTGTTTTTCTCCTGTTAATCTGTCCTATATCAATGACTAGACCAGCCAAAGAACCTAGAAGGGAAGAAGAGAAATGTTTTCTGCCCCTACACTGGTCTCTTAATTTTTCCAAACTTTCTCTTCTTACGCGGACCACACAAACCCGCTTCAGATTAATCTAAATTCACTGTACTTCCACCATCCCAAGTCCATTCCTGCCATTTTGCCCATTCTGAATCCCAGTTTTAAATAACTTCTCTCCTCCTCTTTGCCTTAATTATTCTATATACTCCTCATTCAGCCCTAGACTTCTCTAAGGTATCGCTTGAACTTTAAAAATCTCTATGTGGGTAAGGACTTTCTTCCCAGAGGGCAGGGAACGTGGGTTATGCTGCAAAAAATTGAGCCCCAGATCAGAGGCTGCAGAATGGCAACCCACAAGACAAATCCTGCCCACAGTGGTGATTTGCTTGGCTCACAGAGTTTTTTATGAATTCATTAAGTTGCCAACATTTAAAAATAAAAATTTCTCTCAAAATCTGGAATTCTAGCTTCTGTTCAGAAAAAAGTTAAGATGTTCAGGCCACACTCTGTCTACACGCCACCCCCCCTCAGCCCCCTGCCAGATCAATAGTGAGCCAACACTGAATTACATATTTTAAAATGATGAATTTCACCTCAATTAAAAAAAAATAAAGTGGGCCAAAGCTGCATAACAGCTGCCTCACTGGAGTGACATGAATTCCCTAAATCACTTAAGTCCCAATCTGATCTATCATTACTGTTTAAAATGTTCATCTAGCCCTTGTAGGCATTTGACTTTACAGTGCTCACCCTAGATAAATTTACTGAATGAATTAATAAATTGAGAACATAATTTTAAGAAGGACAAGGTTGGTGATGATGATAATGTGATAATGACAACAACAGTAATACTGGCAATTAACATTTCCTGCTTATTTTGAGCCAACTATTGTTCAAGCAAAAATACATGATCTCATTTAGTCCACACAACAACCCTATGGATACATGCTACTATTATTCTCAATTTACAGATGAGGAAACTAAGGCACAAAGAAGTTAAGCAGGGCTTCCCTGGTGGCAAAGTGGTTAAGAATCTGCTTATCAATGTGGAGGACACAGGTTCAAGCCCTGGTCCGGGAAGATCCCACGTGCTGCAGAGCAACTAGGCCCGTGCACCACAACTACTGAGCCTGCACTCTAGAGCCCGCGAGCCACAACTACTGAGCCCGCGGGCCTAGAGCCCGTGCTCCGCAACAAGAGAAGACACCACAATGAGAAGCCCGCACACCGCAATGAAGAGTAGCCCCCACTTGCCGCAACTATAGAGAAAGCCCATGCACAGAAGCAAAGACCCAACGCAGCCAAAAACTTAATAAATAAAATAAAGTAAACAAACAAAGAAAGAAGTTAAGCAACTTGGCCAAGGTCATGCTGCCAGGACACGGTAGAGCCAGAATTCAAAATCAGACAATCTAACTCCAGTACACACTGTTAACCCCTACAACATGATTCCCTACCATACTTTCCTGTGACCAACTGAACTGACTCTCTGGAACGAAGAATCAAAGACTATATTTTAGGGGCTTCCCCGGTGGTGCAGTGGTTGGGAGTCCGCCTGCCAATGCAGGGGACACGGGTTCGTGTCCCGGTCTGGGAAGATTCCACATGCCGCGGAGCGGCTGGGCCCGTGAGCCATGGCTGCTGAGCCTGCACATCTGGAGCCTGTGCTC
Source organism: Hyperoodon ampullatus (assembly GCF_949752795.1). Taxonomy (NCBI): domain Eukaryota; kingdom Metazoa; phylum Chordata; class Mammalia; order Artiodactyla; family Ziphiidae; genus Hyperoodon; species Hyperoodon ampullatus. The sequence goes on along the minus strand of NC_136927.1, from coordinate 64,203,077 downwards.
CGCAACAGGAGAGGCCACAACAGTGAGAGCCCCGTGTACCGCAAAAAAAAAAAAAGTGATGATTCAGTACAATACTCCTTCTCTCTCCTGGAGTAGAAGGTTATATATATTAAGGTAAACAGTTTGCAGACATGAAAAAAACTGCAAGTTTCTTGAGGGCAGGGACTGCTTTTTCCATGAGTCCCTGCAATGCCTAGCACAAAGCAGCAGTTAGCATATATTCAATTATATTAAAGGAACCAAGATATCCAAGTATCTTAAATTGCAGTGCAACAAAATCCTTATTATAGCATTTATCATCTTGCTGTTTACAATAATTACCGGTGAACAAGTTTGTTTTCCTGACCAAAAAACCAAAAAATCCTTGAGGCAGAGTACCCCTTGGGACCTAGCATAACAGGGGCTCAATAAATGCTTACTGAGTATTATAAACTTAACATTCCTATACTTAGATTTCCTGTAAGTCTCTCTACCAATGTTTAAAGTAGAACTTAAGGGAATTCCCTGGCAGTCCAGTGGTTAGAACTCCACACTTCCACTGCAGGAGGCATGGTTCAATCCCTGGTTGGGGAACTAAGATCTTGCAAGCCATGAAGCGCAGCCAAAAAAATAAAAAATAAATAAATAAATAAATAAATAAAGTAGAACTTAAATGGTTTCTCATTTATAAAGCACTGGATTTTATGAAGTCCTATTATAAGATATTCCTGAGACCAGTCCTATATTATGATATCAACAAAGCCCTGAAAAATTAGTGAGCCGGCATATGAAGCACAGAGAATAATCAACGAGCTAGGAGAGAGCATTGTGTTCATACTTTCAATAGACAAGTAATGCAGTCCAGAGAGATTTAAGCGAATTGCTCAAGATCACAGAATTTAAGTAACAAGCAAGACCAAGGCCAGAACCCATGTCTCCTGAATACTGGCCCAGTTTTCTTTCCACAAAGAACTACTCTGTGAGCTCAGGATGAAGTGGATACTTTTAGAAATATTTTAAAGATATTTGGTATGGAGAATGATCTTTCCCAGTACATAACTGTTTGTGAGGTATTACATCACCATTAAGGATATGAAATTTGCCTTGTTCCATTAACTGCAGATAACACCATCTTTTTCCCTTGTTCTACATATTTTTTTCATTTTCATGTCTTTCCTTTCACTATCCTCTGAGAATTTTTCTTACTATCTCTTATTTATTTACTTTTCCTCTTACCACTTCCCTTCCCTAGTATCTCTCACAAAGCACTCTATCTCCTTCTTTTCTCTCCATAATTATTAAAAAAAAAAAACAGATTAAGCACATATTTGATTATAGCAGTGACCTGGGATACCATAATAAGCAAGTCACAGCCTTGGTCTCTGGGCATTTATAAGGCAATTTGTTAACAAAAATATATGCTAAACACAAAGGGTCACACAGTTGAATGAATAATAAACATTTTATTATTATGACGTTTACAGTGGAGACAAGAAGCCCAGTATGGATGAGACACATATGAAGAAAGGTGGTAATGACAACAGCTGCAAGGTTAGGGTTAGGCAAGTGAAAGGGATCCTCTCTTCCTATTCAGCTTTCTCACCAATCAGTTCACGTGCTCTACTTCATTCACACCCTATTCTCTTACTGCTTGACTTTTCCTATGCTCTACTTTTATTCTTAACCAGTAGTCTTCCTTTTCTCTCTCCTGATCTTTTATTTTTTTTCCTCTCCTGATCTTTTAAAGTGCATCTGTCCTGTCCTGCTTTCCTTTTAAATATTATTGCCAACTCCTCCCACCTTGTAGATCTACATAATGCCTTAAGCTGTGAATTCATTTTTTTTCTAAAGATTTAATATGTATTATTTTATTGGGTTGGCCAAAAAGTTCGTTTGGATTTTTCCGTAACATCTTACAGAAAAACAGACGAAAGAACTTTTTGGCCAACCCAATATTTGATCCTCGCAACAATGCCAGGGAGGCAGGTAGGAATCAACACATCTATTTTACAAATATATAAACTGAGTCCTGTCAATATTAAGTAATTTGCTAACTATCAGTTTGTCAGTGGCAAAATCAAATCAAAACCCAGACCTTTTCGTTCCAAGTCCTCTATTCTTTTTCCACTGAACCATATTGTCTTCTTTTTAATTCCTACACTTTTTAACCATATACATGCACATGTCTGGACAAGTATACAGAGATAAATGTTTATAAAATAGCACAAGTGGGAAAAGTTTATGTATGTCTAGGGAAGCTAGAAAAACAGAAAAGTCAGGACTCAAATTAAGAGTACAATGTGACTCACATTGTACAATATGGCTAATCCTTCTATAGGCAGCTTTGGGTTTCAGGTCCAAGTAGAAACTGTCTATTTCTTCAACCAACTGATTTAGCCAGCATGAACACTGGTGTCTCCCCATACCTCCTCACAGCTGTTAACATGACCAGGGCTCACCCTCAGCACCATTCTTGCCCCCCAATCTCTCTCACAGGCATGCCACCATACCTGAAGTTTTCACTGTTTGAAGTCACTTCTTTGGGTTAAGGCGCTGTCTCCAGAAGGCCACTGTTAAATGCATGTTACCTGAGAGAGGAAGGAGGGTCCATTAACACATTGTTCCTATGGTTAAACACATCAGATCAGCAATGACCTTAGGAATCTGACAGCACAATGTCCTTTAAAAAGTTTCATGGGACAGATAATTTTTGATGGAGCAGGCAGGGTAAGAAGGTGAGTCGGGGAGAAAATGACTCACACTCTGTAAGGGGTGACCCCCACCTGCGTACAGCTACATGGCAAAACGAGGATGGCCATATAAACACATACTCTACCTATTGGGGTCACAGTAAGGACTATCCCTGCAACTTGGAAGCTCCTAGGGATAAGAAAAGAAAAAGTACCCCAAGGATCAGTGTATAGCCAGTTCTGAAAAGAAGTAAAGAGCTGAGTTGGCAGTAGTTCTCCAAGGACAGTACACTGCTAGACTGAAAGAGGACAGAGGCAAGGAACAGCTTCTGGTTAACTACTTCTAGTTGTGAGGCTAGTTTCCAATCCAACATTTTTAGCTGAGGGCTGACCTCTCAACCAGAGAATGCTGCAATTCAATTCTGCAACCCGCCCCCTTGCTAATTTATATTGACTCAAAGCCAATATCATTTACAGCCACAAAAATCAACATGCCTTTACTGAGTGCATACTATGTGCGCAAAATTTGGCTAGGTGCTATAAATACAGGAGGGGGGAAAAAAAAACCTTTATACACTTTTGCCTTAATTCATATAAAGGAAACCAATCCCCAAAACCCAAAACAGAGAGAAGGGTGAGGAACAAGAAAGGAAGCCGGTGGGGAGGGGGGAACACTATTTCCTATGAGTACTAACACAAATTTCTTTTTTTTTTTTAAATAAATTTATTTATTTTTGGCTGCGTTGGGTCTTTGTTGCTGTGCACGGCCTTTCTCTAGTTGCGGTGAGTAGGGGCTACTCTTCATTGCAGTGCGCAGGCTTCTCATTAAGGTAGCTTCTCTTGTTGCGGAGCATGGGCTCTAGGCGCACGGGCTTCAGTAGTTGTGGCATGCGGGCTCAGTAGTTGTGGCTCACGGGCTCTAGAGCGCAGGCTCAGTAGTTGTGGTACACGGGCTTAGTTGCTCCGCAGCATGTGGGATCTTCCCGGACCAGGACTCGAACCCGTGTCCTGTGCATTGGCAGGCGGATTCTTAACCACTGCACCACCAGGGGAGTCCCAACACAAATTTCTTAAGCCAGAATGAATACAACAAAACCCACTTCTAGGCCAAAGTTCCTTGTTAAACTCTTAGCTAAACACTGAAGAGGCTCAGGCTAGAAATACTTTTTTTCTTTTGGTCTAATACCAAAAGCTCTTTAGTAGCACACATTCATCCTGATACACTGGAGAAGAGGCTAAGAGTTACAAAACTTGGTTCTACTTCTAGCTCTGATTCTTAACTAATTTTTTTTTCCTTTTTTAAATTTATTTATTTTTGGCTGCACTGGGTCTTCGTTGCTGCGTGCGGGCTTTCTCTAGTTGCAGCGAGCGGGGGGCTACTCTTCATTGCGGTGCGCGGCCTTCTCTTTATGGTGGCTTCTCTTGTTGCAGAGCATGAGCTCTAGGTGTGTGGGCTTCAGTAGTTGTGAGGCGGGCTCAGTAGTTGTGGCTTGTGGGCTCTAGAGTGCAGGCTCAGTAGTTGTGGCACACGGACTTAGTTGCTCCGCGGCATGTGGGATCTACCCGGACCAGGGCTTGGAGCCGTGTCCCCTGCATTGGCAGGCAGATTCTTAACCATTGTGCCACCAGGAAGTCCCAGTTTTTTTTTTAAACAAACAGAAAACTAACAGGTTGGACTAGTCTAAGAATAGCATATACCTGGCACATATACTACCCATTAGATAACTAGTGTCCACAGGAGGAATCACTAATCAATCATAACTCACTTTCCCAGAGAATGCATATGATCAAAATCCTTCTCAACACAGGGCTCTGGTAGCTACTTCAAATGAAAGTTGGCCCATAAAACAAAATATATCTGCCACTGCAGACTGTAGATAATCTCTACGATCTCTTCCAACTCTAAAATTCCACAACCAAGTTTCTAAGGGTGGGAGAAAAACACTTCCAACAAGCTTAAATCAATAGTACTGACAGTCATAAATTTCAGTCTAATTTCCAAATTCTACAAATTGCACCTGATCAAGGATGCTAATGAACAATACTTTCTGATACCATTAACATACATAACCTATCAATATTATTCTGATTTGTTAATGGGTTCTTTTGACAGAAAAGGAACCTTTTACCCAGACTGGCCCTAAAGAAATCCTCATACAAAAACAGGGCAACAATACTGCACTAGTAAAGAACTAAATCCAATCCCTTGATCATCCCCACAGCCTCTCTACAAGGTCAAGCCTTTCACTTCTCACCTAGACCTCTGCAACAGCCACTCTTCCATCCTTTTTCACTCTTGTCACCAGAGCAATCTTTCTAAAGCAAACATCCACCCATATCACTTCCCTGTTCAAAAATGTGTATCTATTGCTAACAACATAAAACAAGTTTTTTTGCATTACACTTAGAACTTTTCATATAGTAGCCTTTTACCTTTCTGGCCTCACATCCACAGTGCTCTCCTTCCGCATCCCACTCCCCGCTCTCTTTTCCTTCCACAATCCTATTTACGCACAGTATTAAGGTGTTTCCTCTGTCTGCCCTCCTCCCTTTCCCCATCACAATCCCCATCCTACTCATCACCTAACACCCAACTTAGGTCCAGGAGCAGATCCTTCTTCCTTCTCAGGTCAACCGGGACACAACTGGTTACCTCCTCTACTATCTCAAAGCTTTTTGGTTTATCCAAAGTATTGTTTGTCTCAATGGTTCCCAAGACTATCAGAAATGCCTGAGGCAAGTTTTAACCCAAAGGTATTAAATCAATCTCAGGGAATGAGGCCCTGAAATTTCTACTTTTCAAAAGCTCCCCTAATTATTCTAATGGTCAAATTTGGGGGCTAGTGGTTTGTCTCTTCCAATAGGTGTAAAGATAGTTCTTTAACTAATGTAGAAATGATTTATTCTAGAATACACTGAAGAAGTATTCTGCACTTATTTCATATCATATCCTTGCTGACTTGACTCATATGCTGAAGATGAAGGAATTCCTTTTGGACTCACACCCCAAAAAATTTACATTCACTGTTCAAAAAAAAGCAGGTGAATTTCCACCTTCATTTCTAAATCTTAAAAATGAAGTAATCGTACCTTGAGTAAACCTACGAATACACAGTGAAGCCTCTCACCAGAGCTGCCATGAGAACTTTACTTCGGCTGAGAAACAAATCCTTAGCCCATTTTGAGGGTGGAAATACACTGCCTTCAGTACTTCCTTAAGACCTAATTATGTTAGGAATACATGCGAGACCCCAACTAAGTACAATGATAGGTGTCTGGCTCAAGTGCCTCGTTAATTTTCAAAGAAAAATCCCACTCTTCTTTCCCCACCCCTCACTCCCAAAAAAGTATAATGAAGCTGTAGAATAATGGCAGAAAATCTAACAAGATTAAGATATGAATATAACCAAGACAACAAGCTGAGTTGTTAATGGGAACCGTGGATTTCGGGTAGTCTGCAAATTCACCTGGTTACATTGCTAACTTGGGGCCCAACGTCTACCTGGGGTAAAAAAAACCGTGTGTTTATCTCTCTTTGAGTCGCGGCCCGGAGCTAAGTATGAAAACTTGAATTCCCCACTTAGTCACCCCTAAGTCATGTCCTCATCACGGCTACTTTTTTCTTCTCTGCACTAAAGAAAAGGGCACTCTCAGGAGGAAGGACACTGACAGCTCCACGTCTGCAAAACTCCGCGCCGACGGCGGGCGCGGAGGAGGACGCCGGGGCCGGGACCACCATGCTGGGGGACAATGGAGGGAGGAGGGGAGTGGAAAAGAGAAGAGAGGTAGCCCCTGTACTGGGCCCCTCTCGCGAGTGGGGGCTCCAAAAAGTCTCGGGAAGGGCAGCGGGTGGCAGGTGGGCCCGGCCACCGCCCCTCGCAGGGCCACGTCGCCCGCGCCGGCCGCTGCCGCCCGGCCCCGCGCGTAGGCCGGGCCGCGGCAGAGTGGCCCCCGGGCGGGGCTGAGGGGCTCGGGGCCAGACCCTGCGGGCGCCCACTGCGGCCCAGTCCTCTCATAAGTTGGCGCCCGCGAAGCTAGGGGCTTCGGACGCCTGAGCCCAAGAGTGGGCGCTGGGTGCGTCCAGCCGACCCACCCCGACCCCCGCCGGGCCCCTGCCACTAGCCCAAGCTCCCCGCGCCCCCCACGGGCACCGGCTATGAGGGAAGAGGAAGCAGCCGCGGCTCTGGGGTCCCGGCTGACGCGCCGCACTCCTCCATCCCTCGTTCTCCTCGGACACGCTTATCCAGGGCCCTCCCTCTCCCCAGAACTGCCTCCAGTCCGCCCGCGGATTTTTACCGGGAGTCCGGGCGGCGGCGACTCTTCAGTCCCTCGACTAAGATGGCAGCCGGTCCCGAGCCCGGACCACAGCTACTAGAGCGAGTTGGCGGCCAACACGCAGGCGCTTCCAGCTCGAGAGCGATCCGGCCTACAAGCCCCAGAAGGCCTTGCGCACTAGCCCGCTGCCGGCAGGAAGAGCTCGCAGAGGCTGATGAGCGCAGCTAAATCGGGGTTTACGCTCAGTCAGGTGGGAGGGACGCTTGGATTGCTCCCAGTACCTCTAGGCTTTTTTGAAAACCCTCCTAATCACACACCAGAACCTCTAAAAGCTGTAGCTGCGGATCCAAAACTCTAGTGTGCATCAGAATCACCTGAAGGGCTTGTTAAAACTTAAGACTACTGGGCCCCACCCCCAGGGTTTCTAATTCATCAGATTTGGGATAGAACCTAATAATTTTAATAATTTACATTTCGGACAAGCTCTCTGGTGTGCTACTGGTAGGAGATCACACTTTGAGAACCACTGAACTGTAGCTTAGTCCTTAGGAAAGTACACTCAGGAGTTGCATTGATTGGATTCAACTCCACCTTTTAACAGGGTGCACTTAGGGATGATGAAAACAGCTTACACGTAAGTGGTGCCAACATGGCAGGTGTTCTAAGAGCTGATCAATAAGATTCTTTTTTGGTTTTTAACACTTATTTATTTAGGCTGCGTGGGGTCTTAGTTGCGGTATGCAGGGTCTTAGTTGCCGCATGTGGACTTCGTGTGGACTTCTTAGTTGTGGCATGCAGGCGGAATCTAGTTCCCCGACCAGCAATGGAACCCAGGCCCCATGCATTGGGAGCACGGAGTCTTACCCACTGGACCACCAGGGAAGTCCCCTGATCAATAAGATTCTTTAATCCTCACAACAAATCTATGAGCAAGTACCTTCATTTTCCTCACTTTACAGATGCACAAACCAAGTCACAAGTTGGATAAGAACCCAGGCAGTCTGGTTTCAGAGTCCAACCGCTTAACTTCCTTCATGGGTTGTGAGAATAGGCTGTGCAAGTGGACTCAGAGGCACAACTAAGTGCTTAGTAATTAGTGACCTTTGCTATTATTGTTTAGCATGTTCCTCTTAATGAAAATAGTATTTTACCATCTGTAAAGTCACTTACACTTTTCAAATACTTTTAAATCCTCCATGTCAATGTTTCCTGCAATGTACCTTAGGAGAGCTTGTTAAACATACAGATTCCTATAAGCCCACCCCATTCACATCATCTAGTGCAGTGGTTCTCAAACTCCAGTGCCCATCAGAATCACGTGGAGGACTTAAACCACAGTTTGCTGGGCCTCACCCCCAGGATTTCCAATTTGGTAACTCTGAGGTCAGGCCTCAGATTTTACATTTTTAACCACAGACCACACTTGGAGAATCACTGTGGTAGGCAGTGTTTCTCACCTTTTCTTGAAATTACCATCTCTGTAAGGAACATTTTTACACTCTTTTTTTCTTTTTGGCCGCCCCACGCAGCATGCGGGATCTTAGTTCCCGGTCCAGGCCTGTGCCCCCTGCAGTGGAAGCACGGAGGTTTAACCACTGGATCGCCAGGGAAGTCCTAGGCATTTTTTCCTAAATTCCGTCATGAAATTTTAATATCACAAACATACTGTTTATCAATTTATGTGCCATATATCTGTGCTTTTACAAAAAATTGGGGGGCAGAGGGAATTCCCTGGCGGTCCAGTGGTTAGGCTCCACGCTTTCACTGTGGAGGGCGCAGGTACAGTCCCTGGTTGGGGAACTAAGATCCTGCAAGCTGCGCAGCGCCGCATGACAAAAACAAAAAAATAAATTTAGAAAAAAAGAATTAAAAAAAAAATTACCTCTGCACCCCCAACCAATTTTTGTCCTATTAAGAATGGGGGGGGGCTTCCCTGGTGGCGCAGTGGTTGAGAGTCCGCCTGCCGATGCAGGGGACACGGGTTCGTGCCCCGGTCCGGGAGGATCCCACATGCCACAGAGCGACTGGGCCCGTGAGCCATGGCCGCTGAGCCTGTGCGTCCGGAGCCTGTGCTCCGCAACGGGAGAGGCCACAGCAGGGAGAGGCCCGCGTACGGCAAAAAAAAAAAAAAAAAAAAAAAAAGAATGGGGGAATGTGGATTTTTTAACTAGTGCCCCAGGTGACTCTTATCACTAGGCAAGATTGGGGAACACAGCGTGCCTTTAAGGTATGAGGTATTTTTATGCCCATTATACAGAGAGGGAAATGAGTCTCAAGGAAATTAGATGAATGGTCCAGATCACTCAGCCAGGAACGAGAGATCCAACCGAAGTCCGCTCCAGATTCTGTCTTCATATACAATTTTTAAACTATCTAATGTTAGGCAAAACTAATGTATGGTGTTTGAAGTCAGGACAGTGATTACCTTTGAGGGAAGGTAATACCAGGAAGGAGACAAAAAAGGGGGTTCTTGGGGCTGGTAAAAATGTTCTGTGTTTTGACCTGGGTGCTGGTACACAGGCATGTTCACTTTGTGAAAATTCATCAAGCTGCATACTTATGATATGTGTATTTTTCTGTATATTATATGTCAAGAAAAGTATACATAAAACAAACATATGTTTTAAATGTATACTCATTTTATTCCAAAAATGCGTCTCTTTCTACTACATGCCAGCTTCTCTAACTTTAGAGTGCATCAGAATCAGCTGGAGGGCTTATTAAAACCCAGATTGCCAAGTAACACACCCAGAATTTCTTAAGTCAGGAAGTTCTGGAATCAGGCCCAAGAATTTGCATTTCTAACAATTCCCAGGTGATGTTGATGCCTAAGAATCACATTTTGAGAACCACTATGCTGGGTGGACTATGATATCCTAACCTTCTTGCTCATACCAACAGGGTAGATTAGCTGTGATCTGAGAGGTAGAACCTAGCAGAATTAATGTCAGGCTTCTTCAGAGGCACATAGATCAAGGAGCTAGTTCTGACTATCAACATCTTACTTCAGGGGTTTTAGGGAAACCCCCTGAACCTCAGTGGCCAAATCTCTAAATAGGAATAATAGATACTGCCTCCTAGGATGTTGTGAAGACTCTAGGACATCCAGGGTAAGTAGTTAGTTGGTGGTTCTCCAAGGAGAAGCTGGGTTGGTGAGGGCAGAGAATCCCAGCCTAGGCATTTCCTCATCTCCCATGCTGTATGGTTCTGGCTCCCAAGCTCCCTGATCCAAAAGCCAGTCTAGTCTTGGCCTGATCAGAATGTAGGACTGGTGGCTAATAGAGCCTTGAGCCACCTACATCCTCCTTCTGCCTTGGACAGCCAGGTCAACCTGGGACAGGACCCAGCCCTGCTAGAGCAGGGGCAGGAAGCCTGGGAGAGGCCCCCACCAGCAAGGGAAGGAGTTTCCCAGGCCTCTGGAGAGAGAAGGAAGCAGGGATGCAGAGCTGGAAGGAGTGGGGAGAGAAACCCCAGCAGCCCACATGCCACCTGTCACTTACTGGCTTTCCCTGCAGAACACTTAGTCACGCTGCTAGTCACGCTGCTGTCCCCCACTTCCCTGGAGCCATTCTGCATTCAATGCTAGAGGAAGGGAAACACTTGAAAAGTGGCAGAACTGTGTGTTGATGGAGAGAAGACACTGCATGGGGCTTCTGGGAGCCTCAGATCTGGGTCCAAAGAAACCACTGAAGACCTGAGGTCATGGCTCATCATTTTCCCTCTTTAAGACTGTTTTGTTGGGACTTCCCTGGTTGTCCAGTGGGTAAGACTCCACACTCCCAATGCAGGGGGCCTGGGTTTGATCCCTGGTCGGGGAACTAGACATGCGGACTCTCAGTTGCTGCATGCAACTAAGAGTCCACATGCCACAACTAAAAGATCCTGCATGCCGCAACTAAGACCCGGTGCAGCCTAAATAAATAAATAAATATTTTTTTTAAAAAAGGGACTTCCCAGGTGGCACAGTGGTTAAGAATCCACCTGCCAATGCAGGGGACACAGGTTTGAGCGCTGGTCCGGGAAGCTCCCACATGCTACGGAGCAGCTAAGCCCATGTGCCACAACTACTGAACCTGCGCTCTAGTGCCCGTGAGCCACAACTACTGAGCCCACATGGCCCAACTACTGAAGCCTGAGCACCTAGACCTCGTGCTCTGCAACAAGAGAAGCCACCGCAACGAGAAGCCCGCGCACTGCAAGGAAGCCCCCGCTTGCTGCAACTAGAGAAAGCTCACGTGCAGCAGTGAAGACCCAATGCAGGCAAAAAGTAAATAAATAAATAAATTTATTTTTTAAAAAAGACTGTTTTGTCATCTGCAAAATGAGGTACACAAGTTATGTCCCTAGTCACCTCAGTCCCTCCCTCCCAGGTAGGGTTGCCAGATCTAGAAAATAAAAATGTAGGAAGGGGCTTCCCTGGTGGCGCAGTGGTTGAGAATCTGCCTGCCAATGCAGGGGACACAGGTTCGAGCCCTGGTCTGGGAGGATCCCGCATGCCGCAGAGCAACTGGGCCCGTGACCCGCAACTGCTGAGCCTGCGCGTCTGGAGCCTGTGTTCCGCAACATGAGAGGCCACGATAGTGAGAGGCCCGCACACCGCAATGAAGAGTGGCCCCCGCTTGCCGCAACTAGAGAAAGCCCTCACACAGAAACGAAGACCCAACAAAGTCAAAATTTAATTAATTAATTAATTTAAAACAACAACGACAACAAAAAAAACCCAAATGGTTCTTCAAAAAAAAAAAAAAGTAGGATGCTCAGTTAAATTTGAGTTGCAATAAAAAATTAATATTTTTTAGTATAAATATGTGACAAATGCTGCATGTAACATTCTTACACTAATTTTTTAAACTGTTTATCTAAAATTCAGATTAAATTGGGCATCATGTATTTTATTTGGTAACCCTACTTCCAGGGCTTTATACACTTTCTCCATTGGGGTAGTGAAATTAAACGCCTCCAAGGACCAGTAATAAATAGCCATAAACAGTGCTCAGCACCTCCTCCTGCAGTTTTTGGGAGGACTTAGTTTCAGAGGAGCATTTGCAGGACTGAAGAACTCCCTGAGATAATAAACAGCATGCCAGAGCTTCTCCTAGTCCTGTTCATTATCCTCAGTACCTCTTTTCTTGCTCTCAAACATGAAGTTGTCCCTCTCCTAGGAAAGCCCCATTGGCCCATAGCTACAGATTGCAGATCAGAATCACTTCTTGCCCACAGTTCTCACTGGAAATGTCTATCCTAAACTGAAATATACCTGTCTTTAAAAAAAAAAAAAAAGTCATGCCTGCAAATTCCTCAAGCAAAAATGGAATCAAGAGACAAGCATCCAGGTCACATTATGCAAGATGGAAAGGTGTCATCAGACCAGAAACTCCGGGGAATCTTAGAACTCAGCCTTGACTCATGTAAACTTCAGAGGCCGTAAAGGCTGCAATTAGAGATATAGGAACATGTGACTTTGTTTTCGGTCCTGGAGGACCTTCTAAACTTGGAGGGAGGAGGGGCAGGTCCTGAAAGGTCAAATGCTTCAGTCACGTGTGTTCAGGCTGCTTCCTCAACTGTGAAACAGGACTAAACTCTTAGGGGTGTGAGGAGGATAAAATGAGAGAGCGTTAACACAGTACAGGACCATAGTAAGTGTTCAATTAAAATTAGTGCTTGATTTTTCACAGGAGGCAGCTGTGTGGCAAAGAGGTTTGAGGACTTGCCTGAGATCAACTAGTAACTGGTGGAGTGGGATTCAAATTTGGTCAGCTGACTCTAGAGCCCTCACTCTTATCCTTTAAGCCAGTATCTTCCAAGGGGTTGTGCACTGATGATGCACACAAAATGATTTTAGGCGGTACCAAAAGTGGCCATAAAAAAAAAAAAAACAAAAACCAGGGCCTCCCTGGTGGCGCAGTGGTTAAGAATCCACCTGCCAATGCAGCTGACACGGGTTTGAGCCCTGGTCCCAGAAAATCCCACATACATGCAACAGAGCAAATAAGCCTGTGCGCCACAACTACTGAGCCTGTGCTCTAGAACCCACGAGCCATAACTATTGAGCCCGTGAGCCACAACTATTGGGCCCATGTGCCACAACTACTGAAGCCCGGCCACAACTATTGGGCCCACGTGCCACAACTACTGAAGCCCACGTGCCTAGAGCCTGTGCTCTGCAACGAGAAGCCACGACAATGAGAAGCTCGTGCACTGCAATGTAGAGCAGCCCCCGCTCACTGCAACTAGAGGAAGCCCACGCATAGCAACGAAGACCGAACACAGCCAAAAATAAAAACAAATAAATAAATTAATTTAAAAAAACCAAAACAGGTGTTGGCCTTGTTCTCCGCTTTTGTGTTTTTCTTTTTGCAGACGCTGCCCTGCTCTCATCAGCCTCTGGCCTGCCATCTCCTTGAATCCTAACACCATGCCTTCAATTAAGTTGCAGAGTTGTGATAGAGAGATATTTGAAGTTGATGTTGAAATTGCGAAACAGTCTGTGACTATTAAGACCATATTGGAAGATTTGGGAATGGATGATGAAGGAGATGATGATCCAGTCCCCTTGCCAAATGTTAATGCAGCAATATTAAAAAAGGTCATTCAGTGGTGCACCCACCACAAGGATGATCCTCCTCCTCCTGAGGATGATGAGAGCAAAGAAAATCGAACAGACGATACCCCTGTTTGGGATCAAGAATTCCTGAAAGTTGACCAAGGAACACTTTTTGAGCTAATACTGGCAGCAAATTACTTAGACATCAAAGGTCTGCTTGATGTTACCTGCAAGACTGTTGCCAATATGATCAAGGGGAAAATTCCTGAAGAGATTCGAAAGACATTCAATATCAAAAATGATTTTACTGAAGAAGAGGAAGCCCAGGTACGCAAAGAGAACCAGTGGTGTGAGGAGAAGTGAAACTTTGTGTCTGATGCTGTAACACTGTTAAGGATTGTTCCAAATACTAGTTGCACTGCTTTGTTTATAACTGTTAATATTAGAAAAACAGTCCACAAATGCAGCAGCAAATCAGTTGTATTAGCAGAATGTTGTCCTCACTGCATGTGTAGTTTCAGTACAGATTCCAAACTTATGGCTCAGTTTCTTCTAGTATGATCAAAAGTTCTTTTTTCTTTGTTCTGAATAAAATTGAACTGTGGGTTCTCTATAGAAAGTGGCATTTTGGGCTTTCCCTCTTTTTGTAAAGCAATTTCTGCCTAGTTTATTGTCCAGTTAACTTTAGTTTAGTGACTTTTAAAAGTTGGCATTGGAAATAAAACAACTTGCAAAGATTTTTCTGAAATAGAAAACAACAACAAAAACTTTTCATTATGAAAAATTTCAAAGATATATAAAAGAAAATAGTATAATGAATTTCCAGCTTCACCCAGCTTCAAATAGCAACTCATTAACAATAGCTTTCATCTATTACCTCTGCCGATGGCTTCTTTTGAAGCAAATGCCAGACATCATATTATTTCATATGTAACTATTTTGGTAGAATTTGGTATGGTAATTTTTAAATTTTTTATTTTATTGAAGTATAGTTGATTTACAATGTTGCATTAATTTCTCTGCACAGCAAAGTGATTCAGTTATACATATATATGCATTCCTTTTCATATTCTTTTCTATTATGGTTTATCACAGGGTATTAAATATAGTTCCCTGTGCTATACAGTGGAAGCTTGTTTATCCATTCTCTATATAATAGTTTGCATCTGCTAATCCCCAACTCCCAATCCATCCCTGTGCCAACACCCTCCATACAAAATTCTCTTAAAACTTGATAATAAGAAGACAAACAACCCCATCTAAAAAGGGGCAATAGGGACTTCCCTGGTGGTGCATTGGTTAAGAATCTGCCTGCCAATGCAGGGGACATGGGTTTGAGCCCTGGTCCGGAAAGTTCCCACATGCTATGGAGCAACTAAGCTGGTGCGCCACAGCTGCTGAGACTGCGCTTTAGAGCCGGTGAGCCACAACTACTGAATCCTGTGCGCCTAGAGCCCGTGCTCCACAACAAGAGAAGCCACCATAAACAGAAGCCTGTGCACCGCAATGAAGAGTAGCCCCCGCTCACCGCAACTAGAGAAAGTCCCCGTGCAGCAACAAAGACCCAACGCAGCCATAAATAAATAAATTAATTAATTAATTTAAAAAAATTTTTTTAAATTAAAAAATAAAAAGGGGCAATAGATATGAACACATTTCACTAAAGAAAGTACAGGAATAAGCACATGAAAAGATGCCCAACATCATTAGCCATTAGTGAAAAACAAAATAAGATGCCATTTTATACCCACTAGAGTGGTTATTTAAAAAAAAAAAAAAACAGACAATAACAAAGTTGGCAAGAATGTGGAGAAACAGGAAGTCTCATACTTTGCTGGTAGAAGTGTAAAATGGTACAGCCACTTTGGAAAACAGTCTGCTGGTTTCTTAAAAAGCTAAACATAAATTTATCATATGGCCCAACAATTCCACTTCTACATATATGACCCAACAATTCCACTTCTATGTATCTACCCAAGAAAAATGAAAAAAATGAATGCCAATGACTTGCATGTGACTGTTCACAGCAGCATTTTTCATAATAGCCAAAAAGTGGGGGGAAGAAATTTAAATGTCAATCAATTGATGAATGAATTTTAAAAACGTGCCATATCCATACAATGGAATACTATTCAGTAATAAAAAGGAATGAGCTATTGATACATGCTATGTCATGAATGAACCTGAAAACCATCAGGCTAAAGGAAAGAATCCAGACACAAAAGGTCATATATTGTATATTGAATTCCATGTATTTGAAATGTCCAGAAAAGGCAAATTTATAGAAACAGAAGGTAGACGAGTGGTTGCCTGGAACAGGAGGTAGGAATGGGAAATAACCCATGTAAATGACCATGAGGGGTCTTATTAGAGTGATGAAAATGTTCTAAAAATAGCTTATGATAATGATTGAAAAACGCAATAAATTTACTACAAATCATTGAATTGTAGATATTATGGTATGTCAATTATACTTTTTATAAAGTTGTTTTAAAAAACACATATGCCAGTTGTTCCAGCAGTTCCATGTCTAAGAATTTAGCCTTTAGATAAATAGACAATGAGCAAAATAGCAGATGAACATGTGATCCATCATAACATTGTTTGTAATAGGAAAAGATTGGAAATAAGGACAAAGTCCATCAGTAGGGGATAAGATAAATTATGGTACCAGAAAATTACGCCAGCCTTAAAAAAAAAAAAAAAGGAGCAAGGCAGATCTACATGTACTGATATGAAACCATCTCCAATTTATTTAGGAAATAAGGTCTAAGCATTTGGTCAAAAATAAAAATGAGGGCTTCCCTGGTGGCACAGTGGTTGAGAGTCCGCCTGCCGATGCAGGGGCCACGGGTTCGTGCCCTGGTCCGGGAAGATTCCACATGCCGCGGAGCGGCTGGGCCCGTGAGCCGTGGCCGCTGAGCCTGCGCATCCGGAGCCTGTGTGCTCCGCAACGGAAGAGGCCACAACAGTGAGAGCCCCGCGTACCGCAAAAAAAATAAATGAATAAATAAAAAATAAAAATAAAAATGAATAGATTACATATTCATTTGCTTGTATATGCATAACACATCTCTGGGTGACACAAAGGAAGAGAATAAGATTGTATATCTCTTAAAGAAATTGAGTGGTTGGGGGACAAAGTAGGAGGAAAACATTTTCATACTTTTTAAATAATGTATCAGATACCTATACTAGCTATTTGAAAATTTTTAAATTAAAAAATTTTTTAAGAACTTAACTAAAATCGTTAAGTTTTTTTTAAAGTGGGTTGATTTAAAGAAAAATATGAGTAAGTCTCATCACAGAGTGTATACAGACAAGGACAAACTACTAAGGCAGGGTGTGGACAAGTGTGGCTGGGAGCCAGCCCAGGGCCATCCATCACGGCTGCCAGCCTGGGCTTGCCTATCTGGTGGCTCCACACCTCACTCAGCCTGGCCTGAGGCTGGAGAGGGACAGAGGCTGAGCCCTGATCCCTGAGCCTTCCAGACACTGCGCAGCACAGTGGTCATGAAAGTTGTCTCGTATTTGTGACTGCTGTCTAGGAGGGTCAGAATGGGCTCATGTCACAAGCACAGAGTTCCCAGCCAGCAGGCTGCATACAATCCTGCTGCCTCCAGGGATGGTCAGGCCACCTGGGTCTTTTGGACACCCAGGGCCATCCCTCAGTCCCAGAGGGTGGAAAGAGGAAGAGCTTTCTCCCACTCCTTTGCAGTTGAGGTGTGGAGTTCAGGATGTGGAGTCAACCTGATTTTGCTGCTTATTTGCTGTGTGACCTCAGGCAAGTCACCTAACTTCTCTGAGCTTCCATTCCCTCAGTTGTAAACATGGAAATGATACTTTTAGAAATATATATAGATGAAATAAAGCAATATACTAAGAAAAGTAAGGGAACAACCCCAATGTTATCAATAGGAGAATTAATAAAATTAATTATGCTATGTTTATACATATAGCAATAAAAAGAACAAACCATTACCACAGGCAAAAGTATAGATGAATTGCACAAATACAACAATGAGTGACAGAAGCCAGACAAAAAAGAGTACCCACCATGAGAAGTGTACTTTTTTAATGTTTAAGAACAGGCAAAACAAACATAAGGTGATAGAGATAAGAATACTGGTTACCCCGGAGCAGGAAGAATTAGCAGGAGGGGAGCCTCCCTCATGAGGGAGCCTTCTGAGGCGTGGGGAATGTTCTATATGTTGATCTGGTTACACAAAAATCTGTACATACACACATATAAGTTTGAACTGTACACTTAATATTTGTGATTTTACTTCATATACATGATATAATTCAATAGGCATTTTTAAAAATAAAAAAGAGAGGGAATGATGAGCATAATATTCAAGAGGATGGTTATCTTGGTCAGGAAAAGAGTTGGGTGGGGAAGAGGGTATAGTGTTAGATACAGGTTATTGTCAAGGCTCTGCATTTTGTTGTGGGGTGGTGGCTTCACAAGTGCCTATATCATTGCTTTAAAAAATTAAATAACTCAAAAATAATTTTAAAATAATACAAATGATACAGATACCTGATAGGGTTGTAGGGTGTATCAATCGGGATTCTTAACTGCAATAAAAAAAAAACAAAAAACCGGGGCTTCCCTGGCGGCGCGATGGTTGAGGGTCTGCATGCTAATGCAGGGGACACGGGTTCGAGTCCGGCCTGGGAGGATCCCACGTGTCGCGGAGCAACTGGGCCCATGAGCCACAACTACTGAGCCTGCACGTCCGGAGCCTGTGCTCCGCAACAAGAGAGGCCGCGACAGTGAGAGGCCCGCGTACTGCAAAAAAAAAAAAAAAAAAAAAAGATGTTGGGTGGTTCATAGAATCTCCATGAGAGCCTGAGCACCAGGCCTGGGGGCTGTGTACTGTTAGGAACAACTCTCAAAATCACCCTGAGGATTCCAGCCAGGAGAGATGCCAGGGTCACTGTTGCAGGGAACAGACACTACAGGTTTCTCTGCCAACCGTGAGCTCTGGGTTCTACCAGCAGCTACTACCCTCACTTCTCTGTGCCTCATTTATGAAATAGAAACAATATTTTATTTATATTTTTATACATATGTTTATTTATTTAGGGGTGTGTGGACATGTATGTGAAATGTGTGTAAAGGGCTAGTCCAGATGCCAGGAACACTGTAAGTGCCTACTCACTTAGGGTTAGCAATGATAAGGTCACATGGCAGCTGGCAGGACTAGTTCTGGAATGTAGGTAAGACACCCCCAGAGATTCCAAGCAATTCTTGCAGGAGACTTGATAGGAGATGCCAGCTTGCATTGGCAGATGGAGGCCAGGAAACACGGAATTATTTTGAAAAGTTATTTTAATGAGACTGTGCTATACTGGTTCAAAGGCTGTCTTGTCCATTATCTTATTTAATTTTCATGATTTTCAAAGGGCAAGGACTGTGAGAGCCAGAAATATTCTGGATTGACTACAGCTCTGCAACATCCCAGCTGTGTGGTCCTGGACAAGTGATGTAATCTCTCCGAGTCCCAGTGCTCTCATCTGTAAAATGGGGACAATAATGAGATGTGGTGAGGACCAAATGAGAGAAGATATATGCCAAGCTTGGCATAGAGTGGGTGCTTGATAAAGGTAATAGAAACAGGTGTTGTTATTTTCATTATCACTATCATTTCTCCTACAGTCCATGTAAGAAGAAGGTGTAGCCATGAGACAGACTAGGCCATGAACAGCAGGATCTGGAACTATAGACTCAGCTACCAGGGTAGAACAAATTCTGGAGACAGCCAGCTAAAGGTGAGGAGAAGAAGTCCACTACAGAGGGAAGAATGCAGGGTTCAGAGATGATGGGGGCAGGTGACTGGGGTAACCCATTCAGTCGTTGGCATGAGGTGGCCTGGTACAGAAGAAGAGACAGAAGGAACTCAGAGACCCAGCCCCAGAGGCTGAACTCACTGATTCAACAGCAGAATAATAGTTTGACCCAGGCTCTGAGGTTAGGTAGAGCTGGCTTCAAATCCCAGCCTCAATGCCAAGATCACTATAGGACCTTGAGAATGTTCCTCATCATCTCTGACCTCTGTTTCCTCCCCTGTGGAAAGACTGATTGTCTTACTTCTCACTTCTACTACTGTCATCCTTCTAAAATGATTGGTTCAACATGAGAACTTTCCTTGGTCTCCTCATTTCCAGTGACCTTGGTCTCCTGGGGTCATACCTGCACACCAAGTCTGAACCCTCAATTTTCCTTTACCACCTCCTCCCTTCTGTCCTTGAGCTCTCTGAGACCACAAATTCTGAGGACCAAAACTTCACCTAGTATTCCCATTGTTACTATGTTTTTTTCTTTTCTCAAATCTATAGGATCTGAAGTCTGCCCTCTTTCTTATTCTTTTTTTTTTTCAATAGAAGTATGGTTGCTTTACAATGTTGTTAATTTCTGCTGTACAGCAAAGTGACTCAGTTACTTTCCTTTTCATATTCTTTTCCATTAGGGTTTATTGCAGGATGTTGAATATACATAGTTCCTGGTGCTATACAGTAGGAACTTGTTGTTTATATTGTTACTATTAATATTGGTATGGTAATCTTGGAACTATTGCATGTATCATGTAGGATAAAGCAAATAAGTAAATATGTTACCATTAGGAATCAAAAGTTTTCATAAAAGGGAAAAGAGATCTGAATATAAAGTCAAAGAAGTTCAGAAAAAACATTTATGAGTTGGAAAAAATATATAACCTCATGATTACATATACATTCATTCCTAGATTTACCCAATGAACGGGAGGGCCTGGAAGTAATTATAAATCAGTAGCGATGAGCATAACTTGAGCCCAAATCTTATTCTTTAAAATTGGCCTGGGCTCTTTGGAGAAATGGTTGATTCTAGAGCTTGCAGAGGAAAAATATAAGCAGAGTCTGGAACATCTTGTTATGCCAAAAAATATGAATGCACTCAGGTGTGTCAATAGGAAGCAAAAAACAGCTCGAAGAGGCTTTTACTGACTAAATTTGGGACAATGTGAGTATTAACAACAAAAAATGAATGTAATTAATTATAAAACATGGAATAAATAAAAATCTATGAGTTTATAAAATAACACAGAGAGATGTAGAACTCACTTGCCACTGTTGGAAATGAATATTTATTTAAAATAAGTAATTGCAGTTAAGTGTTTATTTATTATTGTTTTTTAAATATTTATTTTATTTATTTATTTGGTTGTAGCAGGTCTTAGTTGCAGCATGTGTGCTCCTAACTTGCGGCATTCAAACTCTTAGTTGAGGCATGCAGGTGGGATCTAGTTCCCTGACCAGGGAGCAAACACGGGGCCCTGCATTGGGAGAGTGGAGTCTTAACCACTGCACCACCAGGGAAGCCCCGGAGATGACTATTATGTTGGCTCTTTACTCTAATTATTGGTTATTAAAAGGAAAGAGTTGGGCTTCCCTGGTGGCGCAGTGGTTGAGAGTCCGCCTGCCGATGCAGGGGACATGGGTTTGTGCCCCGGTCCGGGAAGATCCCACATCCCGCGGAGCGGCTGGGCCCATGAGCCATGGCCACTGAACCTGTGCGTCTGGAGCCTGTGCTCTGCAACGGGAGAGGCCAAAACAGTGAGAGCCCCGCGTACCACAAAAAAAAAAAAAAAAAAAAAAAAAAAGGAAAGAGTTAAGCATTTCACCTGTGTTCTTAGTAGGACCTGTAATTCATTCTTAGGAGAAAGGAAAACTCTTCCTTGCAGAAGAGTGATACTTGGAACAGGATAGAAAGCCCAGAGATAAACCCACACACCTATGGTCACCCTATCTTTGATAAAGGAGGCAAGAATATACAATAGAGAAAAGACAGCCTCTTCAATAAGTGGTGCTGGGAAAACTGGACAGCTACATGTAAAAGAATGAAATTAGAACACTCCCTAACACCGTATACAAAAATAAACTCAAAATGGATTAAAGACCTAAATGTAAGGCCAGACACTATAAAACTCTTAGAGGAAAACATAGGCAGAACACTGTATAACATAAATCACAGCAAGATCCGTTTTGACCCACCTCCTAGAGAAATGGAAATAAAAACAAAAATAAACAAAGGAGGGTTTCCCTGGTGGCGCAGTGGTTAAGAATCTGCCTGCCAATGCAGGGGATGTGGGTTTGAGCCTTGGTCCAGGAAGATCCCACATGCTGCAGAGCAACTAAGTCTGTGCGTCACAGCTACTGAGCCTGCGTGCCACAACGCGCCACAGCTACTGAGCCTGCGTGCCACAACTACTGAAGCCTGTGTGCCTAGAGCCTGTGCTCCGCAACAAGAAAAGCCACTGCAATGAGAAGTCCGTGCACCACCATGAAGAGTAGCCCCGGCTCAGCACAACTAGAGAAAGCTGGTGCCCAGCAACAAAGACCTAACACAGCCAAAAATAAATAAATAAATAAAATTTTAAAATAAAAATAAATAAATAAACAAAGGGGACCTGATGAAACTTAAAAGCTTTTGCCCAGCAAAGGAAACCATAAACAAGATGAAAAGACAACCCCCAGAATGGGAGAAAATATTTGCAAACGAAGCAACTGACAAAGGATTAATCTCCAAAATATACAAGCAGCTCATGCAGCTCAGTATCAAAAAAACAAACAACAGGGCTTCCCTGGTGGCGCAGTGGTTGGGAGTCCGCCTGCCAATGCAGGGGACACGGGTTCGTGCCCTGGTCCGGGAAGATCCCACGTGCCGCAGAGCGGCTGGGCCCGTGAGCCATGGCCGCTGAGCCCGCACGTCCGGAGCCCATGCTCCGCAACAGGAGAGGCCACAACAGTGAGAGGCCTGCATACCGCAAAAAAAAAAAAAAAGAGTCATGTACCACAATGTTCATCGCAGCTCTATTTACAATAGCCAGGACATGGAAGCAACCAAAGTGTCCATTGACAGATGAATGGATAAAGATGTGGCACATATATACAATGGAATATTACTCAGCCATAAAAAGAAACGAAATTGAGTGAGGTGGATGGACCTAGAGTATGTCATACAGAGTGAACTAAGTCAGAAAGAGAAAAACCAATACCATATGCTAACACGTATATATGGAATCTAAAAAAAAAATGATGAACCTAGGGGCAGGACAGGAATAAAGACACAGATGTAGAGAATGGACTTGAGGACACGGGGAGGGGGGAAGGGTAAGCTGGGACGAAGCGAGAGAGTAGCATTGACATATATACACTGCCAAATGTAAAATAGATAGCTAGTGGGAAGCAGCCACATAGCACAGGGAGATCAGCTCGGTGCTTTTCGACCACCTAGAGGGGTGGAATAAGGAGAGTGGGAGGGAGACGCAAGAGGGAGGGGATATGAGGATATACGTATGCATATAGCTGATTCACTTTGTTGTACAGCAGAAACTAGCACAACACTATAAAACAATTATACTCCAATAAAGATGTTCAAAAAAAGAGTGATGCTAATAAATGTAGAAAGAATGATAGAATCAAAAAAATTTGATTACCATTTTGCATCTCCCACTGAAATGATTGATGAATGATAATCAGTGGCTGCTAAAACTGAAACTGAGTCCCCTTAAACTGAGTTCCCTTACTGAGTTTATGATCAACCTCTCTAACCAAAACTTTATTACCTTTCTTGTCCCTGTTCCCCTCAGGACTGAAGAGTATCAAGGAAAAGTGGGGATTAAAACAAAGCAGGACCCTGCAGGGCCTTCCTGGGTACAAAAGCCCCTTTGTGTCCCCCCATTTCTTGTTTATAGGGAAAAGGCTTTAGTCTCCTTGGCCTTCCCTGAGTTCCAAAGAGCAGACCCAAGCATTTACTGATGAGAGAAGTGAGGGAATGCAGAAACAAAGGAAAAGCAGTTAAGCAAGAAAAGCAATGACAGCAATGCAGCAATAAGAGTCCTAGTTCCTCCTCAAGGAATATATGTAAAAATCTGACGTATCTTTCAGCTGTTCTGCAGAAACTAAGACCCCCCCACCCAGGTGGAGGATGGTGACTACGTGCTGACCACAAGCACTAGACCTCAGACTGGTTGGAATCAGAAAGCTGATGATTAAGATTCCTGAAACACCACCCTGTTACCTCACCACCAACCAATCAGAGTCCACAAGCTGCAACCCTCACTCTAAATGTTGTCTTTAAAAACCCTTCCCTGAAAGCCATCAGGAAGTTCAGGTCTTTTGAGCTCAAGCTGCCGGTTCTCCTTGCTTGGTGCCCTACAGTAAACACTGGACTTCCCTTCACCACAACCCAGTGTCAGCAGATTGGCTTTACTGCGTGGCAGGTGAGCGGACCCAGTTTGGTTCAGTAACAAAACCATCGGTGAAAGGCTGTTGTACAATAGGATGTTTCCACCATCACAATGTATCACCCCACAGATGATAATTGCAAAGAGGAAATAGATCCTTTTTCCAAAAGAGAGATCTGGCAGTCAGTCACCACCTTAACCAATTGATCAACATTAGCATCACTTATAGAGGGACAGCCTGACATGATGTGCCAACAGAAGTGGTACAATATGAAGTACCTGACATGACTTATAAAGCACTGTATTTTGGCCCAAACTGCTTATCCCAAATATAATGAGACCTTTAGAACTAGTTTCCAATATATAGGAATCATAAAAGGCAGAGGAATAAATTAAATAACACCACAATTAATGACAGAATGTAAGACATCCCTCAAGACAATTGGCCTTGTCTTTTCAAAAATATCAAAGCCATGGAAAGTAAGAAGAGGAGGGTGACTGCTCTTCTAGACTAGAGGAACTAAAGAGATATAAAACCAAAATACTTTGTCAACCTTCAGTGGATTCTGGTTCCAAAATCAAAGCTATAAAATGGGCAATTAAGAACACCTGATTATGGACTGGAAATGAGATATTAGGGAATTATTCATTTTCCTGCATGTGATAATGATATGGTTATGAAGGAAAATGTCCTTCTTTTTAGGGCATGTACACTGAGATTCACAGGGCTGAAGTTTCATGATGTCTAACACTCATTATGAAAAAGTTTAGCAAAACAAACAAACAAATGAACCAACAGTAAAAAAACCCACACATTCATATACACACACCTATGTGTAGAGAAAGCAAATATGGCAAAATGTTAACAATTGTTAACTCTGGATGTTGAGTGTATGGGTGATCATTGTACTATTTTCTCAACTTTTCTGTATATTTGAATATTTTCAAAATTAAAATATATTTTATAAAAGTAAAATTACCATCCCCTGTGCCAGTGACTCCAATTTTATTTCTACAGCTCAGACCCTTCCTTTGAGCCTGGAGGGTAATATACTAAAAATGTCAATAGTGGTTATATTTGGGTAGTGTGATGGTGGGTGATCTTTTTTCTTCATCTCTTTTTATATATTTTTCCAGATTTTACTGAACATATGTTACTCTTCTGGGTAAAATTAAAAACAAAACAAAACAAAAAACTTGACGTAAATAAATATACATTATCTGAAGTCAAGCTTAGATGATCCACCAGAACGCCAACAGTAGATTTGTTGGGATTATACGGGATTTAGGGTTTCTTTGAAGCTTCAAATGTTCTGTAACAGTATTCTAAAAGTTCACAGGGCCTTAAAATCACTTGGGGATCTTTTAAAAACAACTTTATTAAAGTATAATTAACATAATGTAAACTGTTCACATTTAAAGTGTGAAATTTGTTGGGGGGAGCGATAAATTGGGAGATTGGGATTGACATATACACACTACCATATATAAAATAGATGACTAATAAGGACCTACTGTATAGCGCAGGAAACTCTACTCAATACTCTCTAATGACCTATATGGGAAAAGAATCTGAAAAAGAGTGGATAGGGGGCTTCCCTGGTGGTGCAGTGGTTAAGAATCCACCTGCCAATGCAGGGGACATGGGTTCGATCCCTGCCCCGGGAAGATCCTACATGCTGCAGAGCAACTAAGCCCGTGCGCCACAACTACTGAGCCTGCGCTCTAGAGCCCGCGAGCCATAACTACTGAAGCCCACGTGCCACAACTACTGAAGCCCGCGTGCCTAGAGCCTGTGCTCTGCAACAAGAGAAGCCACCACGATGAGAAGCCCGCACACCACAACAAAGAGTAGCCCCCGCTCACTGCAAATAGACAAAAAAGCCCGAGTGCAGCAGCAAAGACCCAACAGAGCCAATAAATAAATAAAAAGAGAAAAAAAAAGCTCTATAAAAAAAAAAAAGAAAAGAAAGAGTGGATAGGGAATTCCGTGGCGGTCCAGTAGTTAGGACTCTGTGCTGCCACTGCAGGGGGCCCGGGTTCGATCCCTGGTCGGGGAACTAAGATCCCACAAGCCATGTGGTATGGCCAAAAAAACAAAAAAGTGGATATATATATATATATATATATATATATATATATATGTATAACTGCTTCACTTTGCTGTACACCTGAAACTAATACAACATTGTAAATCAACTATACTCCAATAAAATTTTTTTAAAAAGAAAAACAAATTAAGTGTGAAACTTGATAAATTTTGACTTATGAAAAGACCCATGAAACGGAAAATATCCGTCACTCTCCCAAATTTCCTCATATCCTTTGGTAATCTCCTCTTTATGCCCCTCCCTAGGCAACCACTGATCTGCTTTGTATCACTATAGGTTAGTTCATATTTTTTTAGAATTTTATGTAAATAGAATCATATAGTATGTACTCTTTTGTGCCTGGTTTCTTTCACTCAGCATCATTATTCTGAGATTCATCCATACTGCAGCATGTATCAGTAGTTCATTTGTTTTTACTGATGAACAGTATACCATTGTATGGATATGCCATCATTTTTTAATCTATTCAACAGTTGATGGACATTTGGATTGTTTCCAGTTTTTGGAATACATACTCATTGGAATAAAGCTGCTATGAACATTTATATACAAACCTTTGTGAGAACATATGCTTTCATTTCTCCTGGAAAATGCCTAGGAGTGGAATTTCTATATCATGTGGTATATGTACTTTTAAGAAGCTGCCCAATTCTTTTCTTTTTTTTTTTGGTATGGATATTGTGTTTATTTGAGAAAATCATAAACATAGCCTTTTAAATAAAATGGCAAACATAAGAACCAAAGTCAGTTGCTATCCACATGAAGAACAGAACATGACATGTACCTTAGTTTAACTTCCAGAAAACGAAATAATCAAATAATCTAGTGGACAAAAGAAAGAAGCTTGCAGTCTGAAAGTATTATCAATCAATTATACAAATTTTAAAGCTACATAGGTCCTTAGAGATAATCTAGTCACTTGTTTCCAATATTATGTCAAAAAATTAAAGTTGTCGGGCTTCCCTGGTGGCGCAGTGGTTGAGAATCTGCCTGCCAATGCAGGGGACACGGGTTCGAACCCTGGTCTGGGAAGATCCCACATGCCGCGGAGCAACTAGGCCCGTGAGCCACAACTACTGAGCCTGCGTGTCTGGAACTTGTGCTCCGCAACAAGAGAGGGCGTGACAGTGAGAGGCCCGAGCGCCGCGATGAAGAGTGGCCCCTGCTCGCCGCAACTAGAGAAAGCCCTCGCACAGAAACGAAGACCCAACACAGCCAAAAATAAATAAATTAATTAAATTAAATTTTAAAAAAAATTAAAGTTGTCAAGCACATGCATAAGACGGATTGCGAAGAGGCCTCATGTAGAAAGAAAACAAAACAAAAAGCACAAACAAACATAAAAACCACTTCTTGAGGAGCAACTATCAGGTCAAAATCAGAATAGAGCCTGGCAGGGCTACCAGAGAATTGCTTGTAGCAGGGAAGAGAGGCTAACTGGGGAAGTAAGCAATGGTTCCAAGACTGATTACCCCCCAGCACCAGCAATGTGGTGATGCCTTTAGCCCTACTGTGTTATATGTCAATTTTATTCATTGGCTTCCAACTTAGGGAGTGGTGGAGACAAGTAGGTGAGCCATTAGTTCTAATCAATTCATTTCACATACAGATGAGAAAACTGGGAGTTGAACACATTTACAAGTCCCAAGGAAGTGAGTTGACTTACAATCAAATTACACAGCTAGAACTAGAATCCAGATATTATTCCCAGTCCACTTTAACCTACATTACATTATGCTGTCTCCCAAGAAAAGTTACAACAAAAGAAAAGCTGTTATTTTGGATGAGAAACACTCTTCAGCTCTTTGAAATGCAAAATTTAAGTAATCACTTCAGTGATTTTTTTCTTTTGGTTGTTTTGAGATCATCCAGCCTTGTGTATTCTCATATTGGAAGGGGTAGTTTCATGCCAAGTCCTGAGCACTATTACACTGGTCTTATGATGATTAACCAAAATAAGAGTAAGGGAAAAAAGCTTTGTGTATATGAACTCTACAGTAAGAAACTGCCCAATTATTTTCTAAAGTGATTGTACCATTTATATTCGCAACTAGCAGTGTATAAAAGCTCCAGCTCCTCCAGCACTTGGGGTCAGTTTCAATTTTTTTCATCATTTCTTGCTTTATATGAAATAATGTACCTTTTTCTATTGGTTGCCAGATATTGTGAATGTTAACTGTCGGCTGCTGGATATTTTTGTAACTCTTTAAGTATTCTTAACTTTGTTCTGGGATGCAGTTAAATTATTTAAAGTTTGATCCTTTGGTGTTTTGCTTTTAAGATTAGGTGGGACCAGAACAGTGCTTAGTCTAGGGCTAATTTTTCTCCAGTACTGTGTACTCCACCTAATGAAAATGCCCTGTGAATCATGAGGTTTCCCAGTCTGGCTGATGGGAACTTGCACTGTTCCTGCTGTTCATGAACAGTGAACACTGGTACTTCTAATTCTTTTGGGTGCTTCTTTCCCTGTCCTTGGATATTTCTTCACATGCATACTCTAGTGAGTACTCAGCTGAATACTTCAGTAGTTCTCCAGAGTTCTCTCTCTCTCTGCAATCCTCTCCTCTCTGGTACTCCGCAAACTCTAGCCTCTTGGTCTCCCCAGACTCTCAGCTCTGTCCCCCCAAGTCAGAGTGCTTGCTGGGGTCACCTGGGTTCCCTCTCCCTGTACCATGGCCTGAAAACTCTTTCCAGACAGTAATTTTGGGAAATCATAGGTCTCACCTCATTTGTTTCTAGTCTCTTAGGGATCACTGTCCTTCATTATCTGATGACGAGTGTCTTGAAAACAGTTGTTTCATTCAGGGGAGTAAAGCAGGAGCTTTTTGTGTGTGTGTGTGAGGAAGAATCATGTTTAATTGATATATGTTTATATCTGTCTAGCTTAGAATAATCCTCCCACTTTATTACCCTGCAATATATGTTTCTAATGTATTTGTCACCTCCATTAGACAAACTTTCACATAACAATACACAGCAAGCAGAAGGAATGTTCTATAGCTTGCAAAATATATATTTTTTAAAGATGTATTTATTTGGCTGCATCAGGTCTTAGTTGCCACATGCGGGATCCTCCACTGCAGTGAGCAGGCTCTTCGCTGTGGCTGACTGGCTTCTCTCTAGCTGTGGTGCACAGGCTCAGTAGTTGCGGCACGTAGCCTTAGTTGTCCCTCGGCATGTGGGATCTTAGTTCCCCAACCAGGGATCAAACCTGTGTTCCCTACATTGGAAGGCAGATGCTTAACCACTGGACCACCAGGGAAGTCCCAGCAGGACAGCTTTTAAAAATCCTTAACATCCAAGCCACATCCTAGATAATTAAATCCAAATCTCTGGAGGTGGAGTCCAGGCATCAACATTAGCCCCTCCAGCTGATTCCAATGTATATGCAAATTTAAAGATCAATATTCTATACTGTGATTTTTATTAATTTGGCGATTTAAAAGTAATTTATTTTAAACTGGGCTTGGATATAGGAAGAAGGTACTAGGGCACATTTTCAACTTATAGCTGAGCCCCTGATTAAAGAGATAAAATCGCTTTAAAATCCCTTGATTAAAAAACAAAGTTGGGGGTTTCCCTGGTGGCGCAGTGGTTGAGAGTCCGCCTGCCGATGTAGGGGACACGGGTTCGTGCCCCGGTCCGGGAGGATCCCACATGCCGCGGGGCGGCTGGGCCCGTGAGCCATGGCCGCTGAGCCTGCGCGTCCAGAGCCTGTGCTCCACAACGGGAGAGGCCACAACAGTGAGAGGCCCGCGTACCGCAAAAAAAAACCCAAACAAACAAACAAAAAAAGCAAAGTTGGTCTCAAGCCCAGAGCAGGGCAGAGCCTGCTTGTGAGAATTAAGTGGCTCCAGCTGTGGGGAGAAGCCTAAAGGGGCAGAGCTGGGAGCTGGGCAGCACCTGACAGACTGGAGGTGTTTAACAGTTTATTTTCCATTTAACAAGGCATTCATACCTCCGTTGTTGCCTGGCTTCATTTCTCCCCTCAACAATCCTAAGGCAAAATTCACTGTCTCTGTTTGGCAGATAAGGAAATGGGGCTCAAGAGGTTGAGTGACTGGACAAAAGGCAAATCAGTAGCAGAGCTAAAATTTGAACTCAGTTCTCAGAGATAGATTAAGGAACAAAGCAGTTCTTAGCCGGGGAGCTGCTGGGGGTAAGGGAACATCCCTGGAAAGTGCTGAGATGAAGCAAAATCTGTTGATAGGGCTTCCTGGCAGATGAACAAGAAATAAGCTCTCGGGCGGGGGGAGGGGTGTGGGTTGGTGGCAGGGGTAGGTAGAGACTAAGACCTTCAAGGGGAATATGCTCCAGGAGCAGTAAATAGTCTCCGCACTGCCTTCTAAGGACATGGGATCGTGGTTCCCTGAAGGACTTCTGTCTTGGGAGAGAATATGCAAGTGTAGAATCAGAGCTGAATTGCCTGGAAAATGAGTAAGAAACTGGGTGCTTCTATTTCATGCTCCCTCCTGGCCCTTCCTCACATGGTACTTAGCCTCTGCTCTCAATTAATGAAGACCATAAAACAACACAGCAATATCGGCTCCCATCTGCTAGTGTCTGCTATGAGTCAGATCCTTCCCACGCATCATTCCATGGATCCTCCCTATGATTCTATGAAGCAGGTATTATCATCATCTCCATTTTAAAGATGAGGAAAGGGAGGCAAGAAGTGACTCTACTCATTACCTATTGCTGTGTAACAAGTTACCCCAAAACTTAACAGTTTACACCTACAATAAACATTTATTATCTCACACATTTCTGTGGGTCAGGAATTTAAGAGCAGGAATTTAAAAACTGGGTGATTCTGGCCTGGAGCACTTCATGAGGTTCCAGCCAAGATCAACCAGGGCTGCAGTCATCTTAAAGCTCAGCTAGAGCTAGAGGATCCAGCACCAAGGTGGCCCATGCACATGGCTGGCAAATCAGTTGGTAGTTGGCATGGGATCCCAGTTACTTGCCATGTGGATCTCTCCATTGGGCTGCTTGAGTGTCCTTACAACATGGCAGCTGACTTCCCCCGGAGCAACTGACCCAAGAGAGCAAAGTGGAAGCTGAAATGTCTCTTTTGACTTAGCCTCAGAAGTCACTGTCATTTCTGCAATATCCTAGTGGTTACACAGGTCAGCCCTAATCACTGTGGAAGTGGACTGACTATACAGGGGTATGAATACCAGGAGGTAAAAATCACAGAAGGCCATCTTGGAGGCTTGTTACCACAGTGACAAAGTAATTTACCCAAGATCATGTACATGGGAAGTGTTAGAGGTAGCCTTCGAACCAACGCAGTCACTATGTCACAGTGAGTATTGGTTTGAAGGAGTGGAGCCAGGCAGGTACTCACAGATCTCCCCGTCCTGGAGGTATTCATACCTCAAGTCCTGTTCATCTCATTCCAGTGATCAGGTAGGTCAGATGCTTAATCTGATGTGTCAGACAGATACTTTGCAAAGCAACATGACCTGGGCATGTCTATAAAAGATTGCATAAATCATCACTTGATAGTGGACTTGATGAATCAAAGGGAACCTGGATTCTGGCACTGACTTCCTGTGTGACCTAAGGGCAAGTTCCAGCCCCTTTGAGGCCTTTTTTTTTCTTATCTTTATAATGGGGGTGATTCAGTTCCATGGGCCCTGAGTGAGCTCTGGCTGAGAGGTTCTGGGATTCCATGAGTAGAGCTGTTCACCAGGAATGCTGAGGGAATTCCCTCTCCACTCTCCCTTGATCTCTCAGACCTTTGCCCAAGTGGAATGGAACTCTCAGGTGCAAGGCTCACTTTTCTGGAAGCAGGCCAAACCAGGCCAGGCTGCTCAGCCCAGCTTCACCCGCAGCTGGCTGGCACCATTGTTCCCCCATAAAGCCGGGCCCCTTTCCAGCTGCTGCTGCCCTCGGGGCAGGGGAGAGGCTCAAAGGACTCAGTTGTGTGACTTTCCCCCTCCCCCAGGGCAGGCCTGGGTCACCCAACAGGCTGACTCAGCCCATGCAGGGGAACAAAGGAGATGAGATATGGTTTAGGGAAAGAACTTGACATTTACCATTTCCCCCAAAAAACTTCAAAGTAATCGTCACTGGGAAAAATCCTCTTACATTTATTTTATAGTTTAGTGGGATATTTAAAAAATTGAGGTGAGGGCATTATAATCATTCAGTGCTTTAGGGACCCATATTTTGATGATTCTACAATGCATATTTGTTTGCCTTTTAATATCTTTGAATATCTAGAACAGTTGATGACAAGTCAAACTAATTGCGGCATTTTTTAAAAGTAGGTAGTGTTACATAAAATAATGGCACATATTACACTGATGCATCTTAAATTTGGTGAAATACGGTAATTAGGCCCTGTTCTTGGAGCCTGGGCCCTATTGCTATCCCTCCCTCACACCCACACCCACCTCCTCACAGGCCGACTCCTTGTCCTTACCCTGGATTCTTTGTCTTAACCCTGTGTCTCCAATACAATCCTTCAAACTTTTTAAAGCTTTTTCTCTGCTTGAGACCCTGAGGGAATTGTGAGGGGGAGGCTGTCCCACACTTCTGACCAAGACAGAGAGGTTATTCAGTACAGTGAAAGGGCACAGAAGAGTGAAAAGAAATTTAGTTCCATGAGCTATAGCTAACAGTTATGTTAGGGGAAACACTGGCTGAAAATGCCCACCCTGGCCAGGTAACCATCTGCATGAGTTGTTTTACAACAGGAGGTCCTGGTGAGGAACACGGAACAAACAAGCCACCACCAACTGGAAGAATTCGGGAAAGGTCAAAAGGAGACACCAGTCCCTATGTCCCACCAACCTCCCAGAATCCTCCTCACTGGAATCCATCTTGGCTGAGCAACGCATGCGCCACCAGGAAGGACCCTGAGTCAGAATGATTGGCCAGAGACAACCGGGAAACTAATCCCATCACCGTGAAACCCGAGATTGCAAGCCACGTGGCACAGCAGTCCTCCTGGGTTTCCTTACCCTGTTGCTCTCTGCCCAGGTGCCCCTTCCCAAAAAAGTCTCTTGCTTTGTCAGCACATGTGTCTCCTTGGACAATTCATTTCCAAGTGTTAGACAAGAACCCACTCTTGGGCCCTGGAAGGGGTCCCCCTTCCCGCAACAGTTATCTTATACTGTGTAACAGGCACTATTCTTAGTGTTTCATGTGTGTTAACTCATTTAATCCTTACACCTATTTGTCAGGTAGTTACTAGTGTATCCCCATTTTAAAAATGAGGAAACTGAGGCACAAAGAGGCAATATAACTTGCCCCAAATCACCCCACTAGTAAGTGGCAGAACACAGGGGTAAAAAAACAAAGATTTTCCTTTTCCCCAGAGGTAATACCATCAGAAATGTGGTACATATCCTCCCAGATCTAGTTTTTATGTATCTGTGGCATAAACATATAGAAGTATATCATTTTGGGGAATTCCCTGGCGGTCCAGTGGTTAGGACTCGGCACTTTCACTACCATAGCCCAGGTTCAATCCCTGGTCAGGCAACTAAGATCCCACAAGCAGCACAGCGCGGCCAAAAAAAAAGAAAAGAAAAGAAACACATCATTTTACCTTCCAAGGAGGTCATGTTCTTTTGCAATTAACTTTTCCTACTTCGCTCCATGACTTAGAGATTTATTTTCTATACAAGTATATATAGATTTATTAGTTCTTTTTAACTGCTGCCCAGTATTCCAGAGGGTAAATACTGTGAAAATACACCCAAGTACCTATGAGGTACCAGGCCCCATCTTCCATGCTTCACATGTGTATCTCATTTCAGCCCTACAGATTGTGATCACGAGCATTCTTGTTGCAACAAAAATAGCAGTGAGGTTTTTTTCCTCTCCTGATAGCAAGGAAAATAAAGGGAACAGTGAACAGGCTAGAGAAGAAACATAAACTGGCCTGAAAGAGTTAATCAATCCTAGTTTTATTTTAACTGTTACTAATCTGTGGGGTCTGTAAGTAGATTTGTCCTTCACAAAGTTAACCTGTCACCCCCTAACTTGGTATAAATTACATCCTGCACCTATCACCCCCTAATTCTGTGTAATTTACACCGTGTACCTGGTATTTACTCTCCCTGCACTCTCTTGTAGCAAATCACCTCATGTAGTTGCATTTCAGAAAGAAGGTCGCAGGCCGATGACCCAGAGACGAACAGACCCAATTACCAGGTTGCCTGACGCCAGCGGTGACTGTTTTAAAATATTGCAAGAAGAAGAATGCAAGACCTTCACCACTTTGATCCTTATCACTTACCCTGGACTGTAAGTTCCACCTGTAAGACCCCCTGTAATTCCCCAGGAGAGGGGGGGCACAGTTCTTGAGGTGCTAGCCTGCTGTGTCTTCCCCTTTGCCTGGCAGAGAAATAAAAAACCTCTCTAATTCTTTCCCTCCAAATCTCTGTCTCCATATTTCTATTCGGCATTGGTACACAGGGAGCCAAAGTTTTTTTCGACAACATTCGTTCCATTTTAAAGATGAAGAAACAACAAGGTCCTATAATATAGCACAGGGAACTATATTCAATATCCTATGAAAAACCATAATGGAAAAGAATAT
Organism: Hyperoodon ampullatus; assembly: GCF_949752795.1. Classification (NCBI taxonomy): domain Eukaryota; kingdom Metazoa; phylum Chordata; class Mammalia; order Artiodactyla; family Ziphiidae; genus Hyperoodon; species Hyperoodon ampullatus. The sequence continues at coordinate 64,168,686 of NC_136927.1, read as the reverse complement.
TTTTAAAAAAGACTATATGTATATATGTATAACAATCACTTTGTTGTACAGCAGAAATTAACACAACACTGTATATCAACTATACTTCAATTTTAAAAAAATATTGAGAAAGAAATGAAGAAAGCGATACCTGGAGAGGTTAAATATCTTAACTGAGTGAAGGAAGCAGGATTTAGAACTGAGAGTTCACACTTTAAACCCTTGATTTCTCAGTGCCATCCTAAACAGAATAGTTTATTTAATTCATTACCCTATTGGTAGATATTTGGGTTCTTCCCAATTTTTGCCCATTACAAACAATGCTGAAGTGAACATCCTTGCTCATGCCTCTTTATGTCCACATGGATATGTTTCCTGGGGTGGGTTGTGATGGTGACTGGCTGTGTCAAAGGCCATCACATTCTTTTAAAAAAATATTTATTTATTTATTTGGCTGCACCAGGTCTTAGCTGCAGCACGGATCTTCCTTGCTAGTGTGGGATCTTCGTTGCAGCATGCAGGATCTTTAGTTGCAGCATGTGAACTCTTAATTGCGGCATGTAGGATCTAGTTCCCTGACCAGGAATCAAACTCGGGCTCCCTGCATTGGGAGCGCGGAGTCTAAGCCACTGGACCACCAGGGAAGTCTCCATCATACTTTTAATAGTAACACTGCCAAACCCCCCTCAAAAAGACCTTTCCAGTTAACACTCCCACCAATTGGACATCCTGTTTCCTCCACGAAGCACAGGATTTGGAGTCACTGCACCTGGGTTTGAATCCTGCCTTTGCGACATGACTTTGGACAAATCATGTTATGTGTACTTGCAGTTTCTTCCTCTCTTCTTCTTCTTTCTCCTTCTCTCTTTTGATGTAGTATTCCATTGTATGAATATTTCACAATTGATCTGTTCTGCTGTTGATGGGCATTTGGGTTGTTTTCAGTGGAGAAGGCTGCTATGAACACTCATGAACATGTCTTTTGGTAGACATCTGTATTTACTCCTCTTGGGTATAAAAACCTAGGAGTGTTGCTGAAAGGTAAAGGAGGTGTATATTTAGCTTTAGTATGTATTTCCAAATAGTTTTCCAAAGGGATTGTACCAATTCATTCTCCTACCAGCAATGTATGAGAGTTCTAGTTGCTCCACCTCCCCATCAACACTTGATATCGTTAGTCTTTTAAATTTTTGCTATTCTGGCGGCACTATGCTCTTTGAATCCTCATATTATCCCTGAGAGGTAGATGTGTGTGTAGACACTGTTACTTAGTGACTAACTTCATCAACATCCTCCTCTCTAATTACCTTCCAGCTAAGTGGGGGCCTTCGGAAAATAGCTGGACTTTGTCTCCTGTGGACACTTTAAGATAACAGTAATGGCAGGGGCAAAGAGGGGCTAAGCACTACTTGAGTAAAAGATCAAGAGGTCACATATTCCTCACCCTTGGGGTCAGGGAGGACTTGACTGCACATGCACAGAAAGGCTCCTTGGGGGTCAAAAGGGGAGGGGACACCAGACCATAATAAGTTGTGCTAACTCCCCCAAAGCCCCTTGTGCTAAAATCCATCTTGGTTAAAGGATGTGCATACACATAAGGGAGGGCCCTGAGACAAATCAGTGATAGGGTAGAAAGAAAACAAGACAATCGGCCAGAGGAAAACAAAGATCTGGAAGGCTGCCCCTTATAAATGATTTAAACTTCCCAAAGGTGCGACTTTTTCCTGAGCTCGACCCTGAGTCTGTCGGCATGTACTCTGCTTTTCTAATAAATGCTTTACTTTCCTCTCTACCTTCTGTCTCCTTGTCAGAATTTTTTTTCAAGGCAGACAGGAACTGGGGCCCAGACTTCAGCTGCTGGCCCTCACGGTCTAGTGGTTAAGATCTGGCGCTCTCACTGACATGGCCCGGGTTTGATCCCGGTCTCACTTCCAGCTGCTGCTCACTGCTGTCTCTCCAAAATCAAACTCACAGAATCTCCTGGATGTAGGGAGAACCAGGCTTGGAGACTACCTAGCTAAGGTCAGTGCCCTACAACATGGGGCAGAATTGGCCCTATGAAGACAGCACTGTTGCCAGCAGCAGCCCAGACATGGCTGCCCCATAGTCTCTGTGGACCTGTGAGTGTCCGACTGGTGGAGCCTAGGGCACATGACTATACCCTAGCAGCAAGGCTGGAATTTCTAGTTCCTGGTATGGTAGCAGGGCTCTATTTCAGAGGCAGGGGATTTTTCCCAAACAGAGGAAAGGAGTTCAGATGATGGGTGGCTAAAAAGGATGAGTAATATCCGTCATTAGAAGCAACAATGAAGAAGGAGCCCTGGGGAATGAAGAAGGTTTTGAGATGCACGTGGTTGTCAGGATACTAGGGGCCTGTGTTTGAGAGGGCCCTAGGGGAAGCAGTATCCTTTCTGAAGGCTTTGGAGGGGAGACCATAAAGCCCTTTGTGAAGATTAGGATATCTCTCCAGACAAATTTTACAAAGCACCCTTCCTCCAAATAAAGTCAACCTTGAGTCAGGGCCCCCCATATACCCTTGTACAGAGGCCCTGAAGGAAGGGGAATTCTGGGAAGGTCAAGAAGTGAATTTTGTATGGAAAATAGAGGTTCAGAGGCTATAGAGGAAACATTTAGATAGGGACTGATGTGAGAGGGGCTAAGGGTAGGGGAGCCTGGAGCAGCAAGCGGTGATGGTATGGTTGAGGGTGGCAGTGCTGGAGGCAGGACAAGAGTATGGCCATGGTGGGAACTGAATTCAGATCCTGATAGGGTGAGACTCTTAGTGCAAGAGGCTGGAGCCAATGTCCTCATCCTGCCCCAACCCCCTCTGGTGGGAGTACCTCTGGAGGGCCCCTGAGCAATCCTGGCATGGTCTCAGAGAGGTAGTGAAGGTGTCATGAAATTTGTGATGGGGCAACCTGGCCCTGAGCATGGCATTGAATGTCCCTGTGGGCAGAGTGTCACTACATCCAAAGCAAGATTGTGCTTACCTCCCCATGTTTGTGCCTGTTGCCCCCAAGGAAGTTTCCCAAGCAGAGATTACAACTAATTTCCTTTTCTATCCCCAGAGATGAGTACTAGATTGGGAGTTGAAAAAACTAGGCCTAACCTGACTTGTCTGTTAATTTGCTGTGTGACTTCAGACAAATCAGTCAACCTCTCTGAGCCTCAATTTCATTATGTCTAAAACCTTGATCCTGAGGCCCTCCTAGATTTACTACCTATGATTCTCTTACCTCTTCTTTCTAACCTAGCTGGTATATATAATTACATTGTATGAGTACATCATATTTTATTATCCTGTTGATGGATACCAGGTTGCTTCTAATACTTTGCGTTTAGAAACAATGATGCAATGAATGGCACTGTACACACGTCTTCTTGTGCAAATGTGTGAATTTCTCTCAGTTATAGACTTGGGAATGGAATTGGTGAGTCAAAGGGAATGCACACCTTCAACTTTGCAAGTTATTGCTAAATGGCTCTCCAAGTGGTTACACCTATTTACTCCTCCCCTACCAGTGAAGCATGAGAAGTCCTAGTGCTCCCCATTCTTGTCAACACTTGGTACCGACAGACTTGTTAGTGTTTTGATTAAAATAGATCATCCAGGGCTTTCCTGGTGGTGCAGTGGTTGAGAGTCCGCCTGCCGGTGCAGGGGATACGGGTTCGTGCCCCGGTCTGGGAGGATCCCACATGCCGCGGAGCGGCTGGGCCCGTGAGCCATGGCCGCTGAGCCTGCGTGTCCGGAGCCTGTGCTCTGCAGCGGGAGAGGCCACAACAGTGAGAGGCCCGCGTACCGCAAAAAAAAAAAAAAAAAGATCATCCAGTTAAGTAAATAAAATGTACTTGTCCTAAGTGTTCAGCATTATTACATTTGTTAAACCCATATAACTGGGAATTCCCTGGTGGTCCAGCAGTTAGGACTCCACGCTTTGACTGCCGAGGGCCCAGGTTCAATCCCTGGTTGGGGAACTAAGATCCCACAAGGTGCGTGGTGCAGCCAAAAATTTTTAAAAATAACAAACAAAGAAAACCCCATACAACCACTACCCAGATTAAGATATTTCCAGACCACTAGAAGCCTCCCCTACCTAGTTCACAGTCCCCCACCCACTTACCAAAGTAACTACTATTCTAACTTCCATAAACATAAATTAGTTTTACCTGTTCTTGAACTTCATACAAGTGGAACTACACAGTATGTGATCTTTTTTGTTTGGCTTCTTTCACTCAAAATAGTATCTGATATTCATCCATGTTTCAGGTGTACCTGTAGTTTGTTCTTTTTTTGTTTTGTTTTGTTTTTGTTTTTGCGGTACGCGGGCCTCTCACTGTTGTGGCCTCTCCTGTTGTGGAGCACAGGCTCCGGACACGCAGGCCCAGCGGCCATGGCTCACGGGCCCAGCCGCTCCGCGGCATGCGGGATCCTCCCGGACCAGGGCACGAACCCGCGTACCCCGCTTCGGCAGGCGGACCCTCAACCACTGCGCCACCAGGGAAGCCCTGTAGTTTGTTCTTTTTATTACTGTATAGAACTCTATTGTATGATATACCACAATTAGTTTATTCATCCTGTCGTTGGTGAATTGTTTTCAGTTTTGGTCTATTATGAATAAAGTTACTACAGACATCTGTGAACTAATCTTTTTGTGAAAATAGGAACTCATTTCTCTCTTTTAGGTATGGACCTAAAAGTGGAAGTATTGGGTCATAGGGTATGCATATGTTCGGCTTTAATAGATTCTGCCAACTTTCCAAAGTGGTTGTACTCATATTCACTCCCACCAGCAGTGTAGGAGAGTTCTTGTTGCTCCACATCCTCGCCAACAATGGCATTATCAGTCTTCCTAATTTTAGCCATTCTGATTAGTGTATCTCTTGGTTTTATATATATTTCCCTGACGAGCGATAATGTTGAATCATCCTTATACACTTATTGGCCACTGAGATATTTAATTATGTGATGTGCCTGTTCAAGTCTTCTGCTCATTCTTTCTTCATTCTATTCTTTTAACTGGATTTGTCTTATTCTTATTAACTTATAGAAGTTCTTTATGTTTTCTGTATATGAGTCCTTGGTCAGATATATGTATTATAAATATCTTTTCTCAGTCCGTGCTTGTTTTTCACTTAATGAGGAAAAATCATAAATTTCTCAATGGCAGGACAATCAAACTAAGTCAGAATTGAAACACACACAACCTTAGTAAACATGCCTGAGCAAAAGAAAAAAAACACACACACATAACATGCTCCCATTTGCGACAGGCTTTTCCCAATGTGCAATGTGCATCTGCATTATACATTAACCAGACCTCCTCAAGGTGGGAGGATGTAATCAAACTTTGAGAAACATGGTCCCTTTCTTCTGACACCAGCATTATAATTTTTTTTTTTTACTATTCAGTTTTTTATTTTTAAAATTTTTATTTATGTTCGGCTGCTTTGGGTCTTCGTTGCTGCGTGCAGGCTTTCTTTAGTTGCGGTGAGCGGGGGCTACTCTTCCTTGTGGTGCGCGGGCTTCTCATTGAGGTGGCTTCTCCTTGCGGAGCCCAGGCTCTAGGTGCATGGGCTTCAGTTGTTGTGGCATGCGGGCTCTGGAGCACAGGCTCAGTAGTTGTGGCGCATGGGCTTAGTTGCTCCACAGCATGTGGGATCTTCCTGGACAAGGGCTCGAACCTGAGTCCCCTCCATTGGCAGGTGGATTCTTAACCACTGCACCACCAGGGAAGCCCGCATTATAATTTTTAAGATTAATATTTCTTTCTCATCCTGTACAGGGGTCACATTGACCTAAAGTCTTGCTCTTTAAATGCATACCTGACCTAAACATCTCTGATGAACTTTATGTATAATGTCAACCTGTCAATATGACAGATAATTCTTTGTCTCAAAAATGTATAAAACTGGGCTTCCCTGGTGGCGCAGTGGTTGAGAGTCCGCCTGCCGATGCAGGGGATACGGGTTCGTGCCCCGGTCCAGGAGGATCCTACATGCCGCGGAGCGGCTGGGCCCGTGAGCCATGGCCGCTGAGCCTGCGCGTCCGGAGCCTGTGCTCCGCAACGGGAGAGGCCACGGCAGTGAGAGGTCCACGTACCACACAAAAAAAAAAAAACAAAAAAACAAAAAAAAAGTATAAAACTGTATCTCTAGCTCCTGACAGGTTGAACAGTCTTCAGAGCCTCTCAGAGTCTGTCTCCTGGGGTATAATCCTCAGTTTGGCTTGAATAAAATTCTCTTTTTTTCTTCTTAGCTTGATTGTTAATTGATTTTTCATCAACACACTTTTAAATGAGCACCTGTTCATTTTTTTACCAATCTTATAGGTGTAAAATTAGTTTTTGTTGTAGTTTTAATTTGTGTTTTCCTGATTAAGTGTGTCTTCATCAGTTTGAGCTGCCATAACTAAGTACCATAGACAAGGTGGCTTAAAAAAGCAGAAATTTATTTCTCACAGTTTTGGAGGCTGGCAGTCTGAGATCAGCATGGTGAGGTTATGGAGAGGGCCCTTTTCCAGGTCTCACATGGCAGAAACAGCAAGCTAGCTCTTTGACCTCTTGTTATAAGGGTACTAATCCCATTCATGAGGGTTCCATCCTCATGACCTAATTACATCCCAAAGACCCCCACCTCTAAATACCATAACATTGGGTTTAGATTTCAACCTATGAATTTGGGGGAGACACAAACATTCAGTCCATAACATTCTGCCCCTCCCTCCCCCCCAAATTCATGTCCTTCTCACATGCAAAATATTCATTCCATCTCAACAGCCTGTCCACTTGAAAAAAATGCACAACCTAAAAGTTGAGAATTATGTTTTATTAGGAGGACTTACCGAGGACTTAAGCCCAGGATACAGTTTCTCAGATGGCTCTGAGGGACTCTTCCAAAGAGGTAAGGAGCCAGGATATATAGTTTTTGCTGAGAAAACCCCCCCAAAACCCAAAAACAAACAAACAAACAAACAAACATGTAGTGGAACATCAAAAGATTACTTCTAATCACAAAAAAACCCCAGACATCTCAAACTAATGATTTTAGTGCTTTTCTAAAGTCCTAAAATCAAGACACAAGAGTCTGGGCTCATTGAAATTATTCCTTCGATATGCGTCTTAACAATCTAGGGCAAGTACCCTGTTTTTCCCCATCTTGAATTCCCCTCAGGGTACACCACTGGGGGCTGTTGCAGTGGCTGATGGCTTTTTGGCCACAACATCCTTTGTTTATTGAAATGGCAGGCAGCATTCTTTGTCCATAGCCCCAAGAGTCCTAACTTGTCCCAGCATCAACTCTAAAGTCTAAAATCCAAAGTCTCATCTAAATATCATCTAAAATCAGATATGGGTGAGACTCCAGGTATGATTCATCCTGAGGAGGCAAATTGCGCTCCAGATGTGAACCTGTAAAACCGAAATATATGTGCTTCTAAAATACATTGGTGGGACAGGCACAGGATAGACATTCCCCCTCTAAAAGGGAGGAGGAGGGAATAAGGAAGGCCTGAAGGGTGTCAAGTGAGTACAAATTCAGGCAAGGTAATCTCCAGGAGACCCTAAGTCTTGAGAATAATCCTCTTTGGCTCCATACTCTGCCCTCCAAGCCCACTGGGGTAGACATCCTACCCCTCAGTTCTGCGGGGCCTGCAGGGTCCTGCCTTCAGGGTTCTTCCAGGCAGGAGTCAAGCCCCCACTTAACTCTAGAGGTCATCTGGCCTCTGAAAGTGAGGCAATGACCCCTCCCTCCTTTGGAAATTGAGGAGGCAGCCCTGGTGGTCTCTGAATCACCTGTAGGGTAATGGATTCTTTCAAGAATAGAGCACATTTGCAGCTGAATAGCTTTATGGTCCCTTCCTATAAAATCAAGAAGTCCAACCACCTTCCTTCATTCCTTTCCATCTCCTTCTTATTTGGCTCAAACTGGCTGATTAAGTCCATGGTTTACATATTGTACTTCACCTTCAGAGGTCTGCTGGGACTTGAATCTAGTTATAGGTCTAGAAGCAAAGGATGGTGGGATGAGTTCTGAAGAGAATCAGCATTATCTTGCATGGCAACTGCCTCAGGGGAGGCCATTAGAGAGAGTTTCCTCAATCTGTGCAGCGTTAATCCCCTCAGATGGCTTTGTAAAGGCAGATACCATTGGGGGGTGGGGACATCTCTTCCACTGGCAGAGAAGACTCCTTAGAATTTAGCAGTTCAACGTCTTCAGCTTCATCAGGGTCCTTTACACATCTCCATTCTAACTTACAGGATCCCATTTTTTCCCAATCAATGCCCTCACTTTACTATTTTACTACTTTACTATTAATAGTAGACACACTTTGAGTCTGGGAGTTCAGCTTACATTGTAACTCAGCCCCTCTCAGGAGGAGATTCTGCCTTTGATTTTTCAACAGTTTCAGCCCCTTGGCAACAGAAGATAAGAGATTCAGTCCTTCAGGCCACACATAGACACTCTTAGGTCGGGGACTTCCCTGGTGGCACAGTGGTTAAGAATCCGCCTGCCAATTCAGGGTACACGGGTTTGAGCCCTGGTCCGAGAAGATCCCACATGCTGCGGAGCAACTAAGAGTGTGCGCCACAACTACTGAGCCTGAGCTCTAGAGCCCACGAGCCACAACTACTGAAGCCCACGCACTTAGAGTCCGTGCTCCGCAAGAAGAGAAGCCACCGCAATGAGAAGACTGCGCACTGCAACGAAGAGTAGTCCCCGGGCTTCCCTGGTGGCGCAGTGGTTGAGAGTCCGCCTGCCAATGCAGGGGACACTGGTTCATGCCCTGGTCCGGGAAGATCCCACATGCCGCAGAGCGGCTGGGCCTGTGAGCCATGGCCGCTGAGCCTGCGCGTCCGGAGCCTGTGCTCCGCAACGGGAGAAGCCACAGCAGTGAGAGGCCCGCGTACCGCAAAAAAAAAAAAAGAGTAGCCCCCGCTTGCCACAACTAGAGAAAGCCCGCGCACAGCAACAAAGACCCAACGCAGCCAAAAATATACATAAATAAATTAATTTTTTAAAAAAAGAGAGAGAAACTCTTAGGTCATTTATGCAACGCTTGAAGGTGGGAATTTGAACCTATGAACTCTTTCTTTTCTGGCACCACTTTGTCCAGTGACATCAGAAGCAACCAGACAAAGTAACTGTAATAGTTAGTTTTCCAAAAATGTTTGAAACCCTTATATACATAGTCACCCAGCTCCCTGCTTCTTATAAGTGGTTGATTAGGAGTAGTCAATGCAGATAATTTGTGTATCTCTACCGCCAAATCACACCATAGATGATCTGCTCTCTTTACTACAGAAAATAGAGTAATAAGAGATTAGAGAGCCAATTTCAGGAACCCCAGAACCAATTCAGAAAACTCATCCTTAATGGTCTGTTCCTCTAAAACTACTCTCAGTATCAAAATCTGTATTGGGATTCTCCAGGGAAATAGAAGCAATAGGGTATATGAAACAGAGAGAGAGAGAGAGAGAGAGAGAGAGAGAGGGACCAAGCAGGGCCTTCCTGGGTACAAAAGTCCCTTTGTGTCACCATTTCTTTTTTGTAGAAAAAGCCTTTAGTCTCTTAAGCCTTCCCAGAGTTCCAAAGAGCAGGCATAGGCAGCTACTTATTAGCGGAGGGAGGAAATGCAGAAACAAAGGCAAAGCAGAAAACCAAGAAAAGTAATGACAGTAGTTCAGCAATAAAACAGAGTTCTAGTTCCTCCTCAAGGGATATACATAACAATCTGAAGAATATCTTTGAGCTGTTCTTCAGGAACTAAGCCTCCCCTCCCCTTCCCCAGGTGCGAGATAGTGACTATGCACTGAACACAAGCATTAGACCCCAGACTGGCTGGAACCAGAGGGTTGATGATTGAGTTTCCCGAAACACCGCCCTGTTACCTCACCACCAACCAATCAGAAGAAAGTCATGAGGGACTTCCCTGGTGGTCCAGTGGTTAAAAATCCTCCTCCCAATGCAGGGGATATGGGTTCAAACCCTGGTTGGGGAACTAAGATCCCACATGTCACAAGGCAACTAAGCCCACGCACCACAACTACTTAGCCCGCGTGCTCTGGAGCCCGTGCACCACAACTAGAGAGAAGCCTGTGCAGCGCAACTAGAAAAGTCTGCTCGCCGCCACAAAAAGCCTATGTGCTGCAATGAAAGATCCCGCATACTGCAGCTAAGACCCAACACAGCCAAATACATAAATTAATTAATTAATTAAATTAAATTTAAAAAAAGAAGAAACTCATGAATCCTGTAGCCCTCACCCCTATATATTGCCTTTAAAAACACTTCCCTGAAAGCCATCATGGAGTTCAGGTCTTTTGAGCATGAGCTGCCTGTACTCCTGCTGGGTCCTGCAATAAACGCCGGTAGTTTCCTTCACCACAAGCCAGTATCAGTAAATTAAGAGATAAGGAATTGGCTCGTGCAGTTATGGAGGCTAAGAAGTCCCATGATCTGTCATCGGCAAGCTGGAGACCCTGGAAAGCTCGTGGTGTAATTTAGTCCAAGGGCAGGAGAACATCAATGTTCAGCTCAAGCGGAAATCAGGAAGGAAGTGAATCCTCTCTTGCTCCACTTTTCATTCTATTCAGGTCCTCAGTGGATTGGGTGATGCCCACCCACATTAGGAGGGCAATCTATTTTACTGAGTCCACTGACTCAAATGTAGTCTCCTCTGGAAATACAGACACACCCAGAAATAAAGTTTAATTTGGGCACCCATGGCCCAGTCAAATTGACACATAAAATTAACCATCACAAAGGGCGAAGGTGGTGGTTACACTTTGCCAACCAGAGAAGACTCAGAAGGGGTATCCAATGCTGGGTCTACCCCTTCCTTTTTGACTGCCATTATGCCTAGTATAGGCTCTGTAGTCAAAAGAATCAAGAAACTTGACAGGGCTTCCCTGGTGGTGAAGTGGTTAAGAATCCGCCTGCCAATGCAGGGGACACGGGTTTGAGCCCTGGTCCGGGAAGATCCCACATGCCATGGAGCAACTAAGCCCGTGTGTCACAACTACTGAGCCTGCGCTCTAGAGCCCATGAGCCACAACTACTGAACCTGCGAGCCACAACTACTGAGCCCGTGAGCCACAACTATGGAAGCCCACGCACCTAGAGCCCATGCTCCACAACAAGAGAAGCCACCACAATGAGAAGTCCGCACACCGCAACAAAGAGTAGCCCCTGCTACTCGCCACAACTAGAGAAACTGGCACACAGCAACAAAGACCCAACATAGCCAAAAATAAATAAATAAATAAATAAAATTTATTAAAAAAAAAAAGAAACTTGATAAAGTGATTAATTTCATGAAACATCTACCAAATAATAAAAATTCGAAGTTGAGCACCTACTATATGCAAAGAACTATAGAAGGCATTTTACATTCATGATTTCATCTTTCCCTATTGACAACCCTAGGAATCTAGGCTATTGTCCTCTTTTACAAAGGTGGAAATTGAAGGGAATTCCCTAGCAGTCCAGTAGTTAGGATTCCGTGCTTTCACTGACGAGGGCATGGATTCACTCCCTGTTCAGGGAGCTAAGATCCTGTGAGCTGTGTGACACGGCCAAAAAAAGAAAAAAAAGACAAAGGTGGAAACTGAAACTCAGAGAAGCCCATGTGACCCTGCATTAGATCCCAGGAAAATGAAGTACTGTGGGTTCAATGGAGGCCCCCAAAAGATGTAGCCACATCTTAATCCCAGAACCTGTAATTGTGACCTTATTTGGAAAAAGGGTCTTTGCAGATGCAATTAAGTTAAGGAGATAAGTTTATCCAGGTGGGCTCTAAATCCTAAATCCAATAACAAGTAGACTGAGGCAGAGGGCTTCCCTGGTGGCACAGTGGTTAAGAATCCACCTGCCAATGCAGGTGACCTGGGTTCAAGCCCTGGTCCAGGAAGATCCCACATGCTGTGTAGCAACTAAGCCCTTGCACCACAACTACTGAGCCCACATGCCACGACTACTGAAGCTCACGAGGCTAGAGCCTGAGCTCCGCAACAAGAGAAGCCACTGCAATGAGAAGCCCATGCACCACAACGAAGAGTAGCTTCCGCTCGCTGCAACTAGAGGAAGACTCGCACAGCAACGAAGACCCAATGCAGCCAAAAATAAATAAATAAATTTATATATATTAAAAAAAAGACTGAGGCAGAGACTGGAGTGATAGAGCCACGAGCCAGTGAACTCCTAGAGCCACCAGAAGCTGGAAGAGGCAAGAAAGAATTCTTCCCAAGTCTTCAGAGGGAGTGTGGCCCTGCTGACACCTTGATTTTGGACTTCCGTGATTTGGATTTCGTATGTGAGAGAATAAATTTCTGTTGTTTTGCAACCCAAGTCCATGGTAATGTGTTACAGCAGCCCCAGGAAGCTACCACGTGAGGGTAGTGGAGAAGAAAAAGGAGAAGGACAGTTGTCCTCTCTTGCAAAAGTTCATGGTCCTCCATCTCCTGGCAGCTGTATGACCCAATTTCCTCCCTTCTGCCCCTAGTTCACTGCACTGCAACCTCAACGGCTGCCTCTTCATTCCTGGAGTGTGCCAGCACATTCTCAACTAAAGGTCTTTGTGCTTGCTGTTCCCTCTGCCTAAAACATCTTCCCCCAGACACCCTCAGCTCTCTGCCCCTCCGAGAGGCTATGACATCCTCTAGAGCAGCGGTCCCCAACCTTTTTGGCACCAGGGACCGGTTTCGTGGAAGACAATTTTTCCACAGACCCGGGTGGGGCGGGGGTGGTGCGATGGTCCAGGCGGTGATGGGAGCGATGGGGAGCAGCAGATGAAGCTTCCCTCACTCGCCCACCACTCACCTCCTGCTGTGTGGTCAGATTCCTAACACGCCACGGACTGGTACCGGGCCATGGCCCGGGGCTTGGGGACCCCTGCTCTAGAGTATCTCCCACCTCCCAAGTCACCCCATTCCTTTTATTTTTCTTTATGGCAGTCACCCCCGCTTGATGTTACACTTGTGCATGATATATGCGTTTATGTGTATAACGTCCCCCCAGTAGGACACAGCCCCTCTAGGACAGGGGCTTTGTTCACTGCTATATCCCCAGCCTCTAGCACAGGGGTCCCCAATCTCCGGGGCCACAAACCCGTACCGGTCTGCGGCCTGTTAGGAACCGGGCCGCACGGCAGGACGTGAGCGGCAGGCGAGCGAGGAAAGCTTTATCTGCCGCTCCCCATCGCTCCCCATCGCTCCCCATCGCTCGCATTACCGCCTTGACCACCGCCCACCCCCCGCCCCACCCCCCGTCCGTGGAAAAATTGTCTTCCATGAAACTGGTCCCTGGTGCCAAAAAGATTGGGGACCGCTGCTCTAGCACAGTGCCTGGCCCGCAGTAGGGTCTCAATAAATATCTGTTGACTGAATGAACAAATTATCTACTAATAGCAATAGGGCTGAGGAGGAGGCGGGCCCAGATACATAGCTGTCCTCCAAGCTGAAGAGGCAAGAGTGTGTGGGAAGCAGCCCTAACAGACCCCTGGATCCCAGCCCAAGCGTGATTATGAACATCAGAAAAGCCTTTCTCCACGCCCCTCCACCTGGCTCGCCTCACCTTTCCAGCTGGTATAGTCCCCAGGAGTTCATTTGATTCGAACATCCCTGGAAAGTTCTGAAAGCTTTCTTTGTTTCTACACTTTTCTTTTTTTGCAAGCATCAAGCATGGACAGGCACCTTCTGGAAAACACACTCTCATGCACAACATAGCCACAAAATCTAACACATATGCTTGGCCTATCTCACACTCTTGTATGCCCTCATGGCTCAATCTACCCAGTACTAATTACATACACCTGTGACACACATGCACACTTGGCCTGAGTCGTTCTCACTCCCCATTTCACACATTCCTACACAGCCATGGTTCTGCGTGTGCCTCATGTACACAGGCAGACCTCTATCCAGGTTCCACCTGTAAACCCACTCACACTGACACACATACACACTCGTTCATTCAGCTCCTGTGGGCATGTGCACGTGGACCCACCTGCACACACATCTTTGAACACACTTCCAGGCTTCTTCACACATAAACAAACAGGCAATGGCCTGGGGGTGGTAAACTATGCTGGTCAGAGCTTAGTGAGATGAGCTGTCCCAGCAACAGTGATACCCACTGAGCACTGGCCATGTGCCAGGTACCCTGCACTTTGGGTCCTATCTCTTTCAATCCTTACAACAATCACATGAGGTAGGTGCTATTATTAGCCCCATTTTATAGATCAGAAAACTGAGACTCAGTGCCATAAATAGTAGAGTTAGGATTCTAATCCAGGCATTTGACTCCAGGCATCTGATGATATTTCCCATCCCTCATGCTCTTCTAGAACCTTGCCATTCCCCAATCAAGAGGTAGAGTCTGTGGCCCCTTACCTTGATCTTGGGTGGGTCTTTGTGACCACCTCAACTAACAACGTGGTGGAAATAATGTCATATGAGTTCCAAGGCTAGATCATAAAAGGTGATACATACAACATCCAAGACAAAAAAACAACCTAAGTGTCCATCGATGAATGAATGGATAAAGTAAATGTAATATATATGTGTGTATTATTGTATATATATAATATTTTATATATTATATATATACGTAAAAATATTATTCAGCCATAAAAGAGAAGGAAACACTGTCATTTGGGACAACATAGATGAATCTTGAGGGTATTATGCTAAGTGAAATAAGTTGGAAAGAGAAAGACAAACACTGTATAGTCTCACTTATATGTGGAATCTAAAAATGTCAAACTTATAGAAACAGGATAGAATGGTGGTCGCCTTTCTGGAAGGCTAGGGGTGGAGGAAATGGGAGATGTTGGTCAAAGAGTATAAACTTCCAGTTTTGTTTTTTTTTTTGCGGTACGCAGGCCTCTCACTGTTGTGGCCTCTCCCATTGCGGAGCACAGGCTCCGGACGCGCAGGCCCAGCGGCCATGGCTCACGGGCCCAGCCGCTCCACGGCACGTGGGATCTTCCAGGACCGGGGCACAAACCCGCATCCCCTGCATCGGCAGGCGGACTCTCAACCACTGCGCCACCAGGGAAGCCCTAAACTTCCAGTTTTAAGATGAATAAGTTCTGGGGATCTAATGTGCAGCAGGGTGACTATAGTTAACAATACTGTATTAGATACTTGAAAGTTGCTAAGAGAATAGATCTTAAATGTTCTCACCACTACCATCACCACAACCCCCAAAATTATTGGTAGTTATGTGAAGTGAATGATGTATTAACAAACCTTATTGTGGTAACCATTCCACAATATATCCTGTATCAAATCATCACATTGGAGAGTAGCATTGACATATATACACAACCAAATGTAAAATAGATAGCTAGTGGGAAGCTGCTGCATAGCACAGGGAGATCAGCTTAGTGCTTTGTGATGACCTAGAGGGGTGAGATGGGGAGGGTGGGAGGGAGGCTCAAGAGGGAGGGGATATGGGGATATATGCATACATATAGCTGATTCACTTTGTTATACAGCAGAAACTAACACAACATTGTAAAGCAATTATACTCCAATAAAGATGTAAAAAAAAAATCATCACATTGAGCACCCTAAACTTAGACAATGTTATATGTCAATTATATCTCAATAAATCTAGATAAAAAATTTTTTAAGAATAGTTTTAGGGGGAAGAGATAAATTGGGAGATTGGGATTGACATATATACACTACTATATATAAAATAGATGACTAATAAGGACCTACTGTATAGCACAGGGAGCTCTACTCAATATTCTGTAATGACCTATATGGGAAAAGAATCTTAAAAAGAGTGGATATATGTATATGTATAACTGATTCACTTTGCTGTACAGCAGAAACTAACACAACACTGTAAATCAACTATACTCCAATAAAAATTAATAAAAAAGTTTAAAAAATAAAAACAACTCAAAATAAAAATACTGTAACAAAAAAATAAAGCGCAGTTAAAAAAAATAGTTTTTAAAAAAAAGGTGATACAGGGCTTCCCTGGTGGCGCAGTGGTTGAGAGTCCGCCTGCCGATGCAGGGGACACGGGTTCGTGCCCCGGTCTGGGAAGATCCCACATGCCGCAGAGCGGCTAGGCCCGTGAGCCATGGCCACTGAGCCTGTGCTCCGGAGCCTGTGCTCCGCAAGGGGAGAGGCCACAACAGTGAGAGGCCCGCCTACCGCAAAAAAAAAAAAAAAAAAAAAAAAAAAAAAGGTGATACAACTTCTGCCTGGCTCTCTCTTGGCACGCTCAACCTTGTAACGCAGCTACCATGCCATGAGGAAACCCAAGCCACATGAAGAGACCGTGTACAGGTTTCCTGCTGACAGCCCCACCGAGATCCCAGCTGACAGTCCACATCAACTGGCAGTCACGTGAGTGAGGAGGCCTTCAAGTGACACCAGCCCAGCCACTGTCTGATTGCAAACACAAGAGACCCTGAAAAAGAACTGCCCAGCTGAGCCAGATCAACTCCCTAATCCAAAAGATAATAATAAAAAACGATTGTTGTTGTTTTATGCCACTAAACATGGGTGGTTTGCTACATAGCGATAGATAACCAGATGCCAGGGCAGAGAATTACCCACAATTAGCCTCAGTGTACCGTGGGGAGGTGATGCCAAGCTCTTTGTCCTCCTTCTGGACCCTGCTCTTCTACCCCCAAGATCAAGGACCTCAGAGCACAACCCTCATCATCTGATCCTCACACCACAAGACCACAGGCTCGTCAATCTCCTTATCTGGGTGTGAGCTCTTCAGCTCTAGGCTCCCTGTCATCCACTGCTGACTCTGTGATGATTCAGGCAAATGCTCATCCCTGAGTTTCCTCTTCTGTAATATGTGTAAGGATCTCAGCTCTGCCGACCTCACAGGGAGGGTGTGAGGATCCATCCCAGAAGCCTGAGTTTAAGGGGTTACTACTAATCTTCGCATTTTAGGATCCAGGTTGGCAACCAGAAGATAGGTAAATTATAACCAACTCATGAATTCAGGAAGTTGTGCAACGTGGGGACGTCTAGCATAGGGGCAAAGAACTCAGCGCGTGCTGTGCAAATGAGAATGACAACCAATGTTCATTAGGATGATCCCGGACCATTGAGAAAACTTCAAGTCAGAGATCAGACTGACACAACAACTGAAGTGTGCCAGGGGCGGGGATATATATTGGCCTGGAGAGCCTATACACCACCTAAAGAAGACAACTAATATATAGCTCACGTACCCATTGCTATATGACAACGTAGTCGCAGTGGCCAGATCTGATAATTTTTAAAAGAGAAGGTAGAAATATGGATTGCCATGTGAATTCCCTTAATTAAAAAAAAATTGGCAACTAATTCAAAACATTAGAAAACATCAGTTTAGGAGGCAAACATCCCAAAGACTACCATGTTCTAATCTCTGCTCAAATTTATGTATCATCCATTCCAGTCCACAAACCTTAACCAGGTAGCTGCCCTGGGCCAGGCCTGGAGCTGGACACTGGGATGCAGAGATGCCCAAGGTTTGGTGGCTGCCCTGAAGCAGGTCACAGCCTTCTGAGCTTTCAGTCATCTGTGAGGAATTTAGGGGCACATATAACACATTTTACAAAGCTGGGGGCCAAAAGCAAAACAAAACCGTGTGATGCCTGAGGGCACACTGGAAGTTCTTCTTGGGCAGAACAGCGCTGCACGTTGGGTAAAGGAATCACCAGGGTACTGAGATGAGTTTTGTAGGGATTAAGGAGGGTGACACTATGTTGGTGCACGTGTGAGTGTCCCCTTCAGGGCCAGAGGGACAGAGAGGGAGGGTGTATATGTGTGGGAAGCAGAAGTGATCAAGGCCAAAGCAGCAGAGCTATGGGGCCAAGAGCCTACACCCTGAGCAAGGCAGAGGTGGGTTCAGACCCTTACTCTGCAGCTTACCAGCTGGGTTTTCCTTCCATCAGTTTCCTTATCTATGAAATATAGTTAAGGGGATTCCCTCGTGGTCCAGTGGTTAGGACTCTGTGCTTTCACTGCTGAGGGCACAGGTTCAGTCCCTGGTCGGGGAACTGGAATCCCCGCAAGCTGCATGGTGTGGGAAAAAAAAAAAATACAGTTAATAATGATTTTTATCTCATAGGCTTGTTGAGGTGGTTAAACAGGATTATCTGCAATAAGGTTCTGAAACAGTTCATGATGTTAGCTGCTATTTCTCCCCCCTCTTTTTACTCTGCCACGACTATGTAAATATTCCCACACCTGGGCAGGTTTCTTTCTGCTTTCTCTGCCTGGCTTTTTCTGAAGACCCAGATGGGTGCCTTTCGTCTGAGAAAACTCCACAGCCCAAGGCTGATGCATTATCTTCTCCGTCCATTCTGGACCCTCTGCTCAGACCTGCCCTGGCATCAGTGATCTGTACGGAAGTGCTTGGTGAGTATTTCTCCCCAACAGGAAGGAAGTTCCTTGAAGGCAGGGGCCAGGTCTGAGTCATCTGTGTTCCACAGTAGCCTGCCCCTGAGTGGGTGCCAGCAATGTTTGTGCAATGAATGCAAGGGAAGAGGAAGGGAAGGGCTTCACAAACAGCTCACAGATCACTGGCTCAACATTCCTCAGACCCCAGAGCCCTGGCAGTTAAAGCACATCCGATCTAACACCTAACAGAGTGTGGGCAAGTGGCTGAATATGTGTGAGTGAGTATGGGAAAGTATGAGCATGTATGAGTGAATATGTGTGTGTGTGTGGATTTGCATGTGATGGTGAGAAAAGTATACAGGTGTGAAAGGACGTGTGTGAGGGTTTGTACTGTATTCACGCATAAACACACACATGTTCACTAAGATGGCACTCCAGGGGGCAGGGTCTTTTCTTTTTTTTTTTCAATTTATTTATTTATTTATTTATTTTTGGCTGTGTTGGGTCTTCTTTTTTTGTGTGTGCGAGGGCTTTCTCTAGTTGCGGCAAGTGGGGGCCACTCTTCATCGCGGTGCGCGGGCCTCTCACTGTCGCGGCCTCTCTTGTTGCGGAGCACAGGCTCCAGACGGGCAGGCTCAGTAGTTGTGGCTCACGGGCCCAGTTGCTCCGCAGCATGTGGGATCCTCCCAGACCAGGGCTCGAACCCATGTCCCCTGCACTGGCAGGCAGACTCTCAACCACTGCACCACCAGGGAAGCCCCAGGGTCTTTTCTTGTTCCTTCTTGTATTCTAGCACTCTCAAATGAATGCGGGGTGGTGGGGTGTAGGGGAGAGCATGATGGGAAAGCAGAGTAGCACAGTGCTTATCAGCAGAGGTTCTTGATCAGACATCATTGGTGCTTCCTAACTTTGGGCAGATCAACCACTATAAGCCTCAGGTTTTCATCTATAAGATGGGTATAACTACAGCACCTACGTA
Source organism: Hyperoodon ampullatus (assembly GCF_949752795.1). NCBI lineage: Eukaryota > Metazoa > Chordata > Mammalia > Artiodactyla > Ziphiidae > Hyperoodon > Hyperoodon ampullatus. The sequence goes on along the minus strand of NC_136927.1, from coordinate 64,149,357 downwards.
TAGGGTGGTGCATAGGAAGTACTCAAATGTTGACTAGTATTATACAGGGTGTCACTATCAACACTCAGAGCAGATACTTCCACAGGCTAAAGGCACATGAAACAAGTCAAAAGGCTACTCACTAACTATGTCCATCAAACTTCTCTGAGTCTTAGTTTCTTCTGTGAGAGGCAGCATAAAGTGCATTTTGCCTGTGTTCCAGGGAAGCTGGGAGGTTTGTGTGAGATCACAGGACTGCGGCAGGCTGAAGCCAAAGCTAGGAGCAGGGTGCCCTCTCCTGGCATTGAGGGGTAAAGGTTGGCTCCGGCCAGAGAGAGGCGGACCACAGAGGCGGGGTGCTGTCAGGAGTCCCAGCCAAAGGAGCCCAGCCCGGGGGCAGCGGGCTTGGGGAGCTTCCTCCTCCCTCTTTGTCTGTTAAACTCTTCCTGCCTCAGATCTCGCTTCAGGACCTCCTCCCTGACCCTTGGCCACACTGAGCCAGGTAGCCCTGATTCAAGCCCGCAGAGCATTCTGTGTTCAGCTTGTATTCCTCTGTGGAATTCCTTAGGCAATGTCTATCTCTCCGCGAGGGAAAGGATCATCTGAGAAATGAAAAGGAGTAGGAGCATCCCAGGCCGTTGGACTCCTAGGGTCCCAGCAAATGTTAGAATAAAACGATCGTGGAAGCCCGGACTGGAGTGGGAACTGACCCAAGAGGACATTCAGCCTCCCTGGGGAAGGCTCCAGCCTCTGTCCAGGACATGAGAGACCTGGATTCAGGGAGCTCCTGACCACCCACCCCCACAAGGACAGCCAGGTCTGTGGGCTGAAGAGACACCACAAGGTGGGCTCCTAAGCAGACATCTGAGAGCAATAATTCATTGCACAAATATTGGGTGCCTTCTGTGTGGCAGGCACTGCGCGAGGCATTGGGAATACAGCAGCGGGCAAAACCAGACACGTTCCTGACCCTCCTGCGAGTAGTGGGACAGACACATAATCAGACAATTTTGACAATATAGCCGTACCTCCTTCCCACCCCAACCCCTTTTTACAGGTGGAAAGATTGAGACTCAGGGCACTCTGCTAGTGAGGAACATTCTCTTGTGTTCTTTGAATCTGGAGGGCTCTTCCAAGGGGAGAAGCATGCCGGTGGGTGGGCGCAGCCAGCTCCCGGGACTCTCACCGGCCCTCTCACCACGCAGAACAGTCTGGGATAAGAGGAATTGAGGGGCGGGGTAGGGGAGGGACGTTCCAAGCTCTCTAAGAAATCCCCCCATTTTTGTACTCTGCCGCCCAGCAGTGACATCAAGGCAGACCCGAGGGGCATTTACAAACATGAGGGGGCCTGGAATTAGCGGCTTGGAAGGAGTTAGGGAGCTGGGGAGACACCCTGATGGGGTGCAGCAGTGGGGGAGGTCTCCAGAGAACTGCATTATTCTATCTCACTCCCATCAGTGGGCGTCCTCAGCATCTGAAATCCACTCCCCCCATCTCACAGCCTCCCAATTAATTCAGAGTCTGAGCAAGGCAGTCTAGAGGACCCCTTAGCCAATGGGCAGGCTCCCTCCCTCTCCGCCCCTCTCCACCCTCCAAGCTGGGGACCTAAGTGTCTGCAAAAGCAAACACTGAAAGGGCAGGTTCAAAGGGCTGGGGGGTGGGGGGGGTGGGGGGAGGCCACAGGGCCTGGCCTGTCTCTGCCTATTGTTTCCTGTGCCCCGCGGCCTCCCCAGAGCCCGCCACCCCCGCCTGGCCTGGGGGAAGGGGGTCTGACAATTATTTGTCCACTCTGGCCTTCAGCAGAGTGGGCAGGGACAGGTTTCCTCACCACCCCCCTCCAAGCACTGGTAGCTGTTGTTTGTGTACCCAGCCCGATATATATGTAGGTATGTATGTATCTCTCTCTCTATATTTCATATATAGGCAAAAACCTGTTTGTGTGTTTTTTTCCACTTACACAATAACATACTAGGCACACTGTTCTGCAAGTTGCCTTCTTTTTTCTTCACTTAACATTTTATCTTGACAATCGATAGTTCTATATCTATAGATAAACATCTCCTTTAAAAAAAAAAGTGGTTGCCAAAGTATTCCACCACGTGGACTGTACCATCATTTACTTAACAAGTATCCTACTGAATGACGTTTAGAGTATTTCCAATCTTTTGCTCTTAACGTCATTTCACTCACGTGTGCTTACACTTTGGGAAAAATTCCTAGAAGTGGAACTGCTTGGTCAAAGGGTATATGAGTTTGTAATTTTGTTAGCTATTACCAGAGTATTGCCCATGAAAGTTGGACCAATGTACAACACAAAGGGCAATGTATAAGGGGGCCTACTTCCCCACGGCATTACCAACAGATAACTAACAATTATCACACTTTATTTTTATCAATCTGGTAGTAAACTTAAAAAGAAAATGAATCAACCCCCCCCAAACCACATGGATTCCACCCCCATCTGGCACTAATAAGGAATTTCTTCCCCTCCCTGATTTTGTTTGTTTGTTTCTTTTTCATTATATAATAATAAAAGGGTCAATCCACCAAGAAGACAAAGCAATCCTAAATGCATATGCAGGGAACAATAGAGCTGCAAATCATGTGAAGCAAAACTGATAGAACTGAAAAGAGAAATAGACACATCTATAATTATAGAACAATTGATAGAACAACTAGACAGAAAATCAGCAAGACTATAGAAGACCTAAACAACATCATCAACCAAAGTAGCTAATTGACACATATAGAATAATCCACCCAACAACATAAGAATACACATTCGTTTCAGGTGCCCAAAGAACATATACTGTGATTGACCACATCCTGGGTCATGAAACAAGTCTTAACACATTTAAAAGAATTGAAATCATACAGAGTGTGTCCTCTGATCACAATGGAATCAAACTTACAAATCAAATTACAGAAAGATAACGGGAAAATATCAAACACTTGAAAACTCAACAATACACTTCTTAAATACAGGTTTTCCCTGCTGTCTGAAAGTAGAGCATTCCTATGAAACTTTTCCTAAGCCAAAATGGTGTAAAGCAAACAAGCAATTACCTTAGGACACATTTTACTAGTAGATGCACAAAATAAGTCAAGATAAAGCACAGATGCTCACAGACACAGGTCAAAGCTATGGCGGCTTGATGCTGAGATGCTGAGCATAGTTCCTGGGGAAGCAGCTTGGCGGTGCCATTCTTGCTGCTTGGTGTGCACACTGCCTCTATAATACTTTGCTGCAAAACAAAGGCTGAATGCTATTTTCGCTCTTTTCCTTTTTTTTTTTTTTGTTTTTGTTTTTCGATACGAGGGCCTCTCACTGTTGCGGCCTCTCCCGTTGCGGAGCACAGGCTCCGGAGGCACAGGCTCAGCGGCCATGGCTCACGGGCCCAGCCGCTCCGCGGCATGTGGGATCTTCCCGGACCGGAGCACGAACCCGTGTCCCCTGCATCTGCAGGCAGACTCTCAACCACTGCGCCACCAGGGAAGCCCTCTTTTCCTTTTTTTGTAAAAGTGAAAATACGTTTTGGGGTTTCTTTAATTCGTGAAAATAGGTACTAGTTGGTCTTTCATAAAAGTGAAGCAGTGTATAGCAAACTTTTTTATAGAAAATGGAGGATATCTGTAGTCCCTAGGTCAAAGAGAAAGTCTCAAGGGAAATTAAAAAATACATTGAGGACTTCTCTGGTGGCGCAATGGTTAAGAATCTGCCTGCCAATCGTCGATCCCCGGTCCGGGAAGATCCCACATGCCATGGAGCAACTAAGCCCACACGCCGCAACTACTGAGCCTGCGTGCTGCAACTACTGAAGCCTGTGCACCTAGAGCCCATGCTCCACAACAAGAGAAGCCTCCGCAATGAGAAGCCTGCGCACTGCAATGCAGAGTAGCCCCCACTCGCCACAACTAGAGAGAAAGCCCACGCACAGCAATGAAGACCCAACACGGCCAAAAAATAATAAATAAAAATTTTAAAAATACATTGAATGAAAATAGAAGTATAACATGTTAACATTTGTGTGGAAGCATTGCTGGGAGGGAAATTTACAGCACTAAATGCATACATTAGAAAAGAAGAAAAGTCTCAAATCAATAATCTAAGCTCCTACCTCAAGAACATAGAAAAAGCAGAGCGAAATAAACCTAAAGCAAGCAGAAGGAAGGAAACAGTAAAGATAAGACCAGAAACCCATGAGTTGAAAACAGAAAAACAATAGAGAAATTCAGTGAAACCAAAAGCCAGCCCTTTGAAGAGGTTGATAAAATTGACAAACCTCTAGGAAGGCTGACAAAGAAAAAAGAGAGAAAATATATAAATTACCAATATCGGTAATGAAACAGGGGTATCACTACAGACCACATAGACATCAAGAGCATAATAACGAGTGGGTGCGTGAGGGGGAATAGAATGAAGGCAGTCAAAAGGTTCAACCTTCCAGTTATAAGATAAATTAGTACTAGGGGTGTAATGTACAACACGATAAATACAATTAACATGGCTGCATGTTATACATGAAAGTTGTTGAGAGTAAATCCTAAGAACTCTCATCACAAGGAAACATATTTTTTCTATTTCTTTAAGTTTGTATCTATATGAGATGATGGATGTTCTCTCAACTTATTGCGATAATCATTTCATGATGTTTGTAAGTCAAATCATTATGCTGTACACCTTAAACTTACACAGGGCTGTCTGTCAATTATATCTCAATAAAACTGGAAGAAAAAAGAGCATAATAAGAACACAAATAATTCTACACACATAAATTTGACAACTTCAACAAGATGGTCCACTCCTCAAAAAGCACAAACTACCACAACTCATTTATTCAGGCTTTTTTTTTTTTTTTTTTGTGGTACGCGGGCCTCTCACTGTTGTGGCCTCTCCCGCTGTGGAGCACAGGCTCCGGACGCGCAGGCTCAGCGGCCATGGCTCACGGGCCCAGCCGCTCCGCAGCATGTGGGATCTTCCCGGACCGGGGCACGAACCCGTGTCTCCTGCATCGGCAGGCAGTCTCTCAACCACTGCGCCACCAGGGAAGCCCAACTCATTTAACGTGAAATAGATAATTTGAATAACCCTATAACTATTGTTAAAATCAAGACAACAGCCCCCCAAATGGAGTCACTTATGCTAAGTCCCACATCATCAAACCGAAACTTGATTACAATTTCAGCCTCTTCCAGAAATTGAATCTTAAACAGGTTAATCAGGAATCACCAGGTCAGCGCTAGTGAGGTAATACGCCTGATAGACCCTACCATCCCTTAAAGGAAAATTTAATTTCCTTGTCCTGCTCCCTTATGCCTATAAAAGTCTTTCATTTGGTATAGCTCCTTGGAGCTCCTTTCTGTCTGCCAGATGGGATGCTGCCTGATTCATGAATCATCGAGTAAAGCCAATAAGATCTTAATTTTTTTTAAACAGTTCTTTTTTTTTTTTTTTTTTTTTGCGGTACGCGGGACTCTCACTGTTGTGGTCTCTCCCGTTGCGGAGCACAGGCTCCAGACGCGCAGGCTCAGCGGCCATGGCTCACGGGCCTAGCCGCTCTGCGGCATATGGGATCTTCCCGGGCCGGGGCATGAACCTGTATCCTCTGCATTGGCAGGCGGAGTCTCAACCACTGCGCCACCAGGGAAGCCCTCTTTTTTTTTTTAATTTTAATTTTTTAATTTTAATTTTTGGCTGTGTTGGGTCTTCATTGCTGTGCACTAGTTGCGGCGAGCGGGGGCTACTCTTTGTTGTGGTGCACGGGCTTCTCATTGCGGTGGCTTCTCTTGTTGTGGAGCACGGGCTCTAGGCACGTGGGCTTCAGTATTTGTGGCACATGGGCTCAGTAGTTGTGGCTCATGGGCTCTGGAGCAAAGGCTCAGTAGTTGTGGCACACGGGCTTAGTTGCCCCGCGGCATGTGGGATCTTCCTGGACCAGGGCTTGACCCATGTCTCGTGCATTGGCAGGCAGATTCTTAACCACTGTGCCACCAGGGAAGTCCCCAATAAGATCTTTAAAATTAATTCAGTTGAATTTTGTTTTTTAACTCTATTAAGGAAACTGAATTCGTAACTTAAAAACTCTCAAGAAATTTCCAGGCCCAGATGGTTTCATTGGAGAATTCTACCAAAGTGGTTTTTTTGTTTTGTTTTTATTTTGGCCATGCCACGTGGCTTGTGGGATCTTAGTTCTCTGACCAGGGATGGAACCTGCGCCACCTGCAGTGGAAGGGCGGAGTCCTAACCACTGTACTGACAGGGAATACCCTCTACCAAAGTTTTAAAGAAGAATTAACACCAATTCTACACAATCTCTTCCATAAAATGGAAGAGGAGGGAACACCTCCCAATTCATTTTAGGAAGCTATATTATCCTGATACCAAAACCAGACAAAGACATACAAAGAAAGAAAACTACAGCCCAATATTCCTCCTGAATATAGATGCAAAAATCCTTAACAAAGTTTTAGCAAACAGAATTCAGTAATAATAAAAATAACTGTGGGACTTATTCTAAGGATAGAAAGTTGGTTTCATATTTCAAAACCAATCAATGTAATCCACTATTTTAACAGTCTAAAGAAGAAAAACGTCATGAGACCAATTGATATCAGAAAAAGCACATGACAAAATTCAACTCTGTTCATGATTTTTTAAGAAAACACTAGAAAAATAGGAACAGAGAAGAACTTTCTCAACTTGATAAAGCGCATCTACAAAAAAGTCTATGGCTAATGTACTTAATGGTGAAAGATAATACTTTCTGCCTAAAATCGGGAACAAGGCAAGGATGTCTATTCTCATCATTCTTATTCAATACAGTGTTAGATGTTCTAGTCAGTGCAGTAAGGCAAAAGGAAAAAAAGGCATACAGATTAGAAAGGAAAAATAAAATGTCCCTATTTGTAGGTGACATGATTGGTTACATAGAAAATTCCAAGAATCTACAAAAAACAAAACAAACCTTCCATAATATGTAAGTTCAGCAAGAGCAATCTTATATCAGCAGGATATAAAAGAACCACACAAAAATCAATGGTATTTCTATACATTAGCAACGAACACATGGACACCAAAACTAAAAATGCAGTATCATTCAGAAGGAGGAAGAGGAGAAAAAGAAGAAGAAATACTTAGGTATAAATCTAACAGAATATGGACAGGACTTGTATGCTGAAAACTACAAGACACTGATAAGGGAGAAAAAGAAGATCTAAATAAATGGAGAAACATACAATGTTCTTGGGTTGGAAGAATCAATATCCTCAAACTGATATATGGTTTAATATAATTCCCACCAAAATTCCTGTAAGATTTTTTTTAGTAGATATAGACAAGATTATGCTAAAATTTATATGGAAAGCAAAGGAACTAGAACAGCTAAAACAAGTTTGAAAAAGAAGAATAAAATGGGAGAAATCAGTTAACTTGATTTCAAGACTTAATAGCTGCAGTAATCAAGACTGTAGGGACAGACACATAGATAAATGGAACAGAATAGAGAACTCAGAAATAGATGGAAATAAATGTGCCCAACTGATTTTTGACAAAGGTGCAAAAATAATTCAGTGGAGAAAAGATAACCAACAAATGGTGCTGTAACAATTGAAAACTCATGGGCAAAAAAAGCAAACGAACAAACAAAAAACAACAATGACAAAAGAACCCCTCAAACTAAACCTCACGCCTTATACCAAAATTAACCCAAAATGAATCATGGACTTAAATGTAAAATGCAAACTATAAAATTAGAAAGCATCATAGGAGAAAATCTTTGGGATCTAGGGCTAGGCAAAGAATTCTTAGCTTAAAAACAAAAGCATGGGGCTTCCCTGGTGGCGCAGTGGTTGAGAGTCCGCCTGCCAATGCAGGGGACACGGGTTCGTGCCCCGGTCCGGGAGGGTCCCACATGCTGAGGAGCGGCTGGGCCCGTGAGCCATGGCCGTTGAGCCTGCGCGTCCGGAGCCTGTGCTCCGCAATGGGAGAGGCCACAACAGTGAGAGGCCCACATACCACAAAAAACAAAAAACAAAAAAAAACAAAAAAACAAAAGCATGCTCCATAAAACAAAAAATTGATAATTGGATTCATCAAAATCGAAAACTTTTGCTTTGCAAAAGTCCTTGTTAAGAGAATAAAAGGGGTTAGGACTTGGCGCTGTCACTACCATAGGCCTGGGTTTAATCCCTGGTTAGGGAACTAAGATCCCACAAACCACGCAGCATGGTAAAAAAAAAAAAAAAAGTAGGGAGGGAGAGAGAGAGAAAGAGAATAAAAGCAAGCTATAGAATAGGAGAAAATATTTGCAAACTATACATACAGCACAGGGCTGGTATCTAAAATATATAAAGAACTCTGAAAACTCAACAGTAAAAAAAACTCCAGGGCTTCCCTGGTGGCGCAGTGGTTGAGAGTCCGCCTGCCGATGCAGGGGACACGGATTCGTGCCCCGGTCTGGGAAGATCCCACATGCCGCGGAGTGGCTGGGCCCGTGAGCCATGGCCGCTGAGCCTGCGCGTCCGGAGCCTGTGCTCCGCAACGGGAGAGGCCACAGCAGTGAGAGGCCCGTGTACCGCAAAAAAAAAAACAAAAACAAAAACCTCCAAACAGTTCAATTAGAAGATGGACAAAAGACATGAAAGAGATATTTCACCAAAGAGGATATACAAATGGCAAATATACATATGAAAAAATGTTCAACATCATTAGCCATTAGGGAAATGCAAATTAAAACCACATGAGTATTATTATACATCTATCAGAATGGCTAAAATAAAAAATAGTGACAATACCAAACGGTGGCAAGGATGTGGAGAAACTGAATCACTCCTTCATTGCTGGTGGGCAAGTAAAGTGGTACAGCCTCTCTGGAAAACAGTTTGGCAACTTATTTTCATGAAACTGAACATGCAATTACCATACAACCCAGCAATTGCACTTCTGAGCATTTATCCCTAAAAAAATGAAAACTTATATTCACATGAAAATCTGTACACAAATATTCATAACTGCTTTATTTGTAATAGTCAAAAACTGGAAACAAACCAGGTGTCTTTCAGTAGATGACTGATTAAACAAAGTAGTGCATCCATATTAAGGAATACTACTCAGGGGTAAAAAGGAATGAACTATTGACAGATGCAGTAACCCAGATGAATCTCCAGAGAATTATGCTGAGTGGAAAAAGTCAATCCCAACAGGTTACACAGTGTATGATTCCATTTATATAACATTCTTGAAATGACAAAATTATAGAAATGGACCACAGATTAGTGGTTGCCAGGGGCTCAGAAGGGGGTAGGAATAGGAGAGAAGTGGGTGTGACATGAGGGATTCTTGTGGTAATGGAAATGTTCTGTATCTTGACTGTATCATTGTCAATATCCTGGTTGTGATTTTGTACATTGTTTTGCAAGATGTTACCATTGGGGGAAACCAGGTAAAGGGGCCATGGAATCTCTCTCTACTGTTTCTTTTTTTTTTAAGTATTTTTGTTTGTTTGTTTTGGTTTTTTTTTTTTTTTTTTTTTTTTGAGGTACGCGGGCCTCTCACTGTTGTGGCCTCTCCCGCCGCGGAGCACAGGCTCCGGACGCGCAGGCTCACGGGCCTAGCCGCTCTGCGGCATGTGGGATCCTCCCGGACCGGGGCACGAACCCGTGTCCCCTGCATCGGCAGGCGAACCCCCAACCACTGCGCCACCAGGGAAGCCCTTTTTAAAGTATTTTTTAAATTAATTAATTAATTAATCAATTTGGCTGTGCTCGGTCTTAGTTGTGGCATGTGGGATCTTTGTTGCTGCGTGCAGGATCTTCGTTGTGGCACGCAGGATCTTTTAGTTGCGGCACGCAGGATCTTTAGTTGTGACATGCAGACTCTTAGTTGTGGCGTGCATATGGGATCTAGTTCCCTGACCAGGGATCGATCCTGAGCCCCCTGCATTGGGAGCGCGGAGTCTTAAATTTTCAGTGGGAGGTTCTCACTAGGTTTATTCTGGAGCAGGACACTTTTGTTCTGATGATAAAGAAATGTATATTTAAATTATGTATCATTTTCACTTACTAAATTAGCAAAAAAGAAAACAAAAGAAGTCCACCAGGACTTCCCTGGTGACACAGTGGTTAAGACTCCTTGCTCCCAATGCAGGGGGTCCAGGTTTGATCCCTGGTCAGGGAACTAGATCCCACATGCATGCTGCAACTGAGTTTGAATGCCACAACTAAGGAGCCCACCAGCTGCAACTAAGACCCAGCACAACCAAAAATAAATTTTTAAAAAAGATGGGCTTCCCTGGTAGTGCAGTGGTTAAGAATCTGCCTGCCAATGCAGCGGACATGGGTTCGAGCTCTGGTCTGGGAAGATCCCACATGCCGCAGAGCAAGTAAGCCCATGCGCCACAACTACTGAGCCTGTGCTCTAGAGCCCGCGAGCCACAACTACTGAAGCCTGCACGGCTAGAGACCATGCTCCGCAACAAGAGAAGCCACCGCAATGAGAAGCCCTCACACCGCAAGGAAGAGTAGCCCCCGCTCACCACAACTAGAGAAACCCCACACGCAGCAATGAAGACCCAACGCAGACAAAAATAAATAAATAACTGTATTTAAAAAAAGAAAGAAAACAAGGATAATATAAATGATGATGAACATGCAGTGACAAACAGATGACTTTTAGAAAACAACATGGCAATAAAATCAGGAGAATCTTTAAAAATGATTCTGTCCTTTGGTCAAATTACTCCAAATTCTAGGATTTTTTTCCCAAGGAAATTATCCAAAATATATAGGAAATTCTGCATGAATGAACAACTCCTTGTACTTCTAGTAGTGAAAAAATGGAAAACCCCTATTACCCCATGAGAATGGTGTGACATATCCACTCTACATGCACTTTTTAAAAAAAATTAATGAATGAATTAATTTATTATTTACTCTTGGCTGTGTTGGGTCTTCGTGGCTGCCCGCGGGCTTTCTCTAGTTGCGGTGAGCGGGGGCTACTCTTCATTGCGGTGTGCGGGCTTCTCGTGGTTTCTCTTGTTGCAGAGCACGGGCTCTAGGCACACAGGCTTCAGTAGTTGTGGTGCACGGGCTCAGTAGTTGTGGCTTGCGGGCTCTAGAGCTCAGGCTCAGTAGTTGTGGTGCATGGGCTTAGTTGCTCCGCGGCATGTGGGATCTTCCTGGGCCAGGGCTCGAACCCGTCTCCCCTGCATTGGCAGGCGGATTCTTAACCACTGCGTCACCAGGAAAGCCCCCTCTACGTGCACTATTAAAAGATTATCCTCTGGACTTCCCTGGTGGTCCAGCAGTTAGGACTCCACGCTCCCAATGCAGGGGGCCCACGTTCGATCCCTGGTGGGGGAACTAGATCCTGCATGCCACAACTAAAAGATCCCGCACGTGGCAACTAAGACCTGGCACAGCCAAATAAATAAATGAACACTTAAAAAAAATTATCCTCAAACATATTCACTTTTCTTGTTGGAGTATAGGTTACATGTGTATGCATTTGTCAAAATTCATCTAGATAATACTTAAGTTCTGTGCATATCACTGTATATAAAACACCCCTCAACTAAAACTGAAAAGAAGGTCACATATTATATGATTGCACTTATATGACATGTCCAGAATAGGTAAACCTATCAAAACTGAAAATACATTGGTTAGTGGTTGCCAGAGGCTGGTGGGAGGGAAGAATAGGAATGGATTGCTAATGGGTAGAGGGTTTCTTTATGGGGTGATGAAATGTTCTGGAATTAGATCATGGTGATGGTTGCACAATCTTGGTGACTATACCGAAATGACTGAACTGTACATTTAAAAATGGTGAATTTTATGCTATGTGAATTATATCTCAAAACAATGGAGGAAAATTATCCTCATATAGCAACATAAAAATTATATGAGTATATTTATGTATATATAAATATATATATTAAAGGTAAAGATGACAAGGAAAAATATAAAAAATACAGTAAGCAGTCACAGCACTGTCGGGGTGGTGGGTGCAGGATTGTGTGGCTCTGTCAGACCCTCCTGTGCCCCACTTCGGATTCTCTCCTCCTCACCTGCCTCTCATCCCAGACCTGCTGGGGAAACCAATTCTGCACAGGCTCCTACTAGTTTCCTGCAGGGCATCCCCGGCTGTGCCTGCCCCAGGCCTGGCCCATACCTTTAGCTCCCCTCCCAAGGTTTCTTGCTCAGGGCATTTGTATGCATCTCCTGGAAGCTCAGGCAGGTTAATGACCTGTGGGGAGACACTTGGACCTGTTGGGGTCGGAAGCTGGTGGATCAATAATTCCCCCTTTTTTCTCTCAAATGAATGGTAAAAACAATGTATATCTGCGTGAATATCACGGTCTCCAAGTCCCATGGACACAAAATTCCAGCAGAGCACGATGTATGGATTTCAGCAAGACTCAAAGAGAGCACAAACCAGTACAAACCAGAGCTTGATTTGAACACAGAAAAACCTTAACAACCAAGGGACTCTACCATGTCTTTCTCATGTTACTCTGTATTAGCCAAACACACTGAAAATGTAGAAGGAAAGGAAAGATGGGGAAATCCATAGTTCCTCTTCCTTTTGGTCCTTCCTTACTCACCAGTAAGCTGAGGGCAGAGTGCTCATAAAATGTGCACATATCAAAAAGTAAAATGAAGTTGTTTTTTTTTTTTCCTTGGCACGATGCAGCTTGCAGGATCTTAGTTCCCCCACCGGGGTAAGCACCAAGTCCTAACTTCTGGACCGCCAGGGAAGTCCCAAAGGAAGTTTTTTTGTGTGCACTGTTTACTCTTTCTGGTTAGAACAAAACACATATGCATATACAAGCTATGAAATACAAATTCTGTAATTTTGGTGATTCTACATATGAAATAAATGCTGTTATATTTACCTTTAAAACTGCATTGTACAATATAAAGATGAATGGTAAAATTTAAATTAAAATTTTTTCTTTACTTAGTGTGACATTAAATAGCAAATACAAAACATGATAAGTCAGGAGAGAGACTGCGGAAGAGAAGGAAAACTCTATATTTGTATTTTAGTACTTTGATGGCACTCTTCCCTCCCCCTAGTGCTTTTTTTTTTTTCTCTTTTTTTTTGGCTGAGCCTTGGGGCTTGTGGAATCTTAGTTCCCCAACCAGGGATTGAATCTGGGCCCTCGGCAGTGAGAGCTCGGAGTCCTCACCACTGGACCGCTGGGGAATTCTGCCACCCCAATGCTTCTTGAACAAGGGCCTTGCATTTTCACTTTACACTGGGCATTGCAAATTATGTAGCTAGCTGTGGGTATAGAAACACATTTCATTCAGTTCCTCAGGTGGTTCCACGGTGAGATGGAGCAGCCCAGAGTGGTGGCTAGCCAAGTGATACAGCTGTCCACTTGGTCATTCTCTGTGCTGCTCCCTCGTCCTCCCTCAGTCTGCACCCCTGGATCACACACCCTAAAGGTCCAAACTTAAACCTATGTTGTGAGTTCTACTTTCTATGAAACTCAGGCTAAGACAGATGCTTTTTTTCCCCGTTCTCTATTTTTCAACTTCTCTATGTTAGAATGAAAAATAAATTTGATTTATTGTCCAAAAGGTAAAATGTAACTACATTCATTCATTCAACCAGTCAACCAGACAACAAATTAAGCATCTACTATGTGCCAGGATGATTTTTTTGTTTTTGTTTTTGTTTTTTTTGGCCACGAGGCACAGCATGCAGGATCTTAGTTTCCTGACCAGAGATTGCACCTGTGCCCCCTGCAGTGGAAGACGGGAGTCCTAACCACTGGACCTCCAGGGAATTCCCCAGGATGATTTTCCTAGGAACCCAAGGGACCAAAGTAGGACTGAAAACACTGCTGCAATGGGAAACACAGTGTCTCAGGTTGGAAGGGACTTCAGAAGTCTCAGGTTGGAAGGGCTTCTCTCTCTCCACTGAGTCACAGAAAAAGAATAATAAAGCTACATTTTGGCACACCTGATTTATAGGAAGATCAGTGGCTTATCATGCAAAGGGTCAGGAAGAACTTTCTAAGCAGAAGGAATAGCATGTGCAAAGGCCTTTGGGCACGACAAAAAAATCCTTATCTGAAATTGCTTGTTCATTTCTTCATTTTCCACCCCTTGCCCACTCGAATGCAAACTCCATGAGGGCAGGGGCTGTGTCTGGCTTGATCACAGCTGCATTCTCAGAAGCTAGCTCAGTGCCTGGAGGTTAGTAGAACTTGATCAATACTTAATGAATGACTAAATGAAGGACCTCAACTTCTGGTTTTATTAATATTTATATTATTTTAAAAAATTAACCAGGGTCTGTGCTGGATCCTGGGGCTAAAGAGAAAGAGTCCCGCCTCCCCGCAAAGATGATATGAAACAATGTGGAAAATACAGTGCTAGAGTTGCATTAGGGATTTTGTGGGAGCACAGAGGAGACATCTATTCTGGCCTGGGCAGGGGTGTCAAGGAAGGGCTGGGCTTTAAAGGACAAGTGGGACTTTGACAGGAAGTCTGGGGTCAGGGAGCATCCAGGGAGAAAGGGGAGAATATCAAGGCAGGAAAGAACATGGTGTGGGAGAACCATCCACAAGTTTTGAGTTGCTATAATGTGAACTGTGATACTTTTAGGGGCAAGGAGACAAGGTGAGGTACATAGCAGGGACCACACCAAGGAGGACCTTGAAGGTGCTTGGACCTTCTCCTGAGGCCAGCAATCTCCAAAAGTTTTGTTCAAATGAACTTAAAATACATACATTAGCAAATATGTCCTTAGCTGATATCTCCCAAAGCACGATGTACACTTAGGATGGATTTTTGTCATTAACTGACACCATTACTCTCACTTGGTCTGTATGTCTGAGCTTTGTCTGAGGTCAGTGTCATGTGAGGTAGCAGAGACTTCCTGAGGGAAGGGGGTCCACACCTGGGAGGGGTGGGCAGTGGGGTCCTTACCCCCACCTTTCAGAATTCTGCAATACACTGTGTGTGTAGTGTGTGCCTCTATCAGGCTAAGCAAACATAAATATCATGTTACCAGTTTTCCTATATTAGCCCCACAAAATGGACAATTGGCTTCAAAATATTCCTGCAAAGAAATGGCAAGTTCCAGATAATGCTAAAGTTACAACAGCGAACAAATAGAAAAGGGTGAAGCTGACAGTTCTCCTCCTCCTCATGTGAACTCCTGTCCTTGTCAGCCATGTTGTAAGGAATGTAATAATATTTGAGAAAAAAAAACTGATCAAAAAGACACTTTAGAGACCACTGTTTTAGGCAACCGGAAGCCAATGAACAGTTTTAAGGAGGAGGAAGATATAGGCATATTTGTGCTTTCAAAATATCACTCTGGGGAATTCCCTGGCGGTGCAGTGGTTAGGACTCGGTGCTTTCACTGCTATGGACCCGGGTTCGATCCCTGGTCCGTCAACTAAGATCCTGCAAGCCACGTGGTGTGGCCAAAATGGAAGTCCCGAGAAAAATAAATAACTTTATTGAAATACACTAAAGAAGATCTAAATAAATGGAGAGAGAAAAAACCCAAAAACACAAAATAAAATAAATAAGTGCAGAAATACATGTAAATATATATGTATATAAAAATATATATCAATATATACATCAATATGTACCATGTTAATGTTGATATACTCAATGACATAATGATGTTAACCCTCCCCCTAAGTAATTTACAGATTAATACAATTTTAGTAAAAATTCAAAAAAGCTTTTTTTCCCCTAAAACTTGACAAGGTGACTCTAAAATGTCACCTTGACAGTGCAAGATGCTCTTTTTTTTTTTTTTTTTTTTTTTGGCTATACTGCACGGCTTGCAGAATCTCAGTTCCCTGGTCAGGGATTGAACCCGGGCCACAGCAATGAAAACCCAGAATCCTTACCACCAAGCCACCAGGGAACTCCCACAAGATACCCCTGAAGAAGAACAAGGTGGGAGGACTGCCCCTACCAAATCAAGATTTATTATAAATCTTCAGTAATTTCAACTAATTTGATTTCCCAATTTCAGATCAATGCATCAAAATAGAGAGATAGGAATAACTCGTGGATTTATGGACACTTAATATATGACAGAGATGGCCCTATAGGTCACTGGGAGAAGGATGCACTATCCCATAAGTGGTACTGGGACAACTGCTTATCCTTATGGGAAAAAAATGAAATAGAATTCCTACCTCACACCACATACATATTTGAACTATAAAACTTTGGGATAACAATATAGGAGAAATTCTTTATGACTTTGGGTGACATAAAACTGCCACTAACACTATGGGAAAAGATTGATAAATTTGACTATATTAAAACTTAAGAATTTCTATTTATCAAAAAACAACAGAGAGAGGGTGAGAACACAAACCACAAACCACAAACCTGGAGAGGATATTTGCATCACATAAAATTAGCAAAGGACTAGTATCCAGAATATGTAAAGAATTCCTATTAGCTGAAAAGAAAAACAAACCACCTAGTTTTAAACAGGCAAAGACATGAATGGAACTTTTACAGACAAAGACTCCCAGATGGGTTATAACATATGAACAGATGCTCTACCTCATTAGTCACAGTAGTCAAAGAAATGCAGATTAAAACCACAATGAGAAATCATTTCATAACTGCCAGATTGGAAAAAAAATTGGTATGCTGATAAGGGCATAAAACAAGAGTTTTTATCCACTGCTGGTCAGAGTATAGACTGATGCAACCACTTTAGGAAACAGTTTCATATTACCTAGTTAAGTTGGACATGAGCATATCTGTTCAAGTAATTCAACTCCCAAATTCTATATCTATCTATATCTATATCTGTATCGATCTACACACACACATAAGAATGTTAGAGCAGTATTCTTTGTAGTAGCAAAAAACTGAAACAGGGACTTCCCTGCTGGCACGGTGGTCAAGAATTCACCTGCCAATGCAGGGGACACGGGTTCGATCCCTGGTCCGGGAAGACCCCACATGCCGCAGAACAACTAAGCCCGTGTGCCACAACTACTGAGCCTGCGCATTCCAGGGCCCGCATGCCGCAACTACTGAGCCTGCGTGCAGCAACTACTAAAGCCTACGCACCTAGAGCCTGTGCTCTGCAACAAAAAAAGCAACCACGATGAGAAGTCCGCACACCACAACAAAGAGTAGCCCCCACTCGCCGCAACTAGAGAAAGCCCACACGCAGCAACGAAGACCCAATGCAGCCAAAAATAAATAAAAAACAAAAAACCCCTGAAATAACCCAATGTCCATCAACAATAGAATGAATAAATAAGTGGATTAAACAGAAATGAAAATAAATGAACCATAGCTACAGTATATACATGACTCTCAAAAGCAATGTTGAAAGAGATAGCAACTTGCAGAAGAATATATACAGTATGATTTCATTTATACAAGGGCAAAACACAGTCAAAACTAAACAATGTATTATTTAGGAGAGTCATAGAGGTAGTAACATCCATTTTTAAAAAGCAAGGGAACGATAAAGGCATTAAACATTAATCACTGTAGTGGTAACTCCAGGGAGAAGGGGCATTAATTGAGAAGCGAAACAGGCAGTGTCTGGGGTAAGGTAGTGTTTTATTCCATGAACACTGGGGTTATCTGGATATAAGTGGTCACAATAGCCATAAGTGTGGGTGAGATGGGCCTGGAAGGTGGAGCGGAGTAAGAGAAAAAAGGAACATCAACACTTGAAGTCGCTAGTGAAGGATAGAAAGGTGCTTAGGCCAGAGAAGTTACCCTGTGGAGAGTGGGAGGAGAGTCAGGAAAGTGGAGGCCAAGGGCACATTGTGTGCAGCAGTGAGGTGAGTTGGGATGCAGGCTGAGGCACATCCTTTGGATTCAGCCAGGTTCCCTGCTGACCTTGGCTGGAGCAGTTTCAGCAGAGCCCTGGGGGTGGAGATCACACAGCTGAGGACTGAGTGGGTGGTGAGAAAGCACAGACACAGAATGGGTCAACTCTGAAAAAGTATGAGAAGGAGAGGAAGGAGATAGCAGCTGGGTGGATGCTAGGGCAGAGGGTTCCTAAAGAGATGTTAAAGAGTCTTCAGGTGGCCGATTAAAACCACAAGGAGATTTGCACACCCATCAGTTTAACAAAAATTTATGTCAGACTGACAAGTGGTGACAGGGATGTGGAACAACAAGCCCTCTCAGACACTGCTGGTGAGAGGATAAACTATTTTGGAAAACAATTTGGCAATACCTAGGAAAGTTAAAAACGTGCCTTCAGCTCAGAAACTTCACCCTTAAGTACACTTATGGCCCAGAGACACCTACTCATGGGCACTAAGAGACAATGTTCATTCTTCCATGTATGCAATAATGTCAGACTAGTCAGCAAACAGGAGAACAGATAAATTAATAGTGGGATGTAGACAATGAAATTCTATACAGCAGCAAAAATGAATACATTCAAAGTCTATGCATGACTCTTAACAGAAAAAAGCAAACTGCAGAAGGATAAGTACAGTATGGTACCATTTATATGAAGGTTTTAAACACAGAAAGAATTCTATGAAGCATTTAATGATTTATACATATGTAGTAAAAGTATAAACACGCATACAAATTTAACTAAACTCAGGATAGTGGGAGGAGGGTGGAAGGTCTAGGATGTGCTAGGAACTTGACATATTGCAATTTAGAATCTGTATGGTAGGTATCATTCTGCCCACTTTACTGAAGAAGAAACTGAGGTTCGGGGAAGTGAACTGGTTGGAATTTCAGTTTCACCCGGTTTTGACATTGGTGTTACTGGTTGAACGAATGAAAGAAAGAACGGCCTCGAGTTAGTTCTCAGGCCTATCCCCATCTCCCTTCGCTGCCCAGGGCGGGAGGTGGAAGGACCGCATGAGAAAAAAACTGCGCTCAGCGGGGACCAAAGTCCACTCCGGCCCCGCCCCCGTGCGTTTGCCCCGCCCCTATGGCTCCGCTCCGGCGGGACTCATGAATATGCAAGCTAGGGGAAGATATTTAAAGGCGCCGGCGCCACGCGCAGGTCCCTACCCGGCGCCGCCTGCCCCGCTCCAGTACCCAGCTCGCGGCTCGGCACCCTTCGCTCGTATCCATCACTCCGTGCGGAAACGCCGCCGGCATGTCGGACAAGCTGCCTTACAAAGTCGGTGAGTTCCAGGATGTGCAGTCGGCCGCGTCTGCTCCGCCTCCGCTGGGGGCCTGTTGGGGCGGCTGCCGCGGAGCCGACCCGGGGCGCTCTGAAGGACCCCCTTGAATCGCCGGCACGGCGCGGTCTTGGCCGCGCGAGGCCGTCTGGGGGTTGGAGTTCTCCCGCCGCCGCGAGCGGGTCTTCGGAGGCGGCCGCGGACTATGCGTCCCGGCGTGCCCCGCGAGGCCGGTGTAGCAGCGAGGCCCGCGGAGCGGCGAACTGGCGGCGTGTTCCGCCAGAGCCGCCTGGGGCAGGCGGGCAGCGCGCACCTGGCCACGGCCTGGGACCAGTGGCACCTGCCGGGACCTACACTAGGGGGCCTGGATCCTGCCTCCTGGGCCTGGACCGGCTCCTTGGCTAACTTGGTGGTCCCGGGCAAGTGCCCACCCTCTCTGGGCCTCCTACAGGGAAGGCGAGGGCCCCGGGGCCCCGAAGGGCACGTGGGGAGAGGCCTGGAGACTGAGCCCGAGGCCGGGCTAGTCCACTTACCAGGGACTTTGGGCTTGTTACTCAACCTCTTGGGGTCACCCACCTGGCCAGAAGGTACAGTCATACAGAGAATCTCGAAGAAATTTTGGAGTGGTTAGAAAAATTCTTCCTGCTCTTCTATGGATTGAAGCTGATACACTGATAGTTAATGTTTGTTGGGCGTTTACTATGGAATGGGCATTGCCTTCTACGTTTATTATAGATTAATTCATTTTATTCTAATGGGTTTTTAGGGTAGGGAGTATTAGTTTCTCATTTTATGATGGGTTTACTGAAACCCAGGAAAAAAGGTAACTTGCCCACATTTTTACAGCTGGGAGGTGGTGGAGCAGGATATGAACCCAGGCTGTGCCCACCTTTTCACCACTGTATGTAAGTGAACACATTTGGAATAACCCTAATGACCTTTCAGCAAAAACCAGTTCAGCCTGGATAGCAATTTTTAAAGTAAATTCAAGACACCATTCAACCTGGAGAAAAGCATCATTCATGGAGCACTTGCTATGTATCTGGGGATTTACATTTGTTTACAGAATGATCTTTAGAGGTGGACTTTATCTCATGATACAGAGGAAGAAACTGAAGCCCTAACAGGAAGTGACTTGCAAAGACTGTGGAAAATAACAAGCTGTCAGTAGTAGTTTATCAAGTAGCAGGCCAGAGAAGGTTATTGTCCCTATTGTGTGGATGAAACTGAAGCCCAGAAAGATTAAGTCAAGGTCCAGTGGCAGAACTGGAATGGGGACATGTTACACTGTGGAGAGTTGGATGGGTTAGGGTTGAGGGCTTTGGGTTGTGTGGCAGCAGATAAGGCTGCATTTGGAAGTGGAGGAGCTTGGCTAGGTAGGGTTGGAGGAAGGACGCCTCCATCAGGGAGGGCACAGTGTGCCCGACCTTGCCCATATGGCATCTTCTTTAATCCTCAGGGCTCATAGAAGGTTAGGGATCATTATTCCCACTTTAGAGATGAAGAAACTGAGACTCAGAGAGGGTTTTGCTATTATGCCTCTTAGCTTGTCCTGGGACAGGTGTTACTGCAACCTCTGCAAGTCCTCAGCTCTCCTGGGCACCAAAGCTTAGAATGCCAGACCCTCCTGTGCCCTTGGAGTTGAGGAACCCACGAAAACACCAGGGCTGACACAGCTGTCCTGAGAGCAGTGAAAGAGTTCTTTTTGGCTAGAGGGACAGGTGGTGGCAGAGGGGGTGAAGCTTAGGATAGGACAGGAACCATTGTCCACTACTGCTGTGCCCCTCCCAGGAGCCTCTGGCTCTAGCCCTCCCTGGCCACCAGTCCTGCCTCTGCCATTGACTGGCTGTGGAACCTGGGGCAAACCCTTCTCTGAGCGTTTCCTTATGGGTAAATGCTGGGAGTTGGACTAGGTTCAGATTTGTTTCTTGTTTGCTAACCCTGTCTCGTGCCAGCCCCTTTCGTGGACCTTCTCTCATTCAGTCCTAACAACAGGTGTGGTTGGTAAACATTTGTGGACCCCTTCTCTGTGCCAGGCCCAGCTGGGCACTAGAGATACAAGGGTGACTCAAGGATGAGGGTGGGACAGACATGCATACGGATAATACAGTAGTATTGTCTCCATTTTATAAGTGAGGAGATCTGCCCAATTCTCTGTCCCTGTGGCCACCACCCCAGTCCTGGTCTCCCTCCTCACAGGTCTCCCCGGGTCTCTTGCTCCACAGATACATGCAGCAACCAAAGAGGGCTTTTCGGAAGACAGGTCTGGGCATGATACTCCCCTTAAAACTCTATAGGAATAAAGTCCTGATTCATCTTCTTAACTCCCTCTACTAGAGTCACCCTGGCACACTCTGTTCCTCCAGCAACAATATACCAAGTTCTTTCCTGTTTCCAGGTTTTTGTTGAGCCCCTGCTGTGTGCCAGGTACTGTATCAGGTGCTCGGGGAGGAGCCTTCCAGGGTAAGAGAGTTGCTTGGTTAAAGCCCTGAGGTGGGAATGAGTTTAGCTCACCCGGAGGTTCGAGTGGTTAAGCAACTAGAGAGGGGGAGAAGAGGGTGGAGAGATGTGGGAGAAGGGCGGGCAGTCACCTGGGTAGGACTCTAAAGCCCTGTGATGAGTTAGGATTTTATTCATGGTTAAGGGGAAGCCATTGGATGTTGGCTTGTTTTTTACTTGAGCAGAAGAATGGAGGTGATATATTTTAAAATTGAAAAGTTTGTTTCTCTGACTCCTGTGGGGAGAATAGTACGTGGGAGCAGGGAGACCAATGAGGAGGTGGCTTCAGTGATCCACGGTGGTGAGAGGCTGTTGGATTGCTTGTATTTGGGCTGTTGAGCCAACAGTGTGCTGATGGGTTGAAAGGGGGTGCAAGGGAGAAAGAGAAATCAAGAAATCGTAAGTTCCTGGCTGGAGCAGCTGGTCGAATGGTGGTTTCATTTCCTAAAATGGGAAGATTTGGGGAGTGACAAGTTGGGGGCTGAGGGCAAGGAGGCACAAGGGCTCAAACTTGACACATAATCCAGTTGGGCATCCAAATTGAGATGCTGAATAGGCAGTTGGATTATATGAGTCTCAAGTTCAGTGGAGAAGATTGGGCTGGAGATGAATGTGTGGGAGACATTTCCATAGAAAAGGTATTTCAAGCCATAAAATGGGATGAGCTCATCTGATAGGAGAGAAGAGGGAGATGATGAAGCCCTGAGGGCTTCCAAACTTTAGAGTCTGTAACAGGAAGAGGAGCCAGGAAGGTGATAGGGAAGCCACAGAAAGACAGGCATAGAAGCCAAGCCAAGAAAGGGTTTCAGAAGGAGAGAGTACTCAGTGCTATTCGTGCTGCAGGGAGAAACTAATTGACCATTAGTTTTGGGGATTAGGCCTTAAAGAGACCTTGAGAAGAGCAGTTTTAGTGGAGTATTGAAGTCATCAAGGAGGTAAAATGATACAGGATCAGGCCCCACAGAGCAGAGACAGCTCTGTCTGTTGTAACAAAGGAATGCCTGGTCTGTAACGACATGTGAGTAGGACTAGTGGATTCCCTGGAGGAAGAGTGGCATAGTTCTGAATCCTTCTCGATGAGTTGTGAAGTGAGGTCATCAGTTGATGAGGAAACGTTAGAAGTCTGGAGTGGAAAAGGTGGTAGATTTACTAAGAAGATGTAATAGGATTGCTGGAGTGTCCCTTGAGATTTGTGGTCTTAATAAATGAAACTCTTGGTGTGGTCATCATTTTCCTCCTGCTGGGCTCAATGACTTGGGTGCAGTGGAGGGCTGGGTTTAACCAGGGTGGGAGTTTTGCTGAGGAGTTCTCAGAGAACAAGAGGGTAGAAGGGACAGTGGAATCTAAATTGTGGAAGATGTTGAGAACATGAAGGGTGCAGTGAGGGACAGTGATAATCGGTAGGATAAATGGATTAAAGGTTCTGACCTGACCCGTTGCAGCTTTATTGGAGTTTGGGCTCTAGACAGAGAGTTTTGGAAAGATGGGACATGGCCAGAGTCGGTTGCTTGAAATCAAGATTTCCAAGGGAGAGTATCATGGGTGATGGCCTGCCAACGTGGGCAGGGGTGGAGTGGGTGTGTGCTGAGGCACACTGGGAGTACTCCCTCCCATGGGGGGGGTATATTTCATCTGTGAAGTTGTTTAGATGTACAGTAGGAAGCAGAGTGACTTAGTTGGTTTTATTATTTCTTACTAAATTCTCTATAGTCCTTTCCCTCCCACCCACCACCCCGTTTGGGTGATTGGCAGGATCTAAGCTCCCCTAAAGATAAAAATCACGGGAGTTCCAGGCCCCATCCTAGACCTACTGAATTTGATTCCCCAGGGGAGATTTGTAAGCATGCCAGATGACCCTTATCAGGGAAGTTTGCAAACACTGCCCTAGGGACTGACCTTGAGAATGGGCTAGTGTGGCAGGGGAAGGAGGGTGAGATTATAAGGGAGAGGAGTAGTATTCATTGTACTATGCCATTTTATATAAGGGACTTGAGTGCCCGAGAATTTTGGTGTCCACAGGCGTTCCCAGAACCAATCCGCTGTAGAGACCAAGGGATGACTAATAACATCAAAGCCAGAGAATGTAGATTAGTGTCAAAGTCCCAATGATCATGCTAACTGAACCCCAAAATTCAGCAGTTAACCCACCAGTTACAGGCAGGGCGGGCCTGGGTAGGTCTCTATGTGGAAGAACACACTTCCTGCAGGTAGGTTGGCTGCTGCTTGCTTGCAAAAGAAGGGAGACCTGAACTGCGCATGCCCAGTTTATTCCTCCTAAGTTTACTAGTTAGACAAGTCACTCCACCTTCCCTGGGGCAGAGAGAGGCCCAGAGTGTTAGTTACACAGATGAGTTCCCTCAATGTGGAGAGAAACATTAGGACTGGAGAAGCATTTTTATATCTTCAAGGAGATCAAGGAGCTGTGCTGAGTCCAAGGTGTTAGATTATATCATTTATGAGTGCTGAAGTCACCAAGAGTGTTGACTAGGAATGTGGAGACCCAGGAGCTAAAATCTTGAGGGAATGAGGACGTTGGTAGGTGGCAGCAGAAAGGGTAGCAGGAGGTATATATAGGCTGATAGCTATTTTTCAAGGGGGCGCTTACCTGTGTTGTAATATTCATGGTCCTGTGTGCTTCTTTGATTAAATGTGTTCTCCCACAAGGCTGTAAGTAAGCTGTGGTTACTGGCAGGAACCATGTCTTTCTTTTTTGACTGCCCTGGCTCCATAAATCCCTGTTGCATGAGCGAGAGTTCAGTGACCAGATTACCCAGTCTAGTGCTTCGAGTCCTCAAGTGGATGAGTGCTGAGTGGCGGTGCTTTGTGGTTCGTGGGATGAGGTGGCTCACGAACTCCCATCCATCCTGCCCCTACAGCTGACATCGGCCTGGCCGCCTGGGGGCGCAAGGCCCTGGACCTCGCAGAGAATGAGATGCCGGGCCTGATGCACATGCGGGAGATGTACTCGGCCTCCAAACCACTGAAGGGCGCCCGCATTGCCGGCTGCCTGCACATGACCGTGGAGACAGCTGTCCTCATTGAGACCCTCGTTGCCCTGGGTGCTGAGGTGAGACCCGCAGCAGCAGTTCTTGTGCAGTGGGGAAATCCAGTCTTGTGCCCCCTCAGGCCCAGCAGG
This sequence comes from Hyperoodon ampullatus, assembly GCF_949752795.1. NCBI lineage: Eukaryota > Metazoa > Chordata > Mammalia > Artiodactyla > Ziphiidae > Hyperoodon > Hyperoodon ampullatus. The sequence continues at coordinate 64,124,616 of NC_136927.1, read as the reverse complement.
GGGTCCAGCTACAGCCTTGTCACAGTGCCCCCCACCTCCATTTGTCGTGACTGCTCTGCAGATTTTCTCTCGCTGGGAAGACGGCGTCTGACTGCCCTCAGTTCACATTCTCCTGACTGGGGAGCTCTGATAGGAAAAACTCAAGCCTGGCGTCCTACTGAGTCATCGAAGGACTGGCTCTCCTAGGCCTTCCTGGGGTCACGTGCCTGCCCTTGGCCAATCATGGCTGCTGGAAGGATGGCGCGCTCTGATTGGTTCAGCCTGGGTTATGTGTACCAATGATTGCAGCTCTTCCAACTTCTCTGGGGGCAAGATGTTTCCCAAAGCAGGGGGCAGGGCAGAGCAGAGCAGCAAAAGCCAGCTACAGAACACACCAGGTTTCAGTCCTTGCACCTCTTCTTTCTTTTCTACACTCACACTCTTGGCAATCTGATTTTATGGCTTTAAATACTGTCTATATGGTGATGACTCCCAGTTATATGTACTAGCCTGGACTTCTCCCTGGAACTCCAGACCTGTATACCCAGCAGCTGATGTATCACCTCCATCTGGAGGTCTGATTGACCTCTCAGTCTCAACGTGTCCAAAGGAACGCGATTTCCTTCTCTTCTTGGAGGCTTCCCCGTGTAGGCAGATGCAGACTTCAGCCTTACAGGCCCTCTCAGTTCAGAACCTGGGGTCGTCCCTGACGCCTCTTGCTCTGTTACTCCAACAACGAACCCTGCAGCAAATCCTGTCAGCTCAGCCCTCAAAGTACACGCATCATCACCTCCACTGCTAGAGGTGCATTTCTTGTCTGAAGTCTAACAACAGCTTCTGCCCTTGTCTCCTTGCTTCCGTGTGGAGCCTTTTCCCTTCCACACAGCAGAGCCATGTTTTAACATAAGTTGGGGCTTGTCAGTGCTCTGGCTCCCATCCACTCCCATCCACTGGTTGCCATTTGCAACTCAGCCTGAGGTTGCAGAGCTGGCTGGATGTAGATCCCGAGCCTCTTGGCCCTAGCTCCAGGGCGTTTTCTTATCCCTGTCCAGTGACCTTGGTCTTCTGAACTGTCTGTGACCAGCCCTGTTTTGCTGGCTCTTTCAGGTGCGGTGGTCCAGCTGCAATATCTTCTCCACCCAGGACCATGCAGCAGCTGCCATTGCCAAGGCTGGCATTCCAGGTGAGGCCAGCTTGCTGCTGGGGGATGCAGGAATGCATGAAGTGGCTCTGCTTTTCCCTGTTTGCTTCACTGACTTTTACTGCTACAGACTTCCCTGCGGTAGAGGAGAGGAGTCATGGCCACAGAATCCTAGCCTAGTGACCCATTGGAAAGAACTGTTTTGTCCAACTGTCATCTAAAATCCTATTGAAGGCACTTACTTGCCCAGTTCAAGTCATGTGATCAGGAAGGGTGGGATCTAATGATTGGGAACCACATGATGTTGAAGAGGGGAAATTCTTTAAAGGAATGATGTGGGTCTGTTTCCGAAAGAATCAGGGAGGGATACTGGGCAGAAAAACAGTCCCAGAGGTCCATTGCATAGTATCTGATGGTCTAGGGTGCTGGGGAAATACCAGGACCAAAGAGGAAAGACTTTCTCACAAGCTGCTGGGGAAATAGGCACAAGTATGCCTGGGCTTGAGGAGGGCAGTGGTTGGTTAGCTCTGATGATGATGAAGTAGGACATTCACAGTTCCTTCTAACCAGCCACAGGTGGAGGGTAAAGAGTGGGGGAGGACCTCTCCAGAGACTGACCAAGGCTGGATCGGCCTGTCCCCAACTCCTCAGCCTGGTTTGGGCTCCATAGCCCTTTTCTGGGAAAGGTTTTGTTTTTCATACCATTGTCTGCCCCAGTTTGGGGGAGGGGAAGCTGGCCCTGCTTTGGCAGGTATCCTTTGCTCACAGGAGGTTCATGGGAGCCCCACACCTGTGTCTCAGTTGTCCCATATGATGGGAGGAGCCTGGGCTGGCAGTCAGGAGCCCTGGGTTCTTTTTTTTCGGCTGTGCCATGCGGCTTGCGTGATCTTAATTCCCTGACCAGGGATCAAACCTGGGCCCCTAGCAGTGAAAGCGCAGAGTCCTAACCACTGGTCTGCCCTCGAATTCCCAGGAGCCCTGGGTTCTGATGCCTGCTCAGGAATGCCATGCTGAGTGATCTGGGCACATCTTAGCCCCTCTCTGGGCATCTGTAAGTGATGATGATGGTAATGGCTGCCTCACAGGGTTTCTGTGAGGAAAAATGAGATGGGGCATGAAGCAGTTAGAGTAATGTCTGGCACAGAGAAAGTGCTCCATACATGGTAGCTGCTGTTAGTAGTTTTTGGCCAGACTTTGCCTAGGATAACCTACCACAGAGACTGCTGGCCCATCAAGTCCTTTCAGTGCATAATGAATCTTGGATCTTGTCTCGCTTGGGTCCACCTGAGTGTGGCTTCCTGCCCCTGTGCACCTCCATCCTAGCAGTAGGCATGTGGGTAGGAGCCCTGGTCACTGGGTTGGGGGCCCAGACAGAAGAGGTAGGAAAGGAAATAATTATTTCCAGATACCTATATATGGGGGGGGGGGTGTCTGTACTTGGCCTCTGTCTCATAATCCATACTATTATAGATGAGGAAACTGAGGCTCAGAGAGGTGAAGTGATTTTCCCAAAGTCACACAGCTGGTGAGTGCAGAACCAGGACTTGCACTCAGATTTCTCTGGCTCCACGTTGTGTTCTTACCGTTGCTGAGTCCTCAGAGGTGCTAGAGGTGGCAGGCGACGGGAATTAGGAAGGAGATAGTATTGGCTCTAGCCAGGTGGGTCCCTGGAACAAGTGCCAGTGGGGAGGGCCAGGCCCTGATGTGCCACTCACTCTCCAGTGTATGCCTGGAAGGGTGAAACGGACGAGGAATATCTGTGGTGCATTGAGCAGACGCTGTACTTCAAGGACGGGCCCCTCAACATGATTCTGGACGATGGTGGTGACCTCACCAACCTCATCCACACCAAGTACCCACAGCTCCTGTCAGGTGAGTAGGACGGGTGGGTGGGCTGGGTGCTAGTGGTTTAAACGGGGCCTGCTTGCCCACCTGAAAGCAGCAGGCCTGGCAGGACTCCCAATGCCTCCAGCAGCAGATTCTGTGGAAGATGGGAGAACAGCAGGCTCCTGTAGGCGTGCTGGGGCCTGGCCTCGGGGCTGGGTGGCTAGGGGAGGCCTGGCTGGCCCAAGGGCAAGCCAGGGCCAGGGCTGAGAACAGCTGGGAAGGCGTCAGCTTTGTTAAAAGCAGGTGGGCAGGAAAGTGGGGTAGTGTAGTGAGTGCAAAGGCCCTGAGGCAGGAAAGGATAGCCCATTCATGAAACAGAAAGTTAGCCAGCATGGCAGCTTCCTTCACTGGGGAGAATTGCAGGTTGTGGCTGGAGCTTTAGTGAAGGTCAGATGTGTAAAGACTTAATAGAATAGATTGAGAAAAGAGTTTGGCTTGATCCTGAGAGTAAAGGGAAGTAGTTGGATGGTACTGAAAAGACTTCCCTGCAAATGTACATGTTAAAAATGGCTGCTGTGTAGAGGATGAGTTGTGGCTGGGACTAGGGCAGTGACAGTGCAAGTGGAGAGTTCGGGGGTTGTTGGGAGGTAGAATCCTTAGGCCTGGTGATGGTAGTGGCTCCTCCCTCATGCTGGCCTAGGTGATTAGGTGGACTGTGGTGTCCGTTACAGAGATAGGAACCCAGAAGGAGGAGCGGCTTTAGGAGGCAAAGATGAGGAATTTGGGTGAGTTCAGCTGTGGGCTCTCTGAGGCTCTTGGAGTTTCATCTCAGAGGCCACCCTGTCCCTTGGGCTACTCCTTCCTGGCCTGAAATTCATCCCCTCCTCTCTTGTTCAGGCATCCGAGGCATCTCTGAAGAGACCACAACGGGGGTCCACAACCTGTACAAGATGATGGCCAACGGGATTCTGAAGGTGCCTGCCATCAACGTCAACGACTCTGTCACCAAGGTGAGCCTGTGGGGCAGTGATGGCTCCAGCTGTTGGTTCCCAGAGCAGCTCAGGAGTAGGCCCTGCAGAAAGTCCCCTGGGAAGGCTGCAGGCTAGGGGCTTAGCCCTTATTTGAGGGGGGAAAGGGGTTGTAGACTTAGGGTAGTAAGGCAAAGCATTGAAGGCGTTAGAGGCAAAGAACTGTGCAGTGAGCCTCAGAGCTGGGCATCAAGAGGTTTAACGTGAAGCAGATTCTTTGACCGGACAATCTCTCATAGCTGATCTGCAGGAAGCCTTCTGGACTGGCAGAGAAAGGCCAGGGAGAGTCGTGGGACTGTGCAGGCCAAGGGGCACATGAGCACATTAGCTGGTGGGGAGAAGTCCCAGGAGGTGATCAGCCCAAGGCCCACCAGGCTGCGATGTTGAGAGTGGGTCTGAGGCCCCAGGGCCTCGCCTGCCCCCATAGCCGCCTTGCCCCCTCTCCTTTCAGAGCAAGTTTGACAACCTCTATGGCTGCCGGGAGTCCCTCATAGATGGCATCAAGCGGGCCACGGACGTGATGATTGCGGGCAAGGTGGCGGTGGTAGCGGGCTATGGCGACGTGGGCAAGGGCTGTGCCCAGGCCCTGAGGGGCTTCGGGGCCCGTGTCATCATCACGGAGATCGACCCCATCAACGCGCTTCAGGCTGCCATGGAGGGTATGATAGGGTGAAGGTTGGTTGTCAGCCACTGGGGCCAGAGGCGGGGCAAGGCCACCCTGGATGACGCACAGACACTGTCTCTACACAGGCTATGAGGTGACCATCATGGATGAGGCCTGTCAGGAGGGCAACATCTTTGTCACCACCACGGGCTGTATCGACATCATCCTCGGCCGGTAGGCGCCAGGCGGGGGGTCCCAGGGAGTGAAGGAGGGGGCAGGCTTGCGGCTGCTCTTGGTCCCTGACAGTCTGTCACAGGCTGGGGCTCCTCCACAGGCACTTTGAACAGATGAAAGATGATGCCATTGTGTGTAACATCGGACACTTTGACGTGGAGATTGACGTCAAGTGGCTGAATGAGAACGCTGTGGAGAAGGTGAACATCAAGCCCCAGGTGAGAAGCCCCAGCCCTGCCAGCAGGCTTGGTGGATGGAGCGCCGAGGGGGGCGTGCTCCTGGGCTGGCCGTCAAGGAAGTCAGATGACGAGGCTCTGGCAACCTGGGCAGTGGGATGGGCGGAAGAGGGACAGGTTTCAGGGCTGCTTAGATTGGAATCTTGGAGTGAGGCCAAGGCATCCCCATTTTTAAAGGTCCCAAGATGGTTCTGATGTGCAGCCAAGGTTGAGTACCACTGCATTCAACTTGTTACTAGGCATGGTGATTGAGAACGTGGGATCTGTCCTCAGACTGTCCAGGCTCATGTTGCAGCCACTTTGTAATGTGTGGCTCTGCACAAAGAACTTAACCCTTTAAACTTCAGTTTCTTTATCTGTGGAATGGGGATAATAGCAGTACTTAATTTACAGGGTTGTTAGTAGGATTAAAAGTGATAATTTTATATATATATATTGTGTATATATGTATGTATATATGGTTATATGTATGTTCTTAGCCCAGGGCATGTGCCAATAATAATAACATTAGCTAATACGTAGTACTTAAACTAAGTGCCTTGTACATGTCAGCTCTTTAAATTCTCACAGCAGACCTATGAGGTCTGCCGCTCAGGGTTGCATAACAAATACTGGCTCTTATTAATTGTGTGTGCCAGGCCCTGTGCTGGAGGTTGTTCTGGAGCAGTCCAGGCCCTTTGTGGGCCCTGCTGGAGGTCGGGAGGCCTGCTGGACAGGAGGGTAGGATGAGGATAGGGGTGGACACCGGGAGCTGTGCCCACCAGCCCTTACCGCTGTGCTGCCCACTTGTAGGTGGACCGCTACTTGTTGAAGAATGGGCGCCGCATCATCATTCTGGCCGAGGGCCGGCTGGTCAACCTGGGCTGTGCCATGGGCCACCCCAGCTTCGTGATGAGCAACTCCTTCACCAACCAGGTGCTGGCGCAGATTGAGCTGTGGACCCACCCAGACAAGTATCCCATCGGGGTCCACTTCCTGCCCAAGAAGGTGGGTTCCTACCTCCACCCCTGGCCAAGGGTCATGTGTCCAGCCCTGGGCTCTCCATGCAGGCCTTGCCAGAGTTCATACAGTACTCGCCTCTCTACTCTCTTGAAGATCTTCACAGGGTCCTCCGCAGGGCAGAAATCATTCTCTCCATTTAACAGAGGAGGAAATTGGGGCCCAAAGCAGGGAATAACTCCCAGAGTGGCAGGGCTGGGTGGTGAGAGGAGCATGGGCTTTGGAGTGAGACACACCCAGGTTTGAATCTCACCCTTACCACTTGGAGGCTGTGTAACTGTGCCTCCATTTCCTTATCTGTAAAACGAAGGTGATAGTATCTGCTTAAGGATTGTGAGGAGTTCCTTAGATCACAGGTCACAAACCCACATGCCCAGAGGGATTGGGCAGGTAAATGGGCTGGGTGGGAACTGACCAAAGAGCACGTGCCCCAGTTGAAGAGGTTGGCTGCCTGTCATCAACCTGGACCCATTGGACCAGGGCTCCTGCCGTTTCAAAGGAAGCTAGATATCAATTTTTAAATATAACCAGGTTGGTTAACTTGGACGTGTTTGTAAGCCGAATGCAGCCTACAGGCTGCGTGATTGTGGCCTTGGAATGGGATGATGCCACTAACACACTGAGCATGGCACCTGACGTGTTGTGAGTGTGTGGTCAGATTAACCATGACAATGAGGTCATCTGATGTCAAATCCAGTGCTTGTCCTAACACCCCCTGCAACTACCCTCTCCCACAGGTCAGAACACTATGTTTTAGTCCTGGCTTTTTTTTTTTGCCAGTGTCATGGGTGAACTTGGCTTTGCTACTTTGCCTGACTGGGCCTCAGTTTCTCTCTCAGCTAAATGGTAAGAGTAGCTCTTGCTTCCAGCCCTTGGCTGCTGGAGAGGCTGCGGTGGAGTCTTCATACCACTCTTCCCACCCTTTGAAAAGCTGGTCTGCCAACTGATGAGAAGTAGGAAGAGGCTGGGTTGTCTGCCCCCGAGCCAGCCAACTCGTTTCCCCCTAGTCTTCCTCAGGCACTGTCTTGCCTGACCAGGTGTTTTACCTGTAAGGGCCTCAAGGGGCTGTCCTGTCCTGGGCAGCCTGCCAGGTCCCCATGCTGGTTGTGCGGTTAAAAAAGTCTCATTCGACCCCTCATCTGATCTCAGCTGGAGGAAATACGACTGTGAATATAGTGAGAGATTGGGCAGGCCTTTAAAATGAAGCTGGGGTTGGAAGTGAGAAGGCAAAGAGCTCACCTCCTACCCCAGCACCTGGCCCCATCCTATCTTCTTCCTTCATCACTGCCAAGATACGGGTTGGGGACAGGCTCTACATCTCACATGCGAGATGTGGGAGAGGGATTACGTACCTTGGTTAACAGTGACAGAGAGAGCAGCCACCATTTCTTAAGGTACTTGCACCAAGCGCTCTTGACTATCACTGATCTCTGTACCAGCTCTGAGAGACCCAGCCTACAGATGAAGAAACTAAGCTTCAGAGGGTGACTTGCCTCCACAGCTGCCAAGTATTGGGCCAAGAGTACGTCCCACCCCTGCCTGTCCAAGTTGTTAACCGTTATGTCCTCCTGGGTACGGGGAGCAGGGAGAAGGTAGGGTGTTCTCGGCTAGGCCAGGCCAAGAGAAGGGAGCATTCGTTGTGTCCTCTGGGCACTGGAGACCTTCATTCTGCCTCCAGAGCTGACGTGGCCTTAGGACTTAGGGCTGGGCTCTGCTCCTGCCTTTGCCTGCCTCTCCCCAGTTTCTTCATTTGTTAAATAGAAGAATAAACCCTGGCCTCCTTTTTAAGGGTGTTTGTGAGCCTCTAATGAGACCGTGAGTGTGAAACCACTTGGGAATGTAAAGCTGTCTGGGCTGGGCTGTGGTTAAAGGCTATTGTGCCATTATGGGATGGGACTTGGGGGTAGGAAGAGGCCCCACCCGGAGCTGGATGCTGAGTAAGTGAGAGCCCCGCTTAGGGTTGATCCTTCTCTAAGTACAGCCACTTGCCCTTCTTCTCAGGCCCCCTTTATGCATTTCAGCACTGGTCAGACTTAGAAATAGGCCTTATCTAACCCCAGCCTCTGTCCTCCTTGGTTTCTGTTCTGTCTCTTCAAAGCTGCCTTGGAGACCATAACTTGAGACAAGTTATGGGACTTTGGAGCCAGGTGGACCCTGGATTCAAATCCTAGCTCTGTCATTAACTAGCTTTGTGACCTTGGGCAAGTCATTCCACCTTTCTTTTTTTGTTTGTTTGTTTGTTTTGCAGTACATGGGCCTCTCACTCTTGTGGCCTCTCCTGTTGTGGAGCACAGGCTCCGGACGCGCAGGCTCAGCGGCCATGGCTCACGGGCCTAGCCGCTCTGCGGCATGTGGGATCTTCCCAGACTGGGGCACGAACCCGTGTCCCCTGCATCGACAGGCAGACTCTCAACCACTGCGCCACCAGGGAAGCCCTCATTCCACCTTTCTGAGCCTTGATTTCCACATCTGTGAAAGGAGATGGCAATTTTTTTATTAGTCAGGATCCTTTCGGTGGCAAGTGGTAGATAGAAACCCTATTCAAACTGGTGTATTAGTTATCCGTTACTGTATAGCAATTTAAATCCAAAACTTACTGGCTTAAAACAGTAAACATTTATTATTTCAGTTTCTGTGGGTTGAGAGTTTGAGAGCAGCTTAATTCATGAGGTTGTAGTCGAGATGTCAGCCAGGGCTGCAGTCATCTGAAGGCTTGACTGGAGCTGGAAGATCCACTTCACATCACTGTTGGCAGGTGGTTCCTTGCCACGTGAGTATCTCCATAGGGCTGCTTAAGTTTCCTCATAAGATGGCAGCTGGCCTCCCCCAGATTCAGGGGGAGAGCAAAGGAGGAGGCTGAAGTGCCTTTTAGGACCCAGTCTCCAAGTCACACACCATCACTTCTGCTTTATTTTATTCATTAGAATTGAGTCACTCAAGGGGTGAGGAATTAGGCTCCACCTCTTGTAGGAAGGAGTTTTATGAATTTATAGACAAAGATTTTAAAGACGTATATTTTGGAAGGCAGCTATGCTCACCACTATACCACCAGTGCTAAGGATGTATTTTGAAACAAGCACAACCAGTGTAATCTAAAAAGGAACTCTGTTGGTTCTGTAATGGAGGAGTCTAAGATTCAGACACTGGATCCAGGGATCCATTGGCATCAGAGCTCTTTCTCTGTCTCTTGGCTCTTTTTTCCCCCTACATTCACTTCACTTGTCAAATACACTTGCCCCTGGTGAGCAGAGACTGATAGCCTCCCTGTTTAGGAATCCTGAAAGCCCCTGTCATGAAAATATGTCCTGTCCATAGATAAATTCCAGAGAAGCATTTTGGTTAGCTGCTTAGGTTGGTGGAGGGTAAGGAAGGAGATGTAATTGATTGTCCCATTAGGGCTGCTTGGAGGGGAGGATGTAGCTTGGTTCCCCCTTGCAGCAGGGGAGCTGAGTAGCCAAAAGCCACACTGGAGGCTGGCTGTGAGGATAGAATGAAGTAATATGCTTAACGCTCCGCAGATGTCACAACAGAACAGTTTCTGCCTCTTTTGGCAGCTGGATGCAGGTAAGGGATCCCAGAGCATGGCACTGATTCCAGCTTTTTCTGTGTTTCTCCCCAGCTGGATGAAGCAGTCGCTGAAGCCCACCTGGGCAAGCTGAATGTGAAGCTGACCAAGCTGACTGAGAAGCAGGCGCAGTACTTGGGCATGTCCTGTGATGGCCCCTTCAAACCTGATCACTACCGCTATTGAGAACCAGGCCTGCCCTTTGCCTTCCAGCTGCTGTCCTTGCCTGGGCCCCACCTCTCCTCCCCAAGAGCAAATGGCACCACCTTTGAGATTGGTTTGATAATGTTCCCCATCACCTCCCTGGGGCTAGTCACTCAGTCTTTGGCCTCTGCTGCATCCTTCATACTGTTCCAAGTGTGGCAGGGGGAATTGAGAAGTCCCTCCTCAAGCCCTGGTCATGATAGAGGTACACAGGAGTTACCCACAGGGAGCCATGAGCTCAGGGGTTTTGGAACTGCTCACTCAGTCAGTCCTTCCTTAGGCTGGAAGTTGGCAGTGGTGTTCACAAAGCCCATGCACTTTACCATCCAGGCCCTCACTTGGCCTATGGACTTTATACCCATGTTCTTGGTTTACAGGTTCATTGGTTCCTCAGCCCATGACAGATGAGAAGGAGCTATGTCAAAGGGTGTGGAGGACCTGTTGGAGTTTGAATGCTCCTGAGAGCCCAGCTTAGTGCTTGGCATTCTCTTAAACCTCAGAACGATGAGGTTGGTACTTTTAGTCCCTATTTTACAGGGGTTGGAATATATTGTTAAGGGATAGCCAAGAAAGGACGAGAGAAGTGACAGCCAGAGGTTGAGAGGGGCCAGAGAAACGTAAAAGTGCATTGTAACTCGATGTTCTCATCACAACTCTGGGTCAAAAAGAGATTAATTTCGTTTATAATGTTAAAAGAGAGCAAGAAGGTGGTTAATAAAAATTTTGGTGCCTAAAAGAATTTTGAGCCTTTATTTTGTAGATAATCCACTGCCAACAATGTGTGGTGTAAGCCAAGGGGTAATAGTCTGATGTGCTGTAATAGTGTGCTGTGTTGCAGTGTGGGGTGACAAGGGCTGCAGGCACACCCTTGGGCTTGGAAGACTGGGTAAAATGAAGAGAGAACTCTTGTGTCTTCAGGTGTGTCTTTTGTAAACAGCCTGTTTTTTACCCAACCTAAGAGTCATTTAATAGGTGAGATTAACCTATTTATATTTATTGTAATCTCTGTTTGTATTTATTTCCTCTACCTTATTTTCTTCTATTTCAATTTATAATTTCGTTTTCTCCCCATTTCCACTTTGGCTTGATCCACTGCTCCTTGGGGGAATGTTGTTTATTGAGCACCTACTGAGTGCTAGGTGCTTTGTAGTTTCATTATTCTCACAACAAGCTTAGTAATATTATTATCCTAATTTTATGGATGAGAGTGGAGACTTATAGAAGTTAAGCATCTTTCCTAAAGTCCACAGTTACAACTGGCCTCATCATGATTCAAATCACAGGAAGGTGAGTGGGAAATGGGGTGCTCTATTTGTCTAAATTGTCATTTACTGAACCCCTGTTCTGGTCTTGGAAGTGAGAGAAAAACAAGAACCCACCTGGGAAGGGTAACTAGAGACTATTCTAAGGGTCATCCACTCATGGAAGGCCTGATGGGGATGCTGGGATGTTTGAGACCTAACCCCAGCCTGCGGGGAATCTCAAGCTAGAAGGAGAAGGCAGGCATACAAACAGCTTTGCCATCTCTTGGCACTTCCCTTTCTCTGCTCAGCTTTAGAGTTCAGTGCCTGGCAGCACTGAAAGGCAGGAGGGAAAAGGTGATGCTTGAATTGGATTTTGTTGTTTTGTTTTTTAATATTTTATTTATTTTCTTTTTATGTTTTTGGCTGCGTCAGGTCTTATTTGCAGCATTTGGGATCTTCCATTGCAGCACGTGGGCTTCTCTCCAGTTGCATCGCTCGGGCTTCTCTCCACTTGTGGTACACAGGTTTTCTCTATCTAGCTGTGGTGCGCAGGGCCCAGAGCGCATGGGCTCTGTGGTTTGCAGCATGTGGGCTCTCTAGTTGAGGCACACGAGCTCAGTAGTTGCGGCATGTGGGCTTAGTTGCCCCGTGGCATGTGGGATCTTACTTTCCTGATCAGGGATTGAACTTGCATCCCCTGCATTGGAAGGTGGATTCTTTACCACTGGACCACAAAGGAGGTCCCTTGAAATGGATTTTGAAAGAACTAAAGATTTTTAATAGGAATTGAAGGCAAGAGCATTTTGGGCAGCAGAACAACTTAAGCAGGAGTGAGTTAGGGGGCAGGGAGCTTAATATAGGGGGAGCTAGAGGTAGAGGGCTAGAAAGGTGGCCTGGGAGACAGGAAGGAGAGCCCTTGAACACTAGGATGAGACCTCAGTTTTAATCCTTGAGCTGCACAGATCCCTGAAACAACCCTACTTGACTGAACATTCATACTTGTGGCTTGTTTTTGTATTCTCAGCCTCTGGCTATTACCTGGTATTAATTAGAAGAGAGATTCAGAGAGGCCAAATGGCCTGACCTAAGATCACACGGTAAGTGGTGCTGCCTGGACTCCACCTCAGGTTGGTCTGAGTCCTGGGCCAGGCGCTTGTGTGAGACAAATGGCGAGTGTTTAAGTGAAGGTTGCTCTACTCAAGGCATGACGTTTTGACAGAAGGTAGTGGGTTGCCGTTGGGGCTCTCTTTAGTATTTCTTCCTCCAGAGCTGAGTGGGAGTTGAGTACACAGGAGAACATGAGGAGATGGAGATTGAGGCCAATCCTGCCTCTCAGATCAGCTTTCCCAACCATGAGTCCACAGCATCATGCTTGGCATGCCCTTGGCTGTATCTGGCATTGAAACTCCACTCCTACTATTTGAGTGCAAATGCATCTGAGTGAGAAAAAGAAGGGCTTGTTTAGTCTAACTTTTAAAAGTATATGGTGTCAGGCGAAACCCTTGTCGATGGCCTGCGGTCTGACGGGCGTGAAGGGCTGAAAACTAGAGGATCAATAGACCCTCCCCATGCTTTCTCGGGCTTGGATGCTCATCAACGTGTCCTGCCCAGTTAATTCTCAGCCTTTTTTTCCTCCATGCATATAGCTGACGTTGCATTAGGTTACATGAATGTATGCTATGACTCTGCTGTAAATAATTTAAAAACTTTGGCACTTCAACTACTATTAGCAGCAAACGACACAGGAACCACCTCTCAACCAATCATGACACCAATAGTCAAAACAGACCGAGATCCACTGCTGCCCACTGCCATTTCTTTTACAGCTAATTGTGTACCAGCCATTGCTCTAAGTAAGTGCTTACTTATTCCTCCTGATAACCTTGTAGAGACTTGAATTCCCATTTTACAGTTCAGAAAACAGGCTTTGAGAGAGTGAGCTGGATTTTGTACCCAGTAGGACTCTGAGACCAGAATCCCAGCTCTGCTCAGTAGAAAAGGGGGAGGCTGCTGTTCATCTGAGCCAGGGAGGTTAAACGCCTTATCCTTCATGGCAGCTCCCTTCCCTCAAATCTGTCTGCTCCCAGACTCAAGAAATACCTTTCCAGATGTTCCTTCTGTGAGATCCAATGTAGTCCCCCACATCCGGTCCCCTAGGGGTTCTGGTTTCTGTTATCCTGGCCTTTTCCTTTCCTCTTTGGAGGTGTCCTGTCAGTTCTCAGAACCTTTCTTTTTAAAAAAAAAACACCGTCTCCTTTCACACCTGGTCTCAGCCTTACCTCTGATCTCAGATCTGCTAATCTGTCACATGTTTGACACTGACCAGGTATCCACAATGAAAGCTGATGTGTCTACTGTTCCCCCCAACTCCACTCCTGATGCCTGGGCATCATGGGGAAAGAAGGAATTGGCCAAGGGTCCTATAGTATCTGGTCTGACTGGATTTTTTTTTTCCAGGAAAGTGAGAAGGGAGGTTAAGACCTGGGGGATTTTGTGGAACAGTGGACTGGGCTTTGAAGGGAGGAGACCTGGGTCTGCTGTTAACTCACCACGTGACTTTGGGCAAGGACAGAAGTACCTACCTCAGATGGTCGTTTTGAGGGTCAGTGATACGACGGGTATTATAAGGAGTTTGGGTTTTTTTTAATAACATCTTTATTGGAGTATAATTGCTTTACAATGGTGTGGTAGTTCCTGCTTTATAACAAAGTGAATCAGCTATACATATACATATATCCCCGTATCTCTTCCCTCTTGCGTCTCCCTCCCACCCTCCCTATCCCACCCCTCTAGGTGGTCACAAAGCACCCAGCTGGTCTCCCTGTGCTATGCGGCTGCTTCCCACTAGCTATCTATTTTACGTTTGGTAGTGTATATATGTCCATGCCACTCTCTCGCTTCGTCCCAGCTTACCCTTCCCCCTCCCCGTGTCCTCAAGTCCATTCTCTAGTAGGTCTGCGTCTTTATTCCCGTCTTTTCTTTAAGAACCTTGAAGAAAAGTTTCTTCATGACCTTTTTTTTTAATTCCATATATGTGTGTTAGCATATGGTATTTGTTTTTCTCTTTCTGACTTACTTCACTCTGTATGACAGACTCTAGGTCCATCCACCTCACTACAAATGACTCAATTTCGTTTCTTTTTGTGGCTGAGTAATATTCCATTGTATATATGTGCCACATCTTCCTTATCTATTCATCTGTCGATGGACACTTAGGTTGCTTCCATGTCCTGGCTATTGTAAATATATAAAGAGTTTTTTGTCAAGTTTTCAGGGCTGTGTCAGGCACCGCTGGGTGGGAAGGAGCTGTTTTGAAGGCAGGACATTTAGGATATTTAGAAAATTAAACAGTACTTTAGAAAAGTCTTAGGATCTTAAAACTTGGAAGGAACTTAGAGCATCTATAGAGCCAAATCCAGCATCTGTATATGGAGAAATGCGGGCCCAGAGAGTTTAAGTGACGTCCAAAGTCACCCTGCAGATCTAGGTGTCCTGCTTGCCTCTAGGCAAGAGCTCTTTCCTGCGTACCAAGGCCCTCTGCCCACCTCCCCGTGGCAGGTTATGGTGGGAGGGCCTTGCTAGGCTAGATGTGCTGGAATCCCTTTTCAAGTCTTGTTGGAGACAAGTAATGAGGAGCTTGGAGGGCTTGAGGTAGCATGGACTAAAACCCAGGAGGGGTTGTGAGGGCCTGCTTATGCCAGGAGAACTACAAGAGGCAGCAGGCAGGGGTCAGCTCTGCTTTGGGGAGCTGAGGTTTCAGGAAACCTCAGGAATCCAGATTCTCATCCCTGAGACCCACTCAGGACTACCTCAGAGGACAAGGCTAGGAAATCTGCTTGAAGTGATGGAGGCAGCCAGGGGTGCTTATGTGATCAGGCCTTGTCAATCAGCTTCAGTAAGTTCCTCATGGATACACTCTCCAAGCTGGCTCAAGGATAGGCACATAGCTCACATAGTTGGTCCAGATTCGACCCCAGGATTTCAGGATTTTTACTAGAAATCTGGTGTGGTGCAATACAGAGAACTGTCCAACAGTGATCCCAGGAGCTTACCCTGGGCTGCCTGCACCCAGTGAGGGCTGCGCTTGGAGCCAGATTCCCTCAGGTCTGCTGGCTTCCTCTCCCTGGCTGGAGGAGTTACAACCTACGAGGGGTCCCAAAAGACCCCAGGTGCTGGGCAGTGGGCTTTTCCTGACAACTCCATAAATAGTTGGTACCTACATTCACACTGCTAAGTACCCTGAGAGTCTGATTGCCCCCATTCACAGTTCTTCTCATACTTGCCTTATTACAAGGGAGAGAAACGGAAGTAGCCGGGAACATACACCCACGGTATGTCCAACAGAATGCCCTGCCTCAGCATGTCTCTTTGTGGGGAACTTGCTGGCTCTTCTAACTGCTGGCTTGTACGGATCCCCACTAACCCAGTGGTTCTTAAACCTGAGTGTGTCAGGACCACCTGGAGGGCTTGTTAAAACACAGATTGCTGGGCTCACCCCCAGAGCTTCTGATTCAGTAGGCCTGAGATGGGGCCCTATAATTTGCATTTCTTTCTTTTTTTTTTTAGCGCGGTATGTGGGCCTCTCACTGTTGTGGCCTCTCCCGTTGCGGAGCACAGGCTTCGGATGCGCAGGCCCAGCGGCCATGGCTCACGGGCCCAGCCGCTCCGCAGCATGTGGGATCTTCCCAGACCGGGGCACGAACCCACGTCCCCTGCATCGGCAGGCAGACCGTCAACCACTGCGCCACCAGGGTAGCCCCTGATTTGCATTTTTAACAAGTTCCCTTGCGACCCCTCCCACCCAGTGCCCGTTGCACAGCAGGTGGCAACTGTAAAAGAGACCCACCTGTCCTGAAAATGGAGAAAAGGCGCTCTCTTCAGTAGGACTCCCAGGCTTGGCAGGAATGTGAGCCTAGAGCTGCTTCTTTGCCCCCATGAGGGGAAGCCTGCCTGAGGGTGACACCAACATAGAATTGAGAGACAGAGTGACACATTCCAGAGGACCTGAATCTAGCCATGCTTTATGCTAACTAGATCTACCCACTGGACGGTTTAGTGCTGTGACAACAACAAAGTTCCCTTTTTTTCCTTTAGCCCATTTGAACAGGGTTGCCGTCTCTGGCAATTTCAAGTGTCCTGCTGAGGTGGAGAAGACAGAAATGACACCAGGAGAGAAAATGGGAGAAAACCTTGGGGCTGGGGCTCCTGCAAGGTGTCAGCTCTAGGCAGACAGAATCTCCTTTGCCTGGCTTTCAGTGGCCTGGTGGTTAGGGGCGTAGGCTTTGGAATGAAGTGGGCTGGGTGTGAATCCCAGCGCTGAGGTGTGAGGTCCAGGCACAATACCTAGTCTCTCTGAGCCCCAAGTTCCCTTATTTACTATAATTCTTACCTCAAGAAGCAAATTTGGGAGCTTGGGTATCATCCTGGCATGAAGTAGCTGCTCAATCAATAGACATTATTAGTATGATATGATAAATGCAGATCGCACAGGCCTCAATCAATAGACATTACTAGTATGATATTATGATAGTTACAAATCACACAGGCCTCAGGCTGTTAGCAGCAGCCCTGGGTCCCTGGCAAAAGGCAGGCAACAACCTCAGAGGCATCCTGGGGAGAGGGGGAGCATCTCAGGACCCTCCAGAGGCTCTGCAGTCATCTCAGAGCCAGTGCAGGGGGCTCCATGATTCTGGTTTGGGTGAAATTACTGAGGATTACTTGAGGTGCTCCAGTACAGTTGGGCCTTCCTGGGTAGGGGGCGTGGGGAGGTTCTGTTAGACAAAGATCAATTAATTTCAAGATCATTTAAGACTGGGAAACCAAGGCTGCTTTGGGATTTTAAAGGGGTAGCCCTTGGCTGATCACTGAATTCAATGTCCCCTTCCCCTTATCAAATAACCCTCTTTCCCAGCTCCTCAGGGGCTGCACTGCCCTCCCTTCCCCCTCAGGCCCCTTCTCTACTTTTCTTTTGCAACCTCTGACATGTATACATTATGCAGAATTCCAGATGTTGATAGACATTGGGATAAATAATGAGAGAAAAAAAGAAAAAAAATGCAAAAAACTAAACTTTTCCCCAAAGTCATAAGGCTCTAGTTTTTGATTTGGGGAGGAATCAGCTCACTCAATGGCTTGTAAATGTGATCTTATAAAATTAGGTAATTTAGGAAGGTTTTTATCATTATCATCATTATATTAATTTTTCTTTAGTAGTCATGATTTTATTATTGCTCTGGTAGTCTATGCAGCCACTGGGTCCAGGAATTCCAAAGAGGAGCTCTGAAAGATGTGAAAATCTTCAAGAGTCAAAGGAATGAAGCTATTTGCTGGGCTCCACAGATAACAAGAAGGCACGATCATCATCGTCATCATCATCATCATCATCACCATTAGGTGGTGCCACCTCCCAGATTCTACAACTCCCATAGCCAGCTGGGAGAGCTGACAATAGCTACTGTCTCTCTGCAAGCCATCAGTATAAAACTCTTTTCTGGAGTAAACATAAACATTTGATGATTTTACTGAGAAAACAGAAGACATTCTTGCCCTACCCCCAGTCCCACAACACACACACCCTTTTCCTCACAATAAATATACTTCGTGCATGGAAGAAGAAAGGGAGGAACACGTTTATTCTGACTAATCTGAAGTTCACAGATGGTTTGGCTAATTCAGTTAAAATTAAATTCTTTTCTTTACCTATCCTGTCCCCTTCACACATGGGAATTGGTTTTTGGAGTTAAATTCCTTTATAAAGTTCCTATTGTGTGACTGGGAGTAATTTCTTGACAGTGGGTGAAGATGCTACATCTGTAGTTGTTCAAACAGGTGGAGGCACTTAGAGTAAGGATCCAAAGATTGCCAATTAGGTTGGCCTGTGGTCCACAAGCCAGGAAGGGATTTGAGGTCCTGAGGATCTGCTACCCCTCAGGGTAGTGGATTTTTGTTTGTTTGTTTTTGTGGTACGCGGGCCTCTCACTGTTGCGGCCTCTCCCGTTGCAGAGCACAGGCTCCGGACGCACAGGCTCAGCGGCCATGGCTCACGGGCCCAGCCGCTCCGCGGCATGTGGGATCCTCCCGGACCGGGGCACAAACCTGTGTCCCCTGCATCAGCAGGTGGACTCTCAACCACTGTGCCACCAGGGAAGCCCAGGGTAGTGGTTTTTGAAGTATATTGCTTCTGTAGAACCATAAGCTTCAACTTCTACTTTGAAAAACTTGGAAGCCATTTAAAAGTAATAAAAACATTCATGTTTAAATGTGCTAGGCACCAAATTTTAACACGTTGGAGACCACCTGGACTAGATTTTGAAATAAACCTCTTGCTGTTTCTGTTTAACAGGAGACTGTTCTGAGGTCACAGGGTGAGCTGTTAAAACCTTTTTGTAACAACTTCTCTGTGTGAATTAGACCTTTTTCGGTACTGTGCAACCAAAACAAAAGATGGAAACAAACTGATTGCTGAGGCTGATATGGGAGGGCAACCGTTAATCTCTAATCTCTGATTTCAAATTTTTGTGTGCATCATTACAACTTTATAGTAACTTAAAAGTGTTTTAATGTGTATTATATAATGGGGCTCCCCCTTAAGAATTCAACTGAGGATGGGGTACCTCTCCTAAAAGAAAAAAAGAAAACCATTGCTTCAGATTATGTTGCAGAATTTCTGGTGCCAAAAGTGTCCTCAGAATAAATCCAGAGACCAGCTGTCCCATAGTGGCCAGTTGTGGATTTTGCCCTCCAGTAACTGTATCTTTGGTTTTTTTTAATTGGAGAATTACCTCTCCCACATTTTGAACAGACTTTGTGGGACTGTCTCTCAAGATGGGCCACCCTTTCCTGGGTACCACTTCAGGTCAATCAGATTCCCTCTCTTGGGAATTTGAATTATGAATGGTCCCATGCAAGAACTGAAGTGGTTGGAGGTGACATCCCATAGCTTTGCCCTGAAAACGCTGTCTGTTGGTTTCTTTGGCCTGGTTCCTTTCACATCCCTCAGGGACCTATCCTTTCTGAGGCCTGTTGTATGGCTTTTCCTTCGATTCTTTGAGGTCTCCAGACCTCTCCAGTAGACTACCGCCCCCCTTTATTTGTTTCTTAGGCTAGCCATAATCGTTTCTGTTGTTTGCAACCAAAACATTCTGACTGATTTACTCCGAATTTTGCAAATGGGGAAATGGTAGTAGCATCAAGAGGTCAGTGACTTCTTCAAGGCCACACTGTGAGAACTTTGGCACAAGTGTAAGGCCATGCTCTACAGGAAGAAATGATCCTAAATCAATATCCACAAAAGTAGAACAAATATATCTAGGACAGAATTCACCTATGCACTTCGTGTGTATATGGGGCAGGGGGGAGAGAAATATGAATAATGGTGTGGGAAATAGGGTGTGTGTGTCCCAGATCTTCACAACTCTGAGTCACAGATGTATTTCAATTCTGGTCACTCAGGCAGGATTTTGCAGAGACCCAGAACCATTCTCTCAGGACCCTAAGGCTTGAGGAGGAATTCTGAAAAGGTGGATGAATCTTAGGCTCTCAAGCTGAAGGGGAACTTGGGCAGATAAATACCTAACCAGGGATCTGAGTCAACAGAAGTAAGAACTGAGAGTCTGAGGGAACAGACCAAACATGCTAACAATGGTTCTAACCTTTAACAAGGGCTGGTGGTCATGGTCCACTGGACCATGAGCTCTGTAAGGAGAGGATTGGACTTGTTCACCACAGTTTTCACAGCACCTGGCACAATGCCTGGCACCTAGTACGTGCTCAATACACATTTGCTGAATGAGTGAATGGGTTGGGCTTCCATGCGGTTGTCTGGACTCAGCAGCCTAGTGGTTTTGTCACTAATGGACTGGGTCTTTGGCTTTGCATCTCTGGCCTCACTCATAGGGGGCCAAATGGTGCCTGGTAGGTGATCAATGTCTGGAAAACACAGGAGCAGCGGCTGCAGTATATTCCCAGTATTCTAATTACTGATGACATTTACTCAGCAGCAGCTGTGGTACAAGGAACAAAAGGTTATTGCCCTGTGGGCATGCAGCCAAAATGACAGAAAACAAAAACAAGCAACTGGTAGCTTTTCTCTGTCTCTGTGTGTATGTTGCTTGTTGTGTTAAGGTATAAGAAGCAACACTAGGGCTTCCCTGGTGGCGCAGTGGTTGAGAATCCGCCTGCTGATGCAGGGGACACGGGTTCGTGCCCCGGTCCGGGAAGATCCCACATGCCGCGGAGCGGCTGGGCCCGTGAGCCATGGCCGCTGAGCATGCGCGTCCGGAGCCTGTGCTCCGCAACGGGAGAGGCCACAACAGTGAGAGGCCCGCGTACAGAAAAAAAAAAGAAGCAACACTATTTCAGATTTATAACAAGAACAGCAAGAGTGATTATATCCCATTTTACAGACAAGTAAATAGAAGCCCAGAGAAACACAGACTTTCCCAATGTGCAGAGTCGTGTCCCCAGCCTAGCCTGGAGCACCCATCTTTTTGTGTGTGTGCTCTGCCTAGGTGGCTCGAGCTCTGTCCAGTCCAGGGTCTGATGTTTGCCTCCTCCATTCCATACTGGTTATGTCACTGCAGACACAAGGGTCTCCAGTTGAGAAAGGTCCTTGGAAAGGAGGGAGTTTTAAAACATTTGAAAGAGGGAAGATTGTAAGTTGACAAGTGCATCAGGGGAGGTGGCCCCATCTGTGCTGACCCCGGAGCCCCAATGTCCTCACCTCCAAGGACCGAGATACATGGTGGTTACCAGGGCTGAGGCAACTGCTCCACATTATTCTGTCACATAGCCTCTTTCTAGACTCTTTCTCGTGTACAGACAGGCCTTGTTATTATTATTTTTTAAAGAATTATCTTCTTACATCACCATCGTTTGCAGTTTCTTCTTTCTTGCTTATAGTGATTCCTTGGGGAAGAGCTCCAGCTCTGGGAGACGCTGACAGGTGAAACCTCAGCTTTTCTACTGGCAGGGATGCCCTCAGCCAAGCAGGGCAAGTAGGTGATGTCATTTAGAACCCTTTCCTCTCAAGGTGCTGGGAGTTTTCATGTGACTGTGCCCACACTGTGTTCCTACCTTTACCACCTCTCTCCCCAAAACAGCACCTCCCAGGGTCCTTCCAGAGATAAAATGCTGCATTTCAGTTTCCCACAGACTCAGAATCTTTAAGGATAGAATCTCAGGCAACAGTTTGGGACACTGGGAGACAGGCCCCTGATAATCCAGGACAAAAGTTGCTGCCTACTCACCACGCCCAGGCCCACTGCCTCCTTCCTGGCTGACAGAGCCGGGGCAGGGAGTGAAGAAGGATTCCTGAACACCTGTTTCCTACTTGGGAGAGCCCAAACCCTAGGCTTTCAGAATTAAAAATGGCTGGGGACCAATGATCAGTGTTCATTTAGCCTGGGAGTGGGAAAACTCAATCAGATTCTCTTTCTAGGGCATTTGAATTATGAATGGTCCCATGCAAGAACTGAAGCTGTTGGAGGTGACTTATCCCATAGTCTTGCCCTGAAAACATTGCCCATTGTTTTCTTTGACCTGGCTCTTTTCACATCCCTCAGAGTCCTATACTTTCTGAGGCTTGTTGTATAGCTTTTCCTTTGATTCTTTGAGGTCCTCAGACCTCTCCAGTAGACTACCGCCCTCCTTTATTTGTCTCTTAGGCTAGCCATTTTGGGGGAGCCTCCTAAGCCTCTAGGGTCTTCAGGCCAGAGCAATGCCCAGTCACAATCAGCCACCCCAGTTTGTATCCACAGACCCCTTAGGACAGACAGCCCAGTGAGACTGTGTATGGAGTTGTAGCCTTTCTTGTTTTGGGGGGGCTGAGGGGAGCTCCTTAGAAGGGGGAAAGGGTGAAACTGAAAGGCAGTTCCTTAATGGTTCCTTTCTGCCTCCCTGGTTTTGGAGGCAGCTTCGGGTGTTTCCAGGTTTAAAGGAAGGGGGCAGCATTGTCTCTGGCGGCCACACCCAGAGATAGGCTTACCAGGAGGGCAGCCTCAGGGCCAGGTAACCATGTTTCCCCAGGCCCAGGAGAGAGCAAGTGCGCAGCCCGCGGAACTTCTGCGGTGAAGGGGACTCGGCGAAGGGAAAAGCATCTTTCGGGTTCTTTAAAGAAACAGCCACACACCTTTCATTAGCCTACATATATTTGGATTTTAGCCCAGCCCAAGCCAAGTCTCCTTGAAGCCCCGCCTCCTGAAAGCTCCGCCCCAACGTCAGTAGCCACGCCCACTCCCTGTTCTAGGAAGCCACACCTACTGGAGATCGCCCGCCCCAGAAGGGCCCGTCCGGGGAGCCCCGCCCCTGGAAGCCCCGCCCCACCCCGCCCACCGCCCAGAGGCGCGCTCAGCAGGTGGGGTTGAGTACGCGGCAGGAACAGGCGCTGCGGAAGAAGCGGCACTGGCAGAAGGCGCACGGGTCGCAGCAGGCGGGCGCCGGCGGCTTGCAGCTGTCGCGGGTGGCCACGCAGGGGCCAGGCGGCGGGGGCCGGGGCCGTGCCACCTTCTTCATCGAAGCCTTTTTCTGCGGGGAAACGCCGGGGCTGCCCGAGCAGTCCACGTCCACCCCACTCGTCCTCACCTCTGCCTGGGGACTCCTTGGACTATGGAGGCCCCTGACCAGACATCCCCACCTGCTGCCCACCGCCCGCTCGACCGATGCCCACAGGGCACCCCAGCGGGTCCCCGCCTGCTCCCCCAACAATGCCCCACTTCATCAAAACTTAACTGGCTCCGGCCTGGCCTCTTCTCTCCCTAGGGCATCCCACTCAGCTCCACCGTTTTTAACTACCGTCTCTGTTGTCTTCCCCTTCCAGTGTAGCCACAATCCCTGTCAGTTTTTTTTTTTTTTTTTTTTTTTGCGGTACGCGGGCCTCTCACTGTTGTGGCCTCTCCCGTTGCGGAGCACAGGCTCCGGATGCGCAGGCTCAGCGGCCATGGCTCACGGGCCCAGCTCTGCAGCATATGGGATCCTCCCGTACCGGGGCACGAACCCGTATCCCCTGCATCGGCAGGCGGACTCTCAACCACTGCGCCACCAGGGAGGCCCTCCCTGTCAGTTTTGCCTTCACAATAGATCTGGAGTCTACCCACTGCTTCACTACCGCTGCTACCCTGGGCTAGGCCCCTGTCTGCTGCTCTTGCCCCCTTACAGTCCAACCTCCAGTGCACAAAAGGGACCTCTCAGAAGACCTATGATGGCATCACACTCGGGCTTAAAGCACACCCTCCTCCCCGTTACTTTGGTCCTTGAGGCCCTCTGTGGTTTGGCCCGCCCACCTCTCCCACCGGTCTTTACCACACTGCCTTCTGTGCACCGAACACAAGAAATGAGCCCCTACTGCAGGAGCTTTGAGTTTGCTACTCCCTTTTCTGGGGACATTCTTTGCTGTGCTGTCCAATACAGGCAGCCACCGGTCAGCCATATGTGGCTGCTGAGTACCTGAAATGTGTCTAGTGCAACTGAGGAACTGAGTTTTCAAAAAACAAGGTTTTATTTTCATTTTACTTATTTTTAGGGTTATTTTCTATTTATGTCAAGTGATACTGGTTTTCTATCATGGTTGTATAGGTTTTTAAATAACTATATAACCATGATAGGAAAGTTTTAAAATTAAAGTTTTAATTTTAAACATATATTAAATAGGTGAAACTCAGATATGGTAAAAGTTGTGGAAATGGTTCTGAAATGACTGAGGTTTGGGAAACATTGCATTCATCCAAAAGAATGAGTGATGGTGAAATTTCAGGCAGGGTGTGAGCTAGTATAGGAAGATGATTTTTAGCAGGTAAGCTATTTTGTTCAGTGAATCTTAGCTTTCTGGGCCTCAGCTCCTGGGTGTCTGGTTCAGGGCTTGAGGCCAGGAAGTTGTGGTAGCTTTCAGTTTCTTGTGGGCATGTAGGCCTGGGAAATCTTTTATTTACTTCCTAGCCAGAGCTTGGGGATCCTCTCCCTTTAAGTCCAGTCCCACCCCAACAATGTGAGCTCCCAGGCCTACCTTGGAAGATCTTTTCTTTTTTTCCGCTTCTTTTCTGCTGATCTTTTGGGATTTCTTGTTCTGTGCTTCAAAGAGAGAAGGAGCAAAGCCAGTCTCTGAGGGCCCTGAGCTGCAATGAAGTGGGAGGAGCAGAGGGGGCTCCAGGAAGCCCCAAGGTAGGGGAGAGGATGAAGGGTTGACTGGATAGATCACATCTTGGGACTTAGGCCAGCAGGTTCTTGTTAGCCTGGCTGCAGACCTGGAGCCAGAGACTGAGAGCAAAGAGTCCTCTGAGGGAAAGCAAAGGCGGCCCTGGAAAATGGACTCAATGTCTTGTACATGGATGGACTTGTTCTTCCTGTATCCCTATTTTCCATTTCTCAGAGCTTTGGAGCCAGGCGTACCTGATTTGAATCCTGACTCTGCGATATAACAGCTTTGTGGCCTTGAGCAACCTCTTAATATCCCTAAGACTCAGTTTTCTCATCTGCAAGCAGGATACTGTAATTCCTACCTTGAAGAGTTGTCTTGAGGATAAATGAGGTATATTTATAAAGCAGAAAGTCTGACACATCGAAGGTGATCAATCAATGTTAATGTGCCCCAGTCCCTTCCCTGATATATCTAGAATATCCTCTTTTTGAAGTGAGAGACAAGTCAGCAAGGAATATTCGTTTTGAGCTTAGGTTCTGGAGTTAAACACCTGGGTTTGAATTCTGGCTCTGCCAATTAAGAACTGTGTGTTAGTTACTTAACTTTTCTAAGACTTAATTTACTTAGCTGTGAAATAAAATAGGAATAAAAATAATACTCACTTCACAGTGCCTAGCACAAAATAAGTATATATGTTATTATTATTATTGTCAGATGAAGTCGAACCAGAAGATCTCCATGCCAGGCTCTAATGCCCCTGATATTTTCTCCTAAGCAGTCATTTTCAATTCTCAACCCTGGCATGAAAGGACTAGTTCATCCCAGACTTGGTCATATTCTGCAGCATTTCCTAAAATTTTTACCATTGATAGGAGTTCTGTGACTCATTAAGTTTCAGAAATGGTAAGTTAAACCAAATTCACCAATTGTCATGACTTTAAGGTTTCTCAGAGCCTCTAACATGCTAAGCTGCATATTCAACTGGTGGCAGGCAGGGCTTTCCAAAACCAAATGAGTTAAGGGGCACTTTATTCCTCCAGGATTGTTTTGAGGAATAAGCACGAAGGAGCTCTGACCTATGGCAGTGGATCCTGGTATCAGCTTGGGGAGTGTGTTTGACATCCTGCAGTTCTCTTGGGCCAGAGCCTGGAGGCTGGGCCCCAGGCCAGGCTACATACCCACAATAGAGACAGAAGGGAAATCCAACAGGTTCATGGAAGAGTTGCTCCTCAGGCTCCTTTCATCTCTGGGCTTTTCCTCAGGTGCCAGGTGGCTGTAGGCAGTGAGGAAGCACAGGCAGACCAGCAGGGTAGCCAGGAGGAGGCGGGTGACATCCATTCCGGGAGGCCTGAGTCGGACAGAGAAGGCAGGCAGGTGGGCCAGGGGTCCTGGCAAATGGATTTGCCCCCCTGCTTTCTTTGGGCTGGTGCTCTGACCCCATTCCATACCCCAGTGTCCCAGGGGAGCTGGAGGACCAGCAAGGCTTAGGACAGGGAAGGGGAACTGATGAAGGAAGAAGAGAAAAGGAGAGATGGGAGAGGAAGAAAGAAAGACAAGAAAGGGAGGGAGGGACTTCCCTGGGGGTGCAGTGGTTAAGAACCTGCCTGCCAATGCAGGGGACATGGGTTCGAGCCCTGGTCCGGGAACATCCCACATGCTGTGGAGCAACTAAGCCCGTGAGCCACAACTATTGAGCCCGCGAGCCACGACTACTGAAGCCTGCACGCCTAGAGCCCATGCTCCACAACAAGAGAAGCCACCACAACGAGAAGGCTGCGCACAGCAATGAAGAGTAGCTCCCACTCGCCCTAACTAGAGAAAGCCCTTGCACAGCAATGAAGACCCAACGCAGCCATAGATAAATAAATAAATAAATAAATAAATTTATTTTTTTTAAAAAAAGGGAGGGAGATTGAAGTAAGGAGAAAAGGAATGCATTGCAATTGGTCTCTGCCTTCCAGAGGGTGGGGTGCTGGGGTTTTTTAAGTCAGTGGCCCCAGGAGACCCTAGGCTTGGGCAGAGTTGTTGAAAGTTCCCCAGTAACGCCTCACAGTGGCAGAGATCTTACTGAAGTGCAGAGAATAAGGCTCATGAGTTAAGACTGAATGAGACGGTGTAGGGATAAATGGCTTTTTTGGACAAGTGTGTAAGTCATTGCATATGCTATATTCCAACATCCAGAGGAAATAAATGCAGATATGGTTTGCGTCAGGAGGATAGGATGGACCTGTTCAAATAGGCTAACTATATTTATTGATTTATTGCTAGCTGTACTTTGATGAACCAGACAGATCCCAGAGTGGATTTCTTCCCATGAATGTCTAGGTTTGGCTTAGTGAGGGCTCACAGCTTCAGCAGCATCTTCATCTTCTCTGAGTGTGGAATCCGTACTCCTCACTCACCCTGTGAGTGTCCTTTCTGGTCTGGGAAAAAGCTGAGACTGCTTTCCCAAGCTTCTCTGGCCCTGCCATAAGGCATAGTGGGTGAGAAGAGAATAAAACAATCTGCTCGTGCTGGTCCTGCCCATTCCTGGGCTCAGCCTGGCAATTTCTAGCCTATTCCTCCCAGCCCTCAGATTGCTTAGAGTAAAATTTTCTCCATTTCTGTTACATTCCAGGAGAAGGAGGACCCAAATAGCCAGCCCCCAACCTCATTCTAAACTTCTTAAAGGTAGAGGGGACAGTACCTTCCTTTTGAAGTCCATCCTCTACCTCTCTCAGCCCTAACTCCATTTCTTCTGATTCCTTCAGATCCTTTCATCAATGGGCATTTATTTGCCTATCATGAACTGGCCACCAATTTTCTTTCTCAAAGCCTGGTAGTGAGACAACAGAATGAGCACTGGGCTCGGAGTCAGGACCTCTGAGTTCTTGTCTTGGCTTAAGCATTAGTAAATGCGTGACTTTGGACAATTCCATTCTTTTTTTTTTTTAATGGACTCTAATTTTCTTTTTGGTAAAATGAGGGGAGTGGGCTAGGTGAGTGGTTTGCATTCATTTAGCAGGGGAGCTCTTTCTTCAAGTAAACAATGACTTGAAGAATCCCAATCTATAAAACAGAAAGAGGCAATACAGAGGTTTTTCAAGCAGCTCACATCTTTTTTGTGTGGTGGGACAATACATCTCCTCAGGCCCTAGAGCCCCAAACATTTTTTGAGGCCCTAAGTTTCCCAGCTCCATGCAGTTCGATCTCTGAGGTTTCTAGTCCCTATCAGCAATAGTTAACCCAAACAAACCTTTATCAGGAAAGTCTGGGGACTGAGGCATAGTAGTTTGCCCCATTCTCTGCTTCTCAGAACTTTGTACTGTTCTCTGTCAAATCCTTTATCACATTGTTTATGTGTTTGTCTCTCCCACTTGATAAAAAAAGCTCATGTTTTACTCATTTCTATGACCATGAACCTGGCACAGTGACCAGCCCCAAGCAGTAACTTGGGCCTCTCTTCCTAGCAGGGCTCCCTCTCTCTCTCTCTAATGATGCTGCTGGGCTCTCAGCTTGGAGAGCAATTTCTCCTTCTCTCTTGTTCCCCACACCCAGTCAATCAGTCATTAAGTTCTAGTGATTTTCACTCCCCCCAATTCTCACAACCCTCCCTCCCTTTCCATTCCTTCTGTCCGTGCAGCCTAGTTCCTCCCACTTGGTCTTCCATAAGAGCATCCTCACTGGCTTCCTTGACTCTAGAACATATAATCAGACTAAGCTTCCTTTTAAATAAAGCCCCATTTCCTTTCATTCATTCATTCATACATACATTCATTCATCTAGTTAAAAAATATTTGTTAAGTACCAACTATGAACCAGTGCTATGCTAGATTCTTGGGTAAAAATAGTGATCAAGGGGCTTCCCTGGTGGTGCAGTGGTTGAGAGTCTGCCTGCCGATGCAGGGGACATGAGTTCGTGCCCCGGTCCGGGAGAATCCCACATGCTGCAGAGCGGCTGGGCCCGTGAGCCATGGCCGCTGAGCCTGCGCGTCCGGAGCCTGTGCTCCACAACGGGAGAGGCCACAACAGTGAGAGGCCTGCGTACCGCAAAAAAAAAAAAAAAAATAGTGATCAAGATACACAATGATGCCTGTCCTTACAGAGCTTACATTCTATCAGGGATGACTGACAAGTTAAATAAGTTATTCTAATAAAGCTTGTGCTGTGGGAGACCTCAACTAGTGCATGGACTAGGGAAGGTCTCTTGAAGCATGTTGTATTGAAGCTGAAAACAGAGGGCTGATTTGGACTTATCCGTGTTGAAGAGGAGAGTGGAGGTGGTGATGGCAGTGTTGCAGACACTGAGAACCATATACATGGAGATCCAAAGGCAAGAGAGGATGGTGCATTTGAGGAACTAGAAAAGATCAGTAAGGCCGGCAAATAAACATAACAGGAGATGGAAGCAGGGGCCAGATCATGATGGGACTTGTAAACCATGGTAAGCAGTTTGAACAATATCTTAAGGTCGATGGAAAATGAATGAGAAGTTTTGAATAGGGGGAGGGACTTGTTCAGAATTGCATTGTAGAAAGATCCCTCTGACTGGGGTGTGGAGATGGAGGGGACAAGACAGAAAGGAAGGAAAACCAATTAAGAGGCTGCTGCTGGTTCCAAGCATTCTATTCCTCTGCAGGTGTTACCCTGACTACCAAATGAAATACATAATCCATAGCCTCAAAAAGGCACCAGAGCCCTCCCAACCTGCCTTCCACATTCCTTTCCAGCTTTATCTTTTCCTATAGGAAGTATATATCCTAGCCAAGCTTGGTTACTACCTGGTCCCCATACAAAGCTCATCCTTTACCACTTCTTAAGCCTGACCACTTCTGACCTAAGCACAGTACTTAGCTTGTTATACAAGCATTTATTTACTTACCACTGAGGCTGAAGCTGTAGCCGTTAGTGACTGCAGTATTCGTTTGCCCTTTCCATATTTCGTGTAGCATTTGTACAGTCTTCAAGCTAAAAATGGTTTTCATATTTGTAAAGTGTTCTATTAAAAAAAAAAACCCCAACAGAGACCCTATGTGGTCCACAAAGCATAAAATATTTACTTTCTGGCCTTTCACAGAAAAAGTCTGCTGACCCTGTCTAGATTGTGAGAATCGTAAGGGACTGTTAGGCAAGCAAGCACGTCACGTCTGCTCTCTCAATATCTACTAACTCATTGAAGTAATTAACTGCTTCTTTGGGTAAAGGTATTGATGATCCTTTTTTTTTTTTTTTTTTTTTTTTTTTTTTTTTTTTGCAGTACGCGGGCCTCTCACTGCTGTGGCCTCTCCCGTTGTGGAGCACAGGCTCCGGACGCCATTGCTCACGGGCCCAGCCGCTCTGCGGCATGTGGGATCTTCCCGGACCAGGGCACGAACCCGTGTCCCCTGCATCGGCAGGCGGACCCTCAACCACTGCGCCACCAGGGAAGCCCCTGATGATCCTTATTAAAAGACCAATGTGACTTGGGCAAGTTAACTTGTGCCATTACTAACCAATAATACTTGTCATTAATTTATCAGGTTTCAGATTTGCTTTAGGACAGGGCTGGGTCCTAATGAGAAAAGAGTTAGGATTGGTAAGTTTTGATTATTAGAGGCAGAGGGAAAATATCCATTCTGAGTAGTTATCATAATGTTTTGAAACTTTCTATTACACCATGCTGCCTAGAATTCATAAAGATGCAGTGCAATAACCCTTGGAATACAAATAAGAAATATAATCACTGGAAATCGCAAGATAATATTTTAATTAGTTGCATAAAATTAAATGTGTATTTTAAGATTTTATTTTGTATCCCCAATCTCTTCCAAAAGCGATTTTAAAAAAAACTTTGTTCTTGTATTTAATTAATTTATTTATTTTTTGGCTGTGTCCCGTCTTGGTTGCGGCACGCAGGATCTTCGTTGAGGCATGCGGGCTTCTCTCTAGCTGTGGAGTGCAGGTTTTCTCTCTCATTGTGGTGGGCGGGTTCCAGAGTGCATGGACTCCGTGGTTCGGGACACTCAGGCTCTCTCCTTGAGGCGCATGGGCTTAGTTGCCCTGTGGCATGTGGGATCTTATTTCCCCGACCAGGGATTGAACCCGCGTCCCCTGCATTGGAAGGCGGATTCTTCACCACTGGACCAACAGGGAAGTCCCAAGAGACCTTTTTTTTTTCAAGCAGCAGAGCTCTGGTATCAATGGGTATTAATTAGAAGGACAAATCAGAAATAAATTCAACTTGAATAGAGAAAAAAAGAAAAGAAAGGAAAGAAGAGATATGGTGGAATGGGTTGGGGAGAAGCTCTGATTAAGGAAAGTCACAAAAGTCATGTCATTGATTGAGAGGCATTATATGCAGTTAGTCTATTTCTTTGGGTTTTCCTTATCACGAGTGATATAAAACTAACCATAAAACATGCTGGGAGTTCCTGCAAAGAAGTGAAAGGGTAATTGGGAAATGTGAGTTAGAAAAGGAGTGGCTGGAGTTTGGGGGGGATGAACTGAGACCCAAAGTTCACATTCATCACTTCCTCTGAACACCTAATAATGCAGGAATTATCACCACCACAGCAAACAGCAGGCTTAATATAAATAGTAGCCACTGCACAATGGGCAGGGAGGAGATGTCACTAGGTAACATCTCTAGACTAATTAAGGACATAGTGAATTACAGGGCTTAATTATTATTGTTTAGTTTTTAAATTAAATTAAATTTATTTTTTAAAAAGCATGTTCTTTATTAGTTATTCATTTTATATATATTAGTGTATAAATACACCCCCACCACCACTTTCCCCCCTTGGTGTCCATACATTTGTTCTCTACATCTGTGTCTCTATTTCTGCCCTGCAAACCGGTTCATCTGTACCATTTTTCTGGGTTCCACATATATGCGTTCATATATGATATTTGTTTTTCTCTTTCTGACTTACTTCACTCTGTATGACAGACTCTAGATCCATCCACGTCTCTACAAATGACCAATTTCGTTCCTTTTTATGGCTGAGTAACATTCCATTGTATATATGTACCACATCTTCTTTATCCATTCCTCTGTCAATGGGCATTTAGGTTGCTTCCATGACCTGGCTATTGTAAATAGTGCTGCAATGAACATTGGGGTGCATGTGTCTTTTTGAATTATGGTTTTCTCTGGGTATGTGCCCAGTAGTAGGATTGCTGGGTCATATGGTAATCCTATTTTTAGTTTTTTAAGGAATCTCCATACTGTTCTCCATAGTGGCTGTATCAATTTACATTCCCACCTACAGTGCAAGAGGGTTCCCTTTTCTCCACACCCTCTCCAGCATTTGTTGTTTGTAGATTTTCTGATGATGGCCATTCTAACTGGTGTGAGGTGATACCTCATTGTAGTTTTGATTTGCATTTCTCTAATAATTAGTGATGTTGAGCAGCTTTTCATGTGCCTCTTGGCCATCTGTGTGTCTTCTTTGGAGAAATATCTATTTAGTTATGCCCATTTTTTGATTGGGTTGTTTTCTTTTTAATATTGAGCTGCATGAGCTGTTTATATATTTTGGTGATTAATCCTTTGTCCGTTGATTCATTTGGAAATATTTTCTCCCATTCTGAGGGCTGTCTTTTCGTCCTGTTTGTAGTTTCCTTTGCTTTGCAAAAGCTTTTAAGTTTCATTAGGTCCCATTTGTTTATTTTTGTTTTTATTTCCATTACTCTAGGAGGTGGATCAAAAAAGATCTTGCTGTGATTTATGTCAGAGAGTGTTCTTCCTATGTTTTCCTCTAAGAGTTTTATAGTGTCCAGTCTTATATTTAGGTCTCTAATCCATTTTGAGTTTATTTTTGTGTATGGTGTTAAGGAGTGTTCTAATTTCATTCTTTTACATGTAGCTGTCCAGTTCTCCCATCACCACATATTGAAGAGACTATCTTTTCTCCGTTGTATATCCTTGCCTCCTTTGTCATAGATCAGTTGACCATAGGTGCGTGGGTTTATCTCTGGGCTTTCTGTCCTGTTCCACTGATCTGTATTTCTGTTTTTGTGCCAATACCATATTGTTTTGATTACTGTAGCTTTGTAATATAGTCTGAAGTCAGGCAGTCTGATTTCTCCAGCTCCTTTTTTTCCCCTCAAGACTGCTTTGGCTATTCGGGGTCTTTTGTGTCTCCATACAAATTTTAAGATTTTTAGATCTAGATCTGTAAAAAATGCCACAGGTAATTTGATAGGGATTGCACTGAATCTGTAGATGGCTTTGGGTAGTATAGTCATTTTCACAATATTGATTCTTCCAATCCAAGAACATGGTATATCTCTCCATCTGTTTGCGTCATCTTTGATTTCTTTCATCAGTGTCTTATAGTTTTCTGAGTACAGGTCTTTTGTCTCCCTAGGTAGGTTTATTCCTAGGTAGTTTATTCTTTTTGTTGCAGTGGTAAATGGGAGTGTTTCCTTAATTTCTCTTTCAGATTTTTCATCATTAGCGTATAGGAATTCAAGAGATGTCTGTGCATTAATTTTGTACCAAATTCATTGATTAGCTCTAGTAGTTTTCTGGTGGCATTTTTAGGATTCTCTATGTATAGTATCATGTCATCTGCAAACAGTGACAGTTTTACTTCTTCTTTTCCAATTTGTATTCTTTTATTTCTTATTCTTCTCTGATTGCCGTGGCTAGGACTTCCAAAACTATGTTGAATAATAGTGGTGAGAGTGGACATCCTTGTCTTGTTCCTGATTTTAGAGGAAATGCTTTCAGTGTTTCACCATTGAGAATGATGCTTGCTGTGGGTTTGTCCTATATGGCCTTTATTATGTTGAGGTAGGTTCCCTCTATGCCCACTTTCTGGAGAGTTTTTATCATAAATGGGTGTTGAATTTTGTCAAAAGCTTTTTCTGCATCTATTGAGATGATCATATGGTTTTTCTTCTTCAATTTGTTAATATGGTGTATCACGTTGATTGATTTGCATATATTGAAGAATCCTTGCATCCCTGGGATAAATCCCACTTGATCATGGTGTATGGTCCTTTTAAAGTACTGTTGGATTCTATTTGCTAGTATTTTGTTGAGGATTTTTGCATCTATATTCATCAGTGATATTGGTCTGTAATTTTCTTTTTTTGTAGTATCTTTGTCTGGTTTTGGTATCAGGGTGATGGTGGCCTCATAGAAGGAGTTTGGGAGTGTTTCTTCGTCTGCAATTTTTTGGAAGAGTTTGAGAAGGATGGGTGTTAACTCTTCTCTAAATGTTTGATAGAATTCACCTGTGAAACCATCTGGTCCTGGACTTTTGTTTGTTGGAAGATTTTTGATCACAGTTTCAATTTCAGTCTTGGAAGCTTATACCTTTCAAGAATTTGTCCATTTCTTCCAGGTTGTCCATTTTATTGGCATAGAGTTGCTTGTAGTCATCTCTTAGGATGCTTTGTATTTCTGCAGTGTCTGTTGTAACTTCTCCTTTTTCATTTCTAATCTTATTGATTTGAGTCCTCTCCCTCTTTTTCTTGATAAGTCTGGCTAATGGTTTATCAATTTCGTTTATCTTCTCAAAGAACCAGCTTTCAGTTTTATTGATCCTTACTATTGTTTTCTTTGCTTCTATTTCATTTATTTCTGCTCTGATCTTTATGATTTCTTTCCTTCTACTAACTTTGGGTTTTGTTTGTTCTTCTTTCTCTATTTCCTTTAGGTATAAGGTTAGATTGTTCATTTGAGATTTTTCTTGTTTATTGAGGTAGGCTTGTATTGCTATAAACTTCCCTCTTGTAACTGCTTTTGCTGAATCCCATGGGTTTTGGATTGTCGTGTTTTCATTGTAATTTGTCTCTAGGTATTTTTTGATTTCCTCTTTGATTTCTTCAGTGATCTCTTGGTCATTTAGTAACGTATTGTTTAGCCTCCATGTGTTTGTGTTTTTTACATTTTTTCCCCTGTAATTGATTCTAGTCTCATAGCGTTGTGGTCAGAAAAATGCTTGATATGATTTCAATTTTCTTAAATTTACTGAGGCTTGATTTGTGACCCAAGATGTGATCTATCCTGGAGAATGTTCCCTGTGCACTTGAGAAGAAAGTGTAATCTGCTGTTTTTGGATGGAATGTCCCATAAATATCAATTAAATCTATCTGGTGTATTGTGTCATTTAAAGCTTGTGTTTCCTTATTAATTTTCTGTTTGGATGATCTGTCCATCAGTGTAAGTGAGGTGTTAAAATCCCCCACTATAATTGTGTTACTGTCGATTTCCTCTTTTATAGGTGTTAGCAGTTGCCTTATGTATCAAGGTGCTCTATGTTGGGTGCATATATATTTATAATTGTTTTATCTTCTTCTTGGATTGATCCCTTGATCGTTATGTAGTGTCCTTCCTTGTCTCTTGTAACAGTCTTTATTTTAAAGTCTATTTTATCTGATATGAGTATTGCTACTCCAGCTTTCTTTTGATTTCCATTTGCATGGAACATCTTTTTCCATCCCCTCACTTTCAGTCTGTATGTGTCCTTAGGTCTGAAGTGGGTCTCTTGTAGACAGCATATATATGGGTCTTGTTTTTGTATCCATTCAGTGAGCCTGTGTCTTTTGGTTGGAGCATTTAATCCATTCACATTTAAGGTAATTATCGGTATGTATATTCCTATTACCATTTTCTTAATTGTTATGGGTTTATTTTGTAGGTCCTTTTCTTCTCTTGTGTTTCCCTCTTAGAGACGTTCCTTTAGCATTTGTTGTAGAGCTGGTTTGGTGGTGCTGAATTCTCTTAGCTTTTGCCTGTCTGTAAAGCTTTTGATTTCCCCTTCGAATGTGAATGAGATCCTTGCCGGGTAGAGTAATCTGTAATCTTGGTTGTAGGTTCTTCCCTTTCATCACTTTAAATATATCATGCCACTCCCTTCTGGCTTGTAGAGTTTCTGCTGAGAAATCAGCTGTTAACCTTATGGGAGCTCCTACAGCACTTAATTTTTTAAAAAAGTTTCCTTTGCTGTGCAAGTAACTCTTAAGAAATAAACTTAAAATACAATTTCTTAGAACCTAAGTAACTTAGTGGAATTATAAAGCTAGACTAGTCTGGGAAAGGTGAAGTCTCAGTGGAATTAATCTTTTTTGTGTATTGGGAGAAGGTAAGAACCAATATTCCTTACACAAATCCTGGGGAGATATGTATATTCTAAATGTAATATATGTCCATAATACCTAGGTGTATTATGATGCTTGGGGTCGGATTTTTTTTTTAGGATTCAGAAGTTTAGAAAAACAATATCTTCTATATTAAACCACATATAAGGGCTCTAGAAGCACCCATTAAAAATGTACTGATGCTTCTGTAGCAAAAAGGTATGGATAAACAAACAAAGGATAAACAAAGACTGTGAATTGATTCGCATCAATTCAGGACAGGTTTTTTGCCACATGAGTTACCAAAGGAAAAAAAACTTACAGCAGAGTTTTGGTATTTTGCAATTTCAGGTAATCGATTATGGACCTATACAAACCCTCAACATGGGACACACAATCCACCTATTAATAAAGGATCATAATGCTGACAACAATGACTACCTGTGCAATTGCTTTTCTCAAGAGTAATGTGTCCTTCCACTCTGTGGTGGTAAAGACTGTTCTTTGATCTGTGGTATCACTGATGACAATTCTTCCTCTTAAACTCATCATCTGCTTTAAGTTACTGCTTAGGACTTAAGAGGAGTTTCTCTTCAGCATGTGGATATAAAGAATCCAGAAAGGGGAATCAGGTTACATGGACATACCTGCCAGTTAAGTGGCTGTGTGACCCTTGGCCCATTTTGGGCCTGTGCTTTCTCATCTGTAAAATGATAGGATAGGACTACATGACTCAGTACACATTATGAGGCACAGAGTAGAAATTTAATAAAGATTTGTTTAATGAATTAAAGAATCTAAAGACCTTTCTATTCTTAAATTCTATGAATCCATAATTTCTGATTCCTGCTTCCTGGACTTTGGGGAGATTAAGCAGTTGCACAAAGAAGGACTTTGTAAAGGCCACTTGTTGTGTATCCTTAAGAGTTGAGGGATTTATAAATGCATGAGTGTGACTGAATCCGATTAAACTCTGGAAAAGAGGGCATGGAAAGTCATGGCTAAATGTAAGTGGTTTATATACCTCAGGAGTGCTGTTGATGTGTGCATGTGCGCACACATGAGTACTAATGTGTAAGGCTCTGATTGAGGGAATATGGGAGACAGCAGTGTCCAGAGCATCTCTGAATATGGTAAGGTGAGGAGACGGTTTGTCAGTATGCAGCGTACACCGAGTGTACACTGCATTCATCCCCTTAGCACTGGGATAGCCTGATATCTTAATTCTTTAGGGTAAAGGCCTTGATCCTAAAAGCAAAGGAAAAGGTTATAATGTTCCAGTGATGGGGAACGGCTAACCACCTACTGGGATAGAGGTATAGTAAGAGGTGAGAACGGAAGAAGAGGTGAAGGCAGCAGTCTTCTTGAAGACAGTGAACCATATTAGCTGCTGACCAAACTAGGTGTAATGAGGTGCAGTCCTGACAGCCTGCCCTGGGCTGTGCTGGTGGCACCTGTGAGGGGAACCAGGGTGTCTGGGCAGCCAGCAAGCTGGCACTGCAGGGGAGGAGATGGGGCTCCGTTGATTATAAGAGTGGCTTCCATCAGTCCTGCCAAGCACCAATGGCTAGGGGTCTGGTGAAACTCATCCCTGTGAAGAAGGAAGTTGCTAGAATCAAAGCAGTGTTGGGTATGCATCCAACATGGAAGAGCAACTCATATAGGCTCGTGGTGACAGAGGCAGATTTTCCTCTGACCAGTCTTTTGGAACAAAACATATACTTGGGAGGAAAGGGAAATTATAGCAGGAGAGAATCTTAACCTAAAGTTGTATGCAAAATTTTGTGCATATGTGCATTTTTCTGGGGAGAAGGTCCATAGCTTTCTCTGGATCTATAAGTGTGTCTCTGGCCCCTAAAAAGCTCAGAACCACTCAGCTTCTAGGAGCTAAAATGGAAACCCCTTCTTGGTATATTATGTTCCTGCAACTTGACGGCCTCATCCTGAATCACAGGCACATGAGAGCAGAGGATATTGTCATTTTTTTTCTCTGCCCTGGAACACTCTCAAAGCCTATAACTCTTCTGGCTCATCAGCCACAGTTTCTGTTATGCCAAAACCTGGGAGAAGTAACACACAATTTTTGTTGTGGTTTAGTTTCTCAGTCAAACTAGCTGTACCAAATACTGAGGGTCAGGGCCAGAGAAGAAATATCTCTCATTCATAGTTACCTAGATTCCCCACACCAGATGTTCAGCAGCTGCATAAGGATCCCACTGCCTTACACATCTTTCATCCACCTGGGCAGCTGGTGATACGCATCCACTACAAGTGCCTGGCCAGGCTGAGCTTAGGAGGCTCCACTGGGGCTACCGGCCCATTCCTTAATGTTCACCTAGGCTTATTAGTGTTAATAATTTCTGGGGTAGCAGGAGAGTGGCAATATGTTTTATCTACTTAGTTTTGTCCTAGAACAGCCAATCAAGCAACAAAAATTTTTTGAATGCTGTGGGAAGCCTTCCCTGACTGTCCCCTCCAGGGGAGTTAATTATTCTTTCCTCCCTAGACACACTGCATAATGATTTGTTCATTTGCCTGTCTCTTCTAGATTGAAGACTCATTAAGGGCAGAGCCTGTGCCTTATTCATCTCCATGCTCATCCCCTCCCTACTACCCCTAGCCCCAGTGCCTAAGCTCAGCACAAAATAAGGCCTCAGTAAATGTTTCTCTCAACTGAATTAATTTACTAAATGCTCGATATAAATGAATATGGGTATTCCCTGGCAGTCCAGTGGTTAGGACTCCATGCTTGCATTGCAGCAGGTGTGGGTTCCATCCCTGGTTGGGGAACTAGGATCCCACAAGCTACCATGGTGCAGCCAAAAAAAAAAGATGAATAAAGAGTCCCTGCCTTTAGATGGCTTTCAGTCCTGCAGGGAAGACAAACAAATAACTAACAAAAAAAAAAAATGAGGAGAGAAGGGCTAGAGTTGAGGTACAAGTGAAATAAATGCCTTGGGTAGGCAGAAAAAAGAGGGTGGTTAAACTGCACAGGGTCTTGGATGATTTTGTGAGTTATTGTTGAACAAGGACCTCTCTAATTTCCTCAGCCTCCTTCCAATTTTGGGCTGCAGCTCCTGGAGTGCTCAAACATTCTGTGCTGCTCTTGCCAGTTCCTCCCTCTTTCACATGGTTCTATGCAGCATACAGCCTCTGATGCCTTTCCCCTTGGCAGTCTCCTAGAAGTTCCTGCCCTAGAGAGTGGCTTCCTTTTACAGCCATCAGTGGCTTCCTTTTACAGCCAGATGTGCACAGCCAAAGCCAATGACTGAGATTTCTATCCTATTTTAATCAATTATTTGGCTAGAGTTTTTCTTAAGAAGCCAAATCTCATACTGGGGAGATCATTAGGTCCTGTACATCCAAACCAGGCTGATGGCTTGGGGTTGTGGGAAATAGGCAGTGGCCTGGGTCAGGAGTACAGGTGCCAAGTTCCTGATCCTCTCCCAGGGGATAGTTCTAGGTATTT
Source organism: Hyperoodon ampullatus (assembly GCF_949752795.1). Classification (NCBI taxonomy): domain Eukaryota; kingdom Metazoa; phylum Chordata; class Mammalia; order Artiodactyla; family Ziphiidae; genus Hyperoodon; species Hyperoodon ampullatus. The sequence goes on along the minus strand of NC_136927.1, from coordinate 64,085,902 downwards.
CATTACAATCTCCTAATAAAACAGGGAGATAATTTTCCTTCTCATTCCTATCTCCCAGGATGTAAGTTACAGGTAGGCTACCTAATTTGTGGGGCTCTGTGCAAAATGAAAATGTGGGACCACGTGCTAAAAAATTAAGAATTTCAAGGAGAGCATTAAACTAAGCAAGCATGAAGCCCTCTAAGTGTGAGGCCCTATGCAACTGCTCAAGTGCACACCCATGAAGTCATTTCTGGTTACAAGACTGAGAAAGCTGACACTGATGGTATGACATGGTGGCTGTAAAGAAGTTTGTGAGAAAATAAAGAAGTTTGTGGAGTGTGGGAAACATTAAATTACACTCAGCAGTTTCAGCAGTAAGTTATATAATGATGAGACTGCTTCTATACATCCCCTGCAGCTGTCTTACTAGTGCTCCAGGCATCAGACATCTCAGTGGAGCAGACACCAAAGAATGGACCCGGGTTCTAGACCCAGCCCTGCCAGGAATTCACTGTGGGAATTCTGACAAGTTACTTTCTCTCTGTGGGCATCTTTTTCTTCACTTGTACAAAAAAGGATTTGGATTAGATGTTTAAGGTCTCTTCTAACTCTGAGTGTAAGCAGCTTTTGGCAGGAATGAGCTCTCTGGAGGAGGCCCCTTTTGTCTTGTCAATTTAGCAAAGCTATAATGTAACTAACCTTAAGCCAAACACCCCCATGCCCTACTCACCTCCAGCCCAAGCACACCTTTCAAATCTTTTGATCACACAATACCTTGCCTAATCTGTTGGTTCTTTCTGTAGATCAAAGAAGTAGAAATGAAGAATAAGTAATTAACAGATGGCCAAATCTCTTCCTTAGCTTCCCCTTCAGTAATCTCACAGATTGTGTGAATATATCATCTAAAGAAAGATCACAAGTAGTTGACAAGCCTGCACACAGGGGGAGATGGTGACGAGTCTGATTCCCTATCTCAATGATTAACTGAGATTACTTCCCCTTTTCCCTTTAAAAACTGTCATGGCTGAGCAGAATCTTCGAAGTTGATTCCACCTTCTCCCCAGAATGCTGGCTTTCTGATTAAAAGCAACATTTTCTGTTTCTACCAACACTTGCCTCTCGAGTATTAATTTTTGAGCAGCAAGCAGCTGGACTTGAGTTCAGTAACATGATTTGCAGTGATTCCAAATGAGCAACATCCCCTTCAGAGAGGATGTAACACATTCTGTTGAATGTTCCTTTTGATGGTAAGAATTTGCCCTCTGAGAATAAATCTGTTTTCTGGAAGTAGACAATGATTTACAACCAAGTCTGGTAAGGATAGTAATATATGGCCTAAGTCATGAGATTTTATAATTTAAAAATGATCTTAAAAATGATCTTAATTTTAAGCTGACACAACCAGAACTGAGATAGCCTGTTGAGTGTTTTTCCTCAAAGCTGTAACATTGAGAGGCCAAAAATTCATTCTAATGCTACAAGTTGCTTTAAATATCTTTAGAATTCTAGACATTCTAAAGGCAATTTAAAAGTCATACAAGGACTTCCCTGGTGGTGCAGTGGTTAAGAATCCACCTGCCAATGCAGGGGACATGGGTTCGAGCCCTGGTCCGGGAAGATCCCACATACTGTGGAGGAACTAAGCCTGTGTGCCACACCTACTGAGCCTACGTGCCACAACTACTGAAGCCCGCACGCCTAGAGCCCGTGCTCCGCAACAAGAGAAGCAACTGCAATGAGAAGCCCGCACACTGCACCAAAGAGTAGCCCCCTACTCGCTGCAACTAGAGAAAGCCCACATGCAGCAACGAAGACCCACTGCAGCCAAAAATAAATAAATTAATTAAAAAAAAAGAAATACATTAAAAAATATAAAAGTCATACAAGAAAAAGCACCATATAACTTAATAATCACAACTTTTATCTTGGGATGGAAAACTGTTTCAATTGAGCACCAGATATGCACCCAAAAAGTAATCAAGAGCCTTAAAGAAGCCTCCTTTTAAATTAGTCTTCTTTTTTAAAAAACATATTTAGAGGAAATGAGGACTTCCGGGTAAGATAGCGGAAGAGTAAGACGCGGAGATCACCTTCCTCCCCACGGATACACCAGAAATACAGCTACACGTGGAACAACTCCTACAGAACACATACTGAACGCTGGCAGAAGACCCCAGACCTCCCAAAAGGCAAGAAACTCCCCACATACCTGGGTAGGGCAAAGCGGAGAGATTCCCGCACAGAGGATCGGTGCCGAGCGGCACTCACCAGCCCGAGAGGCTTGTCTGCTCGCCCGCCGGGGCGGGCGGCGCTGGAAGCTGAGGCTCGGGCTTCGGTCAGAGCGCAGGGAGAGGACTGGGGCTGGCGGCGAGAACTCAGCCTGAAGGGGGCTAATGTGCCACAGCTAGCCGGAAGGGAGTCCGGGAAAACTCTGGAGCTGCCGAAGAGGCAAGAGACTTTTTCTTCCCTCTTGGTTTCCTGGTGCGCGAGGAGAGGGGATTAAGAGCGCTGATTAAAGGAGCTCCACAGACGGGCGCGAGTCACGACTGAAAGCGCGGAGCCCAGTGACGGGCGTGGGACGCTGGGGCTGCTGCTGCCGCCGCCAAGAAGCCTGTGTGCGAGCGCAGGTCACTGTCCACACCGCCCTTCCGGGAGCCTGTGCAGCCCGCCACTGCCGGGGTCCCGGGATCCAGGGGCGGCTTCCCTGGGAGAACGCACGGCGCGCCTCGGGCTGGTGCAACATCACGCCGACCTCTGCCGCTGCAGGCTCGCCCCGCACTCCGTGCCCCTCCCTCCCGCCCGGCCTGAGTGAGCCAGAGTCCCCGAAGAGGCTGCTCCTTTGACCCTGCCCTGTCTGAGCGAAGAACAGACGCCCTCCGGCGACCTACACGCAGAGGCGGGGCCAAATCCAAAGCTGAGACCCAGGAGCTGTGAGAACAAAGAAGAGAAAGGGAAACCTCTCCCAGCAGCCTCAGAAGCAGCGGATTAAAGCCCCATAATCAACTTGATGTACCCTGCATCTGTGGAATACATGAATAGACAACAAATCATCCCAAATTGAGGAGCCAGGAGTCAGTGCTGTGCCTCTGAGGTGGGAGAGCCAACCTCAGGACACTGGTCCACAAGAGACCTCCCAGCTCCACATAACATCAAACGGCGAAAATCTTCCAGAGATCTCCATCTCAACACCAGCACCCAGCTTCACTCAACGACCAGCAAGCTACAGTGCTGGACACCCTATGCCAAACAACTAGCAAGACAGGAACACAACGCCACCCATTAGCAGAGAGGTGGCCTAAAATCATAAAAAGTCCACAGACACCCCAAAACACACCACCAGACGTGGACCTGCCCACCAGAAAGACAAGATCCAGCCTCATCCACCAGAACACAGGCACTAGCCCCCTCCACCAGGAAGCCTACACAACCCACTAAACCAACCTTAGCCACTGGGGACAGACACCAAAAACAACGGGAACTACGAACCTGCAGCCTGCAAAAAGGAGACCCCAAACACAGTAACATAAGCAAAATGAGAAGACAGAAAAACACACAGCAGGAGAAGGAGCAAGATAAAAACCCACCAGACCTAACAAATGAAGAGGTAATAGGCAGTCTACCTGAAAAAGAATTCAGAATAATGATGGTAAAGATGATCCAAGATTCTATTTCCCAGATCCAAAATCTTGGAAATAGAATAGACAAAATGCAAGAAACAGTTAACAAGGACCTAGAAGAACTAAAGATGAATCAAGCATCGATTAAAAACACAATAAATGAAATAAAAAATACTCTAGATGGGATCAATAGCAGAATGACTGAGGCAGAAGAACGGATAAGTGAGGTGGAAGATAAAATAGTGGAAATAACTGCTGCAGGGCAAAATAAAGAAAAAAGAATGAAAAGAACAGAGGACAGTCTCAGAGACCTCTGGGACAACATTAAATGCACCAACATTCGAATTATAGGGGTTCCAGAAGAAGAAGAGAAAAAGAAAGGGACTGAGAAAATATTTGAAGAGATTATAGTTGAAAACTTCCCTAATATGGGAAAGGAAATAGTTAATCAAGTCCAGGAGGCACAGAGAGTCCCATACAGAATAAATCCAAGGAGAAATACGCCAAGACACATATTAATCAAACTGTCAAAAATTAAACACAAAGAAATCATATTAAAAGCAGCAAGGCAAAAACAACAAGTAACACACAAGGGAATCCCCATCAGGATAACAGCTGATCTCTCAGCAGAAACTCTACAAGCCAGAAGGGAGTGGCAGGACATAATTAAAGTGATGAAGGAGAAAAACCTGCAACCAAGACTACTCTACCCAGCAAGGATCTCATTCAGATTTGATGGAGAAATTAAAACGTTTACAGACAAGCAAAAGCTGAGAGAGTTCAGCACCACCAAACCAGCCTTACAACAAATGCTAAAGGAACTTCTCTAGGCAAGAAACACAACAGAAGGAAAAGACCTACAATAACGAACCCAAAACAATTAAGAAAATGGGAATAGGAACATACATATCGATAATTACCTTAAATGTAAATGGACTAAATGCTCCCACCAAAAGACACAGATTGGCTGAATGGATACAAAAACAAGACCCATATATATGCTGTCTACAAGAGACCCACTTCAGACCTAGAGACACATACAGACTGAAAGTAAGGGGATGGAAAAAGATAGTCCATGCAAATGGAAACCAAAAGAAAGCTGGAGTAGCAATTCTCATATCAGACAAAATAGACTTTAAAATAAAGACTACTAGAAGAGACAAAGAAGGACACTACATAATGATCAAGGGGTCGATCTAAGAAGAAGATATAACAATTGTAAATATTTATGCACCAAACATAGGAGCACCTCAATACATAAGGCAAATACTAACAGCCATAAAAGGAGAAATCGACAGTAACACAAACATAGTAGGGGACTTTAACACCCCACTTTCACCAATGGACAGATCATCCAAAATGAAAATAAATAAGGAAACACAAGCTTTAAATGATACATTAAACAAGATGGACTTAATTGATATTTATAGGACATTCCATCCAAAAACAACAGAATACGCATTTTTCTCAAGTGCTCATGGAACATTCTCCAGGATAGATCATATCTTGGGTCACAAATCAAGCCTTGGTAAATTTAAGAAAATTGAAATTGTATCAAGTATCTTTTCCGACCACAATGCTATGAGACTAGATATCAATTACAGGAAAAGAGCTGTAAAAAATACAAACACATGGAGGCTAAACAATACACTACTTAATAACGAAGTGATCACTGAAGAAATCAAAGAGGAAATTTAAAAATACCTAGAAACAAATGACAATGGAGACACGACGACCCAAAACCTATGGGATGCAGCAAAAGCAGTTGTAAGAGGGAACTTTATAGCAATACAATCCCACCTTAAGAAACAGGAAACATCTCGAATAAACAACCTAACCTTGCACCTAAAGCAATTAGAGAAAGAAGAACAAAAACATCCCAAAGTTAGCAGAAGGAAAGAAATCATAAAAATCAGATCAGAAATAAATGAAAAAGAAATGAAGGAAACGATAGCAAAGATCAATAAAACTAAAAGCTGGTTCTTTGAGAAGATAAACAAAATTGATAAACCATTAGCCAGACTCATCAAGAAAAAAAGGGAGAAGACTCAAATCAATAGAATTAGAAATGAAAAAGGAGAAGTAACAACTGACACTGCAGAAATACAAAGGATCAGGAGAGATTACTACAAGCAACTCTATGCCAATAAAATGGAAAACCTGGAAGAAATGGACAAATTCTTAGAAATGCACAACCTGCCAAGACTGAATCAGGAAGAAATAGAAAATATGAACAGACCAATCACAAGCACTGAAATTGAAACTGTGATAAAAAATCTTCCAACAAACAAAAGCCCAGGACCAGATGGCTTCACAGGCGAATTCTATCAAGCATTTAGAGAAGAGCTAACACCTATCCTTCTCAAACTCTTCCAAAATATAGCAGAGGGAGGAACACTCCCAAACTCATTCTACGAGGCCACCATCACCTTGATACCAAAACCAGACAAGGATGTCACAAAGAAAGAAAACTACAGGCCAATATCACTGATGAACATAGATGCAAAAATCCTCAACAAAATACTAGCAAACAGAATCCAACAGCACATTAAAAGGATCATACACCATGATCAAGTGGGGTTTATTCCAGGAATGCAAGGATTCTTCAATATACGCAAATCAGTCAACGTGATACACCATATTAACAAATTGAAGGAGAAAAACCCTATGATCATCTCAATAGATGCAGAGAAAGCTTTCAACAAAATTCAACACCCATTTATGATAAAAACCCTGCAGAAAGTAGGCATAGAGGGAACTTTCCTCAACATAATAAAGGCCATATATGACAAACCCACAGCCAGCATCGTCCTCAATGGTGAAAAACTGAAACCATTTCCACTAAGATCAGGAACAAGACAAGGTTGCCCACTCTCACCACTCTTATTCAACATAGTTTTGGAAGTTTTAGCCACAGCAATCAGAGAAGAAAAGGAAATAAAAGGAATCCAAATCGGAAAAGAAGAAGTAAAGCTGTCACTGTTTGCAGATGACATGATACTATACATAGAGAATCCTAAAGATGCTACCAGAAAACTACTAGAGCTAATCAATGAATTTGGTAAAGTTGAAGGATACAAAATTAATGCACAGAAATCTCTGGCATTCCTATATACTAATGATGAAAAATCTGAAAGTGAAATCAAGGAAACACTCCCATTTACCATTGCAACAAAAAGAATAAAATATCTAGGAATAAACCTACCTAAGGAGACAAAAGACCTGTATGCAGAAAATTATAAGACACTGATGAAAGAAATTAAAGATGATACAAATAGATGGAGAGATGTACCATGTTCTTGGATTGGAAGAATCAACATTGTGAAAATGACTCTACTACCCAAAGCAATCTTCAGATTCAATGCAATCCCTATCAAACTACCACTGGCATTTTTCACAGAACTAGAACAAAAAATTTCACAATTTGTATGGAAACACAAAAGACCCCGAATAGCCAAAGCAATCTTGAGAACGAAAAATGGAGCTGGAGGAATCAGGCTCCCTGACTTCAGACTATACTACAAAGCTACAGTAATCAAGACAGTATGGTACTGGCACAAAAACAGAAAGATAGATCAATGGAACAGGATAGAAAGCCCAGAGATAAACCCACGGATGTATGGTCACCTTATCTTTGATAAAGGAGGCAGGAATGTGCAGTGGAGAAAGGACAGTCTCTTCAATAAGTGGTGCTGGGAAAACTGGATAGGGACATGTAAAAGTATGAGATTAGATCACTCCCTAACACCATACACAAAAATAAGATCAAAATGGATTAAAGACCTAAATGTAAGGCCAGACACTATCAAACTCTTAGAGGAAAACATAGGCAGAACACTCTATGACATAAATCACAGCAAGATCCTTTTTGACCCACCTCCTAGAGAAATGGAAATAAAAACAAAAATAAGCACATGGGACCTAATGAAACTTAAAAGCTTTTGCACAGCAAAGGAAACCATAAACAAGACCAAAAGACAACCCTCAGAATGGGAGAAAATAGTTGCAAATGAAGCAACTGACAAAGGATTAATCTCCAAAATTTATAAGCAGCTCATGCAGCTCAATAACAAAAAAACAAACAACCCAATCCAAAAATGGGCAGAAGACCTAAATAGACATTTCTCCACAGAAGATATACAGACTGCCAACAAACACATGAAAGGATGCTCAACATCTTTACTCATTAGAGAAATGCAAATCAAAACTACAATGAGATATCATCTCACACCAGTCAGAATGGCCATCATCAAAAAATCTAGAAACAATAAATGCTGGAGAGGGTGTGGAAAAAAGGGAACACTCTTGTACTGCTGGTGGGAATGTGAATTGGTACAGCCACTATGGAGAACGGTATGGAGGTTTCTTAAAAAACTACAAATAGAACTACCATATGACCCAGCAATCCCACTACTGGGCATATACCCTGAGAAAACCATAATTCAAAAGGAGACATGTACCAAAATGTTCATAGCAGCCCTATTTACAATAGCCCGGAGATGGAAACAACCTAAGTGTCCATCATCGGATGAATGGGTAAAGAAGATGTGGCACATATATACAATGGAATATTACTCAGCCATAAAAAGAAATGAAATTGAGCTATTTGTAATGAGGTGGATGGACCTAGAGTCTGTCATACAGAGTGAAGTAAGTCAGAAAGAGAAAGACAAATACTGTATGCTGACACATATATATGGAATTTAAGAAAAAAAAATGTCATGAAGAACATAGGGGTAAGACAGGAATAAAGACACAGACCTACTAGAGAATGGACTTGAGGATATGGGGAGGGGGAAGGGTAAGCTGTGACAAAGTGAAAGAGTGGCATGGACATATATACACTACCAAACGTAAGGTAGATAGCTAGTGGGAAGCAGCCGCATAGCACAGGGAGATCAGCTCAGTGCTTTGTGACCGCCTGGAGGGGTGGGATAGGGAGGGTGGGAGGGAGACGCAAAAGGGAGGGGATATGGGAACATATGTATATGTATAACTGATTAAATTTGTTATAAAGCAAAAAAAAAAGAAGTAAAAAAATAAATAAACAAATAAATAAATACCACTGATATATGAATGGATAAAGAATATGTGGTATATATACACAATGGATTATCATCAACTACAAACAAGAATGAAATCTTGCCATTTGCCACAACATGCCACAACTTATGCTAAGTGAAATAAGTCGGACAGAAAAAGACAAATACCATATGTTTTCACTTACGTGTGAAATCTAAAAAAACAAAACAAAACAGAAATAGACATAGATACGGAGAACAAACTGTATCATAGAACAGAGAACAAACTGATTGCCAGAGGGGACAGCTATAGGGGGTTGGGTGAAATAGGTGAAGGAGATTAAGAGGGACAAACTTCCAGTTATAAAATAAATAAGTCACAAGATGTAATATACAGCATAAGAAATATAGTCAATATTACTGTAATATCTTTGTACAGTGACAGATGGTTTTTAGACCTATCATGGTGATCATCTCGTAACGTATTTAAAGGTCAAATCACTATGTTGTACACCTGAAACTAACATAATATTGTATGTCAACTATACTTCAATAAATAAATAAATAAAATTTATGTGGAAATGCAGAAGTTCAAGAATAGCCAAGACCTCTTGGGGAAGACCAGAAACATGAAAAACTTATTCTATTCTGTATTAAGTTTCATTATAGTAGCTACAGTATTTGACACAGCATGGAATTGGCACAAAGACGAACTAATAGATAAACAGAAAAAAAATGGACATCCCAGAACCAGATTCACATACAGAACATTGGTAAATTATAAAAGGAATTGATGGTTTTTTCAGTACACGATCCTGGGTAAACTGGATAACCATATGGAAGAAAAAAAGGAGACCTGACCTTACAGCATATCTTAAAATCAATTCCAGGTGGACAACGTTGTCAGACTACATTGCCACTAGCTATATTTAATTAAATTAACTAAAGGAAATAAAATTTAAAATTCAGTGCAACAGACATACTGGCTACATTTCAAGTGCTCAATACCTGCATCATATTGGCTGTCATACTGGACAGCACAGATAGAGAATAGTTCCATCATTGCAGAAAGTTCTATTGGACAGCACTATTCTAAAAGAAATTATAGAAGAATATCTTTATGACTTAAGTAGGAAAAAATTTCTTAAACAGAATTTTTTAAAAAGATGCTAACCATAAAAGAAAAGCTTGAAAAATCCAATTCAATTAATTTAAATTTAAATTTAAATTAGGAACTTCTTTTCAACAAATAACACTATAAAGACTATAATGTAAGCCACAGAATGGAATAAGAGCCAGGTTTAGGGTAAGGCAAGTGAGGTGCTAAGCTTGGACACAATTTTTAAGGGGGGGCACCATAAAAACCCCTCAGTAATCAAAACAAATAAGATGTTATGCAATATTTTTAAAAAGCAGAGTTAATTTTTAAAAATCCATGATGAGCAAAATGTCATAATTTTAAATAAAGATAGGTATCAGTATTTCTGAGTTTTCCTTTGCCTCAGGCTCCAATATGATTTGACAGCATTGTGGGAAATGATATTTGCAACATGTACCCAATAATGTCCATAATATTTAAAGAACACTTATAGACCAATAAAAATGTCAGACAACCTGACAGAAGAATAGGTTCAAGACCTGAAAGTTATTTCACAAAACAGTATATCCAAATGGCCGATAAATATATTAAAAGGTGCTCAACTTCATTAGTCATCAAGGAAATATAAATTAAAATAAGAAAGCATTCCACTACTCTCCCACCAAAATGGCTAAATGTAAAAGACAGACAATACCAAGTGTTGAGGAGGATATAGAAAAAACCAGAAATCTCAGACATGGCTGGTGGGAGTGTAAATTGATGCAACTAATTTGGAAAACTGGCAGTATCTCTTAAAGCAGAACTCACACATCCTAAAATTCAGCAATTCCATTTCTAGATATACCCAATAGAAATGCATTCATATGTTCAGCAAAAAACTTCATAAATGTTCCTAATAGAACTGTTCATAAGAGTCCCCAACTGGAAACAACCCAAATGTCCATCAATAAGGCAATGGATAAATAAATTGTGGTACATAAATTCATGAAATATTATAGAGCAATGAAAATAAAATATTACTACACGTAGGAATTCCCTGGTGGTCCAGTGGTTAGCACTCTACCCTTCCACTGCAGGGGGCAAAGAGTTCGATCCCTGGTCGGGGAACTAAGATCCCACAAGCCGCGTGGTGCAGCCAAAAAACAACAACAAAAAAACCAACCAAACAAACAAAATAAAACCAAACCCCCCCAAAATATTACTACATGCAATAACATAACTGAATCTTACAAACGTAATATTAAGCAAAAGAAGTCACACATCAAAGTATATACACACATACATAAACCCTCAAACAGGCAAAACTTAATTATGGTGTTAGAAGTCAGGTTAGTGGTTGCCCTTGGGAAGAAAGGGACTTAAAGAGGGCATGAGGGGGTTCTGGGTACTGGTAATGTCCTATTTCTAGATCTAGGTTTAGGTTTCCTGGGTGTGTTTATGTGGTGAAAATTCGTCAAGCTGAGGGCTTTTTTGTCTAATAGAAACAGAAAAACTTTCAATAACAACTTTACTTAAAAGAAAATAAAAGTGTGTCCAGACCATTCAGGATCCCAGTGAAGAGGGAGATCAAGATTTTAAAAATTAAGCAATCAATCAAGTGATAAAGTCAGCTGTCACAACTGTCTCTCTCTGACCCCACTCCCTCTCCCCTAGCTAAGGCAGATATTTTCCGCCATCATCTTATCCACAAGTAGGGGAAGCTAGTCTTTGTCTTCCCATTTGATGCGCGGGAAGATGGCTGCCCTGAGTGGGTCAATGACTAGATTAAGGCCTCACAGGCTGTTAGAAGTAGATGCAGGACTAGAAACTGGTCTCCTAATTCCTATTCCTGAGCTTTGTGCACCAGGGCCTGCTGCTCCTGTGAATCAGGTCACCTGACCACACCGAAGGTCCAATCCGTGAATGCCTTCACTAGGGTCCAGTGAATTTTTCTCTGTGTCCCTAACTTACAGTGTCGCTAAGGATGGGGATGGCCTCCTAATTTATTTCACAGTTGAACTAACTTAAAGCAGATACCTAGTCAGTCATCACTGTATACACTTCTCTGGAAGCAAATGTCAAACGGTGCAACTACAGGACATAAGGAGGCAGTTTTAAATAACCACTTTTCCCCCTTCTAAAAGTCCAATTACTGACTGTATTGAATAAGGCCTGATGGCACTTGAGAGCAGAACAAACCAATGTGAAACACATTCCGGATGGGATACTGTCTGCAGTGATTATTTCTAAACAAATGAAAAGTCATACTTCTCATCTTTTAAATAAGATTTAAATTGTGGTTTAGAATGTTTTGAATTTAGTACTTTTGCTCCAAGCTGATTCTTCTTAAAAACACCTGAATATAAAGAAAGAATCTGTAAGCACGGGTTTTGGGACCAGATGGAGACAAGAACTGGTGGCTGTCTAGCAGGCAATTTATGGCTGTGTCCTACCTGTGTGTGGGCCATCAGAAGGGCTTATGGACCTCTCCCCCACTGCAATGCCCCCATTCTTCTTCTTTTTCCTCAAGAGAGCTGCCTTTTGAGCAAAATGCAGACCTCTAGGGGCTCTAGGGACTATTTTGGCCCCAAGACCCAGCTGCATAGGTATTCAAATTGGATACAGACTTTAGCTTTACAGTTCTTTCCAATTTTCTCCCCAAAATCTGAATAAGTGTTCCCTACCCAACTGAAGTCAGTTTTCTCTCAAGCCATGATCTATTTCTTTGTGCACATTCTCCCTGAACTATATTCTTTCTTATGTCAATCAAAGATGACACTCTGCTACCATCCACCATCCCCCCAACCCCAACACATACACCGACATCTGATTTTTTTGGTTTCTATTTTCTATTTCTCTTCTATAATAGCTCTTCTCTCTTTTTGACTAGTGTCCTGGCTCTTTCGTCCAACTTTGAACACTTGGGCTCCTTTGCTTCCTCATGCTGGACTGTAACTGCATCTTTGCTAGAATGCTTACCCATATGTAGAAATGCTTGGAAGAGAGAAAGATTCATGGTGTAACTGAAAGATGGCAAGTTTTATGTTATTTTAACTTTTGATATTCCTGCAGACTGTCTTGAAGAACCAGAAACAGCCCTTTCCCAGATTGCATTCCAACCCCGAGCCACTTACACAAAATGAGGGTTACTGCACTAGACAGTAAAACCGCCAGTTAAAATAATTGTCTTGAATTATATATAATATATTAATATATTAATATATATTATATTAATATTAATATATATTAATATTAATTAATATTAATATATAATATTATATTATATTATATATTAATATATAAATATATATTATATTAATATATATATTATATAAATATATATTATATATTTCTTTATATCCTTGAATATTCTCAGGACTCCAAAGCAATTGAATCTGGTATGTGGTTTCCTAGACCCACAGGTCTGTTTTTCAAAGCCTCAACCTGAGAGAGACTGAAACCAAACACTTCAACCACAATTTACTTCTTTTGAGGTAAAGATTGGTCTCTTTTCTACATCTGTCTGACAGGATGTTTGGGTGACCAAATCAAAAGGCTATAATGAGCCCTCCATTCCTGGTAATTACCTTTGCATGGGGCCATCCTGCTGAGGGTTGTGCCCAGAATGAAGCCATCAGTGTCAGTGCCCCGATCCTTAATGAGATCCCTGTGGTTTAAGCAGAGCAGATGCAGACACATGCCCTACCTTCAACATGAGTGAGAGTCTTTTCCTGCATTTTCAGAGCAGTTTGACCAAAGGAACTATTGTAACTTCATGCTTCCAGTGTATGGTTCCATTTCTCCCTGGATTTGTTTTTCATATTATCTGTGTTGTCGGTTCATTGCAACATGGCTGCTCCCTCCACGAAGGTTCTTCTCCTTTCCTACACGTATCTCAATAGAGCTCTGCATTTTGGTACAGTGAAAGGCACAAACCTGCAGCCTTCTCTTCTTTGGTACTATCTCAGGTAACTGTACACAAGGCATGGGCAGGGGCCGGCTGCATTTACAATAATCTGGGTGCTCAGATATAGGAAAATTCACACCCGAATAAAAAACTGTGATTACGAAACTTCAATTAGTGGAATGTACCAGGCAAAAATCATTTAGGCACCGAGGGCTTGGGGAAATTTTTACTATATAAGAAACAAACAAAGTAGAAGAAAATGAGGAAGAAGAAGGAGGGGAGAGAAAGGAAAGAGAAGAGGAAGAAAAAGAGAAGAAGAAATTGAGCTCATAGATATCATACTAAGCATAGATATCGCACTGTACCGAAATACCCGCTGAGAAAGAGAAAGAGATTTCTTCCTCCCACACTGGGCTCACCTCTCGCTCTACAGGGCACTGTTCTGGTAATCGTCAGTAGAAGCTTTCTGTGGTCAACAATAGATAATTCCAGATCAGAAGAAGGGTTCTGAAATCAAGATGTCGTTTTTTAGATCTATGGGCTCTCCAAGTGGAATCCAGGGATCTCTGGTGGATCGGCAAAGATTCTTCCAATCGTTCTGTGGGCTGGGTCAGTATGCAAGGCACAGAAGTATATTGGGTGGTTTGTTTTTTTCTCCTTTGAAACAATATTTTCCACTGTGGATTTCGATCAAAACTTAAATGCATCAAAACAAACATGTTTAAAGGGAGCTACAAATAATCACAGGGATTCAGCAAAAACAGCTCAAAAGTGGTTTTTTGTTTGTTTGTTTGTTTGCTGGCTTGTTTATTTAGTCTAGTAAATAGGTGAGACACTCCTGTTTTGCTCAAATAGTCTAAGGACTAAAAATTTTGAGACTCACCAGTCCAGATGAAAAGACGAACCTTGCAAAGCACACGTCTTTGAGGGGAAGAAAGTCAGGTCCTTTCTCCCCTGAGTTTCCCATTTCCCGGTGTCATTTAGTTCCTGGTCCTCTCTCTCTGTACTGCTTTTTAGCTCAGTGCCCACAGCTCTGAAGTCAGAAGCAGCCACTGCCAAGAAGAACCCTTCTCTGCTGCCATGGCTGTCTTTACTCAGGTTTCTCTTCCAGGGAGCAAGAGCTCAGGTGTGGGGTGAAGGAGGTGTCAATTGCAGCTGCAGCTTGGGAAGGTCTGTTTTTCCTCATCCCAGCCCCACAGCAAGAGTTAACCCCAGGAGAGCCTCGGCTGCTGGAGGGGAGTTTTGTGAGCTATCTAATGACCCAAGTGTTACCCATATATTGTAGCACAACAAAGCTGTCAGGCCATCTAGGCTGCTCAGATGCCATGAGATAAAATTTAGTACTTATGTCTATGTCTGCCTTTCCCCCTCTAACAGAGCAATGTGTACATTCAGCTATTTGTTGGACCAATTTGCACAGTCATGGTTTCTTAGAAGAATTTCAAAACAGATGCGCTGCCTATACTGCAGGTAAACAGTGTGGGAGCCGTAAATTAGAATGGACTCAGAGGCCTGTAATTGGATTTTGCTGAAGTATTTGCAACACCATTTACCTATTCGGATAATTCTGTCACATGTACAAAGTGCTCTCAGATAACTCAGATGTCACCCTTAATTACTCAGATGCTGTTAGCTCTCTCAATCCTTTGGTGCAGACCCACTCAAGAGTAAAGGAAGCAATGTTCTTCTCACCTTGCTTGATAAGGTGAAAAGAACTTGTTCACTCTTCAAATGTGATTGAAAAAAAAAAGGAAAGAAAGAAAGAGGAAAAAAACCAGTCCCAACATCTGAATGGAATTTATTACGTACCTCTCTGGGACCCCCTGGTTCTTGAATGTTTCAGCTAAGGATTCCCTCTTCCAAAGTCTGCAGAAGCTCAAGGACCCGCAGCCTGTCAGGGAATGATACTTTGTTGCCAGTTACTGCAAGTTGGTTTAAATATGCTGTCAAGATGCTGTAGCTGTGACCAAACCCCTGGCAGGGGGAGGCGGGGCAGAACGTGCCACGTAAGCATGCTTCTGTGTTTCTGTGTGGACACCCAGTGGGAAGGATAGTTGCCACTTCTGGAGAAACTGAAGGTTCTCTACTGTATTACATGATATGCTAGCCCTAGAATCTGCCTCATGCAGGTAAAGTCCACAAACTTACTCATGTCTTGAGGAGATCTATGTTTGATTCCTATTATGGCTAATGTTTCTGGATTCCTTGGGTATCAAGAAAGGGGATCAGAGTTATCAGAAGACCTGGTTTCAGCTCCGACTGCCGCTTACAAGCTCTAGGATTTTAAACTAATGTATCTGCTTTCTCTGAGCTTCAGTTTATTGGTACCATGGGTAAATAATATCCTCAATGGAGGTACTGGGGAATGAATTGAGATAATGATATGCAAACTGCCTGGTGGTGTTCCGTGCACGTGAACTGTGTGTGAATCTGGGGGAGCACACTGTGGCAAACGACAACTCAGCCTTGAAAGAGGAAGACCCCATAATTATAATGGGAGCCCAGGGAAGGGCTTCAGTGACTGCTAATACCCTGATTTACTGCAACTTTTTGGAGGATGTTTGTTCTTAAGTTGAAATGGCGGAAAACGCACTGAACGGGTAGTTCAGCAGTCAGTGTTCTAGTCTTGACTCTAGTAACAACAAAGCTAGATGAGTTTGGGCAAGTCATTTAATCTCTTTGTGTTTGTATATATAATAGTGAGAGTCATACTTTCCTTTTCCAAAGTTTAGCATCATTGTGATGCTTAAATAAGATAGAGTCTATACAAAAATATATAGAACATATTAAAATATAATTAATTTTGGTCAAAAGCTTCAAAACAATCCTATCAACCTATCAGTGCCTAACACATTCTGGCACATGTGTCTGATACTTAATCCTGTTTCTGTGGCTGATAGGAATGAGTTATAACTGGCAATGTCCTCACTGAATTCACCCAAATAGCCAGTCCCTTGTGTTCTGTGTATAGCCCTTGAGGGGCAATGAGAAATAACATCAGGAGAGGAGCAAAGGCTGAACTCCAGCTTTTCTAAATTTCCTACGAATGCATGGTTGGAGCTTCTAGAATGAGGGCTATGTCTTTGATGGCTAGAATTGAGGGTCCTGTTTGGAGCCAAAGGGCTTCAGGAGATTGCTCCCTGTTTTGACTTAAGCATATAGTGGAGCAGGTCAGGAGGTCTGGGAGGCAGGGACAGTATCATCTTTGCAACTTGCTGAAGCTTAAGACAAAATCCCACCCTTAAATCCCTGATCACGCAACCTTGTAAACACTTACTTTCAAAAGTAGCCAAGAAGGAGAACCATTCTCTCTATCAGATTTTTCATTTCCCTTCGCATCCAAGAAAATACCTGCAGAAGAAAGTTAGGAAAACTCATGTTTATTTGTTTTTGTTTTATTGTTTGCTTTTGCTTTTTCTTCCACGACCCAGCATACTGCAGATCTGCCCTGGGTGAACAGATTATGGGAGAGGTTTATGGAGCAGGCTTTCAACTCTGAGGCACTGAGGCTCTACCCCTTTCTTATAGTAAAAGTTTACCTAGAATGTTCCTCCCATTTATGGGTCAGCCTGGGCCCTAAAACAAAGCCAGCTGCCCCAAACTCTTCTGCATGGACATGGAGACTTGTGGACATAGAGCTTTTCCCACAAATGCTGCCTTTTATAGGAAGCCACTGAAGTGATGGGCTGGGGTTGGGGAGCAGGGAGGCAGCAGGTGGACAGTGAGAATTAGGATTCAATTTTTCCTTGGGTGCCTTGGCCTTGGTCTGCAAAGCAGAAGACACTGTGAGCTATCCCAGTTCCAGGCATGCAGCACCTCCTCCCCAAAACTTGTTTAGTGTCCTTAAACAATCCCCGCTCACGTAGCAGTAAGAACAGGAACGCACTGGAACTAACAGAAGCCCTGGCATTTAAAGTCCTAAAGCAGATCCAACTCCAGGCTTCCACATTAGAACCATGCAGTTTATCTTTTTAGAAGGAGTCATTAGCATGCATTTCGTTTTAATGCTTATGGATTCTATCTACCTCAGAAGCATCTTGGAAAAATCTAAGATAAATCTAAAAATCTAAGAAAAATCTTAGAGAACCTGTATCTAGTTAGATTCACAGTAAACAACTAGATAAAGGGCTGCTAGTTTAATATTTTTAAGGTGTGAGGTATGTCAGTTCATTAGAGATAAGAGTAAATTGGGACAGTTTTCGTTTGGGGGGCATCTGGTCAGGAGGCCTTTAGGGGGTCAGGAGGCCTTTAGGGGACCAGGATGTTCCAGGGAGTGGATAATCCCATTCTCTGGCCTTTATTGTTTGAACTTTTTTTTTTTTTTTTTTTTTTGCGGTATGCGGGCCTCTCACCGTTGTGGCCTCTCCCGTTGCGGAGCACAGGCTCCGGACGCACAGGCTCAGCGGCCATGGCTCACGGGCCCAGCCGCTCCGCGGCATGTGGGATCCTCCCGGACCGGGGCACAAACCCGTGTCCTCTGCATCGGCAGGCGGACTCTCAACCACTGCGCCACCACGGAAGCCCCTATTGTTTGAACTTCTACCAATCTGGGTCTGAAGAGAGTGGAAATGGGCTATGAGTTCAAGGACAGGAGGGCCCTTAGGTAGGGGGGCTATACTTGTGAGTACAGGGCTGCCAGGATTGGGATAGGCACAACCCTCTTACTCCCAAAACTTGTTCCCTGGCTGGCCCTCCTTCCTCTAGTTTTTCAGGCCCTGTGATCTTTACTGCAAAGCAAACCATATGGTTTTGATTCTGGCTCCTGGCTTACTGAGAGTGTTTCATGTCTCCAGCGGCAGGAAGCCCTCCAGCTTCTTTAAGCAGCTGCTCTTGTATCTAAGAGAGGAGGCCAGCTCTTTTGGACTCCCTCACCAGCTGGGCATGGCAGCCCAGTGGAGGGCAACACACAGTGTGGAGAAAGGATAACAAGAATGGCTGTAGGGGTGAGGAAACACTCCTGGGATTCACAGAAGTGGACTCCAGGCTCTCCCACTTGTGTGTATCATCCAAAGAATTGACTTTTTCCCCGTAATGCTGCCCCTGGGTTTCCATTTGAGTGTTCCTGGACAAGGGAGAGCAGCACCTAGTCCTTCTGGAAGTGATAGGGGAGGGAAATCCCTTAAAAGGGACCACACAAAGCATCTAATCCCATGGATTGGTGCTTCAGTCAGATGAACTTCTGGTGAGTTTCAGTGGGATTCACTGGAAGAAAATTCTGTGATTTGAGTGGTAGGGACAGTGGAGGTTACGGGAAGTCAATCACTTCTCAGAAGGGATTGAAGCTACTCTATTGTGAAAGGGATGCCGGTATACTGACAGGCTAATGAAAGTCTTGAAGCAATAGTTTTGTTTATTTATATAATCCTTTATAATTTTCAGTCATTTGATCTTGTCTCTAGGCCTGTGCTCTTGCTGACCTTTCCACTTGAAATTTTTTTCTGCAGATCCCCATATGGCTTTCTCCTTCTTATCCTCCAGATTTCAGTGTTTCCTTGTCAGAGAGGGCTTACCTGACTAATGTCTCTTCACTCCCTATCACATCACTTTATTTCCTTTCTATAACTCATCATTATTTGAAATTATCTTGTTCGTTTACTTGTTTTGGTCCAGTTATTCAACCATAATGTAAGCTCCATGAAAGTATCCCATCTATCTTGTTCACTGCTGTATCCTCAATGCCTAGAATAGTGCATGCAGAACAGCAGGTATTCAATAAATATGTGCTGAATGAGTGGAGTGGGTTGGGAGAGCTAGCCAAGAAAATCTAGGTAAAACTGGGACGAGATGCATATGGTCAGAAAGAACAGAAATGATCAGGAGAGGAAATTGAGACCAGTAATCAAAATTTCCTGAGAAGTGGAAATAGAAAGTGAAAATAAAAGAACTACATTTTGCCTGATGCGTTGCAGCTTTCATCAAATGCAACAAATGTTTGTTAAGTACTCCTACTCCTAGGTGGCAAGCATTAAGCTAAGAGCTGTGGATACAAAGATGAATGAAGTCATAGGATGGGGAGAATGAATGAAGAGGAGGGGGAGAGGAAGTAACCTCAGTAGTTGCTCTTTCAAGCCATTCACTGAGTTCACCGATAAAGAGACACATAAAAAACAGCTACATGAAAATGGGACAGAGACTATCAGGAGTGTCAGTGAACTTCAGTAAGGGGAACATATTAGTGGAAACTACAGAGCAGATGATATTTTATTTGGGCCTGAAGATAAGTAAAGAGTTCATCAGGCAGAGAGGAAGAAAAAGGGTATTCCAGGCAAGGAAACAACATGAGCAAAGGCACAGAGGCATGAAAGTACTTCTTATGCTTCGAAAACAGCAAGCAGACCAAATTGTTCCTGTGACAAGAGTATAGTGTACATGGGGGAATGGCTAGACATGAGGCTAGAAACAGATGAAATGAAGTGGCGAAGGGCTGGCCTTATTATGGGCCACACTAAAGAATGTGATCTTAATAAAATCAGAAAAACCTAGATTTTGTGGAATTCTTGGATCCTCATATGACCCTTGATTAATAGTGGTATGTTAGCAAATTCTCTCCAACTATAAAAAAAAAAATCAATCAAAGGACTCTTGGCTTGATGCCCAGATGTCTCATTGTACAATACCTTACAGGTGTGACCTCAATACAGTCCAGCTGAGGGTCTGGGAGAAGTGCTAGCCCAGGATGCTGGGCTCCCCCACTCTCACCCAAGGTCAGGCTGAGATGCTGGTGTCCCACCAAGGGTCTCATATAGCTGGGCTCAGGCTACATCCTGTGAATGAACTACAAGGGCTCTAGGTAGCTCTGCAAGGGGCAGATGCCAATGGACAAGCTAGGGTGAGACAAGCAAGGTATGCGTCTAAGGTGCAAAATTTAAGGGGGTGACAAAAATGTCAGTAATCAAAATAAGGATATTTTAATTAAATATTAAAAAATAAAAATTTATACAAAAATAAATCAGTAATCAAGATTGCTCTCTTCTGTTATTCCATTATCCAGTTCATTATTCAAGGGTTAGATGTGGTCTTGGGGTAATTCTCTCATAGGTTCTTCAAACTCCTTCCAGGGATCAGGCCTAAATGAGGTCAGCCCCAGCGAATTGGAATGTGGGAGTACCAGCTCCATCCTCCCTAGTCAATCTGGGACCTACACAGAAGATGGGGGAGCCTAAGCTTGCTGCTTACTTTCAACCTGAAGCACGCCCCAGTCTGAGGCTGGAACATTATCAGTGTGGATCTCTACCTGCAGTATGGCCTACTGCCTCTTCCTGGAGAGGCTCCATACTCTGGGAACAAAGTGTGAGATAAGCAGTGCTTTAGTGTTTGACAGGCTAACCTGCTTGAGGAATTAACTGTCTTATTTTCTGTGGTGTCAGCCATTTCTGTTCTTTGTGAAAGAATGAACTATTCCTATCTTCTACACTGGACATCCCAAAAGAGTAACTGAGGGCCTTTTGTTCTGGAGATCAGGGCTTCATTCGCCTCAGAAAAGAAAAATAAAAGAAATCAACAGGCTTTTGTTTTTGAAATCAGCCCAGGTCTCAGAGGGGATACAGCTGTTTTGTATGCGACAAAGAAGGGCTCTTAGGATTAGAGGAGGGCAGAGGAGAGAGAATTTCCTGAGCCTGGCTCTGAAAGGGATGGTGCTAAGGGGCACTGCAGTCTCCTTGAGCAGCCAGGTCCTGCTCCTGCTCTCCTACAGACCCCTGGCACAGTAGAACCTTGAATGGGGATGACTTTGTGCTCAAAGAGGTGACCAAAGGCACTGCTATTTTGGAGCCTCAGCAGAGGTCTCTATGCCCCAGTTAGGCCTAGAGAAAGGGTCCTAGAACAGACAGTTGTCACGGGCAAAGAGCTCCAAAGGCGGCAGGCACTGAGAGACATTTCTGAAATACCTGTGAGCTCCTGAAAAGAGAACCAAGATTGGATTTTCCACCCACTGATGGATGGGAGCCAAGGATATTTAATTTAGAGAACTACAGAAATATGACATATTCACAACCTGTGTGTCATGGAACAAAGTTATACCTGTTAAACAGTGTTTAATGCCAGCCTTCACATTTTCCTTTAAAGTATTTAGGTTTCCTGGCTCAAAGAAACCCCCAGCTTGATTTGTTTAACCCTGCCTCTCAGGAGTTGGAGGCTAGAAGTGTTCCAGGATATGGGTATGGGTATGCATGCTGCTCTGTGAGTGTGCCTCACACCTGAGCACCTATTCCAGTCAGCCTCATGTCAAGTCAGTAGGAGCCTGAGTCAAAGTGGGAGGAAAGGGAACTGGGCGGAGTGGCACACAGACTGGGACTGCTCAGCGCTGGGACTACCTAAGCCTTACTGTGAAGTCCATCCACAAGTCTGCACTGCCCCCAGGTGGCCACATCAGAGCTCTGGTTTGGGGAGAAGAATATCTGAGCTGTGTGTGTCTCAGTGGAACTCTTTGGAGACCCAGTAGTGGGGAGACAAGGGGAGAAGCCAAGACATTTGATCATCAAATTGGGTACTGGAACGTTTAAGGAATGCCTTTCTTCAACATCACTATGTAATTTTTGGCATAAACTTAAAATATATTCAGAGAAATCAATTCAGTTCACTGCCTAAAATGTTCAGGGACTTAGGGCAAGAGGATGCTAGGTAACTGAGGTTAGCTAAAATAATTTTTCAGTTTTTACCATTGAAGACTTTTTTAAAAAGCTAAGATTAGGGCTTCCCTGGTGGCGCAGTGGTTGAGAGTCCGCCTGCCGATGCAGGGGACACGGGTTCGTGCACCGGTCTGGGAAGATCCCACATGCCGCGGAGCGGCTGGGCCCGTGAGCCATGGCCGCTGAGCCTGCGCGTCCGGAGCCTGTGCTCCGCAACGGGAGAGGCCACAGCAGTGAGAGGCCCGCGTACCGCAAAAAGAAAAAAAAAAAAAAAAAAGCTAAGATTAATTTTCTGACATTCAGTCATTCAAACAATTATTGGGGGCTTAGTTTATGCCATGCACTCTACTAGAAATGGTGGATATAAAGACATTGTCTCTGCCTACAAAGAGCTTACGGTCCAGAAGAAGAGATAAGTATAATATAATTATAAAAATAAATAATAAATGAGCCTTGTGCATTGATAGAGGTATATATAAGATATGCCATCACCTTATGGACCAGGGGATGGGGCTAGTCAGGGAAGGCTTCTCAGAAGAAGTGATATCTGAGCTGAACCTTAAATGATGAATAGGATTTAGCTATGTGGGGTTGGGGAGTTGACAACAGAAGGAGACCACATTTCAGACAGAAAGGCTAGTCAGTGATAGCAAATATGTGGAGGGAAATAAGGATGGGGGCAGGAAGGGCCCAAAGGTCAGGAGAAACAGACAGGGAGAGCCTTATATATATCAGATTAAGGAGCCTGGACCATATCCTGTGATGCTGCTGAAACATTTTATTAAGCAGGAGAGACATATGGTCAAACTTAATTTACAAATATTGTGCTAGCAGAGGTGTGGAGGGTAGATTGATGTGACGTATCTGGAGACAAGAAGACCAGAGAAAATAATCAAGGTTAAAGCAGAATAATACAGGGGAAAGAAAAATGAGCACCTGAATTAGTAAGTTTGGGATAGAAGCAACAGACCTAAGGGCCTTGGATGCAAGGGGATGAGGGCAAAGCAAAAATCAAGGAAGGCTCTCTAGCGTCTAGCTCAGGTGACTGTGTGGCTGATGGTATCACCAATTAAATGCTAAATTGCGAAGGAAGAGAAGGGCTGAGTGAAGAAGTGGGTGAGTTCCGTTTACTCTACCATATCTGTGGGATACACTGAAATAGAGTTATCTAGCAATCTATTAGAAATAAAAACTAAGGTTCTGGGGAGAGATTTAAGCTAGACATGCAGACTTGGGTGTTACTGGCATATAGGTTATAATTAAAACCAGGGGAACAGATGAGATCACCCAGGGAGAATGGGAATAGAGAAAAGGACAGAAATCCAAGGACTAAACTCTGGAATGGGTTAGGAAAGCTTTGGTCATATTGTCTTGTACATTTTTCTAGGACTTTGGAGTTTACCAATTGCTTTTATATCTTTTGTCTTACTCAATTCTCATCTGAGGTGTTCTGTAAACTAACTGGTAAAGGCAGGTGTGATTGTGCTGATGCCAAGACTGCAATAGATCCAATCCACTGGATGAGCAGGAGGTGGGAGCCAGCAGTCCCCCCCTTATATCCTTCACAGAGGATATTCCCAGCTGTTGACTCAGAGCCCTAGGTTAGCATGACCCAGTGTGAATTCTTAAAAGGACTTGAAATCCTTGCCTAGACTTCTGGTTAAGAGCATGGCCGGCCTGTGGCCTGCGTAGGAAGGGCTGTGGAGGAGCAGTGGCAGAGCTGACAGGAGCCTGCCGGCCTGCCTCTGTGGGCCCTGAAGGCAGCAGTCCATTAGTCCCGCCTGACCAAGGGCCGCAGGCTAGGAGGAGAGGCATCCTTTCCAGAGACAGAAATAAGGCAGCAAAAGAATATTCTCCCTGAATGCCTGTCGTCAGCAGGAGGCATTAAGGCTGGGCTGGGCCTGTAAGGAGGTCTGTATAGCAGAGGCAGATGGATAGTCTAAGCAGGATGTGGAAATGCCACACACCAGCAGAGTAGAATCTGTTCTGAGGTTTGAACCTTGCAAAGAATAGTTCTTTCTCCTCTTTTAGACTTGAGGATCTGGCTTTTGATAAGCGATTTTATTTATTCTTGTGATGGTCCTGTCTCATTTTCATGTGGTGAAACCACTCCAAAGTAACTTCCCCTTGTAAAGGTCATTTACAGTAAGTGATGTGCTCCAGGTACGTCTTGCACTGAAAACAAACCATCAAGGGACTTCCGTTACCTCTCATATCTAAGAGCCTGGTACTGTAAGCTTGTATCCACTAGAGTATATTTTCTTGATTTTGCACAGATGATATGAGTGATGGATACATAAAGTCTGTACTAACTATTATTTATAAACTAAAATATCTGAGTCTCTCAAAGGCAGTTTGGAAAATTCAGGGCCCTCCTAAGAGATAAATGAAAACACTATCAGTAGACCTGCAACCCTGAGGAAGTCCATCTTAAAGTTACTAGGCCTGTGGACAGGGATGAAACGGACAAACCTCAAGTACTTTGCCCTAGTCCAGAGCAGGGAATTGACTTTTTCTCTGAGAAGGAACTTCAGAGGCCAAAGGAAAACAAAGATTGAAAATAAATTCCTCTCTGAAAGTGTATAAACTTGCTGTGGAAAGTATTTCAGAAGTCTTCCGGCTAATGAATCTTTCTCCCCAGCCTAGTTTCATGCTGAGGCTCTGTGCCTAAATTCTAACAAAGAACCAGCTTCTGATGGTGGCTAGAATTATTCATTTATAACTCCCCTCCCCATTTGTGGATTATCAATGACAACGTCTAAATGAACAGTTGGTTCCCCTTTGTGCCTCATTCATCAATCTGTGCATTCCCAAAGACTACTAATTTTTATTTTCAACCCAGGTTAAACATACTCAGGAACCTGCTGCCAAGTGCCACTCCAAATCCCAAAGTTAAATATAAATGATTTGGGGGTTGTCTATTGTTTTAGAGAATTCCTGGCAAGCTCCCTACAGAAAAATGAGAGTTGACCTCATTAAAAGATCATGTCATAATCACTGGCCCATTTTCTTTCTAGTTTTGGTGATGATATCCTTATATCAGCAAAGCAGAATTAAACTGTCAGATTCCTGAAGCCCTTCGCCTTTGGACTTATCTGTGGAAATTGCTGAGTGGGAAAGGTCAGTGAACTGGGACTCCAGGATTTGGTTCAGTGACTTTGGCAGCCTGACTGAAACCATCCCCTGCCTTCCCACTGCTTTTTTATGCAGCCCTGAGCTGTTAATGACCACCAGCTGTGGGGCCACCCCTCTGATCGCTTTGCCTGGCCTCCCAGATCTTCAGTTCTTTCAGGGCTACTGGGCTTCTATATTCTCCTGCTCCCTGGCTTCCTCTGCCTCAAGGATCTCCACCTCCCAGAGTGTTGCCAACTCAGCAGGAGTTTCCCTGGTGTGAGTTCTTTTGCTTTATGGCAACTGAGCTCTCACGTTTCTAATCTGGAAGCACCCTGAAATTAAGGTGCAAAAAACTGAATTTTGGAGACCAAAGGGATTTAGTGAAATTGAATTTCAGGTATTGTCTAGGTCTTCTTGGAGTTGATTGTGCTGTGTGGCGGCCTCCTGTCCATGGCTTTGGAGCAGTTCGATAATTTGAAATATCACTTAGCCATGATAGGTCCCTGGTAGAGCCAGGATCCAGCAGATTTCTGAACTAGGTCTCCATCCAGTGCCATTCTCGAAGTTGAATCAACACCACTTACAAGCTATGTGACCTTGGGCAAGTTATTTAACCTCTTTGGGCCTCAGTTTCCTCAGATGTAAAATGGGAGCAATGATACTCCAGAGTGTTAATATAAACTTTAAATGAGATTTTTGTGTAACACATGGTAGATGCTCAATGAATTTCAGTCCCTTAACCTTATCCTTTACATTTTAAAGGGAATCTATTCACCTGCCTCACCTCTTGCTTAGTAGGCCGGGTGAGGCTTGGGTTGGTACCTCTAGGAAAGATGTTGGGTAATAGGAAGTCACAGGGATTGGTCTCTCTTTCTCAGATCCTAGGTTACACTGGTAAGACCAATAGATCCTCTGTCTGAATTCAGCTCCACTTCAGAGAATGCTTGCAAGTTCATTTCTGGGAAAAGCCTATTAGTAAGCAAGACCAGGACTCCTCATTAACATACCACAGCCCAGAACCTTGGAGATGACAGTAATTTAATCTTACACTATGGGGTAGAATGTGCTAGGCCATATATCTGGATTTTGTATATGGCTCTCAAGAGCAGAAGTACTTGTCACAGAACATGACATTACCAGGTACAGAGTCTAGATAATTATTTGTACAACTCCCAACTCTTTGCAGCAGGAATCCTCTTATTCATGTTTATTTCCCTTAAGTACCAACCATATTGCATATTGAAAGTGCTCATTAAATTGGATTAAATTAACTCAGCATCCTGGAGTATGACACGGAAGAAAAAAAAAAGTAACTTAACACTGTTAGAGCACAAGATCTAGACTGACTAAAAGAACCAGGAAGAAACCAAAGCTGAGCAGAATCTTTTCTTTGTACCAGACTTTGCTCTATGTACCACATGACTTTTATCTGTGGACTTTTGCCATCTGTTAGAAAACAGTCATTGCACTCAAGAAGACTATCTTAGAAATATGTTGTTAGTAGTGTAACTGGATAGAACAGTGGCTGGAATAGATAGTCTTGTTCCTGAAGCCATGCCTAATTACCAGCAAGAGATAACCACCCCACCACCAACAACAACCCCACCCCCCCACCCCCGGGATGTGTTAGGAAGACAGCAGTGTGTTACCAGTCATTCTGTGCTGCCTGGGAAGAGTGCTATTGCTTAGAATTTAACTTTCTCAGTCAATTATTACCTCCTCTTTGTTTTGTCCTAGATGTTTATAGAGTATTTGCTACTGTTAATTCATTAATTAAAATTCCCCTTTCCCTTAAGGCATAGTTTTGCTACTTTCCAGCTCATCATTGGTATGTTTGTTTGTTTTGTTTTGTTTTTGACTGAGAGCTGAAATGGAAGTGTTCTGAACTGGAGGAGAGAGGAGTAGAGAAAGTGATTTAATCTTAGAATGGATCGGGGTGTTAATAGACTGCTGATGAGGCTGTCTCCGCCACTAAATTTTAACTCCTGAGGGCAGAGACTGTGTCTTATTCGTTTGTGTATCCCCCTGCCTAGTGGAGTTCCATGGTGGCTGTTTAATAAATACTTACTGATTAATAAATGAGTCAAATATAACCAACAATGCATAAAGTTATAGGTGTAAAATTGGTAGTATAGGTAATATGCACCAGAGAATCTCTGAAGAAGAAGAAATCACCTTGGGCCAGGATGGTCAAGGAAACTTTTGCAGAAGGAATAAGAAAGTTCCACGGAAGAATTTAACTCTCTGGACAGAGATGGGATAGAATGTGGAAAGGATATGGGCTTCCAAATCACTTATACTCTGTGAACCTCAATTTCTCCTCTATCTAAACATTTATATTTAAAAAATGGGAATAGTAAACATAAGTAAAGAGTAAATGAGATAGCTATATAAAGTAATTAGTACAGAGTGTGATGCACACAAAAGAATTTTCTTCCCTTTGTAAGTTACCTTTCTTTTACTAGCCTGTATAGTCATCCCATTGGATTTGAAAGCTGTCCTGACAGTATTCTGGAGTCCATGGTGTCATTTCCTTCACCAACCAAAGAGCTTTCTAGACATCAGTGGAGATATTCCCCTGGTGGAAGATACTTCAGAGAGGCTTTGTTCCTTCTCTAAGAAAAAATGAGATAAATAAGCATGCTAAATACTTTCTATTTTCAAACCTTGAGCACATATGACCATGTTGGACATGGGACACCTTTACTAGGCAATGCACCTCCAATTTTATTTCTATTTCCACCTTGAAGAACTTTATTATGGGAAGAGCTCTTGGAGATAACTTAGTACATCTCTTTTATTTTACATATTAAAAACCCCTCAGCCCAGAGCAATTAAGTGATTTACTCAGCTAGTTAGTGGAAGAATTGTGAACTATACTTGGGGGCTTTTGATTTCTTACCCAGTGCTCTTTACAACATATCAGGCTATTTCACATTTTCATCAATGCTGGCAACTCGGTTTTTTGGGGGTGAGGGGTTTCAGAGACATCCTATATGTGAGCTCTGGCTTGTCTATCAAATGACTAGGAGGATCAAGTGATTAATACAAATATAAGATATTCCTGATAAATTCATGATTCCTGACTTTTGCAATATTGGTTATTCTAGATGACTTCTTGGTCCTGCAAGATGACATTTTGTTATTTCCCAAGATATTCACTTTTTTCAAGTTTGAACACATTGTTAACATCTTCTAATTTTATATTCCAAATTTCAATTAAATTTTATCTGAATTTAATTTATCAGTGTATTATAAAATTAATTATACTTTAACTGTTTAGGGCGTCCCTGGTGGCGCAGTGGTTGAGAGTCCGCCTGCCAATTTAGGGGACATGGGTTTGTGCCCTGGTCTGGGAGGATCCCACATGCCACGGAGCAGCTGGCCCCGTGAGCCATGGCCGCTGAGCCTGCGCGTCTGGAGCCTGTGCTCCGCAACGAGAGAGGCCACAACAGTGAGAGGCCCGCGAACCACCCCCCACACACACACAAAAAAACTTTAACAGTTTAAAACCATGTTTTTTTCCCTTAATAATTTTTCCCAGTGGATGTACCAGATTATTCCAAGAAATTCTTGAATACTTCTTTAGGCAAATTGGATGGAAACACATGTTCCTCAATTTTGTTTTCTGTATTTACTGAAGAATTATCTTATCATTTTTTCTACCCTTAGAGGACAATTTACTCATTCATTCAACAAATATTTATTAAGTACCTGCTATGTGCCAGACTCCTTGCTAGGCAATGGGTATACAGTATTGAACAATGAAAACAATGGAAGTGGAGGGAGATGAAGAACGAAGAATGAACAACTGAAAAATGAGAAACAAAATCGTAGCAAAAAACAAGAGTGCTAAAAAGAAAATGATTAGGATAATACCAAAGAGTAACTGGAAGGGGCTTACATTAGACAGGGTGGTCAGGAAAGGGTTCTCTAAGGGGGTGATGTTGAGATAAGACTTGAAGAATGAGAATGAATCAGTTATGCAAAGAGCTGGGAAAGGAGTGTTCTAAACAGAGGAAACTGCAAGTACTAAGATCTTGAGGCAGGAAAGGGCTTGACATGTTTGAAGAGCAGGAGGGAGGCCAACCTGGCTAGAGCATAGTGAACAAGCAGGAGAGAATGGGAGATGAGGCTGCAAAGACAGGTAGAGACCAGATCATGCAGGGCCTTGTCAGCCACAGTAAAGAGTTTGGATCTTAGCAACAGGAAGCAAAAAGTTTTAAACAGGGTAGTGACATAATCTATTTTTTTCCTTTTTAAAAAAGTAGAGATATGATTAACATACACTGAAATATACAATAATCATACAATACAAAATATACACATGCAATCTGCATGTGTGGTTTTGAAAACTGCATCTGCCAGTATAACTCACACCTTATCAGATACAGAACATTTCTATCAGCCTAGAATGATTCCTTAAGCCCCTCCCCAATCATTCCCACCCTCCTTCATAATAACTGTTTTCTTTCACACAGATTAGCTTCACCTATTCTAGAACTTTATATAATTGGAATCATACAATATGTACTCTTCTGTGTCTGGCTTCTGTCATTTAGCATGTTTTTGAGGTTCATCCACAGTTTGTATCAGAAACTTCTTCCTTTTTAATTCTGAGTAGAATTCCATTTAATGGATATACCACAGTTTGTTTCTCCATTCACCTATTGATGAACATTTGAGTTGTCCACTATAAATAAAGCTGCTACGAATATCCTTGTACAAGTCTTTTTGTATACATATGGCTTCATTTCTCTCGGGTAAATAACTAGAAGTAGAATTGTAGGTGTGTAAGGTTAGGTGTGTGTTTAATTTAATGAGAAACTGACAGACGTTACCAAAGTGGTTAAATCATTTTTACACTCCCGTCAGCAATGTTTGAGAGTTCTGTTTGCTGTACATCCATCCTCACCAACATTTGGCAGTGACAGTTTTTCTTTTTTTGTTGTTGTTATTCTAGTGGGTGTAAAATAGTATCTCATTGTGGTTTAATTTGTGTGTGTGTGTGTGTGTGTGTGTTTTAATGAAATGCTTCCCATCATAGTGGATTCTTTTCTTTTTTCAATTTATTTATTTTGCTTGCACTGAGTCTTGGTTGCGGAAGGTGGGCTCCTTAGTTGTGCTCGAGAGCTCTTTTGTTGTGGCGTGAATGTGGGATCTAGTTCCCTGACCAGGGATTGAACCCGGGCCCCCTGCATTGGGAGCGTGGAGTCTTAACCACTGTGACACCAGGGAAGTCCCTAATTTGTGTTTTCTTGATGCATAATGCTGTTAAGGATTTTTTCATATGTTAACTGTCCACCTGTACATTTTCTTTTATGAAGTGCCTGTCTCAGTTTTTACCCCTTTTTCTTTTTTTTTTTTTTTGCGGTACGTGGGCCTCTCACTGTTGTGGCCTCTCCCGTTGCGGAGCACAGGCTCCGGACGCACAGGCTCAGCGGCCATGGCCCACGGGCCCAGCCGCTCCGCGGCATGTGGGATCTTCCTGGACCAGGGCACGAACCCGTGTCCTCTGCATTGGCAGGCGGACTCTCAGCCACTGCGCCACCAGGGAAGCCCTTTACCCCTTTTTCAGTTGGGCTTGTTTGTCTTTTTATTATTGAGTCGGAGTTATTTATATACAAATCCTTTGTCCTGTATGTGTATTGTGAATATTTCCTAGGCTAAGGTTTGCCTATTCATTTTCTTATCAGTGTCTTTTGAAGAACAAAATTTTTAAAATTTGAGGGAGGAATAATTTTAAATTTATGAAAAAATTGGGAAAAATAAAAACAGTACAGAAATTGCCTATATTTCCTTTACCTATGTTTACCTGTTAACATTTTTATCCAGTTGCTTTATCATTTTCACTGTCTGTGTCTCTCTACACACTCACACACACATCTTGCCACACACGCACACATAAACACAGTTTTTTTCTGAACAGTCTGAGAATAAATTGGAAGCATCATGGTCCTTTATCTCCAAATACTTCAGAGTATATTTCCTAAGAATAAGGATATCTTATGACTTAACCACCCGATGTTGATCAACTTCAGCAAATTTAGCATTGATATGAAACTTTAGTCAATTGTCCATACTCCAATTTTTTTTTTGATTTATTTTTGGCTGCGTTGGGTCTTTGTTGCTGTGCATGGGCTTTCTCTAGTTGCAGTGAGTGAGGGCTACTCTTCGCTGCAGTGCGCAGGCTTCTCGTTGCAGGGGCGTCTCTTGTGGCGGAGCAGGGGCTCTAGGCACGCAGACTTCAGTAGTTGCTGCATGCAGGCTCAGTAGTTCTGGCTTGTGGGCTCTAGAGCGCAGGCTCAGTAGTTGTGGCGCATGGGCTTAGTTGCTCTGCAGCATGTGGGATCTTCCAGGACCAGGGATCGAACCCATGTCCCCTGCATTGGCAGGGGGATTCTTAACCACTGTGCCACCAGGGAAGTCCCCATACTCTAATTTTGTTAATTGATCCAATAATGTCAATTACGGAATTTCCCCCACCTCTCACACAAGATCCAGTCTAAAGTCAGGCACTGCATTTTGTTGTCAAGTCTCTTTAGTCTCCTTTAACCTTGAACATTTTCACAGCCTTTCTTTGTCTTTTATAACATTCACATTTTAAAAAATAGAATATTCCAAAAAACAGAAACAGTTTTGGTTTGTCTGATGTTTCCTTATAATTAGATTCAGGTTATGCATTTCTTATCAGAATACTACATAAAAGCTCTGTTCTCAGGGGCTTCCCTGGTGGCGCAGTGGTTGAGGGTCCGCCTGCCGATGCAGGGGACGCAGGTTTGTGCCCCGGTCCGGGAGGACCCCACGTGCCGCGGAGCGGCTGGGCCCATGAGACATGGCCGCTGGGCCTGCGCGTCCGGAGCCTGTGCTCCGCAGCGGGAGAGGCCACAGCAGTGAGAGGCCCGCGTACCGCAAAAAAAAAAAAAAAAAAAAAAAAAAAAGCTCTGTTCTCCTCAGGGTTTAATATCCATTAAGGCATACAATATCCATCTACCCCTTATTTGTGATGTTGTGATCACCTGGTCAAGTTGTTTGATTTCTCTACTGTACAGTTACTAATTTTTCCCTGATAACCAATAAACCATCTATGGGGACGCACTTTAAGATCATGCAAATATCCTGCACCTCGTAAAAATTTGCTCCTAGATTTAAAATTCATTGATATTCTTGCCTGAGCTGATCTTTGTTATGACGGCTGCAAAATATGATTTCACAACCTCAGTATTGCCTCTGTATTTAGCAGTAAGCACTAGACATTCTATTGTAAGCAACAGTATGTATGTATGTATAAATGTATGATGTATCTATTTGCTATAAGTTGGGATTCATAGATTTCTATTTTTAATTGTGTATAATTTATTACTGTCCTTAATTATTTTGGTGCTAAAATGTCAAGATATTGTCATTATGAACTCCTTCAAGCTGGCTCTTTTGCCCTCAAGACATGTGCCCGTTCTTATTTTGAGTAATTCCTTACTTTATAGCATAACAAGATGCTCCAGGCTCATCTTGTACCTCCTGTGCCCCAGGTCTGGAATCAACCATTTGCCCAAGGAGTCCTGGTTATACAAAAGAATTTTTTTAAGTGAACATACAGTAAAATTGACATTTTTGTGTGTACAGTTCATTTTAACACATGTATAGATTCACGAACAGAATACAGAACAGTTCCATAACCCCAGAAAGTTCCCTCATGCTGTTCCTTTGTAGCCCTACTCCCCACCCTGCCCTCATCACTAACTAACCCCTGGCAACCACTCTTTTTTTCTCTATCACTATAGTTTTTTGTCTTTTTGAAAATGTGATAAAAATGGAATAGTACAGTATGTAAGCTGAAACATCTGGGACAGGAGATTCCTTTCTGGGTTTTGACTATGAATACAATGTCTTTAATAGTTATAGAAATATTGAGGTTATCTCTTTCATCTTGAGTGACTTTTGTGATTTTCAAGGAATTAGTCCGTTCCATCTAAGTTGTTGAATGTATGTGCATAGTTGTTCACAGTCTTCCCTTATTATCTTTTTTTTTTTTGGCTGTGTTGGGTCTTCATTGTTACGCACAGGCTTTCTCTAGTTGTGGCAAGTGGGGGCTACTCTTCATTGCGGTGTGCGGGCTTCTCATTGTGGTGGTTTCTCTTGTTGTGGAGCGTGGGCTCTAGATGCATGGGCTTCACTAGTTGTGGCTCACGGGCTCTAGAGCACAGGCTCAGTAGTTGTGGTGCACAGGCTTAGTTGCTCCACAGCATGTGGGATCTTCCTGGACCAGGGAACAAACCTGTGTCCCCTGCATTGGCAGGCAGATTCTTAACCACTGTGCCACCAGGGAAGTCCCTGTTATTATCTTTTAAGAGTGTATAATCACTTTCATTACTGCTAATGGTAATTTGTATCTTTTTTCTTTGTTGGTCTTGCTAGAAGTATATCAATTTTACTCATCTTTTCAAAGAACTGCTTTCTTTTCCTTTTTTTTGTTGTTGTTGTTTTTTCTGTTTTCAGTTTCATTGATTCCTGCTCTTATCTTTATTATTTCCTTCCTTCTACTTGCCTTGGATTTAGTTTGTTCATCTCTGATTTCTTAAAGTGAAAGCTTAGTTTATTCATTTGAGACTTTTCTCCTTTTCTAATATAAGCATTTGATGCTACAAATTTCCCTCTAAGCATTGCATTCTAAAATTTTTGATTGTTGTATTATTTTTGTTCAGTAAAAATTTTTTATAATTTCACCTGAGACTCTTTGATTTTTTTGCTGTTGTTGTTTGTTTGTTTTTATTAATTTTTATACTTTGACTTTTTTTTTTTTTTTTTTTTTTTTTTTTTGCGGTACACGGGCCTCTCACTATTGTGGCCTCTCCCGTTGTGGAGCACAGGCTCCGGATGCGCAGGCTCAGCAGCCATGGCTCACGGGCGCAGCCGCTCCGCGGCATGTGGGATCTTCCCTGACCGGGGCACGAACCCGTGTCCCCTGCATCGGCAGGCGGACTCTCAACCACTGCGCCACCAGGGAAGCCCCTATACTTTGACTTTTTGATTATTTAGAAACATGTTGTTTACTATCCAAATATTTGGAGATTTTCCTGTTATCTTTCTGGTTTTGATTTCTAGTCTAATTCCATTATGGTCCGAAAACATACTTTGCATGATTTAAACTCTTTTAAATTTGTTAAGGTTAATTTTATAGCCCACCATATGGCCTATCTTGATTATACTTTCCATGTACACCTGATTAGTTTTTCCATGTACACTTGAAAAAAATATTTATTTTGCTGTTGTTAGATGGAGTAGTCTATAAACGTCAATTAGATCCATTTGGTTGAGTTCTTCTATATGCTTACTAATTTTTGTCTAGTAGTTCTATCAATTATTGAGAAAGGAGTGTTGATACTCCAACTATAATTATGGAGTCCCCCATTTTTCCTTTCAATTCTATCAGTTTTGCTTCATGTATTTTGAAACTCTTTTGTTAGATATATACACATTTAGGATTACTATATATTCTTGGTGAATTTACCCTTTATTATTATGTAATGACCCTCTTAATCCCTGGTAATTTTCTTTGTTCTGAGACTTTGTAGTTCTTAGTTATTATTTCTTCAAATAATAATTTGTCTCACTCCCTCTTGCGAGAGCACTGAATCACAACTAACTGCTGAACAATCATTGACAGGAAGGCACTGGAACTCACCAAAAAAGATATCCCACATCCAAAGACAAAGGAGAAGCTGCAATGAGATGGTAGGAGGGGCCCAATCACAATAAAATCAAATCCCATAACCACTGGGTGGGTGACTCACAAATTGGAGAACAATTATACCACAGAAGTCCACCCACTGGAGTGAAGGTTCTGAGCCCCATGTCAGGCTTCCCAACCTGGAGGTCCAGCAATGGGAGGAGGAATTCCCAGAGAATCAGACTTTGAAGGCTAGCGGGATTTGATTGCAGGACTTCGACAGGACTTGGGGAAACATGGACTCCACTCTTGGAGGGAACACACAAAGTAGCATGTGCATCAGGACCCAGGGGAAGGAGCAGTGACCCCATAGGAGACTGAACCAGACCTACCTGCTAGTGTTGCAGGGTCTCCTGTAGAGGCAGGGGGTGGCTGTGGTCCACTGTGGGGACAAGGACACTGGCAGCAGAAGTTCTGGGAGTTTTTCTCCATGTGTCTGCTCACCATGAAGCCTGACAGTAGGGCAGGAGTGTGGTGGGAGAAAGAGAAATTACATGCTGGAATTTGGAGATTTTTCTCCTCTTACAGTTATTTTGAAATGTCAGAATTCTCTGTCTTTAATTTATCCTGAAGGCATAGATTTATTTATTTTTGTTTTTGTATTGTTTTTGGAAGAAATAGTGTGAGACAGGTAGCCAAGTGGCCATCACTATCTTCAGCTATCTCAGACCATTTATATTTTATGTAATTATTGATATGATTAAAGTATAACACTTGTGATTTGTTTTTCATTTTTGATTGACATACAATTCATATAACATAAATTTCACTGTTTTTAAGTGCACACTTTAGTAGTTTTTAGTATATCCACTATGTTGTACAACTATCACCACTATCTAATTCCAGAACATTTCCATCACCCCAAAAGAAGTACACTACCTATTAGCAGTTAGCCCCAATTTCCTCCTCATTCCATCAACGGCAACCACTAATTTACTTTCTGTCTGTATAGGTTGAACAATTCTGGACATTTCATATAAATGGAATCTTAAAACCTGTGGTCTCTTGTGTCTGGATTCTTCCACCTAACATAATGCTTTCAAGGTTCATCCATGTTGTAGGATGTATCAGCACTTCACATTCTTTTTCATGGCTAAATAGTATGAAATATACCACATTTTGTTTATCAGTT
Source organism: Hyperoodon ampullatus (assembly GCF_949752795.1). Classification (NCBI taxonomy): domain Eukaryota; kingdom Metazoa; phylum Chordata; class Mammalia; order Artiodactyla; family Ziphiidae; genus Hyperoodon; species Hyperoodon ampullatus. The sequence goes on along the minus strand of NC_136927.1, from coordinate 64,049,697 downwards.
CATCAGTTGATGGATAGTTGTCTCCATTTTTAAGCTATTATGAATAATACTGCTATGAACATTCATGTACATGTTTTCGTGTAGACATGTTTTCAATTTTCTTGGGTGTATACCTATGAGTGGAATTGCTGAGTCATATGGTAATTCTATGCTTAACTTTTTGAGGAACTGCCAAACTATTTTGTACAGTAGCTGCATAATTTTACATTCCCACCAGCAATGTATGAGGGTTCCAATTTCTCCACATCCTTGCCAACAGCTGTCCTTTTAAAAAATTGTAACTATTTTTGTGGGTGTGAAGTTGTATTTCGTTGTAATTTTGATTTGTATTCCCCTAATGATGAATGATGTTGAGCATATTTTCATGTACTTATTGCCCATTTATATATCTTCTTTGGCGGAATGTCTATTCAAATCCTTCACCCATTTTAAAATTGAGATATTTTCCTTTTTACTGTTGAATTGTTCTTTGTATATTCTGGATACTAGATCCTTACCAGATATATAATTTGGAAAATTCTTCTCCCATTCTGTTGTCATTTTACTTTATGTGTCCCTTGAAGCATAAAAAATTTTTATTTTTGATGAAGTCTAATTTACTTATTTTTTCTTTGATTGCTTGTGCTTTGGGTGTCATATCTAAGAAACTATTATCTAATGCAAGGTCATACAGATTTTCACCTGTATCATTCCAAGAGTTTTATAGTTTTAGCTCTTACCTTTGGGCCTTTGAGTTAATTTTTATATATGGTGTGAATTATGGGTCCAATTTCTTTCTTTTACATGTGGATATCCAGTTGTCCCAGTACCATTTGTTGAATGGTTTTGGCATTCTCACCAAAAATCAACTGATTTTGACCATAGATGTATGGGTTTATTTCTAGAGTTTCCATTTTTTTTCTTTTTTACCATTTTATGTATAACTTAAGAACCTTACAATAGAAAGTATCTACTTCCTTCCTCCTGCCTTTTGGTAGTTTTGTCATACTTTTACTTCTAAATGTGTTATAAATCCCATAAAACATGGTTATTATTTTTTCTTTAAGTAGTCAATTATTTTTTAAGAAATTAAGATAGGCAAAACCATTACCCACATGGTTATCATTTTTGATGCTCTTCATTCATATTATAAAACAAAGTTCTTCTGCCCAAAGAAGTTCCTTTAAAATTTTTTTATAGTATGGGTCTATTGGCAACAAGTTCTCTCAGCTTTTGTCTTTAAATGTCTTTATTTCACCTTAATTTTGAAGAATATTTTTATTGGATATAGAATTCTGAGTTAACATTTTTTTCTTTCTGCACTTTAAAAATGTCATTCCATTGTTTTATGGCTTGTATTGTTTGTGATGAAAAGTCAGTAATTCTTATTATTTCCCTGTATGTAATGTATCCTCAGATTTTCTTGTTATTTTTAGTTTTCAGAAATTTGATTATCACAGTCTTGACTACTTTAGCTATATAGTAAGTGTAGAAATTAGGTAGACTGATTCTCCTACTTTATTCTTTTTTCAAAATTGTTTTAGCTATTCTAGTTCCTTTGCCTTTCTATATAAATTTTAGAATAATCTTGTCTGTCAATATCAAAACTTATGATATTTTGATAGGAATTGAATTATACTGTATATTAATTTGAGGAGAATTGACCTCTTTACTAGGCTGTTTTCTAATCCTTGAATGTAGTATGCCTCTCCATACATTTATTTTTAATATGATATTTAAATGGTTTTATTTAATACAATTTCAAACTTTCACAAAAGTCAAAAGAATAGTCTAAGAAACATCTGTATTCCCTTTATCCAGATTCACCAACTGTTAATATTTTGCTCCATTTGCTTTATTATTTGCTCTCACTCTCTTTCTTTTTTTAAGCATTTGAAAGTACCTTCCAGATATTATGATCCTCTCTCTACCCATACATTCTTTTTTTTTTTTAGATCTTTGATTTCTTTTAACAGTTTTGTAGTTTTCAGCATACAAGTCCTGCACATGGTTTGTTAGAAATTTACATCCAACTAGTTCCTTTTTGTTGTTGTTGTTTGAGAATTTATAAATGGTACTGTAGTTTTGATTTTGATGTCCATATGTCTAAAGTCAGTATATGGAAATACAATTGATTTATGTCTTGTATCTTGTAATGTTGCTGAATTCATTTAATAGTTTTATGAGATTTTTTGTGTCTTCCTTGGGATTTTATACATAGACAATTACATCATATGCAAATAAGGACAGTTTTATTTCTTCCTTTCTGATCTGTATGCCTTTTATTTCCTTTTCTTGCCTTATTGCACTGACTAGAACTTCTAGCACTATGTTGAATAGGAGTGGTGAGAGAGAACATCCTTGCCTTGTTCCTTATCTTGGAGGGTAAGCTTTTAGTGGTCACTCTAGGTATTTTATTATGTATACATAACATCACAATCTATCGTGTCTTCATTTTCTCAGTTTTGGTGAACTATAATAACTTTACCTCCCTTTACATCCATTCCCCCATCACCCCCCCCCCATTCATAGGCATTGTTTGGGATATGTGAGGTAAAAATAAAACCAAGGGAATTCATCATTGTGTCTTTCCTCAGATCCCCAGGTCCCAACGTCCCCAGTCAGTTTGCTTTTTTCTCTCCATCTTTCAGAGTCTTCTTATGTTTGTTTTATATATAACACCCAGTGTTTTTAGTTGTACTTAGTGAGAGGAATAGGAAAAAGTACATCTACTCCATCTTCCAGAAAGTGGAAATCCTCAGATACTTTATTTTTCAGTTCTTGAATTTCTGTCTCCTTTATTATATTCACATCTTCCTTTACGTCCTTGAACATATTTATAAAAGCTTGTTTAAAATCCTTGTCTACTGTTTTCATCATCTTGTCATTTTTGGGTCTGTTTCTATTGATTTGTTTTCTCCTAGTTATGGGTTATATTTTCCTGCTTCTTTGCCTATCTAGTAATTTTTTATTGTACATTGGATGTTATGAAGACTATGAGGCTATGTTGTTGAGTGGATTTTGTTGTCTTCTTTAATAGTGTTGAGTTTTGTTCAAGCAAGTATTTTCTTTCTTTTTTCTTTTTCTCTTCTTTTTCAAGCAGTTGTTAATTTACTTAGGATCATCTTGATACTTTTGAGGCATGTTTTCAAGTTTTGTTAAAGAGACTCTAAAATAACATTTTTGCTATTACTAGGTTATTGTAATTCCTAAGGCAGGATCTTTCTGGAGTCTCTACTGAATGCCCAGTCTCCAGGATCTTTCTGGAGTCTCTACTGAATGTTTGGCAATGTCTCTTCACTCTGGCTTATGGGAGCTTGAACATTTCCCAGCCCAGTGTGATCTCCGGTAATTGTTATTTCCTTAGTAGTTATTCTTTTTTTTTTTTTTTTTTTTTTTTTTTTTTTTTTTTTTTTTTTTTGTGGTATGCGGGCCTCTCACTGTTGTGGCCTCTCCCGTTGCGGAGCACAGGCTCCGGATGCGCAGGCTCAGCAGCCATGGCTCACGGGCCCAGCCGCTCCGCGGCATATGGGATCCTCCCAGACCGGGGCACGAACCCGTATCCCCTGCATCGGCAGGCGGACTCTCAACCACTGCGCCACCAGGGAGGCCCCAGTAGTTATTCTTTATTCAGTCTCATGGAATCTCATCCAATTAGTGTGCAGCTAAGTAGTTTAGCACTAGTAGTAAAAGTAGAAAAGATTCAAGGGGATCCCTGTATAGACTTCTAGTGTTCCTTCTATGAACAGATCTCTTTTCTATGGTACACTGTCCCACAAAACCCAGCTGCCTTATAACTTTGAATTCCAATCTGTTTCCTCAGCTTGTTGAAATCACTGAACTCTGTTTGGTCCCCCTCCCTGTGCTGTAGCTGAAAATAACTTCCAAGAAAAAGGCAAGGACAATCATGCAGTTCACCTTGTTTGTTTCCCTTCTCTTAAGGATCGCAGTCCTGTGCTATATATGTCCAACATCTGAAGACATTTGTTTCATACATTTTGTCCAGTTTCAGAATTTTTTTTAATTGTGGAAGGGCTAATTGAATACTATTACTCCATTATGGTCATTGTGGAAATGCTCTTTTATGTTTTGAAAAGACAAGTTTGGCTGCTGGAGAATGGATTGGGTGAGGTGTAAGAATACAAGCAGATAGACCTGTTGGGAGTCTATTCCAGGGTCCAGGAAAGAGATGATGGTGGCTTTGGACTATTTTGGAAATATAGGTAAGTGAATGAATGAGCTAATACTTATTAGAAGTTCAATAGGTTTAAACAAATATTTTAAATAATTTATTTGAAATGAAAATAACCTCTTATTTTGCTTTCTACTTTTACTAGTGTTCTTTTCTTCTGTTTGTCCTTATACATTCCTAGTATGGGAGAGAGAGAGAATTATTTCATTTTTCAGATGAATAAACTAACACTTGAATGGTGGAATCACTCACCCAATGTTCCAAGGAAACAGTACTAGATACCAGGCCCCCAGACTACTAAAAGCTCCATAAGTGCTGCTTTCAAACTCGCTGTAACTATCGCATGAGATGACATAGGAGTCTTTGGTCTTTAGAAGCTTCTACTTACGGAGAAAATAGTCTCCCTTCAGGAAGTCTTTGTGTTGAAACTGAATGTACACTTCATACCTAAAATTGGGCTCATTATTGTCCTTGAAAGAACTAAACTTATTTTATCTTGATGGGCCTTTCTTCAAATGACTTATAGTAGGTCCTGGGAAAATGGATCCTGTCCCCCAAAGCATAATGCTTCTATAGTAACCACAGCTCTACAGATGAGAGATTATTTTAATTATTAAAATGTTTAAAAGTCCATTATAACAGACTTACAATTTCATACCCTAAGTTTTCCCTCCTATTTCTAACTGTCCTCTTGTAACTCAATGATTAACACTCTTTTGATTATTGTTTTATATTATTCCCCCATGTGATAAAAAACCAAGGCATGCTGTAGGCAAAACTGTGGAGTTGACGGATTTCACTTCTGTTCATTTTCTTCCTACCCTCCCATCCCTTTGCTGAGGCTGTTTTTCTTTCTTTCACTTATGGAGAATCAAAATCTTGTCTGATCATAAAGACTGCAGCATGACACAGTCCTCAGATCTGGGCTTCAATCTTGCCTGGGCTTCTGGACTGGTCTTGGGACTTTGAGTAAAGTTCTTAGGGAGCTATAATAATAGTAATGATCTCAATGCTGCAATAAGAGTTAGAGGAAATAATATATGTAGAGTGTTTAGCACACTGCCTTGCACACAGTTAGTACTCACCTGTTTTTTTGTTCTTTCATTTTGTGAACATGAATAAAAGTGTGATTATAATTGCCCTCAGTAGTTTCAGTGGGATGGATGGGCAGTGGAGAAGAGTGACACATAACTGGAATCAGTTTATTTCTTTTCGGGACTCACTGTTTAATTCTTATTAAGCTCTGAGTTAAATCATGCTTCTTGCTTCTATCTCTCACAACTGAAATGACACCGTTCTTTATTTCTCTCAGTTCTAAAATTGCTAGCAACGTTTTGGCCAGGTAAAGCATTTGTGCATATACAAGAGAGGGTTTTTTTCACAACAGGGAATCTTCCACAACCTTCTAGGACTGTATTAGGCAGTCTGCTTCTGTGTCCCCTCAGGGCATTTATCAAATAGAAGATAGTGTTTGATTTGTTGACTGCCTCCTTTCCACTACACTATAAACTCCTCAAGAGCAGAAAGGATAACTTTATTTCTGAATTGCAAATTCCCAGCAGAGTGTTTGTTACATATTTCATATTCAACAAATATTTATTGAATAAGTGAATAATAATATAATAAATACCACAATAGCCTCTTACCTTTGTCCTGTGTACCATGTCCCCAAAGTCTGTTTATATGAATCTGATCACTCAACAATTCAACTGTTATTGACAGCCTGCTGTTAGCAAGGCTACATTTGTGATGCACTGAAAGACACAGGGATGAAGAAGACATGGTCCGACCTGAAGAAAGTGACAAGGGTTATATAAGTTCAAGGATCATATTCTTTCTCTGGTCAAAATTTTCAGTGGCTCCCTGTTGCTCATAGGATAAAGTCCAAACTCTTTGGTATGATATTCAAGGTCTTTTATACGCTGACCCTAACTTTTTTTCCATCACTATCATCTATTGCTCTTCCAACCATATGGTAGTGGTTTTTAGTTCCATCTACCCAGCACCCTTCCTAACAGATTTCCTGTAAGGCTGTGGTGACTGGTTGAGAGGTGGGATCCTGCTCTTCTTGATAGCTCTTCTTGATCTAATTTTTCTGCATGAAAACTTTCTCCCTTTTGCTTAAAAGAGCTAGAATGCTCACCCATTGATACATGAAAATCCTCCTTTTCAACTGATTGATTTCCTTACTGCCTCCTGCATATGGCTGCTATTTCTGCTGGTACTTTTATTCAATTAATCCTTTGGAAGTCCCTCTTCTAAGAGCTCCACTTATTAGCCCTATGATTCCTTTAAGGCCAAGGTCTAATCCTACTTATTTTCCAGAACATTTTCCTCCTTCCTTATCTCTACCTTTCCCTTTACCAGTGTTATTACAGCTCCCTTGAAAATCTGAAATCCCTTTTCTTTGTCACTTGAAATATGCTGCCTATTTTGTCGTTTTTCTTTTTCATATATAGATCCCCTTTCTCACTGTAGAACATGGATTTTCAAAGTGTGATCCAAGGACCCTTCGGGGTCCCTGAGAACCTTTCAGTCGGTACATGAGGTCAAAACTATTTTCAAAATAATATTAAGACATTATTTGCCTTTTAAACTCTGATTCTCTCACAAGTGGAATTTTCTTGATGCTACATGACACATGATATCCTGACAGACTAAATGCAAAAGCAGATATGAGAATCCAGTTGTCTTTTATTAGGCCAGACATTAAAGAGATTCACATAAATGTAAAATAATTCCAATCTTTTCATTACTTTTTTTGGACATCTGGGTTGCTTCCAAGATTTTGCAATTATGAATGAAACTGCAATATTTGCACTGAATGGCACTGATAAACTTGGTCTTCTCATTAAACTATACAACCCTAATATATATTACTGGAAGAGAAATCTTCTTATCGGTAAACTAAGTATATTTGCAAATTCTGCCTTCTAAATTGATCCTAAAATTCACATTCCAAGTTTTACAAGATAGTCAAGTGTGTAGAATGTAAAATCATCACGTTGATGTTTCCCTGTTTATATACGTGATGAAAATGCTTCCTTAAGACCATCTCCACAGCCTATGCTGAGTGTGAATGCATCCCTGGTGCAGTTTGTTCTTCTGCTGTAGGGTTTCTCAAGATAGGGGAATTTAAAAAGAGATTATGTGTAGTTTAAGAAAGATATTCAGTATATTGAAAGAGATATTGGTCTTTAAAAACCTGAGAAATATGGTTTTCTTGGCTGATTTAGGCCGTTTACTTTTTTGTCTTAGACAATATAGTTTTCATAAAAATATGGTATTTTTGTTAAGTTGTAATAGGCATAATATTGTTATTTTAAAATGAATAAAGAAATATTTAAATATTTTCTCATTCTTTATTTCTAATATGTTAAATATTAATAGATAAAACTCACATAAACAAAAGCTTTGGGATCCTCAAATTTTACAAAGTGGAAAGAGGTCCTGAAACCAAAAGTTTAAGAGTTGCTGCTCTAGATTATAAGAGATCAGGAAGCAGGTGTCATATTTCTTGGTGTCTCCATTGCCATGCACATTTTAAGATTTCAATAAATGTTAATTGATTGTGAAAGTGTGGAAATTGGGGGCACAGATGTCAATCAGTGAAAGTAATTTTTTAGGGGGAACATTTTGTCATCATCTTAAATGTTACATTTTTATTTCCTAGGTGTAATTCCCAAGCTATGATAACCTTAAACTGTTTTCTGTTGCATGTTTGTGAATATAAAAACACTTTATTGAACCTGTGTGTGCTCCTGGGTGTCACCATAGGGAAGAAGATATTGTTCAGAAAAATGTGAAGCCTATAAAACATTTGCTGGGAATGTTAATTTGCAAATGCCTCCACCATAGAATGAGAGAGCTTCAGGAGGGGAAACAGTGTCATAAAAAATGCCCAAGATTAAGGGGAAGCAGCTGCATTAAAGAGCTGCTTGGCACAAACTATTTAATTTTAATTGCATGGAAGATAATTGGTCTCAATTGTTTGTGAAAGATTCAGAAACAAAAGAACAGCAAGAAAAAACAAATAATGGTTCAAGAACTGTTTTAAAGCAAGACAATGAGATTTCATTTCAACCTAAATTATCCCTTAAGGCACATTTTCTGCAAAGTAGGAAATTAAATTTCAATTAAAGTTTTCTAAACCTGTCTTGGAGATTTAGTTAAGAAGCTGTAAATATATCAGATTTTAAAAAATGGTCTCCGGTAAAACCTTAATTCTCTTCTTTATTAGAGGATTTTGTATTTCCTTGTTCTTTGACCTAAGATTCTCATCATTTATGGATGAAAGCTTCTGAAAATGCCTTAAGTCTTAGATCAGTCTTAGCATACAGTCTTAGATTAAACTAATAATCAAAGTCTTTCCCTAAAATCCCACTTGCGTCAAGTGCTTTATCTCAGGGACCAGCAAACTTCCTATAAAGGTTTTGTGGGCTATAAGGTTTCTGTGGCAATACTCAACTCTGCCTTTGCTGGAAAACAGCCACAGAAATACGTAAAGAAGTGGGCATGGCTGTGTTACAATAAAACTTTATTTACAAAAACAGGAGGTAAGACAGATTTGGCCTCTTGCTGACCACAGTTTGCCCACTCTTAGTCTAATCAAATCTAGAAGCCTCACTCTGGCATCTCAGCAGGACACTTCATCATTTGTCTCTGCCTAATCTTCCTATTGTTCCTCAATATTAAGTCTAGCTCCAGTCTATAAAGAAAAAAATGTTGCCTGCCATTCCAGTTCTAGGATCAAGTCATTAGCCACTGCAGTCGCCCACAATGTACCCTGAGGGGAATTCAGGATGGGGAAAAACAGGAAGCATTCTATGCTTTGGATATACTGGCCCCTAGATAATTAAGATAATTCTCTAAGGAGAAATTTCAGTGACCCCCAGATTCTTGCATCTTCCTGTACATAGAAAAGCACTAAAATCATTAATTTGAGATGTCCTTTCTTTGTGATTGGCAGTAATCTTTTTATGCTCGACTACATGTTTTCCCAGCAAAAAAAGTTCACGTATATCCTGGCTCCTCCCTTATCTCTTTGGAGAATTTCCTCAGAGCTATCTGAGTGGCTGAGAGATATCCTGGGCTATAGTCCTCAGAATAATACTTAACTCACAGTTTTTATGCTGTGCATTTTTTTTTCAGTTGACAAGTCTAAGTGTCCCCACATTTCCCAAATGCTCTGCTCATTCCTGCCTTCAAAACTTTGCATATGTGGATCCCTACCAGGAATAGCTTCTGCCCTTTATTATGCCCTTCCAAGTCTGCCCCATTCTTTAGGGTCTAGCTACACCTTCTTTAAGAAGCCTTTATGGATAACTCCAACAAACATTCCTCTTTCCCTTTACTCAATCCTTCATGACTATCCATAGCACTTAGTAAGGCAACAGATTCTGAAATTATTTCAGACCATTTAGTCAATTACAATACTATACTACAACTTATATAGGTCTCTAATTGACTTGTTTAGACAATCTAAATCTTGATCTGGATGGCAGGAGCCTACTCATGGCTGGATTTACTGAAAAGCTAATTAAACTTTTGCTTTAGGGACCTTCGTTTGCTCAGGTTCCTGTACTTAATTTTGTATTTATTATTTTATATTCTCTTACTTAAAGAGGGCCTCCAATTTTGTATAAGCTTCAGGATCTACAAAACCTGGATCTGTCCCTGGGCTTACTACAAAGCCTGACACAAGGTTGGTACAACAGAGATTGCTTTGTCTCTCAATCTCCATTTTCCTTGATGGAATGCTTGCCTCCCAGGTTGTTGCATGAGGGAGAAATACACATCTATCTTGTCTAAATAACTGTTTCTGGAGTCCTTCTGTATTAGCAGCTTAGACCTTCCACTATAAGCTGGTCACAGTAAGTGCTCAAAAATATTTATTGAACTAAGTGTGATCATTAACTAAGAAACAGATCAATGCAGACTCGCTATTCAGAACCACTCCACTCCTCATCTAACCAAAATATTCATGCTACATTTGCATTTTAGAGACTAACAAGTAATAGGCTATATTTATATAATAAAAGTATATGTGCTTATAACTGCATTTTGTGCAGGGAAGGCAATTTACTTTTGGAGAACGTATATAAAGCAAATTAGAGTAGTAGTTTGCATAGGTGGCCCCATTAAAATGGACTGCTTACTTCACTTGGGCACAACTCATCAAATTTTGCTTATCAACTCCAGGCTCAAGAGGAAGGCAATCGAAGCAGGGAATCTAGTGTTATGGGGTGTGTGTGTGTGTGTGTGTGTGTGTGTGTGTGTGTGTGTGTTGGAGGGTGGTGAGGTGGGCAGTGGAGACAAAGAAAAGATGGTGAATGTTCACAGTTAGAGGAATGGAGATTGGTCAAACAATGGTAGAGTGCAGCTAGGAGCAGCTATCAATCAATCAGTCTGTAACACTTCAGTAAGTAGCAAAGAGGAAAACAGGGTAGGAGGCCATAAAGCAGACTGTCTATTTTAGACTATCTATTTTAGTGAGCCCCAATGAGCTTACTAGAAGAGACAGAAACCCCACTGTTGTTCCAGACAGGACTGAGTCCTGTATTTTATCAAGGGAATCATGTTACTTGTTGAAAAAGATCAATGGCAGCAATGGCATTGTTTTTAAAGAATGGCTATCTGTGACTTCTGTGTCAAGTTGTTAAAAATTTTTACATATATTGCAATCTCCTCTCTTCTGCTACAAACCCATAAAATAGTAGATAAAATTTTAAATACATATATATATTTATATGTATCATGCTAATTTTTATATAATTTTATACATGTAATGTATATATTTTAAAATTTTGGGCTGTAGTCAAAAACAAGAAGATGAAAAATATTCAAGAAGCAAAAATGGGGAGATTTCCCTCAAACAATAAAAACAAATACCCAAGAATCCACAGTAACAAGTAGAAGCCAAAGCCTCAGAACCCATAGGAACCAGGATTGAACACAAGCCATGGGCAGATAGGAGCAAAAGCAGAACACACAATGATGAAAGCTGGAGGCCCAGTTAGCACTGCTCACTCATGAACAGAATCCCAAAAGAAAAGTACCTACTCAGAGCTTGGGCAGAGACAAAGTCACCTGCCTAATGACTCTCTTATGAAGAAAAAAGAATAAGGTAGTGAGATAGACTTTGGGGGTGAGGAGGAACAAATTAGATTGAGTATCTGGAGAGGGCTAAATGATATTTGACTTGATGATAAGAAGTTGCCTGCCAAGTGAAGATTTAGGGGCAGAGAAAAGAGCTATCTGAAAGGCCCTAACACAGGAAAAAGGTCAGTGTGACTAAAACCTACTGAGAGAGTAAAGGAGTAGTAAAAGATGAGATTGGAGGAATACACAGGGACTTAGCATATATGTAAATTTTGGCCATTTTGGCAGTCTAGACTGAGGCAGAAAGTCTCCTTGACATTTCTAAGCACAAAGAATTAATGGATAAGATACAAAAATACATTTAAAACCATGGTTGATTTCTAAAACGAGAACAAGAAATCCCCAGGTGCTAGAAATGAATATCAGAGTAGTAAGAAAAAGTTGAAGCCAGGTTTCCACAGAGCTGGAACTCCAGGCTTGGGGTCTCTTCCCTCCACTGTCACTGAGCTGCCCTGGAGCCCAATGGGAGGGTGGCCTCACTGAAGCTGCTGGCTCTGGAGGGACCCCACCAGCTAAAGCCGCGACCGTCCTTGCGACCGTGGGCCAATTCCCTGAAACCTGGAACTCGAAGGCCACCTTTATTCACACAAAGAAAGGATTTATCCATTTGGAGGTCAACATGTCAGAGGTTCTTGGTGCTCCAGACAGGTGTCAGGCCTTAGCCTCCGAGATGAAGGAGACAAGTCTACGACATTGGACCACCAGAGACCTCCCGGCCCCACATAATATCAATTGGTGAAAGCTCTCCCAGGATCTCCATCTCAGCACTAAGACCTGGCTCCACCCAATGGCCAGCAAGCTCCATTGCTGGATGCCCCATGCCAAACAACTAGCAAGACAAGAACGCAACCCCACCCATTAGCATAAAGGCTGCCTAAAATCATAGTAAGTTCACAGACACCCCAAAATACACCACAGGATGTGGCCCTGCCCACCAGAAAGACAATATCCTGTCCCACCCACCAGAACACAGGCACCAGCCTCCTCCACCAGTAAATCTGCACAAGCCACTGAACCAAACTCACCCATTGGGGGCAGACACCAAAAACAACAGGAACTATGAACCTGCAGCCTGCAAAAAGGAGACCCCAAACACAGTAAGTTAAACAAAATGAGACAACAGAGAAATATGCAGCAGATGAAGGAGCAAGATAAAAACCCACCAGACCAAACAAATGAAGAGGAAATAGGCATTCTACCTGAAAAAGAATTCAGAGAAATGATAGTAAAGATGATCCAAAATCTTGGAAATAGAATGGAGAAAATACAAGAAACGTTCAACAAGGACCTAGAAAAACTAAAGAGCAAACAAACGATGATGAACAATACAGTAAATGAAATTAAGAATTCTCTAGAAGGAATCAATAGCAGAATAACTGAGGTAGAAGAACGGATAAATGACCTGGAAGATAAAATAGTGGAAATAACTGCTGCAGAGCAGAATAAAGAAAAAAGAACGAAAAGAATTGAGGACAGTCTCAGAGACCTCTGGGACAGCATTAAATGCACCAACATTCGAATTATAGGGGTCCCAGAAGAAGAAGAGAAAAAGAAAGGGTCTGAGAAAATATTTGAGGAGATTATAGTTGAAAACTTCCCTAACATGGGAAAGGAAATAGTCAATCAAGTCCAAGAAGCGCAGAGAATCCCATACGGGATAAATCCAAGGAGAAACACGCCAAGACACATATTATTCAAACTATCAAATATTAAATACAAAGAAAAAATATTAAAAGCAGCAAGGGAAAAGCAACAAATAACATACAAGGGAATCCCCATAAGGTTAACAGCTGATCTTTCAGCAGAAACTCTGCAAGCCAGAAGGGAGTGGCAGGACATATTTAAAGTGATGAAAGGGAAAAATCTACAACCAAGATTACTCTACCCAGCAAGGACCTCATTCAGATTTGACAGAGAAATTAAAACCTTTACAGACAAGCAAAAGTTAAGAGAATTCAGCATCACCAAACCAGCTCTACAACAAATGCTAAAGGAACTTCTCTAGGCAGGATACATAAGAGAAGGAAAAGACCTACAAAAACAAACCCAAAACAATGAAAAAAATGGTAATAGGAACATACATATTGATAATTACCTTAAAGGTAAATGGATTAAATGCTCCAACCAAAAGACATAGACTGGTTGAATGGATACAAAAACAAGACCCGTATGTATGCTGTCTATAAGAGACCAACTTCAGACCTAGGGACACATACAGACTGAAAGTGAGGGGATGGAAAAAGACATTCCATGCAAATGGAAATCAAAAGAAAGCTGGAGTAGCAATTCTCATATCAGACAAAATAGACTTTAAAATACAGACTATTACAAGAGACAAAGAAGGACACTACATAATGATCAAGAGATCAATCCAAGAAGAAGATATAACAATTGTAAATATTTATGCACCAAACATAGGAGCACCTCAATACATAAGGCAAATACTAACAGCCATAAAAGGGAAATCGACAGTAACACAATAATAGTAAGGGACTTTAACACCCCACTTTCACCAATGGACAGATCACCCAAAACGAAAATAAATAAGGAAACACAAACATTAAATGACACATTAGACAAGATGGTCTTCATTGATATTTATAGGACATTCCATCCAAAAACAACAGAATACACTTTCTTCTCAAGTGCTCATGGAACATTCTCCAGGACAGATCATATCGTGGGTCACAAATCAAGCCTTGGTAAACTAAAGAAAACTGAAATCATATCAAGTATCTTTTCCAACCACAACACTATGAGACTAGATATCAATGACAGGAGAAAAAACTGTAAAAAATACAAACACATGGAGGCTAAACAATACACTACTAAATAACCAAGAGATCAATGAAGAAATCAAAAAGGAAATCAACAAATACCTAGAAACAAATGACAATGAAAACACGAAGACCCAAAACCTATTGGATGCAGCAAAATCAGTTCTAAGAGGGAAGTTTATGGCAATACAATCCTACCTCAAGAAACAGGAAAAATCTCAAATAAACAACCTAACCTTACACTTAAAACAACTAGAGAAAGAAGAACCAACAAACCCCAAAGTTAGCAGGAGGAAAGAAATCATAAAGATCAGATCAGAAAGAAGTGAAAAAGAAATGAAGGAAGCAATAGCAAAGATCAATAAAACTAAAAGTTGGTGTTTTGAGAAGATAAACAAAATTGATAAACCATTACCAGACTCATCAAGAAAAAAAGGGAGAAGACTCAAATCAACAGAATTAGAAATGAAAAAGGAGAAGTAACAACTGACACTGCAGAAATAGAAAGGATCATGAGAGATTACTACAAGTAACTATATGCCAATAAAATGGACAACCTGGAAGAAATAGACAAATTCTTAGAAAAGCACAACCTGCCAAGACTGAACAAGGAAGAAATAGAAAATATAAATAGACCAATGACAAGCACTGAAATTGAAACTGTGATTAAAATCTTCCAACAAACAAAAGCCCAGGACCAGATGGCTTCACAGGCGAATTCTATCAAACATTTAGAGAAGAGCTAACACCTATCCTTCTCAAACTCTTCCAAAATAGAGCAGAGGGAGGAACACTCATTCTATGAGGCCACCATCACCCTGATACCAAAACCAGATAAAGATGTCACAGAAAAAGAAAACTACAGTCCAATATCGCTGATGAACATAGATGCAAAAATCCTAAACAAAATACTAGCAAACAGAATCCAACAGCACATTAAAAGGATCATACACCATGATCAAGTGGGGTTTATCATAGGAATGCAAGGATTCTTCAATATATGCAAATCAATCAATGTGATACACCATACTAACAAACTGAAGGCTAAAAACCATATGACAATCTCCATAGATGCAGAAAAAGCTTTTGACAAAATTCAACACCCATTTATGATAAAAACTCTCCAGAAAGTAGGCATAGAAGGAACCTACCTCAACATAATACAGGCCATATATGACAAACCCACAGCCAACATCGTTGTCAATAGTGAAAAACTGAAACCATTTCCTCTAAGATCAGGAACAAGACAAGGATGTCCACTCTCACCACTATTATTCAACATAGTTTTGGAAGTTTTAGCCATGGCAATCAGAGAAGAAAAAGAAATAAAGAAATCCAAATCGGAAAAGAAGAAGTAAAGCTGTCACTCCTTGCAGATGACATGATACTACACATAGAAAATCCTAAAGGATGCTACCAGAAAACTACTAGAGCTAATCAATGAATTTGGTAAAGTAGCAGGATACAAAATTAATGCACAGAAATCTCTTGCATTCCTATAAACTAACGCTGAAAAATCTGAGAGAGAAATTAAGGAAACACTCCCATTTACCATTGCAACAAAAAGAATAAAATACCTAGGAATAAACCTACTACCTAAGGAAACAAAAGACCTGTATGCAGAAAACTAAAAGACACTGATGAAAGAAATTAAAGACCAAGGAGAAATATACCATGTTCTTGGACTGGAAGAATCAACATTGTGAAAATGACTATACTACCCAAAGCAATCTACAGATTCAATGCAATCCCAATCAAACTACCAATGGCATTTTTCACAGAAGTAGAACAAAAAATTGCACAATTTGTATGGAAACATAAAAGACCCTGAATAGCCAAAGCAAACTTGAGAAAGAAAAACCGAGCTGGAGGAATCAGGCTCCCAGACTTCAGACTATACTACAAAGCTACAGTAATCAAGACAGTATGGTACTGGCACAAAAACAGAAATATAGATCAATGCAACAGGATAGAAAGCCCAAAGATAAACCCATGCACACATGGTCAGCTTATCTTTGATAAAGGAGGCAAGAATATACAGTGGAGAAAAGACAGTCTCTTCAATAAGTGGTGCTGGGAAAACTGGACAACTACATGTAAAAGAATGAAATTAGAACATTTCCTAACACCATACACAAAAATAAACTCAAAATGGATGAAAGACCTAAAGGTAAGGCCAGACACTATAAAACTCTTAGAGGAAAATGTAGGCAGAACACTCTGTGACATAAATCACAGCGAGATCCTTTTTGACCCACCTCCTAGAGAAATGGAAATAAAAACAATAATAAACAAATGAGACCTAATGGAACTTAAAAGCTTTTGCAGATCAAAGGAAACCATAAACAAGATGAAAAGACAGCCCTCAGAATGGGAGAAAATATTTGCAAATGAAGCAACTGACAAAGGATTGATCTCCAAAATTTACAAGCAGCTCAGGCAGTTCAATATCAAAAAAACAAACAACCCAATCCAAAAATGGGTGGAAGACCTTAATAGACATCTCTCCAAAGAAGATATACAGATTGCCAACAAACATATGAAAGAATGCTCAACATCACTAATCATAAGAGAAATGCAAATAAAAACCACAAAGGTATCATCTCACACCTGTCAGAATGGCCATCATCAAAACATGTACAAACAATAAATGCTGGAAAGGGTGTGGAGAAAAGGGGACCCTCTTTCACTGTTGGTAGGAATGTAAACTGATACAGCCACTATGGAGAACAGTATGGAGGTTCCTTAAAAAACTAAAATTAGAACTACCATATGACCCAGCAATCCCACTACTGGGCATATATTCTGAGAAAACCATAATTCAAAAAGGGACATGTACCACAGTGTTCACTGCAACAGTATTTACAATATCCAGGACATGGAAGCAACCTAAGTGTCCATCGACAGAAGAATGTATAAAGAAGATGTGGCACATATATACAATGGAATATTACTCAGCCATAAAAAGAAACGAAACTGAGTTATTTATAGTGAGGTGGATGGACCTAGAGTGTGTCATACAGAGTAAGTCAGAAAGAGAAAAACAAATACTGTATGCTAACACATATATATGGAATCTTAAAAAAATGGTTCTGATGAACCTAGGGGCAGGAGAAGAATAAAGATGCAGATATAGAGAATGGACTTGAGGACACGGGAAGGGGGAAGTGTAAGCTGGGATAAAGTGAGAGAGTAGCATTGACATATATATACTACCAAATGTAAAATAGATAGCTAGTGGGAAGCAGCTGCATAGGACAGGGAGATCAGCTTGGTGCTTTGTGACCACTTAGAGGAGTGGGATAGGGAGGATGGGAGGGAGGCACAAGAGGGAGGGGATATGGGGATATATGTACACATATAGCTGATTCACTTTGTTATACAGCAGAAACTAACAGAACATTGTAAAGCAATTATACTCCAATAAAGATGTTAAAAAAAAAAAAAAGAAGTTGAAGCGAAAGCTGAAGCCAGATAGCTCCTGCGGTAGCATTGTTAAAATTGCAGACTATGACCTATAACTGGTTCCAATACCTCCATGGCTTAAGCTTTTGTTTATGACTCTAGCTTAGGTGTTAGCAAACTAGCCCATAGGCCAAATCTGGCCCACCACCTGTTTTTGTAAATAAAGTTTTATTGGAATGCAGCCATGTTCATTCATTTGCATACTGTCCATGGCTACTCTCATGCTATAGTGGCTGAGTTGAATAGTTTTGACAGAGACCACATGGTGCACAAAGTCTAAAATATTTATTCTTTGGCCCTTTACAGAAAGATTTGCCAACCCCTGCTCTAGTTTTTTTTTTTTTTAAATAAAAGCTTTATTTAGATATAATTTATCTACCATAAGGTTCACCAGTTTAAAGTGTACAATTCGATCGTTTTTAGTATATCTACAGAGTTCTGCAACAATCATCATAATCTAGTTTTAGAATATTTTTATCATCCCCAAAAGATACTTTATACCTATGAACAACCATTCTCATACCCCTCACCCTTCCGTCCACTCCCCAGCCTTAGGCAACCACTAATCTACTTTTGGTCTCTGTAGTTTTGTCTATTCGGGATATTTCATATAAATGAAATCATACAACACGTAGCCTTTGTGTCTGGATAACTAGCATAATGTTTTCAAAATTCATCAGTGTTGTAGCACGAATCAGTACTTATTTATTTTTATGGCTGTATGTTCTGTCGTATGAATATACTACATTTTGTTTATCAATTTATCAGTTGGTGGACGTTTAGGTTGCTTCTACTTTTTTTTTTTAAGGGAATTCCTTTATTTTTATTATTTATTTATTTACTTTTGGCTGTGTTGGGTCTTTGTTTCTGTGCAAGGGCTTTCTCTAGTTGCGGCAAGCAGGGGCCACTCTTCATCGCGGTGTGCGGGCCTCTCACTATCGCGGCTTCTCTTGTTGTGGAGCACAGGCTCCAGACGCGCAGGCTCAGTAGTTGTGGCTCACGGGCCTAGTTGCTCCGTGGCATATGGGATCTTCCCAGACCAGGGCTCGAACCCGTGTCTCCTGCATTAGCAGGCAGATTCTCAACCACTGCGCCACCAGGGAAGCCCTGCTTCTACTTTTTGGTTATTATGAATAATGCTGTTATGCACATTTATGCACAATTTTTTGTGTGGACATGTGTTTTCACTTCTCTTGGGTAGATACCTAGGCATAGAATTGTTGGTTCACAAGGTAACTCTGTATTTAACATTCTGAGGAACTGCTAAACTGTTTTTCAAAGTAGCCACACCCATATCTCTTTATTCTGATACCTTGGGTTCACAAGGAAATTATGGCTCATTAGCCTGGACTGTGGATAGAAAATAGATATTGGAGAGAAACTGGATCTCCAAGTATGCACTAAATTAGCCACATGGTTCAAATTCATACTACCTATGTAGTTCAGGAATGCTGAACTGAGACATGAACATAAAGTGGGTTCAGAACTGTTGAAATCCAGAGGGCTCCATGGACTGGGTGAATGTAAAAGACTATATCCAGATAAACTATAATTTAGGAGTAAAAGCAAAATAAATGCATTTAAAGAACTACAGAGACTTAGAATATTTACCATCAAAACAATCTTGCTGAAAGACCTATTAAGGAATGTACTCAAACCAGTATAAAACTGAACCAAGTTTCCATCAATGGATGAATGGATAAAGAAATTGTGATATACACAAACACACACCCACACACGAATATTATTTAGCCATAAAAAAGAATGAAATCTTGCCATTTGTGACAAAATGGATGGACCTCAAGGGCATTATGCTAAGTGAAAGAAGTCAGATAGAGAAAAACAAATACCTTATGATCGCTCTTGTATGTGGAATTTAAAAACAACGACAACAACAAGCTCATTAGATACAGAGAACAGATTAGTGGTTGCCAAAGTTGGGGGCGGGGGCGGGGGTAGGAGAAATGGGTGAAGGAGGTCAAAAGGTAGAAAGACAAAAAAAGCAATGGCAGTGATACTTTAACTGACTTACCACAGTATTGTCAGAATTAAACTGTGCTTTTCATAGTAGGTGAGCAAACAGTATTTGCTGAATGAATCAGCTAGCCAGCTCTTGGTTTAAAAAAAAACAACAAAACAAAATAAAAATGAACCAAGAAGGAAATAGGGGAGTATAAGAAGCAATGGTGAAAAAACAGTTGCTAAAACATGTTGATAAATTGTGCTAGTTTATGAGACTAGCATACCCTTGAAGCTAAAATCCAACAATGACAGTAAGAGAAGAAAAAAAAAAATCCAGGCCAATCTTATTCATAAACATAGTTGCAAAAATCCCAAATAAAATATAAAGGAATCAAACTCAATTTCACTACCAAGAAGGATTTTTATCACAGGAATGCTTCTACATTAGAAACTTTACTTATATAGTTCAAAACTGTATAATCGGGCTTCCCTGGTGGCGCAGTGGTTGAGAGTCCGCCTGCCGATGCAGGGGACACGGGTTCGTGCCCCGGTCTGGGAAGATCCCACATGCCGCGGAGCGGCTAGGCCCGTGAGCCATGGCTGCTGGGCCTGCGCGTCCAGAGCCTGTGCTCCGCAACGGGAGAGGCCACAGCAGTGAGAAGCCCACGTAATGCAAAAAAAAAAAACAAAACAACAACTGTATAATCATCTCAATATGTATCCAAAAAATTTAAATTCTACACCCATTCACGATTTAAAACACCTATCTGCCATTATGTAAACATAATCGTGAACCTTTGGGGAAATGATATGTCAGTGAGATACATACAGCCTTGGAACCATGGATGGAAATGTGGGCATAAGCTCATAATTTCCCAATGATCGAAGTAGACAGATCTTTAGTGTAACTAAGAATTATCTAGTATGATAATGGTTTTGTATGGGATTGAAATTTTCCATAATAAAACATTTTTAAAATTACCTGGAACGTTTGTAAAATATTTAGATTTCAGGCCCCACTCCAGAGATTCTAATTTAGTTCAAGAAAACACATTAATCTCTTCTATCCTCTCCTGCTCCCAACCCCTAACCAACCCCCTCCCCATGCAATTGTACTTCAGAGCACAATCTGAGAAACACTCTAATAGAATGTCTGTTTCATTTCAAGTGATACTTTGAAATGGAGATGTTCTTCATTACAGATACGTAACTTGTTATTAGACATTTTGCTTTGATTTAAAATAACATCCCTGGATAGATCACCACTGCCCTCTAAAGATGACTGTTAGGTATAGATCTCTCCCAGAGCTCCAGAGGTAGTTAAATTTCCAAGAAATTTGTCATTGGACACATTTAGAGTGCATTCTATCCACAGTACACATTTAGGTTCAAACCACGGTTTGAGGAAAACACAGGGGCTTTGGCTATTTTAATTACCTTCTCTGCATTTCTGAAACGTGTATAACCTGCTCTTGAGCACTTTCCACATTTTGTCCTCCTCCTTTACTCTTTTACATACCACCTTTTTCAGTTCCCCTCCACAGAGAAAACCCCATGCCCCAAATTCAAGGCAGGGCTCTATCTAGAGAGTCTGGGAACATGGTTTTTTATAAAAGAGGAGGACCTATTAGGATATACTTTCTCCTATTTTACAACTCTGATTTAAAGTTTTCAGCAGATTAGAGTACATCTTTTTGAATATGAGTAGTTACGCCCCGTATCAAAACCTTTCCCACTTTTTTCAAGACCCCTGCCCACTTAATTTGAAGCAGGTGATTTTGCCTCCTACTTTTCAGAACAAAACAGAACCCCCTAGTAGTAAACTCCCCTGAGCTCTTTCTATATCTTCTACTTCTCCTTTCTTTTAATCTCACTAAGAGACCCTCTCCCTGTTCAAAGCTCACCCTAACACTAGACCTCTTAATCATACCTTCGTGCTCCATCTTTTCTCTCTCTTCTATACTTACCTTCTTTCTGGAAATAGTACACCTTGGCTAGGCTCTTAGTCTTGTCTTTTCTATTTGTTCTTTTCTCCCTTCCCCTACCACTCTCCTCTTAAGTTCCACTCTATTTCCCTTTCTAGCCTAAATTTCCCCTCCTAATTGCCTCTCCTCTGCGCATTCCATTCTCTCCTCAACCCTTTGTAATATGTCTCTCATCCCTCCCTCACCACTTTTGAAAATGTTTCCCAGGTCATCCTCAACCTCTGAATTGGCAAGCCAGTGGCTCCTCTGTACTCCTCATTTCCCTTGGCATCTCTGCAGCATGTGGCACTGCTGACCTCTCCCTTCCTCAAATACTACCTTGCCTTGATTTCTATGACATCACCTCCTCCTTTTTCTCTGATGGCTCCTTTTTCTCTGATGGCTCCTTTTCAGACCCACTTGATACAGCACCCTCAGCTGCCAGTCTCCTAAATGTTAGCATTGCCAAAGGCTCCAGAGCACCTAACTGTGTAGGGTTTTTGCGAAGGATAAATGAGATAATGGATAGAAAGTACTTGGCACTATGCCTAGCATACAGCAAGAATCATTCAATAAATGGTTGAGATGGTGATAATAGTGACTTCACTATTTTCTTCCAGCTTCATACATTCTCTTTGAGTGATCTCACCCACTCTAAGTGCTTCAATTCCCATATACAAATTGATGACTCAAATTAATATCTCCAGAATCTGAGATCTTTCAAGATACATATCTTCCACTGCCTATCAGACATTTCCTGATAAAACTGTGTCCTCTTATAGTACCCTTAACATGGCCAATAACATTATAATTTGGGGTTAACATCTTAGTCTCACTCGGTACTAATGGATCTCCATGTGTAGCACATTCCCATCAGATAACAAAATCCTTCTTCCACATAATCAGATTCAGGGTGGATAGTTTGTAGTTTTCAAGGGTCGATGACTGCCTTTTGAAAACAACACTATGTCTTCATAAGGGCAT
Organism: Hyperoodon ampullatus; assembly: GCF_949752795.1. Classification (NCBI taxonomy): domain Eukaryota; kingdom Metazoa; phylum Chordata; class Mammalia; order Artiodactyla; family Ziphiidae; genus Hyperoodon; species Hyperoodon ampullatus. The sequence continues at coordinate 64,027,213 of NC_136927.1, read as the reverse complement.
ATGACTTCCCCAATCCTACTTCAGATTCACTGCTTGAAGGGGAACTCACTAATGGAACTTTTTATGAATTTCAATCCAATTAGTTTAAAAACAATTTAACGAAATCATATTTCTACTTACCTCAATACAGTTGGTCTTAAACATTAACTTTATTAATTTATAAAGCCCTAGTCTATGCCTTCTCCATCCACCTGGGCACGTTCTACAAGCCCAGTGGCAGTGAATGGGCCACTAGTTTCTGCATGGAGGCTGTAATACCTATGCAGACAGTCTCTGAATATGTGTAAAACCTATCCCTAATTGTTTGCAGGAATGAATATACACTCTCAGTGATTTTCTTTTCTGGCAGTTATCAAAAGAGCTCCCATCTTTTTTTGTGGAAATGGAACATGTTGAATGCTCATTCATAAAAGAAACTGCCACATATTTAAGACATCTAGAAAACTCAGCCATTCTCAGGCATTTTAGTATTACTGATGCTAAATGATACCATTTTAATAGCTTATTTAAGCACAATCATCAATTGAAATTTTTTTTCATGAATCTCAGTAAGCTAAAAATTAAATGAAGCCAAAGACAAATGTATTAACAGCCAGCAATACCTTGTATTGAGAAGAAACTTTTCTGGCTTGTGAAAATAAAGACAGTTTCTCTTCAATCTCAATGTATAGGTGTATGACTATAGATTTCCCAGACTGTTGGGCTGTTAATAAATAAAAATAATTTTAAATGAAAATTTCACTCACTTGAAAATATGTATTGAGCTATGTAGCAGGCACTGAAGAGAAGAAAGATAGTCCCTGCCTTCCAAAAACTTAGAGATTAGTGGAACCACAGATTAATAAATCAAGTAAAGGAAGGGCTAAGGCAACAGTACATGTAAGGCACAGAGGCCAGAGAGAGGACGGCTCTTTCCACAAATAGTTCCACGTGGCTGGAGAATGCAAGTAGTTGTGGGTGAAGGGAGGTATTGAGGTTGGAGAGCGGGGAAAGGGTTGGATATGCCATGCTAAGAGATTTGGATTTTATTCAGTGAGTAGTCAAGAACTCCCTTCTCTGATAGTGGTGAAAAGGAGAAGGCTGGTGGGGAAGTAAATGAAAGGTAAGGAGATTAGTTGGAGGCTACTGTAAATATCCAGCTAAGACATAAGAGAACCAAACCTAAGGCAGCAGGGATGAAGAATAGGGATTAAGACTTTCTCTTTATCTAAGCTTTAAGAAATTAGATTATGATGTGCCTTGATATAGTCTTCTTCATGCTTCTTGTGTTAAAGATTTGTTAAACTTCTTGGATCTATGGTTTTATAGTTCTCATTAAATTTGAAATTTTTTCAGTCATTATATCTTCAAATATTTTTTCTGTACCCTCCCTTCTCCTATGGGGACTCCATTTATACATATATTAAGTCACCTGAAGTTGTCCCACTGATACTCTTTTTCATTTGTAAGTCTTTTTCCTCTATGTGCTTCATTTTGGATTGTTTCTACTGCTATATCTTCAAGTTCTTTAGTCTTTTCTTCTGCAATGTATAATTGCTGACATGAGCACAATGATGGTATCACTTCCCAACTTGGGGGATTCATGAACAAAAACATAGACTGGGGCTAGACAGAAAAGGAGAGATAAGGAGCTTGGTTTAGGGCATGTTAAGGCTGAGGTCCTTGTGGATAGATAGCTGAATATATTCTTCCCCTGATTAGAGGGAATAAATGAATTAGAGGATGGAGATTTCAGAGACATGAGTGAAGAGTGTGAAGCCATTGATTAGGTCATCCAGGGAGCATGTACTGAAAAACAAAAGAGGGTGGAAAATGAAGTATGGAGTACTCTAACATTTAAGGTGCTGCAGAGGAGGAAAAGTCAGTAAGGAAACTGAGGAGTACACAGAGAAGGAAGAGGAGAGCCAGGAGAGACTTGTCATCAAAGATAAGAGACAAGAGGAATTTCAAGAAGAAGAGAGTATTCTGCAGTGTCCAATGCTCTAGAAAAGTCAAGAATGATAAGGACAGAAAATTGTCTTTTAGCTCTTTTATTTTATTTTATTTTAATTAATTTATTTTTTGGCCATACCATGTGGCCTGCAGGATCTTAGTTCCCCAACCTGGGATTGAACCTGGGCCACGGCAGTGAAAGCTCTGAGTCCTAACCACTGGACTGCCAGGAAATTCCCTGTCTTTTAGCAATTTGGAGGTCACTGGTAACCTTAGAAACAGGTCTATTTTTTTTCTTTAAGAATGACCTCTGTTCACTTGTTCATTCATCCATTCATTCAATGGACACTTATTTACTGGTGTCTGGGGATATAAAGATGAATGAGAGCCTCTATCCTGAGGGAGTTCTCTGTCTAATAAACAGCTATTGAAATAGCTTTTATCTTTGATAAAGGAGGCAGGAATGTACAGTGGAGAAAGGACAGCCTCTTCAATAAGTGGTGCTGGGAAAACTGGACAGGGACATGTAAAAGTATGAGATTAGATCATTCCCTAACACCATACACAAAAATAAGCTCAAAATGGATTAAAGACCTAAATGTAAGGCCAGACACTATCAAACTCTTAGAGGAAAACATAGGTAGAACACTCTATGACATAAATCACAGCAAGATCCTTTTGGACCCACCTCCTAGAGAAATGGAAATAAAAACAAAGATAAACAAATGGGACCTAATGAAACTTCAAAGCTTTTGCACAGCAAAGGAAACCATAAACAAGACCAAAAGACAACCCTCAGAATGGGAGAAAATAGTTGCAAATGAAGCAACTGACAAAGGATTAATCTCCAAAATTTATAAACAGCTCATGCAGCTCAATAGCAAAAAAACAAACAACCCAATCCAAAAATGGGCAGAAGACTTAAATAGGCATTTCTCCAAAGAAGATATACAGACTGCCAACAAACACATGAAAGAATGCTCAACATCATTAATCATTAGAGAAATGCAAATCAAAACTACAATGAGATACCATCTCACACCAGTCAGAATGGCCATCATCAAGAAATCTAGAAACAATAAATGCTGGAGAGGGTGTGGAGAAAAGGGAACACTCTTGCACTGCTGGTGGGAATGTGAATTGGTACAGCCACTATGGAGAACAGTATGGAGGTTCCTTAAAAAACTAAAAATAGAACTACCATATGACCCAGCAATCCCACTACTAGGCATATACCCTGAGAAAACCATAATTCAAAAAGAGACATGTACCAAAATGTTCATTGCAGCTCTATTCACAATAGCCCGGAGCTGGAAACAACCTAAGTGTCCATCATCGGATGAATGGATAAAGAAGATGTGGCACATATATACAATGGAATATTACTCAGCCATAAAAAGAAACGAAACTGAGCTATTTGTAATGAGGTGGATAGACCTAGAGTCTGTCATACAGAGTGAAGTAAGTCAGAAAGAGAAAGACAAATACCGTATGCTAACACATATATATGGAATTAAAAAAAAAAAAATGTCATGAAGAACCTAGGGGTAAAACGGGAATAAAGACACAGACCTACTTGAGAATGGACTTGAGGATATGGGGAAGGGGAAGGGTAAGCTGTGACAAAGGGAAAGAGAGGCATGGACATATATACACTACCAAACGTAAGGTAGATAGATAGTGGGAAGCAGCCGCAGAGCACAGGGAGATCAGCTCGGTGCTTTGTGACCGCCTGGAGGGGTGGGATGGGGAGGGTGGGAGGGAGGGAGATGCATGAGGGAGGGGATGTGGGAACAGATGTATATGTATGACTGATTCACTTTGTTATAAAGCAGAAACTAATAAAAAATAAAAAAAAATAAAAAAATCTTTTGCAGAAAAAAAAAAAAAAAGAAATAGCTTGATAAGTGTTTTGTTTGTTTGTTTTTAAAATTAATTTATTTATTTTTGGCTGCATTTTGTCTTTGTTGTTGTGCACGGGCTTTCTCTAGTTGTGGCGAGTGGCAGCTACTCTTCGTTTCGGTGCACAGGCTTCTCACTTCAGTGGCTTCTCTTGTTGCAGAGCAAGGGCTCTAGGCGCACAGGCTTCATTAGTTGCGGCTCGCGGGCTCAGTAGCTGTGGCACATGGGCTTAGTTGCTTGGCAGCATGTGATATCTTCCCAGACCAGGGCTTGAACCTGTGTCCCCTGCATTGGCAGACGGATTCTTAACCACTGCACCACCTGGGAAATCCCGATAAGGGTTAAAACAGAGTGAAGTATGAAGGACTGGTTGTTAGCAGAAACAGAATGTCAGAGAAGCTTCTCCAGAGGAAAAACTAGAGCTAAAATCCAGAAGGATGAAGACTCATAATTTTAAAAAGGGACAGGAGGACAGGAAACATGAGGGGTAAAAACCCAAGTAATGAGTACTTAACCTTCTGAATTCCTCATACTATTAGGCTAACACAATTGGATCTGGCTAGGATTATTGGCAGATATTCAGGAAATAGGACCATACTCTAAAAGGACTGGAGGGACTTCCCTGGTGGCACAGTGGTTGAGAATCTGCCTACCAATGCAGGGGACATGGGTTCAAGCCCTGGTCCAGGAAGATCCCACTTGCCGCAGAGCAACTAAGCACATGCGCCACAACTATTGAGCCTGCACTCTAGAGCCCGCGAGCCACAACTACTGAGCCTGCGTGTCACAACTTCTGAAGCCTGTGTGCCTAGAGCCCAAGCTCTGCAACAAGAGAAGCCACCACAATGAGAAGCCCATGCACCACGAAGAGTAGCCCCCGCTCACCACAGCTAGAGAAAGCCCACGTGCAGCAACTAAGACCCAACAACGAAGACCCAATGCAGCCAAAAATAAATAAATAAATAAATTTATTGAAAATAAATAAATAGGGCTTCCCTGGTGGCGCAGTGGTTGAGAGTCCGCCTGCTGATGCAGGGGACGCGGGTTTGTGCCCCGGTCCGGGGGGATCCCACGTGCCGCGGAGCGGCTGGGCCCATGGGCCATGGCCGCCGAGCCTGCGTGTCTGGAGCCTGTGCTCCGCAGCGGGAGAGGCCACAGCGGTGAGAGGCCCGCGTACTGCAAAAAAAATAAAAAATAAAAAATAAAAATAAATAAATAAATAAATAAATAAAAGGACTGGAGAAGAAAGATCAAATCTTAAGGATAGGGTATAGCCAATAATGAGAAGGGTGAAAAACTTGGTTCATAAATAAATGACTCCTCTGTTCTCGAGTCCTTACCTTGATTGCACTGACTGGTGATAACCTTGTTCTAGCCCTAAAACATTTACCTCCTAAATCTAAAGGTGATGACCTTATTAATTCTAATTTTGTCTTTCTAAAGTGACTATTCTCATATCTCATATCTCACTATTTGAGTCAGAAGAAGAAAAGATTTTTCTTGTATATCTGAAGAGTTATTTGCGATTAAAACATTACTCCTGGGCTTCCCTGGTGGCGCAGTGGTTAAGAATCTGCCTGCCAATGCAGGGGACATGGGTTCAAGCCCTGGTCCAGGAAGATCCCACTTGCCGCAGAGCAACTATGCCTGTGTGCCACAACTACTGAGCCTGTGCTCTAGAGCCCGCGAGCCACAACTACTGAGCCCGTGCTCCTAGAGCCTGTGCTCCGCAACAAGAGAAGCCACTGCAACGAGAAGCCCATGTACTGCAACAAAGAGTAGCCCCCGCTTGCCTCAACTAGAGAAAGCCTGCACACAGCAACAAAGACCCAACGCAGCCACACACACAAAAATTACTCCTACACCTATATTTTTGGTAACTTGCCAGGTATCATTTTCATTAACAAATATGAGTGTATTTATTCCTTAATTTTGAACTTCTTACTAAAGAAAGAGAATATGGGAAAATGTAAGCTATTCCTAGAATATGATGAGTAAACCTTTCAAATCAACATACTCTTTCAGAGGCTTTTTTTTTTCATAAAAGAACAGCTAGTCAATCCTAGAACATTTAAATAAAAGAGTTTAATAGTAGAAGCTCCGAGTTATCCTATATTCCATCCACTACACTTAACCCCAAAGTAGTCAGATTCCAGCAAGCCTTAGGAGGGAAGATAAGCCAAGACAGCTTAGAAAGCAAGAAAAACCCAAACTTTCTATTGAGACTCTGTTTTGGGACTGTGTTTGTTCTGTAACGCCTGTCTGACTCAGCTTCAGGAAGAAAAAGAAAATTGTCAATAGCTCAGAGTTACCCCACAGGAGGCAAGAGAACATTTGACAAATGTTTTTCCAAACTTGAAGACCAGCTGTTCTCTCCTCAGGTGTTTTCTAGTCAAAGTGAATTTCTACATCCCTTTAAAGAACGGCAGTTTTCTACAGGGGAGAAAACTGGTACCAGCTTCCAGACAGGAAAAAGTTTAAATGTTGTAGAATCTAATACATCAGGAGAAAGGAATATGGTCTGCACTTTGAAGTATTTGTTTCTAGGCCTTCCCTACTTGCTTAGAAACTTTACTCCATCCAAATCTCCCCTCCAAAGCAGATGTCTGTGATAAAGAAGAGGGACAGCACAAAGACATTTTTCCAGTGGTAATTCCCAGATGTGAGATGCCCAGAATGATGAAGTGCAGCCCTGCTGTCAAGTTCCATAGCAATCATGCTCTGAGTTCTATTGACACATGTTTTTATGCAGTTTTAGCAAAAGAAGCCTACATTAGGAATAGCTGACAAAATTCCACCCTTTCTACCACTATCTCTCGTGCTAAAACAACCTCATTCTCCCAATCATACATGATTTGTGTATGGGTTGTGACTAATTCTAGTCTGTCTAAGGCTAAGATAATCAAAATATAACTGGGTTTTAGGTTTTTGTCCTAACTGCTATTTATCCTAATATTTGAACAGAGGTGACAATAAGAACAACAAAAATACATATAGCTCCGTGCTTCCTGTGGTATGAAGAGAGATTTCTAGAAAAAATTGTAAAGAAGACTAGAAAAGGGACTAAGTATGGTGAGAACATATGTGCCAAGTTGTAGGACAGGGAAGGAAATGGATAGTTTGGACATTTTTTCAGGCAGATTTCAAAGTGATACCTTAGTAGTTGGGGTTCAAGAGGCTCTTAAAAGGGCATTTTAAACTCAGAAGTTAGGAACAGCAAAGGGACATGGTTTGGGAAATTGCTACTTCTACGGTGATTAGAAGAGTTACATGTGGGAGTCCTGGTATGTATGGGCTGAGAGTAGACAGGAAGTTGTTTGGAAATAACCATAAAAGCATGATGTGTTGTAAACCCATGCCCAACTGAAGTAATATGACTGTGTTCATAATTAATTGTCTATGGGTTCAATAATATTGCTTGTAAGGAAAAAGGACGAATTCCAACATGGCTCTTTTTTAAATCTCCTTACTATCAGTCTAGGTAATTTAGGTGGCAAAGAGGTATTGTCATAGGTTGTCAGTTAAGAAGGATTATGGTTTGCACATATCATTAAATGTTATTTAAAATAGCACCAGATAGACCACCTGGAAATCTTGGGAAGAGGGAGGAAAGGGCATGTAAAGACAGAGGAGGGAGAGCTTTTCCTGGGCTTTCCTCTCAGAGGAGTGGCTGGTAGGGGCCTGAAGGAGAGGCTCAATCCAGAGAAAGCAGAAAGGGCCAACAGATATAGAGAAGACTAGGAAGATACATGGTCCTCTGACCCCAGTGTTTCTAGGGAAGTTTAGGAGGTTCCAGTTTGGTCTGCCTGGGAAGAAGGTGAATACAGAATTTTATGGCTTGTCTTTATGATTTCTGACATTTCTTTCTTTCGCCTCTGATCTCACTATTACGGGGGAAAAAAAGGTGTAAATTTACAAAAGCTGGCTAAAATGCAAATATTAAAAGAAACAACCTCAAATGTAGGTTGTTAGTCAATCATAAAGTGTAAAGATTAATAGGTAACACCTTTTCCAGTTTTGTTAAAGAAGGCTGGGTATGAAGAAAGCTGGCAGTTCTTTAGAATCTGAATTTTAAGAAGGGAACAGAAAAAGTGAATGCCTTCTCATTGTCTATAAACTGTTTAAAACTCATTAGCCTGGTATTCAAGGCCCTCCATGAACTGGTCTTAACCTCTCCAACCTTATTTCTCTCTACTACCTTACACTATACCTATGATGAGTAACTTTTGACCCACTAGCTTCGCAATATAATTTCAATGCAGCCTTTCAGCTTGAAGGGTCTGAGGAACTTATTTAATCTGCTGTAAGGGAAATGTTCCTGTTTTATTCTGGCTTATTATATTTCTTTTGTTGTACCTTTACCATCCTTTTGTGAAAATGTGGGCTCCACAAGGGCAGGGACTTATCTACCTTGCTGTGTATCTCCAGTGCCTAGCACAGTGCCTGACATATAATAGACATTCAATAAGTATTTATTGAATGAATAAAAGAATGGCTTAAATCACTGGAAGACTGTTGGGTTGAAGTGGCCAGACAGTGAGTAGGGGACAGGAGAAGAAGAAGTACTCTAGACTGAATAAGAACAAAGTTTGAGGTAATCTTAAAGATGACACTTTCTGAGGCTTAAGAGTAAATCAGCTTTATGGGAATTTCTTTACAGAACAAATGGTCAGAGCTAAGAAAGGGCAGAATTAGAACAGTACTCAAGGAAGATTAACATGGTGGTAACCTGAAGGATGGATTAAGTTGGATGAGGCTGGAGCCAAGGAACTGAGCAGGAGAGCCTGGGCACAGTCAGTGGCCATGAGAATGGACCAGAGGCAACTCATTGGAGAGACACTGCAGAGGTGGAATCTATTGTTCCTGCCAAATGACAGAAAAGTCAAAGGTGGCTCCAAGGTGCCTGGCCTGGGAAATTGTCACAGAGGTGGTGATGGCAGGAGGAGTAGCAATAACAGAAATAGGGAACACAGGAACCACACAGGTCACCAGATCACCAGGAAAATTCACATAGTAAAAAAAAACTATGGCGGAATGTCAAGAAAAATCCAATATCTAAATTTTAAGTAGTCCACCTATGATGATATAATAAATAAAGTTTATGCTAGATCCTTAGGTTAGATTTCCCCACCCCCCACCCCGAATCTCTTTGTCCTCCCCAGGGACAGAGTTAGCCCTGATCTCATGGGTTTCAACTCTTAGCAGTTATTTCAGCCTTGACCATAGCCAAGACATTTAGCCATTAGTATTAACTATAAGGACAGGAGAAACAAGAGAAGGATCTTCTTTACTGAGTTTTACCTGAGATTTGCTACATGAGCCTGCTTTGATGAACTCCATGATGAATTCTTTCTTGCCTCAGGACTAAAACATGATGTTTCCTCTGCCTAGGCTACTTTCTCCCCATTCTTCTCAGGACTAACTCTTACTCATCCTTCAGGTTTCAGTTTAAATGTCATTTCCTTAGCAACGCACATCTAAAGTCTCCACTGTTATTTTAATTCATAGCAACTGCTTCTTCTCCTTCATAGAAGTTATCACATTTGTAATTATATGTTGATTGCATATTTACTTATGTACTTACTTACTATCTAACTCTCCCACATGACTGTAAGCTCCACAAGGGCAGGCACTATGTTGTTGTTGTTGTTTTGCGGCTGAAGTGCTTTCCCAGCTTCGTGAGGGGGTTTCCATTGATTCACCCTGGGCACTCGCTGGCTCCCTGCCTCCTCCCCCTCCTCTTCCTTGCCCTCACTCCTCCACCTCATTCACTGGCTGAGGCCAAGGCATCCCACACAATCGGCAGGCACTATGTTTTATTCAGCCACTCTACACCTAGCACCTGACCAAAAAACCTCATGTCCTATATGTATATGTTGAATGAATGAATCATTGATCCCTGGTCTCATCTGAGGACCAATTCTTGCCATGTTTTCTAGTTTCTTTATTAAAAAGTTTGGTGGATTATCAAGGAATATTGTTAGTATTCAGTTTCAATGTTAAGAAAATGTTTTCTCATATGAAAACATGTCAGACTTCTTTGAAGAAACATTCCCCTCTAAGGTATGGTTTTTAGAAGAATTATATGTTTGATCAACTAAATCATCTTTTTAAGAAAGTTGTAAAATCTTTGCATTGACTGAGGTATATAATTCACAGAAATACTAATTATTATACATAATAACAAACCTAAGTCAATATTTCCAGGAATCATGTCTTGTTAGCAACAATATTAATAATGAGTTGACATTGTCCAGACATACATAACTGATATTAAACAGAACAGTTCCTCTCCTTTCCCTTGAGGTTCTTATAATGCTTAAAGAAATGAGACATAAATAAGAAGTCTGAAATAGGAGACATTTTGGGAAAGTCATTGTATTTTTCTTTTCTAGTTTCTTCTCTTATTGTCTTCTGGTTTTATATTCCCTCTTGTGGCTCTCACCCCTTGTTTCTCTGCTTTTGTCTATTTTCTCCCTTCTTTGTTTTAGTGATATTAAATATGCCTCCAAATTCTAGCATTTACTGAAATCAATCCGCACTTTTTTTCTTTCCTGGTAATCAGATCCAAATAACCCAGAGAAGAGTCATATTTTTCTCAAATGTTGATACAACTACCACCCAATCAACTCCTGTGACCTGGGGATCCCCATCCAGAAGAAAGAGATACTCTAGGGCTCACATCTAGAGCTCCTGGCAGGTAACTCAATAAATCATAGCCACCAGATTCTCTGTAAAGAATATCTGTTTCCCACTCCTACCTACAGACATAAAAATATCCTTTGGGGGTACCAAGGAGAATAAATAAGAAGTGTACGGGTCTCTACGAAAGACTTTTCATTCATGATCTCATTCAATTCTTTCAACAAACCTGTGAGGTAGATATTATTATTATCATCCCATTTTACACTAAAAAAGACTCTGAAGTTCAGAGAGATAAAGTGACTTCCCCAAGGTTACTCACCTAGTAATTATGGCTCACCAGAATTATGGCTCCAAGTAGCCACAACTCCATAATTTGTGATCTTTCTACCACAGCAAAAACAAATCTCCATAACAAGAGTAGGAACAGGAATAGAAACAGTGAGAAGTAAAGAAACACAATCCAAACTTAGGGAGACTTATAAAACCATGACGTGGTTGAAAAATCCTTCATGGAACTTCTTGCTGCCTCATTCCACCTACCCTTCTCCTTCAAACCAAATGTACATAAACATCTTATATAGCGAAAGTTGTCCTAGTGGGAAGAGTCACCAACCGCTCATGGGCCACTCTATCCAGAAGTGACTAATATTCTAATCAGGCAGCAGTCTGTGAGTAGGCTCTCTAATTCAGGCCCTTATCATCTCTTGCCTGGACAATTCCAAAAGCCTCCTAACAAGGCTTCATGCCTCTGGTCTTGTCCTCCTTCAGTCCATCCTCCACACTATTACCAGTAATGCTTCTGAAGTACAGATCTGTTCATGCCCTTCCCTGCTTAAAATCCTTCAATGGCTTCTGTTATAGGCTGAATTGTGTCCCCTAAAATTCATATGTTTTTATGAAACATATGTCCCCTAACCTCTAGTACCTCTGAATGTCACTGTATTTGAAGATAGGATCTTTAAGGAGATAATTAAGTTGAAATGCGGCCATTAGAGTGGGCCCTAATCCAATCTGACTGGTGTCCTTATAAGAAAAGGAAATTTAGACACACATACAGAGGGAAGACCGTGTGAAGACACAGGGAGAAGAGAGCCATCTGCAAGCCAAGGAAAGAGGTCTCAGAAGAAACCAAACTTGTCGATACCTTGATCTTGGACTTCTAGCTTCCAGAATTGTGAGAAAATAAATTTCTGTTGTTTAAGCTCCCAAGTTATGGTACTTTGTTTAGCAGGTCTCAAAAACTAATACAACTTCCCAATGTCGACAACGTAAAATATAAACGTCTTACATTAGTGTGGCATTCTAGGTCTTTCATGACCCAACTCCTGCTTCTACAGCATTATTTCTGGCTATGGCCTATCTTTGACCATATACTCTAGAACACTAAATGTCTCTTGTCTCCATATCTTTGCCTATAGTGCTCTTGTCTCTTTCTCATTTTATCCTCTAAGATTTAGCTCCTTATAGCCCTCACCTCCAGGCTGAGTGAGTTATCCCTCCTCTACTAGTATGTGAGGTCCTGGAAGGGAGAGACTGTCCTATTCATCTTTATATCCCCAAACTCCACCACACTAGTCTATTCACAGGCAGGTATCAATACATATCTGTTGAAATGAACTGTGGATGGGTGGAGAGGCAAGAGTGGTAGGGAAACGGTTCTCTTAGTAATATCCTTGATCCACAGTAAGGAGTCAACTTACCCCTCTTTGTCAAGGCCTCAGGCTGGCAGCTTCCTTGTTTAATTTCAAAGTTAAGAAAAGGTTGGCATTATGGAACTCAGGACATTGAGAACATGATCCATGAGTTTCAGCTGTCTCCACTATGTCTTTCTCCTTTAGCCCCCACTTTCTCTTTATTAGGTCCTTTGGATTCCCAGTTATGTCTACATGTGGGTATTCCTGTCAGGCAAAAGTAAGTCCTGGAGGAGGCAGGAATTCTCTTTCTCTCTCCCCCCACCCCCATTTCCCCCCATGTATTGTTCTTACTCTCTCCTACCACAGAAGGGCTTCCTCTATGGCACCAGGGAAGAAAGACGTGGCAGCTTCAAGCTTATATAGTCCCATTTTAGCAACCCAAGGGAAAAAAGATTTTCCTTCTTCTGGGAAAAGACTCTAACTAATCTTTGGTTGCATGCCTGCTCCTCAGACCAATTACTGTTGCAGGGGAATGAGGTACCATGACTGTCCCAACCTGAAACAAATTCTTCTTGCTGCCTTCCCTTCACTCCCAGCAACACACACAGATACTTTGGCTAGAGGTGGTGTGATGGTAGGGTCTTTCCAGAAAGTTTATTAGCTACAACACATGTTAAAGTGACTACTGACAAAGACCTATACACAAATGTTTATAGCAGCTTTATAATAGCCAGAAACTGGAAATGACCCATGCCGACCACAGGTGATTAGATAAACAAAGTGTGGTATATAAATCTAATGAAATCTCAGCAATAAAAAAAAAAACTACTGTTATACACAACATGGGTGAACCTCAAAAACATCATGCTGAGCAAAAGAAATATATACCTACACAAGAGTATATATTATGTAATTCTATCTAATCAAAACTTTTAAAAAGCTGTATCTAATTTATATTGACAGAAATCTATAGTGGTTGCCTAGGTGTGTGTGTTGGGGGTTGGGGAAGCTGACTGAGAAGGGGGCACAAGGGAACTTTCTGAGATAATGGTAAAATTCTATAGACTGAGTGGTAGTGGTTACATAGGTATATAAATTTGTCAAGTCACAAAGATGTACACTTAAAATAGGTGCATTTTATTGTGTATAAATTATGCCTTGATAAAGGTTATATTAAAAATACATATAAAATGAGTGCTAAAGTGCTGTGATGGTAATCAAAATATTGATCTTTCAGGATAAAACCCAAGATCTTGGAACACAAATCCTCTTTTAGTCAGACCTCTCACTGCCCATGTAGCCCTGTCTTTCACTGCACCACTCTCAATTGTAGTTCTCCCCAAATCCCAAGCTCTTTTCCCCACCTCTAAGTCTTTACATATGCTGTCCCTCTGCTGATAGTAGTGCAGCAGGCAAAACAGCTCTTCTTTTAGGACTCAGGTCAAACATCATCTGGTCTGACTTTCTATGTTGCTTTAGGTTGCAGTACTAACCCCTCCTTTTCTCTGTACCATTCCCTGCACATTCTATTGTTTTCATTTGTTTGCACGTTGACTCCTCTACTAGACTGAGGGCAAGTATGAAAGAAGTTTCTTCCATCGAAATAAGTTTAGGGGTGTTTCAAACACATGAAAAATAGAGATTAAGCTAAAATTTCTTAAATGTTTACTATTTGCCAGAAACTGCTAGCTTTATCACTCGCTGGTTGGGACTATTTGGTCTATGGCTGTGACATCAGAGTTTCAGAGGGAATCTATATAAGCTGAGATAACAGTCCAGCAACATTTTGCATTTCTCTAACAGCTCAAACATTATCCTAAAACATTTTTTTGATTAGGAGGAGCTTTCCTGCTAATTATTAAATCCATATGTATTTTAATGGAAATTTAATCCCCGTTTGATTCATTCACACTCAATCTATCACAGTTTTACTTTTAAGATTTATTTGATGTTCAAGAAGCCATTAGAACCCCCATATAAGGCCCATTTCTGAGAAAACAGGATGTGGGTAAAATTAAGCAAAACCAAATGTTAACAAAATCCTTAAGGATTAAGCAGAATCTTAATGATGAAAGTTATGCTACACTGTTTTGACTTTTCAGACTCCAAGTAAGTCTGCATTGACTAGAGAGGCCCTCACATCTTTATTACATATTTTCTCCCAAGGGACTGTGAGGATTTGAGAAAAGGAATGATTTGATGGGTACAGAAATATTTGGCATCGTATTCCTACTAATATTTCAGTCTATATTTTCTGAAAACCCCCTGCTACAAAATACCTAAAATTGCTGACTAAAATACCATAAACATTATTTTAAATAGTACATTTGAGCTCCTAAGAAAGTTTTTTTTTTTTTTAAGTTGAGGGACTAAAAAATAAAGAGGGAGTTAAAATTGCTGGATAAATATGACTTGATCAGGGGTGGAGGAAGTTGCCTGTCTCAGTAATCAAGGACCTGGTGTTTTATTTAATTTTTATTTATTTATTTATTTATTGGCTGCATTGGGTCTTTGTTGCTGCATGCGGGCTTTCTCTATAGTTGCAGCAAGTGGGGGCTACTCTTCGTTGTGGTGAGTGGGCTTCTCATTGCAGTGGCTTCTCTTGTTGTGAAGCACAGGCTCTAGGTGTGCAGGGTTCAGTAGCTGCATTACGTGGGCTCAGCAGTTGCGGCACGCAGGCCCTTAGAGCATGCAGGCTTCAGTAGTGGTGGCGCGTGGGCTCTAGAGTGCAGGTTCAGTAGTTGTGGCGCTTGGGCTTAGTTGCTCTGAGGCATGTGGGATCTTCCTGGACCAGTGATCGAACCCATGTCCCCTGCATTGGCAGGCGGATTCTTAACCACTGCGCCACCAGGGAAGTCCCAAGGACTTGGTGTTTTAAAAGACACCTGGACAGAAAATGAAGCAGGGTGCCTAGGAAAAACTGGGACCAGAGTTTTTCCACCATCAAAAAGAAATAACAAGGAAGTATGTCTGTTTTAGCTTGCTCTGCATGAAAAAAAGCCTCCCTCAAGAATTTGTAACCATAGGCCCACCATCAAGTGGGTTTGAGGATCATATTTGCACTAACTATATGTCTTTAGACCTTCAAGCCAAAACATTAAAGTAAAAAATTGGTCCTACATTAAGACATTTGACAAGAGCAAATACAAACCCTCTCTAGAGGGGAAATCTCAACCCAGATCATATAAAAAGATGGGTTCTTGAAAATTACAAAATGTAATTCAAAAATTACAAAATTTACAATGAAATATCCCACAATATGCAAGAGTTAGCCTATAAGCTCATCAACAGACACCATTAAGAAAGTGAAAAGGTAAGGCACAGACTGGAAGAAAATATTCACAACACATACAACTGTCAAAGGATTTGTATCCATAATATATAAAGAACTCATACTAATCCATAAAAAAGAGACCACAGCCTAATTAAAAAACTGAGCAAAAGGTTTGAACGTATCACAAAAATATCCAAATGGCTAACAAACAATTGATAAGATGCTCGGCATCATTACTCACCTAGAGAATGCAAATAAGAACCAGAGATACCACTACACATTCACCAGATTGGCTATTTAAAAGACTGACAATACCAATTGTTGATGAATATGTGGGGTAACTGGAATGCTCATACATTGTGGATAGGAGTGCAAAATTAACAACCACTTTAGAAAACTGATTGGAATTTCGAATGAAGTTAAGCATTTTTCAAAATTGATGTAGGAAACAAAACCCTCAGCTTTAGGAAGCATAATGGATACTGAGCATAAAAATAAACCTAAGTCCATACTTAGATACAGTACAGCGAAATTATCAAAAACTAAGGGAAGATGTTAATACAACCAGACAAGGTCTAAAAACAGTGACCTAACCAGTAGTAATAAGAATCTCTAATGCTCTGATTGTGATGTTGAAATACCATTTCCCACTAAAAGAAACTAGGGTATCTTAGAGAAATAGTTGATTCTAGAGCCGGGGCAGGAAAAGTACAAGATGAATCTGGAACATTTTGTCATACCACCTAGCAAGGAAGCTGTCAAAGACTACTGGTTGGGCTTCCCTGATGGTGCAGTGGCTAAGAATCTGCCTGCCAATGCAGGAGACACGGGTTTGAGCCCTGGTCCTGGAAGATCCCACATGCCGCGGAGCAACTAAGCCTGTGCGCCACAACTACTGAGCATGCGCTCTAGAGCCCGCGAGCCAAAACTACTGAGCCCGCATGCCACAACTACTGAAGCCCGTGTGCCTAGAGCCTGTGCTCTGCAACAAGAGAAGCCACTGCGATGAGAAGCCCGCGCACTGCAACAAAGACCCAATGCAGCCAAAAATAAATAAATTAATAAATTTATTTTTTAAAAAAAGGACTACTGATCATGTCAAAATGACTCAGGAAACAACTTGAAGAAGTGCTTACTGAGCAAATATGGGACAATCGGAGTGTCAATATAAAATAGTAAGTGTAATGGATTAAAACTGATTATATATGCTTAAGTCCTTGAGCTCACAGTGATATTTTGAAAAGCTGATCATATTTGGAGTATGAGAGTGAACCAATTCATTATCTTGAAAACTGGCAAATAAAGGGAAAGGATCAAGCATTTATCCTGCCTTCCCGTTATGAATTCTACCATTGGGTAAGTAAGTAGTAGATAATTGGGAGCATGTCTTTATAGATATATTTCAGCAAATAAATAAAAAGAAAGGATTAGAAAATTTCTAACCTCCATTGAATTAATGGATCTCCATTGAATTAATGGATCTAACCTCCATTGAATTAATGGCTCTAGGCAAGGAGCATCAGTGGCTGCTAACAGCACACACAAAAAAGCAACAACCAGGCAATCACACGTAATGTGTAGTCTTGTCAAAGGAATCAAACCTACAGTCTGATAAAGCCTCTGCATCCAGCTTCTAATTTGTAGGTAATACAAAGGACATACAACAATGCTGAACTGTCCTTGAAATGCAGTTAGTAAAATCCAAACTGTGGGAACTCTACAAGTCAAATGGACCACGTTCTTCAACAGGTAAATTCTAAGGAAAAGAAAGGGATGGAGAAAGAAACGATAAATTAAAAGAGACTTAAAACACAGAGCAAAGAAAACAGATATATTAATTTTTTAAAAGGGCAAGACTAAACTGTAGTATCACACTCAGGTGATAAGACTATAAAGAAATGCAAGGAGATTATTGCTATAAAAGTCAGGATAGTGGTTATTTTTGAGAGGAGGAAGGTGATTATATGATTGGGATAAGGTACAAGGAAGTGTTCTGAGGGAGCTAATGAAGTTTTATTTCTTGACCTGCATACAGTAAGTCCCCTACATATGAACAAGTTCCACTCTGAGAGCGCATTCGTAAGTCCAATTTGTTCATAAGTCCAACAAAGTTAGCCTAGGTACCCAACTAACACAATCAGCTATATAGTACTGTACTGTAATAGGTTTATAATACTTTTCGCACAAATAATACTTTAAAAACAAACACAAAAAATGAAGAAAATATTTTTAATCTTACAGTACAGTACCTTGAAAAGTACAGTAGTACAGTACAACAGCTGGCATACATACAGGGGCTGGCACCGAGTGAACAGGCAAGAAGAGTTACTGACTGGAGGAGGGAGAGGAGGTGGGAGATGGTAGAGCTGAAGGATCATCAGCAATAGGAGATGGAGGGCAAGCTGCAATTTCACTCACACCTGATGTTGATGGCACAGGTTGTTCCTTGCTGGATTCAATTCTATTTACCCTCTTGGAAAAAAACAATCCAGTGATGTCTGGGTAGTAGCTCTTTTTTTCTCATCATAGATGACATGGTAGTACTGGATTGCATTCTGAACAGCTGCTGCAACCTTCATGTACTATTCTATGTCCCGGTCCTGTGCCTCAAGAACTAACAGTGCCTCCTTAAATAAAGAAAATCCCCTTGCCAGTTCCTGAGTGGTGAATCTCTTTGGTTCTTCAGTTACTTCTTCTTCCTCTTGTCTCTCTTTGTCCTTTTTCTGGGCCTCCAACTCCATCAGGTCTTCATTAGTAAGCTCCTCATGTTGCACGGCAAGGAATTCAATGAAGTCATCCTCTTGCAGATCTAGCTCCAGCTTCTCTCTGAGGGTCACTAAGTTGCTGAAGACCTCTTTCAACTCCTCATCCACCTTCTCAAATCCACAAAAATTGTGAACCAACTGCAGGCAAAAGTTCTTCCAACCCCCATTCATGGTGATGGCCGTAACCTCATGCCAAGCAAAGTCACTGTTTTTTATGGCCTTGTAGATGTTACAGTCCTTCCAAAATTGTTGCAAGGTTGTTCCTGATTTGTCACTTGCCTTTACTTCCTGACAAAAAGTATGACATAAATAATATTTCTTGAAAGTCACTATAACTCCCTGGTGCATAGGTTGGATGAGCGATGTAGTATTTGGTGGCAGATGCACTATTTTGACGCTGGGATGAAAGTCCTCCATGAATGGGGGGTGGCCTGGAGCACTGTGGAGCAGCAAAAGAACGTTGAATGGGACATCCTCCTCTAAGCAATATTTCTCTACCTCTGGGATAAAGTGGTGGAAAAACCAGTCCTGGAAAATGGCCTGTGTAACCCAGGCTTTGGGGTTACTCTTCCACACAACAGGAAGACAGCCCTTGGCTATGATTTTAAGGATTCTTGGGTCTCTGAATGATAAACTAAGAGTGGCTTCAGCTTCATGTTGCTGGAAGCATTGCCACCAAACAACAGAGTTAGCCTATCCTTTGCTGCTTTATAGCCTGGCACCAACTTTTCCTCCTTACTGATGTTAACTTTGGTCTGGCATCCTCTTCCTATACAGTTCTGTCTCATGCACATTAAA
Organism: Hyperoodon ampullatus; assembly: GCF_949752795.1. Classification (NCBI taxonomy): domain Eukaryota; kingdom Metazoa; phylum Chordata; class Mammalia; order Artiodactyla; family Ziphiidae; genus Hyperoodon; species Hyperoodon ampullatus. The sequence goes on along the minus strand of NC_136927.1, from coordinate 64,008,263 downwards.
AACCTGCTTGGTTAAGTACGCACCTTCATCAATAATTTCTCAAAGTGTTTCAGGAAATTCCTGGGCAGCTACTGTACCTGCACTCGCTGCCTCACCACTTACTTTTACGTTGTGAAAGTTGGCTCTAGCCTTGAAATGATGAAACCAGCCATGGCTGGCATCAAAAGATGCACCCTCTGATTCTTCACCGTGTTACTTCTTCAAGTCTTCATAAAGGCTTTTAGTTTTCTCTTGAATCAGCATTAAGCTGAGCCGGGACTCGATGCTGATGCCGATCCTGCATCCACACACTGAGAAGTTTCTCCATCTTCTCCATCACTTTTCCACACGTCTTCGATATTACTGTCAACATCACTGGCACAGCAGACTTCACATATTTCATGGTCTTGTCCTTGTTCTTTAGAATCACGCCAGTGGTTGAACGATTCATATATTATAAGAAGAGGCAGCGTCTACCATCTTTTCGCCTCGCTGCACTCTCTCAATTATTTTCACTTTTGTTTCCATTGTTATCACTTGGCGCTTCTTAGCAGTACCAGCTACGTCACCGCTGCTTTTGTGCTTGCTTCCGGACATCCTGGGCTTTAAATAAAGATGCTGTACTATATCTATACAGTACTGTACAGTAAAGTACACAAAAGCATAAGCACTTGTAGAGGATGCACGCATGTGACAATGTATGCCAGACACGTGAACTAACTTACATAACTGGACATGTGAACACACATTTGCATCTTTGAAAGTTCACATCTTTCTGGACTGGTTAAAAAGGAGTGCACTTAGTAATAATTCACTAAGCTCTGTGTGTGAGTGTGTTTTTCTGTATCTGTTTTATTTTATAATAAAAACCACTAAAAACAAACAAAAATGACCAGAGATGTTGTATCACGTAACTAACATACTAAAACCACTGAAATATATAGTCTCAACCTCACTGATAATTAAATAAATTCAATTTTTTTTTTTTTTGGCTATGCCTCACGGAGTCCTAACCACTGGACCTCCAGCGACTTCCCTATATAAATTCAAATTAAAACAATAATAGGAATCATACTGGCAAAATTTTAAATGATTAGTGATACCTGTGTTGGTGAATTTGTGGGGAAAGAGCCAGTCTCATGTACTGTAGGTGGTCGTATAAGCTGATTCAAATGTTAGTGGCAACATAAGCTGATTTTATTCTGTGGAAGGCAGTTTGGCAATAACATCAAATTTCTAATGTCATCCATTTTGACCCATCAATTCTTCTTTATCTCCATGAAATAATCAGATAAATCCACAAAGGTATATGAATATGAATACGGATGTTCACCGCATTGTTAGTCACAACTCTGAAAAACTGGAAGCAACCTAAATGCCCCATTAGAAGAGAATTGGTTAAATAAATTACAGGATATCCACATAGTGGTATATAGAGTGGCCACAGAGTCTGGAAGCATAAGTTTATTTAAAAAATCAGATAGAAGAAAAACAAATACCGTATGCTAACACATATATATGGAATCTAAGGGAAAAAAAAGGTCATAAAAAACCCAGGGGCAAGACGGGAATAAAGACACAGACCTACTAGAGAATGGACTTGAGGATATGGGGAGGGGGAAGGGTAAGCTGTGACAAAGTGAGAGAGTGGCATGGACATATATACACTACCAAATGTAAAATAGATAGCTAGTGGGAAGCAGCCGCATAGCACAGGGAGATCAGCTTGGTGCTATGTGACCACATAGAGTGGTGGGATAGGGAGGGTGGGAGGGAGGGAGATGCAAGAGGGAAGAGATATGGGAACATATGTATATGTATAACTGATTCACTTAGCAGAAACTAACACACCATTGTAAAGCAATTATACTCCAATAAAGATGTTAAAAACAAATCAGATAGATACTTACCCCCTTGGTTACTTCTGGTGTACACCAAAGGAACAGGCTTATTCAGTGAAACCAAGTCCATAATCAATTGAGGCAATGCATTTCAGATGCATGTGTAGGGGTTGATGGAAATTCTGTATTTATGTAGTATGTTCATTGCAATATTGCACAGAGCATTGAACTACACATTGTTAATGAATGACGAAACACTGAACATATTATGTATTGTAATGTCATATCAATAAATCAATTATGTGTATTTGCCTATTTTTCCAGACTTTATGGCCCCCCTTTGTTGTGCAGTTTTAATAATCATAAGATAGATCGGTTAGTACTGACATAGAAAAAAGACCACAATTTATTAACTGAAAAAATTATAGAAGAGAATGCATTTTATAATGCCAGTTTTGTAAAAACATATGTGTTTATTTGTATATGCATAATAAAAATTCTGGGGCTTCCCTGGTGGCGCAGTGGTTGAGAGTCCGCCTGCCGATGCAGGGGACACGGGTTCGTGCCCTGGTCTGGGAAGATCCCACATGCCATGGAGCGGCTGGGCCCGTGAGCCATGGCCGCTGAGCCTGCGTGTCCGGAGCCTGTGTTCCACAAGGGGAGAGGCCACAATAGTGAGAGGTCCATGTACCGCAAAAAAAAAAAAGAAAAAATTCTGGAGAACTTTCAGTTTTTATTTCTCTATTGTTTCATTTTTTATGAGCCTTTATCTCCTTTATAAACAGGAAAACAATATAAATTTCCATTTTGAAAAACTTGAACAAAGCCAACGTCATGCTTAGGGTTGAATGAGAGTTTTTTTTGTTTTGTTTTTTGTTTTTTTTTGCGGTATGTGGGCCTCTCACTGTTGTGGCCTCTCCCGTTGCGGAGCACAGGCTCCAGACGCGCAGGCTCAGCAGCCATGGCTCGCGGGCCCAGCCGCTCCGTGGCATGTGGGATCTTCCCGGACCGGGGCATGAACCCGTGTCCCCTGCATCGGCAGGCAGAATCTCAACCACTGCACCACCAGGGAAGCCCTGAATGAGCGTTTTTAATGCCTATAAACTGGCCAATGCTCTGTTCCAAGCTGTCTCTCTGTGAATGCTGGGACTGGGGCAGGAGAAAAGAAAGAGGTATTAGTGAAATATCCAGAAAGTGAGGATGAAGGACTCCAGGCTTAAATAGGAAAAGAGGGGAAAGCTTAGAAAAAGAAATCCCCTTTCTTTGTAAAACTGAGTAGTAGAGTCAGAATATAAAACTGGTTGATTCGGGACTAAGGAGGGATCAAAAGCAGGGAAAAGAATGGAATCTGACAACACTTCTAGGAATTAGAAGGGGGTAGGGATTAGGAAGCAGGTATCAGAACCCAGACTTAAATACCTCCTTACGTGCTGATTATGGAACTTCCTGGACGACAGGATAGGGAAAAGGGAGTAAATGTACAGAGGTTATATGATTTATTCCTTGCTTTAGATATTTGTCTAATGAAAAGGTAGAGGACTAGATTTAAATATTTTAGCTAGGGGCTTCCCTGGTGGCACAGTGGTTGAGAATCCACCTGCCAATGCAGGGGACATGGGTTCGAGCAGTGGTCCAGGAAGATCCCACATGCCACGGAGCAACTAAGCCCGTGTGCCACAACTACTGAGCCTGTGCTCTAGAGCCTGCGTGCTGCAACTACTGAAGCCTGTGCACCTAGAGCCTGTGCGCCACAAGAGAAGCCACCGCGATGACGTTGCGTACACAACAAAGAGTAGCCCCCACTCGCCGCAACTAGAGAAAGCCCGTGCACGGAAATGAAGACCCAACACAGCCATAAATAAATAAATAAATAAATAAATAAAATTTAAAAATATATTTTAGGGCTTCCCTGGTGGAGCAGTGGTTGACAGTCCGCCTGCCGATGCAGGGGACACGGGTTTGTGCCCCGGTCCAGGAGGATCCCACATGCCGCAGAGTGGCTGGGCCCGTGAGCCATGGCCACTGAGCCCGACGTCCAGAGCCTGTGCTCCGCAACGGGAGAGGCCACAGCGGTGAGAGGCCCACGTACCGCAAAAAAAAAAAAAAAAAAAAAAAAAATATATATATATATATATATATATTTTTTTTAGCTACTGTCATAGATATTACTGCTCACCAAATATTCCAATTTCTCTCCTTACTATACCTCTCTCTGCATGAGGATTATATATTCTGCCCCATTGAATTCAGAGGTGGCCATATGTATTAGTTATCTCTAGCTGTACAACAAATTACTCCAAAACTTTACAGTTAAAAACAATGAGGGCTTCCCTGGTGGCGCAGTGGTTGGGAGTCTGCCTGCTGATGCAGGGGACACGGGTTCATGCCCCGGTCCGGGAGGATCCCGCATGCCGTGGAGTGGCTGGGCCCGTGAGCCATGGCCGCTGGGCCTGTGCGTCCGGAGCCTGTGCTCCGCAACGGGAGAGGCCACAACAGTGAGAGGCCCACATACCACAAAAAAAACAACAAAAAACCAATGAATATTTATTATCTCATCGTTTCTGTAGGTCAAGAATCTGGGAGTAGTTTGCCTATGTAGTCCTGGTTCAGGGTCTCTCATGGTTTTGCTGAGGAGAGGAGCATTGGCCAAGATGGCACACTCTGAGCTCACGTTCTCCCACAGGCACACCAAAATTACAACTATTTATAGAGCAACTATCTATAGACCTGAAGACTAGCAGAAAAGATTTTCTACTACGAAAGATATAAAGAAGGAACCACAACAAGTCTAGTAGGAAGGGCAGAGATGCAGTATAGTCAAGACCCATACCCCTGGGTAGGTGAGCCACAAACAGGAGGATAATCACAATTGCAGAGGTTCATCCCAATGAGTGAGGGGTATGAGACCCACATCTGGCTCCCCAGCTGAGGGGTCATGCATGAGAAGAGGAGCCCCCAGAACAGAGTTAGAGGGCTGTAGGAAACAGAGGCTCTGCTCTTAAAGGGTGTGTGTAAAATCTCACACTCTGAGTCTCAGCAGAGAGGCAGTAATTTCAAAGGAGCTTGGGACAGACCCACTTGCTGATCTTGGAGAGACTGTTGGAGAAGCAGGAGGCAACTGGGACTTCCCCTGGGGATGCAAACACTGGCAGCAGCCCATTTATGGGAGTTCGTTCTACCATGAGGACACTGGTGCTTAGAAGCACCATTTTGAAGTCCTCCCTCTAGCCTATTAGCACTGGGGGTTTTACCCACCCACTAGCAGGCTAGCAGCAGCCCTGGGAACCCCCAGGTCATGCAGCCAGCTGCTCTGGGACCCAGTCCTCCCCATCAGCAGCCCTACAACCACCACACAAGGACAACCACCACACAAGGTTGGCCTGGCAGTCAACCAGGCCAGGGGCCAGCTCTGCCTACTAATGTACCCTCAGCAGTTGGCTCTACCACAGTAGAAGGGCCCATGCAGCCCACATAGGGAGCTCTCCTAGAGCATACAGCTCTGGTGACCAGGGGGAATGTGCTGTTGGGCCCCAAAGGACATCTCTTATATAAGGCCACTTCTCCAAGATTAGGAAACATAACTGACCTACCTAATACATAGAAATAAACCCAGAGAATCAGGCAAAATGAGGAGACAGAGGAATATGTTCCAAACAAAGAAACAAGACAAAACCCCAGAAGAAGACTGAAGAGAAGTGGAAATAAGCAATCTATCCGATAAAGAGTTCAAGGTAATGGTCATAAAGATGTTCAACAAACTTGGGAGAAGAATGGATGAACACAGGCATAAGTTTAACAGAGTTATATAATTAAAGAAGAAACAAACAGGGCTGCAGAATACAATAACTGAAATTAAAAATACACTGAAGCAATCAACAGTAGATTAGATGATACAAAGAAATGGATCAGCGAACAGGAAGAAAGAGTAGTGGAAATCACCCAAGCTGAAAAGAAAAAAGTATTTTTAAAAAATGAGGATAGGGGCTTCCCTGGTGGCGCAGTGGTTGAGAGTCCGCCTGCCAATGCAGGGGATGTGGGTTCGTGCCCCGGTCCGGGAGAATCCCACGTGCCGCGGAGCGGCTGGGCCCGTGGGCCATGGCCGCTGAGCCTGCGCGTCCGGAGCCTGTGCTCCGCGACGGGAGAGGCCGCAGCGGTGAGAGGCCCGCGTATCGCAAAAAAAAAAAAAAAAAAATGAGGATAGTTTAAGAGACCTCTGGGTCAACATCAAGCATACTAACATTACATTATAGGGGTCCCGGAAGAATAAGAGAGAAAGGGGCAGAGAACTTATTTGAAGAAATAATAGCTGAAAACTTCGCTAACCTGGTAAAGGACACAGACATTCAAGTTCAGGAAGCACAGAGAGTCTCAAACAAGAAGAACCTAAAGGGGTCACACCCAGATACATTATAATTAAAATGGCAAAGATTAAAGATAATGAGAGACTTAAAAGCATCAAGAGAAAAGCAACTAGTTACATACAAAGGAACTCCCATAAGACAATCAGCTGACTTTTCAGCAGAATCTTTGGAGGCCAGAAGGAAGTGGCACAATACACTCAAAATGATAGAAGGAAAAAACTTACAACCAGGAATACTCTACCCAGGGGAATTCCCTGGCAGTCCAGTGGTTAGGATTCTGTGCTTCCACTGTAGGTGGCATGGGTTCGATCCCTGGTCAGGGAACTAATGTCTCACAAGCCACATGGCACAGCCAAAAAAAAAAAAAAAAAAAAAGAAAGAATACTCTACCTAGCAGGGCTATAATTCAGATTTGAAAGAGAGGTCAAGAGTTTCACAGTCAAGCAAAAGCTAAAAGAGTTCAGCACCACTACACTGGCTTTACAAGAAACATTAAAGGGACTTCTCTAAGCAGAAAAGAACACAACTAAAATATGAAAAATATGAAAGGAAAAATCTTATTGGTAAAGGCAAACATACAGTAAAAGCAGTGGATCAACCACTTATAAAGCTAGTAGGAAGGTTAAAAGACAAATGAAGTAAAATCATCTATATTCACAATAAGTAAAGTATACACAAAACAAAAAGATGTAAAATATGATGTCAAAAACATTAGACATGGGGGAAGGAGTAAAAATGCAGTGTTATTAGAATGCGTTAAAAATTAAGAGATCAACAACTTAAAATAATCATATATATATATATATATATACACATACAGAGAGAGAGAGAGAGAGAGAGAGAGAGAGAGTTATAGTTAGTTATATGAACTTCATGGTAATAACAAACTAAAAATCTATAATAGATACACATACAAAAAGAAAGGAATCCACACATTATACTGAAGATAGTCATCAAATCTTAAAGGGGAGAGAGCAAAAGAAGAAAGGAACAAAAAAGAACCACGAAAACAATTAACAAAATGGCAATAAGTACACACCTATCAATATTTACTTTAAATGTAAATGGGCTAAACGTTCCAACAAGACACATAACAGCTAAATGGATACAAAAACAAGATACATATATATACACACACACAAATAAACATATACATATATACTGCCTACAAGCTTTCACTTCAGATCTAAAGACACACAGACTAAAAGTGACGGGATGAAAAAATATATTCCATGCAAATAGAAACAAAAAGAAAGCTGGGGTAGAAATACTTATATTAGATAAAAGACATTAAAACAGAAACCATAACAAGAGATAAAGAAGGACATTACACAATGATAAAAGGATCAATCCAACAAGAAGACATAATGATAAAAATATATGCACCCAACATAGGAGCACCTAAATACATAAAGAAAATATTAACAGACATAAAGGGAGAAATTCACAGTAACAGAATAATAGTAGGGGACTTTGACACCCCACATACATCAATGGACAGATCATCCAGACAGAAAACCGATAAGGAAAAACCGGCCTTAAATGAAATATTAGATCAGATGAAGTTAATAGCTATATATAGAACATTCCATCCAAAAGCAGCAGAGTACACATTCTTTAAGTGCACATGGAACATTCTCCAGGATAGATCACATGCCAGGCCACAAAACAAGTCTCAATAAATTTAAGAAGACTGAAATCATATCAAGCATCTTTTCTGACCACAACAGTGTGAGACCAGAAATCAACTACAAGGAAGAAACTGGAATAAACACAAACAGATGGAGTCTAAACAACATGGTACTACACAATCAATGGGTCATTGAAGAAATCAAAGAGAAAATTTAAATTTAAAAATATCTGGGGACAAATGAAAATGAAAACACAATGATTCAAAATCTATATCTACTGGGACTTCCCTGTTGGTGCAGTGGTTAAGAATCTGCCTGCTAATGCAGGGGACACAGGTTCAAGCCTTGGTCCAGGAAGATCCCACATGCCACGGAGCAACTAAGCCTGTGCGCCACAACTACTGAGCCTGTGCTCTAGAGCCCACGAGTCACAACTACTGACCCTGTATGCCACAGCTACTGAAGCCTGTGTGCCCAGAGCCCATGCTCCGCAACAAGAGAAGCCATCACAATGAGAAGCCCACACACCACAACGAAGAGTAGCCCCCCTCACTGCAACTAGAGGAAGCCTGTGCACAGCAATGAAGACCGAATGCAACCCAAAATAAATAAATTAATTAATTAAAAATCTATATCTACTTATCTTTTTATCTATCTACAATGGAATATTACTCAGCCATAAAAAAAGAATGTAATCTTGCCATTTACGACAACATGGATGGGCCCAGAGAGTATTATGCTAAATGAAATAAGCCATACAGAGAAAGGCAAATACCACATGATTTCACTTACCTGTGTAATCTAAAAAACAAAACAAATGAACAAATATAACAAAACAAAAATAGACTCATAGATACAGAGAACAAACTGGTGGTTGCCAGAGGGGAGGTGGAGGGGGGAATGAGTGTAATAGGTGAGGTAGATTTAGAAGTACAAACTTCCAGTTATAAAGTAAACAAGTCTTGGGGTGTAATGTAGAGCATAGGGAATATAGTTAATAATATTGTAATAACTTTGCTGGTGACATGTGGACATTAGCTTTATTGTGGTGATAATTTTGTGATGTATAAAAATATTGAATCACTATGTTGTACACCTGAAACTAATACAAAATTGTAAATCAATTATACTTCAATTTAAAAAAAAGATGTTTCCTGGGGCTGCAGACATTTGAAAGCTTGAGTGAAGCAGGAAGATCCTCTTCCAAGAGAGCTCATTCACATGACTACTGGCAAGAGATCTCTGATCCTCACTGGTTATTAGTGAAGAGCCTAAGTTCCTCACCATATGGGTCTAACTATTTGGCTACTTGAGTGTCCTCATGACATGGTAGCTGGCTTATTGCAGAGTGAGTAGACCAAGAGAGAAACTGCAATGCCTTTTATGATCCTGTCTTGGAAGTCACACATCATCACTTCTGTCATCATGTATTTGTGAGAAGCAAGAAACTAAGTCCAGCTCACACTCAAGGGCAGAGGAATTAGACTCCACTTTCTGAAGGGAGGAGTGTCAAAGAATTTGTGGACATATTTTGAAAACCATCACACCATGTGACTTGGTCTAATAAAGCTGGTGATGTGTGACTTCTGGGCAGAAGCTTTAAGAGCCAGTGAGTGGTTTGCCTGCTTCTTTTCCCTCTTCCATAAAACAGACAATATTTCAGATAGAAGACCTGGATCCTGGAGTAAAGATGATGTGGAGCAGAGCCTTTATTGTCTACTGTCAAGTATGTTAGGCATAGTACAAAGTACTTAACAAATAGTACCACATTCAATATTTATAGCAATGGTAAATATTATTATACATACTTTATAGAAGAAACAGAACTATCACCCTTCAACTTTTCCTGATATTCTTGACATGATTCACTTTGCCTTGTCTATTTTTTTCTTTTTATCAAAAGCACTTTTCACCTTCTAACAAACTGTAGTCAGTATTCATTTTGTTTATTGTCTGTCTAGCCTTACAAAAACTCAAGTTCCCTAAGGGCAGGGAGGGGAATTCCCTGGCGATCCAGTGGTTAGGATTCTATGCTTCCACTGCAAGGGCCATGGGTTCGATCCCTGGTCAGGGAACTAAGATCCCGCATGCCACGCAGTGGGGCCAAACAAACAAAAAACCAAACACACAAACAAAAACAAGGGCAGGGATCTTTGTTTTGTTCACTGATGTATCACAATGTACAGAACAGTGCTGGAACATAAATATTTACTGAAGGTGGATTTTTCAGTCCCAATCTTCTCCCTGGAAAGTGTTCCAGTTTGTCTACAAATTTTCTAATAATACTCCAAGCGAGGTCTGACAAGCCTAGGTTGTTTCTTACTAGTTCTGTTCTCAGAAGTTAACCATATTTACAAGATCTCACTGAAGTCTCCAATAAATCCACTGATTATGACCAATATTCTCAGAAGTTAACCATATTTCCAAGATCTCACTGAAGTCTCCAATAAATCCACTGATTATGACCAATATTCTCATGCTATCCTCTGGCTGTCATGGGTTCTTTTTTCCACTTTTTTTTTTTTTGGCTGTGTCATGCAGCATATGGGGATCTTAGTTCCCCGGCCAGGGGTCGAACCCTGCAAAGGAAGGGTGGAGTCCCAACCACTGGACTGCCAGGGAAGTCCCCATGGGTTCTAAGTTGTGACAAATCACCAAAGATAAGCTTGTCCTACCTATCCTACTGGAAATTCCTACATTATCTTGGGCCTCTCTTTATCACCCTTATCCCTTCAAAATCACAAAATATCTGTCCTATTTTTATTCCTCTAGTGTTCTAAAAATGGCTTTTTGAGCTTTTCTTCCGAGGTAACATTTGTGCATTTTAACAAATACCTTGATCCCAGATTGTCAAACTAATGGTGAGAATTTTAGAAAACAAGGCAGGTCAGTGAAGAAGATATTACTGGGCAGCCATGCCACTGTAGAAGAGACAAAATTGTTGCTGCCTGGCTTTCACAGTCATTCTCGGGTAGTATGCAATAAAAGTTTACAAACACATTTCTAAGTGTCATATAATGTACTTTTATGAAACGCAGTCTCTTTTATTCAATAAAAAAATTTTAACTAAACAATAAAGAAACATTAAAGGCAAAACTTTTTTTCTCAGCCCATAAAACTCAGGAACAAAATCTGCTCTTTCTCCAAAAACAAATGTGTTAAATCTGTTTGCAAAAGGAACAAAGAGTAGAGAAAGCTGTGTTCTGTTCACTGACACCCCTTAATAATTATTATGTGTGGAACAATACTTATGACCTTATCTGAAGTTATACCAAGGAACAAAGCAACACTAAAACAACATAGAAATGAAGTCAATGTGGTGGCATAAAAAGAAGAAATGACCAGAAGAATGAAGAGCTGGAATCCAGTTTCTGCTTTGCTACTATCTAGATGTATCACATATACAAACCACTTCACTTCTCTGGATCTCAATTTCTTTATCTGTAAAATGTTGAGATTAGAAAAGATGGCTTAGAAACTCTTCAGCTTTTTAATATTAACACAGAGGTATATACAGCTTTCTAGTATGGAAGAATAGGACCAGTGGTGTGCTGGTAAATGTTTGATAAATATATAACTGTTTAATAATAACTGAGGGCTTCCCTGGTGGCACAGTGGTTGAGAGTCTGCCTGTCGATGCAGGGGACGCGGGTTCGTGCCCCGGTCCAGGAAGATCCTACCTGCTGCGGAGCGGCTGGGCCCGTGAGCCATGGCCGCTGAGCCTGCACGTCTGGAGCCTGTGCTCCGCAACGGGAGAGGCCACAACAGTGAGAGGCCCGCGTACCGCAAAAAAAAAAAAAAAAAAAAAAAAAACTGGCTCTCTGGTGGAAAAAAAAAACTTTGTTGTGTTGTGCAACAAAACATTGGTGGAAATACTTCTACCATGGTCAGTTTTCAAGCTACCAATAGTTTAACAGCCTACTAGCAAAATTCCTGAAAATTTAACAATTAGCATTCAGAATCTAGTAAGAGCAACTCTAACACACCACTAAATAGGACTCCATTTATTCATTTGCCTATTCATTCATTCAACAACACTCACTAAACGTTTATTATGTGCAAGGAATACAAAAATGTGTAAAATTTGGCTCTTGTCCCAAGAGGTTTAGATTCTAGCAAACAGTAAATGAATACACACAACTCTAATGCTAGAGAGAACATGACAAATAAGATAAAGAAAGCAGGCATAAGTGAAGTACTACAAAGTTTCAGCAGAGAAAGAGACTATTTTTACTGAGGTTATTGGGTGGAAGGGAACTTGGGGAAGGAAAAGAGATTTCTCAAAAAGAATAAGGCTATTTAAAGGTATTTTTTTGTTTGTTTAAAAGAGTTATTTAGGGACTTCCCTGGTGGTCCAGTGGTTAGGACTCTGGGCTTCCACTACAGGAGGTACGGGTTCCATCCCTGGTCAGGGAACTAAGATCCTGCAAGCCATGCAGCGCCACCAAAAAAAAAAAAAAAAAAGTTATCTAACAGAAGAGAAGTAACACTGTATGTTGGGAAACCAAGAACTTGAGAAGAAATACTTAGAGGAAGCTAGAAATAAAGAGGCTAACAAGCGATTATACATGTGGGAGGATAATAAAAGCTACCAGGTCAGATGGCTCCACCAAGAACAATCTTAAACTGGAATGAGTTTAACACCATCAAAAGGGAATTGGAGTACAATTTAGGAAGGAAGATATTAAGAGAGCCTTGGGTCATTTCAAAGGAACCCAACTTTAGGGGGCTTCCCTGCTGGCACAGTGGTTGAGACTCCGCCTGCCAATGCAGGGGACACAGGTTCAAGTCCTGGTCCAGGAAGATCCCACATGCAACGGAGCAACGAAGCCCGTGCGCCACAACTACTGAGCCTGCGCTCTAGAGCCCATGAGCCACAACTACTGAGCCCGCATGCCACAACTATTGAAGCCTGCACACCTAGAGCCCATGCTCCGCAACAAGAGAAGCAACTGCAATGAGAAGCCCGCACACTGCAACGAAGAGCAGCCCATGCTCGCTGCAGCTAGACAAAGCCTGCATGCAGCAACAAAGACCCAACGCAGCCAAAAATTTAAAAATAAATAAATAAATAAATAAAGGGGGAAAAGTTGTCATATTTAAAGGAGGTATAATATCTGGGACTAATCAGATTGCATCTGGAAGATGATATTTAGTTAATATCTTTGAGCCCACTTTCTTATTTGTAAAATGGGGGTAATTACAGTACCTATTTCACAGGGTTAGGAAAACAAGATAATATATTAAGGAGCTTAGAGGAGTGTTCAAAAGGAAGCATTCAATAAATATTAGCTATAATAATATAGCCTTAATTGAAAAATTATACTGTTCTAAAATATATGAAATGGTTACTTTTAAAAATTTAAGGTCCACTATCTAGTGGGCATTTAAATTTAATTTTTATTTTCTGAAAGTGTATTTTAAATTTCCAAAGGTGAGCTAAAGTTCTAATATTCTAGGTATTGTTGAACAAATTAAGTCTCACTCTGTACTTTTTTTTTTTTTTTGGCTGTGTTGGGTCTCCGTTGCTGTGCAGGCTTTCTCTAGCTGCGGCGAGCGGGGGCTACTCTTTGTTGTGGTGCACAGGCTTCTCATTGTGGTGGTTTTTCTTGTTGCGGAGTGCAGGCTTTAGTAATTGTGGCTCACGGGCTCAGTAGTTGTGGCTCGCAGGCTCTAGAGCGCAGGGTCAGTAGTTGTGGCGCACGGGCGTAGTACGCCCGTGCGCCACAACTACTCCACAGCATGTGGGATCGTCCCAGACCAGGGATCAAACCCGTGTCCCCTACATTGGCAGGCGGATTCTTAACCACCGTGCCACCAGGGAAGTCTCGTTTGTACTTTTCAAGATCATAAAACTCTCTTTATGTCTCCTTCACCAGGCTTCCTCTAGATTTCATGCTATAATTTTGTTTAGCTGTGTCATAAATTCTTTTGTTAATACTCATAAGAACATGGATATCAGTAACAATAGCAGTTAAGTTTACCAAATCTTTGGGATACTCCAGGGTTTTGGATAAAATCTTTCCTTTTTTTTTTGTGGTACGCGGGCCTCTCACTGTTGTAGCCTCTCCCGTTGCGGAGCGCAGGCTCAGCAGCCATGGCTCACGGGCCTAGCCGCTCCGCGGCATGTGGGATCTTCCCAGACCGGGGCACGAACCCGTGTCCCCTGCATCAGCAGGCGGACTCTCAACCACTGCGCCACCAGGGAAGCCCTGGGAACATTTAATGACAAACATTCTCCTCACAATATGGTCAATAAATCTCTGGCAACATTGATTTGGTGCCCATTAGAAGCAGAGAACAGCAATAATAGGATGTGGAAAATTTCAGAGGCAAAGATATAGTTGGTACTTTTAAAATTCTTATAGTTTAATAGAGGAGACTGAATAATCCCTAATAAGTACACTGGAGCATATTCACTACTAGAGAGATTTAGCATGAAGCAGTTCTTCTTGAACATTTTTCATTGCAATTTAGCTTCTGGAGTAAGCAGAAGAAACGGGAGGGCCAGAATCAATAATATACCTAAGGTGACAGAGCCAGTAAGTCATAGAAAGGGGATTTAAACCTAGGTCTCCTAATTCCATATATGAGACAGTCTCACAACATTAATCTTGAGGATAACATCTTTTTGAGATTCCAGAAGATCGATGACATTTGTTTTCACAATTTAAAAAAATCAGCCAGTAAGACTGATTAGAACTCAGAGGATAGCAATGCTCTAGTATTCTACCTTATTTCTCTCATTTTGGGAGAAGGCAGCAACTGTGACACCCCAAATTAAATGTGATACTTTAAAAAATGGCCTAAACAGTTAGGGTCTTATTCTTCTGAAATATCTAGGGTTGTTATTTTCTGGTATTCTTCCAGGACTTCTCTATAAAGAAAATTCATAATGTCATTTTATATCATAGATCTGGATAGACACAAGATTTTCTTTCTCTCTTTCCTGCTCTCTCTCTCTTTCTATGTTGGATATTTTTAATGTTTATCAAGGTAATACATGTAAATACCCTAAGTCTTGTGGTTTAAAAAAAGTCATGTGGAACTACAAGGCTCATAACAAAACACAGCAGGAGTATATTTTAACACACACACAGACTTAAAAAAAAGCGGTGGCCTCCCCAAAGCCTGAGATACCCTCCCAGACTCTTTCACTGGCTTTTTTTCTTTGCATATTTACTAACATTTTCCTAAATTAAATATTTTTACTGCTTTCTTTTTTGATTTGTAAACTTTAAACAGTACCTGATATAAAAGATAAAGATCCAACACTTTATGTTTCCCTCCCTTCAGCCTCACAATATTGTTATATCACATTAAATTAAATCAATGTTTCAAATTAACCTTATTATGGGTCTATAAGTGTGGTTTACTTCTCGATCAATTAATTGTATTATGATTACATTTCCTTTCTTATGTAACTTTTTGTTTGTGTTGCAATTAATAATCGCCTCAGTTTTTTGTTTGCCAAATTTTCTGTATCATTATCACTAACTGTTCCAGACTCTCTAACAGAAATGTAAAAATGCCTTAACTATTTTCAGCACACCCAAACATGTATACTCTAACAGTTTTACTGGAAATACTCCCCTGGAGCACTCCTTCCCCTTTAGTCTGGACTATCCCTCACAAGGTCTGCTGTACAGCTATCATCTTGGGACTTCCTTTTACCTTTCTTAGGTTGATTCCCCTCTTTCCTAAAACCTCTATCTTGGTCGTTCTTGTTTCAGTAGAGCACATCCTCCAGTAGTGTCCCAGGAAAAGCTTGGGGGTTAGTAAATGTTTTTGATCCTTGCATCTTTAATTGTGCCTCACACTTGATTGATAACATGACTTAGTATAGAATTCTAGGTTGAAAATAATTTTCTCTCAGAATTCTGAAAGCACTGTTTCATCGTCTTCTAACCACCAGTGTCAATGTTAAGAAATATGCTATTCTTATTACCTACTCTTTTATGAATAATCCATTCCCCTTTCCCTGCTCCCTCTTCACCTCCTATCAACAAGATTTTTGGATCTTCTCTTTATCCCTTGTCTTTAGAAATTTCATGATAATGTCCCATAGCTCTTTTGGTTTTGTTTTTTCCCCCTTCATTATGCTGGGCGCTCAGCAGGCTCTGTCAATTTGGAAACTCGTGTCCTTCAGTTATCAGAGAACTTGTGATTTCTTTGATAAGTTTCTTCCCTTCATTTCTTCTCCATTTCTAAAACTGCAGTTAGCCTAACATTGGACCTTATGGATTCATTCTCCAATTATCTTTTCTCTTCTATTTTCAGGTCTGTCTTTTTGTTCTATTTTTCTGGGAGATTTCCTCAATTTTATACATTAATACTTCTATTATTTGTTTTTGCTATTAAAAAAATTTCCCAGAGCCATTATTCTCTGATTGCTCCTTTTTTTTGGAGCAACTTGCCTTTGCTTTATGGATACATTATTTTATACTATCAGAGGCAGAGGATGCTTATTGTTTTCAAAAAAATATTCTTCTGTTCTCTATATTGCCTGTTTTCCACTTCTGTTTGATGCTGTTTTTCTTGGTGAAGGTTTATCTCAACTATCTGGTGATCCCTTGCTGTCCCTTCATATTTAAGAGTGAGTCATTACAAAGGTATTTGGAAGGTCTGTGTTAGGTGGAAGAGTTTGTCAGCTGGTGGGTTTCATCACAGGTTGATAAAGTGGGGACCTATTTGTTTTGTTGGGAGACCCTCAAGTATCGTTATCTATAGATATTTCTTCTGGGTTTATCCAATTTTAAGTTTCTCCCAAAATTAATCCTCTGCTGTCCTGCCTCGAGAATATAAGCCTTGCTGTCAGCATCCTTGGAGTAAAGTAGAGCAAGAAGGCTGGGCGAGTTTCATCATTCAGCATGTAGATATTCATCTGATCTGTTTTCAGCGTGGTATCCTCCTACCCCAGCCTCCTCAGCTATGACCTTTAGCTGTACCTGGTACTTCAGTCTGGAGCTTCTCTAATTCAATTTTTCACAGAATAAAGCAGGGAGATAGAGGCATAATTGCCTAACTGAGCAGGATGAGGAAGGAGCCTGGTAGTTTAACTTCTTATATAGACTTTCAGCCGATGCCCCTCATTTTGGCCCCTCACATATCTCTGCTGCTACATATCTGCTCCTTTCAATTCCTGATGTTTTAGTGTTCTGCAACATGAACCTGCTTGCCTCTCATTAGTATACCCCTCCCCAGTACTTGGAATTCAATTTTATCGGCTCAACTTTCCATCTTCCAAAATGTTGTTGATATCCGTCATCTGCTGTTATCTTTCTTTTTTTTCTTTTTTTTTTGCGGTACACGGGCCTCTCACTGTTGTGGCCTCTCCCGTCGCGGAGCACAGGCTCCGGACGCGCAGGCTCAGTGGCCATGGCTCACGGGCCCAGCCACTCTGCAGCATATGGGATCCTCCCGGACCGGGGCACGAACCCGTGTCCCCTGCATCGGCAGGCGGACTCTCAACCACTGCGCCACCAGGGAAGCCCTGTTATCTTTCTTATTCCCTTTGTCCTTGTGGACTGATAACATTAAAAATATTAACTCAATGTCATTTTAGTGAATGGGGGAGAGAATAAGGATGAAGATGTGTTTAATCTGTCCAGGTATACTGAGAACTGAAGGACTTTCAAGATGCTCACTCTTTCGCTCCCATAAAAAATGTCAGAACCAGAAAATTCAGAGATAAAATTCTGCTCTCATGAGGCTGATGTGGAAAACACATGGGTCTGAGAACTGCAGTACCTATTTTCAAGTCCTGTTATTATTATTTATTGGCTGGTTGATGTTGGTGTTAGGTAAGTTAAATTTTCTATCTGTTTCATCATCTATAAAGTGGTGATAATTGTCCCTACCACAGTCTATCTTACTTGTAACGACTAAGGGAAGATAACTGATATAAATGTATGAATATATATCAAATATATAATATTTACCATTAACTCTATTACCAAGAGGCATAGTCAAATATATTTTGAGAGGCAGTGTAACAGTAGAAAGAGTATGGGCTTTAGAGTCACACAGACCTGCATTTGATTGCATCTCTGTCATTCATTGTGTTATCCTGGGCAAGTGACAACCTCTCAGCTTTGTTTTCCCCGTTTATAAAACGAGTATGATGTTATTAACCTGACAACACTGTTGTGAGGATTAAATGAGATAATGCATGTAACACATCTGTTATAGGGCCTAACAGTTATTAGGTACTCAGCAGATGTTCATTCTTCCTCTTATTCCCTTAATTTGGGGCCAGCTTTATTATGTTCACATGAGAATCCTAAACTTGTATTTCCTCAATTAATGCTAAACCACATTAGTAATTAGGATCTTAGGTCATCAATAGCCTTCATAAAGGCTTTTTATTTGCTGTTTTCCCAGGACCAAATTATAAGGTGAGCAACCCAAGTTGAAAGAGTTCAGCATACATATCCTTTGAAGTGGTAACAGGTTATTGCTAAGACGTCTTTAGGAATATTTTGTTATGAAATAAGACATAAAATTTGTAATGAATATTAAAGGAGATAAGGGACACTGGAATACTAGAATACTACTCAAAAAAATTATCTTAAGAGTTATTCATTTTTTGGTTTTTTTTTTTTTCTCTCTGATCCTTACATAAACCCAGAAGCTGGGAATGTTTTATTATCCTGTTTAAAGATGAAGAAATCAAGGCATGAGTGAAAAAGTGACTTGCTCAAGATTCATTAGTCATCAAGGAACAAGGAACTCCAACCTTGGTCTTTTGACTCCCTATTCAGTGGTCTTTTGAAAAAAAAATTCTGGTTAAATACACATAAAATTTACCATCTTGGGCTTCCCTGGTGGCGCAGTGGTTGAGAGTCCGCCTGCCGATGCAGGGGACACGGGTTCGTGCCCCGGTCTGGGAAGATCCCACATGCCGCAGAGCGGCTGGGCCCGTGAGCCATGGCCGCTGAGCCTGTGCGTCCGGAGCCTGTGCTCCGCAACAGGAGAGGCCACAACAGTGAGAGGCCTGCATACCGCAAAAAAAAAAAAAAAATTTACCATCTTAACCATTTTTGTGTACAACTAACTACATTCACCACGTTGTGCAACCAATCTCCAGAACACCTTTTATCCTGCAAAACTAAAACTCTATACCCATTAAACAACAATTCTCCATTCTCCCTCATCCCCCAGACTCTGGCAACCACCATTCTACTTTCTGTTTCAATGAATTTGACTACCTTAAGTACTTCATATAAATGGGATCGTACAGTATTTATCTTTTTGTGACTGGCTTATTTCACTTAACATAATGTCCTCAAGTTTCATCCATGTTATAGCATGTCAGAATTTCCTTCTTTTTAAGGCTGAATAACATTCCATTACATATATATACCACATTTTGTTTATCCATTCATCTATCAATAGACATTTGGGTTGCTTGCACCTGTTGGCTATTGTGAATAACGCTGCTATACATATAGGTATACAAATATCTCTTTGAGACTCTGCTTTCAATTTTTTTGGATATATACCCAGAATTGGAATTGCTGTATCATATGGTAATACTATTTTTAATTTCTTGAGGAACCACCATATTGTTTTGGGGAACAGCCATACACAGTGGCTGTAATATTTTACATTCCAACTAACAGTACACCAATTTCTCCACATCCTTGTTAACACTTGTCATTTTCTTTCTTTTTTTTTTTTCCTAATAGCCATCCAATTGGTGTGAGGTGGTATATCGTTGTGGTTTTCTTAAGAGTTTTGAAGTCTCCTGTAGAGATGCCAAGACACTAAGTAACCCTGTAAATCACAACACAATTTACATCAAGATCCTACTAGATTTAACACACTGTAGGAGGCAACAGTACACAGAGTCATTGCCCTCAAGGATTTTATAATCTAGCTGGAAAGAAAGGACATATGCACTTAAAAATAAATAACAGGACTTCCCTGGTGGCACAGTGGTTAAGAACCTGCCTGCCAACGCAGGGCACACGGGTTCGACCCCTGGTCCGGGAAGATCCCATGTGCCGCGGAGCAATTAAGCCCGTGTGCCATAACTACTGAGCCTGCACTCTAGAGCCTGCGAGCCACAACTACTGAGTCCGCGTGCTGCAACTACTGAAGCCCATGTGCCTAGAGCCTGTGCTCCGTAACAAGAGAAGCCACCGCAATGAGAAGTCCGCACACTGCAATGAAGAGTAGCCCCCGCTCACCACAACTAGAGAAAGCCCACACGCAGCAACGAAGACCCAACGCAGCCAAAAAAAAAAAAATAGATTTTGTACCTATCCTCAAGCACTTTATATACATTCTAGTAGTGAAGTGAGATAATTAAATCACAAGTAAGAAAAACGGACCAATAAATTAAACAAATTGTGGTAAGTGTTATGAAGTAAAGGGGCAAGAGGAGACTGTTGCAGTATCCAAGAAAGAGATGACTATCGCCTGGACCAGGCTAGTGGCAGTAGAGAAAAAAGTGGTTGGATTTGAAATTTATTTTGGACATTGAATCAATAAGGCTTGATAATGAATTGGATGAAGAAAGTGAGGAAAAGGAAGGAATTGAGTTAACTCCTGAGTTTCTGATTTAAGCAACTGGGTAGAGAGCAGTGCCTTGTTAATTGAGATGAGGAAGATTTGCAGTGGGACATACCCAGAGTTCTGTTATAAACACAATAACTTTGAGATCTCTGTGAGACAAGCAAATGAAAAGAAACAGGCACTTGGACATGTAAGGCTAGAATTCTGAGGAGAAGTTTGAATTGGAAATAATGGATTTGAGAATCACTGACATAATGATGTTATTTGGAGACAGTATTTCCATTAGACTAGATTCCTAAATCTCTCCATTGACACATTATCTCATAAGTCATTTCTATATATGATTAAATAATTAAGAATTCATTTCTGTTAGTTTAGTTCTCGGAGGATAAACTATTCAAGACTTCTTTGGATAAGGGGGCGGTGCTCACTATACCTCCTGTCTACCTCATCAACCCAAAGACAAATTTAATTTCAGAGTTACTAAATGCTTTTCATTAATATCTCAGTGACTTTCTCTTTTACTCATCAAAGCTAACTCGTAAAGTCCCCATGAAATGAATGAAAAGGATTGAATAGGTCTGGATTTCCCTGTGGATTAGAATTTCTAACTTAATTATGTTTTCTGTAAGTTAAACATCACCTACAAGGATGTATGGGCTTGCTTAAGTAGACAGAGTACTGGACCAAAATCATGAGATCTGGGTTCTAGTTCAAGTACCATCACTATTTAAAGTCATAGCCTCTATAGGCCTGTTTTTGTGGGTCAAGTGAAGAGACTAAGGAATATTTTAAAGCCTATGAAAACATAAAATTCAGTAGCTTACTACTAGGAAGCTGGAGATCTGGGGTGGTGCTGAGCATCAA
The DNA here is from genome assembly GCF_949752795.1 of Hyperoodon ampullatus. Lineage (NCBI taxonomy): Eukaryota > Metazoa > Chordata > Mammalia > Artiodactyla > Ziphiidae > Hyperoodon > Hyperoodon ampullatus. The sequence continues at coordinate 63,987,062 of NC_136927.1, read as the reverse complement.
GAATGGCCCAGAGTGAAGATTCCAGGAGGCTGTTCTGGATTTCTCACTACTTTTTGTGGACTCCATAATTTGGCTTCTATAAAATAGGAGAATGTCAATGATCTCCCTCACCATTATGAGAAGAAAATTAATAAATGTCTATGTTTTACAGATTCCTGGATGAAACAGGTTAGGAAAATACAAATAACTATTGTGCTGACGTTCTTATTAGCTTAATCTAAGTACAACCTATCTCTTGGAAAACCTGGAAACGTTTAGCTGCCATTGCTTTGTGACTTTTGCCAGCTCCCCAGGGAATCTTGGCTTTCCCAAGAAAACAACTACCTTGAGGGTAACCTGAAATCTCTGAAGAAAGTCTCTTGCAAGCAACCAGTTCAGGGAGGTCATATCTGGTACCATGCTGTAAAAGAAAATAAATTTTTCACAAAAGTGGTCAACACTATTTGCTAATCAGACCAGCATTTCCCAAACAGGGAGTGGCAGTATAGCGAGGCCTCATTAAGGCTTTGTCTTTATTAACGTGAACTAACTTTGTTAGGGTGAACTAAGTAACTTAAGGGTGATTTCCTATGAGCTCCTCTCTGCCTCTATCATTTCTCTTCTACCTTTGTTTTTTTCCCACTTGTCTTCTCTTTGTCTCAGTCTTCATTCTCTTAGTTGGATGGGCTTTTCAAAAACATAGGCCATTGTTTCCTTCTCTCCTGTTCAAGGCCTCTCCACTCAAAGTGATTTGGGGACTGTCATGCCCCAAATATTTGTTACCTCTCAGAGACCAGGAGGATACAAATGGTATTCACCAGTGGCTTTTGACCAGGGGTGATTTGGTAACGGCTGGAGACATTTTTGGTTGTCACAATTAGGGAAAGGGTGCCACTGGCATCTAGTGGATAGAGGCCAGGGATACTGCCAAACATCCTACACTGCACAGAACAGCCACCAATAACAAAGAATTATCTGGTCCAAAATGTCGAGAGTACTGCTGTTGAGAAATCCTGGTATGCACAGATATCAGTAGCTGAAAATTACTGAGGAGGCAGTGTAGTCCCCTTAGGGATACAGATTCTCAAGGTGGTAAAGCAGCAGCCACTGGCATCAGATTGCCTGGGCTTGGATCACTCTCACTGAGCTATAAGCTCCTTGGAGACAGGGACCTAATTTTACCTACCACACTTACATTAGGGACTAGTATCCAATGGAGAGAACAAACTATTTGTGGATTGTCTCACACAGTTGTTTTGAGGCCCAAAGCAGGGAATATATACTAGGGGGAGCTATAATGGGGGAGCTAGGTTGGTGTTATCAACCAGGATGTGCTGCCCTACTGAACATAAACAATTTCACAAAACACCAACATCAGACAAAGCCGCTCTGTGACCATGATGGATAAGACAAAAACAAAACCACTCCATAAACATGTTTGAATACAAACAAACAAGAATACTGTCCCAACCACAAAAGAAAAACAAACAAACAAAAAGACCAAATATCCCCCTATCCTGGCTAACATGAGGGTTCTTCTCCCTTTATAGGTAATAATTATTAAAATACCCCATCATAGAATTACCTTCACCTCCTAAGAGCATCCAATCCAGAGAGAAGGCCCACTTCCTGGAGCCCTCCAAATTACCTAACACAAGCCCAAACCCTGTAAATTCTTTCCAGCACCCTCTTCCTGAGATGTCTCCCTGTGCCTCATGCTGTGCCTCCCCTCCTTACAAGGAGACAATAAGCTCAGGGTTTTTTTTTTTTAATTTATGGCTGTGCTGTGTCTTCGTTGCTGTGCTAATTGCCGCGACTGGGGGGCTACTCTTCATTGCGGTGCGCGGGCTTCTCATTGCGGTGGCTTCTCTTGTTGCAGAGCACGGGCTCTAGGCGCCTGGGCTTGTTAATTGTGGTACGTGGGCTTCAGTAGTTATGGCTCGAGGGCTCTAGAGCACAGGCTCAGTACTCGTGGCGCACAGGCTTAGTTGCTCTGCAGCATGTGGGATCTTCCCGGACCAGGGCTCGAACCCGTGTCTCCTGGATTGGCAGGCAGATTCTTAACCACTGGACTACCAGGGAAGTCCAAGCCCAGCTTTGTTCAACTAGACAGGTGATCTCGGTGGTATTTGGCTGGAGGGCATTGACAATAGTGAGAGCCCCCTAAAGGGTAACTGCTATCATCATGCCTCAAGGGGAACTGCACCCGCAGCATTCAAGCAAAGACTTCGCAAACAAGGATTTCGAGGTTTCCCGACAGAATGCCTCCTGCCAGGCCGCTTCTCCTCAGGGGACGTCTCCTCTCCCGTCTACAGGGAGAAGCCGACCTCCCAAGTTGAAATCCAGCCTGTTGAGTTAAATTTCTCGTGAAGTAAAACCCTTTAGTGAGGTGTGCGCCTCTAGCTCCAACTTCGAGTTCCTGAAACACTAGAAAACCCCAATGGGGCACGGTGGAGGGAGCAGCAGGGAAACAAGCCCCGACAGGCTCATATTACTGAGTGCCTTACCCACCACCCTAACCCAGGAGAAACCACCTCGAATTCACTCCGCAAGAGACGCAGAAGAGCGCGAGTTCTCCACGCCTCCAAAAGCTGAGGTAAGTTCAGCCCCCGGCTAAATCGAACCTCCCTTGCCGGCTTCCTCAGACGTCGCGCACGCGCACAGGTCTCTGGGCGGCCGCCGCGCTAGCGCCCGCCTCTTCTAGGCGGACTACAAGTCCCGGCTTGCCTGTCGCCGCGGCGTCGCCTGGTAACTCGCGCCAGTCGGAGCGCGCTAGGTCGGCTTCGCCGCGCGCCTGCGCCTTGGCGGTCTCTGCGCAGGCGCATTTCTAACTCTTGGGAAGAGAGGGCGGGGTGTTGTTCCCTTTCGCTGATGCAAGAGCCTAGTGCGGTGGTGGGAGAGGTGTCGGCAGGAGCAGCGCTGAAACCTGGGCCTGGGGCTGACCTGTCAGACTTTCCGTCCGTGCCGAGCCCACTCGAGCCGCAGCCATGTCCGGGGACGAGGTGAGGGCCTGAGGCTGGCGCTTGGTCTAGGGACGGAGGCAGTGAGACAGACCCACCCCAGTGTGGGAGACTGGGCCTGCGGCCTAGCGGCCGGTCGCCGCCATGTGGGGCAGCCGGGCCTAGGCTACGCGGAGCGGCAGAGCCGGCGAGGGCTCCGGAGCCGCGGCTTGGCCGTGCCCCGCTCTCCTCAGGGCGGCGGCGCTGAGGCCGGCGTCCTCCCGTGGCCGGCGTTTCCGGAATGGAGAGCACGTTGAGTCGCCCTCCAGAAGAGAGCTTGAATGCCCGGTTAATGCCCCAGCTGAACGAGATTGGGGCAGGCGGCCCCTGCATTCCTTTCGATTTGACGGTGCAGCTCTAACTCTCACTCTCTGGGCGCTGGTGGTGCCTAGAGGAGCGTCTCTTGGCTCCGGTGGAGCGCTCTAGTTTAAAACTTTACAGGCTGGCTTGTCCTGCCCGGCACCCACCCTTGTTCTCATGTAGAGGGGGATAGGACGAGAGGAAAAGATCCTTCAGCCTGAAAAAGTGATTACCCTTTTCGGAAAGTTTTAGGGCGGGAGTCCCTGAGCCTTCCTTAGCAGAGCTCTCAGCGACGTCAGCGGGAAGTCTGAGCTGCAAAGATGCCTGGGTCTTTTTCTACTGTCGTGCTTGTACCTCAGCAAATTTCCTCAAATCCCCTTTTGGCCAGATTTATCCCAGTTTATTTAAAACCAGACGACTTAAAATGAAATTTGACTTTAAGTGATATCCGCAGGTATAAACACTGCGGGGAGAGCTACCGCTTACCGGCCAGCTCTCCCCACCAGAAAAAAACCTTTGAATTTATAATTAATTTCTGTAAACATTCGAGTGCTTGGCCAATAGTGCCTCGGAGAGAAGGAAGAGAAAAATTCGAGGCTTTTTCGAGCTTTGGCTTTTGAGGTAGACCCTGGAAATGCTTTGAATTTCCTCAAGTAGTGGGAAGGCCTGATCCAGGGCAAGGGGGTAGAATATTATCCAATTTGGTTAGAGTTAATCCCTTGAAATATAGGTAGTAGCTAGTTCATGGAGGGATTTGAAGACCAAGTTAAGGAATTTGGATTTTATTCTGGAGGGGATTCTGAGCTCTCATTTGATTCTCATGACAACCCTTTAAGGTGGGTATTGTTATGCCCATTTTAGAATTGAGAAAACCGAGGCTTTTAGAAAGTTGTATAATGCCCATGATCAAATAAATAGTAAGTGGCTGAGCCAGTGGCAGAATTCCAAATCTCCATTTAGGTGACTAGGAGGGTCTTGCTCTCTTAGGAAGGAAACTGAGTCTAAGGGAGGTGTGTCGTTCTTGCTTGGAGGTCATGGTAGACATTGCTGTAGGCCACTGTATTTCAAAAGTTCGGAGAGTGGCAGTGTCTCATGCTTGTTTTGTTTCTACCCATTTTCTAAGCTTTTCATAACCTTTAACAAATAAAGTACCTATCTAGTGCAGAGTTCTCTGGGGTGCTATTCTGTGTTTGGTTTTCTACGGTAAAGTACTTGGAAGTGTTGTAAGAGATTTACTACTAGTTGGTATAGGAGGTAGAAATAGAGCCATTAACAGCGATTTGGAGGGCTGGAGGGTTCAGTTTTAGCAGTGGGATCATATGTCGAAGGAAGTGGAATATTACTGAAGGGTGAAAAGGATTTCGTCAAGCAGAGATACCAGAACTAGCATTCCAGCAGAGGACTTTGGAAGCCCGTAAAGTATTAAGCAGCTTTGCATTTCTCAGATCTACCAGTCCATTTTGTAAACAGGAAATTAGGGCTCAGGGAGGTTAAGTTGCCCAAGATCACACAGCAAGTTAGTATGACTAGAATCCTGCCTTTGGCTTCCACTCTGAAGGTATGTGCAGGTTCTGGTTCCTTTAATACTGATGGATAGATAAGTTTTCTTAGGCCGATCCTTAACTTCTGGCTACTTTACAGACTTGTAAGGATCGAGTGAAAATCTGTACATAGAAATGATTTATAAACTGTGAGGGATTCCCTACAGTGGAAGTAGTCCTGCCTGGTAGCCAAGATAGAGCGTTAAAGAACCTACTATTAAAAAGTAATTTATTTCTTTTTTCACATTTCCTTTTTTTCTTTTAATAGTTTTTTAATGTATAGTTGTCATAAACTGCACACACTTCCTTTTAAACCTGGCAAGTAAGCCCAAAACTCAAATAACATAATCTCTTTTAAACTAGTGGAACCATGACCTCTAAAAAGCAGTATTCTAGAAATATGAGTGCTGCCTTGTGAGGAAAAATTCCCTAATCTGCAGGCATTAAAGTGCTGTCAATAGCTAAGATTATTGCTTATTACTAGGCCCCATTCACAAAGTATCGGAACGTCAGGTTTTCACACAACATAGTAAGGTGTTTTACAAAAGAAACTGATTAAAAATGGAATATGTGTTGTATGACGTATACAAAACAGAAGAATAAAAAGAGAAATAAAAATCTCCCAGAATCCTATCACCTAGAGATGACGACACATTTGTTCAGAGCATTTGTTCTGCTCACCTTGCTTCTCTGGGTGCTTTTGTAACTCATTCCTGCCTTCTGGGTGGGGTGTGCTGTGGCCTTAAAGTTAACATCCTGAGTAAGGTATGATAGATGGGAGTAGGCTTCCAACTTGCTGAAGCACTTTAGGTTATTGTCAGGGTAACTTTTGCTGCTGTCCCTTTTCCTCACTTTCTTCAACCCAACCCAGTGTGGGAAGTTCAAAAGAGAAAACTTTTGAAGGCTTTTTTCTATCTAGAATTTAAAAAAAGAAAGCCCAGAAGAGTCTGTGCTTTTCCATAAGTGTACTGTGAGCAACTATTTGCGTCTCACATCCCAGCTAGTTTCATAAACAACACATATGGACTGTGATAATTTGTTAAGTCAGATATGGAAGTCTTAAAAAAATACATTTTAAAAAAAGATTTATTTATTATTTATTTATTTTATTTTTGGCTGCATCAGGTCTTAGTTGCCGCATGCGGGATCTTCATTGAGGCATGTGGAATCTTTCATTGTGGCACGCGGGCTTCTCTCTAGTTGTGGTGTTGGGTTTTCTCTTCTGTAGCTGTGGTGCCTGGGTTCCAGAGCTCATGGGCTCTGTAATTTGCAGCACGCAGGCTCTCTAGTTGAGGTGTGCGAGCTCAGTAGTTTTCGCGTGGGCCCCTGCGGCATGTGGGATCTTAGTTCCCCGATCCCCACGTCCCCTGCATTGTAAGGTGGATTCTTTACCACTGGACCACCAGGGAAGTCCCCAAAACCACATTTTTAAAGTTAAGACTGATGTGACCTTGTGGTTTGGGGGAGGTCTGCTTTGGGCACTATTTTGGAATCCCTATTTCCATATTTTTAAAGTCTGGTTTTGCTGAGTGGTGTGAATAAAATGAGGCAATGAGTTTATGTCTTAAGTATCCAGAGAGAGTAATTGAGAGAGGTGTTAATTACTTCAGTGTACAGTTCTTTCATGTTTATAACCCTTTACAAGGCTACAACCATACCCTGTGGACCTATATGAATGTTTTTCAGAGCATAACAGGGCGGTTGTGAGGATGTCCTTTGATGATTTTAGGATCCCCCTTACCTTTAGTCTGTCTTGCTGAATAATAGTTAAAAGATAATTAATATTCTAGGGAACTTGATACTTGAAAAAAATGCAATAAGTGAATTGTAAGCCCTGCCAGACAACCAAATTTATAGTGCCTGGAGTGTTGTCTGTCCTTTTGCCAAACCTCCATATTTCAGGAATAAGGATGAATTATAGCTTCTTCCCTGGAACAGATTACAGCACTCCATGTAGGGTGACTCAAGACCCAGTAGGTCAGCAGTGGGGAACTCCTTCCTCCTGGCTCTTCTATCCTCTTCTCTAAGTTTGCCAGATTATGTTCCTCAGACTGACTACTTTTCAGAATTACTCATTTATACAATTAGAGCCTTCTTAAGGTTGGAGGGGATAACTTTGAAATGAGGCTGTATCAATTTCCAGAATGTCTTGCAAATCCTTCTCTATTGGTTAAGGACGATATTTATACTACCCTACCTTATTACAGACCATAGTTTGGTTTCAGTGTAGCTCAGTTTCTTTAATGTACTTGTGACATAAAGGAATTTAAGTTAATCAGAATCAGTTTTGGGAATTTTTTTGAGTTTCATGATATGTCGTGGAAATTAGATCACCCTGAGTTGATGAAATTTCAGTGATAGGAATCAAGAGATACCATGTTTTGTCAACTGTAAAGCATTATATAAATTGTATAATAATTGCTAACATTTATTGAGTACTTTTGTGCCAGGCACTGTGCCAAGTGTTTTATATTTATTTACTTATTTAGTCTTCCTAATAACCTCGTGAGATTTGGTTTTGTTTCTGCTACTGATCTCCATTTTACAGCTGAGGCAAGGAGAGGGCAAGAACTTACCTGGGTAAGAACCAGAGTCAGGATTTGAATTCAATCAGTTAGGTTCTAGACTTGTGCTTTTAATCACTTTATCTGTATTTTTTAATGTTCCAGAAACAAAAAGCAGAGTAAAAGGTTGTATAGAAGTTTCTTTTACTCAGAGATTTGCTACATGAAAGGCTGCTGATGGATTTCCTTAAAGGCTTGTCTGAGTTTCAGGATAAAAAATATTTTAAGTTTTTTTTTTATCAGTTCAAGTCTCCTGGTATAGCAACCCCAGGTTACCAACCTTAAATAAAACACATATGACTTGTCTAGGCGTTGGTTTTCTCATTCATAAAGCGAGGGGTGAAGCATGGGTTATTGCTAAGATCCCTTTCCTAAATTCTGTTATCTTGTGATAATTTTAAATTAAAAGACATGTACATATGTTTTGGGGAAGCACCCCTCAACTTTTTTTTTTTTGCGGTGCGCGGCCCTCTCACTGCTGTGGCCTCTCCCATTGCGGAGCACAGGCTCTGGACGCACAGGCTCAGCGGCCATGGCTCACGGTCCCAGCCGCTTCGCGGCATGTGGGATCCTCCCGGACCGGGGCACGAACCCGTGTGCCCTGCATCGGCAGGCGGACTCTCAACCACTGCGCCACCAGGGAAGCCCACCCTCCTCGACTTTTAATAGTATAAGGAAGGTTGCGTGTGTGTGTGTGTATGTGTGTATGTGTATTTTTTTTCTTTTTTTTTGTAAAATCCTTTTAGATACTTTAATGCGTCAAATATTCTTTCTTTTAAGAGTATGCCTTTTGAGAATACAGCATACTTGGAATGTGAGTATCATTAAAAATAATCACGTGGTCCCCTTTTCTTTTTTATTATCTTTTAAACAGATGATTTTTGATCCTACCATGAGCAAGAAGAAAAAGAAGAAGAAGAAGCCTTTTATGTTAGATGAGGAAGGGGATGCCCAGACAGAAGAAACCCAGCCCTCAGAAACAAAAGAAGTGGAGCCAGAGCCAACTGAGGACAAAGATGTAGAAGCTGATGAAGAGGACAGTAGGAAAAAAGGTAAGTGGCAGACATGAGAGAGTCACTGTTGTCCTGGGAGACCTGGTTCTCTTCCATCAGTGTGTTTTGGATTTTGTGCACACAGTGGCCTCTCAGCCTGAGAGGCTATCTGTTACAGTGAAGCTGAGGCCATCAGCGGTCTGTGTGCATGGGACCTTGCCAGATTTCTGATAGACTTGTTTCAGGGAAAATTCCACTGAATCCAGAAGACAGAGATGACAAAACCTTGTTACTCCAGGGCTGGTTTTTCTAGTCTAGCCTTTCGGGATGTCTCTTTTCCAGTTTTAATGGTGGTTGTATTTGAGTGTAGGCAGAAAGAAATGGGACCAAGATAAACAGTTTTGTGTCTTAACAAGTTTGAAAACATATAGAAGAGACTAAAATTACAGCCTAAAATGTTTGGGTTTAGACACCAGCATGAGTTATTCACTCTGTGCTCTAACACAGACAGCATTTGACAATTAGAAATAAATGATTAAGTAAACATATTTATGCCTATTGAATAGAAGACACTGTACTAGGGATAAAGAAAATTAACATTCATTGAGCATCTACCATGTGCTAAGCATCTTATACATGTTTAAAACAAACTTGGAAAGTAAATCATTCTTTTATTAAGACAAAATTAGTTCATAAATAGCTCTTGAAAAACTTTGTAGTAGTGTCATTTAAAAATATTTCTAGTGTACAATAGGGCACAAAAAATGGAAAACTTATTGAACCAAACCCATTATTACTCATTAATGGTGGATAAAATTTCATTTTATTCATATTGTAGCCTCATTTTAATGAATGTGAAATACTTTATAAGGCCCTTTGTTGATTGATTGATTGGATAACTTGTTGAGCTAGGCTCTGGGATTTAGGTGAGAAAGGCATAGCCCCTTAGTATCTCATTGTGAGACAGACAAGCAGCTGGTAAGCACCTCTGTTGAAGTAATAGAAGGTACTATCAAAGCACCTAGGGGACACCTAACCCAGTTGGGGAACAGGAGGGATAGGCTTAGAGAAGACTTCTTGATGGAAGTAACTCCTAACAAAGATCCTGTGAGATGAAAGTAAGAGCTGTGTGGGAGGGCCCATAGGAAGGCTTGAAGGTGAGAGACACATACTTCACTAAGAAGTGGAGGTAGTTCAGTTGAGCTGGAACTAGGAATTAAGGTGTCGGAGATGAGAGAGTAGCAGAAGTAGAGAGATAAAGCTGGAGAGCCTTGGAAATTATGTTAGAACCCTGACTTTGACTTGGGAACAATGAGGCATCATATGGTCAGATTACTAAATAAATATTCCCAACATGGTCCCCTAACCAGATTTTTCCTACAAAGCTTTGAGTTGACCTGCCATTGTGTTTTCAGAACCCTAACCTTTGTGGTTGTGGAGGAATTACTGTGCTAATTAATACCAATCTCGCTATTCTGGTGACTTGATCGATTAATAGCTGAAACATTGGTTTAACTCATAATTTAATGCTTCACCTTCTGCTATTAATAATTGATAATCTCAATTATCTTTTTAGATGCTTCTGATGATCTAGATGACTTGAACTTCTTTAATCAGAAGAAAAAGAAGAAAAAAACAAAAAAGATATTTGATATTGATGAAGCTGAAGAAGGTGTAAAGGTAGTATTGCTTTCTTATTGAAGGTAAAATTTGACCCCTTGAAAGGTTGCTAGTGGCTGATGTTTCTCCCTGTTTGTCTCATCTCTTACTAGTTTTGCTTTTGTTATTAAGTATTTAGTCACCACTGTTAAGGTCAGTTTCTTGGGATTTTTGTCTGACTAGGTATCTTAAAGGGATGATGGTTCAAAGGAATGTAAAGTTAGGTTTTACACATTGTATTGTGTGCCATTAAGATGATTACAAAATGCCACTTATCATCAATCATACTGAGATTGGCTGAGGAGAGAGATTTCTGTTAGAAATCCGATAGAGCAAATATAGTTTCTTCTGTTAAACTTCTGGTAGCATGTTGAGGATACACAAATTTATGTGTATTCTTCTGAGCAGCAAAGAATGAACCCCAGCCTGTGGTGGTTGGTGGCTGATGATTTTATAGCCTGTAGGAGAACCAGAGCACTCAGGTTGGTTTTGTGGAGTTCTCTGGTCTTGTAGGGGGGCCTTGAGGCCCTGTAATTGTCTTATTACTGGATTGATTTCTAATATAAATATCTCAGAAGTATGAGAGAGAAAGAGTGAGAATACACATACACATGCACTAAGTTGTCGCCTTTTATGCCCTTTACCCAAATTTTTCTTTGGTAAATTATTTATTTGCTCAAATTCAAGTAAATAAGGTGTATCCCACACATAGCAGTAATTCATTGAGTTTTGGAAACAATGTCACAATTTTAATGACTTGGTTAATTCAGCAAATATGTGTTAATGATGATAGTGAGTCAGGCATTGTGTGCTAATTGTTAGGGTACTGAAACAAATAAGATATTTTTCCTGTTTTTGGAGGTTCAGGGATAATTTAGAGTTCTTTAGAACAAGATTATTTTATCTGGATTTATCCTACTCTCTCCCCTGTTTGGGGATTTTCTTCTCTTCCTGCTGTTATAAGGAAATTGATAAAGAGAAATGCTCAAATTGTGTTGAATGAGTGAGGTATAAATATCCTGGGTAACAAGGTGACACATCAGAGATGTGCCACAGAAAGTCTTGCTTAACAAATTTCTCTAGTAGCTTTTGTCCTGAAGAGCCACTTATAAGCTCTAATTTAGTGCTTGGATACTTTTTTCTCTGCTACTGAAGTCATAACGTAAGAGGTTATAAGTACTCTTGTCAGGCAAGACATGGGCATTAACTTGAGGCTGAAGTGTTTTTAAGATCTTGGGTTACTCTCCCCCTGAATTTTCAGAGCACCACAGGGCTTTTGAAAAATCTTCAAAAACACTATGTGCTATTATTCTCTACCTTTCACTGGGTCTTAGCCTCAGGTTGAAAATAGATCTTACTGGGATAAAATAAATAATAATATAGGACTAGAAGCTGGCTGATGTGTGCTAATTTATATTTAGCATGTCTGAGTTTCTCATTTACTGACTGTCATCTTATTAGAGACTAGGTTAGTATCAGGTTTCTTGTCTGGTGTTATCCAGCTAATACACATGGGCTGATTGGTCTTTGATGGCCAAAAGTGGCACTGAAACGACACAGCTGGATTTGGCATCTCAAGGCTGAGCTTCATTTCCTCCCGGCTATTCCAACTTTGCTGCTGATCAGATTTCTAAAATTACTATAGCCATTTACAGAGTAGTTCAGGATGTAGGTGCACAAAAATAGATATTGATGGGTAATGTGGATGGCACACTTCAGGGCAGGGAGTTGGATACACTGGTGAAAGGAGGTGAGATTAGAAGGCTGGAGACTGAAACTGGCCCTTTCTGCTCTTCTGGGGTTTTTTATGTCTCATTTCAAGGTTATGCCCTATTTACATCCATGACTATAGCAGCTAATCTTGGGATCAAGCTTTACCTTGTCTCTATCCATTCATCATAGGACCCTAATTCTCCGTGGGTTCTGCCTTCTCCCTCTTTCATGGTTTCATCTATTGAAGTGATGCCCAAAGACCTCCTCACAGTCTGGTGCCAGGCTGGCTGTGGTATAATAAAAAATATTTGGTCTTTGTCCCTGTTCCTGGCACATAGCTCCTAAGACTCTTGGAATCTCTAGATATGAGTTCGGTCACCAAGAGCCAGTGATTTCATCAATCATACCTGCATAATGAAGCCTCCACAAAAAACCTTTCATGGGTTTCTTTCATGGGTGAGCTCCATAAAAAACCTTTAAACAGTGGGGTTTGGAGAGCTTCAGGATTGGTGACCACACTGGGGTGTTGGGAGAGTGGTATACTTGAAGAGAGCATGGAAGCACTGCATTCCTGCCTCCCTTTCCTTGCTCTATGCATGTCTTCCATTTGGCTATTTCTGAGCATATCCTTTATAATATTGTATATATATATAATATAATAAAGTAATAGTTAAGTAAAGTGTTTTCCTGAATTCTTTGAGTCCTTCTAGCAAATTATTGAACCAGGGGTGTGTGGGAACCTCTGAATTTGAAGTAGGACATATGTATTGGAAACCTGGGGACTCTATACTTGTACCTGGCCTCTGAAATGAAGACAGTCTTATGCGACTGAGCCCTTAAACCCATGGAGTTTGTCACTAACTCTGGGTAGTGTTAGAACTGCATTGAATTGTAGGTCACCTAGTTAGTGTCAGAGAGTTGGAGAATTGAGGTGGAAAAACATCACGTATTTGGTGTCAGAAGGAAAAAAAAAAACCCTCCTACGAACTGCATCAGAATACTTAGAAACTTATTTAAAACATTCCTGAACCCCATTCCTGCTGAAGATTGTCACTGAGAAGATTTAAGAATCTTTGTTTCTTTGATTCTGACAGTGGCCTGGTTTAAAAACATGGACAATAATTATAGTAAGATCCCAAGGCTGATGGATAAAAGAAAGGAAAAGGTCCCACAAAAGTGTCTTAAAATTTTTCCAGTTTAAATGACAGACTCTGAACCAGTATGGTTCACCTGTGAGAGTTCTGATCTGTAACTTCAGTTTTGAATATTTAAAATCTTTTTTTCCTCCCAAACCATGTCAGCCCATATCATTTAAAAATAATAATAATCCTAGTAGCAAAATGTTGAGACTCTTATCTCACTTTCTTAGGACCTTAAGATTGAAAGTGATGTTCAAGAACCAGCTGAACCAGAGGATGACCTTGACATTATGCTTGGCAATAAAAAGAAGAAAAAGAAGAATATCAAGTTCCCAGATGAGGATGAAATACTAGAGAAAGATGAAGGTAATATTGGGAGCTTAGCTCATTTCTAGGCTACACAAGCCTTTGGCCTAGTCTCTTCCATGGGTGGCCTCCTTATTTATTTTTTCTTGCCCCTTATTTCCACTGCCTAATAATGGAAGCTAAAAGGAAACAGAATCTAACTTCATAATGACAGTTTAAAAGACTTCATGGGGGAAGAACTTGGCAATTGTGATTACATTAAAACATACTGATTTAGACTATTGGGACAATTACTGTAACGGAATTTTAAATGTTTAAAAAATCTTTTACTATATTGTTAAAAGTGCTGTTTATTAGCTTCTAAGTGCTATAGCTGCTTTAGAGAACTTTAGTATAGTCAGCAGATGGGTTTTTATGGATGTATATGTTTCTTAAGTGCTTCAAAACAATTGGACATTTTTTTCCTCTAATTATCCCAGTGCATTGTTTTATCTTACGTTTGTTAAATCAAGAAACAGTTCAATGTGTCTGTATTACCACACATCCCTAGAGAGGTCTCTATTAAGGGTGGTTTATGAAAATCGTAACATCCCCTTAAGGAATATGGGGTTGTGAGCCTTGATGCCTTTATGCTTGAGGCTGTTGTGAATGCAGTTGTGGGAAGGAAGACATGTCTTTGAAGCTTTCATTTCTCTAGATCTGCTTCTCCCTTCTCCCCTTTTTGTTATTGTATCAGGCTCTACCCCTCATTCTTACAGTCTTTGTTATCTGTAGCTTTAGAAGATGAAGACAGCAAAAAAGATGATGGTATCTCATTCAGTAACCAGACAGGCCCTGCTTGGGCAGGTTCAGAAAGAGACTACACATATGAGGAGGTAAGACAAATTCTGTTATGAAAGGGGGCTAAACTGTTCAGTAGAACTCAAAACAAAAGCAGGATAAATGTTCCCTGAATTGAAAGGGCCATTGAAGTATAGGTTGATAATGAAACAGACCCAGAGAGGTCGCACTGCCTGATGCCGACGTTTGGGGCAGGCTGTCCACAATGTGGCAGTCATTATAGCACTCACTGTTCCATCTGAATCCATGAACTTCTGGGATCATTGGAGCCCCACTGAAGAGGGACAGTAGGGAGAGGGAGTGGCTAATAGGGGGCCATAGTAGTCTGGGGTTTGCTTGTTCAGGGTAGTCTGAATTTTACTTCTCCAGGTACCATATACTTTCCCACAGAAACAGAATTGGGCTTGTTCATTCCTTTAACTTTAAACAAGGAACTGTTAAACATCCATAATGGACCAGTTCCTGGTTGAGAATTGAGTCTTGCTTTCAGGGAGCTCCCAGAACATGTGATGTGTGTGTACATTTAGTAAAAAGTAAGGTTTGTTCTGTTTAAAGGAAAAGCACAATGACTCAAGTGGGAACGTTATACTCCTGCTATTAATAAGACTGTACATGAATTCCACTTTATCTCTATAGCTACTGAATCGAGTGTTCAACATCATGAGGGAAAAGAATCCAGATATGGTTGCTGGAGAGAAAAGGAAATTTGTCATGAAACCTCCACAGGTCGTCCGAGTAGGAACCAAGAAAACTTCTTTTGTCAACTTTACAGATATCTGTAAATTGTAAGTTGGTTAATGCAGAGTCTCCATCCCAAATGCTAGATTCTCAGTGGAGTGTATGTTAAATATGCTTATTGTGGACTTTATTAAAAGTAGAAAGAATGCACAGGTGTCACGATTGGGTTGAGGGAGGTCACAGTTCAAGTCCGTCAGTTCTTTCGATTCACAGGTCTTTAGGCTTGTTTTATTGGGCATCCAGAAGTGAGAGAAGCCCACTCATGCTGACTCATGAGAGGATCCTAACCAGATGGAGTGAAGAGTAAGAAGGCTGACTGTAGTCCTTAGACAGGGGCCTGGAGAGCCCAGGGAGGTGGAAAAGCTCATCAGCCTGGGGTGGGCCTGCCAAGCAAGTACAAGCAGTGAGCTTTGGGAAAGCAGCTGAATTTAATGTGCTTCTTCCTTGGATGGTTATTGCCAAGACACAGTTGATGAGATTTCGACTTTCTTAATTACCATCGCATTCCATGCCTGTCTCACCCCCAGGTCACTGTCTGGGGCTGGCTCTTCTCAAAGGTCCTCAGCTACACCTTTTCTGGCAGGTTCCTTAGGGCAACTGACTTTATCTTCTGTTCTTTTTGTTTCATAAGTGATACATGCTTGTTGCAGATAAAAGGGAAAACAACAGTAAACAAAGAAAATATAATCACTAAAAATTCCCTGCCCAGAGTAACCACTTGTTTTCATTGCTTAGGCATGACTTAAAAGGTTTTAGACTTTTGCTGATGGCGATAGTAGTATATGCTTATTATAGAAAAATAAGAAAATATAGACCTACTAAAGAAAAAAAAGTCATCTGTAAATCCACCATTAAGAGATAGGTAATCATAGTTTAATATTTTTGTTTTGCTACTTTTATGCATCTACATATTTTTAAATAAATTGGTATACTGGTTTTTAACATATTTTTCTCTTAATATATTGTGAAATTTTTACCCTTATCATTAAATAGTCTTTTAAATGTTTTTAGGAGTTATACAACATATTTTTTTATATATATAGATAAATTTTTTTCTCCCATTGTATGGATTGTCTTTTCACTTCCTTGCCATCCTTTGAAGCACAAGGCTTTAAATATTTTATTTATTTATTTATGGCTGCATTGGGTCTTCGTTGCTGCGCATGCACTTTTCTCTAGTTGCGGCAAGTGGGGGCTACTCTTCATTGCGGTGCATGGCCGTCTCATTGAGGTGGCTTCTCTTGTAGCGTAGCAGGGGCTCTAGGCGCGTGGGCTTCAGTAGTTGTGGCTCCGCAGGCTCTAGAGTGCAGGCTCAGTGGTTGTGGCACATGGGCTTAGTTGCTCCGTGGCATGTGGGATCTTCCCGGACCAGGGATAGAACCTGTGTCCCCTGCATTGGCAGGAGGATTCTTAACCACTGTGCCACCAGGCAAGTCCCTATACAACATATTCTGACAGTTCATTAGTTGCACATTGTTGCTCCCAATTTTTCATTATCAGAGGCAGAGCTTTAGGAAACATCCTTATACACATATCTCAGCAGAACTCAGAATAGAGCCTTAGGGCAAAAATTCCCAAAATGGAATTGCCTAGTCACAAGGAATGGACATTTCTATGGCAAACATTGGCAAGTTGCTTTCCAACAAGTTTATACCAGTTTATACTCTGAGTAGCAACCTAAGTGTCCACCTGTTTTATTATATTTTCACCAACCCTTACTCATTACATTTTTGGGAAAAAATAACTTTTTAAAATTGTAACTTTTTAAAAATAACTTTTAAAAATTGTAATAGTAATATCTATTTATTGGAACAAGCTCAAACAGTGCCAAATGAATAGAATTAAAAAGTGAAATACTGAGTGGCCTTGCTCTGTATTTGCTTTTTTCATTTTATGTGGATACATCTTTTTGGTTTTTTTGTATTTAGAGACCTGTATTATTATTATTATTATTTTATTTTATTTTTTTTTGCGGTACGCGGGCCTCTCACTGTTGTGGCCTCTCCCGTTGCGGAGCACAGGCTCCGGACGTGCAGGCTCAGCGGCCATGGCTCATGGGCCCAGCCGCTCCGTGGCATGTGGGATCTTCCTGGACCGGGGCACGAACCCGTGTCCCCTGCATCAGCAGGCGGACTCTCAACCACTGCGCCACCAGGGAAGCCCAAGACCTGTATTATTTTAAAAGCAAGATAGAATGGATGTACCACAATTTATTTAACCACTTCCCAGTTGGTGAATATTTTAGCTGTTTTAAATTTTCTGCTATTGTGCTGCTGTGAAATACTTCCCTTTTTTTTTAAATAAAAAAATTGCAAACAGGAAATATATAGGAATTAGCATAACAAATACCCAAGTATTCATTGCCTCAATTTGGTGTATTTTGACCTTTTGACACATTTGCTTCAGACCTTTTTGCTTCTTTACAAAGAGGGCGTTACAGTTACAGTTTAAGGCCATCTTTATATCTCTTTCTGATCCCTTTTACCTTCCTTCCTAGAAAAAGATTTTATCCTCTAAAGTTGGTATTTACCTTTCCTGTCCCTGTTTATAGACATTTACCAATGTGTATATGTTTGTAAATAAAATGTAATATTGTTTTATGGGCTTTGAAATGTAAACAAATGGTATCAGTTATCTTCATTTCAGAATTTGATGAACTGTGCTAAAATTCACCTAATAGCTGAGTAATAACAAATTACAACAGTGAACAGGGTGAAGTATTTAGAAGTTTGGTTAGATTTCCATGAAAAATAAGGTTTATATTATTCCACTTTCTTTTTAGATTACATCGTCAGCCCAAACATCTCCTTGCATTTTTATTGGCTGAATTGGGTACAAGGTAAGAAACTATATTCACATTTATATACAGTTACTTACAGTATTAATGGACATTTCATAAGAACTTCTCTTAACTTGAAAAGATATGTAACATGCTTAGAAAAAAAAACATTCACTTTATTGTCAGAAGAACTTTTAGGGCAGTGAAGGTGGAAAACTTGTTCATTTCTATGGGAGGTTGGTTACTTGGGAATAGGAAACAAAGTTCACATTGGCTACTCTGTGAACAGGCCTGTTGGTATACCAGAGTGAGCACCATGGCTCTGCCATGTTTAGAGTTTCCTGTCATTAATTGGAATTCTTGGGTCTTTTTATGGAGCAAATACCAGATTTCAGAGGAAGCCATTTTCTTAGGACAGAATTTATTTTCTAAATTGTAAATAGGCTGTTGATGAAGTACAGCTTATAAATTGATGAGTGCCATGGGAAAAACATTGAAACAGGTATCCATAATTAAATAGTTACTTCCCTGTCTTTAGGGCTCTCCTGTTGAAGACACCACGCCAGTCCATCACCATTCGGGAGGGCCAGTGTCCCACGGAGCCCATCCCAGTTAGTTTGGCCATAAGTGCTAGGAAGCTGAATGTCCCTTTAAAAATAAGTAATGCAGAATTAGGGCATAATAAATATGACTAAGACATTGAGTGCCCATTGTATGCCAAGCACTTTTTTGGGTACCATCTCAATCTTTAAACAGTTATGTGAACTGTTAGTAGAAACTAATATTACCCTTGTCTTACACATTTGGAAACAGGTTTGGTGAAATGAAGTTGTATGGTTGGTAACATAGCTAGTTAATTGCAGTCAAGATGTAAACTCAGGTCTGCCTTTCTCAGGAGCTCGAACTCTTAAAAGCCTTAATCCTGTACCTTGCTGGCAGTACTGAGATAACTGAGGTGTCCTGTTCTCTTCCTACTCTTGAAACTCAGTTTGTTGGAATTGGCTGTATTTGCTTTGGGGTTAAGGAGTAATTTACTTGACCAGTGGTAGATATGTGGACTGTGTTGTGGAAGAATTGTTTTAAATGTAAATTTGTTACAATCATTGTTTTTAACTTGTATAAACTGATGAAGGAGTAGAAGGTAGTGTTTTTCCTACTTCTCAGAATAATTTAGTTTTTGTAGAGGTGAGGTAAATTATAACAAGTTGTGACCAGTGAACTTATGGTCAGTGGGCGAAATATTATAGGGTTGTTGAGAAAATTCAATTTCTTTTGACAGTGAATGAAAAAAATTTCTTGCATCAAGCATTGAAGTCACTGTAGCCTAAAGATTAGGGGTTGCAGTTCATGCAGGATGATAATAAACTCTTAGAGTTAAAGGAGAATCACAGGAGAGGTTCTTATAAAAGTCAGTTTTATAATAAGATACGGAGCAAATATAAATTTAATGCTGCTTGGCTGAATTTTGTTGTTTCACTTTGTGATTTGTAATTTTTAACAAATGATGTCTAGCCGAGAGCTTTGCTTTCTCAAAAGTACTTGTCAGCAACTTCTTTTCAAAAAGTTTCTTTTTAAGCACCATTGACAATATGAGGCCTGTGATTTCAACTGTACTTTTGGGGGAGGGTTGTAACAGCTTTACAGATACAATTCACACATGTAAATATGTACAATCCAATGGTTTCTAATTTGTTCACATAGTTAACCATCACCACAATTTTAGAACATGTTCATCAGCTGTATGTGACTGAATCAAAAGATTTGGTCTTAGAATTTTTAAAGATATCTGCAGTTCCTTTCATATTTTTTTGTATTTATAGCCTACCTCACTGCTTTGCATGTGTTTATAGCCTGCCTCACTGCTTTGCATGTGGTATGCATTCAGTAAAAGTGTGATTGTCCTTTTGTTGGGTGAATGGGTCATCACACAGACAGTTAAGGAATAAATTTGTTTTAGACTTAAAATCAGTTACAAATCAGGTTTGTTGCTGTAAACTTAATTAATTGAAAATTGAATTTAATGTTAGGAAATAGGGTCATCAGGTACCAACTACTTAATTAAAAATAAATTTTGAGAAACCAGGTAGCACTGCTCCTAGAACTTATCCTGTGCCATTGAATATATTTTAAGTTCATTAAATGTAAAGGCCCTGGAATTTGATTCCTTATAGGAAAAAAATAATAATAATGGAGATATTTTTGTTTTCTTTCATAGTGGTTCTATAGATGGTAATAACCAACTTGTAATTAAAGGAAGATTCCAACAGAAACAGATAGAAAATGTTTTGAGAAGATATATCAGTAAGTTTATAATTTCTAACATGTCGCTCTGAAATGTTCTTATTGGGCTGAAATATTTTGGGGGACAGCCATTGGTTTTTAATGAAGCTGGAAAGGCTGGCCTTAGAAGATGAGGGAAAATGATAGTGGTGGGGAGCTGGGGTGGGAGGTAGCTCTTGGTGGCCGATTAGGGGTCATGGGGAGGGATTTGGATTTCCTAAGACGACCCAGCTGATCAAGGCTGCTGGTTGGTTCCAGGCTGAAGGCCAAGTCAGAGAAATCTGTCTGCACTCAGACCTGGCCTGACCCAGTTTTGTTACCTTCTTAATCACTTAAAATTGGCAGATCTGTTCCCACCTAGGAAAGCTAGTAAGTTCTCTAAGTGGCTCTCCTGTAAACACAGCCAGGAGTAGGCATTTGGCAAGTGTCACTGCTTCTTTGGACATTTGGGGTCTTTTCTCAACCCATTGTTAAGTACGTGAAGCATCACATCAGATAGCTTGTGTTTTCTTACCCCTAGAATACCTAAGTGTAGCTAAGCTAAGCTTTCCTGGTTTGGGTGCCAGCATGGGCTTGCAGTCAGTAGAAGTGTTTCAGAAGAAAGAAACCTCTGGCTCACTGTGGCTACCGGCTAATTCCTTATGTTGCTTTTCCTGCAGAGGAATATGTCACCTGTCACACGTGCCGATCACCGGACACAATCCTGCAAAAGGACACCCGACTCTATTTCTTACAGTGTGAAACTTGTCATTCTCGATGCTCTGTTGCCAGCATCAAAACTGGCTTCCAGGCTGTCACAGGCAAGCGAGCACAGCTCCGTGCCAAAGCTAACTAATTTGCTAATCACCACTGATTTTGCAAAGTGTGTTGTGGAGATTTGGCTGGACAGGTTTACCATCAGAGTGGATATACCACTGTATTAAAAACAAGATAGAAAAGCTGCCAAGTTCTTTGGCGTGTGGCCGGTTGGTCTGAAATTCTTGCAAGATGCCGCTGCTCAAGCTGTTGACATACTCATTGCCTACTTTAACAACTGTCAGAGAAATATGGGGTAAGGCGGTGCTTTTTTAAAATCGTTCATAGACTTCTGTAAAATGCAAGATAAATTAAAGTTATTATAACAGTGATTCTTTCAATTTGGTTTGTCCTTCAGTTTTCTTTTCTATAAAAAAAAATTATGCCTAATGAATTCAGCAAAACAGTTTGTGCCTAGGCTCTGGCAAGGTCTCTGTATCCTAGTCCTGAGAAACTTCAGCTGGGTAGCCATTTTCCTTCTCAGCTTCCTGGTATACCGGAAGTAGACACAGCTTCACGTGAGAGGGTGGTTGGAGGATGAGGTCTGGGAGGACAGCTTGTTTTCAGTGTCCAGAGAACGATTTTATAGACTTGAATTCTTTTCATTATGTGAGGATTGTTGCCACTACCTCACTGCTAAGTCCTCCAGCTGTTACTACATGAGGGAATACAAGGTGCTAAGTACCTTCCTTAGCATTTTCTTCCTTATTGGCCACTAAGAGAAGTTTAGAGATAACAGCCTTTGGGTGTGTCTTGTAACTGGCACTCCAAGAAAAACCCCCATTGGGCCTCTGTTGGTGAGGAAGTGGTGTGGCATGTGCAGTAGAGAGAACTCTTTGAGAGTCCAAACCAGGATGCTAGAGGAAGCTTTTCTTTTTCCTCCCCAACTTGTGTTCTGGATTTGAAAAGGACCCACCACAAATGCTTTTTCTATTTTCTGTATTAAAGTAGCTTTTGAATGTGATCATGAGAAACTAAGAGGTGATATTGCTTGTGTGGTGCTTCTGGGGCTTCCTTCTGGTTCTGCCTTCTGTGGTTTTGGCCGAAAAGGTATTTCTCCACTGAGCACAGGGGAAAAGATCATCTTACATGTCTGCTGTGATCTGCCTTGCACGTACTTGCCAAGGACAAGGGCATAATGCTGCTCCTCACTTTCTTGTTGCCAGACTATTCCAGGAGCAGTCACTCAGCCTTGAATGTCTTGACCATGTTGTTTTTAATCACTGTGACCCTTAATTTTAAAGTATAGTCCAGGTGTTGTAAAGCATCTTGGCCAAGAAGCAGTGGAGGGGGCAGAGCATTCCCTCAACCCAGTAGGACCTGAGGGGACTACGTACTGGCTGAGCTGCCAGCACTGCCCTAATGAACTCAACTGCTATTTATGATTTCATCTTCCTTCTTTTGTATCTATATCCACACAATTCCCAATGTCAGATGTTACCGCGTGAATAAAGCAAGGATCAGTGCCTCTTGTGGAATTAGCGCTTTTGTGCGTATATATGTGTGTTTTGTTCATTTCTTTAGTGGGGAGACATGGGACTTTACAGTTTGGTGAGAGGCTGGCAATTTCAACTCCAGTTCTTAACTCCATTCTCAAAACAGATTCTCTGGAATGATCCTAACTCTTGGAGATAGTGCACATAAACATGCAGTTATATCTCTAGTCTTTATAAAACCCTCTTGACTCCATACCTGTCCCCAGCCTCACCTACAGAAAAGCTTAAGCTTTTCCTAAGATCTCCTGGCTCACTCTACACTTCAGAGGTCCCAGCGCACTGCATGTCAACTGTTGTTTCCCCTCAGGCCACTGTAGGTGCTGAGAGCCGGGAGTATGCTCATTCACTGATGTATCCCCATGCCTGGAGCAAGCAGTGCCTAGCTTGTGGGTTGTAAGTGGTAGGAGGTGTTCTAGTATCTGAGTTTCTTTAAGAGGAACATAGACTATGCAGACTTGTAGCCCCTTCTCCCCCCAAACATTTTGCAGCCTAAGTGTTCAGAAAAAATGCTCGGCTGGGCAGCCTGGAAGAAGTACTACTGTGGTGTGTGAGGCCCCAGTTCTGACCTGGCCTCCCCAATCCAGATTCTTTGCCCTGGCAATACTAACTTTTCACATTTGAACAGAACATTAGATTTTACAATGTGTTTTTAAAAGTTGGGCTTTATAGTATGTGGTATATAGTCTTTTTCTAACTGAGAAGATGAATTTATAATTTCAAAAATTTAATTGCCATAATCCTATCACCATAGAACCTTTCAGTATCGAGAACATTTTTCCAAGTTAGTATCTTTTTTAAAACTGCAAAGGAGTCTATTCATGTTATGTCATAGTTTATTAAGTCAGTACCCTACTGGTGGGTTTTGCTAATTCTTGAAAATGCTATGAGTGTAGGCTTTGAACAGTCTGGAGTGGCAGTCCTCTACCATTGATTATAGCCTGTATGCTCATCTATAAAATGAGAAAATGCCTACCTCAAAGATGATGAGATAGTGTATGTAAAGTTCTTAACGCAGGTCTGCCTTGCACTATGCATTATCTTCCTTCCGTTGAATACATACTTCCCTTAGGGTGAATTTCCTTGGTCAGAGGGGAGGAGACTTAATGGCTGATAGTACTTGTAAGCATATCCCTTTTCCCAAAGGGTGGCCCTGCCAAGTGTACCAATCCTGAAGACTACAGGTATTGCTTCTATGTTTATGATGACGGTGGGTTTACTGACCTTGCTAAAGACTGCTGTCCTTGTGGTGGTTGTCTGTCTCAGTGATCCTGATAAACCCTGCCACCCTCGGCCATAGGAGCATCAAACTCTCCCAAGGGTTTGCAACAGGCATAGTCCTTCAATCTTTGTCCCATTAATGGTGGTGCTCTCCAGAGAAGAAAGGACCAAATACTGGGTCCCCTGTGATTGATTGCCATGAGTCCTGTCCCTTCAAACCTTCCCTAATAGCAGATACTCATGAACCCTTCTAATCACTGCCTCTTGATTTAAGCTTGGCTTCTGTTTTAACACAATATTTGAAGCCACTGGAGAACCAGCTGTTCTAAAGGATAAGTATTAATGGACATTCTTATAGAACACCACCATTTTAATGGACACCTTTTAAAATTATATTCATCAGCTGCAGATTTTCATGAGCTTTTTAATGAGCCAGGAACCAAATTAAAGCCAAAATACTACATGGGAAGTGGGCCAAACCTAATCATATCATGCTGGGCAACATCTTCAGTATCATAAACTATTTTGGCCTCTGAGAATTATAACTGCTTCACTTTTCAGTCCCAGATATACCAATGCACTATGACATGCCTCTCACGTGGCCCAGAATCTGGGCTATCCTCCTTTTTTTTGGCCGCACTGCGCAGCTTGCAGGATCTTAGTTCCCTGACCAGGGATTGAACGCAGGCCCCAGCAGTGAAAGGGCCGAGTCCTAACCACCGACCACCAGGAAATTCCCTCTGGGCTATTCTTAAATAATCATTTATATAATAAATGGCTAGTACTACCAAAGTCCCTAATTTGTGTGAGGTCCTGTTCTAGGTGCTTATATATATTTATTCATTTAATAAGCATAGCAACCCTCTGAGGTAGGTATACTGTTATCTCCATTTTACAGATGAAATGGAGACTCGGAGGATAAGCAGCTCACCCAAGGAGTCACTTAGTTGGTAAGTGGGGAGTCAGGATGCAGTCCCAGGCACTTGGGCTCCAGACCCTGTTCCCTGCCCTCCAGGAGCTTACAGTTCAGTGAAAATGACCGATGACCAAACCAGTTGTAAATATATATAATCTTTAAGAGCTGTAATAAAAGTAGCATACAGGAGGGGCCAGTGCTAACTCAGGCCAGGAAGGTGTCTGAGAAGGTGACTTCTGAGCTGAGCTATAAAGGATAAATGAGGGTTAACCAGTGGGAGAAGACAACATTCCAGGTAGAGGCAACCTCATGTGTAAAGGCACAGAAATCAGTTCTTTTCACAATTAGTTCTATGTGGCTTAAGAACAGAGGGCAGACTGGTATTGAGCTAGAGAGAGAAAGGAAGAGGGTCAGATCCTAAAGGGCTTACATGCTATGCTAAGGGGTCTGGAATTTACCCACTGAGCCATGGTTAACTGATTGGTGGTAAAGAGGAAAGACTGATGGGAAGTAAGTGGCAGGAAGGCTAGTTAAGAAGTTGTAAAGTCTATGTAAGAGATAAAAAGGGCTTAACTATTAAGGCAGTGGGATGAAAAACAGGTTAGAGCAAAGACATACCATGGAAAAACTAACATGATTTGACAATCAGGAGTGGAAGATGTTGACATGAGCAACGGGGTAGACAAAAATGCCGTTCTTCAAGATGCAGGACTCATGAAGATAGATAAAGATGGGGGCTGGACAGGGCTCAACTGAGATCCTTGTAGACATCCAAGTGCAACTATCAGATGGGTATCTGTGTATGTCCCCCGGCACTCCTGGGGAGCATTAAGTTAAGAGTTGGAGATTGTGGAGGCCTGAAAGTGGAGTCTGAAGCCATAGGTTTGGTCAGCCAGGAATTCATACACAAAAATTAAAGCAGATGAAGAGGTGCTGGCCTAAGAGGAAGAGTCAGCAAAGGAAATTGAGTATGCAGAGGAAGAGAGACTGTTCACAAGAATCGGGAGAGGAATTTCAGAGTCTTTTATGACAGGGGCATGTGGTGAGCGACTGCCCAGGTTTGCAACCTGCCTCCACCCCTTCCAAGTGACAAGATTCTGGGCAAATTATTCAACCCAGAGTCTCAATTTCCCAACCCGTAACAAGGGATGAGTATCTCCAACTCTGGGGGATTGATGTGAAGCTTAAATAAGATGATGCGATCTGTGTTAAAGAACTCAGAGCACCCAGGAAATGCTAACATATATATGTTAACGTATATATGTTATATCCCTTTCTATAGATTCTGCAGAGGTAGAATATAATTAAGAAGACAAAGGTAGATGCTGGATTGGATTGTTTGTATTTGCTCCATAATTATGTCGTTGACCAAGTCACATGTTCCTTTTTAAAACCCTTATGTGCAAGGATGAATGAGACAGTCTCTCACCTTAGGCAGCTCCCTGTGTGGTCAGGGAGCTGGACATTGGGGTGTGCAGGGCAGGGCACAGAGAAGACACTGAAGGTAGGGTTTGAGGAATAAGGGGGCTTTTTATTAAAAGGGACTGGAGAGTTGCGGGGCGGGGAAGACGGGGTCCAGGTCAGAAAGTAAGAATGGGTAACCCTGTCAGTTTCTGTTCAGTCTACAGAAGAGCCAAGCCCATGCACTTGGCCAAACAAGACCTGGCTGCTGTACTTTTGTGGAAGGACACCCTGATCATCTGGGCTCCCACAGAGGTACACTGAGGTGGAGGTGCAGAGAGGAGTATGTGTGCACCAAGAGTCCACTGACCAGTCAGAGGAGAGACGTATCCATTCATTCATACAAGCAGGATGGCTAACTGGGCTGCCCCATGGGCCTAATCACTAGACCAACGCACTCCTCTTGACTGCAATAACTCATAGAGTTATTACACCAAAAAAGGCCTCCTTGCTGTTATCTTCCTTTGCCTCATTTTTATAATATTCTGTTGACATTTTCTTTGTGAGCTGCCTGAAATAACATTTTGAAACAAGGTGAGTATAAAAATAAGTAGGAAAAAAAACAGAACAGGAAATTACGGTCTGTTATTTTTTAAGAGAAAATCACCTGAATCTGGATTAGGTAATAATTAGTGCTCTCAGTTAGTAAGTACTGTCATGAAAAGAATGTGTTTTTTTCTTTTTTCAGATGAGGAAGATGAGGCTCACAGAGGTTAAGTGACTTGCCTAAGGTCACACAACAAAAAGTCTAGATAGGAACTCAATTCAACAGAAGGTCTTTACTCCTAACCTAGTCCCCCAAAGTAGAGCAAGCTACTTTAACCTCTGAGTCTCAGTTTGTGTTCTGGTTATCAACTGATATATAGCAAATCACTCCAAAATTTAGTGGCTCAAAGCAACAACAATCATTCGATTTTATCACTCATGGTGTTGGGCTTTGACTAGGTCAGCTGGGCAGTTCTTACACGGTTCTCCAGACAGTGGCTGGGCTGGAGTCATCTTGAAGGCTTCCTCACTCATGTCTGACAGTTGATACTGGCTGTCAGCTGGAACATGTACACATGGCCTCTTCACAACATGGTGGCTGGGTCCCAACACAGAAGTAGAAACTGCTAGTTCTTAAGAACAGGACTGGGAGACTGGCATAATAGCATCACCATCACAGAGTCCAGATAAAGGAGAGAGGATATAGAGACCACCTGTCAATGGGGCCATGTTCTAGAACATCCACATTTATAAAATCTATAAAATGGTCATAATCACACAATGAAGACCTGTTTTTGTCAGCCCAAGCCCCCTTTCTTCTAGCTGTAGAACTCATATTTTCCATTTGGGGATTTTCTCCTCCCTCCACCCTTCACAGGCCCTGTGGCCATGCTCTGCCACCACTTAGAAGCTGCCTGAGAACACCACCAACAGAAGAAGCGGAGCTGAGGAATAGAGAAAAAGATTCCTGATGGCAGCTCCTGAACCCCCGGGTCCCACTGGGTCTGAAAATCTACCCCTGGGCTTTTAAATTTGTGAAACAGTTAACTTCCTCCTGCTTAAGCAGGTTTAAGTTCAGTTTCTGTAACCTGTAACCAGAAGTTCACACTACACCACCTAAAAGGGTGGTTGTGGAGATTAACTAAGTGTAAAATGTGCCTTTTATACAGCAGATATTCAGGAAGTGGCCACAGGTAGAGGGATTTTTATATGCCCAAAGCCAGTCAATGGCCCAACTGGGATTCAAACCCAGGACACCTGGCTCAGAATCTTTTGCCCTGCTCTACCGTCTGTATTTTTGTGGTCTCATCAGATGGTCCACTGCATAGTATATATGTTATGGGACAAGATGTAACCTGGCCAGGGTTGGCTAATACCTGACACTCACATACCCATATTTCAATTCCTTGCCCATAAAAAACATGACCAAACTATCATGTTACTATTTCCTAATAGTCTAAAAACTGCTCCAAATCTTCAAAAAGCATTCCAGCAGCTGCTACTAAATGTTTTGAATTGGCAAGTGAAATGAGGCCTGAGATAGGTTAAAAACAAATTACGGTCATAATGAGGAATTGGGCTTAGCCATATGACTTGCTTTGGCCAGTAGACCCTTACAAGCATGACACAAGCAAGGAGCTTGAAGAGCACCTGCGTATCAGGGCTTACCCTGTCTTGCCTGCTAGATGCTAGGAACATGTGGCCCAGTTGCCCCCACTGCCCAACCACTTGACAAGTGGGTGGTTATCTGGGACCAATCAGCTTCCTGACAATCTGCCAGCTCACTTCAGCCACATGAGAGCCCAGATGAGATAAGCAGAAGAACCACCCAGCTGGTTCACAGCCCAAATTGTCCAGCTACAGAATCAAAAGCTAATAAATGTTCACTAAAGGCACTGAATTTCAGAGTGGTTTGTTATACAACTGAAATAAGGCCCATTTACTGTCCCTATCTAGGCCAATCCCTCATACAGATGAGGAAACTGAGACCTGGCAAGGAAAAAGAACTGCCAGGGTCACAAACCTTACTGGCAGCAGTAAAAGGGGGAAAGCATTAGCTCACAATCCAGGACACCCACTGGCTATGATAGTCCTGCTAGGATCACAATCGATACTTAAGATCTTGAAAGTATCTAGAGAATATCAATGCTTTGGGCAGAATCTGGTATCACATTTCTTCATGATCTCCTTTTGTTTTTCAGAGGTTGGAAAGAAAAATGAAAACTATTGAGCAATGCAATGGGAAATGTCTTTTCTGGTCCCAGACACAGGGAGGACAGGCAGGTATATGCAGGGTTTTGTGGATCTGAACCTCTCAACTCAAGGTCCCAACTGTGAGCTTTCTTAGCAGCTGAAGTAGTTCAGGGGCTTTTCCGGGGCGCCAGGTTGGGGAATCCCATTTTTACTCTGTCCAGGATATTTCCTGGTGCCAGGGTGATAAGACAGAGCCTCTGGGTAGGGCAGATGCTTCCAACTCTGGAAAGGGTCTTCCCTGCTCTTCTCATGGCCTCTATGCCTGGCATACTAAGGAAGCCCATGGCCCATGCTGTTGTACCTGTCCCCCCAGCTCTGAAAAGTGAGTGCCTCAGTAAAGCATACTGAGTAGTCCTTGTAGAGTATAGAAGTGTTATTACAGTACAATGGGCGCACAGCACTACGCTCTGGGGACACAGAACACAGTACCAGCCCTCAGTGTGATATTTACCAGGCACCAAAACCCCTTTGGACTTTGCCCAAGTTCCAGTCCAGGGCAGCAGTTCCCCACCTTGTACAGAGGGGAACATGAAGACCTACCCAGGTGTACAAGTGGGTCAGCTAGAGCTGGGCTCTGATGTCCTGGGTGCAAGGACAGACTGTAGGTTCAGGGATTGTAGTGGTATGTGCCACCAAGGGCTCTTCAAGGGGATGAGACACTCCCTGTGGACCTAGCCCCTTCTTCTAGACACCCTCTTCAACTCTCCAACTCTCCAGATTGAAGTCTTTTGACCAGTTCCAAGGGGCTACTTTTCACTCCAGGTCTGGGTCTCTGACTGAAGGCCTCAGCCTCTAGCCTCTTTCCCCTTGCTGCCCAAGATCCCTGTGAAAAAACACTGTCCTAAATCAAGACACAGAAGGGGAGGAAGTGGCGAGTTCTAGAACCATTTTAGAGCTGGGAAACACCAGACGTAGAAACTGAGGCCTGGACCTACCACTGCCTGACCAAGTGGATCAAAATCGCTTGGCACTTCTGCCACGAAGGTGCTCTCTCGTGGGTACTGGCACATCTGACCCTCCCGAACAACCCTACTGGTCATTTTAATCCCCATTTTAGCCATGGAAACTAAGGTCCAGAGAGATCAGTTTCAGGCACCCTAGACAATGCTCTCTCTGGCAGGGAGGAGTGAAGGAGGGAACAGAAGCGGGTGTAGCAGACCTGCTTTCTGGTTGGACAGGAGGGCCAGGGTACCTTCATGAGAAAACACAAACCATCCCATCTCAGAGCAAATTGGGATCCAATCTCTTTATTGTCAGGGTCCCCTCCCTGTGGGCCCCACCCCCCTCCAAGCCTATAGAAAAACCCCAAGCCTGGGAGTGTCCTGGGGAGGGGAGGCAGAGTGTAGGGAAACTCTGTGCTCTGCCCTCTGGCCTGGGCAGTGCCAACAGGGAGGGAGGGTACATGAGAAGGGGATAACTCCACCTGCAGAGAATGTGGCACTGGCTGGGACACGTGAGGGAGGTGGTGCTTGCTGCCAGCTCTCCTCTGGGACCCGCTGGGGGTGGTTATCCAGGGGTGGGTGCCCAGCTTGAGGCCTGGTACAGTGTACGCCCTTCTCCTGCTGGTGGCCATTGCTCCTGTCAGACTGAGAAAGAGACACAAAAGAGAGACTAAGGCTGAGAGGAAGAGCCCCTTCGTGCTCTTGATAACAGCGGGTGGGAAGAAGAAAGAGTGGAATGGTGTTTGCTGTTTGCAAACAGCGATATGCCTGCGCTCTGGCTCGGGCCTCATAACTTTCTGGCCATGAAACCTTGGATGAATCTCCCCCTTCCCTAAGCCTCAGTTTCCTCACCTGAGTCCCCAGCACCTCTCCTGCAAACTGGCTTAACAAGGTAAAACTTAGCCTCCCAGGTAAAACAAACCACGAAGATTGCCTAAACTTAAATGTATGGTGGAGCATCTCATAGCATGAATGTGTCATGCGTATAGACACCTCTGTTGTTTGAGGCGTTCCTCCACCCAAGCCTGTCTTACTCTGGAAACGGCCCCCAAAGGAATGGGGCAGAGTATGGGCAGAGCTGCTGTGGCCTGGTTTCCCTCTAGGGTCGGGTAGAGCAGGGTGGTAAATACCAGCCAGAGAGTGAGCTTTGAGGCCCACACCACTGGGTTCAAATCTAGGCTCCACCAATTACCACCTGGGGACCTTGTGAGATACGTGGCATCTCCCTGCCCCCTTCAGTGCCTCAGTTTCTACATCTGTTACACTGGCACAGTCACGACCTTGTAGGGCTGGGGTGCACAGGGCATTTCCTCCTGACAGGATCATATCCCAGCACCTAAGTCTGGCATAATCATCACCCTCTGATGATGAGCAGCTCCCTCTCCCCACTGTGCAGAGCTGGGACTGCAGCCACAGGAGGCTCCTGGCCATTTCTCACACACAGAGGACTGCCAGCGTTCTGTGCCTCTGATAAGGGTGTTCCCTCAGACACTTCTCCCTCAATCCTCAACAGGCTCAGCTACACATCACCTCTTCCACCACACCCCTCTTTGAGCCCCTGGCTCTCCAGTCCTTGTCATCCTGCTCACGCTGGGTGGTAATGGTTTGTCTTCCTCCACTAGACTCGGAGCTCTTTACAAGTGGAGACAGGCAATGTGGCTCGGAGTATTCTGAGGGAACTCCTGTTGGGCGGGGCTGGCTAGCCCATCCACGGCTGCCTGCTCTGCAACCCACCAAGCCCCTACAAATGGGCATGGCAGGATGTCTGGGGACGACAGAGCCTTCATTGCTGGCCACAGCACTACCCTGCCAGGTCTACTCCACCCCTCCCTACCAGGACCCCCGTACCTGCTTACTGCAAGGCCACATCCTCCGCATCTGTGTCCTGGCTGTGCTCCTGATAGGGAGGAGACAACAAAGGACCACATATCACTCACTGCAAGCTCTGTCCTACCCTGGGGCCCAGAGCACATATGGAGACCACACTCAGAAAGGGGGAGGGACAGCCAAAGGGAGTAACTATGGGACCAGTCTAGCTAAAGGCTGGCTTGGGATCCCAACAGGGTAGTCTGAAGGCCCCACAGGAGAGAAAGGACCAGTCAAGGAAGTCCTAGGTGTGCCAGGGGGCACATTCTGCATAGAAAGACCTTCTTAGGTTGGAGTAGACTGAAAGTCTAGTAGATCGGTGAGCTCCCCATCTTAGGAGCATCGAAGCCTTCATTAGGGCCTCTATGGAGACTACTATGCCTGAAAGAGTAAGATGGGGTATCAGGCTAGGTTTAAATAAGAAGAGACAAGCTGGGCATGAGGAAGACCTCTCAACTGTTATGGCCATAAGCCCATCTGTCCTCACACCAAGAACCCAGCCATGTGGAGAAAATTCACAGACCCGCTGAAGGCCAGGCTCCAATCCTGGCTCAACCCTTATTAGCTACAACGCCCTGGGCAAGCTACTTGACTCCTTTGAGTCTCATTTTCTTCATGGTGTAAAATGTGACAAGAGTAATACTTTGCAGAGTTCAGGGCTGCTGTTAAGGTTAAATGAAGTTTAAAAGTGTGAACTACAGGGCCTGGTACTCAGTGTTAGGTAACTGAGTACTAGGCACACAACAGACATCTTATAGACTCAGAATCTGGTCTACTTTCCCACTTAATATGAGCTCCTTGCCTCAATCTGAAGAATTCCAATAACAAACAGAGAGCTCACTCCCTTTTGAGACAGCCTGTTTTCATTCTGAGGCAACAACGGCTTTTAGAAAATCCTCAGGTGGAGTAGATACCCACACTCCCTGTGGCTTCCCCAGGCAACCCCCTCGTGCTCCCTGGAACTCTGCAGACCGTGTGTGTTTTCTTGAGTCCGTGACTCTTCCCTTCTCCAACTCATGTAGAAGACAGAGTCTAGAATGGGCCTTAGGCTAGAGAGAGGTCTGCCCCAGTCCTCAGTGGGACTTCTGACCAGCAGCTGAAATAGCTAAGTACTCCCTATTCGTTCCCCCCTCTTCCTCACAGGACTAGAATCCCTGGGAAGGAAGGAGGGAGCTCATAGGGCAGCCAACCAGCTCAGAGGTTCCCCTTCTCCCTGCAGCCCTCCTGCAACCAAGGGTGCAAAGTCCAGTCCCAGTCCCAATTCCCCCTGCCCACCCCCGCATGCCCTCACCAGCTCTTCCTCGCTGTGTGTTAGCAGCCCCTCCTCATCACCGTCGTCTCGAGCCTGTGCTTCTCCCTGGGGCATGCCCACCTCAGAAGCTGTGTCCTCTTGGGGGGCCGGTGGCCGGCTGCTGCCACCACTATTGCCACTGCCACTGCCGATGGCGCTGCCACTGCCACTGCCACTGCCGCTCTCGCCCTTCTTTTTGCCATCTTCAGGCGGAAGCGGGGGATGAGGGGAATAAAAATCAACCTGGGGCAGCTGCCGGGGGTAGCACCTTAGCAGAAGCTAGGCCTCAGCACAGTGGGTCCAGGTGGGATTGGAGGCCACAGTCCCTCTCTGCCCCATGCACTGTCCTCCCCACACTCTGCCCTGTGCCCCTGGCCACTGATCTGTGCAGGGACCCTTGGAAGCTGACCTGGATTGGACTTCTGCTGCTCGGCAATCTGCTCCAAGCGACCCAGCAAGGCATCGATGTTGGACTTGATCTGGGTCAGCTCTGTCTTGATGGCATGCAGCTCACTGCTCTTTACTGAGAGTGGAGGGAGTACAGGGATGTCACCTAAGGGCTGGGAGCTTGACACTAACACAAGACCCTAGCCCCATTCTGTCAACTAGGAAGACAGGCCAGTGACAGAAACTATCCTTGTCCTCGGTCTTTTTCTGGCCAGGGAAAAGGCCAGAGCTGCCTGTGGCTTCCCCCTGAGACTTTCTGGAGGCCCTTCTGAACCTGGATCTCCCCCACCATCCCCGACCCCTCCAACTCTGAAAGGGACTGGGGATGGATAAGAATGGAGGTGTGTGGTGTGTACCTCTGTGTGCACCTGAGCAAGCATGCGTCTTTGCTTATGTTAGAGAGTGGTATCTGTCTTTCAAGGTGTGTAAATGTGAGTGTTTTACAATCAGATTTCCTGGGTGCCTGACCACGTGTGCACACCAGAAGGAATGTGGAGTAGCGAGCCTGTGTGGACCTGTCCTTGTGCTTACTAAAGGAAAGATGACACCATTTCCTCCCTGGGCTCCACTTCACAGCACTGGACTCTGTGCCTAACCCAAGACCCTCCTCCACAAATGTCGGTCTTTTCCTCTTAGAAATGCACGAAAATACTCACTTGGTTGTGTTAGAGCTGCAGAACTGTGGGAGATTTGTTCCTTTATCTATTTTCCAATGTAAAAAAATGTGATTCTATTATTTTGCTAATGACAAAAATAAAAATTACCTAGGAAGAAGATATAGTCACTCACACTTGATCTTGGCTGAGCCGGTGGTGGTGATGGCTGTGGAGCGGGCAAAGAGCTTGACAGGTATGGTGGTTTTGACACGTCGGACCAAGGGGACTGTGGCCCGGGGTCGCTTCACAGGGACTGCCCTGGGCACTGGCACTGGTGACAGGCGGCCCCGATAGTCGAAGAGCCTGTGAGAGCAAACGGGCCAGAGGCTGCAGCATGGCCTGTGGCCACCAGGGGGCGCTGTGACCCTGGACCAACACATGTAGGGCTGGTGAAGGGCTGGGTAGCCTGTACTACATACCTCATCCTGCTCCCAGTTAGGTCCTGAGGGTGAAGAGGAAGGGCTTTCTGGACCTCAGTGACCTTACTACATCCACCTTTCCTACCATTCAAGCTGGGTAAGAGCAGGGGAGGTGACAGGTGGTAATGGTTATAGCCCCATTCAACAGAGGAGCAAACTGACAACAGCCCCAGAAAGGAGACTTCCCTAGATCACCCTGATGCCCAGTCCTGCTCTATTATCTGACCTACTTCTGCTCAGTCAACTGTACCCCAAGCTCTGGTCAGAGTTTGCAAATTTCCCTAAAGCAGTACAAATCCCCAGCTGGAAACAGAGAGGTGAGGGAGTGAGAGTCAATCCCTAAGCCTGCCTAAGCCTCAGTTTTCCCATCTGCCTAGTGAGGATGGCTACCCCAAACTCTGTGACCCCCCACATCCCCCAAGGCTGCTGTGAGGGTAGAGCATGAGAAAACTTTGTTAAAAACACACGTTAGACGGTGTGATAGGTGAAGGGCCAGGGTACCGAGACCCTCAACTCAGGGGCCTATGACCTCAGAGGCATGAGGCTGGAGTCCAAGCCCCTTTCCTCATTCTGGGCCCCCAGTCACCCCATCCTTCTCACTCGACTTTGGAGATGGAGGGGCAGGGGGCCCAGTGGAGTATCAAGGTTAGGCAGCTCGGTCAGACCCTCTATACCAGACAGTATGCTGCACCCCCGACGCCATCACCCAGCCCTTTCCAGCAGGGCTTCTCTTCCTGATCAGGCAGAAACTCAGTAAGCCAAGTAGGGGTTTCTCCCACCGCTGCTGCTACCACCTTTCTGCAGGGAACAGCAGCCACAGGGGTATACTATGGGATCACTTTCCTGATGACAGCCAGGTTACCTGCTATCACTAGGCAATTCAATGCCCCATGCCTTGGTACTCCTTTGTTTAGGGAGCCCCTGCCCTGGGGTGGTGATGGCTGGAGATGGAGAGTCTCTGGGAATGGACCCAGTCCCAGAACCTGCATTTCTGCCCCTAAGGGGAGGGGGCGGCTCTGGCTTTGGTCAGAATCACTGAACCACAGAATCCCAGAGCTGGAAGAGCCCTGAGGGATCACTTGGTACAAGCCCATTTCAGACTGGGAGGGGATTTGCCCAAAGTTGTGTAATCTATTCAGTGGCAGAGCTGAGATTAGCACCCAGGTCTTCTGACTCCCAGGCTAGGGCACTTTCCACTACATTGCACTGTCTTCTGAAACCACTCACAGGTGAGAAAACTGAGGCTCAGAGAGGTCTGTTCTTCCGGGACAGCCTAGGGCAGGCTGAGAGGGAGGGAGGGAGGGAGGGAGAGAAGCAGGAAGGAGGAGAAGCTTGGGCCAGCCCCCACCATTATTTCCAGAAGAATGGCTGGTGCCATGGACGCTGGGGTCTGGGTAGGCTTGGGGGTGGGCCACAGCCTACCAGGGACTAATTCAGACCTCCAAAGGACTGCTGGCCTCTTGGCTATAAATATAAGGCTAAGAAGTTCAGACTGAGCTCTGAGGTTCCTTCAGCTGGCTGGGCACCTCAGAGAGGTAAGGAAACTGAACAGCAGAAGCGTGAGGGCTCAAATTCCCTGCACCTGGCCCTGTACCTGTTTTGTATTCCAACTTGTTACATTTATAGGTCCCCTGGCTGTCCAGTCCCATTGAGTCCCACCCCAGGATTAGGAGGGGAAGGGGCGGTCAGAGAGTTGGGAGACAGTGTGGGCTGGGGAGAGCTCTGGCCTGGGCACCTATAGAACTGGACCCTAGTCCCAGCTCTGCCACTAACTTGCGGAGCAGCCTTGGGCAGATGCCTGTCCACAACTCTGGGCTTCAGTTCCCACTTGGAGGACTGAGTGGGCTGCACCAGCAATCTCTCAGGACCCTTCCAGCTTGGCTGTTTCATGCCTGGGCACGCCCCTTCCCCGCTCACCTGTCGTAGAAGTAGTCCCGGTAGTAATCATAGTCAAAGCTGTAGCCACTGGGGAAACAAAGGGGAGAGGGCCGGGGCTTAGAGACGGCCACTCAGCCCACTCTTCGCAGGCCCTCATCTCCAAACACCTCCCCAAATTCTAGGCTTGGCATACTGTCACCACCAGTGTTCACTCCCTCTGTGGAAAGAGGAACCAATCCCACCCAGAGACAGACAAACAAGACAGAGCGCCCCACCTGTATATGGCAGATGCTGCTCTCTTTAGCCCCTTGGGTCTGTTGGGCTTTGGCTCTCCAGCCATGTTGATGTCTGTATGGAGGGAGAAGGCAGAGTCAGATGCTGACAGGATATCAGCACCCATACACATATCACCCTCATGCACGTGTGCAATTTATGTGTTTACATGAGATACACATGAACTTCACTCACTAACATGGACAACAGAGGTCTTCACAAATTAGACTCATACCCACACATCACATGCATATAGTTGTTTTTATATTCATATACATTCAGATACATGCATGCATGCTCACAATCACACATGCCACGTACATCAAATTATATGCATCTCAAGTACACTCACATAAACGCATACGTCAGACACACATCCTCACACATACGTTCACTTATCAAGGAAATAAGATCACACACTCTCAACTACACTCAGACGTGGCTCCAACATCCTATACTTAGCTGCCCATATGCAAATGAGCCAATGCACATTTACACAAACCTTCTACCAAACATCTTTATGCCTAGAGCAGAGTTCAGCAAATGTTAGGACCTCAATAAATATTTGGTAAATGAATACATGAATATCTGCTTACACACTCAAGTATATTCTGATACACACATAACTCTACATATATACATGTAAGTAAGGTATGTGTCCACATATTCTCCACATGTTCAGTTACATCCACATACCACATATTCAGGAATACATATCCTTCTCAAACATACACAAATATACCGAAGTATGTGAACATATATAAATACTATACAGCTCCAAGGTAGGCCTCCAGCACGGCCACATCTCATGTACATAACACCGAGACCAAGAGCACCTGCTTCACCTTATGCTCCCAGCCCCTCCTCCTGGCTCTCAGAAAGGGTTCTAACCTAAGCCAAATGCAGCCCAATGTAAGAGGCTGTGCTAGTCCACTCTGTTCCCTTTCTCTGGGGAATCTGCATTTTAACTGGAACCCTTACACTGTGAAAGCAGGGACAGAAGTGTTTTCCTGAAACTTCTAAAATTTTCCCATACAGGCACTGATCTTATAGTGGGTAACGGTTGGAGAAGACAGAGAAGAGGATAAGAGGGAAGCTAAAGAATGCAGGTCAGCACCTGCCCAGGAGAAATCAAGGGGCAGGGCCATGGAGAGATGCTTACCCAGGGTCTGCCCAGCCAGCACTCGCCCATTCTCTCCCAGCACAGCTGCCCGGGCATGGCGCTCATTGGCATACTGGACAAAGGCATAGCCCTTGTGCACGGAACAGCCGGCCACACGGCCATACTTAGAGAAGATGGTCTCCACATCAGACTTCTTCACCACTGCTGTGTTGAGGTTTCCAATGAAAACCCGAGAGTTGATGGATTTGGGGTCATTCTTGTTGGTTACGTTGCTTGTCTGGATCTTCAAGGACATGGTGGCCACCTGAAGAAAGAAAGCCACTGTGAGGCTGGGAACCCGGGTTGGGCTCAAGGGCTACTACCCATGGCCCACAACCTGACTAAACTGGATTGCTTTGTGCCTTCCTACACACACGCCCCTACAGCATACAGCTTCCCCATTTTTGTTCATTTCACTGGCTGCTGACCTCATATAGGTGGCTTTATATCTGTCCTGTCATTTGGTACTGACATGATAAGCAGAATTAGGACATTTTATAAGGGAGGAAATGCAAGTCAGAGGTCACAATGCTAGTGAATAACAGGACAGGGATTTGAACCCTGGTGTGCTTGACTCAATTCTTCTCTTTTAACTGAGGTTACACATTGGTTTATAACATTACATAAGTTTCATATTGACTCCAATTCTTTCAAATCCACTCTTTCTTTAATGTTCATCTCAAATGCTACCCCTTGCAGGATCTAAAGCTGAAGATCTTCCACAGCTTTTCTTCTGTTCCTTCAATGTAGAACCATGGTAAAGAGGTCACATGGTAAATGCTAGTAATGTTTGCTCTAAAACAACTTCATATTAAGAAAATTGCTCAGTCTGATCCAGACATGGACCATGACTGTCTTTATTTGAACCAGCCATTTCGAAAAAAGTGAGCTAAACCTCACTGAGCACTCACTGTGAGCTAAGGGTGGCATGCAATATTGAATAATTCCAAAACTCCATGAGTTTGACAGATGAGTGGATAAATTAGATGTGGCCCATATATACAATGGAATATTACTCAGCCATAAAAAGGAACTAAATTGAGTTATTTGTAGTGAGGGGGATGGACCTACAGTCTCTCATACAGAGTGAAGTAAATCAGAAAGAGAAAAACAAATACTGTATGCTAACGCATATATATGGAATCTAGAAAAATGGTACTGATAAACCTAGTGGCAAGGCAGGAATAAAGATGCAGACATAAGAGAATGGACTTGAGGACACAGCGGGGAAGGGGAGGCTGGGACGAAGTGAGACAGTAGCATTGACATACATACACTACCAAATGTAAAATGGATGGCTAGTGGGGAGCTGCTGCATAGCACAGGGAGATCAGCTCGGTGCTTTGTGACTACCTAGAGGGAGGGGATATGGGGATATATGTATACTTATAGCTGATTTACCTTGTACAGCAGAAACTAACACAACACTGTAAAGCAATTATACTCTAATAAAGATGTAAAAAAAAAAAAAGACTCCATGAGTGTTATCATTATCCTTCATATTTTACCAAAATCAGACTCCAACAAGTTCATTAACTTGCCAGGAACAGGCATTCAAACCCAGGTCGTTGGTCCCTAAAGCCCATTTCTATCCAATTTATCACTCTCCTTCCCAGAGCTAAATCCACTTTAAATACAGTTGACCCTTGAACAGCACAGGTTTCAACTGCATGGGTCCACTTTTATGCAAATACTTTTCAACAGTAAATACAATACTGCATGGTTCCCATGGTTGGTTGAATCCATGGATGCTTAAGAACTGTGGATGTGGAGGGGGCTGACTGTAAGTTATACTCGAATGAACCCCTGCATTGTCCAAGGGTCAACTGTACTACAGTAAGTCAGCATATTTATCTGAGAATTGTTTTTAATAAATTAATTTTTTAGAGTTATCCATTTTACACTTACTATTCAAATTCTGTCCCCTTTGCTTAGAGATGATACTATACCTGCTCTTTGCTCTCCATACTCAGGCAATGTTTTTTACCCCAAAGGGCTGTACAACTCTCTCCTACTCCCCTTCCTGGACAGGTTATAATCTGGGCACAGGCTCCAAAGGGAAAGGGAAAAGGAAGCTCAATTTCAGTAGGAAAGGCCTATGTAAGCCTTGGCATTTATACTTCCTGGCCACCTTCTGCTCACTGGCATGGGTTGGTGCAACTCCCTTTTGGAACACTCCTATCTTAAAACCTGACCCTAGAGCTATTGCAGAAGGTGCTGAAGAACCACCAGGCAGTATGCATAAAAACTCTCATCAGCTTAGGCTAACCATAAACACCTGCCTATTTACCTAATATTTTAGGGCACAGGGGGTTTCTTTTTAGTGAATTAGAGAAGAGCTGAGTATAAGCTGGGATATCTGTTATCTTTTGTCCCACTAGGGTAAAAAGACCCTTTTCTCCTCAATCCTCCCAGCTTAGAAGTTAGCACTTTCTGACCAGCAGATGGTACTGTTTGCAAGGAGACCATACGCTGGACCTGAGAACGATTCTGGGGACGAACCAGCTCCTATTATGGGCTTGCAGTAGCAAGGATACTACTCAAGTGTGTGTCATCGCAGGTAAAGGCTGAGGGCTGAGAGGGCACTGCTACTGATGAAGGAGCTGGTGCCAGTTTTGGAGCTGGCGTGGCAAGACAGACTCTTCTGTTACTCAGTTTGCCTTTGAATCCAATCATCAACATTTATAAAGCAGCGAGGGACACAAGAGATTGCCCGTGAAAACACTTAACACACTGCCCATATGCGGAAAGAAATGCTCGATATATGTGGGTTCCTCATTCCTCACAGTTCTCTGACAATCTCTCTCCTACCTGGATGACAAGCCATTCAAAGGTTAATTCCTTGTGCATCCATGGGTATACAAGAAATTTGTGGGGCTCCTCCATGGGCATCAGATAACTCTCTCCTTTGAGCTATCTCCAGAGCTATCTCCTGGAGACAGCTCAAAGTCATGAAGTTTTGGCCCAGGGAGATGCCACCTGCTTTGGCTGGAGGGAGCCAACCAGGTCAGGTGTGTGGACCAAGACAGAAAGAAGAGAAGGGGGGATGACGGTTCAGAGATCTACTGACGACTGCTAGCTCTGCCACTGCCCTGGCAGGGACATGACCATCGCTGGGTTCCCTCAGACCGCTTCCTGTTCAGTAGTGTTAGTGAGCTCTAACACTACTGAACAGGAAGCACTGCTGAGCACCTGTGCTTGGTGCTATAGTGGGATCAGCATTCACTCCTTGGCTGGTGAGCAAAGTCCTTTGGGTTTGCCTCTACCCAGTCTTTTCTCTCATCACCTGGGGTTTGGGATGATGTACATAAAAGGCCTTTGCAAACTGTGAAGCTCTTCATAAGATCTAAAAGTTACTCTGACTAGTTGAACATCTCTGTTCTACTCATACTGCCATTTCTGGGCCCATTCTAGATGAGGGTCAAGGTCAGACTGGACCACATTCTGTACAATGCCAAGGAAAGGCAGTCAGAAGCCATGTCACACGGGGGTCAGTTTTCTGATCTGTAGAGAAGACACTTAGGAAATATATGTATGTGGCTGCCCTGCACTGCCAAGGAGAAATGTCTGCCTGAAGCATGCTCCGGGACCCTAACTGCTGTATTCCCCAACCAAATAGCCCCCAATCTGCTTTCAAGGCCTGCACACTCTTCAGAGGGCAGGCTGTGCTGCTGTTGTGCATAATCTCAAGGGGTAGGTATCTCTGGGGGTTCAGAAAAGCTTAAGTATCCACTCACATGTCCATGAAGCTCCTCAAACTGAGGAATGGAGTTGGGGGTGCAAAATGAAAAGAAAGCGTGCTCAGACTAGCTCTCCTAGAACTGCTAGGTTCAGGTACAGAATCCCAAATCCAGATACGGTCTTTCAGGTTATGAAAATACCAATTTGTTAGCCTCACTTGTAAGTTATAACCTTTGAATATTGAGACACATGGTACGTGGGTCTCCATCTATACTCTTGTTCTGCCCTGCAAATGTTAAGAGGCAAGCTTGACAAAGTTGCACAGTAAATGCCCAATAAACATTAGGGAGGAAGCAGTGAGGATAATATCCCAGAAGGCTGTGAGAAGGGCTAGCTGTGGCCCTTAAGTAGAGGTATGGAGGAGTTGGGGGGACTACTAGAGGCTAGGGTTCCAGGCACCTTTTTCTAGCCTCTGACCCAAACACCCTGGTCTGCACACCAACCATCCCCAACTCAATCCTCTCCACACAATTCTATCTTGGCTCTTCTGGGCTTCCCACTAGGTTAGAGTGGAAGCCCTAGAAAGTACGGACATCCTATTCAGCAGAAGCTGGTTGACTTGATAAGCTATTTTCCCCCCTGGGCCAAGCTCTGCCTCACAGATTAGCTGTGTAATGGAGAGCAAGGTGTTTGTAGTCCCCAGAGGCCCCATGCTTAGCAATGAGCTAAGGAGAGGTGGGTAGAGGGATTGTTCTTGTGGGGGAGGGTGGGGGCGGCGGGGGGGGTGGATTCAAGAACCCAACTTGTTCCCAGACACTTCTGCAATGTCAGATTAGCAGGGACCTTAGTGAGCATGGAGCTTATATGCCCTTACTCTGAGGAACAGAGGGGAATGGACATGGCCAGGATGCCGTAGCCAGTGAGTAGCAGAGCCAAGAACCCCACAGGTCCTCTGATTCTACGTCTAGGGTTCTTATATTTCATTTTTCCTTCTGGCTGCTAAGAGACAAGCCCCCAGGACAGTGAGAAGCTTGGAGGAGGCAGTCTAGATACGCTGTGTTTGAGAAAACTGGGAACTGGCTCCCAAATAAATATCTTCACTTTTACCTGCTAAAACAAGTGCTGCGTAAAAGCTGGGACCTTAAGCTAATTAAAACCCACCAGGAACACAGGCTTTGAAATGTAATTTACAGCTCAAAGGGATGGGCTGGCTCCTCCAGGCTAATAAGAAAAGAAGAAATTTGGCAAAAAACAAATCGTGTTCCCCAGATGAAACATTTCAGATGGAAGCTATGTTTTGGAAGAGCCAAGCCCGAACATGTGGTAAAGTGACAGGGCTTTGTCAAGGCAGAAAAGCCCTAAAAGGTACCTGAACCCCTGAACTTTGAGTAAATGAGACTCCCAGAGGGGCATCACAATAAGAATAGCCTCTAATTACTGACTGCCAACTATGTGTCAAGAGACTTTACAAACCTCACCTTATTTAATTCTCACAACAGCCCTACGAGGAGGTAATTTAGATAGGGAAAGAAAGCTCAGAGAGACCAAGTAACTGGTTAACAGAGCAAAACCAGGACTGGAACCCAGGTCTGTTTGACTCCAAAAACCTATGCATAGAGATGCCTTGGGTACTGATTCCCATGGTAAGAGTGTGTCACCCTGAGCCAGCCACACCCTCTCCTTGGTCCTCCTCGCCCCTTTCCCTTTTCTACTACAATGCCTCATATTTGCACAGGATTTTAGTAAAGAAAGCCCCAGTTTGTTTTCTTGAGCCTGACATTGTTAATCCCATTTTATAGATGAAAAAGCTGAGGATCATCAGCAAAGATATGTGACTTACTTAAGGTCCCCCAGTTGGTGAAGGGAGTAGCTAGGGGACTTGAATCCAGGTTTCTTGTTTGACACTCTACATGCCACTGTCTCAACTATTCTAAGCCTATGACTCTGCCTTACCAAACCTCATGCCCTCCCAATGCTGCCTATCAGGACCTAGTCTTCAGCCTGACCTCTGAGGCACTCAACCATCAGAACACCCACTTCTCCAACTCTGTAAATCCTCCTCAGCACTGGATCTCTGCCACTCTTGGTGCTCATCCCCCCCAGCCAGTGCTATCTAGAGCCTCTGTCTGGGCCAGTTCTGCTGGACATCTCCAGCCTTATTCCAGCATGGGGATGAGTGGTCATACCAGCCTGTGGCCAGACCTCTGCCCTTAGATAACCCTGGAGCCATTTGGGTGACTTTAAAGGGAAATAGCTATCAGTGATGGGGAGAAGCCAAGCAATTATACTGATCAGTACCTAGGGCCTCCTTGGTCCAGAGGCTCCTGGTTACCAGGCGCCTAGGGATGACAGAACATCTGTTAATCTCATTAAACTCTCCAGGCCCCAGCTCATTATCACTGCCCAAATGATCATTACTGGCCAGACAGGACTAATTTCCCAAGGAATGCTCTTTAGTTCTTGACCATTCCCACTCCCAAGAGAAATCCTAGTTCCCATCAAGCTGAACACTGAGGGCCCCTGGGATGGGTGGAGAGTTTAAGGGGTCTAGACTGCAGGCCCAGGAGGCTTGGCTCTGCTGCTCTTAGTCATGTGACCTGAAACAAGTCTCGTAATTTCTGAGTCTTATCAACCTATTCTGAAAACAGAAATAATCTTTTTCCTGATTACCTTTCAAATCGGATATAAAAATCAAATAGGCTAATTGATGTGAAAGTTCTCTGTACATCTGTAACATACTATAAATGAATAGGGGATTATACCTATTTCTATTATTACCCAACTTCTATCCCCTTCACTCATTCAACAAACATTTTTGAGTATTCTCCTCTGTGCTGGCACTGTGGAGGTGCTGGGGAACAGTGTTCACGGGCCTGGTCCTCTACTTGTTTTTAAGAAAGCCTTCTCTCCAGGAACCTGTTTCTTGACTGTTTCCTAATAACAAAAGAATGCACATGAAATAGCAGAAACAGCACAGGCTCTGCAGTCAGACAGGACTGAGTTCTAATCCCAGTCCTACCACTTATGAGATATAGCCCTGGACATGTCTCTTATCCTCACTGGGCCTCAGGTTCCTCAATTGCAAAATGGGAATTATACCAACCTCCCAGGATTAGTGGTAATATTTGTAAAGTGCCCAGTATAATGGTTGAGACCAGTAGATATTTACATAAGAAACTCAAATGCCCAATGCCCTATGCAAAGAGATGAATCTAGCCTGGCAGTCTAGATCCTCCACATTCCAGCCCTAATCCTCTTTATCCAGGTTGTCTCCCAATGCTCCAACGCTTCACCTGAGAACAAGGGAGTCAGGGGTAGGGGGCCTATGCATGCTCTCTCCCTTGTCCTAGTATCTGGTACCAAACCTAAAAACTTCTTAGAG
Source organism: Hyperoodon ampullatus (assembly GCF_949752795.1). NCBI lineage: Eukaryota > Metazoa > Chordata > Mammalia > Artiodactyla > Ziphiidae > Hyperoodon > Hyperoodon ampullatus. The sequence goes on along the minus strand of NC_136927.1, from coordinate 63,942,612 downwards.
TGCTCCCTCCCCATGCCTGTCAAATCACTACTGTATGGGACTGAGAGAGGAAAGAACACTGGTTGGGAGGAGTTCCAGGCTTTGCTGAGCCACTGACTCACCTCTCCACCACACCATGAGGTCTCTAGTCCTACACTCTAACACTAGTATCAGCATCTGTTAGGCCCCGAGGGGAGACCCCAAAGCAGCAACAGAAGGTAGAGCTGGGGCCTCAGCCATCTCTTCCCACAGTGTGGTTTGAGTATATACTCCACCCTCCCTGCATCTTGCACTCTAACCCTACCCTTCACTATGGCCTTAGGCTGAGGTTTAGCATCTGTGACAAGCAGCCCATATAGCTATGGAGGGAAAGGCAACAAAGGGTAGATAGGTATAAACTTGGGCTTACAATCCCCAATAGTGAGTTAGAGTTGGGGAAATACAAATGATTGTCAGCTTCTTTATTTTTGCCAGAGGTCATCCCCTTCATGCCCCAATAGGAAGACTGGTCCTGGCTTTGCTGCTGATGTACCACATGACCATGAGTTTGGGAGCATGTGACCACGAAGGGCCCTTCCAGGGTTAACATTACCAATACTTGCTGAGCACTTACTACATGTTAGGAACTGTACTATGTCTTCTGCTATGAGGTAGGTGGTGGTATATATAGTGTCCATTTCACAAATGAGGAAACTAAGCTTAGTTGGAGCTTAGTCCTACACAAGCTAGGAAATGGCAGAGCTGGGACCAGTCTGTATGAGACAAGAGGTAGTGCTCTTAACCTTGGCCCAGAATGGCTTTGTGCTAGGCATGCGCTCTACCTGCCAGGAGATCAGTTTCTAACACTTTCTGATCCTTTGGGAAAAAACTCATGGAGCCTTGCTGAGTGCATACTCTCAAGTCCAAGAGCCAATAAGCCCTTGCTGTGAGCCTGGGGGATGGACTCCTCCCCCTTCCCATAACTCAAGGGGCTGGCTCCTCACAGTGATGTGGCAAGATTAGTCACTGCTTGCCGTTGGTTGATTATAGTTATTCTTTTCTGTAAATGAAGTTTAAAAGTCATCAAAGGGTTTGTCAGCTGTGACTTATGAGCCTCTTTCCCCGCAGGGAAGTCAGGCAGTGACAAATGCCCCTCTTGTTCTGCCATCCATTACAAGGCAGAAGGTGCCATGTTCCAATTACTGGAGACCCCGATGAAGTTCATGGAAAACCCTGCTCCAGGCTGCAGCCATTAGTCAGGCCTGGCAGGGCTGCCAGCAGAGCTGCCCTAGGCCCAGGCCCCACTGGCTAAGAATGGAGTAAGAGCACATTTCTGACTTTGTGAGTCAGCCCCTTCCACCCCATACTTGTGTTATCTCTGGTGGGTTTATTCTAGACACATTTAAAAAACGAGTAAAAACATGGGCATCGTGTGAGCTGTCTCAAAGTACCCAGAATCAAGACTGCTTAAGACAAACAGACATGCGGAAATAAGGTCATGCTGCCGGTAGAGTAGGTGGGGAATATGATGCTCGAGAGGGAAGAGGATAAAGTACCTATGATGTTCAGAGTAGAGACTGAAAGAACCCTTAGAGATCATCTAGAGTAATCAACTGCCTCAGTACTCAATACCCATTAGATGCCAAGCCCTGGCCACCTAAATGCTGGGGAACCAAAAATGAATAAAACATAGTCCCTACCACTGAGGGTAGATGAGATCATTAAGGTTTAAAGAAGTGACTTGCCCAAGGTCACAAAATAAGTTAGGATCAGTGACAGAATGCGAAAGCAGGTCTCCAGACCTCTAGTGAAGTAGAGAAAGTGGAGTGACAGGGAGCCCTCCTGCATGCCAGGCTCTTTACACAAAACATGGCATAACAGTCAAGAGCACTAGCTCCCATTCAAATCCCACCTACACACTTATTACAGGGTTTGACTTCTGAAAAGTCCCTCAACCTATCCAAGCCTCAGAACAAAATTTATTTCAGAGTTGTGGTGAGAATTTAAATAAGATAATACATGTACAATGAACAGTGGCAGGCACATATTAAGTATGCCAAAATATTATTTAACATCAATTTGAGGTAGGTATTATTAATCTTGTTTTACAGACAAGAAGACTGAAGCTCTTTTTCACTTTGTCACACTAAGCCAGTACTTCTCAAAACTACTTGTGGTGAAGAAGCAGTTTTTTGTTGTTTTGCTTTTTAAACTTCCAATCCATTACAGACAAATACATTTGTAAAATACAATAAAAATGTCAAATTACTGTAAAGGTCTCTAAGCGCTTAGTCTCAATTTCTGTACTCATCACACACCAGCAAGTTTGCGAACTAGCATCCATCTATTCAGTGGGCTATAATTTGAGTAGCACAGCTCTAAACCACCCTCACCCATCCCTGTCAACCTCTATAAAAAGCAAAGCAAAGCAAAGAGAGTTTATTTCATGTCTTTCGAGTCCTTTAACCTGATTTCTTGTAGACTTTGGTGTTATAAAGAGTGATATAAAAACGATATAAAAAACGATCCTAGTCTTCTTCCTTTCTTCTCAAGAAAGAGAAGAGGATGCAGGCCAATGATGAGCTCAAGGATTTGCCACCAAACGCTTTAGGAGGTGATGTGTCTTGCTCATCTGCTCTAGATCATGCTATATCCTTCAAGCAAAGATGAGCTAGGCTTAATGAGGACTAACACCTTCCTGAAGCCTGGTGATCTGAAAGGAAGGCATGTGCCTGAAGAGGCTAGTACTTCTAGACCCTCTCTCCCCAGACTAGAGGACATGAGGAAACCAGCCAGGAAGGGGAAGCATGTTCTAACTCTTCTTTTTGGTATTTCTAATTTTCAGTCTTGTATCACAGCTACTTACACAGTAGTCTTCTCTCTCCCTCTAGGGAGTTTATTGACAGCAAGATGGATATCAGATTCATTCTTGAATGCCACTGTACACCCAAGAGTGTGACTGGCTGGGGCAGATGAGTAGCTCTTAACCAGTGTGCCAAGACATAATAATGTACCTTGAATCTTCCAGGTGCATGGCTAAATTTTCATCGGTGTACAAAACTTCTTTTTGTTCTAACTGAGCTAATAGGGTAGTACTATTTTTCAGCACAACCCAGAGCTGAGTGGGTCATATGACACGGTGTATAGAGAGGTACAACCTGCTGCTGTGAACAGGGTGCTGCCATCAAGCAGGAATCAAAGCCTAAATGTTTACTGCCATGTGAGAGGCCATGTAATATGGTCAAGGGAGTAACCTCTGAAGCCCAATGCTGTCATTCTGCCATTGAACTAGCTGTGTGACATGACCCTCAGTAAGTGTCTTAAGTTCTTTATGCTTCAGTTATCTCACCTATAAAATGGGGGTAGTGATACATATCTCTAGGGTTGCTGGAGGATAAAACAATCTAATTCATGTTTAAAACAATATCTGGCACATTAGAAAGTATGCTACTGTTATTAGTATTGTTACTGTTAGAACCCAGAAGAACTTTTTCTTGTGAGTATGAAAGGTAGTGAGTTCTACTGTAACATTAATCTAGAGCTGAACTATGATCAAGGAAAGAATACTATCACTGTGGATGCAATAAATTTTAGTATCTGGAAATGTGCCTTGAACATAAAAGGAATCACAGGAGTAGGTACTCATTAAGTGTTAAATGAATAAAGAAATGAGTATCAAGAGTAAAGCAGTCCCCAGAGAGTACAACTTGAGAACGCGGGCGGCAAGAGGCCCCTAAGTGAAGGTTCCCAGAAAGGCCTCTTTGTACCTTGAAGACCCAGAAGGCAGGTTGTTCTCCCCTTCTGGGCAAGAGGGCTGCAAGGGCTGATACTGCAAGAAACCTCTGCTTGCTCACTGTTCAGTATCTCCGATGGAACCTCCACATTCTGTGGCTACTCTATTCTGAACAAGGTTGCAGCAGGTTGTGCCATAGTAGTGTACATGTCCCCATTTCCCTATTGGAGGAACACAGAGAGGGCGGCCTAACCCCACCCAAGACAGACCTTGCCCCAAGCTAAAATAGTAACAGGGGATTATTAGCTTTGAATTCCTGCTTGCCTGTGGAGTCCCAGGTCCTGAACCCCACTTCCACTAGCTGTGTGAACTTGGGAAGGCACTTCACTTCTCTGAGGTTCAGCCTCTCCATCTGTGAAATGGGGATGAAAATCCCTGCCCTGCCCACTTGCAGTGCAGGTTGTTGTGAGGGTCAAAGGAGATAACATATGGGAGTGTACTGTTACCTGAGATTGCTACAAAAATGTGGACAGGGATATTCCCTGGGATGGACAGCTCCCGCAGGTCTTCCTAGACAGAGGCACCCTGGCAGTGAGCCAGTTGGCTGGAAGTAGGCGGTAGATGGTGCACAACTTGGCACTGCAGCCATGCACTGTGCCCCTCAGGTATAAGGGCAGTTGATTAAAATCCTTTCCTGTGAAATCAGTATTTTCCTCATTACAACAATCCTTCTCCTTGAAAACACCTAATGCTACCCCTCACAGTCCCACTAAGGCTTGATCCTGCCGAAAACCTATGCACTGGCATATAAATAAATATATTTAATTTCCCACATTCAGACAGGAGAAAAGAAAGCTGACCTCTCTCAGGGTGCTGATCTAAACACAACTCAGGGCTCTAAGCATCACCCCACAGTGCTGTAAGTTTGGCCCAAAGAGGACCACTGAGAATGATGCCACTGTCATAGCCACTGTGTCCCTCTGGTAACAACATTAATTCCACAAGTATTACTAAGTTCTGCCTCTTGAGTGAACCACTGAGCAAGTGCGTCCTTGTCTCCTGTTTAAGACCCTTCAGCAGCTTTCCACCACCAAGAACCAAGTCCAACTCCTTAAACATGGTTTACAAGTCCCTTCACTAGTTAAAGCTACCAAATTCATACACAACAATCCCCTAAGAGATAAGTCACACCCGCTTTACAGATGAGTAAACCCTAGTGCAGAGAGACAAAGGCAGTTGCCCAAGGTCACATAGTGAGGACGTTGGTATGAACTGAGCTCTTCCTGAAGGGCTAGGTATCTGACCCCAAGGTATAGACTCAAATTTACAACCGCCTTTTCTTGGACTAGTCTATATGATGCAATATGGGGATGGGGCATTTATTGTTCAGGTGACCCCTTCAGGGAGCTGCTTAGATAAATGTCCCTTGTTGGAAGCTGCCAATCTGAACTCTCTCACTCCCATAGCTGCAGCATCATTGACAAAATTGGCGTAATGACCAAAATGTTCATTTGCATGTAATATGGTACACATTTGCATGCCTAAGTTCAGGAGGCCCAGCCACCACGAGCATCAAATAGAAGTAAACCAATGAGGGCTTCCCTGGTGACACAGTGCTTAAGAATCCGTCTGCCAGTGCAGGGGACATGGGCTCGAGCCCTGGTGTGGGAGGATCCCACATGCCGCGGAGCAACTAAGCCCGTGCGCCATAACTACTGAGCTTGCACTCTAGAGCCGGCGAGCCACAACTACTGAAACCTGTGCACCTACAGCCCGTGTTCTGCAACAAGAGAAGCCACCACAATGAGAAGCCTGTGCACCGCAAAGAAGAGTAGACCCCGCTCGGCACAATAGAGAAAGCCCGTGCGCAGCAATTTAGACCCAACGCAGCCAAAAATAAATAAATTAATTAAATAAATTTAAAAAACCCAAAAAAGTAAACCAATGAACCACAACAACTTAGGGGGAAAAAAAAGCCAGCCCCCAAAACAATAAGCATAACATGCCCAATACCTAATGAACTTCTAAACTAATTTATTCAACTGATCATGACAGAAGCAGCTGTGGTCTCTAGGGTCTTTTCCCCCCGTCATCCTCTTAGAAAGAATTAACTAACCCTTTCTGGTCCCCTTTCCCCTCAAAAAGGACACTACACTAAACATGTTTCTATACTGCAACAGCTGGTTTAAAAAAAAAAAGTTTCCCCCAAACTTTAATAGATAGATTCTCAGCTGCAGGAGCATGAGCTTTGGATAGAGACAGACCAGGATCAATCAATCATTTACTTACTAACTGTGTGACCTTGGACAAGTCATTAAACACCCTGAGCTGATGTTCTCTACTAGGCATACTTCCATATACTCCTTCCCTCCACACAGTGAATCATTTCCTGATTCACATACTAAAACCAAGCCCTGCTGATTTGGCCTCCTAAATATTTTTAGAATGTAGCCCTTCTTTCTCCATTCATATTACCACTCAATTCATCCTCCACACCGTCACAATATCACTACATGCCTCCTTTGCTTAAAACCAAAATTAAAGTTTAGCTTTATTATTTCAAAATTCTTGGCCATTAATTTGGGTGTTTATACTTGTGTCTTTATTTTTTGAAATTACCATAAGTAATCACCTAAACCCCAACCCCTCTATAGGACATAACTACTGTTAGCATCTTGGTATACTGCCTTCCAGTGTTTTTTCTTGTGCATTATATTTGGATTACATGGTTAGATCATTGATTCAATTCTGTAACATAATTTTTTCAACTAACATTATAACACAGTATATATAACATATCTGTCCTTATTGCTGCATAGCTTTCAATAAGCACCATTTTAAAATAATTATCATTTTTAATAACTTGTAGTTTCCCCATGAGTGGATTTATAATTTAGACTGGCCATAGTTTAGGTGGTCATTTAAGCTTTTTCCAATTTCTCAATATTATAAATAATAGCATCTGAGGGAAAGTTCATTCTATATATTGGATTATTTCCTTAGGACAGAGTGTCCCAGAAGTGGAATTACTGTGTCAAAATGTATGAATCGTTTTTATGGTTGAGATACACTCTGCTTAATTGTTGTCCAAAAGTGCTGTACCAATTTACACTGCTATCACCAATGAATGCCACTTTCATGGCAACCTCACCAGAATCATGTACTGTATTAGTATGTGTGGTGGTGGGCAGGATAGGGGGTGGGGATAGTTAACAGGGGAAAAGCAAATCCTCATTGCTGTTTTCATGTATACATGAAAATAATAGTCTCCCACGATTGTTACACTAAGTTTTGAGTCTACGGAGTTTTTGATTGCCACAAAGAAGTTATTGTAGGTTCTTAGAGGAATAATATGCTGAAAATTTATTTACTCATTTATCAAAAAATCATTTATTGGGCTTCCCTGGTGGCGCAGTGGTTGAGAGTCCGCCTGCCGATGCAGGGGACACGGGTTCGTGCCCCAGTCCGGGAAGATCCCACATGCCGCGGAGCGGCTGGGCCCGTGAGCCATGGCCGCTGAGCCTGAGCGTCCGGAGCCTGTGCTCCGCAACGGGAGAGGCCACAACAGTGAGAGGCCCGCGTACCGCAAAAAAAAAAAAAAAAAAAAAAAAAAAGAAGTTCTGATCTTGTCCATAGGGATAAGTTGAAGTTGACCCACACATAGATGAGAGAAAACATTTAGAAAAGAGGAAATAGCATGAGCAAAGTTGTGGAAGCTGGACAGTGCTTCCACACTGAGTGAATAATAACATGGACTGCAGTTTCACTGGAGTGTAGAGTCTAAGACTGGATGTTGCAAGAGATGATAGCAGAGAGCCTGGAAAAGGCCAGATCAGAAAGCCCTTGGGGACTGTTGAAGAGCTTGGACTTCATGGGAGCCATGACCCAGTCCTATGTCATATGCAGAAGAGTGCTCAGTAAGAAGAGACTCAGAAGTCCCTATAGGTGTTGAGCCTCTGAACTACAGAAGCCAAACCCCAATCACAACATCCCGCTGTGTCAACTCTTTTTGTCTCATATGTTAGTCTTCTCTTGCCAAGCAGCGCAGAACTTCTGGGGTATTTTTCACAGCACCTAGCACATTGCTAGGCACATGGCAGGGGCTCCAATAATGCTCATGGATCAACTAACTGGAGGTACCTCCTGCAATAATACATATACTCAAGAAACCCTTACTGACCTGGCATAGCGCCAGCCAACCTCAGCGGGAGCTCAGTCACTGCCTCTCTTGGCAGATGTACTGCCTCAGAAAGCTACCTCCCCCCTTCTTGCTCCTTCTGCCAAATAAAAAAATGTGCCTGGGTACAAGAAACTATAAAGTATGTGATAACTAAGCAGCACATCGGGTGGCTGGCGGGGAGGCCTGAGGGACATAAATCTCCCCATAGTACATTCCTCAAGCCAAGGACTCCCTCAGCTCCACTGGCAGTTTAGGAGTGCCACCACGACCCCCCCATAAAAATAAAATAGGTTTTTCCAATTGAGCATGATAAAAGTCTCCTTTGAGTAGCTGCTGACCTTCTCTGAAGTATTACAACTTTCTACATTAATAACATCTGCTTTAATGATGACAAGGATATTAACAGGATGATTATTTCAACAATTAATATAATAGCAAGTCATTCATGCCCTGCTAGTAGTGGTATGAGCTGTGGGCAATGGGATCTGATGTGCTGCCTAAGATCCATCTGAGGAGGCAGTATTAAAATGATGTTTCTGTGTCATCTCCCCTCCCAGATTGTGAATTCCTGGATGGCAGGGACCACAATCTATTTAATATCGGCATTCCTCCTGCCTTTCAGGATAGACCCTGGGCCAGAGTGGCGCTCAGGGAGTACCTGCTGAAGTGAACTCCAGGAACCACTGTCCCCACCCCCTTCCTCATTCATGCTTTTTAAGAAACAAAGAAGCAGGCGGTACAGATAACGAAGCCAGGAGACTTGGGAGACAGAAAGCAGACATCTTTGCAGGAGCCCAATCCACCCCAGCCTTTAGGAAAGGCTATTTTGTAATATAAAAAATGATCATTATGATTCATTAATTGCTTATTTTGTGGTAGATGCATTGCTAAGTATTTTACTTCTCATTCTTACAAAAAATCTTTGAGGTTAAGAATTATATCAAGGTCACAATGGCCCTGAGACTCTTAGGACAACGACTCTGGAGTCAGACTACCTGGGTTCAAATCCCAGCTCTGCCATGTACCAGCTGTATGATGCTGGGTAAATGCCTTAACTCCTCTGTGCCTTAGTTTTCTCAGTTGTAAAATGAGAATAATATTACAGTACCTTCCCCATAAGGTTGTGAAAATTCGGTGAGATAACATATCAGCAAGTGAAGCATTCAGGAGCTTTCTAAATGAAATTATTATTACTACTGGTCCCATTTAATAGATGGCTCCAAATATCACACTCTTAACATTGCATAAGGTTAAGAGAGATTGCTTCATCAATAAAGCAGGACCAGAACCAATTTCTGATTTGGTGATGGAGGCTGGAGCCAGAAGGGTTTTCAGTGCACAAAGCCACTGATGTCATAACCTTGATGAAAACTCTTCAGGATAGCCTTTGTTTTCCATCCCCCAGGAAGATAGAGTCACTGCCTCCTCTGGACCCCGATATTCTCTACAGACCTCTGTCACAGCAACATTTGCTGCACCTCTGTGATTTACACATCTGTCTTTCTCCATTAGACTCTGAACTCCTAGAAGGCAGAGACTCTTTTATTAATCTTTGCAATCCCAGCCTCCGGCACTGCCCTGGCAACAAGTAGACGCAACAGGTGAAAGAATCCGAGGTGGGCACTGTTTCAGTAAATGGTTTCCCAGTGTTCCTGACATGGCAGCTCCTTAAAAGTGAACTGTATATTTGAAGTTCACGGGACGAACCCAAGTTCCTCATCCATCAGTAGGGCAGAAGGACAGGCAAAACAGTGATGAGAGAGACAACAAAGGAGGATCAGAGCGAGAAGCTGGGGACCAGTGGTGTCTTTGTTCAGTAGACTCCAAGGAGCAGAGGCTCAAAAGAGAGGTTGAATCTTCAGCCCAGAAACTGCTGAATCTAAGCTTTCTATGGTGGGGAAGATGTACAAGGTCCTCACCAAGCACAGAGCAACAAAGGCTAGAAACTGCCATCCTCGTTGGAAATCAACACAGCAAGGGAGACCCAGTCTGCTCTCTCTGAATTATCTGGTGACCCTGAGATGTGCCCAACCACTGGGCCCTACCATGCTGGCTTAAAGGAAAGAACACTGGGCAAAGAGTTCGAAGACTGGAGTTCAGTCTTGGAAATGTACCAATTTTTCAATTAATAAATACTTGAGGATCTACTATACGTCACGATTGCACTAGGCACCTGTAATACAACAATGAACATATCGCTAATCTGCTGTCAGCCCCTGGAAAAGTCACTACCCCTTCTCTGAGCCTCAGTGTCCTCATAACGACACGTGGAAGATAACCTCTATATCATAGGATTGTTTTGTGTATCAGATGTGTTTTGCAAAGTTTACTGCACAACTTTGCAAAAGTAAAGGTTGTATTTTTTACTAGAGCTAAACTATAAGGCTTAATAAAAGCAAGGACAGCCTCCACCAAATAAATGCCAAGGACAACTCCCTCTGCCAGGTCTGGATAGAAACCAGCGGCACATTCCTAACCACTGAATTCCATGTAAGATGGTGATGGAAGAGCAGAGATCTGACACGTTCTCTTCAAATTCCTCTCAGGATCTTTCCCATAGTTACTGGTATCAGTGTTCATCACTGGGAACTGCACTATGGGCCTCTTGGATGAGCCCCCTGGATGCAACTGAAACTTCTTAAAACAAGAACAGACTTAAAACTTTGTGGGTTAGAGGCACCTTTCCAGACACTGAGCTAAAATTATCTGACCCCTGGTCTTTCAACTGTTTGGAAACATTTGGTGGCTATTAAGCCCGTTGTTTCCTCATTTTCCTGCTTACTGGCATAAACGCAACAAAACAGAAAGCTTGATGCTCTAACAATGCTCTCTCATTAGTGGTTTGCAGAATCCCCTGTAATTTTATGATTTGCCGGCTAGAAGAGTAAGAACAATGGAGTGCAAATAGTGGTGTGGCCCAAGGGGGGGTCAGGGACCCTGAACTTTAGACTTTGTTCTACTGTGGACTGGCTCTGTAAACTTGATTACAGACCTTAACTGCCTCATCCAAAAAATGAAGGAACTGCACCATATCAGTGTTGCATGAACTCTTCCATGAAAAACCAGTGTTCCTCAAGATGTTAATGAGAGTTTCTCAGAAAAGGGGCTCCAAGATCAAATAAAAACAGCAAACTTGGCATACTCCATCCCTTCCTCCCCACCCTCCCCAGTCACATGCACACTAAGGCTCTAAGAAGTCAACAATAAAGAAATGTACTTTGCATTATTCAGTCTGACTTTTTCTAGATTATTAACATCTCTTCTGAGGAAGACACATAGATCTCTCGGGTGCCTGGTCAGCTCTAAGCCGCTGTGATTTGTATCAGAAGTACTTAACCAGTGCCTGGAGCACCCCTGTTTCCCACTAACCCAGTTCTCTTAACCCAGTGAGGCACTTAAATGATACTCTGGCTTACAGAAATTCATCACATGTAGTTCACTTTACTGTAGTGAGAGTACTAATATTTTTTATGACATCTTTACTGGAGTATAATTGTTCTACAATGGTGTATTAGTTTCTGCTTTATAACAAAGTGAATCAGCCATACATATACATATATCCCTATATCTCCTCCCTCTTGCGTCTCCCTCCCACCTGCCCTATCCCACCCCTCTAGGTGGTCACAAAGCACCAAGCTGATCTCCCTGTGCTATGTGGCTGCTTCCCACTAGCTATCTATTTTACATTTGGTAGTGTATATATGTTCATGCCACTCTCTCACTTTGTCCCAGCTTACCCTTCCCCTTCCCCGTGTCCTCATGTCCATTCTCTACATCTGTGTCTTTATTCCTGTCCTGCCCCTAGCCTCTTCAGAACCATTTTTTTTTAGATTCCATGTATATGTTAGCATACGGTATTTGTTTTTCTCTTTCTGACTTACTTCAGTCTGTATGACAGACTCTAGGTCCATCCACCTCACTACATATAACTCAATTTCGTTTCTTTTTATGGCTGTGTAATATTCCATCGTATATATATGCCACATCGTCTTTATCCATTCATCTGTCGATGGACACTTAGGTTGCGTCCATGTCTTGGCTATTGTAAATAGAGCTGCAATGAACATTGTGGTACATGACTCTGAATTATGGTTTTCTTAGCGTATATGCCCAGTAGTAGGGTTGCTGGGTCATATGGTAGCTCTATTTTTAGTTTTTTTAGTTTTTTTTTTTAATTTTATGTATTTTGGGCTGCGCTGGGTTTTCATTGTTGCACATGGACTTTCCTCTAGTAGCGGTGAGTGGGGGGCTACTCTTCATTGCGGCACGTGGGCTTCTCATTGCGGTGGCTTCTCTTGTTGCGGAGCACGGGCTCTAGCGCATGGGCTTCAGTAGTTGCCGCACAAGGGCTCAGTAGTTGTGGCACATGGGCTTAGTTGCTCCATGGCATATAGGAGCTTCCCAGACCAGGGATCGAACCCGTGTCCCCTGCACTGGCAGGCGGATTCTTAACCACTGTGCCACCAGGGAAGTCCCTATTTTTAGTTTTTTAAGGAACCTCCATACTGTTCTCCATAGTGGCTGTACCAATCTACATTTCCACCAACAGGGCAAGAGGGCTCCCTTTTCTCCACACCCTCTCTAGCATTTATTGTTTGTAGATTTTTTGACGATGGCCATTCTGACCGGTGTGAGGTGATACCTCATTGTAGTCTTGATTTGCATTTCTCTAATGATTAGTGCTGTTTGGGGCTCTTCCACCATTATTACCAGAAGATCGATCACTAACCTTCTTCCCTAACCTTCCCTGGTCTCAACTGTCAAGTGGGAATAGTAATCCTTGCACTGCTGCCCTCAAAGAGTTGCCTTAAGACTCAAAGGCAATAATAGATATGAAAGGGCTCTGTAATATATAAAGATATGAATATAAGGGGTACTTGAAATATTGTGAACAAATGTTGATATTTCCTTTCATGATTTTTAAAGGTATTTGAGGTTCTTGTAGGCTTCCCATGAAGTCAACTGTCCTTAACCCAGTCACCCCACCTCTCCGCCCCACTCCAAAATAGTGTTCCTTAGAATTTTCCAGTTAGAATTTTGGATAAACAGAAAACATGTCAACTTCTCAGTATTGAGTACTCTTTAGGCTAACTGTCAGAGTCACACTAAGCAGCCAATCTGCTTAAGGAGTCAGAAGTAAAAACAGCAGTGAGGGTGGGAGTGTTGGGAGGCCTGTAGATATTGGAGACTCCTTAAATAGTGGAACATGCCTGGGAAATAGGTCCAAAGGGTCATTTGGGACAGCAGATCATAGAAGCCTTTGTATAAAATCTATCCAGAAGATCAACAAGCATGTTATGTATGGGAGTAGGAGGGGGCAGGGTTGGCCAGCTTCAATTTGTTCTGGGATGGACAACACCTTGGCAGGGCCCTGACCATAGAAACAGTAGTAGATGAGTAGGGCTCTCAACTCATTCTCTAGTCCAGCCTGGGATCACACCCTCATGATCCACACTGCTGTGGCCATCTGCTCCCTTCAGCTTCTGACAGAGTAAGGCCAAAAACAATAGCAAAGCATTCTTGGAACCAGGCCCTGGTCAGGGACAGATAAGTAAATAGCAAAGTCCCTGCTCATAGGGAGGAAGGCACTGTACCAACATAGTTTGAGCCTAACCAGAGGTCCTCTTGTAAAACAAAGTCTCTGGCTCATGGGGTATAGTCAGGAATTGTGTGGACTGAATGAATCAAAGGAGCATTCTTCTATGACTTAAGAGCACCTGTGGTGTCAGGAGCCCTGGATTCCAGTCCTCATTCTGGCATGAATAATTCAGTGAATCTGGGCGAATTACTTAACTTCTGTGGACCTCAGTTTACCAATATGTAAAGCAGGCTCTGTCTACCCCACAAGTTGCTATTTGTAGCCAGTGACATAATAGTTGAGACATCTACTCTGTTAATGGCATGAGATGAAATAGTGGGAGCTGACAGAGCATTGGGACACATGGTCTTAAAAGTTCAGAGCCCAGTCTGGGGAAGACTTGAAATAAGCTCCTTTTCTTTCTCCCCAGGCAATTTAAGTCTGCTTTTCTCACACTGAAGTCATTCTTTGCATTTCTATTGAAGGGAGAGGGAAATGTGCCACTCAAGTATGGAACAGAAAGGCTGCCATCTTTCTACTTTTCAAAGTTTGTTCAGATTCACTGTACTGCAAAAGAGATCAAAAGATTTGGATTTCTAATCCTAGCTTTTGTTAATCAAAAGCTGTAAAACCATAAACAAGCCTCAACCTCTTTCAGCCTTAGTTTCCTCATCTGTAAATTGGTGGAAGATTTCCTAAGTCATAAGATTATAGTTAAGATTCAATTAATTAATGATGAAAGAGTGTTTTGTAACCCACAAAATGCCACACAAACATCAGTCATTACAGAGCTGTCTTCCCATCAGCTCATGAGCTACACAGGACAGTGGTTATCAGTAAATTGACAGGTGAGATAATCAAAGCCCGGAGAAAATACTGATGGTAACACACAGCTCAACTCTGACTTCCTCCAACAAAGGTAATTATTCCTTTTATTTGTTATAGGAGTTATTTATTAGTTTGTTAGCCTCATTAAACTAAAAGATCTCTGGGGAGACAAAGCTACATATATTTTATGCATTTTTGTACCTCAGTGCCCAGCACTGGCACACCAGAAAGATGCTAAAGAAATAATGGCAGTAGAAACACATCTAGAACACCCAGGACTCCTAATTCCAGGTATAGAGTTCTTATAACAGCAAGTGGCCCAATCCTCATAGACTGACTCATCATAACTTATCGCTTCCTCAATTCCTCCACCCTAGCAAGACTTTCCATTACTAGAGAGAGTCTCTAAGCCTTTGTAAGTGCTGACCCCTTAGCCTTGAACACTCCTCATATGCTTCTTTGCTGAGCTAATTCCTATTCACCCCTCAGACTTGGAGGCCTTTCTAATCTCCCCTAATACTGGGTCAGGTATTCCCTCTCCACCGCTCCCCTCATGTCTGTTTTATCATAGAATCCTAGCACACAGCATGTGTCAAAAGTATCTGTTGGGGCTTCCCTGGTGGCGCAGTGGTTGGGAGTCCACCTGCCAATGCGGGGGACATGGGTTTGTGCCCTGGTCCGGGAGGATCCCACATGCCGCGGAGCGGCTGGGCCCGTGGGCCATGGCCGCTGGGCCTGCGTGTCCGGAGCCTGTGCTCCGCAGCGGGAGGGGCCACAACAGTGAGAGGCCCGCGTACCGCAAAAAAAAAAAAAAAAAAAAGTATCTGTTGATGGTTGAATGACTGAAATAGTGGATCCAGAAATCCAAAGGAGATTCTTGGCCTGGAAGTCAGGAGGGCTGACTGTTTCTAATTCTAGCTCCACCACTGCTGTGCTCAGTGATCTCGGGCAAGCCCCAGTTCTTCCTGGACCATCCATAAATGAGCTATCACCTATGAATGAACTCAAAGGCACCGACAATATACAAGACTTAGACTCATGCTAAGTCCTAAGGGTGAGGAACTTCTGAAGCCAGCTGTGTGCTCCAGAGTATGGGAGGCCCAATATCCTCACCCCACGAGCAGCACCAGGTACACTGAACTATGCTGTCAGCAGCCTCCCAGCCTGTTGGTTTACTTAATTTCTCCTGATGAAGTGCCAAGGATAAATCGTAGGTGAGCAGTAGAACACTTTAATGAGACCAGAGCCTAATGAATCTTTTCCTTCCTGTGTCAATTAGAATTTCAAAGCTAGGATCCCCAAGGACCAATTTATTGGGAACAGAGAGAAGCCTTTTGTTCATGAGCTGCTGCCTGAGCTACTTTCCCTGGTCCTGTATGTCTGCTATGTAACAATCTTGCTTACTCAGATATGCCACCTGGTGAGACAGACAATACTTCTGGGGTCTGAACTTGAGGAAGGAGAGGAGCGGTCTAGGGTGTTTCTGGAGGTGAGGAGGTGGTAAGAGAATCAGAGCAGCCCTGACCTGAATGCCACCTCCCAAGGATACTGGTCTTCAAAGAGCTAATAGCAGCAGATCAACTTGCCATTCACCCAACTAAGTATCAGGTATTGTGTGACACCTATTTGCCTAAGGTATTTTGAATCCTCCTAACAACCCCCAAAGTAGGTATCAACAGCACTATTTTTTTTTTCGGCCGCACGGCGAGGCTTGCAGGATGGGCTCTCAGTTCCCCAGCCAGGGACTGAACCCAGGCCGCAGCAGTGAAAGCCTGGAATCCTAACCATTAGGCCACCAGGGAACTCCCTCAACAGCACTATTTTACAGACAGAGAAACTGTGGCTCTGAGAGATAAAGTAAGAATTTTAAGGAACTAAAGAACTAGTTGAGGAACTAGCTGAAGAACACAACCAGTAGTTGGTAGACAGGGATTTGAACTCACAATCTGAACTTGCAATTCCAGAGACTGGGCTCTTTCTATGAAACCACAGCATCCTTGCCCCAGGGCTGGCAGGGCCAGCAGCTGATGTCCTGAATGGCAGAGATGGCCTGTGGGCAGCTGTGGCCATGTTGGACACTTGCCACCAACACACTGTCTTTCGCCCAGGCACAAGCAAGAGTGCCTGTGTATTGCTGGTCCTTCCATTCAATGATGTTGGCAATCTCACCCCGAGAACATAATCCAAGTAGAGTCACCATTGACATTACCCCCAGACTCCTACCCCAGAAATCCTTTGATTTATGATGAGTTGCCAATCCTTGATCTAATAGCTCCCAGGTGCCTAGTTCTCTTGCCTCCCATACTGTCCTCTCCAAGTCACACAGGGCCAGCCCAGTTGCCACTGCAGTGTCATCAACAGAAGCAAATTCCAAGGTGAGAAGGTAAGCAAGTCAGGTTTCCAAATGGTTATGAAATGGAATTTTAGGACTCTGGTGGGAAAAACACTTAAGAGTGAGGTCAAGAGGTTTGTCCAAATTTACAGAACTAGAAAATAGCAAGAACCGGAACACAGGCATATATTGAATCCTAACCTGGCATCTATCTACCAAGAGCAGGAATAATAAATACAGAAAAGATGAGATCAGTGGTTTAAATTTTTTTTTAACTTTTAATTTTGAGATAATTATAGATTCACATGCAGTAATAAATACTTTTTTGGGGGGAGGGGGGTGCTGTGCCTCATGGCTTGTGGGATCTTAGTTCCCCAACCAGTGATTGAACCCAGGTCCTCGGCAGTGAAAGCTCGGAGTCCTAACTGCTGGATCGCCAAGGAACTTCCCAATAAATGCTTTTTAAAAGCACTTAGCACAGTGTCTGGCACATAGAAACCCACCCAAGAAGAGCTGGCTATTAGATAATTAGGAAAAAGGAAGAAGGCATTCAGGATAGGCTTTTGAGGAAGAATTACTAAGTTTCTCTTTACAGAATGCTGAGGTATACCCATATAGCACTTTAAATAATCTTTCCAATGATCCCATCAAGCAGGTATTAACATCCCCATTTTACAGATGAGAAAACTGCTCTCAGAAGTCAACTAACTTATCCAAGATTACTTTGTCCCAGTACATGCCAAAGCTGGGATTCAAATCCAGATATATCCAATTCCAAACGCTATGTATGCTCTTTCTACATTTGCTTCTCTCAAGATAATACGGGCTGGGCTTAAAAGACAAGCCTGGATGTAGACTGGAGGTTAAGAGCAGGCTGCCGGTTAAGTAGGGGGGATAGCATGAACGAGGATGCGAAATTTAGCAACATACTGTCTTTGCAAAGGAGTGGTAGTTCGAAGACACTGGCCAGAATAAAACAGCAAACTCACATGACAAAGACAAAATAAAAAGCTAAGGGGCAGATGGCAGAGGGTCACTGAATGCTAGCTGCTCTTGCCAACTATGTGGATCACAACTTGACTCCCCTTTGCTGGACACTAAAGAAAGAGAGGTGGCATGCCAAAACTGAAGAGCCATAGACTGGGAGGCAAAGGAAATCAAGTTCTACCACTAACTAGTTAAGTGGCCTTGGGCAAGTCACTCGTCCTTTCTGGGTTTCTAATACCAGAGGATCAAACTAAAAGATGTTCAGGGACCTCTCTGACTTTGACCTTCCAGGAATCACTCTATTACCAGGTCATGTGTACAAATGTGAGTCTTGGAAATGCTAATGCTGCGATAAAGCAAAGAAGCCTGAAATAAAACAGAGTAATGGTATGACAGGAACCTTGGGTACAGGGATAGAGAAAGAGAGCTAAGTGAGGGAGAGGAGAAATAAAGGAATTAAATGGGATCCAAGTTAATCTTGGATAAAAGCCAGAAGACAGCAGGCAGGCAAGGGAAGGAAGGCTGAACCAGGAGAGTTACCAATCCTGGCCTTCCTACTAGCTTGCTATGTGGCCCTGGATATTAGCCTCATTTTTCCATTGGCCAAATGCAGGGTCCTATATGTTCTGGCCTCAGCTGTCCCCTCTCCAACCTTATCCCTGCTTCTTTCTCTTTGGTGCTGTTCCAACCACACTGTCTGCCTCCTACTTTCTCTACAAACATGCTCTTATCTTGGGGCCTAGCCTGCATATCTTTCACACATATGAAATAATCTAATAATTAATGATTTACTCATTTTCTGTCTCCCCCACTGAAACAAGTCCCATGAAGGCAGTCTTTGTTTTGTTAACTACCATATCTCAGCTACAAGAATAGTATCAGGCATTTGTTGAATGGACCCCTAAGGTCCCTTCCAATTCTGGCATGCTATGATTAACTTATGGGCTTATGGAACTGGTGAAAATCTCAGAAGTTCAAAGTTCAAGCCTGGGTGAACTTAGGTTAAACCTGTCCTTTTGGCTCCAATTTTTGATATTTGCTTTGCCTCAGAGGGTCTTCAAAAATCATCTCCAAATTTAACAATCACATCCTAACACACAACTACACACATGCACAAATAGACAAATATATACCACTTAATTCAAGAATTATTATCTTATGCTAGATGTGAAACACAGTATTTTCTTAACCTGGAAAATGAGCCCTTATGCAGTTCAGCCCCAACTTACTTTGATAACTTTAACCCTAACCACACTCCATTCCTGAAATCCTATGCTCTGGCTACAATGGACTGTTTACTCTTCTCTGAGACGCACATGTGAGCTTCTGTGCCTTTGCCCTCATTGGTCTCTTTGCTTGGAAGCTACAGACTCCCCTTCTCAACTGCCAAATACTTCATCTTTCACGACTGTCAAATGTCTCATCTTTGAAGTCCAACTCAAATATCACCTCTTTTGTGAAGCCTTCCTTGATCTCTCAGGCAGTTAGTGTCCACCCCTCCTCCAAGTTCCCAAAGCACTCCACATGCTTCCATTATAGTGATCATCACTGCCACCTACTTACTTTATCTACCTCTTCTCCTTGATCAATTATGGGGTCCAAAGGCCTTGACCATGTGTTTGCCTTCTCCTTATTCCTAAGGACCTACCTCTGTGCCTGGCACAAATGTTTATCATATTGGATGTTCACATGGCACCACAACTAATAACACTTCTTAACCTTCACTGGCACACTCGATCAGATAGTTCTTCCAACCAAAAGTTGGTTTCCCTCATACTTCTACCCACTAATATGAACTCCTATGGGACTGGAGAAGAAACTGGAAAGAAAGAGGAGAAATAGTATTTGCAGAGCCTTGAATGTCATGCTAAGGACACTGGATTTTATTCTACAGGTTTTATGAGCAAGAAAGTGATAGGAATAAGATCTGTATCTTAAAACCTATGGAGAGAAAAAGGGGGTTATATTTCAGGGTCAAAGACTGGAGATGGGGAGACAGGCTAGTTGACAATGAAAAAGTCTTGGTGAAAACGGATTAAGATCTGGCCTTGGATGGTAGCATTGGGGATAAGAAGATGGGCAAAACATTTCAGAGACAAAACCACATAATGAAAGCAGTTGCCTACTTTACCTGAGTGAAACTCTGCTCAAAACAAACTTCCTCCAGGTGGAACTTTGTGACCTCTTTGCATCCAAGATGGCCCTGAGGGTAACCAGAGC
This sequence comes from Hyperoodon ampullatus, assembly GCF_949752795.1. NCBI lineage: Eukaryota > Metazoa > Chordata > Mammalia > Artiodactyla > Ziphiidae > Hyperoodon > Hyperoodon ampullatus. The sequence goes on along the minus strand of NC_136927.1, from coordinate 63,922,796 downwards.
AGAGAAAAAGCCTCCATGACTAGGTGAAGGGGAAGAAGCAAGTCTAGGATTAGCAAAGGCCAAGCTCCAAGCCAGTGAGTAGGGCTGTAGGAGACGGCTCAAGGTCCTGCTAATAGCTGCTACCTGCAGAAGTTTCTGCAAAGAAGTCGGGTCTGTGCCCTGAGCAGAAAGATGCCCTCCTGACTTGGAGAGCTCTAGCCAGCTTTAATACCAGAGACTCTGATGATTTTCAGTGGTGCTTTGTTAAGGAAAATTATCCCAAAACTGGAAGTAAAGGAAAAAGATAACTGTGTGAACTTTTAAAGTCATGTTAGGACATTTTTTTTAGTATATATCTGAGAGTCATCTGATACTCTTGAAGAATGGAATTTTGTTTGACTTACTGTTCACAAACAGTTAGGGCCCAAATATTTTAAAACTCTGCAAAGTTAGAGGTTAACATATAGCAAACTGAGAAGTAGAAAAGATAACATGAAATGTTACATTTTCATTAGGACATTAATCAATTTTGGATCTAATTTAGCAATCTCATTTCAGCAACCCTTTTTCTACTAAGAACATAAATCCAGTTTCTCAGCTATTCTCTTTCTGCTAGTTCCCACACTGAGTTAAACAAAACCTGACACATGCTCACCACATGGATGAGAATTATGCCCTGACATAGTACACACATCCACAGGCCTGCCTACCTACCTCACACGAACCAGATGCCAGGAGGCAAAAGAAGCCTGACATCCAGGCACAGGATTTTAGTGAAGTGAAACAGGTGGTCACTTATGAAATGACATAAAGCTCAGTGTAGCAGAAAGGGCACAAAGCTGAGAGTCAGACCTGCCACTAATTCACTGTGTGACCTTGGGCCTATTACTTACTGCCCCTTGCTGGGCCTCAATTTCACAATTATAAAACGGGTAAGTTGATCTAGGTCAGTGTTGTTTTATAAACTGTGTTCCTGGCAACTCTGCAGGTTTAAGGCAGATGCCTCAGAGCCTGTCTTTGATGAGGGTAAGGGGGAGGCTGCACTGGTGGACTCTGGGCCCACCACTGCCACTTCTAACAGAGCAGCTCTGTTTGAGATGTTGAAGTATATGTTTAAATAAAGGGCTCCTCCATAAACTTGATAACTGTTAGTTAAGATCTCTTCCCACTCTGACATCCTAAAATTCCATCATTTTATGGCAAATGATCCTGGGGACAATACAGAGCCAAAAATACCTCCTCTTACCCTATACTTAAAAACATATCATTAGAAGAGAGTCTCATTAAGAAGGCCCTAGCAGTTGAGTAGGAAGGGGTGAGGAAGGGGACAAGTGGGCAGAGGAGGGCTCAGAAAAGGGCAGAGACTAAAGGCCTGCCCCTTTTGCAAATGAAGATTGAGTGGAACCCAAGGCCAGGGACAGAACCCTTTCAGGGAGGGCTTAGATTCACTGGCCTTATCAAGACTAAGGAGTTGGACTCTAGCCCCTGACTCTGCCACATAAAGGCAGATGCCTTCAGTTTCCTTAGACTAAAATCTCTACAAGTAAGGTGCTTTGTAAACTGCAAAATGATTACAGATTTGAAGGCCTATTAGAGCAATCTTATTCTTAAATCTTTTATATTATTCTCCTCTCCTGCCAGGTCCCTGAAGGAGGCTCATCACACTTGAGTGTATAGACCCTCTCTCTTCCTTCCTTACATTTCAGAGTTGGGCATACAAGGGGCTTATTGCTTGGAATATTCCCCTCATTCAACTTTGAAAATGACAAGTACACTTCTTACTAGGGAGTCCATGTTCCATGTTGAAGATGGAAACCTGGCCTCTCACTTAGTGATTGGACCTCTGGGCCACACACGTGGATCCTAGAGAAGTTGGTTTGAGGCAGGGCAGAGCAGAAGAAACTCATGGGAAAATGCACTGAAGGCATGGAGATATTCCCATTATACTAAAGCCACTGCATACCCCTTCCTGGGCACTCTTGAACACTCTACCCTCCTGGAAGGGCAGAGGCCAGAGGCAGTATGATACTCAGGAAGGAGCTTATTATACACTAAATGCATGGGGTCTATGGAAGGAGGAGGACCTGAGTTCAAAACCCAGCTCTTTCACAGACTAAGTATATGAACTCTGGCAAATTCATTTACTTCACTGATCCTCAGCTTTTCCCTCTGGAGCTATTATTAACTTAATGAGTTATAAAGATTAACGAAGATAATTTTAACTTAAAACACCTATGACAATACCTGGCACATAGTAGGCACTTGATAAATGTGACTTCCATCAACAGGGAAAGGGCAAATAGCAAAAGATGACTGAACGTGATTCACATGACAGGTAGGGAGGACTAGGGGACGAACCCCAGCAAGTAGATCAGAGCCGTGAGAGGCTCAGAATGGGAATGGGCCGATTTGGAGAGTCTGTTGTGCTATTCTAAGAGCATCTGGATCCTGTACCAGCCAAAGCAAATCAAACAGGAGTGCTTATGAAGAGCTTGTTTCTAAAACAAGTATGGGCTGTGTTATTGACACACGCCACAGGGGAATTGAGAAGACTGTTGGCAGAGATGTTAAGAAAGCTGACAAGCTTTCAGTTCCAATCTTTGCTACTACCTACATATGGGTACAGCTGACCTTGGCTCCAGAGGAGAAAACCCTGGACTGACACACAAGAGACCTAGGTGCTGGTCTGAGAGTGACTCTGAGCAGGCGACATCATCTCTCAGGCCTCAGTTTTTTCTTTCTCCTCCAAATAATAACAATTCTTTACATGCCTACTCTATTATCACTATCCTCATTTTCTATGGCTCAGAGAAATTAAGCTAATACAGGCAGGCATCTGAATTCCACGTCTGCTGTTAAAGCCAGTAGTCTTTCCACTCTATTGCATCATCTCTCAGTGTTAACTGACAGGGTGAAACCAGGTGGACCAAGGCACTTGAGGACTTGAAAATTTTATGATTCTTAGCAGCCTGAAATTGTGGTTTCAAGAGCATTCTAAATATATACTGTAGTGCTAACCTGCTAGTTAAGAAGCCTTCTCCTATAAATGAAATCCTCAACACCAAGGGCAAAAGCTGAGTACAAGCCAACTTGAGAGCCAGAGGAGAGCGGACAATGAAATTTTAGGAAGCCCTGAAGAGGCCCTTGGAGAATACATTGCCTAATTCATTTTACAGATGGGGATATGGAGGCTGCAAAAAGAGAAGCAGCTTGACTGGGAACACCCAGAACGTAGGTGACAGAGCACAAACTGGGTTCTACGCCTCATGGACTCTCTCATACTCGTTATCTACCCAGTCTCCAACATTCCAGGCCATTCTGATTTTCTCATTGATATTTTTTTTCCAAATGCTGAGTGACAGGCAGGTCACTGCCCCTGCAGCCGACTCCCAAACACTTCTCGTTGTAGGTAATGGCTCTTCCTTTCTGTCTCTGCTGCAGCGTTAAGCAGGACTGAATCTGAGTCTTCTCTTTTGGCCCCCTCCTCTTTTTTTCCTTTGAATGACAGACAAAGTGCCTTTGGAGGCACAGAACTGGAAGAGACATACCAGCAATTACAGAACAACTTTCTACTTCATTCCCTCTTTTTGGAGCTGAGGAAACTGAGGCCCAGAGATATTAAATGCTTTCCCAAAGTTGAGTTAGTAGAACAGGCTTAAGAGCCTGGGTCACAATACTCACCTTCTACTACAGTCTGACACTGAACACAGGGTATCAGAATTTATTTCAACCACTAGTGGCTGAACACCAATCCAGGCCAGGCATTTTTTCATCATCTCCTATTAGCATCACAATAACTGTATAGGCATTATTGTCCCATTTTGCAGAGGAGGAAACTACAGCTCGGAGAGGTTAGTCACAAAGGAAATGAATGTCACAGCAAGGATTCAAATCTTTGGCTTTAAAGCTTCCTCTCTTTCCCCAGCAGCATACAGCCTGAGGTTTTTAAGAATATACACAATGGTGGGAAAGATGGAGTTAATTAATCTTCCTAAAGACCAGTTATCCATAATCCTCCTAAAGACCAGTTATCCTGTAGATAACTTTGTCTATTGCCCTATGCACTTAAGTACACTAACTCTTGATATATTACGCTAACTGAGGAGATGGGGAGGGAGACGAAGGTAAGGGAGACCAGTAGAGACTCCTGATACAAAATGACAGATACCTCAAAAGAAGCAATTTCTGCTTTTGTGTTAACGTGACCTTTTGTAGGATAGTTTTGGGGCTTTTTTCTGCATCTGCCCCATTAGGTCGTAAGTCCCCTTTATTCATGTCCTATTCATCTCATGATTCGGGTATCACACTTGCTGATGGACCTTGGTTTCCTGATTTATGGTTTCCCAGCTTGGGTTTTTGATCTCTTGGCCTTATTCTTAGGCTCAGATTCCTACCTCTCTGCCACAGTCAACGGCCTTAAAACTGCCCTCTAGGAGCTGTCAGTCACTCTTCTGTCAGGCTTGCTGCTCCAGTGGGACACAAACGTGCCTCATGAATACAGGCAAAAATCTTCAACAAAATATTAGTGAACCAAAACCAACACCATACAAAAAGGATTATACACTATAACCAAGTGGGATTTATTCTAGGAATGAGGTTGGTTTAAAATCCAAAAATCAATAACATAGTGCCATGTTAGTAGAATAAAGGATAAAAACCACACAAACAAAATCCAACATCCATCCATAATAAAACCTCTGAGTAAACTAGAAATAGAAAAGAACTTACTTGGCCTGATAAAAGAAGTCTACCAAAAAACCCTACAGCTAACATCATACTTAATGGTGAAAGACTGAATACTTTCTCCTTAAAATTGGGAACAAGAGGGCTTCCCTGGTGGTGCAGTGGTTGAGAGTCCGCCTGGCAATACAGGGGACCCGGGTTCGTGCCCCAGTCCGGGAAGATCCCACATGCCGCAGAGCGGCTGGGCCCGTGAGCCATGGCCGCTGAGCCTGTGCGTCCGGAGCCTGTGCTCTGCAACGGGAGAGGCCACAACAGGGAGAGGCCCGCGTACCGCAAAAAAAAAAAAAATTGGGAACAAGGTAAGCGTGTCTGCTTTCACCAATTCTGTTCAACATTGTACCGGAGGTCTTAGCCGGTACAGTCACGCAGAGCGATTTTATGGACGTTAAGATTATGTCATTCCTCTACTCAAAACTCTCCAGTGGCTTCCTATTTCACTCAGAATAAAGCCCTACACGATCTGAGTCCCTGTCTACCCTTGTGACTTCTTCTCCATAATCCACTCTCCCTATTGTTCACTTCATCTCTAGCTACACTGACCTCCTTTTGTTCCTCAAGACACTAAGCATGCTCCTGTTTTAGGGCTTCTGAACTTGCTGAACTCTATGCCTGGAATGTTATTCCCCAAGATATACACATAGCTCATACTACTTCAGCTCGTGCATATTTCTGAACAGATTTTATTTTCTCACAGAGGCCTTCTTTCATCACATAGTCCCTCCCTATCCCCTTACCTTGCTTTATTTTTTTTTTTTCTTTTTTTTTTTTTTTTGCGGTACGCGGGCCTCTCACTGTTGTGGTCTCTCCCGTTGCGGAGCACAGGCTCCGGACGTGCAGGCTCAGCGGCCATGGCTCACGGGCCCAGCAGCTCCGCGGCATGTGGGATCTTCCCGGACCGGGGCACGAACCCGTGTCCCCTGCATCGGCAGGCGGACTCGCTACCACTGTGCCACCAGGGAAGCCCACCTTGCTTTATTTTTATTCCTATGTACTCATTTGTTTATCCTCCACTAGAATTTGGATACAAGAGAGAAAACTATTTTCTTCACTGCTACATTTCAAACACTTAAAACTGTGCCTGGCATATGGTGGACACTCAATAAATACACACTGAATGAATGGACGTCTTTAAAAAGATATTCATGTACAGGAGAATGAATAAAGGTGGGGTTGGGAAGGTGGGAACCACTGTCCCAAGAGTCTGAGAAGGACCAGGGTTTTAGGTCATGGAGGAAGAGCCAGTGTAGAATAGAAAAAACGTGGTTCTCTAAAGCCAGATTCTTCTAAGTTCTAAGTTTAGGTCTTTCAGTCACTGCCTGTGTATCCCTCTCTAAGTCTCTGGAACTTATAAAATGAGAATATCACCATCTACCTCCCAAGCTGTTATGAAAACGAAATCAATTTATGTATTCAATATAGCACCTGATAATATAGTAGATACTACAAATAATTAAACATTCTCTGATACCTCTGTCCCTCAAGAAGAACCTAGAACTACCTTAAAAATTACCTAGCTCCACCTTATTGAAATGCATAGATGTCTATAGGGCTGTTGCCCCTTAAGTTTGACCTTCATACCCATTTTAACTTCTCTTTCTTATCATTCTTCTCTTACCTCTCCCTTACTGTTAGCTTTCAGCTCTCACCTCTAGCTGCTGCTAATATAGCAGCTCCTCCTCCCCTTTTTATACGCCGCTCTTAATCTTATGGAGGTTTAGAAACCAGATTGCTAAGCTTGTTACAACAAAACATAAAAATAGGAATAAGTTAGTGCTGTGCAAGGTCTTAAGGATGACAATGCTTTGCTACCTTCTTGTTTTTCAGTTGGACTCTGGAAAATTGAGGATGTTAGATAAATAAGATACTATATGGGTATCAGTATATTATACAGTATTTTACATAGAATCATTCATATTTTAAAATAGTCAATAGTGGAACTTCTTCACAGGGCAGTTGTCACAAAAACAATAAAAGCCAAGCTTGATGCCCAGGCCATGTAAAGGCCAGAAGCTATAGAACATTAGATTAACCAAGACAGAAAGAGAGGACAGCAAGAGTCTGGAGATTCAGAATAGGAGGGAAGGTTGGCCAGTGTGGATTCCAGGAGCATCAGGTTGGAGGACAGATCCCTCTGTGCACCGAGGCAGGCAGAGGGAAGAACAGAATGCCCCGTTACAGAGTAAGAAGAGAGTGACCTATGTCACTGGTCAAGAGCGAGAGAAATGGTGGAAAAACTGGAATGCCCACAGCCTCTGATAAGATATGAGGCTGCAGTACAAGTGCCTTTTTCACTAGCAGTTGGAGGGTGGGGGTTGGGGGAAGGCAGGGAACCTAGGGCCAGAAGAGGAATAGCCCTCCTGTTCTAACATGCTGGGGATGGACTCTTGAAACCAACTATAATATCTGTACTGGCAGTGGCCTTGGAGCCAGGTTGTGTGAGCGCATTTAAACCTGCACTCTGCAGCCCACATGCTGCAAATCATGGCTGCCAATGCTGCCTGGTTTTTTTTTTTTTTTTTTTTTTTTTTTTTTTGTGGTACGCGGGCCTCTCACTGTTGTGGCCTCTCCCATTGCGGCAGGCTCAGCGGCCATGGCTCACGGGCCCAGCCGCTCTGCGGCATGTGGGATCTTCCCGGACCGGGACACAAACCCGTGTCCCCTGCATCGGCAGGCGGACTCTCAACCACTGCGCTACCAGGGAAGCCCTGCTGCGTGGTTTTGTCTCTGTGCCCTGGAAAGACTGAACTTGTGGAAAGACTGAACTTCGGGTAGGGCCTGCAGAAGGAGAGGAGGAGAAGGGTCTGGGAGAAAATTTACAGTGTAAATTTCCAAGGCAAAACCTTCCCTTCTACCTTTGGGAAGTGGGGTGGCAAATAGGTTCAGGGACTGAGATGCCAAGGATACTTATAACACTTTCTTCTCACCTTCTCTCATTTCAGTCATGCTGTTTTACAGTTCACAAAACTTTCCAACTTGCATCTCCCATTTGATTGTCTACAATATCCTGTATGGTTGGTGCACACAAAATAGACATATGCATGCAGTGAGGCACTCCAATTTACAAATAGGGAAATGGAGATTATCCAAGGGCAAATACTGAACGAGAAGATTAAAAACCCAGGTTTTCCAGCTGCAACTCAGCTCTCCAGGTCCCCATCTGTGCTGGCCCAAGTGCTTATGGAATCCCATGTGTTACAGATGTTTTCTTCTCCTTCCAGTCATATTTAGCCTTGGCCTCCGCCTGCTTGAAGGTTCTTCCTTTCCCCCTCACTAAAAATGCCATTGCTCAGAAAGGACCCCCCCCAACTCTTGCCTGCCCTGCTGGGCCCTTCAAATAACTAGACCTCCTTCCTGAATCCCTAAGGAGGTCTGTTTTCTTGAACTTTATAAGAAAAATCATGATTCCAGGGAGATGAGCATTCCAAGGAAAGCCTGTCAAGGCAGGGAGAACAATGGTATTCAGAGTTAGACTGACCTGGGTTCTAATATCAGCTTTACGGATTCCCAGGTGTAAACCTGGGCGTTACTTCAGTTTCCTGAGTCTCAATTCCCTCATCTATAAGATGGGGTTTTGTCTAGTTTAAATGGGATCCATAACACTATTGGTTCTTAATATGTTGATTTCCCTTCCTGTTTCAGCATCTGCAGTCTTCCTTCTAAGATCCCCTGGACTTCCCTCTTCACACAGCCCCACGCTAATCACTCCGTCCTCACCTCCACTGATGATCACATTCTGCAGGACTGATAAAACCACAGGATTTTCTGAAGCTGACTCTGGGCTTGGTAGGTCACAATCAAGACTGAAATCAGGAAAAGTCTCTAAGGGCTATGAAGTCACGTCAAGAGAGCTTACGGGAGAAGGGGTTTAGCTGTCAGGTCCAGAATACCCCCCAGCAGAAAGCAGCTGGCAGAAGCCAGAAGGAATTGAGCATGCTTTGCTTTATTCATGGCAAACGATCCCAGCCTGTCTCATGGCAGCTCCAGGAAAGCAAGTTCAATTCTCCTCCCAGTACAAAAGGCTGCCTATGACAGTCTCTTAGGCATGGAGTAGGAGAGGAATTATCTGTAAGTTACCTGTACTAAGGGTAAAAATAAGCCCCAAACTAGTTACCTTGTATCTTGGCCCAAGTTTGCCCAGAGTTTGCCTAGGCACCCTCACTCACCAGTACCAAGGCTGAGCTCAGCCAGCAATTTCCTCTTTTGCGTTACAGGGTCAGTACCAACTGTCTCAGGGAAGAGGGCTCACCTATAACAGAGAGAAATCAGTCAGGATCTTGCTCAGAACAGGCATGAATTTAGGTCAATGAAGGCATGCAAAGTTCCTGCCCTTACATGTCTTGCATCCTAGCAAAAGATAGGGTAATAATTAAATATATAGTTTCAGGTTGTGCTATAAAGAAAAATAAGCAGAGTCAGGAAAGAAAGAATGACAAGGAGTAAGAATGAGGTCTATTTTAGATAAATCGGTCAAGGAAGACTTCTCCAAAAAGCAATTGCTAGACAGAGACCTGAATAAAGTAAGGGGGTAAGACCTGCAAAGATCAGAGGGAAGAGTGTTTCAGAGAGGGGAAATAAGTGCAAAAGCCCTGAGGCAACAATAGGCAAGAGTAAGCTTGTTATGCTATAGAACAAGAAGTCAACATAGAATATAGTGATGGGAAGAATGAGGTTCCTCCAGGCTTCAGTAACCTGGAACCCAGCTGGGACAAACTTTCAAGCACTCTGAGATTGATTTCAGGTTTCTCTGCTCGCCTCCTCCTCTGCTGGGTAAGGGACAGAGAAACTCCTATATATTACTTGGAATGTGGGGTAGAGAGAAAACAGAGAAACTCCTATGTATTACTTGGAATGTGGGGCAGAAATGACTGGGGTAAGGAGAATAGTAGCACATGCCAGGCACTGTTGTAAACCCTTTATTTGTATTAACTCATTTAATCTTTACAAACTCTTGTAAGGTTGGTGTGTTATTACATTTCCCCATTTTACTAATGGGGAAACAGACAGAGAAGTTAAGTAAATTTGCCCCAAGTCACACAGCTAATAGATGGTAGACCTGGGACTTTAACCCTGGAAGTCCAACCTCCAGGGCTTGCCTTCTTAACCACACACTATACCACTTCTCAAAAACAGAAGAAAAAACACAGGAAATGCATTCTCTAGTCCTAGCTGACATGGCTCACAGCCCCCATTTATATCCAAGTCTGAGATCCTCTCCATTTACTTGCAGTCCAAGCTTTTTACTGAATACCAGCTGAATGACTCCCGAGTCCTTCGGCCAGGTGGTTCCAGAGGATACTGTGATCACAAAGCTATGATGATAACCACAACAATAGCCATTTAATAGCCACTAACATTTAATGCACACTTTGAAATACACTAGGTACTGGGCTAAGCACCTTACATGTACTATTTTATTTCAGAGAAGGAATGACAGTTGCTCTAAGACCTGGGAAGAGAGATCTGTGGGGGGCTCCACGCCTGGAACAAAGCAGCAAACACAAGGAACTAAAGGATCCCTGTAGGCCAGGGTCAAAGCACAAAGGCAGATGCACTAATGGGTGGGTGGTAAGAGGAAAGGACTATCAGCACCTCCAATTAACATGTCAACAAACTGAACTCATCTTCCATTTCCCAGCCCCCATGTTTCACCAAATGGTATAACAATTCTCCGAAGTACATTTTTTTAACATCTTTATTGGAGTATAATTGCTTTACAATCTTGTGTTAGTTTCTGCTGTATAACAAGGTGAATCAGCTATATGCATACATATATCCCCATATCCCCTTCCTCTTGCATCTCCCTCCCACCCTCCCTATCCCACCCCTCTAGGTGGTCACAGAGCACCGAGCTGATCTCCCTGTGCTATGCGGCTGCTTCCCACTAGCTATTTACATTTGGTAGTGTATATATGTCAATGCTACTCTCTCACCAAGTACGTATTTAGACTCCAAAATGTTCACTCATGCTCTCCAGCCCCTTCTTCCCTCATTCCCACAATTGCCAAGTCCTTGTAGGGTTTTTTTTTGTTTTTGTTTTCGTTTTTGTTTTCAGTCTCTAACAGCTCTATATCCAAATCATCTTCTTTATTCCCTACTGTGTCAACTTCCTCTGGGTTCAGGATCTCATTATCTCCTGCCTGCACTGCTGGAATAATTCTTAGAATTTATTGACATTACAAGGACAGGCTGTTACAGCAGCCTCTTCCCTGGTCTCTCTTTCACTAGTCTCCCCCGACCCCTCCTGTTCCAATCTATTGAGCCCACAATGCCAGACTAATGTTCCTAATGCCACTCCCCTGCTCAAAAAAATGTCATGGCTCCCAATCACCTCAGCCTTGCTCTCTAGACTCTCATACCATGGGTCTGGTCATCATCTACCTTACCTCTACTGTGGGCTTTCCAGGTCCCATACTTTTATCCATGTTGTTGCCTCACCTGGAATGCCTCTCTTCATTTGTACATATTCAAATCCTTCTTAATCTTCAAGGCCTAGCAATTCAGTGAAGTTATCCTGAACCCTTTCTTACCTCTCTGTCATGTTCTTGAAACATCTCTGGCTGTGACTACTATCTGGCTCTGGCCTCACCATCCACTAAGGCTTCAGAACACTTCCCCTGTTGTTCTTCCTTGTAAAGATTCCTACTGCCTCCAGACAAGGAAAACCTAGTCAGTTAAGATTTCTGTTCGAATTCCTACTACATACATACATTCATTTATTTATTTATTCATTCATTTATTTATGGCTGCATTGGGTCTTTGCTGCTGCGTGGAGTTCATTCATTCATGCATTTATTTATGGCTGCGTTGGGTCTTTGCTGCTGTGCGGGGGCTTTCTCTATTTGCAGCGAGCGGGGGCTGCTCTTCGTTGAGGAGCACACGCTCTAGTCGCACGGGCTTCAGTAGTTGTGGCGTGAGGGCTCAGTAGTTGTGGCTCACAGGCTCTAGAGCGCAGGTTCAGTAGTTGTGGCGCACCGGCTTAGTTGCTCCGCAACATGTGGGACCTTCCTGGACCAGGGCTCAAACCCGTGTCCCCTGCATTGGCAGGCGGATTCTTAACCACTGTGCCACCAGGGTAGTCCCCTACTACTCTTATCTTACTCTGGATCTATCTCCTAACAAGAGACCTGAGTTTTAATCTGAGTCTCAGATTCCTTAACTACAAAATGGGGATACAATTCCCATCCAGCCTACAATATAGGGATTTTGTAAGAATCAATGTGACAACGGGCGAGGAAAGGGGAAGGGTTGAGATGGGAGACCCAGCCAAATCTTTAACAGCTCTTTTTTTCAGCTGCAAAACCCCAAGTCTTCTACCCAATTAATCGAAAACAATTCCTGGGCCTTCTTAGCCATGGTCACAACTCTGGGTTAGGGGTTATAGAGGATGCAGGGATGAATGAGAACAAATCTTATCCTTAGGCTCCTGGCAAGAACTGCAGACTAAGTCCTGGTAGGACTGTGTCAGCTTCCTACAAAGGATGACTAAGAATATTAGGCAGACTATGGAAAACAGTATGGAGGTTCCTTTAAAGACTAAAAGCAGAGTTACCATATGATCCAGCAATCCCACTCCTGGGCATATTATCTGGAGAAAACTCTATTCGAAAAGATACATGCACCCCAGTGTTCACAGCAGCACTATATATAATACCCAAGACATGGTAGTAACCTAAATGTCCACCAACAGATGAATGGATAAAGATGTGGTGTGTACACACATACATACACCCACACCCACACCCACACACAAAATATTACTCAGCCACAAAAAAGAATGAAACAGGGCTTCCCTGGTGGCGCAGTGGTTGGGAGTCCACCTGCCCAATGCAGGGGACACAGGTTCAAGCCCTGGTCCAGGAAGATTCCACATGCCACGGAGCAACTAAGCCCATGTGCCACAACTACTTAGCCTGTGCTCTAGAGCCCATGAGCCACAACTACTGAGCCTGCGTGCCACAACTGCTGAAGCCCCGCAATGAGAAGCCCGTGCACCACAATGAAGAGTGGCCCCCACTCGCCGCAACTAGAGAAAGCCTGCGCCCAGCAAAGGAAACCCAACGCAGCAAATAAATAAATGAATGAATGAATGAATGAAACAATGTCATTTGCACCAACATGGATGGACCTGGAAACTATCATACTAAATGAAAGAAGTCAGAAAGAGAAAGACAAATACGATACAGTATCACTTACATGTGGAATCTAAAGTATGATACAAATGAATATTTACAAAATAGAAACAGACTCAGAGCCACAGAAAACAACTTATGGTTACCAAAGAGGGAGGGGGGTGGGAGAGGGATAAATTAGGAGTTTGGGATTAGCAGATACAAACTACATATAAAATAAACAACAAGGACCTACTGTATAGCACAGGGACCTATATTCAATATCCTGTAATAAACCATATTGGAAAAGAATAGGAAAAAGAATGCACGTGCGTGCACACACACACACACACACACACATAACTGAATCACTTTGTTGTACACCAGAAACTAACACAACATTGTAAATCAACTATACTTCAATTTTTAAAAAAATTTGAAATAAAAGAACATTAGGCAGGACCTAACAGTTTCAAAAGTGCTATGTATTATAAATGTGGAAAAAGAAACCAGTCTGGGGCTTCCCTGGTGGCGCAGTGGTTAAGAATCTGCCTGCCAATGCAGGAGACACAGGTTTGAGCCCTGGTCCGGGAAGATACCACATGCCGTGGAGCAACTAAGCCCGTGTGCCACAACTACTGAGCCTGCGCTCTACAGCCCACGAGCCACAACTACTGAGCCCGTGTGCCACAACTACTGAAGCCTGCGTGCCTAGAGCCCGTGCTCCACAAGAGAAGCCACCACAATGAGAAGCCTACGCACTGCAACGAAGAGTAGCCCCCACTCGCCGCAACTAGAGAAAGCCTGTGCACAGCAACAAAGACCCAGTGCAGCCAAAAATAAATAAATAAGAAATTAATTTTTAAAAAAAAAGAAAGAAAGAGATCAGTCTGACTAGAAGTGGCCTCAGAAGCTTCTTTAGAGCAAGGGCTTAGGCCAGGCCTTGATGCAGGGTGACAGGAAGACGTGGGCTACAATGCACCAGGCACTGGGCTAGGTGTTATGCTGGTAACCCTTGTAATACCCTGTGAAGCAAGTGATGGCATGCCCATTTTATAGCCAAGGTAACTGAAGATGGGGGAGGAGGCTAAGTGTGTCATTCAAGGTCAAACAGCTGGTAAGTAGCAGAGCTAAGATTTGAACCTAGGTCCGCTTTACTCCAAAGCCTAATGTGCTTGCTTACTTACTTCGTGGTCTGCCTTACTCATTATGTAGCAACATGAAAAGGGACCAGATAAACTCTGAAGTTCTTTCTACCTCAAAAATCCAATGATTTGAATGGGGGTGGGGGAGAGAAGAGAGGAGCAAAGAAGAGGTTTACTGCTGCTATGTCTTTCCCGTAAGACTGTGACCTTATGGCAGGTTTAGGGTCTTATTCACTAAAATGCCCAAGTATCTGACACAGCCTGGTACGTAGGAGACATTAAGTATTTAGGGAACCTGTGAGTGAATAAAACACCAGCCGTATCAACCTTTGTTCTAAGGTCTAGAAGTAAGGTCCAAAATCTCAAGCTCCATGTTCTGACTCTCAGCCCCAATATCTATATCAACTATCTACTAGTCTCTCAGCTGAAGGTACCCTTTTCCCATTCTTGTTTTCAGGAGTTAGGGAAGAGGTGAGAAGAGAAAAGGATAAGAAAGGAAGTTAGGTGGTTAACAGAGAAAAGAGAGGTAGAAGAAAGGGGTGAAAGGAGAGAAGGTAAGGAAGGAAACAAAAAGGAAGGGGGTGCCAGGGCAGGATTAAAATGTCTGACACCTAGACTTTGAGAAAGGTTCCTTTTTCCTTCTGATTCCAGAAACAAAATTTTTTTTTTTTTTAAGAGCAGTAGTAGGAATTCCTCTTTATATATATATATATATTTTTTTATTTTATTATTTTATTTTATTTTTTTTGCGGTACGCGGGCCTCTCACTGCCGTGGGCTCTCCCGTTGCGGAGCGCAGGCTCAGCGGCCATGGCTCACGGGCTCTGCGGCATGTGGGATCCTCCCGGACCGGGGCACGAACCCGTGTCCCCTGCATCGGCAGGCGGACTCTCAACCACTGCGCCACCAGGGAAGCCCCTCTTTATATATTTTAAATGGAGGGAAATTGCTTGTCCAAATCCCAGACCAAATCTGTCAGCAGGAGGTAAAGTGAAATTCCTCAGGACTCCCATCCTCAGTTCTCACCACCTTCCTGCCCCAGCCTAATCCTTGCTCACCTGGTTTAGGCTGAGGCCTGCAGAGATCAGAAGACATGAAAGTTCTTCCTCTATTCCTCTGCTCCTTCTACAAAGGTTGCTCCAGGCTAGTAAGTCCTGGGAGTCTAACCTTCTTTACAGATAAGGGGATACTGATACCCTCTGGACCCATCCCCAAAGCTCCCTGTCAGGAAAGTTTTGTTGACTCCTAAGGGAAAAGTGTTTCTCCCCTTCTGCTTAATTTCTCAAATGTGTGTGAATGTACTGGGGTAAAAATGGGATGGCGGAGGCAAGGTCCCTTCAGGACTCTCTAGATCCTGGGTCCTAATACAGCTCAACCCTCTTTAGGTCTGATCTACATATTATATACAGGTATCTCTCTTTCTTACTAAATCAACAGAGAGAGCCCTGGGCTGAGAGAAAACCTAAAGGCTAGTTCCAGTTCTACCTATAATGCACTGTGTGACCTTGTCAAGTCATTTCACCTTCCTGGACCTTTTTTCCATATCTGTAAAATGAGGGTGATAGTATCTACTATTCTGGAGGATATTTTGATGGATCAAACAAGATTGTCAAGAAACAGTTTAACTGTTTAAATCTATTTAGTTTTATATAAAGGTAAAGAAGGAATGAGGGGATGGTCTCTTTAAAAAATGAAATAGGGCTTCCCTGGTGGTGCAGTGGTTGAGAGTCCGCCTGCTGATGCAGGGGACGCAGGTTCGTGCCCCGGTCCGGGAAGATCCCATATGCCGCGAAGTGGCTGGGCTCATGAGCCACGGCCGCTGAGCCTGCGCGTCCGGAGCCTGTGCTCCGCAGCGGGAGAGGCCACAACAGTGAGAGGCCCGCGTACTGCAAAAAAAAAAAAAAAAAAAAGAAAAAGAAATAAAATAAAAAGAGAGCTGTACCACCTTTCACTTGAAGAGATCTGCTCTGAGTGAAAAGACTTAGGAAGAGCTGTGGCAGAGACTATCACTGTCTGTACCTCCATCAAAAGACAGTAAAGCACCAACTGAGACTGAAAAAGCTCAAGAGCTACATGTATGCAAATACCAACAGTACCAAGTACAAAGAAGGTAAGAACCAGTAGAAGTCACATATTACTCAGGGAAAGTAACAAAAAGTAGTAAGTAGTAATGACCAATTTAGTGGTGAAGAGCTCAGGCTCTAGAATCACACACCTGGTTTTGAATCCCAGCTCTGTCTCTTACTAGCTTTGTGACCTTAGGCAAGGTATTTACCTTCTGTGCCTCAGTTTCCTACATTTGTTTTGAAAGGTTCCTGCTTCATAAATGTGTTATTGGGAGAAATAAATTAAATAGCATGGGAAAGCCCTTACCTCAGGGCCTGGCATAAGTGACTTAATGATAGATATTATTTTTCCATTTAAATACCACAAAGGATGAATCAAGCAATAAAAAAGGCCTAGGAGAAAAGAAAGAAATGTACATTTGCTATTATCTTATTATGTACCATGAGACCCAAAGCCTTAATTATTCTCATTTATTCCTAATAACTTCTTGAAATCCATAGAATTATCCCCATCTTACAGGAAGAAATTGAGCCTCAGAGAAGTAATTTGTCTAAAACCACACAGCTGGGAAAAAGAACTTATTTCAATAGGTCTGACTGCAAAACTGTGTTCTTTCTACTACATAATATACCTTGCACTTTCTCATGCTCAAAAATAAGGAGCCCCCCGCATACTAAAATAGGCTCCAATAATAAAGTGTTAGGGAATGGACCAACTTCTCCCATTTTGTACTCGATGAAGCAAATACTGGTTTTGTATGCCTGGGGAAAAGATGGGCAGGGGTGAAATGCAAGTGCACCATCAAGTCCCAGAGTTGCAGACTGGACTTAACAGGCCTTCCCAAGGAGCTCTCACATTTGTCGCAGTAAAAGAGGAGACAGGGCCTTTTGCCAAACTGAATACCACACCCTAAAGGACAAGATGTTCTAATGTTGTAACAAACAGGCAAAGAGTCATGAGAGGTGCCAGGGCAGAACTCAAATACCTGATCAAAACACCTTATACCGGGAGGGAATACAATGCTATGTATGAACACTTTTGCAAGAGTCAGCATGTACTGTGTCCTGAGTGTGCATATGGTCCCTATTTCTGGGAAGCACTTTACTATGGCCCAGATGACTGGAAGTTTACTCTTAAGACAAGCATTCCTTCCCTTGGGCCAGACTATTATTTTGGAGCATTCCATTAAAAAATAATAATTAAAAAAAAAAAAGGGAACAGGTCCTTACAGGAGTATATGGAAACCAGGAATCTACAGCTGGCGAGTAGGGGAAAGAAGCCAGGAAGTAAATTAAGAAAAATTTGAGAGAAGAACTGGGGCCTGGATATCAAAGGCTTTGGGTAGGGTGGGGAACCAAGCAAAAGACCTAAGACAAGAGAAAGGGAGTGCTTCAGGGGGCTAAGAAGATATTTTGACAGAAGAAATTATTTCCTACATTTGTAAAACAAATTTTTAAAAAAAATAGTACATCCCTGGGACTTCCCTGGTGGCGCAGCGGTTAAGAATCCACCTGCCAATACAGGGGACACGGGTTCGAGACCTAGTTCGGGAAGATCCCACATGCCGCGAAGCAACTAAGCCCGTGCGCCACAACTACTGAGCCTGTGCTCTGGAGCCCATGTGCCACAACTACTGAAGCCCGCGCACCTAGAGCCCGTGCTCCGCAACAAGAGAAGACACTGCAGTGAGAAGCCTGCCCACCACAACAAAGTGTAGTCCCCACTTGTTGCAACCAGAGAAAGCCCATGTGCAGCAACAAAGACCCAACGAAGCCAAAAATAAATAAATTAAAAACAAAATAGTACGTCCCTATAAAACCTCTGGTGTTTATAGAGTAGAGCAATCTCCAGGGCATACAGGAAGACTGATTGAAAGAGGTGTTTATTTTTTTTTGGCTGTGTCGCATCTTACTTGCAGCACGCGGGATCTTTCATTGTGATGCGCGGGCTCCAGAGCACACAGGCTCTGTAGTTGAGGTGCGCGAGCTCAATAGTTGCGGCACGCAGGCTTAGTTGCCCCACGGCATGTGGGATCTTAGTTCCCTGTCCAGGGATTGTACCCGTGTCCCCTGCATTGTAAGGCAGATTCTTTACCACTGGACCACCAGGGAAGTCCCTGAAAGAGGTGTTTCTGAAGTGATATCTTCCTTTAGAGAGGGGAAGGAAAATAGAAGCTAGGTTCTCTAGGCCTCCGGGGTGACAACCAAGGCAGGAGTGAGCAGCCACAGAACATAATCTTAGCATAACAGCTCCAGGTTCAATCAGGCAGGGCTCACCTGCAGGTAGTCTCAGACCCATTTCTGCTACAGTCAGCACTTGAAGGTGCACAACTGCCCATAGACAGTAGGGAGTACAAGACTGGCCATAGAGCAAACAGTCCTTGTCCCAGGAGCCACGCTTGCCAATCTGTTTTAGTTCTGTCCAGCTTGCCCCCTAACCTCTTGGCCTCAAAACTCTAACTGCTTCAATCTTCGTGAGGCCTGCTTTTCCCAGCCTGGATCAAACACCATGGTCCTGCAGTTCTAGACTCCTTTCAGTCACAAGAATACCTGACCTTGACTCTCATGAGTGGCTCTATTGCGTGTTGCCTATGCCCTGGCATAATAAACCAACTGGCTGTGTTGCCATGGGGGTTAAAAAAATGACCTCACAACATAATAAAAATGCAGCCAAGTCACAAAATGGCTCAGTAAAATCCTCTTCTGCTCCCCAACAAAGACAGGTGTCAGGATGCCCAGCATATCGCAAAAAGAGGCCCTGGAGGGCAGCTGGCTTCTTAATGACAGGTGACATTAGGGCTCCTGAGCCCAATCCATGTCCATGTATGAGAACACTATACATGCCATAAATAGATGAAACTCAATCCAGGCAGTCTCTAGGCTGCCTGGAAGAATGTCCAGAGAATACAACAGACCTGCAAGACAACCATTCTTGCCTCTGCCTTTTCTGGGCAGCTAACAGCATTTCTCCTTCCTCAGCTGAAGCTGTCTCCAGTTTCCCCCTTCTCCTTCCCTGAAAGACCAACCCCGCAGGAATCATCAAGGGAGGCACAAGTAATTACTGCTTTCTTTTCTCCATGCTAATGAGACAGTTGGATGGTTCTCCTTCCCCCTCTTGAGCTGGAAGCAAGAATCTAAGGCTTTATAATCTGTAACCAACACACCAAAGCTGGGGCCAGACAGTGCTCCGTAACTGAACCGTACAGAAGATGGCTTTTTGTCCCTGATGAGACCAGAGCTGGAAGAGGCCCCACCACTTTTCAGAAGGAGTGGTAAGACCAGAGTGAGAGGATCTGTCCAAAGTCACAGAAGGAAGGCAGTGGCAGGGCCAGAATCAGTCTCCTTACTCCCAATCAGGGCACTTCCCACATCATCCAGACTTCCTCCAGTACAGAATAAATTTGGAGGTGTCCTCAGTGTACCTGGAAACTGGAACTACAAATTTCAAGTTTACATATCAGTTTTTTGAATAGGTATTTAAAAAGCAATGACAATGCTCTGCAGAAGTGGACTCAGTCCCAGAACTGGGGTTCTGGGGCAGAAAGCCAGGATCTGAGAGACAATGCCAATTTTACCCCAAAATTTAAATCACAAGTAGATGGTCAGGCAAAAAAACAATCTGTTAACTTTAGTTGGGATTCAGCTCAGTTATGTGAAGACTGTAGATCCCAAGGGTGGGGTCAGAACTAGCCTTAAAAATGAATTTCAGGTCTGGCGGATAAAAGACCACTTTAGTATAGAACACTAGGACCTCATATTTCACAGATGAGGAAATCGAATCTGGCACTATTTTTTTTTTTCATACATGTGTTGTTTAGAAGGCACCCAGTCTCGGGTGTTCTTGTTCTAGCAGCCCAAACGGACTAAGACACGTGGCTTTATCCTAAATGTCAGAGGACTGTCTGCTCTCTAAGGAGACTGACCAGTGATTACCTTACTTAATTTTCTGGCCAATTGTCCATGTCATTGCTTCTTATCTCAGGGTAATCACAGAGTTTTGTCCAGAAAACTAATTTTGGGGGGAACTTCTCTCTTTCGCTTGGTGGGGAGTATTTGTCCTCATTTTTATTGGGGTTACCCCATTTATCTGTTTTTATCTCATCTTTCAGGAATTCCTCATTGTTTCATCTATTGGGAGTATTTCTCCTAGTCTTCCAACTATGTCACAGATCTCTAGCAGACGATCACTCATGCCAAAAATCGAATCTGGAAACTGGATTAAGACAATTTCCATAGTTTAAATAACAACACCAAAAGGGAGACATGTCTTTAAAAAGAATTTAGCAACCGACAGATATTTGCAAAATCGCAGTTCAGTACTTTATACAATGGTTATCCTTCAAAACATACAAACTGGGATCTGCCATAACTTGTGCTGTGATACCCCCAAGTGACATCTCCCCTTGTTGCAGGAAAGACAGTGGGGCACGAGAGGATGCTCACGTCCCAGGTCTTAGGCGAGTCCCTGGGATGGCCACCGAGTGTGGGTTCTTGAACAGGAAAGGATTCAAGAGCGAGCCAAACTAAAATGAGATGGTTTACTCAGGGAGAAACAGACTCCACAGACAAGAGTGTGGGCCATCTCAGAAGGTGAGAAAGGCCTCGAATCTAGCACTATTGAGGGCATCACAGCGAAAGATCCAGGGTGAAGCAGCAGACAGAAGGATGCTATGGCTCAGAGCTAGCCATGACCTGCCTGCCTAGCCATGGTCAGAGAAAAAGGAAGACAGAGCCTCTGGGAAAAGGAGCCAGCATATGCAAAGGCTGTGCTGAGAAGAAAATGGTTCAAGGTTTTAAACTGGACTAATTTGTAGAATCTAACACAATTCTTTAATCTCTTTTATTTTTTTAACCTGAAGACAGACTGTCAGCCT
This sequence comes from Hyperoodon ampullatus, assembly GCF_949752795.1. NCBI lineage: Eukaryota > Metazoa > Chordata > Mammalia > Artiodactyla > Ziphiidae > Hyperoodon > Hyperoodon ampullatus. Next base: position 63,901,882 of record NC_136927.1, on the reverse strand, counting down.
CTAAAATCTCTTCCCTTCCCTCTCACTTCTATCCTAGCTCTATCACTTCAGGTTGGAGTCAGCAACTCAAATCCAGTCCTCAAACAATTCTGACTCCAGGCAGGAAATATTTAAAACAGTCTTCGCCCTAACTCCCATCTCCTATCCATACGGCCTGGATGTCAACCCTTCCTCTCTGTTCTCCTGCACCACAGAGTTGATTGTGGGGTTCCTTGTGGTATTCCAGGATATTGCCAGTGCTGACCACCAGGCTTCAACTTCTGGAGGGCACAAAATCATGTACTGTATTCTACAAATGGCCCCAGGTCCATGTGAGAACGCCTGCCTCAGGTCACCTGCCTAACACCTCAGGCCCTCCTAGGACTAAAGCCCAGCTCTGAATCCAAGACTAGGCCTTCCCACCAGTGGCCATTCCTCAGAGACTGCCTGCCAGCCTAGACTTATTCCTGAGTTTGCCACTCTCCCCATCCTTCTGCAGGGAAGGCAGCATGGTATAGTAGAAATAGCACGCATACAGATCTGGGTTTGGGCCCTGGATCCGGCCACCTAAACTGGGTATCTTTAAGCATTATTATTTACCTGCTCCCCTATATCCTCTTAAGAGCTTTGATTACTGTCTGTTTTTTCCACCACTCTCCCCTATGGGAAGAGGGAATATTTAGGTATTTCCCTGTATCCTCAATGAGTCAGTCTCTGTCTACTGAATGATCCTCTAAAACTAAGTTCCCACATCTGTAAAATGATATCTGTGATGATATCACCTGTCTCAGAGTTATGAGATAAAGGAACAAAAAAAATGTAAATTGCCTGGATCAGTGCCTGGCCCTTATTCTTATACTCTATCAAGGATATCAGGGCCAAATGTTTACCTGTACTGAACTAGACTTTCCATCCTAGAGACACCATGCCTGCTGAACCCTAGGGTCATCTGGACCTGACCTCCAGTGTCTGTTCCACTCCAGTAATTAGACTGAGTGCCAGTACTCTAGACTGAAAGGAGGGGGGAACACAGGATAAAAGAAAAAAAGGGAAAAGGCTGTGCTCTGAAGTTGAGGCCTTAAAGAAGAAAGCCCAGATCCTAAGAGGTAGCTAAAGTCATTTGAAGGGCCAGGAACACGAAACAAATTGGCTGAGGTCACATAGTAAACTGAAGGGAGAAATGAGTTTGGAACCCACCACTGCGGTCTCCCATCTAGTGATTTTTCCTATCCTCCAGGGTAGACGCACAGCATTCTAGGAAAAAGGGAGTGAGTCATAAGGGATTCAGTGTAGTGGCAGGGAGAGACGCATAAGGGATATCAAGTGGTACTTACATAGTTTCCTGCTTTGAAAGGTGACTGAGAAAGAAATCAATCCAGCCTTTAGTTTTGCAGGGGGCGAATAGGCTCTGGAAGTTAAAGGGCAGAAATAAACTCAATCTGGCCAGAACAAGTGCCAGCAGTTAGGGAAGGGGAAGGGCACAGGATGTCCTCAAACCATCATGAGCCCTTCTCCCACAACACCAGCGGCTCGGGGAGACCAAAACCCTCTGCCCACCCATCCCCAACTTCACAACTCAGACTGTAAACTATGTTCCAGGTTTTCTAGGATATCTGTCCTTCCCAACAGTGGGCCCTCAGATTTATAAAATGGGGGGGTGGAGTATAGAGAAGTAGCAGAATAAGAGTTCTGTGCCATGAGGAAAAATCTGATTGATTCTTTTCTTTGTTCTATTCACAATATTCACCTGAACTTCTGGGAAGGTAAGTGATTTGCCCAAGGTCACACAGCTAATAAGGACAAATCAGGGCGTGCCTGCATCCTGTGTCCTTTGTGATATGGTGACTTTCAGCGAATTTGACCTTTTCAAAGTTCTGAGAGGTAGGTAGGGCAGGTGTTCTCTGTTAAATCATGCTGTCCCTTCTTCTGCAAAGTCTCCTTTGACACCTCCCATTCATTTCCGCTTAGTCCTGACATTTATCTCCTCTTCCAGAACTTTCATAATTACCTTCTAACTCAGAGGTCAGCAAACTTTTTCTGTATAGGGCCAGCAGTCTCTGTAGTATTCAACTTTGCCAAGGTAATATGAAAGCAGTCATAGAGGAACAAATGAGTGTGGCTGTATTCCAGTACAACTTTACAAAAAGAGGCAGCGGACTGATTCAGCCCACAGGCCAGTTTGCCTGACATCTGTTCTAACTAATCTCCTGTCTCCAATCACCCTGTCCCTCAATCCACCACACACACTCATACCACAATCCTACACCCTCAATGGATCCCCTTTGCCTACAGGATAGTTTAAACTCTACGTCATCCTCTATCATATCCTTCCCTGCACACTGTACTCCATCACAGCAGGCTGTCACCTGGCAACTTCTTACCTTCCACCATGCTCTCCCCTAACACCTGCAATGCCCTTCTCCATTCCTCTGCCAATATTACCTATTTCAGGGACAAGCTCAAATGCCAACACCTGTGAGAAGTCTGTTCTGGCTCTGCCTTACATAATTAGTCACTATATGGCTGTCCCTCACCCACTACTGTCTCCCTACTCCCCCCACAATTCTAAGCTTCTCAGGGGCATGGAGTGTGTCTTATTCAACTCTGTATCCCTTGCAGTATCTAACGTAACACCCAGTGTCCACTGACTGAACAGGCTTCTGGGCTAAGAGAAAGTCATTAGAACATGGAAATCTTTGGTTCTAACAGAACCATGAGATGACTCACAGCACCAACAGAGCCTTCAGGTTGCTTCAGGGGCTGCCTCCCTCCCTCCCCATCATGTTCCCTGTCTGGCCAGGTAACTAGTTAAGGTAGGGGCCAAGACCAGGCATTTCATTAGGTGGCTTCTAGCCTATGCTATGCGTGTGAAGAGAAGAGGGATCCTCTTTTCAGAGCTCCTTGTCCCTGACATCAAACTGTATCCTTAATACCAGCCATAAACTGATCCCAGATACAGATTTAGCCCTAGATCAACAGACAGACTTCTAACAAGTGCAGATCCCCCAAAGACAGGAGATTTCACCCAGGGAAAGGCTCAGGGCATTCAATCCAACCTCAACTGAAGTGAGAACTCAAAGGTATGTGGTAAAAATCATCATCAGAAGCATCTCCTCTGGATACAAAGGGACCTCTACTGAGATTAAGGGGTCCTGAACAAGCCTGTAGCCTACAAGTAAGACTATCCTAGCCTGAGCAAGCTGTGAGGTCAAAGACTAAATTGCTAATGGGGAAAAACAAAACAAACATACAAAAGAATTTTTCTCCTAAGCCCAGAACAGAACAACATTCCATCTGGGTAAGTAAGCTTGTCACAGGCATGGGGTACTTAGCATATCTGCCATTCCAGGATTACAGCTGTCAAGTTTTAATTAGGGTAATTAGAGTTAAAAATGTAATTTCATTTCAGGGATACTTTGAACAGATTCCATTAATTTCTTTTTTAAAGGAAAGGAGGGGAAGGCAAGCAGAGGATTTTGCCATCAGAGAAGCAAAGCCCTGTGCCTGAGCCAACGAACTTTCAAACCACTGCCAAGAACCCCCAGCATCTCTGCAGGCTTGGCCCAGAGTGCAGAAGGCTGCTGCTCTTCAGCTTTCCTTCCTAGTTTCCTCCCTGAAACTAAGTTTGAGTCGGCATCTGCTAATAAATCTACCTCTTCTCCCGACCTGCTCCTGTGTTACTACCATTCAGTGACTACTATTACAGCCCTAAGTCTAGTAAGGGGCAAGGGCTGTCGATCTGATTGGCTACATGTTAGGGACTACTCTAATGTCCACCCCTTTATCAACTGTTCCTGGACACATCTTTATGCTTTCCTTTGTGCTAGTTCCCTGGTCTGGAGTGCCCTCCTTGCCTTGCCTGCCTCTACTCTTACTCTTCCTTCAAAGCCAGATCAAAGTTATCTCCCCCAGAAAAACCCACTTCCATGCCTCTGTGATCCCAGAGAATCCTGCATATGCCTCTATTAAGGCACATACAGAATATACTATGGTCTGTTTCCCTGTTTGACTCTGATGTTAGATTGTGAGGTCTTTCAGGGCAGGGACTGGGTCTTTATCAAGGAATCCTTAGCTAGCACTAGCACAAGCCCTGACACATAGGAGATACTCAACAAATATTTGTTGAATGACCAACTGTAGGGGGAATTTGGTCTGAGCACACTGGTAGCTGAGCATATTAAGCCCTCGGGTTCTACAACGCATAGAGATATCTGGTCGTGAGTCCCTTCCCCCTCCTTGCACAGGGCCAGTTCAAAAACCTGACTCAGCCCTCCCACTGATCCCAAATGATGATTGATCTCTCCCACCAGAGCCTGCTCATTCCTTAGGGACCTTGGAAAGGAGATGAGAAAGCCAAAGCAAGCAGAGCATCTCCCCCCATCCTCCTCAACCACTGGTTTTAAGGGATTTCCTCCAGTCTTTGAAGGGTTCCAGGGAGAGGGCCTCAGCTCCAGTTCAGTCTATAGAAGGGTAAGGGATGGCCCTGGTTTTGTTTTTTTTTTTTTTTAAAAAAAAGGGACTTCCCTGGCCGTCCAGTGGTTAAGACTCCAAGTTTCCAATGCAGGGGGCACAGGTTCGATCCTTAGTCAGGGAACCAAGATTTCACATGCCATGTGGCATGGCCAAAAAAAAAAGCAAAAAATGAGAAAATTCTGAACAGAAAAAGATTCCAAAAAAAAAAAAAAAAAAGTTCACTGGCTTGGAATGAAAGTGTTGCAAATGCTCAGAAATGTTGTAGTGCAGTACAACAGAGAACATGCTATGTGACATAGGGCAGCCAAGTCACTTCACTTCTCTGAGCTCCAGTTTGCTTTTCAACCTATCCCGGTAAGTTGTTAGGGGAAATGGACACACAAAGAGGCTTAACCCAATATTAACACTAAATGATGTTGCCATCTGAGGAGGGGGCCTGTATTATGTACCTAGCACTATATTATATATGAGTTTATAAAGGTGAGGAAAACATATCGATTTCATAGTAATCAGATTCTCCCCAGCTAGGAGTACTCCTCCAGCTTCCTCCCAGGCTCCCCAGGCCTGGCTGCAGGCCCATATCGATCCACTTCTAATTAGGAACTGTGTCAGTGCTTCTGACAGAAGGTCAGGGCCCAGGCTGCCTCTGCTGGCCTCTGGCCAAAGCCTGAAATGCCTTGCCCAGGGTAGACAGAGAATGGACACTTTTACCGTAGAAAAGTATCCCAGATTGAACTCATCATAAAGCAGCATAAAATTTTAGAGCTGAAAAGGTCCTTATGAGCATGAGCTTTGTTACATTACAGTTGAGAAAGCTAAGGTCCAAAAAAAGATAACTTGTCCAAGGTGGTACAGAAAGATAACGCAGATCTTCTCACTTCTAGTTCTTTCCTCTACATCAGTGTTTCCTAACCTGGCTACACAACAGAAGGACTCTGGGAACTTGTTAAAAATACACTTTTCCAGGCCCCACCCTAGAAAGTCTGATTTGGAACATCTACAGTGGCTCTGGCTCTTTTGCCAGTATATGATCACCTTCCAATAGGAGTGAACCCTGAAATCACAGGATCCAGTTTGGAACTAGGTTCAAATACACCTTGGCTCATAACAGTGCCATTTAGAAGCAATCCGCTATTGTCTGAGCCAGCCCTCCCCCACCTCCACAATAACAGGGTTACTCTAGAGGCCTCAGTCAAAGGATCTGTCATAAATGGTTCAGACTTCCTAATGGTCCGCTCGCTTGGCTGTCGACAAAGACATTTCCTTTCAAAACTAGTCTAAAACTAAAATGTCTCTATGAAGATTAGAAATAATTAAGGGAGATTCAAGGAATAGTGGGAGATGGTGTGGTATTGAGTGTATGGTACCGGGGCATGGGCAGATGTGTCTGTACGTAGGGGAGTACCTGTGTGGATACGTAAGGGAGAGGACAGTGTGGTGTCTGTAAGACAGGCTTGCAGATACTTTCGTGGCACACACAATTCTGTGTACCTATGTAGAAAACAGTGGGACAAGGGCATAGGAGGATAAATGTGTGGGTATAACGTATAAGGGAGATAAGTATTGGTGTGTACAGAACAGAAGAAATATGTGCACCTTTGTAACTCAGTTGTGTGTGTATGTGTTGCAAAGCATACAAACCTGTAGGGACAGAAGGGAGTGTGTATGTGTCTGTGTGACCCAGACACCTGTATGCATGAGAAAACAGACCAACGAGCATTTCTGACTCATCCAGCCCTAGCTTTGCCTGAAGGCTCACACCACTCAAGGGCAGGCCTGTCTGCAGAAATTTCTCATTAAAATTGACATTTTGACAACAACTAAAAAAAATAAGATGACAACACCCCCACCATCGTGGGAGGTTAAAAAATGTCAATGCTAATAAAACATAAGAGACAGATGAGAAGCAATTATGCCATGATGACTTCTCAGCTTCACAAGAGGAGGTGGTATTTGGAGTTAAATACTGTGTAGCTGATTCACATCTCAACCCAAAGGCCTGGATTTCCTGCGTTGCCTGGGGAAGAGGGCAAGAAAGAAGAAAGTAGGTAGAGAAAGGTAAACAATAAAGTTAAAAAACCAAAAAACCAAAAAACTGGAGCACTGGGGGGGACTTCCCTGGTGGTGCAGTAGATAAGAATCCACCTGCCAATGCAGGGGACACGGGTTCGAGTCCTAGTCTGGGAAGATCCCACATGCCATGAAGGAACTAAGCCCGTGCGTCACAACTACTGAGTCTGTGCTCTAGAGCCCGTGAGTCACAACTACTGAGCCTGCGTGCCACAACTACTGAGCCTGTGCGCCACAACTACTGAAGCCCACACGCCTAGAACCCATGCTCAGCAACAGGAGAAGCCACCGCAAGAAGCCCAGGCATCGCAACGAAGAGTAGCCCCCGCATGCCACAACTAGAGGAAGCCCACGTGCAGCAATGAAGACCCAATGCAGACAAAAAAAAAAAATTACAGGGCCTCCCTGGTGGCGCAGTGGTTGAGAGTCCGCCTGCTGATGCAGGGGATACGGGTTCGTGCCCCGGTCTGGGAGGATCCCATATGCCGCGGAGCGGCTGGGCCCGTGAGCCATGGCCGCTGAGCCTGCGCATCCGGAGCCTGTGCTCCGCAACGGGAGAGGCCACAACAGTGAGAGGCCCGCTTACCGCAAAAAAAAAAAAAAAAAAAAAAAAAAAAAAAAAAAAAAAAAAAAATTACAAAAAAGAACAACAAAAAACTGGAGCATTGGGAAGATGAAAGAAAGGTAAAGGACTGAGAAGAAATCAAAAGTAAAAGACAAGTGGGTCACAAGAGAGGGAGAAGGGAAGGAAAGAACAGAAAGAAAAAAAGGTAGAAGACAGGAGAAAAGAGAATTTCCTTTAGGCTGGCCTAAAAATTTAGCACACATTCTAGAAGGAATTCTAGCTTAGGGCAAGAGTAAATTAGTAGGTGGGGCCTGACCTCTGTACTTTCTCATTGCTTTTACTCTAACCATTCCCTCCACCTGGAATGTTCTTCTCACCATCTTTGCCAACTGAACTTCCCCTAAATCTCAAAAGAAATATTCAAATGCTACCAGCTTCTAGAAGCTTCCAAGATTTGTCTCAGAAGTTATCTCCAAGAACTTCCATAAACTGCCAGAGCACTTTATCATATTGCACCTATAGCATTTATCGCTCAACCGAATACCACAGGTATCTATGTACATATATTTCTGTCATTCATTCTGCAAGTACTATTTGTGCCAGGCCTGTTACAGAGACACACGGGAAACAGAGATAAACAGCACACTGTCTCTTGGCTCATAAGGTCTCAATTTCAGGAATGAAAGCAGATTCAGGTGTGATACAGCACCAGAGTACAACTATAGAAGTAGAAGCAAAGTAGAAAGAAGATCAAAATTAATTCTGCTCATGGAGTGATCAGGGAAAGCTTCACTGAGGAGTTAGCATTTGAACTGGTACGAAAAGATAAGTAGGAGTTTGTCAGGTAAAGACAAAAAGGAGCCAAAAGAGTTTCTACTCAGAGGGAACAGTCAGAACAAAGTGATTCTACTGAACAGGAGCACAGGGAACAGTGGGTGTTAAACACTGTGCTGCTGACAGAAGGCAGCAAAGTGAGGTGGCACCAGACTATATAAGCCTTATAGTCAAGTCCATAGTTGAGATTTTATCCTTTCCAACCTGGGGTGGAGGTGGGGAAGGAGAAGGGACATTTTAAATATATATAATCTCCTTTATTTAGCTGCCCTACTTTAGAGCAAGTCCTCTCAAAACTCCTGGAAAACAGGTCCAATCCCAGGCTCTGCCTACTGCAGTGGCATCACAAGAATTTCGCATGGAGAAGGGCAACAGTGAGAGAAAAAGAAAGGACGGGGGCGGGGGGTGCAGAAGGGAGGTAGCAGGGTTCAAGGAGGAAGGAGCCGAAAGGAAAGAAAAAGAAGAGGAAGAGAAGAGGCAAGGAAGTCACAGGAGGGAACAGATCTATCTTGGCACTGAGGCTCTTTGTTGCTGAGCTGTCCTCTACATCTTTCTAGGTAGAAAAAATAAGGTCAACATGATGCTAGTCACAGAAATAGACCCTTTGCACCAAGATGAGGCTAAGCATATTACTGCCACCTCAACCCTCCCTTTGCTTAGGATGATAGGGCTGTACTAAGAAGTGGAGTTTGCCCAGCTCTACCAACCATCCCAAAGTATGCCAGAAGCCCCTAGCCCCATGCCCTAAGAGCATGAGGCAGGAGCACCAAACAAAGGTCTAGAGTTTGAAGCAGGGGCCTGCCCAAGACCTAAGGCTGCTGCTTAGGATCCTAGAGGAAAGCTCTGTTACCTTCTCTGGACTTTATTTCAATCTGCAGAACAAAGAGAGTAAATGTGATGCTCTCTAAGGGCTAAGATATTACAGAAGCTGCTACCCACAGAGAATGATATTTAATGTGGGAATTTTCCTAACCTATCAAGTCTTAACTTCATTCTTTCCACTCCGACCTATGGCCAGTTTGAAGCCAAGAAGCCAGACTCAGAATGGAAGCCACCCCTGACACTATCATCCATTTGGCTCTGACCAAAGTCTTGTTCTTGCCCAGACCTGTTTATCTCATAGGTCACAAACGGATGCTTAGGCCCAAGGATGTGTTTTGTCTGACCCACACATTTGTTTAAAAAACAAACAAACAAACAAACCTGAGTTAACTGCCAACATTTAAAATCAGACCTCTTTTTTCTAATTAGATTTCTAGCTTCTCTTAAATATATCAGAGATCTGGCAACACTAGACCCTCTGGGGTAAAGGTCAAAGGGCCTATTATAATCCTGTAATTTATTTGATGCCTTCTCATTTTATCTAAAAAATTTATGCTAACTTATTATCCATTCCATAACATGACTTAACGTAAGAGTAAACTTTTAAACTACTAGTAATAATATTTAAACTACTCCAACTACAAAAAAAAGATTTGAGTACACTTCAGGAAGGCATATGGTTTATCCTGTGATTTCATGTGTCCCAGTCTGAGAACTCCAACAGTTTATCCGTTCACTCAAAAAATACTTAGGTCCTGTGCTAAGTGCTGGGAAAACATTAATTAACAAGACAGATGTGGATCCTGCCTTGGTGGAGCTCATGGTCCAGTGGGGCATAATGGAAAGAAGCCATACAGAACAGAAGGCACAAAGAAACACTAGACTGAGGATCTCAAGTGTATTCCACAACCTAGGGACCCTTAGGCAAGTTGTTTAACCTCTCTAGACTTCTGTTTCCTTGTCTATAAATGGGGAAGGTTTAATTAGGCAGTTGCTGCTGAAAAGTCACTCCCAGCTCCAAATTCTACTAGTATCACAAGAACTTAGCCCAATACCCTTTTCAAGTTCCTAACACTTATTAGCTTCCTCCCTTTATCTGGGAAATCATGATCAGTTGTCATGGAAATTACTATGGTTCTCCACATACTGGATGATGATGTTACAGTAATTACAAGAAGCCAAAGGGAACAGGCAGCAAGAACAGTCACTTACTCAGAAAGCCACCTACTTTCAACACAGAGGAGCTGCTCTCACTGCAGCTAGGGGGAAAAAAAGACCAGTTACTAACTTAACTTATAAGTAAAGCAGTTTTGATTTATACTGGATGTTGTGGTTTCTTCCATGAGACGGCAGACTTCACCCCAGCCTGTGAGTTGTTAGATGCAAAAAATGCCAATTTTACAAGGACAAGGTTCACTAAGACTTGACTACTTTTCTGTCCTTATGAAGTCCTAAGACAAGGCAGGAGACAGACTTTCTAGGCAACAGAGGCACCAAAAGTTCCTGGTAAAATAAGATAATTCATCTAGTCCCAGGGACTAAGAGCGCTGTAACTGGGTTAAGTCCCTTCAACATTAGAGTTCCATCTAGTGCTGAGTTGGCCCAGAGGGACCAAGCAGGTAGCAAAAATAAGTACAGCTGACCAAGTGTTTCAAAGAAAAAAGTGCTAGCCTGGTGATAAATGGCAACAGACACTGGGCTTGGGTAGCAAAGAAACAACAGGAAATGGTGTGGGCTTTGACAAACTTGAGAATAAATATGTCCTATCTAGAACAGTCAGCCAATAAGGAAGTAGCATGTGGAATGAGGGAGAGAAATGAAAAACATGATTCTGTAAACTCAAGCATTTTGCCAAATTGGCCTGGTGCCAATTATGATACAAAGAGTCCCTGGCGCCAGGCTCAAGGAGTGAAGCCTGTAGAATTAACTGGTGACTATTCCCACTCCTGTGAATAGGAAAATGCTCATGGTCAGCACCAGGATCCAGACCCTTCTTCTTCCTCAAAAATCCTACTCCCGGGCTTCCCTGGTGGCACAGTGGTTGGGGGTCCGCCTGCCGATGCAGGGGACGCGGGTTCGTGCCCCGATCCGGGAGGATCCCACATGTCACGGAGCGGCTGGGCCCGTGAGCCATGGCCGCTGAGCCTGCACGTCCGGAGCCTGTGCTCCGCAAAGGGAGAGGCCGCAACAGTGAGAGGCCCACGTACCGCAAAAAAAAAAAAAAAAAAAAATCCTGCTCCCTCTTCAGGAGAAATCACTCACCCTCATAGCCCACATGCCCAGGCCTCTGATCTCATACATAGCATCTCCACTGAAAACCCTAATCTTCCCAGGCTGGGGTCCAACTCAAAAATAAATACACTTCAGGCTAGACACAATCCAAGACCTGCCAGCCTGCAACCTCTGATCCAGAGCGTAAGATCCTCTGAAAAGATCTGGAAGAGAAAGGACTTAGGAGTCCCCTATGTACTCTTAACTTTTGTCAGAGGAACTGCTTTTCCAAGGAGCTATCCAGGGTCCTGGATCACTTGGCTCCTGAGCTTTAGAATCCATGCTTTCACAGCATTCTCCTCTGGCTTGATCCACTGTCAAAGTATTTTTTTAAAAGACTCTAAAAAGATATCAGGTAACTATTATATGCAAGGCACTCCAGTGATACAAATGCCCTAAACTTTACTTCTCCTGACTTTTGACTTCACTACCTATATCAGTTGTACGTCAATCTGGACCCCAATGCCACCTGTCTGCCACCCAAATTACTACAGACCGAAAACACTGCTCTGCTTGACTCTATTCCTATATAACACATTCATTTTAATGGCTTGGTTAGCCAATAAGATGAAGGTTCAGCAATAAGATGACGGTATCTCAAAAGGATACCTTTAAGAGTCTTCTCCCTGGACTCCAAAACTAAAAGTTCCTTTTATTTGCAAAACAGCACAATTGCCCCATTACGGTCAGATGTCCCTGGGAGTAAACAGTACAATGCTAAATGTATGCACTCTCCTGAATCAAGATGGCATTCCCCATGCTTCACTCCATCATTATTCTATCATCTCCAGATTCCATTTCCATAAAAGCAATAACACCTTTGCCAAATAGAAAAGAAAAAAGACTAGCTGCCCTTGAAATAGTAACTCAATCCAAGGAGGGAAGGTTTATTGCTGGAAAAACTTTTCTTATTTACCAGATCCCTCAAGCTGGATTTATGAGCAGGGAGAACACAACAAAAATGGTTTTTAGGAAAAGGCAACCGGCAGCAGAGAGGAGCATGGCTTGAAAGACGGCAAGACAGGATGTAGGGAGGTTAGTTAGGAATCCTATGGGGGATTAAGGATCCTATAGCCCCACAATGGCCAAAACAGGCTCCATGTCTGAAACAGGGTATGGTCCTCAGTCCCTGGCTGACTACGTGCTCCTTGAAAACAGTCTTATTCATATGAGTATCACCCACAGCATCTAGTATCATGCCGTCAAGTGGTGGGCACTAAAATGGTCACAGGGACAAAGAACACTACTTCTGTAAGAGCTCTCAATGCACACAAAGAAACTAAGGCCCAGAGAACTGAAAATGATTTGCTTAAGCTCACAGAATGGGTGAACGGTGAAAAGAAAAGAGCATAGGTTTTGAAGGCAAGAAGGTCTGTTCAAATCCAAGGTTGCTGTGAGGTCCTGGGCAAGTTACCCAACCTTTCTCAGTCTGTTTTCTCATCTGCAAAATAAGAATACCTATTTTTGTAGGGCTGCTATGAGGATTAAGAGATACTGCCCTCTAGATACAACCACAAATTTACAGGAAATACAAAGGACAGAGAAACATACTAAACACACCACACATCTGCAATGAGCAAACTTCGACAGGAAAAACAATCCAACTCCTTCAACATATAAAAGGGGAAAAGGGAGAACGTATAATTTTAAAAGACTTAAAAGACATAACAACCAATTACAGTGTATGGACCTTATGTAAATTCTAAATCAAACTGTAAAAATAAGATTGTGACATTTATAACACAATGGGAAATTTGAACACAATCTGGATTTTGATGGTATTAAGGAATTGTTAAATTTTATTATGTGATAATGGTTGTGTTTTTTAAAATTATCTTTTAGAAACACATTGTGGGACTTCCCTGGTGGCGCAGTGGTTAAGAATCCGCCTGCCGGGCTTCCCTGGTGGCACAGTGGTTGAGAGTCCGCCTGCCAATGCAGGGGACACGGGTTCGTGCCCCGGTCCGGGAAGATCCCACATGCCGCGGAGCGGCTGGGCCCGTGAGCCATGGCCGCTGAGCCTGCGCGTCCGGAGCCTGTGCTCCGCAACGGGAGAGGCCACAACAGTGAGAGGCCCGCGTACAGCAAAAAAAAAAAAAAAAGAAAGAAAGAAAAGAATCTGCCTGCCAATGCAGGGGACACGGGTTCGAGCCCTGGTCCAGGAAGATCCCACATGCTGCAGAGCAACTAAGCCCGTGCGCCACAACTACTGCGCCTGCGCTCTAGAGCCTGCGAGCCACAAGTACCAAGCCCGCATGCCACAACTACTGAAGCCCATGTGTTAGAGCCCATGCTCCACAACAAGAGAAGCCACCACAATGAGAAGTCCGCGCACCACAATGAAGAGAAGCCCTCGCTCGCCGCACAGCAGCAAAGACCCAACACAGCCAAAATATAAATAAATAAATAAATAATTTAAAAAATACACTGTGAAAGCTTTTTACAAAAGAAGTATCTAGAGTGGTGATGGTTGCACAATGATGTGAACATACTGAATGCCACTGAACTATATGACTAAAATGGTAACTTTTATATTACATAAAGTTTAAAAATTAAAAAAAAATACATTGTGAAATACTTAAGGACAAAATATGATACCCACGTTTCAAAGCACAGGATGAGAAGTATGTAAGGGTATAAATGAAATAAGATTGACCGTGAATAGATAACTACTGAAGCTGAATGATTGGTACATCATGCTTCATTAACCTATTCTGTCTACTTTGTATATGTTTGAAATTTTCCATATTAAAAAAGAAGATTTGGTTAGGTTTAAATCCTGGCAACTCCATTTACTATCAGTGTGACTGTGGGCATATTTCTTAACCTACTGGTATCTCAGTTCCTTACCTATATGATGTGGAACAACAGAACCTACTTCTTACGGTTGAGGTGAGAATAATTTTTAATATATACTTAGGTATATTATATTTAAATTATATATAATATATATACAATATATATACAATATATACAAATTATACACAATATACAATATATACAATTGTATATGTATATACAACATATACAATATGTTGAAACTTTATATGAAATATGTCTATGTCTTATACATTAATTTTACATATAAGATATGCCTTAAGATTATATATAAATTTATATTATAAAGATTACACACACACACACACACAGAAAGGGCTCTCAGCACATAGTAACCATCAGTAAATATCAGCTCTATTAGTATGAACACAAGGCACCAATATGGTATCTCAACACAGTGGGTACCCAAGTCATGGGAGCTTTTTTTTTTTTTTGGCTGCACTGGGTCTTTGTTGCTGCGTGCGGGCTTCCTCTAGTTGTGGTGAGTGGGGGCTCCTCATTGTGGTGGCTTCTCTTGTTGCGGAGCACAGGCTCTAGGCACACGGGCTTCAGTAGTTGTGGCACACAGGCTCAGTAGTTGTGGCTCGCGAGCTCTAGAGTGTAGGCTCAGTAGTTGTGGCACATGGGCTTAGTTGCTCCGCAGCATGTGGCATCTTCCTGGACCAGGGCTTGAACCCGTGTCCCCTGCATTGGCAGGAGGATTCTTAACCACTGCACCACAGGGAAGTCCCATGGCAGCTATTATTAATATAAATGGCAGAGTTAGGTCTAGAACCCAGGTCAGATTTTTAATCAAGTACTTGACAAGTCTCCTTGACAGAAGGTCTAGATACCCTCTGGTCAATGTCCCCACTGGCAGCTCTAACACCCCCAGTGTCCCCTGACAAATACCCCAGGACCTAACACAGGTTCAGGAGCTGACTAATGTTTAACATGCCTCTCTGGGAGCAGGCAGGGTCACCTTGTTTCCCAAAAACAGGTATTTTAAGGTACATTTTCTAGTATTTACTGACAGAACAAAGAAGAAAGACTCTAAGACATGATCAGTGTTCACACCAGCCTTCAAAGTGATTTGGTAAAACTACAGAAAATAAACACCCAGCTAGGGTCCACCAGGCAGGATAAAAGCTGACAAAGAAATGGTAATTTTTCCGAGCAAATATACAAGTAATAGATGAGTGCTGAGAGACTAAGTTCTTTAGGTCCTGGCATTCCCCTTCCTCCCCCTCCATTTTAAGAGAAGACAAACTCTCTTTCGACATACTTCAAGTATGACTGTTTGCTGGATTAATTTCTTCCCCAAAATGATGTAATTATAGGCAAAGGGGTCATTCTCATCCTTCTATCAATTTAAATACAAATTGGCTTGGGAACATTATTACCTTTTCCACCTGCTCCAGGAGACTATGAGAAGGAATCACCAACCCCCAAATTATGGGACATGTCCTCCCCACTCTGCTCATTAGCTGGAATATGGATGCCGCCTTATCTAGTTGCTCATCTGCATTTCCGCTCAAGTTGTTCCCATTGCACAGAAAGTCCTCTCTCCATCTCTGGAGCCTAAATCTCCTGTGATCATACTTTCTGGAAACAAAGTGGGAGGAGAGAGAAGCACTGCAACTGAGAAAAGATATCCGGGCGCTGCTTCTGGGTAGTCTGGGAGATTTGGCCCAGACATAGAAATATTGGTGTTTCATAATTTATAAGCTCAGCAAGACAGAATATTAGACATTGGGATGGTCCTAGATAATACACGGTCACTATCCTTATCCAACAAGGCCCAGCTCAAATGCTCACTCCTCCATAGATGTTCCCTGGGCACCACACACCCACAAATGAAGCAATCTCTCCCTCCTCTGAACCTACCAATCACTTTACCCCTGTATGGTACTACCTGAGAGTTCCTATCGTGGTTCTTACAATTCACTTCTCTAACTACACTCCAACAAGAATGACATAAAATAAAAAGATAATGCTAACTGTTGACAAGGACATGGAGCAACAGGAACTCTCTCATACACAGCTGATGAGAGTTTGATCTGGCATGCTTCTGAAAACTGTTTGTCAATAACTACTAAAGCTAAAACACTCACTGTTGCCCCTTAACAGTTCTGCCTATAGTCCTTTGCTCCATCATTGCCTCTGTCTAAATGCTTCTAGCATTCTTTCTCCCAATCCCAAGACTGGTCCAGATCACTCTTCCTGATCACCCCAGCCCAAAGAGATCTCCCCTTCTATAGAAAACTCTGCTATTTACCTATTACCTCTGACAAATGACTCATGAATTCTTCACATATAAATTGCATCATCTGGTTTTATAATGCATTTTAGTAACATCTAACTTGCTCCTCACAATAACACTGTGAGGAAGGCAAGATACAGATTATTAACCCCATTTTATAGATGAGAATATGGAGGTTCAGAGAGGGGAAAATGACTTATTCCAGTTTTCCTGGCCAAATTAGTTCAGGGAACAAGAGTAAGACCTTAGTCTTCCAAACCAAGCTCTCTACATCAAACTGCCTTATTATCAGCTACAACTTCATGATTACCTTGTCTCCCCAAAGAGACCACAGGTTCCCTGAAGACAAGAGTATGCTTTACACATTTTCATCCCTCACAGCACCAAGGGAGGACTCAGTGGGCTCCATATAGTTTGGCCAAATTGATTTCAATATTGTCCCCAACCTTTGAGGACGAACACAGGCATATTTCCTCTTCTTCTAGACTTCCCAGGCAATGCGAAATTGTTGGAAGAAATCATGAACACAACACAGCATTCCAAATAACACTTTTTTTTTTTTTGAGAATAGGGACAAGGGAAGAGGAAGAGCCCTTCAAGACAGGGCAACCTCAACGTTCCCTCCATTTCCTAGGGCTCCATGCTGCAAAGTGTTCAAAGAAGGCTGGCAGAGATAGCAGCAATGGGCTTCAAGAACCACAGTTTAGTCATAATTAGTAAGTCAAAAACTGATCAAATAGGAAATCCCTGGCGGTCCAGTGGTTAGGACTCCATGCTCTCACTGCTGAGGGCCCGGGTTCAATAACTGCTCAGGAACTAAGATCCCACAGGCTGTGCAGCACAGCCAAAAAAATGCCAGAAACCACACCTCAAATAATTCCATTTGCAAGCAAAATAGCTATTTTATTTCAAAACTGAGTATAAAACTTAATTCAATATGAAACAATTTTCTTCATTCCTAAATAAGAAGCTAGACAATATCAACTCTTTCTGGAAACCAGCCGAAGAACTGATGTGAGAAGAACAGGGAAAGCACTAGGCAGATGTCTGGACACCCAAACCTGAAGGACAATGTTGTCCCCTACCCTAAGGTTCTTGACTTTACACACTGGCTGCTGGACACCTCAGCAATAGAGAAGAAAATCTAGATAACAGGCAGAAGAAAGGAAGAGAAGGAGGGAAGGCCAAAACCAAATTGGAACACTGGAAGTCAGATACTCAAATAGGTCTCCTTGCCTAGTGATACATCCATCAAGTCTGCTATTTCCAGTCTGAACCAAAACATCCAGGCCAAGGAAGCACGGGTAAGAATAAGCTAGGACCTGTTGTACTTATCTGTCTCTCTCACCAGACTGAATGTAATCTGAGGGCAGGAATCATGTATTGTTTGGTTTTTATGTTCTCCATAGGGAGAACACATAGTAGGTACTCCAAATTCCTAGAACAAATGGTTGAACTTAGGGATGGAAAGCAGTTGGACTTCCAAGCATAATCTTACTACAGCAGCTAGGTAACCTACTTAGCATGGTAACTCTACCTAACATCCTAATTTTAGTAAGAGTTAACTTTAATTGGTGTGAAAAATCAATTCAGGGTGAGTCTTTAAGGTATGAAGAAAAGTTATTCTTGTGTTCAACTGATTCAGGCACAGCTACCATTATTATATTGAGAGCACCATTCCTCAGTGCTGGAAGCACAAAGTCCCAAAGCCTTAACACGGTCTGTGTAAGCAGCAAACAACATTTGACTTCTCAGTGTAGCACGATCATACCTTCCAGAAAGGAAACCCAGACCTAGAGAAATAATGAGTTATGGAAATGATTCTTTTAAATCTACTGCTCAGCTTGCTTTCACTAGCACAAAGAATTACAAAGGAAACTAGACAAACAGATCAACAGACACCATGCAAACACTACTGTTAACTAGGCTTAGTGAAATCTTTAATAAAACAAACAAACAGGAGATAGCTAAATACCAGATAAATGCCTCTGGAATGAAGAAAACCTGGCCAACAATAGGTTGACCAGGTTGTAAATCTGACCTTGTAAATGAGAATACTTACTTGGAATAAGGCAATGATTCTTACCTTGACAAATAAACAGAACTCTTCAGTCTCTACAGATGGCATTTCAAGGGCCAGGTAACCACAGCAGAGGTATCTACCTCATAAAGCCAAAGCTCTAAGGAAATGCAAATTTCTGGTCTAGTGTTTTTCCAGTCCTAGTGGTGTTTGGGGATCTCATAGTGTTTTTTTTATTTTCCTCTTATCCTATGATTTTAAACAGTTTGCTACATATTTAAATATAACTTTTTAGTCTTGGACTCCAAGTTTGTCCCATGGGACAACACCTCCAAGTTTATAATGGAACTCAGTAGACAATTTGGTAAATTCATCTCACAAGCAATTTTTCAGCAATCTGTCCACTCTAAAAAGCAATATCCATCTCTTTATATACTGAAAGGTAACTGCGAACCCAGAATTTAACCCTGTGAGATACTCTCAATACTCTAACAAAGCCCCTTCTTCTTCCAGAAATGAATTCTCAAGCCACTCCCATAAAACCAGACATCAGCCCAACCCCCTTGTTTTACAGACAGGAAGACTGAGATCCCAGGGAGTATTAGGTAATTACAATTAACATGAGTTTGGCAAGCATCAAAGGCCCACTGAATGCTATTCCCCTCCAGTGGAACTGCACTGGGCATGTTGGGAGGATGGCCAGATTGGCACTTTAGTCAGTGGAGCACTCCAAATACGTATGTCTGAGCCTAAGAAAACCTGAGGTATTCAACCAAAAACTCCCGACCCCTACCCCAGCATAGAGAGTAGGGGGCAGTAGACAGCCTGAACAGCTCGTTGGGGATGTAGACCAGAACCTACAGATAATATCCCAACCTTCCTCTCCTCCTCCCAGGAGGCACAGCAGATTTATTCATATGGAGGCCATTATGAAGTGACAGAAAGACTGAGGAAAAAAGAAGGGCTGTAGAAACAGTCAGAAGACATAACTAGCAATACTTGGGCAGATGCCTGTCTCTAGTTATTCGATAATTATTCCTCATTAGAGAGGAACTTCCAACCCTTTTTCTGTCCCCAGGGCTCACCCTTTGGCCCCCTGATTATTTTATGAAGCAATAGGGCCAGAGAAGGAAAGGGGCTTGGCCAAGCCCATACACACTGAATTAGTAGTAGCAGGGACCAGACCAAATATCCTCAGGCTCATGACTAGGCTCCCAATTTATCTCACTGCCCCTTTCTCTCTAGTCCTGAGAGTCTGTGAGCTGCATCCATCATGGGTCTGAAACTTTCCTTACAGTACCCAGGGGTCAGTTGTAGGACAGCAAGCTAACATTACTACTGCCATCGTCTCTCCTCCAGTTGTACATTTTATACATAAAGCTAAAACTGAATAAAACTAGGTTTTTAATAGACACTCATGTGAAAACCCTATCTCCACCCCGACATCCCTACTACTGCCTGAGGAAGAAAGGGGAGGAAGAGGAAGCGGGAGGAAAGAGAAAGGAAGAAAGAAAACACCTCTCCAAGAGATATACTGTCCGAATCATCATCTAGAATGATAAAATGTTATTGCTAGAAGGGACCCTGGGGGTCATCTAGTCATTATTTTTCCTCCTTATTCAAATGAATAAACCTGGCCCTTTGAGTAAGTGTAGACTTTTGCCACCTGAGGAAAAGACTGGCACACAGAGCAGAGTCTCCTGACTCCTGCCCCTAATAAGAATCCTTCTTAGTCCCTCCCCATCCTGTCCCACCCCACTCTCTCCCCTCCACTACAGTATCTAAGCTACTGAGATCTGCTGCCCTTTTGAATGCAAGCTTCTCAAGCTATGTTTTATTCATCTTTGCTTTCTCAGCGCCTAGCAGAGTAAGCAGAGGTGAATTAGAGAGGGACACTAGCACATGGGGAGAGCAATGACAAAGAATGTTGTCTGCAGAAAACATAAGCTTTCCTTGACTTTAACATAAGCAGTCTTCAGAGCTGTGCAAGGTCTGGAATGTCTAGGTTCTAATTATTTCCTCCTTTCCAAAACTAGTGTCTACAACAGTTTAGCCAGGGATAGTTATCAAATTTGCTGTGCCATACTCTCCCTCACCCGTTTCCCCTCCCCTCCCCTTGGAGAACTATGATCAATAACTGGATGAAGGTAAATGAAAGCAGATGTAATAAGACCCTGCATGAGAAATCTTCCCCCCACCTTCTTCTCCTGTGTCCTCACCTCAATAAACTGCATCCCCCTCTATACAACTGCACCAGGTAGAAATCTAGAAGTCTTCCTTGATTTCTTCCTTACCCTCCACACCAACAATCTTTGATAGTGTCTCACAACTCAATTCCATCTTCTTTTCTACACACACACACACACACACACACACACCCTTCATTGGAAACACCATCACCTCTTGCCTGCATTACTGCAAAAGCCTCCTAACTGGTCTCTTTGCCCATGGTGCTCTAGCCCTCCAATCCACTCCCCAAAGAGCCACTGATATCCTTCTAAAATGCATACAGGATCATGGTCCCCTCACCAAAATGAAGTCCAAACTCTTCAACCTGGGCAATAAGGCCCTTTCATGACTTGGCCTCTGCTCTGCCCACCTTGCCAGTCTCATCTTTTGCTACATCCACCCATCTCATGCTTCATGCTCCACCCAGAAGTCTTGAGAAACTTACTTAACCCCTCTGGGTTTGTTTCCTCACCTACAGAATGGGAATTATAACAGTATGTACCCCTCCAAGATGGTTATGGAAAGAAATGAGTTAACACATGTTAAATGCTTCAAATGGCATCTGGTAGATATAGTAAATGGCCAAGTCTCACCTGTTACCACCACCGTCTCTAGACTTGCTATTCCCTTCTGCCTAGAAGAGTCTTACCTGTCTCCTCCTCAGCTCCCCAAATCTCTTCTTTTCCTAGCTTAGTCTTTTCTCTGAGGTCTAGGCCTAGCCAATTTCTCCAACGAACCCCCCCACGCTGACCCTCCAAGGCTGGGTTAGTTCCATTCCTCCGTGCTCTCATGGTGCTTGTCCCTGTCACAACACTTCCCACACTGCCTGTTTCCTTGCCTGTCTTCCCCGAGACACCCAAATTTCCAAGCTCAGTACAGTGTGAAGCAGATGTTTAATAACTGTTCTGTAAATGGAAAACTTTCCAATAATGAGGTGCCTAATGAAACAGAATCTCAACGGGTAGCCTATTCGAATGTTGGTTGGGTGGCTGGCTGGTCTACATGATTTTAAGTCCCTCAACTACAAGGTTCTATCCAATAAACATTTCAATACACTCTGACCTTATTATCACACTCAGGGGTTTAGACTTTAATACGTAGGCAATGTTGAGCCATCAGATTTTTAAGGAAAGTGCAACATACTCAGATCTGTGTTTGTTGCCCTATTATCCATCTCTGGAACACCTCCCATCCCAACCCCCTGCTGGCATCATGACAAAATTCCAACTACACTTCACAAACATAAACACCACATCCCACCACCGCACCACCCAAAACACACAGACACAGAAGTAGTCAAAACAAAGGGAATTTTGAAAGACTAAAAATGCAGCATTTAATTCCATCTTAACCACCTGCAAACAATGAGGAGCCATAAATACCCTCTAGGAACCCAAAAGCTAATCCCTCTTGTGTGCCTTAATGGAAAGAGGAGGGCACAAAGAGGGAGCATTTCATAAAGATAATCCATTTAATCATCCTGAGTAGTTCTGATCCAAGCTGCTGTCACAGCACTGCTATTGTTGGTCACTACAGCCCCATATGCCCAAACCCAGGACAGCCAGAAAGGAAGATGCAAACAAAGCAAGGGTGGGGAGTCCTCTGAGTTCTATTTCAAGAGCAGGAGTTCCCTTTGGAAGATACAGAAGGGGCGGGGGGGTGGGGGCGCGGTGAGAGGCTTAATCAGAGTGGTACAGCCAGGCCTAGGCTCTTGCTCTGGAGCTGCATGCCACACCTTACTGCAGATGAGAACTAATAATCATTTTGCATTTTCAGAGCACCTTGGGCTTAAGGGAGGCACTAAGAGTACCAGCTTTGCCAGTCACAAAAGGACAAATATTGTATGATTCCATTTATATGAAGTACCTAGAGTAGTCAAATTTCACAAGGACAGAAAATAGAATGATGGTTGCCAGGAGGGAGAGCAGAGGAAGTGTTTATACAGAGTTTCAGCTGAGGAAGATGAAAAAGTTCTAGACACGGGATGGTAGTGATGGTTGCACAACAATGTGAATATATTTAACACCATAGAACTGTACATTTAAAAATAGTTAAAATAGTAAATTTTATCTTCCATGTATTTTTACAAAAAAATAAATAAAAAGCACACCAGCTTTAAAGTTATATTGTCTGCAGTTATCAATTACATGATCCTGAGCAAGTCATGTAACCTCTCTAATCCTGTTTCTTCTTCTGCAAAAGGAGTTTAATAATATACCTAATTCAAACAGTAGCTCTGAGGACTAAATGAGATACTCCACAGAAAGCCCTTAATCCAGTGACTGGTACATGGAAAGTACTTAATAAATGTTAGCCTACAATGCACTTTCACAGCCATTTTTCATAGTCCCCACCCAACCCTGTGATAGTTTACAGATAAGGAAACTGAGGCTCAGAGAGCCACAATGAGTGACTGAGTTCATGATGCCACATCAAATCAAATCCTTTGTCCATGAGAGATGCCCTGTACTCACCACTTGTTAATCCGGTGATCTAAGTAAGGCAAGTGCCCTAACCTTGCTATGTCTTAATTCTCAATTAGAGTTGTAAAAAGGAGATATAAACCAAACTCTGAGAGCTCCCTCACAGAACTGGATGAGAAATGAAATCAGGTAACAGTTATAAAAGAGAACTATAAACCATAAATAAAGTACTATAAAATAACAGTGGTGACTTATGAGAACTGGTACTCCTGTGCACAAAACCTGGCCTCCTTTTAATGCTGGGACTAAACAACTTCTTTGTGATTTCAAGTTACTTGGGATTCTTGGTCTTCAGACCTGAATAAGTAGTTTAGTGCCCTTTCAAAAGGTGGCAGAGTACGGTAGAAATAAAAATATTACTGCACTGGGAGTCAGAAGACTGGAATTCCAGTTGTGATTCTGTCACTAAAGCAGTATGCGAATTTAGACAACTGACTTCCCCTTCCCAAGGTTCAGTTAACAGGAAAGAGGGAAAAGGCAGATTAAAAAAAGTTAGACCAGGTAAGACCCCTTCCACTCTTAAATCCAGAATCTTGGCAAGGGGAGAGTACAGCAGACCTCCAGACTCCAAAGAACGAAAGCACACATCAGGAGACATCGCAAGAGCTGGCCTAGGGACTCCCCTGCCTGATCTCTAGACACCAGGGATCAAACACACTGGAAAACTAGAACACTTGCCAAAGTTGATTTTAGTTCACTTTTACCCCTCTGGGCCTTATCTGAAAATAAGAGAAATAAATCTCTATTTGAAGGCAGGGAGTTGAAGCAATTGACTTGAACCCCTTTCTGCTCTCCCTCCCCCAACCAGGAGCTATAAATCTAAACCCTATAGAGAACAAGCAAGGTTCGGTGGGAGGAACAAGCCACAAAAAACGGATGGACCTCACTGCTTTAAACGACTTACACCTTCCCTGAGCCAAAACCCCAGGGAACTTCAGTTGTGCTTGAGATCTGGAGTCCTCTGCATCCATCAGCTTCTAACGGGCAAGGAATCAGGGAGAACGGAGTTAGTTAGGTATCCCAACTAACGATGTGACTCAAAATCCGTTCTGCACTAAGAGATTACACAAGTTCACACTAAGAAATAAATAACAGGTACCAGCACCACGGCTTTACACCTCTGTGGCTCCTACCTGTGATCTGGAACACATTACTTAACCTCTCTGGGCCTTGACTGCTGCTTTTGTAAATGGGGATAACCTCAGAAGGCCGTCGTGAGCATCCTATGAAATAAGGCTTGCGAAGTTCCTGAGTCAAGTCCATTAAATGTTACCTGTTGGTATTAAACACTTCTCGCACACATTAGTTTCCTCCCTGAATCCACAAACACCCTGCGAGGCGACTTTCTTTCTCCCTGTTCACTGAAAGGCAAACTGAGGCTCGGCGGCGAAAAGGCTGCGTGAAGCGCGGAACACGGCCCCAGCTCGAGGGCCTGCTGTTGTTCCTCTGAGCCCAAGGTGTGCAACAAGCCCAGGACCGGGAAAGGGGGGCCGAGGAGGCGCTCAGGCCCGTAGGGAGCGAGGCAGGACCAGTTCTGATCGCCTCCGGGAACCCGCAGACCCAGCCCGAGAGGGAGAGCCGGAAGAAGCCCGGGGCCGAGGCTAGAGCCGGGTCCCGGCCCGCCCGAGGCCTCCCCAGCGCGGCCTCCGCTCCCCCCTCCTCCCCTCGCCGGGCGGGGCGGGGCGCGAACACAAAAGACTCCAACTTCCGAGCGGGCGCGGGCCCACCCCGCGAACTCCCGGCCCCGGTCCGACCCGCGGGGAGGAGGCGGGCAGGGAACGCCAGGGCTGCCGGGACCCAGGGCGGCAGGCCCGGGTGGAGGGAAGGTGCGGGGGTGAAGGGGCCGGGAGTTACTCCGGCTCCCGGGACTCCCCGAACAGCCGAAAAACAGAGTTTCTAAAAATAGGCAGCGACCGGCGCGAAAAGGTGGGTGACCGAAAAGGAGCAAGGAGTACCCCCTCCCCGCACCTTTAAGGAGACGCCCGCGGCCCCCACTCACCCGCCCTGAGAGGTCTGGAGAAAGCCGCGCGGCGCGGAAGGAGGCGGTGCCGCCGCACTCGGGGGCGGAAGGGAGGGAGCGAGGGAGGGAGGAAGAAGGCGGCCCCGGCTGCAGCGTGAGGAACTGATCACACGCGCGGGAGTCGCCGCCGCTACCACCCCCTCAGCTTCTCTCAGCTTTGCCCACCCTGCGCCGCGCTGCTCGCGCACCTCGCCGCACTGACAGCGGCGCGAGCCCCGCAGTCGAGAGTCCTTCCCTTGGCCGGCACCACTGAGGCGCGCCGGGGTGGGGGCGTCCGGAGCGGCTTCCCTCAACTCGGCCCCGCCCGCCACTCCGGCCCTGGCCCCGCCACCCCCTGCCCCCGCCTCTGTCTCCAGAGACGGGCCCGGCGACTCAAGCGCGAGGAGTCCGCAGCCCCGCCGTGACACAGCCCGGCCCCCGAGGCGCAGGGGCTCTTCCTACCCCCTCAACCTAGCTTTGGAAAGGCCCAGAGCTACGGCGGGGAGAAGAGGAAGGAGGGGTCGGGGAGGGGCCTGACAAGGAGGAAGGACTGAGGTGGGACCCTGAGGAGGCGGGGCTAGGGCGGGAAGAGAGACTGGTTTACACTGGAACCTAGCGTAAGGAGGGGCGGGTCTGAGAGAGTGATGATGCAGTGAAGAGAGGCGCGCGAGAAAATTATGGAAGACATTGGCGGCCTCGCAGAGCCGGACTTGAAAGGAGGGGTTTGGGCGGGGCTAAAGGGAGGCCTGCCCAGAGGAGGAGTCAAGGGTGGAGGGAGGCCCGGGCGAGGTTGGGAGAGGAGGGGCCCTTAACGGGGCGTGTTGGAGGCGGGGCTGAAGAAAAGCCCCGAACGGAGAAAAGACTGAAGCGGGACAGAAGGAGGCGGGCCCGGAAGTTGAGCCGGGAGGAGGGGGCCCAAAGGTGGCCACTCTGGGGAGGAGCCGGAAGGAGGCGTGACCCACAGGGCGATGGGGTTCGGGAGGGGCTGGAGGTGGGCGGGGCCTGGAGATAGGGACCAAAGTAGTTGGCGGTGGGCGGTGCCCGAGGGATGCGGAAGAGAAGAAGTGGGACGGAGCACCAGGGCCTTTCACTTTGAAGGGAACCTGGTGAGTAGAGTAGGCGAAGATCCACGCTGCCTTTTGGGAGTGGGCGGAGATGCCGCCGTGAGGGCGGGTCTGGGGAGGAGGTGCCACTTTCACCTAAAAGAAAAAGGTTAAATTCAAGCAGCTTTACCCTTTTGGGGTGCGAGAAATGTTTTATAATTTGATCTGGATCTGGATGTTTGTCCTCACTACTGAATAGAGTTCTCCTGTCGAAAACTCTCACCTAAATCAGTGTTCCAGCCTCCACGGAACAGCCGGAGGGGTCTTACCAGAGCACACGAGGATGGTAAGCCCTTCAGTCCTCAGCTGTAGACTTCCCTGAATTCTAGGAAGACAAATTCTCCATGCATCGTCCGACCTGTGATTCTGTGATTGTATTTTTCACATCACTTCCCCCAGAACCTGCCTAAGAGACTGGATTCCTGAGCACGAAGCAGAGTTTGAAAAGAATCCTGCCTGGCTCTGCCAGACCAGCAGTTATAGCTACACTTGTGTTGTTTGATGACCTGTCGCTGCTTCAAAAGGAAGAAAATTCAAATTAGAGAGATGGTGACAACTGAGACCAAGGCCAGGAACGTTCTTTCCCCACCTGTTCTGACGCCTCAGGTCTCTGCTTAAATATCAACTCCTCAGAAAGGCCTTCCCTGAACACCCAGCTTAAAGATGTTCTCTAGTCTGACCTCTTGTTCATTTCCTTTATGGCATTTCTTAGTCTGTCATTTACTGATCTGTTTATGTGTTTCTGCCCATGTTCCTCACTAGAAGGTAAGTTCCATGAGACCAGGAATCTTTGACTGTTGTGTACGGCACTGTGTCACCAGACAGTGTTCAATAAAAACTTGAGTGGATGAATGAGTCAGTCAGCCAATGAATGAATCTGGCCCTGGGCTTCCCTGGTGGCGCAGTGGTTAAGAATCCGCCTGCCAATGCAGGGGACACGGGTTCGAGCCCTGGTCCGGGAACATCCCACATGCCGCGGAGCAACTAAGCCCGTGTGCCACAACTACTTAGCCTGCGCTCTAGAGCCCATGAGCCACACCTACTGAGCCCACGCGCCGCAACGATTGCAGTCCGCGCGCCTAGAGCCCGTGCTCCGCAACAAGAGAGGCCACCGCAAAGAGAAGCCCGCGCACCGCAACGAAGAACAGCCCCCGCTCACTGCAACTAGAGAAAGCCCGCGGGCAGCGATGAAGACCCAACACAGCCAAAAATAAATAAATAAATAAATCTTTTTTTTTTTTTTTAATGAATCTGGCCCCTCCCAACCTCCTCTGCTCTGTTTCTGGCCTCTCCTTGGCTCCTCACCTCCCTCTCTGTGTACCAGCCTTACCACGTTTGCTTGAATACACCACAATCTCTCAGCACCCTCTGATAAGACACTTGGATTGCTCCTTCCTTTCTGCCTAGATGCCTCCTGTTCATCCTTCAACACTCAGCTCAAGAACCACCTCCTCTGAGAGGCCTTCTCTGACCTCCCGTCAGCACTCCCACCCCACCAGGAAAGTTGAAGCACTCATCCCTTCCTGTTCATGGCCTCAGTTATAAAACTTCCCTGTGCAGGTGACATCGTCTTCCCTGCTGGCATCCTGCTGACACTGAGGATTATGTTCGTGCCCTATAAAGTCCTGTGTGACCTGCCTCCTACTCTTATTCCCTATTGTATTGCTCTCACCACCTCTCACTCTACTCCAGCCACACTGGCCTCCCTCCTGTTCTTCTGACATGCCAAGCATACGGCTAACCTTAGGGCCTTTGCACTTGCTCTTGTGTCTGCCTCAAATGCTCTCCTCCCAGGTATTGCCATGGCTCACTCCTCCTTCAGGTCTCTGCTCAAATGTCACTTCTTCAGGCCTCTCTGAGGAAGTGACCCACATTTAAAATAGCAACGCTCCACTCCTCTGCACTTCTTCACACACTTTCTTGTTGAATTTTTCTCCATAGCACTTATCGCCACCTGAAATATTACATGTTTATTGTCTCTCTCCCATCCCTACCTTCCACTACAGTGTGATCACCACAAAGATAGGATTTTGTCTGTTTTGCTCATTCCTCAGTACCCAAAACAGTGGGTCCCCATTTAATATTTGTTGAATGAATGGCTATGAATTCAACAAAGAAATGCTAGGAATACTCTGCATCGTCCAGAAGAATCCCTGAAGATTAGAGTATAAAGGGAGATGTTTCTGAGGAAATGTGCTGGCAACACTAGCTAACATGGAGCATTTACTAGTTGCCAGGCAATCTGCTAAGCGCTTTTCAAGCTGATTCCCACAACAGCCCTATGAGGTAGGTACTATTATAATCCCTATTGTACAGAAGCTCTGGCATGGAGATGAACTTTCCCAAGGTCACACAGTTAATAAGTGGTGGGGTCCAACTTTAGAACCTGCATGCTGAATCACTACCTTCTAATTATTAAAGATCTACCACTATTGGTCCAATAAAGGCGAAGAATGAGGATGAGACATCCTTTTGCCTTCTGAGCAGTGTGATACAGGGTCTGGTACCTAGAGTTGCGGCAGAATTTTTCCTTAGCCACCATATTAGTCAGGGTTCTCCAAAGAAACAGAACCAATAATTTATATTTAGATATATAGAAGAGATTTATTACAGGAATTGGTTAACAGTTGTGTGGGCTTGATAAGTTCCATGATCTACCGTCTGCAAGCTAGAGAATGAGGAAGGCCGATAGTATAATTCAGTCCTGGTTCAAAAGCCCAAGAACCAGGACCACCGATGTCCAATGTCCTGAGCAAGAGAAAATGGATGTCTCAGCTCAAGCAAAGGAGCAAATTCACCCTTCCGTCTTTTTGTTCTATTCAGGCTTCACCAGATTGGATGATGCCCACCCACATTGCCTTTCTTTACTTAGTCTACCAATTCAGATGCTAATCTCTTCCAGAAACACCCTCATAGACACACCCAGAAATGTTTTACCAGCTCTCTGGGCTAAGGCCCATCAAGTTAACACATAAAATTAACCATCACAGCCACCATGAGGGAAGTCAGCTAGAGAACAAAGCCATCACATAGAGGAGGGTAGGACTGAGAAAATATTGCAGAAAAAATGAGCCAGAGACCTGATAAAGCCATACCTGAAGCTTGACCCACCTCTGGGCTTTTCTATGGACCAATACCTCTTTAGAGTCTGAGTATTTTGAGTTGGGATTTTTTGTGTGCGTGTAATTTACAATCAAAACAGACCTCCTAACAAAAACAGATGAGTAGGTTTCAACAGGTGGAGGTATTAATGCCTCACATTTTTATGAGGTATTTGTTTACAGAATGCTGGAGGGGATTCCAGACAGAGGGAATAGCAAATATGAAGGCAGGAATGTAAGAGCTAAGTGTTTCTGCAGTGCAAGGTATGAGTTGAGATGAGAAAGATGAGATGTAAAAGGTAGGGAGGAACTGGTTTCTCCACTCAACTTCGTAGATGGTGGGAATCATTGAAAGGTTCTGAGCAGAAGTTGCTTTGAAATGATAAAGTGTCAAGGTTGGAAGAACCTTTAAAAGCAATCTGGTTCAACTCTAGGATCTGTTTTTGTCTGCATTTCATGGATGAGGAAATGTGACAGGCCAATATCTCACAAATGGTAGGTGAAGGAGCAAGGATTTGAACCCAGGGCCATATGAGCCCCAACACATGCTATCAGTGACCTCCTCTGTCCACCACTGGGATTAATTCTGCCTTCTGAGCTCACCCTGAATGGGCAAATCCTTTTTCAGAGATTTGACAATGATATTTGTAGAGCTACCCAGATTAGGATTAAGAAGATGGACTCAGGGGAGAGAAGAGTAGAGGGACCCAACAGGTGTCTTCACTGGAGGCAAAGAAAAAAGGAGATGAGGAAAGCAGGTGAATGAAGAGGAGGGAGCAGACAACAGAGAGGTGATGGGGAGAATCAGCAGGACCCGAAGAAGGAGCAGATGGAGATGGAGGGATGTAAGAAGGAAGAATTCATTAAGGAAGACACAGGCTTGTCATTAGAACAGGGATTGCAAAATCAGATACCAACGGAGCCAAGTAAGTACCATAAATGAGCAAAGTGGGTCAGGTATAAGATAATAGGGAGTCATGGGGTCTTCAGCAAGCTGGGAGTTCATGCTCCTTCTAAAGAAGGCACCTACTAATGTGAGAGTATGGGCTCCCAGTGTGGGCAGTTGCCAGGTCTGAGAAGAAAAATAAGCTCTAAATTCAAATTCTTATACAAAAATCTTCTGGTTTTTAAATGCTGGAAACTAATTCAAATTTTAAAAAGAAAAAAAACACTGTGCTGGCCAAAAGACACACATCTTAAGGCTGGGTTTGGCCTGTGGGCTGCCAGTTCATGCCTTCTTATCAGTTTGGACCCAAACTCCCGTTCACTGCTTAACAACACTGTGTGCTCTCGAGCAAGTTACTTCACCTTTCAAGTCCCAGGTTCTTTTTTATTTCCCCTGATTTAATTTTTTTTAATTTTATTGAAGTATAGTTGATTTACAATGTTGTGTTAATTTCTGCTGTACAGCAAAGTGATTCAGTTATACATATTTATTCTTTTTCGTATTCTTTTCCATTATGGTCTATCACAGAATATTGAATATATTTCCCTGTGCTATACAGTAGGACCTTGTTTATCCATCCTATATATAATAGTTTGCAACTGCTAGTCCCAAACTCCCAATCTTTCCCTCTCCCACTCCTCTCCCCCTTGGCAACCACAAGTCTGTTCTCTATATCTGTGAGTCTGTTTCTGTTTCATAGATATGTTCATTTATGTCATATTTTAGATTCTACATATAAATGATATCATATGGTATTTGTCTTTCTCTTTATGACTTAGTATGTTAATCTCTATGTTGCTGCAAATGGCATTATTTCATTCTTTTTTATGGTTGAGTAACATTCCATTATATGTGTGTGTGTGTGTGTGTGTGTGTGTGTGTATCCCACATCTTCTTTATCCATTCATCTGTCAGTGGACATTTAGTTTGTTTCCATGCCTTGGCTATTGTGGATAGTGCTGCTATGAGCACAGCAGTGCATGTATCTTCTCAAACTATAGTTTTGTCTGGATATATGCCCTGGAGTGAGATTGCTGGATCGTATGGCAACTTTATTTTTAGTTTTTTGAGGAAACTCCATACTGTTTTCCATAGTGGCTGCACCAATAAGTCCCAGGTTCTTATCTGACCCCACATCATAGGGTTGCTGTAGGATTTTTAAATTTATTTTTAAAATATTTTACTTGTTTATTTATTTATATGGCTGCACCGGGTCTTAGTTGTGGCACGTGGGATCTTCGTTGCGGCGTGCAGGGTCTTTAGTTGTAGCATGTGGGATCTAGTTCCCCGACCAGTGATCAAACCCGGGCGCCCTGCATTGGGAGCACAGAGTCTTAACCACAGGACCACCAGGGAAGTCCTAAGGGCTTTTTATGTGTTTGTTTTTTTACTAATTAATAGTAAAGTTATTTTTTAAATTTATTTTATTTATTTTTGGCTGTGTTGGGTCTTTGTTGCTGCGCGTGGGCTTTCTCTAGTTGCGGCAGGAGGGGGCTACTCTTCATTGCAATGTGCGGGCTTCTCATTGCGGTGGCTTTTCTTGTCGCAGAGCACGGGCTCTAGGCACGTGGGCTTCAGTAGTTGTGGCTTTTAGGCTCAGTAGTTGTGGTGCACAGGCTTAGTTGCTCTGCAGCATGTGGGATATTCCCAGACCAGGGCTCAAACCCGTGTCCCCTGTATTGGCAGGCAGATTCTTAACCACTGCACCACCAGGGAAGCCCCAGGACTTTTTAAAATAAGACAAATGTATGTAGAGCACTTAGCATCCAGTGCCTGACATAGAGCAAAACACTCAGAATGGTTTTATCATCAGTGTGAAAGTTATTTTTTCTCCTATAACCCACAAACTCATGAACTATTAGAAAAGAAAATGTCCCCAAAGACATCTCATCCAGGGTTTTTAAGCCTGTTAAGCTACAGAGACCTCTTTTAAGGCAGACCTTTCACAGAAAGGCAATGCATAATCGGATGGGGGAGAGGAGTGGCTTTGTTTGAAGTGAGGGAGGGGAACCCAGAATCCTGCCCAGTAGGCTTCCCCACCCCAGCCACAAACCACCCTCAAACAGTGGTCCCTCCACAGGGTGTTGCAGAACACGGCTTTGAGAATCACCATTCTATTCCAGGTGATAAGGAAACAGATAGGAAACTGAGGCTCAGAAAGGAAAGGAAACTGAGGCTCAGAAAGGTACAGAGATCTGCCTAAGTTTCAGTGACAGGGAGGGATTCCTGCTTCCCAAGCTAATGCACTTCCCAACTGGAATGACACACCCTCCTTCCCGTCCACCTGCTTGAGAATAAACCCTCTTTTGGCCCCTCCCTGACTGGGGTGAGGAGTAGCCCCACTAGCATTGCCCCAGAGCCCCAGGGTATAGCCAGGGTTCTCAGTTGCAAAGTGAAAAAAAAAAAAAAAAAAAAAACCAAAAAACTCAGGCTAACAGAAACAGAAAAGGAATTTATTAAAAGGGTATTGGGGAGCTCCCAGAACTGATGGGAAGGCTGGACAGCCAGGCTCAGAGAATTGAAATGACGGGATCAGGGACTTGGGTGTTGCTAGGACTCTTTTTCCTCAGTCCTTGTCTTTCATTCTCTGTGTGTGAGCTTTTCTCCTCAAGACTGGACACTTGGCTGCAGCAGCTCTCAGCACTCAACAACTCTCAGCTGCTCCACTAGTGAGACAGAGGCTTTCTGCTTCTAGTCTTGACAGAACTTTAAGCCTTCCTTAAGGGAAGGACTTAGATTGGTCCAACATGAGTAGGGGCTCATCCCTAGACCAGTTATCCATGGGTGCAGGGCCAGGTACTGTGACCAGCCCACCTTGAGCCAGGTGCCTACTCTTTAACCAATCATTGTGACTAGAGAGGTTGGGTGAATAAGTAGACGGCAGTGCCTGTTGGAACCATATGGTCAGAGAATTTCTCTCCTCCAAGAAGCCTATCTTATCTCCCTTGCCACACACATTTGCAATTAGCTAAGTATAAGTGAAATGCTTCACTCTCCAAGATTTGTTGCCCTTGGTTTATAACTATTAAAGCATGCATCCAGCTCAACTAGAGCATGGA
Source organism: Hyperoodon ampullatus (assembly GCF_949752795.1). Taxonomy (NCBI): domain Eukaryota; kingdom Metazoa; phylum Chordata; class Mammalia; order Artiodactyla; family Ziphiidae; genus Hyperoodon; species Hyperoodon ampullatus. The sequence continues at coordinate 63,868,848 of NC_136927.1, read as the reverse complement.
AGCCTGTCTTGTCCACTTTTGTAGCCTTCCAGCACAGTCAAACAAGAAGGCCCCATGAGTGCTCTCAGGTTAGACTGGATTGAGCTGACCTTTGGAGACATTTAGTCCAACTTGCCCATTTTACAGATAGAGAAGTAAGCCTAGAGAGGGGAACTCACACGTCACATATGCTGAAAGCAGGAGAGTTGCAGAACTAGAGCTAGAGCCTTCTCAACTTCTACTCCAGGGCAGGTTAAATTCTGTGTTTAACATTTGGATGCACCTGTTGGCAAGTCTTAGGAGCCTGGAGCTCCCAAGTGTTCAGTCATTGGTGACATCAGAGGCAGAAATCCAATGATCAGGGCTTAGTTCCAACCCCAAACCTGTCTATTACTGGACAAGCTCCTGAAGCTAAGCCCCAAATTGCACCTCTGTAAAGTGGCCATAAGTTATGTTTACCTTGACAGTTGCTGGGAAGACTAGAAATAATGTGTATAGTATCCCGTGACACATAGAAGTTCCTCAAGAAATGGTAATGTCTTCTAATGATTGTTATTGATGATAAAGAAGATGAAAAACAAGAGCCCTGACTTCTCAAAGGGAAGAGAATCATTCCTGAGGTTGCTCTCTTGGAAAACATGAATCCATATCTTCTCTATCCCAAACAAATTCCCTTTGGGAGGGAACAAAGGAAATCCCTTTGTTAGGAAGGAAGGAAGGAAGAGAAGGAAGAAGAGTTGGCAGACTGCGATTGTCTCTGCCTCTCTATGAACCTTGCTCTGCTTCCCCTACCCCAGACTGCTCCACCCCACTGCCATGCTGAATTCAGGTCACACTCACACTAGTGTGAGACCACCAGCTTTGTGGAAGGATTAGGGGATCCCCATGATAGTAGATAGCAGGCTTGGAGCACCTGCTCCTGGCATTCTAGGTTATGGGGGAAGCTCTCATAGGTCAATGCAAGGCTGTGTGTGTCACGTTTCTCACCGGCTCAGCCCTCAGAGCCTTGTCTCTCCTCTCTACCTTACTACTAAGTCTCCAAATTAGTTTTTTTTTAATCAAACAATAGACAGGCTGGCATCTTTAAAGTATGGGCTTCATTAAGTAGGGAGAAAATCATTCCACACCTTCCCTCCCAATGCCTCCCTCACCAGGGGCTTCCAGTCTCCTAACGAGAGGGGACACCTCCCCCCACTTCCCAGGGAACTTTGCTCCACCCCCCACCCCCACCCATTGCATCATAAGAATCAACACCAAGATCAGATGCTGCAGCATTAATTGAAATTGACATTAAGGGCTCGCTTGCTCAAGCAGAAGCACATGAGAAGAAATATAAACAAGGAAAGCTTTGCGTCTGTGGCATCTGTTCTAATGAGAAAAACCATCTCTAGAGCATCTTATTCAAAAAGGATTGAGTGCCAGGGAAATAACAGATACGCAAGGCCTTCCACCCCCTCCCCACCCCCAATATTCAGAAGAATCACATACACTTCCTGAGATTTTTCAATCTATCTTGCTGCTGTCCTGGCCTCCCAGATGCATTTCTGCAATTCTCCAGCACATTCCCCTTTATGTTCTCCATCTGCTTCTCCAAATCCACTTCTCCATATTTTAACAGTTCTCAGTCAGATTTTTTTTTGCTGTTGTACCTCAAGAGTTCTTGACCATGTGGCCCAAAAACTTAGCTTTGGATCCAATCAGGAGACCCTAAGACTAAAAGAGTCCTAGCTGGAATAGAGAGGAAGATGCACAATTATGCACGTTTCTGCATAAAGACATAAAATTGTTATTCAAATTGTGCTCTAAGTGATACATCATGTTTTTAAAGGGTGTTAATGGGTGGTTGTCGGTTACAGATACTGTTTTTGCCTGCACAGTATCATGTCCCCCTCTTATTGACATCACTTCCTGACTTTCCTATGAACCTCCACTCCCATTCTTGGTCCAGCCCATAAAGAGTGTGGATGCCAAAGTTAGACTGCCTGAGTTTGAATCCTAGCTCTGCCTTTTACTAGCTGTGTGAACCAGGGCAAGTTCCTTAACCTCTCTATACCTCATATAAGTAATATGGGGAATTGTCAAAGTTAGTAGAAGGAAAGAAATCATAAAGACCAGAGCAGAAATAAATGAAATAGAAACAAAGAAAACAATAGCAAAGAGCAATAAAACTAAAAGCTGGTTCTTTGAGAAGATAAACAAAATTGGTAAACCTTTAGCCAGACTCATCAAGAAAAAGAGGGAGAGGACTCAAATCAATAAAATTAGAAATGAAAAAGGAGAAGTTACAACGGACACTGAAGAAATACAAAGCATCCTAAGAGACGACTACAAGCAACTCTATGCTAATAAAATGGACAACCTGGAAGAAATGAACAAATTCTTAGAAAGGTATAACCTTCCAAGACTGAACCAGGAAGAAACAGAAAATATGAAGAGACCAATCACAAGTAATGAAATTGAAACTGTGATTAAAAATCTTCCAACAAACAAAAGCCCAGGACCAGACGGCTTCACAGGTGAATCCTATAAAACATTTAGAGAAGAGCTAACACCCATCCTTCTCAAACTCTTCCAAAAAATTGCAGAAGAAGAAACACTCCCAAACTCATTCTATGAGGCCACCATCACCCCGATACCAAAACCAGACAAAGATACTACAAAAAAAAGAAAATTACAGACCAATATCTTTGATGAATATAGATGCAAAAATCCTCAACAAAATACTAGCAAACAGAATCCAACAACACATTAAAAGGGTCATACACCATGATCAAGTGGAATTTATCCCAGGGATGCAAGGATTCTTCAGTATATGCAAGTCAATCAATGTGATACACCATATTAACAAACCAAAGAATAAAAACCATATGATCATCTCAATAGATGCTGAAAAAGCTTTTGACAAAATTCAACACCCATTTATGATAAAAACTCTCCAGAAAGTGGGCATAGAGGGAACCTACCTCAACATAATAAAGGCCATATATGACAAACCCACAGCAAACATCATTCTTAATGGTGAAACACTGAAAGCACTTCCTCTAAGGTCAGGAACAAGACAAGGATGTCCACCTCGCCACTATTAGTCAACATAGTTTTGGAAGTCCTAGCCACAGTAATCAGAGAAGAAAAAGAAATAAAGGGAATACAAATTTGAAAAGAAGAAGTAAAACTGTCACTGTTTGCAGATGACATGATACTATACATAGAGAATCCTAAAAATGCCACCAGAAAACTACTAGAGCAATCAATGAATTTGGTAAAGTTGCACGATACAAAATTAATGCACAGAAATCTCTTGCATTCCTATACACTAACAACAAAAGATCAGAAAGAGAAATTAAGGAAACAATCCCATTCACCATTGCAACAAAAAGAATAAAACACCTAGGAATAAACCTCCCTAAGGAGGTAAAAGACCTGTACTCAGAAAACTATAAGACACTGATGAAAGAAGTCAAAGATGATAGAAACAGATGGAGAGACATACCATGTTCTTGGATTGGAAGAATCAATATTGTGAAAATGACTATAATACCCAAAGCAATCTACAGATTCAATTCAATCCCTATCATATTACCAGTGGCATTTTTTACAGAACTAGAACAAAAAATCTTAAAATTTGTATGGAGACACAAAAGACCCTGAATAGCCAAAGTAGTCTTGAGGGAAAAAAACAGAGCTGAAGGAATCAGACTCCCTGACTTCAGACTATACTACAAAGCTACAGTAATCAAGACAATAATGGTACTGGCACAAAAACAGAAATATAGATCAATGGAACAGGATAGAAAGCCCAGATATAAACCCACGCACCTATGATCAACTAATCTATGACAAAGGAGGCAAGGATATACAATGGAGAAAAGACAGTCTCTTCAATAAGTGGTGCTGGGAAAACTGGACAGCTACATGTAAAAGAATGAAATTAGAACACTCCCTAACACCATACACAAAAATAAAATCAAAATGGATTAGAGACATAATGTAAGACCAGACACTATAAAACTCTTAGAGGAAAACATAGGAAGAACACTCTTTGACATAAATCACAGCAAGATCCTTTTTGATCCACCTCCTAGAGTAATGGAAATAAAAACAAAAATAAACAAATGGGACCTAATGAATCTTGAAAGCTTTTGCAAAGCAAAGAAAACTACAAACAAGACAAAAAGAAAACCATCAGAATGGGAGAAAATATTTGCAAACAAATCAATGGACAAAGGATTAATCTCCAAAATATATAAACAGCTCATGCAGCTCAGTATTAAAAAAATAAACAACCCAATCAAAAAATGGGCAGAAGACCTAAATAGACATTTCTCCAAAGAAGACATACAGATGGCCAAGAAGCACATGAAAAGCTGCTCAACATCACTAATTATTAGAGACATGCAAATCAAAACTACAATGAGGTATCACCTCACACCAGTTAGAATGGCCATCAGAAAATCTACAAACAACAAATGCTGGAGAGGGTGTGGAGAAAAGGGAACCCTCTTGCACTGTTGGTGGGAATGTAAATTGATACAGCCACTATGGAGAACACTATGGAGGTTCCTTAGACAACTAAAAATAGAATTACCATATGACCCAGTAATCCCAATACTGGGCATATACCCAGAGAAAACCATAATTCAAAAGGACACATGCACCCCAATGTTCGTTGCAGCACTATTTACAATAGCCAGGTCATGGAAGCAACCTAAATGCCCATCGACAGACGAATGGATAAAGAAGATGTGGTACATATATACAATGGAATATTTCTCAGCCAAAAAAAGGAACGAAATTGGGTCATCTGTAGAGACATGGATGGATCTAGAGACTGTCTAGAGTGAAGTATGTCAGAAAGAGAAAAACAAATATCATATATTAACGCATATATGTGGAACCTAGAAAAATGGTACAGATGAACTGGTTTGCAGGGCAGAAATAGAGACACAGATGTAGAGAACAAATGTATGGACACCAAGAGGGGAAAGTGGTGTGGGGTGGGGGTGGTGCTGTGATGAATTGGGAGATTGGGATTGACATATATACACTAATATGTATAAAACAGATAACTAATAAGAACGTGCTGTATAAAAAAATAAAATAAAACTCAAAAAAAAAGGATTGTGGGGAATTGCGTGGAGGATTATATGAGTTAATTTACATAAGGTGTGGCTGGTGCACAGCAAACACTCACTAAATCTCATCTGTTATCACTATTCCTATTTAGTTCAGAATGGGCTGCCCCATTGCCCCTAGCTCTGGTGATAGCACTTGACTCAGTCCTGGCCAATCAGGACATTCCCCACACCTCACTATGGAAGGCAGCCAATCAATCATTTGGACTGGGGGACTTGCCTGGTGGCGCAGTTGTTAAGACTCTGCACTTCCAATGCAGGGGGCCCAGGTTCAATCCCTGGTCAGGGAGCTAGATCCCACATGCATGCCTCAACTAAGAGTTCACATGCCACAACTAAGGAGCCCACCTGCTGCAACTAAGACCCAGTGCAACCACATAAATAAAAAATAATAATAAAAGAGCTAGAAAATGCATGGAATAATTATTTCTTTGAAAAAAAAATCATTTGGATTGGCACCATGGGTTGAAACCTAATCTGTTTTCTGAAAACCTGGTCTTGCCAGTCCAAAGCTGTAAAGCAAAAGGTAGCATCAGGTTCTGGGCTGGTTCATCAGGAGAGAGAATTCTGAGTAGGGAGACTCAGGGACTATCAAATGTCATTCTGCAGGCGAGGTGCACTGTCTCTACTCTAGCCATTGGTCAGATACCATGAAAATACTTGTGTTATACCATTATTTTGGTGGACCCCAATGAACCACGCTTCACATTAGCCATGCTCGTTTTGTTTGTTTTTTTTTTTGGCCGCGTTGGGTCTTCATCGTGGTGCGCGGGCTTCTCATTGCGGTGGCTTCTCTTTGTTGTGGAGCCCAGGCTCTAGGCACGTGCACTTCAGTAGTTGTGGCTCAGGGGCTCTAGAGCACAGGCTCAGTAGTTGTGGTGCATGGGCTTAGCTGCTCAGCGGCATGTGGGATCTTCCCAGACCAGGGCTCAAAGCTGTATCCCCTGCATTGGCAGGTGGATTCTTAACCACTGCACCACCAGGGAAGTCCCTAGCCATGCTCTTATGTAATCTCCTCTTGGGCTTGGCCATGTGACACACTTTGGCCAATAGGACATCAGCAAGCATGATGCAAGCAGAGACAATAAATGCTTGCATGCTGGCTTGTCCTCTTGGAATGCTCGTTCTTGGGAGCCCTGAACAACCATCTACGAAGTGTGGCTGGAGAGACCACATGGAGAGAATCAGAATCCCAGCCATCAACCTACCTGCCAGCTGAATGCAACCACAAGAGTGATCACCAGCAATATCAGTAGAAAAACCACTCACCTAAGCCCAGCACAGATTGTACAATCACAAGCAAATTAAATGGTTGTTTTAAACCATTAAGTTTTGGGGTGCTTTTTAACTTAGCAATAGACAATCAAAACAGCAATCATGGGAATTCCTTGGAAGTCCAGTGGTTAGGACTCCACGCTTTCACTGCTGAGGGCGAGGGCTCGATCCCTGGTCCGGAACTAGGATCCCGCAAGACGCGGGGCGTAGCCAACAAAACAAAACAAAACAGCAATCATGTTTAATAAACTTTCCTAGCTCCACAGAGTTCTCAAAGCCTTCCTACATCTAAGAGAGTGTGATTCTTGTTCCCCTGTTGGGAAAGCTGAAGCCCAAGGAGGAAAGCGACAGCCCCAGCCAAGCAGAGGCAGAGTTGCCACGCTCACCCGCTTCGTAATCAGCTCCTTCTACAGCATTTCCCACTGCGCATGAAAAAAGCTTATAAACAGCAGCGGAAGGAAGTGTTGTATAGAAGGAGCATTGGCCTGGGAGTCACAGTGGCCCAGTTTGAAGTTGGCCATTGCTTTGCTGTATGAGCTTAGACAGCTCGAACTGCTTCTGCTTTCCCCTCTGAGCCTCAGTCTTTCCAATGGTTCAGTGAGGGAGAAACAAACTCAAAAGTTCACAGGACCTGGGAGATAACAGACGAGGGAAGCAGGTGGAGGGTGTGGGGGGGAGCTGTGTTAGTGGGTGAGCACATGCCCATCTAAGGGAGGTAGTGGCTACCCAGCTCCAGCTGGGCCCAGCATGGCCAGATAGCCTGGTTATGTTTTCCTTAGAGAGATAGGAAATAGAGGTTATGAAGCAAAGTTTTCCAACGTTAAAATATTATGAATTCAATTGAATTTTTTAAAATATTGTGTAGGACCAAAAATTACATCCATTTAGCCTTCAGGCTGCTGTTTTGAAACCTTTTGACCACATAATTTCAAAATGTCCTTCCAGAGTTTACACTGGCATCAAAGAAGTATTCCTACCTATCCTCCTCTGCCCTACACACACAGAGCAGCTCCTTCTATCCCACTCAGGTCATAGAACCTGAGTAACAGGGAAATCTTGGGTGTGGCCACCATCTTTCTCTCCATGGACTCCAGCCCTCTCACCCTTCTTACTATAGGGAAAGGGGTGCAGAGATCTAGCCTCAAATGCCTAAAGTTGACAGGGCCTCATGGAGGGCCAAAAGTGGAAGGGAAGTAACACCTATTAAGCCTCTACTTTGTGTCAGGCATTGTGGTAGACTCGTTATAGCATCACCTAGTGGTGAAGAGCCCAGGCCCTCCAGTCATACACACCTGGGTTTGAATCCTGGCTCTGACACTTGTAAGCTATGTACCCTTGGGCTTGTCCCTCTCCTGGCCTCAGTTTACTCATCTGTAAAACAGAAATCATAATGTTTCCAGTTTCTCAAGGCTTTGGTGGGGATTAAATAAGAAACTGTATATTTGGCAGATATTGTGAATTGGCTACCCCCAAATTCTTTACAACCTCCCTTGCCATGAAGGCTGACTTGGTGTTCTAGGCTTCCTAGCAGGTAGGGTTGCACGAACAACCCAGATGACAGAGTTTTGGCCAATGATATGCAAGTGGAAGTTGCTTGGTGTTACTTACCAGAAAAGTTTTTTTATATTTATTTATTTTTATTTATTTATTCATTTGGCTGCCTCGGGTCTTAGCTGCAGCATGCAGGATCTAGTTCCCTGACCAGGGATCAAACCCGGGGGCCCCTGCATTGGGAGCGTGGAGTCTTAGCCACTGGACTGCCAAGGAAGTCCCAGAAAAGTTTTTTTAAAAAGACAGGCTCAACTGACATTCTTCAGCCTTTTGCGCTTCCCCTCATGTTCTGCCTGGAACAGAGACGTGATGGACAGAGGAACAGCAGCCATCTTGAAATCTTGGGAACAGAGGTTGACTTGATAAGAATGTTAAAGCAGAAAGATGGAAAGAGCCTGGATTCCTCCAGACTTCTTATGTTAGATAAATAAAGCTCCATAAAATGTATGTGCCACAGTTACTTTTCATCTATGCTACTTGCTGTCAAGCACATTTCTGACTCACACAGTATAATACCTGGTTCACTGCAATAGTCAATAAATATTAGCTATTGTTATTTTGCCTATGTTACTTTTCATAATCATAACCATGGGTGGATATGCTGCGGGTGTTATCACCCTCAGTTTAGAAGTGGAGAAATTCAAACTTCTTCCCAGAATGGGTTGTAAAATTTCAGCGAGATGGGTAGCCATAATAACAGCAAACATTTATCCTTGCTCACTATGTTGCTGGCACAGTTCTAAGTACTTCACATATATAAACTCAGTTAGTTCTTACAGCAAACCTGGAGGAAAACACTTTTATTCCCACATGATAGATGAGGAAACAGAGTCAGAGAGGTTAAGAGATTTGCAAGGTCATATAGCTAGCCAGCACTAGATTCAGGATTTGAACTCTGCAGTCTTAAGACAGTGTCTGGCATCTGTGTGTCTGTGTGTGTTTAATTAGAAAAAAAGAGTGCAGCTCATAGATGTTAAGTGACTTGTCTAAAGCCATACAGCCAGAAAGAGGTGGCTGAACCCAGGATTTGGACCCAAGTCTGGCTGACTCCAGACCCACATCATTAAGGGAATCCCTGTGGGTGAAGAAGTGTGTGGCCTGCCATGTTGGGTTTTTTTGTTTTTCTTACTGGAATTTTTATTTCTTTTTTTCTTTGAATTTTTGAATTTTATTTTATTTATTTTTTATACAGAAGTTTCTTATTAGTTATCTATTTTATACATATTAGTGTATACATGTCAATCCCGATCTCCCAATTCATCACACCACCACCCCTCCCGCCACTTTCCCCCCTTGGTGTCCATACGTTTGTTCTCTACTGGCCTGCCATGTTGAAGAGTCACATATGTTTTCACTATGCGGCAAGGCTTTGCAGAAGGAAAAGCCTAAAGCCATCCTCAAGGCTGCTGCCCTATCCAGATGAAGAATCTGAGGCTCAGAGACGGAACACAACTCACCCAAGTTCGTCCAGCTAAGAGGGCAGTGATGGGCCAGGAATCCAGCTCTACTCCATGACTGTGGGGACGAAGGGGTCTGAGGAGATCTGTTCATCCCTGATCGCAATGAGCCTTGGAGACAGAAATGTAGCGGCAGCAAGGGACAACCCAGACATTACTTGTATTAATTAAGAGAGCATTAAATTGAAGGGACACACGCAGGCCATCAGTTACCAGCCTGTGCTCTGACGGCCTCGCCATTCGCTATGAGTCCAGCTGGGCTTGTGTGGGGTGCAGAGAGCTGCCCCTCACACCCTGGCTCTCTACTAAAGTGCTTAATTGTCTGAGAAAAAATACCAGCACTCCTGCCCAGCTCTGGGTGAAGTTGCAATAAACTAATTGAAATTAAGTGGCTTGGATCTCAGAAGGGAAGGGGCCACCGGTAGGGAAATATAGAGCACACATTCATTCAACTAATATATGTTCAGCATCTTATGTGCCAGGCACAGTGCTATGAGCTATGAATATGGCAACAATCAAAGTGGGTAAAGGCCCCGTCCTCATGGAGATCATATTTGTGGGAGGATTGAAATCTACCCTCTACAACTCATAGATGCAAAAAAAGTATAGGTTCTTTACTTTTTATAAGTGACAGGTTTTTTTTCTTGTGCCTCCCCTATCTATTATTGAGAGAGAAAAATATAAACCTGATTATTAACAGTAACTTAGTCTCTTCCAGTTTAAAACCATCTCACATAAGTTATCTTTTGAGTAAAATGTTCATCTTTCTGTGCCTTCACCCCTTCCTCTACTCAAGATGGTGTCTGGGTGTTGGCCAATCCACATATGGATCCTTGTGCTGTCTTTGGACTGTTACCTAAGAGGCCAGGGGACAGCACATGGACCTATATGTGGACCACCCTCCTCTCCCCCCTGATTCAGTGGTAGGGCGGGAAACCCCAGGATATCTTGGTTTAGAGGAAGGAAAACCCATTTGTAGCCAACTGCCAGAGCCCCGCCCATATCTCCTCAGCACCCCACCCATGCTCCAAGGATGATTACTGCAGCTGTGACCCAAAAGACCTGGCCACAGGAGCATGGTTGGCCTGTGCACTGGACAAGGCAGAAGTACTAGTGATGTAATGCCCACAAAAATACCCTTAAACCAATGACCAATGGGGAGTTGATGGCTGTACCATCATCCTCACCCATTGTATGGAATAACTCTGAAGGGTGTTCTTAATTGCCTCCCAGAGTTCCCCAGTGGGATTAGGCTTCAGTTGCCCACAGTGGTAAATTATCTGATCACACATGATTTATTCACAGGCTTTCCTTCTCTGCCTCCCTCCCCACTCCACTATCAGTATTTCCTGGGATCATCCCCCAAATAAACTAGTTGGTCTCAAATTCTGGACCCAAGGGCTGCATCTGAGGGAACCCTAAGACATCATCCATTTAATATTTTTTAAATGTCGTATCCATTATATATTTTATTGGGGGGATGATAGATAATAAACAAATATAGTAGAAGTTCTTTTATCTCATGTTATCAAAACAGATATTTGATCAGTGCATCAAAAGTATTAGTTCAAATGTGGATTAATCATAACATATGATGCATACATACCTTAAACATTTTAGTCTAATTAAAAAAAAGTAAATGTATAGTTAAGTGCCAATCTTTTGACAAAGGGCTAATCTTCAGAATATTCTGCATTGCTCACTAAGCCTTCTGGGTAAGTGGAGATATGCTTGGGGAGAGCCTGAAGAAGAGGCAAGGGGATGACAGAAGGGAACCGATCAGTGAGAGCCAGCTCTAGAACTCAAGGCTTTGAGTCCCAAGGCTTGTAAGACCAAGGCTTGTCAAGGTTGGAATGCCAACCTTGTCAAGGTTGGAATGGAGTCAAAATTGCAGTGAAGCCGCTGGTTGTCAGCCCTTCCAGGGGCCCAGGGACAGTAGGTGATCATGTTTCCCAGCAACACTGCTCCAAAGACATGGGCAACTGCTGTCCAGTTTCACATCCCAGGCCAGCTACCCTGGAGGAACTGAACCTGACCTACCCACTGACCCACAGAGACAAAACCCAGAGGGCCCCCAAAGACAGCGTGAGAAGGAGCTGCCTCCTGGGATAGTGTGTTGCTTTATGGCAAGGTCACAGGGCATCTATGTAGGAGGTTCTTCCAGATTGCCCCACCCCCAGCCATTATACAGTTGGGCCTTCTAAGGAGCAGATTGGAGAAAGGGCTTAGAACCAACTTTATAATTCTCATAAGGAGCACTGCACTTCATACAAATTAAAGTGGTTTCATGGTTCCTAATGATTTTCCCAATGACCATGCTAGTGTTCCCCATTTTTATTCTGGAAATGGAGTCATGAGCCAGGCCAGTTAGAGACATCTGGAATTTTTCACACCAGAGCTGGGGAAATGTTCTCTATCCTCCAGGAGTTGCTAAAGCTGAAAGGCTATGATTCTGGAGTTGCCAGAGGCCACATTTCCCTCCGTGTAGAGAATGACCATCTGTGAAAGGCAGGAATGACTCCAACAAGCAAGAGAGAAGAGAGAGAGAAAAGCTTGACAGCATTTTAGACTGGATGTCTAAATCCACTCTGTACGATCCATGGTTTGGTTATGTGAGTCAATAAATCCCCTTTTCGTGCTCAAAGTAGTTAGAGTTGGGTTTCTATCACTTCGAGCAAAGAATCTTTGACTAATACAGATATCCTCAGCAATGGAAAAGATGAGGAGCTTTCAAAGGGCCTCCCAGGCAACAGATGTTCACAGGCAGGGGCTGGAGAGAGAGGAAGAGGAACACAGAGATGACTGCATATAGGAAATACCTTCCGGGGACTCCTAGGAATACATATACCCCTGCTTAATTCTTCTTTTCGCACACACACACACACACACACACACACACACACACACACACCAGGGATAAAGGGGAAAAAGACCTTGAGGAAAATATATTGTTATAACACAACACTCTGAGTCAGATACTTACTATTTAACCTCCTTGTAAAGCCCAGACCCTCGGTGTATTCTCTTTCACTATATAAGGCAGCAAAGAAAATATACACTTTAGCTATTATTCTGACTCTCATTCTCTCTCTCTTTCCTGAATCATTTCTAAATTAATTTATTACCTTTTATAACCTTATATAACCATAAAAACTAGAACAGATCCATTCTTTATGAGGAATTGCACAGTTTGTATCTCCTCTCAAACAGAAGGCCTCATGTGCATGTAAAAGCTTGAACATAAAGCACTGAGGTTATTTGTCAATCCAAGAGCAGGCCCCAGCCTGGTGGGCAGAGGAGGGAGCTTAGAGAAATAAACTTGGAATCAATGTTTTATTTCCCTTTCATTATTGGAAAGAAATGTTAGTTAATTGAGAAAAATGAGTGTAAGTTTTTCTAAAGCCCTGTTCTGGGAGGTGGGGAAGGAGTTCATTGTATGAATAGTCATCATTTGAGGGTTAATTGTTCTTTAATACTTTGGGATTGAAGGGAAATTATGGAGGAGGGCTTGAGGGCTTGAGGTCCTATATGAGTAAAAAATGCTGAGAAGAGACACCACGGGCTTTTGATAGATGATAGATTAGGCTGTTGTCAGGAGTATCTCCGTCCCTCCCCTCTACCTCTGTGGATGGAGTATACTTCCTCACCCCTTGACTCTGGGCTTGGCCATGTGACTTGCTTTGGCCAATGGGCTTGAAATATGCTTGTGCAGTTGGGCACCCTCTCTTGCCATTCAGCCATCATCAGGAGAGAAATAAGTTCTGGTTAGCCCGCTGGTTCTAGGAGGAGAATGAGAGATACATGCAGCAGAACCACCCAGCTACCAGGAAACTCATAACCCAAAGCTAAATGCTGTTGTATCCCACCTAGAGTTTCAGGTTGATTGTTATGTGGCATTACTAGAGCAATAGCTAATTGATAGAACACATTAATGTGATTTCCCTTGAACAGGCAAACTAGTGAAGACTGGCAACATTTGGGTTGTTTTACTAATAAAAGTTAAATTCCTGATGTGAGCAAATCTTTTACCTTTTATTATTACTGGTTTAAGTGGAATCAGGAGTTGGGGAGAGAATGGTGGAGTTTTAGCTCTGGGACCTCACAGCACAATTAAACTTATCTGATCCAGGGCATGGAGTTTGTGGTCAGCATATCCATGGATGTGGTTTGTTGGGAGAGGCAATCCACCTCTCCCAACAAACCGTGGGCCCTAAGTTTCCATGCACATTCTTGCTGGATATGCCAAGAATGCAAGGCCCTGACTGCCTTCTACTCAGGCCATTTCTCAGGACTGTGTTTGTAGCAAGCAACCTTAACGGATGAAGTAATGTCTTCCCCAGACAAAGAGCTGACTAGTTACTGCTCAGTGTAGAAGCAGTAGATTCTCCAAACTCAGTATTCTTCTCCTACGACACAACTCACTGTGTGTGCAGGCCCACCTGTATCACCTCCTTGGGACTTGGGAGACATGGGAAATCAGAGTATGCCTGACAATCTGGCTACTCTTTCTCTGTAAGTAATACAGTCCCTGGCTCTGCCCCAGAACTCCGTCTTCTGCTAGCACCCATGAAGCGGTCTAGCTTCTCAGCTTGTAAGCAGGGTAAACTCTCAGACCCCTCACAGCTCCTGACATAAGTCATCTCTCATGAATGTTAGTTGTCCCAATGCACTACACAGGGATGAAGTCTGTGAACTCCTTTATATTTAAACCAAAAAATAGATTAACATAAAAATAGAAGTAAACAAGCCTAAAAGTATGTATAATTTAGGCTGGGATTATTCAAAGGCTGGGCTCAGTAAGGACTTGACCACAGCACCTACACATGGCTCCTCTATGTTGCTTGGGCTTCCTTATAGCATGGCAGATTCAGGGTAGTCAAACTTCTTACACAGTGGCTCAGGGCTCCAAGAGCAACCCCTAGGAGAGGTCATTAGGATGGGTCCTAATCCAATATGACTGTTGTCCTTATAAGAAGAGAAGATTAGGACACATGCTCACACAGAGGAGAGACCATGTGAAGACACAGGGAGAAGACGGCCACCTATAAGCCAAGGAGAGAATCCTCAGAAGAAATTAATCCTTTCAACACCTTGATTTCATACTTCTAGGCTCCAGAATTATGAGAAAATAAATTTCTGTTGTTTAAACCACCTAGTTTGTGGTTCTTTGTTGTGGCAGCCCTAGCAAGCTAATACAGGGGTCTAGAGCTAAGCAAAGAGTTCTTAGATGTGACACTAACAGCATGATCCATTAAAGGTAAAATTGATAAATTGGACTTATTAAAAACTTTTGCTCTGTTCCTTTTAACAATAGAGGATAAAGGGACAAGCTACAGGCTGGGAGAAACTTGTTGCAATCCACATATCTGACAAGGGATTATCTAGAATATATAAATAATCTCAATACACAACAGTAAAAAGAAAAAAAAATCCAATTAGAAAATGGGCAAAAGTCATGAATAGACTTTTCACCAAAGAAGAGAAACAGAAGGCAAATAAGCACACAAAAGATGTTTAATATTATTAGCCATAAGGAACTGTAACTCAAAACCATAATGAGATAATACTACAGGCCTATCAGAATAGCTAAAATGAAAAATAGTGACAATGGCAAATGCTGGTGAGGATGCAGAGAAACCGGATCATTCCTACATTGTTGGTGGAAATGTAAAATGGTACAGCTACTCTGAAAATCATTTTGGTAGTTGCTTATAAAACTAAACATGCAGGGACCTCCCTGGCAGTCCAGTGGTTAAGACTTCACCTTCCATTGCGGGTGGTGTGGGTTCGATCCCTGGTCGGGGAAGCTAGGATCCTACAAGCCTCGTGACCAAAAAAACAAAACATAAAACAGAAGCAATACTGTAACAAATTAAATAAAGACTTAAAAAAAAAAAAGGTCCACATCAAAAAAAAAATCTTAAAAAAAAAACAACTAAACATGCAACTATCATACAATCCAAACTGTTTGTAAGAGCCCCAAACTGGAAACAGCCCAGATGACTTTCAATGGGTGAATGATCAAAAGAGCTGTGGTATGTCCATTTCATGGCATACTAGTCAGCGAAGGAACAGACTATTGATACACACATCAACCTGGATGAATCTCCAGGAATTAAGCTGAGTTAAAAGGTCAATCCCGATAGGTTACATACTGTATGATTCCTTTTGTACAGCATTCTTCAAATGACAAAATTATAGATGTGAGGAACAGATTAGTGTTTGCCAGGAGCAAGGGAAGATGAGGAGAAGGAGGTGGTGTGACTGTAAAAGGGCAACACACACGATCATTGTGGAGGTGGAACTGTTCTATATGTTAACTGCGTCAATGTCAATATGCTAGTTGTGATACTTCACCACGGTTTTGCAAGATGTCATCACTTGGGGAAACTGGACAAATGGGACATGGAATCTCTCAGTATTATTTCTTATACTTCCATGTAAATCTATAAATGTTTTATGTTAAAAGAGAGACAGAGAATGGGAAAGCTTTCTTTACTGATGTGAAAAGATCTCACTGTTAAGTGAAAGAAAAAAAAGGCTCAGAAGAGAGTATTTGCATGCATAGAGAAATCTGGAAGGATACACACAGAACTAATTCAAGTGATTCCCTGAGGAATCCCTGAGGGTGGGGAGAGGTGGATGGGGAAGGGGGAGGGTGGAAGAAGTATAGACATTTTGATAATGTTGGCTTGTTTAGCTTTTGAACCATATGAAAAACAAGAAAAACAAACAACAAAAAAGATCCTTCTAGGGACTTCCCTGGTGGTCCAGTGGGTAAGACTCCACACTCCCAATGCAGGGGGCCTGGGTTTGATCCCAGGTTGGGGAACCCGCATGCGTGCTGCAACTAAGAAGCCCGTATGCCTCAACTATGAGCCCACATGCTGCAATGAAGATCCCACGTGTCACAACTAAGACCCAGCGCAGCCAAAATAAATGAATAAATAAATATTTTTAAAAAAAGAAGATTCTTCTAGCTGCTGTGTGGAGAGTGGATTCGAAGGGCCAAGTGTAGAATTGGAGAGACCGGAAAGACTTTGCCCATCTAGAGAACAGCAGAACTCCACATTCTTCAGTGCAGCATAACCTGCCTTCTGAAACAAATCTAACTGTTCACCTCTGCTGAGAAAGCTTTTTCACCCCTAGGATAAAGAACAGCAGCCCAGCATGACATTTAAGACATTTCACAATGTGGTCCCCAGCTGATCTTCCCAGGCTCATCCTCTCTCACCACCCCTTGAATCATGATGTTCTCTTTTATCTGAACACTTGAAGAACTATTACACCTCTGTGCCTTTGCTCATGCTGTTCCTTCTGGCTGGAATGCCCTTCCTGCACACTTCATCCTTACAGTCTCCAACCCCTTAAGACCAAATTCAAGGTTCCCTTCCTTTGGATGCTTTTCTGACCAATACACCTCCTAAAGCCCATACACAATTAATTGCTCTCTGTGGAGGGTTCCCAAGGCACTTTCTCTAACTGCCATTTTATCATTTGTGACATTGGCATACACTCAGGTGTGAGTTTAATTAATTGTTATTACATAATTAATCGAGTGGTCATTTGCTTAATATCCTTCTCCCCCGCTAGACTGCCAATTCCAGGAGGGTAGGGACCATGACTGTTATATAATCTTACTGACTGGGACAGTGTCTAGGATCTTGGAGCTTACAGCTAAGGGGCTCTCTGGAAAGCTTGGGATCTTGAGCCCCCATTCTCTTAAAGGAGCAGCGTTCTGAATGGTGACACCCAGAGCATGTTCTAACTGGCACTGCAAAGGACTGACCATCACTCTCCTTGTTCAGCTCACACAACCCTATTACTGGACCCCTACCAGGCAAGCCACTAATCTCCCTGAGGTTCTAACAGATGTAAGGGGTTAAACCCCGCCAGCAGGGCTGAGTGGGTGGGGGAGCCTAGAGCTCCATGTCCCACACAGTAGCCACTAGCCACAAGTGAATATTTAAACTTAAATTAATTAAAATTAAATTAAATTAAAATTCAGATCCTTAATGAAGCTAGCTCAATAGCCATCTGTGGCTAGTGGCTACTGTTATCGGACACTACAGAATTACAAAACGTTTCCATCATCATAGGAAGGTCTATTGAACGTCACTGGCCTAGAGAATTACCACCACCCTTTTTTTTTTTTGGCCACACAGCTTGCAGGATCTTAGTTCCCTGACCAGGGATTGAACCCAAGGTCATGGCAGTGAAAGCACCGAGTCCTAACCACTGGACTGCCGGGGAACTCCTGAGAATTACCCTTTACTGAGTGCTTCGCACAAAATATAGCAGTCTGTTGAAGCATCTCAGCGTGTGTGCTTAGGGGCCAAACTGTCTGGAGTTGAACCTCAGCTCTGCCAGTCACTAGCTGTGTGGCCTTGAGCAAGTTACTTCACCTCTCTGTGCATTTTCTTCAACTATCAATTGGGAATCAGAATAGTATCTACCTCATGAGGGTGCCATGAAGATTCAATGAGATAATACATGTAAACACTTGGAATATTACTGGCCCACAGTTAATGCTCAGTACTTTGTTGGTTTGTTGTCATTTTTTGTTTTTATCCAAACCTCACAACAATCCTATGAGATAAGTGCTATTATGATTCCCATTTACAGATGGGGAAATTGAAGCTCAAAGAGCTGAAGCAACTTATGCAAATTCACATGGTGAGAAAGTGGCAGAGCTGGCTTTGAACCCCAAAGCCCTTGGTTTTCTAGACTTCTTCCTTTTTGAGGGGTGGGGATGGATCTGCCCCTAGCTCCAGCTGGAACTTGGTCTAGTTCCATAGTTCTCCTTGCCAAGATGAGCTCCTGCCATCCCTTACTAGGAGCTCCAAGCACTTGACTGATGCCCCATCCCCACCAGCGTGAGGCCTCTGCCATCAGCTGGCATCCATCAGAAAGCCTTCTCCTTTCTGCTGCCCTAGATGAGATGCTGGACCCAGAGCACTGTGCAAATGGAACATGAATTCTGCTGACAGGGTTAATAAGCCTCCTAAATCAGCACTTGGACTTTTTGCTTTACATATATTACTCAAGTTACATGTCAGGGATTAATATACATTATAAACCAGATGTGCCGGTTACATATTTCTCTCTGGAACATCTCTTGGGTGCCTCTTGAAACTGCTGCTGGTGTTAATCCCACATTCTTCCCCCCATGCTTGGGCTCTGGTGGGGCCAAGCTGTAAGGAACCAGAGGCTGATTTTTCTCTCTTTGGATCCAGGCCCAGCTGCTTTGGGTTTCACAACCATTTCTGTATCTTTCTGCTGTGCAGGCTGTGGCTTTCAGCCTGTTGTGTCCAGTGCTTAGCCAAGGTCTGGGTACATAGTACCTATACGGAGGAGGTGTCAGAGGCTGCTGATTGCCTACCTGAGGTCTATTTTCTCCTTGTTCCCAATGAACAGAACCCTGATATTGTTTGGGGCTGCAATGTACCAAGCTAAAAATATTCACCTTCCCTATTTCCTTGTGGCTAGGTACAGGTATAAGAGTCAGTTCTGGCCAATGAGATGGAAGAAGAACCATACTGGGGCTTTGTGGGAAATCCTTACATAAGGACCGTCCCTCACTTCTCGATTCCTTTTCTCTCTGCCTGGAAAATAGTCATGATGGTCACAGCTGCAGCCATCTTGCAGCCATGAGGTAACAAGCATGAAAATGAAAGCCTACATGCTAAGATGGAGGTGTAGAAAGATCGAAGGAATCTGGAATCACATGGCTATATCTGAGCCTTTGTACCAGCCCTATTCTGCTTCCACCAGACACATTTTTATATAAGATAAATAAGCCCCCATCTTAAGTTTGCAGTTACTGGGGCTTATCACACTCCTGATACATTTGCCTTCAGTGTCCCTGGCATCCACAGAGAAGCAGCTCTTGGGGAACCTCCTCAGTCCTTGCTTCTCTTCTCTGAAATTAGCTCATCACCACATTCTTGCCCACACCTGCTTCTCAGAAAGTTTTAACCACATTCCCTGCTGGGTGGGCAGTGGACCATGGCCATAGCTGATTGAGTCAGTGATCTAAACCTGACCCAACCAGATTCTCTCCCTGAGAATTTCAACTGGACCCAGAGATTTGCATTCAGAACACACAAAGTGCCATCTACAGCCCATAATCGCCCTGGGAGTGTTTTGTTTGTCCTATCTAGTGTTTTTTTGATATTAGAAACATCAAGCTTCCCATAAAAATCTGGATTCCTGGCTTCTCTTGAAACAGTGGAAAGTTGGGCATCACTGGGCTCACATTCCACATGGCAATAAATGGCTGCTGGTGAGAAGTGGCTGTTCCCTCTAGATAGGCACACAATCTTCCATATTCCATAGTCCCCACCTTGCCCCAGCGTGTTTTTACACACGGCTCCACGTCACTTATTCCTGTTGCTTGCCTGGCTCCTTTTGGAACTGGAGTTTAAGATATCTGCTCTAATTAGTCTCTGTAAGGCCCTTGAATCATGGTGATGATAATAATGCTGCTGGTGAAGATAACAATAGCAACAATTATTGATGGTTTTATGAACCAAGTAGCTTGGTGAGGGCTTTACGTATATTATCTATTTAATCCTCAAAACAAGAAGACTCTACTATGATCATTGTACAGAAGAGGAAAGGGGTGCAGTAACTTGACCAAAGCCTCACAGTTAGTAAGCAATACATCTGGGATTCAAACCCAAGCATTCTGGCCTCAAAGTGGGTGCTTCCCAACCAATAGGCTATACTGTCTTCTCATGAATTAAGACAAAGCCACAGCTGGAGAAGGACGTGGCAGATGCACAGAGAGAGTGAGAGAAACTAAGGTAAGATTGGGAGGCAGAGAGCGGCTGCCATGGCCCCTGGCTGTTTTCTGGTTCCTTGTGAAGCGTGGATGCACTCCACACAAGGAAACCTCAACCAGTTGGAATTCATAAATGCAAGCAACAGAAACTGACTCTGGTAGATTTCAGCAGAAGAGGAATCAGTGAAATAGACACTGGAGAGCTTTCAGCATTGCTGGGAAGGCTGGAGAACCAGAATGGCCACCACGGTGGCAGAAGCACAGGGCTAGTCTGGTAAGGACCCTGCTGCCCCTACCACAGAATGCCAGACCTTTCAGCTTCCCTTTAACCCTGCTAAAGCTTCACATCTGACGCTAGGGACTGCCACTGACCCTACTGCCTGGGCTGCCCCAGAGACAGAATATTGCTGCTTCTGTGGCCACTGTCACCAGATTGGGCTTCCCCATTGTCTCTGTGTCTCTGTGTCTCCTCAATCAAAGTATAGTGTGTACCCCTAAATGCCTAAGCCCAGGTTCCATGCCCAAACCCTAGTTGCAAGGGAGCCTGAGAAAACAAGTAACTGGCACTTCCACATTCTACATCAGGAAGTGAGCTCTACTTCCCACTAAGACTCATATTGGTGGGAAATTCTCCAGACATAAGTATGGGTTTCTGAGTCTGAGCAGCCAAAAGGGACAACTGTGCATGAAGATTTTTAAACTGGCTAGCCCAAGTGATACATCATTCAGGGTTGCATTAGGAAAGAGATGGCACACTCAAATGGAATCAAGGAGAATAAAGAAGAATTTATAACGGTGCAAGAAGGGTTAAGGGAAACTGGTAAAGGATGGGGAAACACCTCAGAGATTGCAACCATTAGAGGGGGCATTGTGACTCCAGGCCTGAAGGGACAAGGAGAGGGGGTGCTTATGGGAATGTGGAAAGAGCTGGAGTTGTAGGAGAGGGTTTTCTAGAATGGTTCCAGTCTGTGTCCCCAGTGAGGAGGGAGCTTGGGAAATAAATAACTTCATTTCTCTTTCCTTCCATCCTCCAGTCTTCTGCAGGTGCCTCCCATTGGGCAAGCCCAACAGGAAGCCAGAGAGTAAAGGATCCAGCTGACATAGTCCATAGAGGTGAGCTGCTGGGGCACAGCATGCCTCGGTGGGGAGGGTGAAGGCTAGATCTGGAGAGTAAAGAGAATAGCCAAAAACGCATGGTGTGATCTTGGTTCTATCACTTAATCACTTTGAACTGTTT
Source organism: Hyperoodon ampullatus (assembly GCF_949752795.1). NCBI lineage: Eukaryota > Metazoa > Chordata > Mammalia > Artiodactyla > Ziphiidae > Hyperoodon > Hyperoodon ampullatus. The sequence continues at coordinate 63,847,431 of NC_136927.1, read as the reverse complement.
TCTCCACTTTAAATTGAGAGGCCCTGACATTCTGTGGGTCTCTCAGGCCTTGCTGCTGACCACTCTGTAATTTCTTCCTTTTTGGCCTGTCCTGTAAGTTTGCTGCTATGTCAACCTCCATATAAAAGTCAACGCCTTTTTTTTTTTTTTGCGGTACGCGGGCCTCTCACTGATGTGGCCTCTCCCATTACGGAGCACAGGCTCCGGACGCGCAGGCCTAGCGGCCATGGCTCACGGGCCTATCGGCTCTGCGGCATGTGGGATCTTCCCGGACCGAGGCACGAACCCATGTCCCCTACATCGGCAGGCGGACTCTCAACCACTACACCACCAGGGAAGCCCTCAATGCCTTTTGTTTCCAAAAAGCAGAGACTTTCCTATGTGGTCACAGGGATTCACAGGGATTCTCCTTTGCTGCAGGTGGAAACAATTCTCCATCCAACTCCCCAAATCCTAACTTGGTGACTCCTCTGGAATTTTTCCATACGGAACAACTTGCCCTGCGAAGGCATAAAATATCTGCTCAGATCTCAAGAGCTGCTCTGATGGAGCTATTTATCCTTTAGTGCCTCACTCATTCTCTTCTTCCTCTCACGACTTGATTCTCCAGCAAATTGCCATCCTTGCTTCCCATGTTCCCCTTTGAGTGATCATCTCTCTGTGACCCAGACCTTAGCCTCGCTCTCCTGCTACTGAAAAGAACATCACACCTCTGCCTTAATTACACTTTGGTGACTCCATTGCCAGCATATGGTTTGAAATTGTTCTTGCCTAACTTTCTAGTGGAAAAAGCAAAGTTTCTCCTTATTCCTTAAAGTTTTGAGTGAGCAATGACACTATGAAGACTGAGCTCAAAGGAGTGACATTTAGCATTGTGATCATATAATCAATAAAATCTGTGCACAGTTAAGACAACACATGTAACACATGATTACAAATGTTTAGTGTGTACATATATAACAAGAGACAATTGTGTTATCAAAAAAAATTAGCACCACAATTCTTAGGGAGATGTGGCAGTATTGTGGACTCCGATATTCCACACAGACACGCCACCCCCCCTTGAAGAATGAAGGACTTATTCCACCAGCTGCTGGGAGTACTGCTGGCAGGTGACCCTTAGCTGTAAGCCTTCTTTGAGAATTTCCTTGGCAGCTGCCTTTTTGAGGCAGCCTGTATACAATGATTGATCCACTTGGGAGCATAGATACCTGGTCCTCTTGCTGCCATTCAGGACAACTTTGAAGACTTATCCTAGCTTCAGAGTCCCCCATGGAATCAGCTGAGGCTTTTGTTCTGACATCATAGTTTGACTTCTCCCTCTGCTCCATCCTATTCCTTCCTCTCTCTTCCACAGGTGTTGATCCCAAGAGCACTCCCCAAATAACTCCCTGCATGCTAATCTCCATCTCAGAGTTTACTTCCCAGAGAACTCAACCTGAAATCCTCCACACGCGCATGCACACACACACACACACACACACACACACACACAAACACACCCCTTGTGTCCATGCCCATTGGAATGTGACTTTGCAGCTTCTCCAATCAAGAGACAGGGTCTATTTCTCCACTCCTTGAATCTAGGCTGGCCTTGTAACTTGTTTTGGTCAATAGAATGAGGCAGAAGTGATACTGTATCAGTTCTGAACCTGAGCCTCCAGAAGTCTTGCATGCTTCTGCTCTCACCCTTGAAGCCTGCCACTACCATAAGAACAAGCCCAAGCTAGCCTGCTGGAGCATAAAAGACATGCGGCCAGGGGCTTCCCTGGTGGCGCAGTGGTTGAGAGTCTGCCTGCTGATGCAGGGGACACGGGTTCGTGCCCCGGTCTGGGAAGATCCCACATGCCGCGGAGCAACTGGGCCCGTGAGCCAAAATTACTGAGCCTGCGCGTCTGGAGCCTGTGCTCCGCAACAAGAGAGGCCGCGATAGTGAGAGGCCCGCGCACCGCGATGAAGAGTGGCCCCCGCCCTCCACAACTAGAGAAAGCCCTCGCACAGAAACGAAGACCCAACACAGCCAAAAATAAATAAATAAATAAAGCAAACTGTCAACAAGTAAAAATAAACACTATTATATTTAAAAAAATAACTGGAAGTAATTTAAAAAAAGAAAAAAAAAAAAAAAAAGACATGCGGCCAAGTCATAGCTATTCCCCAGCCAACAGCCAACCATCCCCCAGAAGCAGAGGCACCTAGCTGACCACAGTGTATGAATGAACTTAGCCAAGACTAGAAATACTACCTAGCTGAGCCCAGCCCAAATTGCTGACCCAGAGAATCATGAGCAAATAAATAGTGTTGTTTTAAGCCAGTTAAAGTTTGGATGGGTTTGTTAGCTATGTAGTAATTCTTAACTGATACGAGAGGGAACTGTACTTGAGAAACCATCTTGATAACATAGAAAGTAAAACTGGGGCAGGAGTATCAGGCCACAAGCAACACAAGGGATGATTAAGCAACTTTCCATGAGAAAATGGAAGGAATTTATTTTTTTTGCCCCAGTGAAGTAGGTAGAAAGATGAGACTGGGGGTGGAGGCATAAAAAGTAGATAAGGAGGAGAAAGTTGTCAGCGTGATGGTATGTGACTGGGAACAATATGGGTAGAAGCAGCAGGTGGAATCCCCTACTGGCCGTGGGTCTGTATGCATGGAGATGGGGTAGCAGAAGGACATTTAAGCACAGATGAGCCTAATAGTTGTTTTGAACTTCTTTGCATTTCACTGATGTAACCATTTCTTTGTTTACTTGCATGCTATCCAACTTTAGAAACAAGAACACTCCCACTCTTCTAGTGGAGGTGTAAACCAGGACATCTCCTTCGGAGAGCAATTTGGTAGTATTATTATCTAGCACAGTACAAAATGCGCATGCCCTTTGACCAGCAATCCCACCTCTAGATTTTTATAGAGAAATACTTGTACATGTGTACCAGAAAACACGTACAAGAATGTTTGCCCTTTGCAGCATTGTCTGTAATAGAGGAAATTTGGAAAAACCTTAATCGTCTATAAGTAGAGCTTTAGATAGATGAATTTGTAAATATTCATACAATGAAACACTATATAACAGTTAATATGAATGAACTACACATATATTTATATCTAACTATATATATCATCAGAGACAGGTCTAAAAACACATTATTGCATGAAAAAGGAAGTTGCAGAAAATAAAGTATGATACCATTTTTGTATATCTTAAAATCACACAAAACAATGTTATAAGCATTTATGGATACAGTATATGCAGTGAAAATATGAAAACAAGATTTGGAAGGTCAGACACCGAATTCCTGATGGTGAATTCTTCTGAGGAGGGAAGTGTACATAGGAGATTTCACTTTTAGCCCTACTAGATTTACAAAATCAGAAGCAAAAACTATAAAATTATATCATTAAATTCTGAGAGTTGGAGGGCATGGGTGTTTGTTAGATTACTCTCTGTTCTTTTCTGTATTTAAATTTTTTACCAACATAGAAAAAAATTTAATTTTACCCATGAATGCTTTTTGTGATTTGGGTGGTTTATTTGTCTGTGTGTGTGACTGAGTTTCACATCTGGGTCACAGATTCATGCCAGAACCAGGCCCCAGAGGTGGATGTTACTGAGCATGTGGACCCCTGGAGTGTCCAGACTCTTGCAGAGTACTTTGTGGATCTACAGACTGTGGACCAGGAATCTGAATCAACCTTACCAAGATCACCCACAGTGAGAGACTCTAGGGTACATCTGGGTTACATGTATAAATTGTTACAGGCACTGACACCAGTGGTAAACTGGTTTTATAAATTACATGAGCAGTGAAAAAAACTCTTCTCACTTTGCTAACTTTCCAGTGTCTGTGCTCAGGGTAGAGATGGATGCATATCTTGGCATATTTTCTTGCAGTCATTTAGAAAATTAACTCTACTGTTTTGGGAAAATTATTCCACCCTATTATGAAGAATTCCAATAAAGCAGAAAAAGGTAAATGTGAAAGTAGAAATAAAAGCCACACCAAGTTCTGTTGTCTAGAAATTATGAGAGATGAACATTATCTGAAACATCTTTCTATGCCATTGTAAAATTAGGAAGATGAGATAGAAATATTTTATTAAAATGGGATTATGTTATAGATTCAATTTTTAATTCAAAAGTATTACATTTATGTTATTATAATTTACTAGAAGAAAAAGGAACTGGAGAGAAACTAAAGGGATTGTTGAAAGCCAAATAAAGTTTCTTTATTTCAAGAGATCATTTCTTAAAATATCTCTCTAAATTTACAAAGGAGAGATTACAAAAACATTAAAGTTGTGGTCATTATGTTTTTATTTTAAATTATATGTTTCAGTTTTTTCTATCTCCCCACTTTGAAAAATGATGAGCACTCTTACTTCTTTTTACCTCCCAGTTTTTGTTATTTATATTTTTTACATTTTTTTACAATTTACTTTTACAATTTTTAAATAAAATTATTCTACAATTTACAGATTTTTGTCAATTTTACTGTGTTCTAACAATAAGTCTCATGAATTTCTTTTAGGCATTTATATATATTTTTTACTATAAGCCATATATCATAAAATTTACCACCTTAAAGTGTACAATTTAGTGGGCTTTAGTGTATTTACCAAATTGTGCAAGCACCCCCACTAATTTCAGAACATTTTCATCACCCCCGAAGAAATCCTGTACCCATTAGCAGTCACTTTCCTTTTCCTTTTTAATTTTATTGAAAACTTTATATTTCTAGAAGTATACTTTACATTTCTAGCACTGACCTAGACTTTAGAAACCCAAAATGTCTGATACCCACCCTGGTGGTGGGCAGTGGTTGGGGTTGGTGGGTTACCTTGTATATCCTTCCCAAGGACATGGTGATTTGCTGGTAACTGTTTTGTTGAGACAGAAAACACACAAATTAAGTCCTTATCAGGTCACTGTGCTAGTAATTCTTCAGTGGGACATCTCAGTATATATCTACCAGTTCAAGGTATCAATTATCATCATGCCCTGGTGTGTTCCTTGCCTCTCCCGATCTCACCTATCACCTTTCATTTCGGAACAAAGTCCCCAAGCTCTGGTACCTGCTAGTTGGGTTGCAGCTTCACTCTGAGGCAGCCTGCATTTGAGTAATAATTTATTCTCTGAACAGGCTCTTCCAGCCTTTGCAAAGGATTTGCCAAATGCATCTCAAGATGAAGACAGGTTCCCCTACCCCTTTGTCTTTCCCTTCTATCATTTTAGAATTTGTAAGATGATGTAAATTTCCCTTCATCTTGTCTGAGATGAAAGTGTAAATGAGTAATACCCACTGAAAAATGTAAACCTTGGGGAGCCCAGAGCTCCTATTTGAGGAAAACTTCAAATATCCATTCCAGATCACACACAAGCCACCCAGAGGGAGGCATCCATTGTGAAATTCAATTACCAGACCTCAGTTCAGCTCCTCCCTAGAAGACCAATTAATTTCTCCCCCTTTTCTGCATGTGGAGGCTCTTTATAAAGCCGCAATTAAGGATTTTCCAGAGGCAGAGAATGTCTTCCCTTTTAGGTAAATATAATGAACAGGAAATGGACCTTTATTCTTCTTTTGCTATGGGAGGGGCTCCTAGGGGCAAAAAGCAGCCTACACCCTGTGGACAGAGCCCCACTTCCAAGTCTCTACCAGGCAGGTTTCCTGGGTCAGCCAAGGGAGTGGAAATTCTGGCATAATTTCTTTTTCCACATTTATGGAGGATCTCCTCTGGCCAGACACTGGGGAAACCACAGAGAACAAAGCCTCTGCAAGCTTACAGTCCAGCGGCAGCAAAACAAGGGCTAACAACATATGAGCATCATGGGATTCTGTGAGGGTGAGGGACAGCTGTGTGATAGCAATTAGATACCTCACCTGATTGTCCCTTTTTAATTTTTTTCCTTTTATTTTGTTGTAGTTTCTTTTTATTGTTTTTTGCTACAGAACCCTTTCAGTGAAGCAAATCTCATGAGGAAGAAGAACAATATGTAAAAGAGACATCAGTGGGAACTGCTCTGGTTGAAGGGGGGATGGGTACAGCAAAGCCTCCCAGAATAAACCCTCCCCTTGCTGCCTAAGGCAGCCCCTGAACTTCCATCAGGCACAGTTTAAAAACCACTGGGTTGAGAAATTATCTCCAGAATGTGCCTCTACTATCCTGCAAAAGCCCTCCCCAGGCTGGAGCAGTAGGCAACCACCCTCTCACCTCGATGTTGTCCAAATCCAAAATCTCAGCCTTCCGGTAGCAATATCAGTAGCACCTAACCCATCAAGTTGTTGCGAGAATTAAATATGAGGTATGCAGAACATAGTAGGTGCACAGTAAATGGCCACTGTTATTCTCATTATTATTCAATCTTGTACTCTGAGACTCAGAGTCAATTTTCCCCTATCCATGCTCACACACTGACAAATGGGGTTGTGTCCTGCCGCATTGTGTCTGAATTCCCATCCTAGTCACCTGTCCTGTCCCCAGGCCTATTTCTGGTTCTGAGCTGGAGGACTTCTGATCTCCTTTTCACAGGGAGGACAGTCCTTCCAGGCTCCAGCTTTGAATGGAAAGGCTCTTAGCTCCAGATCATTGTTTCACAGGGCCCCAAGGCCACATCTCCTGACCTGCATGGATATTAAAACCTCTGTCCCTAGTCCTTGAAGTCCATGGATGTCCCCTGGGGGCTGCTGCAATATCAGCTGAGAGTTGACTGTGCTTGCTTTAAGATCACACTTATTTTCAGGCACTTAAGGATTTCCCTTTTTTCCTCCTAAACTCAGGTGTATATTAAAGAAATATGTTTTGGGACTTCCCTGGTGGTCCAGTGGTTAAGACTCTGCGCTTCCACTGTAGGGGGCCAGGGTTTGATTCCTGGTCAGGGAACTAGATCCCGCATGCCGCAACTAAAAGATCCCACAACTAAAAGATCCCGCGACTAAAAAAGATCCTGCACGCCACAATGAAGATCCAGTGCAGCCAAATAAATAAATAAATTTCTTTTTTTTTAAAAAAGATATGTTTTAAGATTTCTATCCAGCATTTCTTTGTGTTTGTAGCTGGAACAAGGGTCCACATAAACTTGCCATATTGCCAAATCAGAGTTCTCTCTTTCAAATAATTGTGCAAAGATTTCACGTTCACTTTCATTCTTTTGCTCTACTAAAAGCCTGATTCTCTTTCTTCTAAGGAAAGACCACCAACACTTACTATGCTGTAGATTTCTGTCTCGTGTGGGGGTTATGTCCTAACTTCAACACTACAAGGAGAAAATTACCTGTTGCCAAAATTACCCTTGAAAATTCTGTATAAATTACCTTTTAATCACCAGGACTTGGATCTTTAGGAATTAACTTCTTTGGTTTTTCTTCCCATTCAGCTGTGGCTCTTTTTCCCTGGTGCAGTGAGAGCCCAAGTCTACTGAGAAAGGAAGTAAGAAGGATAATCAGGTAAATGTAAAATAATACATATAAATTTTATCTAATAATTGAACCTGTATAATTTATACTGAATCTGTCATAGTCTTTACATCCTTACATCATGACATAGCATTTCTTTTTATGAATCAAACCGACTTCCAAGAAGGAGGCCAGTTATATGGAAGTCCCCATTTGTGTTCTGCTGAGCACTTTAGAGGGTGTTGGATGTTTCTTGTACAAGAAGTAAAGCCTAAGGAGAGAAGAGTCATTTTGTGTACAAGAGGGAGAAGAATTTGAACAGGGGTGAGGAAGGCAATCCCAGGTAGAAGGCTGAGAAGAAGAAATGGAGGTAGTTGGAGGGAGAGAAACAAGGAGCCAGAGAGAAGGTGAGAGGATGGAGACCATATGGGGTGACATGGTGAGGGGTTGTCATGGGAGGCGTGGCTGAAGCTTAGGAACTGCTATGTCTAAAGACAACTTGAAGTTGTTTTGTAACAAGCGATAGATTCTTCCTTTGCCCATCGCACCCAAATGTTTTTTGTAAGCTCTGCAATACTCACACAAAAATTTTTGAGTTGGAGTTTATGTATGGGAATTAAGGAAGGGGTGAGACTTTACATCTGATAAACATAGTGCAGAATCATAATCGCTTATACAGCACGGTGTCTGTTCTGGGCGTTTTATATACAGTGATTTACTCCATCTTTATAACAACCTTGAAAGGTAGGTGTTCTTATCATCTCCATTTTACAGATGAGGAAACTGAGGCCCAGAGAGGTTAACTAGCCCAAGATCACACTTAGAGTAAGAATTGGAGCCAAGATTCAGACCCAGGAAGTTTGTGCCCAGAGTCTACACTCAACACTGAACCCCACCACCTTTCTAGGCAGATGTACCAGAAGCCTGGAGTCAGAGGTGCACAAAAGTGACCCATGAAATTCACAGGACTTTCTTTAGCACTTTCGAACAGGTACTGTTCTAAGTCCTGAACAAGCATTAACCTGCATAGAAGGGAAAGTGGGAGATTTGAACCCGTCTTGGGTCAATCTCCAGAGGCTGGTTAATACACAGCTAAAATATGGGCTGTGTGCCTTAGCTTACTGACTCCTCATAGCCACTTTGTGAGGCTGGCATTACATTCATGAACAGATATGAAAACCCAGGATGAAGGAGGTGACATTCCCTGCCCAAGTTCACAGGAATGTGAGACATTTACATTATGAAGCTGGAATTTGAATTAACATCTGTCTAGCTCCAAAGCCAGGCTCCCTTAGCCTCCTAAAATTCAAAGTATCTTCAAGGTGAGGAGGCTGCTGGTGCCCAGTGCCAGGAGGAGGGAAGCAAGCAAGTTGTTTGCAACAGTTTGTCAGATTAGTGAGGCAGTCACTGGCTCATCCAAGTGGCTAAACGGCATCTAAACATGTTTCAGAAGCACTTAACAGAGGCTTTAGAGATGGTTCCTCCAAGTCAGGAGTCTGCATCCAGGAAGAGTGACAGGGTACGACAGGGAAGCAGTGAACTGGACATGGCACACAGCTTCCCCAACCGACAAACAACCTCTGCTAAGTTCTTCTAAGTTCTCTGCTCAGGTGTTGACAAATACAACCATGGGAATGAAAGGGCTGGAAACTGGCTTGAAATAACACCCACATTTCATTCCCAAGTTCAAAAGCCACAGTCTATCATGAAACATCCAAGGTCTCAGCATGGGCTGCCAGAGAGGCCAGGTGGGCCACAGGCTAAGCAATCCTCCTACAGGATGGGAGACATAAGGAGCAGAATAAGTCCCCCACCCCATGCCATGGCTGGAATAGGATGAAGCTGCCTCTCCAGAATGCAGGTCCAATACAGACGGCCAACAGGCACATGAAAAAATGCTCAACATTGCTAATTACTAGAGAAATGCAAATCAAAACTACAATGAGGTGTCACCTCGCACCAGACAGAATGGCCATCATCAAAAAATCTACAAACAATAAATGCTGGAGAGGGTATGGAGAAAAGGGAACCGTCATGCACCGTTGGTGGGAATGTAAATTGGTATAGCCACTATGGAGAACAGTATGGAGGTTCCTTAAAAAACTAAAAATAGAACTACCATATGACCCAACAATCCCACTACTGGGCATATACCCTGAGAAAACCATAATTCAAAAAGATAAATGCACCCCTATGTTCATTGGAGCACTATTTACAATAACCAAGACATGGAAGATATAGATAGATAGATAGATAGATAGATACACACACACATATATACATACATATATAATGCAATACTACTCAGCCATAAAGAAAGAATGAAATAATGCCATTTGCAGCAACATGGGTGGACCTAGAGATTATCATACTAAGTGAAGTAAGCCAGACAGAGAAAGACAAATATCATATGCTATCACTTATATGTGGAATCTAAAAAAAAAGATACAGGGCTTCCCTGGTGGCGCAGTGGCTGAGAGTCCGCCTGCCGATGCAGGGAACGCGGGTTCGTGCCCCGGTTGGGGAGGATCCCGCATGCCGCGGAGCGGCTGGGCCCGTGAGCCATGGCCGCTGGGCCTGCGCATCCGGAGCCTGTGCTCCGCAATGGGAGAGGCCACAGCAGTGAGAGGCCCGCGTACTACAAAAAAAAAAAAAAAAAAAAAAAAAAATACAAATGAACTTATGTGCAAAATAGAAATAGACCCACAGACATAGAAAACAAACTTATGGTTACCAAAAATGAAAGTGGGGGAGGGATAAATTAAGAGTTTGGGATTAACATACACATACTACTATAGTAGTAACATATATAGTAGTTACTACTGTATAGCACAGGGAACTATACTCAATATTTTGTAATAACCTACAAGGGAAAAGTATATGAAAAAGAGTATACATAAATATATATATATACATAAGAATCACTTTACTGTACACCTGAAACTAACACAACATTATAAATCAACTATGTTTCAATTAAAATAAAAAGTAAAATAAAATAAAAAAACAATGCCAGTCTAGAATGGGACTTGGCATGTGAAGCAGGGTCGCTGAGTCAAACTTGATTATAGGGACTGAAGCATAGGAGAAGAATTGAGGCTGAAGTTTCATAAGTGTCCCAGTTACAACTGCTAAATAACATAACACTCCAAACTTAGTGGCTTAAGACAGAAACCATTTATTTTTCTCATGAGCGTACAGTTTGGGCAAGGTTCAGGAGGGAGAGCTCATCTTTGCTTATGCAGTGTCAGCTGAGACAGCTCCCTGAGGCTGGTGGGTCCCTTTCCAAGATGGCTCACCCATGTGATTGGCATGTTGGTGCTGGCTGCCAGTTCTTCTCCATGTAGGACTCTTCTCAAAGCTACTTGGGCTTCCTCACAGCATGGTGGCAGTGTTTCAAGAAAGAGATTTCCAAGAGACAGAAAGTGGAGGCTGCCAGTTTCTTAAGGCCTGTGCCTGGAAACTGGTACAACATCATTTCTACCATATTCATTAATCAAGCATTCACAGAGCCCAGACACAAGGGAAGGGGACATAGATCCCATCATTCACTAGGGGGAGTATCAAAGAATTTGGGGGCAATATTTTAAAACTGCCAGCATGAGAACTTTCTCTTGTATCCTATTACCACAGGGAAAGCATGGCAAAAAGTTTCATTTTTGTCTGCCTCCCCCATTCTTTATGGGAGATGGCTGGACTATTGTACTGAGGATTCAGAAACTGTCTTTAGCTTCAGTAGAAAAGAAAGGAGACATGGTTGCTTAGTGACTCCAAGGACAAAAGGGTGGGGAGTGGAAGCATATGTGCCAAGTGTTTGCCGTTTATCTCCCAAGGGGTGGGTCCAGATTCTGTCTCTGGAAACTACCTTTCTCTGTCTTGTCTCTCCATTGCTTCAGAAACTTCATTTCATTTATTCGTTCATGCATGCATGCACTTCTTCATTCTTACATTGATTTAAGCAATATTTAATAAGCACTTATTCTGCTCTAAATACAGTAGTGCAGTAGTGATGAATAAAGCAGATATGGAAACTGCACCCCTGGAATGTACATACACTATGGGGGAGTCAGACAATGAGTAGGTAAACAAATATGTAATTAAAATGTGATAAATGCTATGAAGAAGCCCAAAGGGGGCGCTACTGTGACCTGTGCAGGAACCCAGCAAGGACATCCATCAGCTACGGAGAAGCATCCAGGGGACTACACAGAATCTGTCTTCAACAGCCACACAGTGTGGCAGTGAGAAGCAATGGCTATAGTGAACTGATCACACTTCCTCCTAGCTCCCTACAGAACTTTACTGATGCCCTAAGCCCAAATCATCCCCTAGGCTTTGAAAATCCAGGGATCAGGGGAGGCCCGAAAAGGAAGATTTGGGGCCTTTTTACAAATGTGGGTATGTGAGGACTCAAATGAGTGAGAAATCAAGAAAAAATGGCCATATTTATGCCTGCAAGCTGGCAAAGTGGGTCATTCTGATTATTCCAGTTTAAAAATCCCAAGCACATGACTTGTACTGAGACCCTAGAGCTTGGTGAGTAGCGAATCTGGTTATAAACTGAAAAAGGTGGGCAGGCTATGGGATGGGAGAGAATGGCTCATTCTAGCCAGTACTGGGGCTAGAGTTACTGGCCCCTCCAACTCAGAGCAGGGTTTTCCTTGGTAACTGGAGAAGGGCTGAGCCTGCAGTAGATGTCAAGAGGTCTCAGTTGTAGGGCAGAGAGGAGGCAAGAATAGGAACTGGGCAGAGGTTGGTGGATATCTCATGGGCTGTTCTTTGTTAGGTAGCCAAAAAGGAATTGAAAAGGCATTGGCTTAAGGGCAATAAAGGCAACTGCCCTCAGATGCGATAATCTGGTTGCAATAATCTAGTCGGTTTTAATCTGGCTGCAAATAATAGGAAATCCAACTAAAACTACTTATGCAAAAGGGGTTGTTATTGGCTCATAATCCAAGGATGTCTGGCTTCAGGTGCAGCTTGATCAGAAGATCAGGTGAACTCACCAGCTGCTAGTTCCCTCCCTTGTGCCTCTTCAGTTGCTGGCTTGAGTTCCAGGCCTCATGTGCTAACAAGATGGCAGCAGCAAATGCAGCTCTTATGCATTTTTAGGTTGCATGTACTGCAGAAAAGAGAGTCTCTTTTCCAGAATCCCAAGTAAAAATCTCACTGTATCTCATCGGCTTTGACTGGGCCACATGCCCACCCAGGAACAATTGTTGGGGCCAGAAGAATGAGGTGTGATGAGTGAGGAATCTCACCCCCAGAGTGGAGAGTGATTTCAGTTTCATCACATTCCCTATGGACTGATTATGGGGCAGAGTGTTTTCTCCAAGGAAAATTGGGGTGTGAATACTAGAAGGATGAATGGATGTGGGTGGGGTCCATTGGTGAGCTCAAGGAAGACACTGTATCTGAAAGTGGGAACAGCACTGTCCCTAGGGTGCATGGGACCCTAGACAAATATGTTTGGGGGAGTCCCCTGCTTATGTAAATAATTTGATTAGAATTATAAAATTCCTGGGCCTGTGTGAGGTATAGTGATTTACTGAGATTTATTTATGGGTACAGAAGAGATACGTATGTGCACATGAAGATTCTTTGTGGTACCCATCGCTTTCTGTACTTTACTGTCAAATGTGCTGTTCTGGGCTAATGTCCTATCTCCCACTCTGAGAAAAAGGCAGTAACACTATTATTGTTTACAATGCCATGATCTTCAGCCTCTGTTTATATTGAAACAATACAGATCTTCTTGCCTCTGCATTTCCCTAATACCTTTCATTTAATGATGGTTACACCATTACTCATGGGGCTGCATCATCCCTTGCGCTGCCAGTGAATACTGGCTTCCATTGACTGTCAAAGGTCGTGCTTCCTTGATGATGACCACTGATAGAAGTCTTAGCCAGAGTATGGAGAATCTGTGAATGATCATTCATTTTCTGGTCATGTTAAATTTACAACTTGGAATTTTTAGTTGTTAGTATAGAACAACACGTCTTGTAACCATGTCTTCTCTTGAACACTTTGGGTCCCAATCACTGCTTTCCTAAAATGGGATCTGTTTCAGTGTTGACCTCACTCCTGCCTACTATACCCCACTACCACTGGGGAGCATAGATGAGGAGCCCATGGGTGGAGCAAGCACAGCTCCATACATGCAGAGACTGTTTGTCCTCATCCAGCATAGCCTAAGGCCACCCCAGAAGAGCAGGACTTGCTTTATCACTCAGAGGCAAGAAAGGACACTGATAGGCCCGTGGACACTGCAGAACAATGAGTAGGCACAGCCACGCCCAGAGGACTGTCTGACACCTGACTCAAGGCCTGTGGAAAGGTTGGAGTCCAAGAGCAGAAAGTGCACAGGGTAAGGACACCTGTTGCCACCCTGCAACCATGGGTGCTGCAGACCAGAGGTGGCACTATAGTCTGAACACAGATGTGTGAGAGCCACTGCCCAGGCCCATGTATATGGGTCAGGTCCGAGGGTCAGTGGTAGGCCATTAATAGCCCAGAGCTCCAAACCCCTCCTGCATCTCTTCTGAGTCACTCAAACTGTGTGTGTCAGCATCATTCTAGAAACTCAACCTCATGTGCTACCACAAAAGGAATACCACACCAGCCAGAGAGAGTTTTCTGCTCCTGTGCCACCCTCCTGAAGCAGGTCCCGCTGAGAGACCGCAGGACCACCCCACAGGCACGATCCTGGAGCTCCTCAGGTCATCTGGTCAACCCCACAAGTAGGGTAGAGGGTTGCAGACCACTTTGAAGGGGCGAAGTAGGACAGAAACCCACGCGGACCCCGGTTCAGGCTCAGGGAGACCCATGCAGATGGCACTGCCCACCCTAGCCAGTCCTAGCCCCCAGAGGTATTCTTAGAGAAATTTCAGGTGTGTTTCTGACAACTAGGACTTAACATAGAACCAGGTCTGGGCTTAGGGCACCAGACTTGAATACTCCTGCTAGCCCCATCCGGTCTCAGACACCAAAAGGGGGCTTCCTTTGAGAAAGGCACTCCAAAATGCAGGGCCCCTCAGGTGTGAGGCTGAAGCAGGAGCCCACGCCTGCCTGAGCCTCAGGGCAGTACTGAGTGGGAGCTAGCTGTGTGTGGAAACCAGATTCACAGTTCAGCTTGATGCATTCACTGAGCCCCTGCTAAGAGCCACACACAGGGTGGAGACAAATTTGAAAGCTGTGAGGCCACAGTATATTGCATGTTGAGGTGCTGCCAGAGCAATTACCCCCTGGTTGCATGGCATTGCTTCACTCCTTTCCAGATTGCCTGAAATGGAGAGCAGCTCCATGCACCCAAGGGCCTGTTTACACCTCACTGCATCCACTATTTTATTTCATTCTATAAATATTAAATAACAGGAAACACCGAGGTTAATTCTGTATATTCCAGGCATTTGCTTATACCTCATTAGTTTCTAGATAGAGCACTGGGTGGGGAGTGGGGAGTGTGGAGACAGTGAGAAGCCCAAAGAGGTGCATCAGGAGGAGCCCATCCCAAGACTGGGGATTGTCAGTGAAGACAATTCTCTTTCTAGCCTCCTTCCTCTTGGGTTCCTTTCATACCTCATGCCTTAGGAAAGACCCGTTGGTTGTAAGAAGGAGAAAATGACTCAGAAAATGAGACTCCTGAGGGCTCACGTGAGGAGGCAGAGATAATAGCTAGGCAGATAACTATGGCACATGTTCAGCTGAGAAGAGGGCTGAATAGCTTGAAAAATAGGGGGATTTCAGAGAATTATTGAAGGAGAAGAGAAGGAAAGATGTAGTGTGGGAGGTTACAGACCAGGAATTCTAATGAGCCTGCTCTGTGATGTGAGAGGCAAACCCCCTTCTCTGTCTCCCATGAAAACTTCAGTGAAACATCTTTCTCATTAATGTCCTGTGTATTCCCAAAGCTCCTTCATGCCCAAAGCTCCACCAACGGAAAGCCATTGGAGATTGTATTTCTTCCCTAGGGTTGCCTTAGAAAATCACCATCAACTTGGTGCCTTAAAACAACACAAATTTACTCTCTCACAGTTCTAGAGGCCAGAAGTCCAAAATCAAGGTGTTATCAGGACCTTACTCTTTCCAAAGGCTTTATGCTCTTCCAGCTTCTGGCAGCCCCAGGAATTCCTGGCTTGCGGCCATATCACTCCAGCCTCTGCCTCCATCTCCATCTCCATCTCCTTGCCTTCTCCTGTGTTATCTCCTCTTCTGTTTCTTATAAAGATAATGATCATTGGATTCAGGGCTCACTCCAATGATCCAGGATAATCTCATCTCAAAATCCTTAATTACACCTGCAAAAACCTTTTTCCCATTAGGTCACCTTCACAGGTTCTGTGGATTAGGATGTGAACATGTCTTTTTAGGGGAGCCACAATTCAACTCATTGCTGGGGTAACAACTGATACTGAAGATTTGGGAACTGTTAAAAAAAAATTCAGGGCTTCCCCGGTGGTGCAGGGAATCCGCCTGCCAGTGCAGGGAGATAAAGAATCCGCCTGCCAATGCAGGGGACATGGGTTCAATCGCTGGTCCCGTAAGATCCCACATGCTACGGAGCCACTAAGCCCGTGTGCCAAAACTACTACTGAGCCTGTGCTCTACAGCCCGCGAGCCACAGCTACTGAGCCCACGTGCCACAACTACTGAAGCCCACGCACCTACAGTCTGTGCTCCGCAACAAGAAAAGCCACCGCAATGAGAAATCTGCACACCACAACGAAGAGTAGCCCCTGCTTGCCGCAACTAGAGAAAGCCCGTGCACAGCAACAAGACCCAACAAAGCCAAAAATTTTAAAAACAAACAAATAAATAAATAAGTTAATTTTTTAAAAAAAAACAAAATTCAACTGAGTAAATTTTAAAGATCTTACTGGTTTTATTCAATGATTCGTGGATCCGGCAGCATCCCATCTAGCAGACAGAAAGGAGCTTGGAGGAGCTGTATGAAATGAAAGAATTTCATAGGCAGAAGGGAGCAGGAACAAGAAACTTATACTAGGCAAAAAGTGGGTTGGTTATGTTAAGGTCACTTTCCTTTAGGGGATGGCAGGCGTCTGTCAGGCAGGTTACCTAACTAGTGCTGATCAGGTGATTCCTAGTTGACTGAGTTAAGATTCCATTCCTCGGAGAGTCAAAACTGTAATTAAATTAATTCTTGGTTTGGAGATCTGGGGCTTAGCGTAAGCGACTCCATTTGGGGCCTGTTGTCTTGTTTTTAACAGAACAAAGAAAAGGAGGTGTCATCACAGAATGAACAATGTGTTTAAATCGAGCATTAGACATGGCTGTGGCCAATGTTCCCCTCCTGGGCACATCTTCTTGGGTACCTGACTCCTTTCGCCCTGGCCTGTTGCCAAATTCTCTCTTCTCCATCTCCCCTCTGTATGTGATGTACAAAAATCCATTAAAACAAAGTGCTAAATAAGGGTTGATAATAAGGCAAAGATATGAGACAAATACAAAAGACAATACTTAGATAAAAGTGCAAATCTCTGGTGCTTAATCACTAACAGCAAAACAGCAAGGCTGGACCCTCAGCAGGTATTATCTGCATAATCAATAGGTCTTGAAATACTTTCCCAAACAGAAGAGCAATTCTCTCTCAAGGAAGAACTCTAACATCTGTCTGTAGAGAGGCAGTAAGCACAGACTGCTGATAAAATAACAAGCTTTCTCCCAGCACCTGAAAACCTTGAAACTGGCCCCTCTGGTTTCCTGTGAAGCTGATCAGACAGAGAATTTGGGTTTCCCTGGCTCCTTGTTCAGGAAGGGATTTTGCAGAGACCAGGAGAGTTCTCCCTCCACAGAACATTCAGTTAGGCCGTGGACATCCATGTTTTCTCATTAGGCCTTCAAGTTGTTCCAAAGAGAAAAGCAACCCTAGCATTTTTCTTTTTATAAATTTATTTATTTATTTTTGGCTGGGTTGGGTCTTTGTTGCTGTGTCTGGGCTTTCTCTAGTTGCCGTGAGCAGGGGCTACTCTTTGTTGTGGTGCGCGGGTTTCTCACTGCGGTGGCTTCTCTTGTGGTGGAGCACGGGCTCTAGGCACGTGGGCTTCAGTAGTTGTGGATTGCGGGCTAAGTAGCTGTGGCTCGCAGGCTCTAGAGCGCAGGCTCAGTAGTTGTGGTGCACAGGCTTAGCTGCTCTGCGGCATGTGGGATCTTCCCGGACCAGGGCTCGAACCCATGTCTCCTGCATTGGCAGGCAGATTCTTAACCACTGTGCCACCAGGGAAGCCCAACCCTAGCATATTTGTGTCAGTTACTTTTGAGTGTTGGGTTATATGGGGAAGGGACATCCCCTCTCTGGGTTCACTTTTTCTGTCACTAGCTGTGATATTGTGCTTTATAGTAAGAAATATATATTTGGTCTTCATCCCTCTTTCTGGCACAGAGCTCCTAAACCTTTGGAATTTCCTAAGTGATAAGAGCTATAAGGTGAAAGGAGTGTCGTTTATTTTTTTGTTTTTTTGTTTTTGGCCCCGCCGCGCGGCTTGCGGGATCTCTGTTCCCCAAGCCAGGGACTGAACTCGGCCCTGGCAGTAAAAGCCAGGAATCATAACCACTAGGCCACCAGGGAACTCCCAAAAGGAGCATCTTCTGATATTCATAACATGCCCCTTTCAACTGCACCTGGGTTTATGTTAATGAATGAGGTGACTTGGAAAGCCCTTAAGGATGACGGCTTGTAGCCAGGGGAACCAACCTGAAACAGAGGATTGATACTTTTAGTCCCACCTCCCATGACCTCCAGGGAAGGGAGACAAGTTGGAGCTTTGAGTTTAATCACCAATTAACAATGATTTAATCAATTGCACCCGTGTGCTGAAGTCTCCATAAAAACCCAAAAGGACAGGGTTCAATAAGGTTCTGGGTTGGTGAACATGTGGAGGTGCTGCGAGAGAACACGTGAGGTGCTCGCTCAGAGAGAGCACGGAAGCTCCAAGCCCCTTCCCCACAAACCTTGCCCTATGCATCTCTTCCATTTGGATGCTCCTTTGTAATAAAATCTTTTGTAATAAACCAGTAATCTAGTAAGTGAACTAGTTGCCTGAGTTCTGTGAGCTACCCTAGCAAATTAATTGAACCTGAGGAGGGGTCATGGGAACCTCGATTTATAGCTGGTCGGTCAAAAGTACCAGGTGACAACCTGGACTTTTGATCGGCATCTGAAATGGGGGTAGGAGGACAGTCTTGGGAGACTGAGCCCTTAACCTGTGCCCTCTTTCCCTCTCTCCAGGAAGATAGTGTCAGAATTGAGCTAAATTTGTAGGACATCAGTCAGCGTCCACTGAGAATTGGAGAATTGCTTGGTGGTGTTGGAAAAACACACAAGAGGACTTCCCGGGTGGTGCAGGGGTTAAGAATCCGCCTGCCAATGCAGGGGACACGGGTTCGAGCCCTGGTCCGGGAAGATCCCACATGCCGCGGAGCAACTAAGCCCGTGTGCCGTAACTACTGAGCCTGAGCTCTAGACCCCGAGAGCCACCACTACTGAGCCTGAGTGCCACAACTACTGAAGCCCACGCACCTAAAGCCTGTGTTCCACGACAAGAGAAGCCACCGCAATAAGAAGCCCGTGCACCGCAACGAAGAGTAGCCCCCACTCAGCGCAACAAGAGAAAGCCCGCATGCAGCAACGAAGACCCAACGCAGCCCAAAATAAATAAATAAATAAATTTATTAAAAGAAAAAAACACACACACACAAGACTAACACAAGGAGGGGGGACCCCCAGGACATCTGCATAGAGACCTCAGATGTTGTTCCCTTTTATCTGTTTCAGTACAGGACTTTTTGTCAGATTTCATTTGAAATAAGTTTAAAGACTAGTAAACTCAACAATTTCTAAGGGCTCCATCCAGTTCTAGAGGAAGGGAAATCTTGTAGGATCACTTAGGTCAGTCCTTCTCAAACTTCAAAGTGTATATGAATCACCTGAGGATCTTGTTAAAATGCAGATTCAGCAGATCTAGGATGGGATCTGAGAGTCTGCATTTCTAAACAGCTCCTAGGTGATACTGATGCTGCTGGTCCATGGACCACACTTTAAGTTGCAAAGATATAGGCCATAGAAAGTTCTATTGCTTTTACTCTGAATGAGTTGAGAGCCACTGGAGGGGTTTGGGTGGACAGATGACAAGATCTGATATACATTTTTAAAGGATCACTCTGGCTGCTGGGAGGAAAATAGATGGGGGGGACGGGTAGGGGGTGGTGAGGGTAGAAACAGGAAGGATAAGAGGATATTGTAATAACCCAAGTGACAGATGCAATAATCCAGTTGAGAGACTCATTAAGAGTTCATGCAAAAGTTTTAATCTTTGATTGATTGATTGATTGATTTTTGGCTGTGCTGTGCTGCTTGTGGGATCTTAGTTCCCCAACCAGGGATTGAACCCAGGCTCCCTGAAGTGGAAACGCAGAGTCCTAACCACTGGACTGCCAGAGAATTCCCAATCTTTTAAATTTAATATTTAAAACTGTTTCCCAAAATATAGGACATATATCAATGGTGGTATATGAGATCATTTTAGGAAGGACAAAAAGTAATCATGTTTTATTTTTAATAGTTATGTGTTTATCACAAATATTTTTGGTTTTCAGTTTTAGTGATGATATGCAATTATCATTTATAATAAATGTTTTCAGTTTTATAAAATGGGAGTTGATTTAAAGTAAAATAGCAAGTAAATTCGCAGTGGCGATACACACATATAGCAAATATGAAGGCAGCTCCCAAATGCCTGAGTCTGGGAAACGCTGACTTTAAAATTTATTAAATTATTACTGGTGGTTTATTTATTTCATAGGGTAATTTTTTTTTTGAAGAATACATCTCACATCCCCTAACAAAAGACAGTGAGAGATTTGGAACCAAAATTTGACACTGGCTTTGCAAGCTACCTTTCAAAAATGCATCCCAGTGTTTAATAAACATTTGCTTCTCACAAAGTCATTGTCCAGAAGGACAGCACTTTAGTAACACAGGGCACAGTTGGAGGGTCACCCATGATGACTGATCCAGGGGGAATGAGCTGGCCTCCAGTTAAAGCAGTGTCCTCAAGTCTGGCAGAACACAGAATCACCTTTTTTTTTAAAAAAAAAAAAGCCCAGATCAATTACCTGAGAATCTCTGAGGGTGGGATCTGGGTACCTGTGTGCTTTGAAAGCTCCCAAGTGATTCTGTGCCTGTCCATCACCTTGTTCCTGGGTACAGAGGAGAGGGTATGGCTTTTGGAGTAAGACAGACCTGGGTTCAAACCTTCCACTTGAATGCTGTGTGAACTGAGCTGCTTATTTGACCTTTCGGAGCCTCTCATGCCTCATCTGTACGTGAGAGTAGTCATACACACCCCGTAGGGTTGCTGTGATGATGCAGTGATGCAAGATCAGTCACAGGGCAGGCCGGGCAGAGGGGGTTCAGTACATCCTCATCCCCTCCTTTCTTCAGTGACACTCCCACCACTTGGAGCCTGACACAGAATAAAGGGGCACCCAGTAGCCTCAGCTTCTGTGAGGGATCAGAGAGCACAGCTTTGAGCTGATAATTCAGGGGGAGGAACAATGCTCATGAATCAAATTCTTAATTCATTATTTTCAATTTTTAATTAATATTTAATAATATCAGTTTTAATTGAACCATTGTTCTCTTGCTCTTTTTGGGGTTTTTTTTGTGCCCACTTCACAAGACTTGTGGGATCTTCATTCCCTGACCAGGGATCCAACCAGGCCCTTGGCAGTGAAAGCCCAGAGTCCTAGCACACAGTCCTAACCACTGGACCACCAGGGAATTCCCGTTTTTTTTAACAGAACATTATAAGTAAAGCACAAGCTTTCTTTGTACACCTCCCAGAATCCTGGTCCATGTCCCCTTTCCCAATATTGAATTTGGCAGGTGGCTTCCAGACCTTTTAAAAATACACTTACATATTTTATAGAAACCCATAGAAAATATGTAAGGTTGTTTGTGTTTTTAGTAAATAAGTGTTTTTTTTTTTTACTGTATATGTGATTATGGAATTTTTTCTGCAACAACATGTTTGTAAGACTTACCCATGTTGTTATATAGAGCTAAGTTCATTCCTTTTAGCTCCTCTGTAATATTCCTTTGTAAAAATGTACCATAATTTATATAGCTATTTTGCTAGTGATAAACATTTAAATTCTTTCCAACTCCTTGTCATCACAAACAAAGCTACCAAGGACATTCTTGTACCTATCTCCACATACTCATGTGTACTTTTCACTTTACAAATTACTCTTCATTTACTCACCAGTGGAATGAGCTCTGGATTGGGAGTCACTGGATTTTGGGACTTTGGGACTTTGGACCTCTGAGTCCTAGGCTCTCCATCCTAGGCAAGGTCTCTATCCCCTTTCCACCATGATTCTCTCACCTTAACCATTCCACCTGCCCTGTCACTGAGCTTCTGTCTCCGGCCCAGTCTCTGGTTCCTTCCAGTCCACTCCTAACATCAGCCGTCATGTCATTCTCCTACTTAAAATCCTCCACCAGCTATAGAGCCCAGCCCTCGTGAGAGCAGAGCTTGCACAGGTGAGATGTGGGAGGCCCAGGGGTGGTAGGACAGGCAGTGGCATTGAGAAGGGCCACAGGGGACAGCACAGAAACACAGTGACCTGGAAATGACCCTCCTGGAGAACTCCCCACTGATCACTCAAAAACTCCTCCCTGTGAAGTCTACCTGGGCGTGACTGTTCCTCCTCCACCCCCCACCTCTCATACTCTCACGGTACTATGTCCTGCTACTATTTCAGCATTTTGCACCCTGAATTTTATTTCATTTTATTTTATTTTATTTTATTTTATTTATTTATTTAGGCTGTGCCAGGTCTTAGTTGCGGCATGCAGGCTTCTTAGTTGCAGCATGAGAACTCTTAGTTGTGGTATGCATGCAGGATCTAATTCCCTGACCAGGGATCAAACCCAGGCCCCCTGCATTGGGAACACAGAGTCTCACCCACTGGACCACCAGGGAAGTCCCTGTACCCTGAATTTTAACATGTTATCTTCCTGCCTATCTCCCCTTTGGCCTGTGAACTCTTTGAATGCTGGGAGTGTGTCTCTGAATTCTCAGTGGCCAAACAGGGCTTGAATCAAGCTTTAGGTATAATCAGTGTTTACTGAATAACCAATGAGCTTGGGCTTGGAGTTTGATGGGCAGGGCAAAAGAATAGCCCTGGCAGGTAGCCAGCATCAGGGTGTCCAACACGTGTGTCAACGGGGGTCCTGAAGTTGGCAAAGTATAGTTTGCATCATGCAAAATGTCAGGGGGAAGCCAGACTTCATTCCTAGAAGGGCTGGTGTCTCAAATATCTATCAATATTTCACAGCCATTGCAAGCCTTAGTGGCTTAAAACAACGATGTACTATTTCTTATGATTCCAAGGGTTGGCCAGACACACCCGGGCAGTTCTTCCATGGCATGTTTGCTGGGGTCACTCATGAATTCAGCTGGGCCTGGAACATTCAAGATGGCAGCTGAGGTGGCTGGGCTTCACTTTTCAACAGGTTAGTTAGACTTCTTTCTCAGTGGCTCAGGGCTCCAAGACAGCAGAAGTTGCCAGGTCCCTTAAGGGCTAGGTGTGGAAATGGCAGCAGCAAGTCAAAGCCAAGTCACAAGGCCAGCCCAGATTCCAGGGGGGAGGAACGGTACCACCTCTTGCCGGCAAGGAGCAACATGTGAGTCCAAGGCTGGGAAGCATTGTTGGCGGCCATCTTTGGAGGCAATCTCCCACAGCTGGAAAGTCTGGAGCTCTTCTTCCAGATGCCAGCCTTTATAGTCACTTTATCTAGGTCTTAGGTGGGGGACTAATGGGAGAGGACAGGTGATTTGTGACTCCTGTGGGGAAAAATCCAGAGTGGTCAAGAAATGCCAAGGCTGTCAAAAAGAGGGGGTGATTGAAGGAATACAGAGACACGGCAACAGGAGGAGGGTCAAGGCTGAGGTTCAGGACTGAGCCCCCTGGATGGCAGAGGGGAACCTCCCTACCTGTGTCAGAGGTGAGCTGGTGCCTGTCATGTCAGGATCAACATCCACAATCCGATTTTAACGAGGAGAGGGGAGAAGAAGCCTCTGGAGACATTGCCTCCCATTCTGACCTACCACAGGCGTCACCCTTCCCCAACCCCCAGGGATGGCTCTGGTCCTCTAACCCCCGCCATGTAAGGACAAGATAATTCCTTAAGTTTCAATCGCCCCCAGTCACAGAATAAAGATATCTGTCCACTCTCTCCTGCTAATAAATATTTGAACAGCAGTTTGTTAATTTTTCTTACTCTCTGCGACAGACATTAATTGCTATTTTACATTACACTCAACTTCTATTAGTTTAGGATTTACTTCCTCAGTGATACCACTGGCATTGGGCTTGAATAAAACATTTTAACCTAGACAAGCTCATTAAATTCTTGAAGGTGAGTAGACAGAAGGGAGGGAAAACCTGCCCTAGTTTTGCAGTTTCGAGTGTATCAATTTAAATCCATCTGGGGAGGAAGGTAAATCCTGAGTTTTCATCACACAAAAAAAGCCTTTTGTTTTTCTTTTCCGTTAAAAAAAATCTCCATGAGGGCTTCTCTGGTGGCGCAGTGGTTAAGAATCCGCCTGCCACTGCAGGGGACATGCGTTTGAGCCCTGGTCCGGGAAGACCCCACATGCCTCGCATCCACTAGAGAAAGCCCACCCAACGAAGACCCAACGCAGCCAAAAATAATAAATAAATAAAATAAATAGTAAATTTATTTTAAAAAAATCTCCATGAGCTGATGAATGTGCACTAAACTTACTGTGGTAATCATTTCACAATATATGTAAATTAAATCATTATGCTCTACACCTTAAAATTACACAGTGCCTTATATGAATTATACCTCTAGAAAACTGGGAAAAATTTTTTTGAAGTACATAATGTGTCAGGAAAGTTGATTGTAAAAATAATGACACTCAAAACTTAAAATACTAGAATCTATAGTCAATATGACATGATATGAATAAAAGTATCATTTGCATAAAAATAATTGATTTTGTTGGAAATAAGTTCAGTAAATTAAAAAAAAAAGTGGATAAACTAGGGACTTCCCTAGTGGTCCAGTGGTTAAGAGTCCACCTTCCAATGCAGAGGACGCAGGTTTAATCCCTGGTCAGGGAACTAAGATCCCACATGCCTGAGCCCATGCACCACAACTAGAGAGAAGCCTGCGCACCGCACCAAAGATCCCATGTGCTGCAACTGAGACCCGATGCAGCCAAATAAATAACTACATAAATATTTTTTAAAAAGTGGATAAACTAGACTTTTTTTACTGTGCTGTCTTTAAAAAAAATTGACTAAGGAATTAAAATGTCTTAATAAAATAAATTTTCAATAAATATTGTTACTCTATTGTATAATTCTGATTTCAAGGATTTAATAGGCTCAGAATAAGAATATTATGTTTCATCAAAGTCTCAGGTTAAATGGCTGGGACAAAAGAGCAAGGTCAAAACAGAAGAGTAAAAGTGGCAAGACTAATTTTTCCTCTGCTTATTTCTCTGTATTTGCACTTTTTCAATAAAAACTATTTTTTATTGATGTAAAAAAAAAATCCATCTGGGGAGTGTGAAGCAGGATGGGGGCCAGGGAGTGCTGGATAGTGAAGGATAGAGGCCACGAGAAGGACAATCCTGCTCAGCCCTGTTGGCCTCAGGCCACCAGAACTAGCCCTTTCTCAGAGCTACCACATTCCCAAGCTGGTTTCTGACACCCTCAAACTGTTCACAGGTTTGGTCCCAAATGGCTCATCTTGACCCAAATAGGACTCCATTTCCCAGTCTGTTCTCGGTCATCCTACTTTCTGCCCATTTAATCATATTTTTCAGGGTCTGATTTTACTCTTTGGACCTGACACTCAGCCCTGCTGAGAATGGTGAAGTTTTCTCACCTATTAACAGGAGATGTTATGACAATTATCCTGTTCACCATCAATGTCATTATATTTATCATGCTATCCCTGACCCAAGGGCTTGATCCTGCTTCTGAGACTTCCCTTATCACCTGGGGCACACTTCCTCTGTGACTGTGGCACCGTATGTTGAGAACCCCTCTAGCACAGAAGCCAACTGCTCCCATCCACTTCTTTCTGATTCCAGACCCTGCTCCTACCGGCTTCTATTCCTCCCTCCCTCCCCTACAGGCAATGTGGTATAAACCCCACATACTCTCCCACC
Organism: Hyperoodon ampullatus; assembly: GCF_949752795.1. Lineage (NCBI taxonomy): Eukaryota > Metazoa > Chordata > Mammalia > Artiodactyla > Ziphiidae > Hyperoodon > Hyperoodon ampullatus. Next base: position 63,821,804 of record NC_136927.1, on the reverse strand, counting down.
CAATGTTGAGAAGTCTAGCGAATTTCTACAGGAAGGTCCTAAGCAGAGGGGAAAATATGGGAGACTATAATTAACAAGACCTGTTTTTTTCACTTAAAGGATCAAAAACTAGGTATCTTCCCTAGCGTCAGCTTCAAAACTTGCTGGAACAAGCACTGGTGTTGAACACTGGTCACCAGTGCAGACTCCCTTTACATTTATAGTCATTTTTCCTGTGGGTCTTTATGTTGTTCCTTTCAGGAGTCTCAACTGGACTCATCCAAATCAACCAGAAAAGTTGTGATCATGTTTAATCTCAACAGGAAAGGGTGTAGGAGTCTTGATTCCTGACCCTCCCATGTAGCTTCTGACCCATACGCAAACTTGCCCAATTCATCCCCAGCTTCAGCTCTGAAAATCAAAGGTTTACTTCGAGGGGCATGTTTATGGAGCCACAGAACGTCCTTTGTGGCACCTTTCCCCAGAGCAAGAGGTATCGACTCGCAATGTAATTGCATATTTTAGGGGAAAGTTTCTGGAAGAGTCCAAGAAAATCTGCTGCACCTGGATGGTGTTAAATCATTTTATGTTCCAGAATACCTAACATCCTAATTTATAAGGCTACCTGGAAAGCCAAGGAGGAGAAATGCAAGGCAGTGCTCACAGGGAGAGAATTAGAGCCTTGAGAACACAGGAACCCTTTCCCTCTCTTGGGGTCCAATCTTTCTCTCTTCCCTGCCCTCTGGCCAGCTTCCTCTGCTTCTTTTCCCACATTATGTCTGCATGCCACGTAACTTTGTTTGGGTTCCCTCAGAAGTAGACCTTGAGACAAAGATTCAAATACAAGTAGTTTATTTGGGAGTTTATCCTGGGAAATACTGGTCGGGGAGTGGGACAGGCCAAGGAAAGGAATTGAAAGGTGCCAGTTACCGCTGATCCTTCCAGAGAGCTCTGGAAATGGTGTAGAACATGGGTCAGAGTTATCCCCCCCAAAGAGCTAGGGAGCTGAGGTATTCATCCCCCCTCCCCGTGACTTCCATTAGTCATCGATGGAGGGCTGCTCCATGGGCATTAACCCTCTGGCACCTCAGCTTTCCTTGCATACAGGTGACTGTGCCCTCAGCAGAAAGCAGCCAGATAAAAGCCCTCAGGTGGAAGGTGGCAGGTCCCAAGTGTTTGGGGTAAGCAGTGTTCAGAGTGTCCAGCAGGGGGCCTCACAGTTATGGGCAGTACACTGGCGGTGGCTACCTCCTTGCCCCAGCCCAGATGCTATGTGAAGTTTCATCACTAACTAGTTCTTGCCCTTTGTTATGGGCTGAATAATGTCCTCCCAAAATTCATATGTTGAAGCCTAACCCCCAGAACCTCCAAAAGTGACTGTATTTAGAGAAAGGGTATTTAAAGAGGTGATTAAGTTAAAATGAGGCTATTAGGGTGAGCCCTAATCCAATCTGACTGGTGTCCTTATTAGAAGAGGAAACTGGACACACAGAGAGACTCCAGGGATGCAGACACACAGAGAAAAGACCATGTGAGAACACAGAGAGGAGGCAACTATCTACAAACCAAGCAGCAAGAACCTCAGGAGGAATCAACCCCGCCAGCACCTTGGTTCTTAAACTTTTAGCCACCAGAACCTTGAGACATAAATTTCTGTTGTTTAAGCCACCCAGCCTGTGGTACTTTGTTATGGCAGCCGTAGTAAAGTAATACACCCTTCCCTGGTTCTGTTTCTCCATCCCCAGTGTTGCCTTTAGTTGGCCCAGCTCATCTTTTCATACCAGGCCACAGGTCAGAAGTGACTGAACCACCTTTGGGTCAGGTGTCCATCTCAGTCCATCCAGCTGTTGGGGGGAAACAGGGCCGCATGGCCAGACTGTGAATGAGAAAGGGAGCATCACTGGGGAAGGCACCAAATGTGTCTGTACTTTGGCTTTCTAGGATGGTGTTAAGCTGAGGTGGCCAGTCATCCATATATTTGCTTTAATCTGGGGCAACTCCAAACCACTGTGCATATGTCCTAGAAATAGATCATCAGGGAAAATAAATCAACACAATGCTGAGCATCTAGACACTGCTTCAGACAACCCAAACCTCAGGCCACAGGCTGACTAGTTTCCTGGCATGGAGATTGTGGCTGTGAAAGCCCGCAGCCCCGTCCATGGGGGCTGAATTGGAAGCTAAGAGGCACAGCTCGCCTTGTCTGGAAACCAGCAGGATGTGAGACTGACAGTTAATTAGATTAATTAGGAAACCATGCCTTAAAATGTAATGTTTTCATGAGCTTTTAAAGCCTATCAAAATGTTTGCTGAGCTTTATGGCTGGTAATTAACAACCTTGTAAAAATATACAAGGAAACAAGGAGATGTCAGGGAACTAATGAATGTGACAGCTGCCAGACACAGAGACAGAGCCTGGTTCTGGCCTTCACATCAGCTGGCTTTGAATCCCAGCTCTGCTTCAGTTTGCTGTGGCCTCAGACAAGTTCCTCACCCTCTCTGATCTCCTATTCTCATCTGCCCAGTGAGAAGCGTGGATAACCTGAAGGCTCTGGACCAGCTACTTTTCTCAGCTTCTCCTTTTCTTGTGCCTCAGAGCTCAGTCCTCCTGCAGCTCCACTGCTCTGAGGGCTATTCAACCATCAAGGTCTAAGGATTCCCACGATAGGTAGGATTCTAGTATCTCAGAGAGACCCTCAACAGCCCACTCCATGGAAGTGGACATACAAAGCTTTCACGGCTAAAGGTCCATTCAACTTTCTTTGGCAACAAGTTTTTCCTTTAGGAGAGCTCTCCCTCCCAGTTCTCAGTCCCTGTGCTTTAGGCAGAGTTGATTCCTTGGCGCTAGGGGTGGGCCTGTGTCTCAGCTATAGCAATCAGAGCATCTCAATCGTCTGACCACAATGATTTGTTCAGGGATGGTCACCTGACACCATTAGAGCCAATGAGTCACAACGGAGAGAGAGAGATTCTCCATTCAATTCCATTGGGATGATTTGGGCCTGGGATTGTTGGCAGCTAACATGGCACTATGTTCAGTGTGAATGCTTATCCAGCATGGAGCAAGGCTGAGCCAGATGATGGAGAGAGACAAAGCATGAGTACCACTGTTTAGGCCCCTGAGTTTAGTGACATCTTAAATTTACCCTTGGACTTTTCATTTACATGAACCAAAATGTTTCCTTTATTAGTTTAAGCCACTCTGAGGTGAGTTTTCTGTCATTTGCAAACAAGAGTTCTAACAGTTGCATGCTGTGTTTGTGAATACAGAGGTGTGAGAGAGAGAGGGAGAGAAACGAAGTCATAAAAACAGAGAAAAAAATAATTTTTCAGTGAAAGTACATGCTAGAATTAGCACAAGCTGTTTCATGTGCATAAAATGTCATTTGTCCTCTTTTTCCCTTTAGGAATTTCTATTTATCTTCTCAAAGCCCATCTCAATGGCATCTCCTCTTTCCCAAGTCCCAAGGCAGAGTTAGTCACTTCCTCCTCCGTGCCCCTTTGGTGCATTGACATGTGAAGTTTCTCCATACACATTTCACTCTGAGACCCTTCATAATTGGACTGGGATGGATACATAAGGTTACCACTTGCACCTGGGTCAAATTGTCAGAAGAGAGAGAAGAAAATACCTTCAACTACTGTTGACAAGATTCATTATATTACCCAATGCCCCCTTTGTAAGAACTCGCATGAAAAATTCCCAGAAAAATTTGGGGTGTCTTAAACCACTGGTAGATTTCTTCCTGGAAGATAATGAGAGTTATTGAGTACATTGGGTTTCCTTTTTGCTTTCACCTCCAGGGCACCCAAAGCTAAGTCAAATGCTTTTATCAAAGTCACCAGTGACCTCCATGTTGCTAAATCAAATGGTCAGTCCTCAGTTCTCACTTTATCCTATCAGCAGCACCGGACATAGATGAATACTCTTTTCTCTTTAAAATCCTTTCTTCATTTGGCTTCCAGAAACTTTTTTACTTTCTTGATTTTCTCCTATATCACTGGCCACTCCTTAGTCTTCTTTCGCTGATTCCTCCTCATCTCCCCAACCTCTAAACAGAGGAAGGTCATAGGGCCTGATCCTTTGTCATGTTCTCATCTCTGTCATACTATCTCCACCAGCAATCTCATATAGTCTCATGACTTTAAATACCATCTTTCTGATAATAATGTCCAAATTTATATCTGTAGCCTGGACCTTTCTCCTTGAACTTGGACCCATATGTCCAACTGCCAATTTCACATTTCTTTTTAGACATCTGTATTAGCTCAGGCTGCCATAACAAGATGCCACAGACTGGGTGGTTAAAACAACAGACATTTATTTTCTTACAGTTCTGGAGGCTGGAAGTCCAAGATCAAGGTGCCAGCAGGGTTGGTTTCTGGTGAGAACTCTTTTCCTGGTTGCAGATAATTACCTCCACACTGTGTCCTCACATGGCCTTTCATCTGTGTGTACCTAGAGAGGGAGAGACCGCTAGGTGTCTCCTCCTATAAGGACACCAGTCTACCAGATTAGGGCCCCACCTTTTATACCTCATTTAACCTTAATTACCTCCTTAAAGACCCTAACTCCAATTGGGGGTGAGGGCTTCAACATATGGATTTTAAGGTGACACAGTTCAATCCATAACATTATGTCGAACAGGCATCTCGAACTAAACACATTCGAGACTAAATCTGTTGTCCCCAAGCCTGCTCCACCCACAGCCTTCCTTATCTCAGAAAATGAAAACTCCCACCTTTTATTTGCTCAAGCCAAAAACCTTGGGGACATCCTTGACTCCTTCCTCTTTTTTCACACCCTCCTCCAATCCATCAGCAGATCCTATCACCTCTACCTTTAAAATATATCCTGTGGGCCTCCCTGGTGGCGCAGTGGTTGAGAGTCCGCCTGCCGATGCAGGGGATACGGGTTCGTGTCCCGGTCCGGGAGGATCCCACATGCCACGGAGCGGCTGGGCCCGTGAGCCATGGCTGTTGAGCCTGTGCGTCCGGAGCCTGTGCTCCGCAATGGGAGAGGCCACAGCAGCGAGAGGCCCGCATACCACACACACACACACACACACACACACACACACACACACAAATATATATATCCTGTACCCAACCACTTCTCACCTCCTCACTGCTTCTACTCTATTCCAAACTGTCATCATCTCTTGCCTGGATTATGACATCATTCCTCCTAAATGGTTTTCCTGCTTCTGCCCTTATCACCCTCCAGTCTATTTTAATTACAACCTCCAAAGATACTTCTTTCAAGCCCTAGGTCCTATGGTGTCTTCCTCCGCTCCTGCAGTGGCACCATCATGCTTGGAGTAAAAGCCAAAGTACTCACGTGGCCGACGTGGTCTTACAAAGGCCCCACATGATCGGCCCTCTTGTTATTTCTTTGACTTTCTCTCCTATTGAGTGACTTCCCTTCACGCAAAATGACTAGTGGTCACAGGAGTGTGTGAGGTCACTCGGGGTAAGGGAGTTAAGAGAGAAGAGGGGAAGGCAGGGGAGGGGAGGCGAGGGATGGGGAGAGGAAGGGAGGGGCCCAGGGAAGAGGTTGGAGAAGAAAAGGGAGCCTGAGAAGGGGCAGCCAGAGGACAAAGCGAGGAGCCAGCAGAGGTGGGTCCACTACACCCCAGGAGAGAGATGTCTGCAGAAGGAATGATCTCTCACTGAGGGCCCACAAGGCTGAACATCCCATCTTTAATTTCCCTTTTGCGCTGTTAAAGATTTTAAACCTTTTTAAATGATGAGCAATTTGTCAGGGAAGCAGTTGGCAGCTAAGCTGGGTAAGGAGAAAAAATATTAGCATCTTTCGACTGGTCATTTTTTTTCCCCTTTTCAGCATAAGCAGGCCAGAATCAGTATCCATTATTAATAGAGGCATGTTTTATTACAGGTATTAAGACCAAAGATTTGTAACTTTAGCAATCCAGATTCTTATTTTTTTTTTAATTCACCAACATTATTATTTATTGATCGGTGGGGATGCTTCTTTTGCCATCGCCAATCTGCCAATTCCTGGAGGGGAAACAGAAGTGGTAGAATGAAGGGAACTAGCATCAACACTGCCTTACAGGAGGGTATAGGGTGAAACTCCCACGAAATGAGCTCCCGCTCTGTGCCAGGCCCTGGGTGCAGGGGAGGCAGGATGACAAAGGCACAACCCTCCCCTAACTGGGAAAGCAGAAAAATAAACAATATATTGACAAGACAATAATTTGGTTGTATATGTGGGGAGTAGATTTGAGTGGTTAAAAGCTTTTCTCTGGATTTAGGAAGGTTTAAATCTCAGTGCCATAAATTATGAGCTGTGTGATCTTGGGCATCTTACTCTCCCTCTCTGAACCTTTGTTTCCTCATCTGTAAAATGGAACAACAGAGGGTTATCAGAAGATTAACTGAGATACTGATGCATATAGCTTATTTGACCCAGTGCTCAGCAGACATTAAGCACTCGTTCAATAGTAGCTAGGTGGTGGTGATGGTGGTTGTGATATTAAAAGTGACGGGGGCACACACTTTGGACATCATTCTCCCTGGAGGAGAGGGGTTAAGGGAAATTTTCACAGAAGAGGATACATTTGAGCTGGTTCTTTTTTTTTGTTTTTGGCCTCACCACGTGGCTTGCAGGATCTTTGTTCCCTGACCAGTGACTGAACCCTCGCCCTCAGCAGTGAACGTGTGAGTCCTAACCATTGGCCAACCAGGGAATTCCCTTGAGCTGGCTCTTGAAGGATGATTAGAATTTCAAAAGGCTGACAAGCTGAGGGGAAGGACATTCCAGGCAGAGAAAACAGCCAGGGAAAAGCTGGTTGGTGAGCGAGTGTGAGCTTTGGGGAAAGCTGAAGAGCTTGGTGGGGCAGAGAATACAGTGGGGACAGGTGGGAGGTGGCTACAAAGGAGGGTCTGATGACGGTGCAGAGGGCCCAGGAGGCCAGGCAAAGGGGTCCAGGTTCACCCTAAAGGCTATGGGGGAGCCTTGAAGGGCTGTTGTTGTTTTAATTGTGGCAGAAAAAAAACCCCATGAAACATAAAATTTACCATCTTAACCACTTTTAAGTATACAGTTTAGTGCTGTTATATACTCACACTGTTGTGCAAACAAATCTCTAAAACGTTTTCATCTTGCAAAACTGAAACTCTATACCCATCAAACAACAAAACCCCATTTTCCCCTCCCCCAAGCACTGGGCAACCCCAACTCTACTCTGCTTCTATGAGTCTGACTACCTGAGAGACCTCATATAAGTGGAATCACACCATCTTTGTCCTTTTGTGACAGGCTTATTTCACTCAGTATCATGTACACAAGCTTCACCTGTATTCTATCATGTGACAGGTTTTTCTTCCTTTTGAAGGCTGAATAATATTCCACTGTGTGTATATACTGCATTTTCTTTATTCATACATACCTTGGAGGGTTTTAAGCAAGGATGTGACCCAATTTGGCCTGTGATTTAGTACAATAGCTTGGTGGGGGGAGGGTGGACAGCATGGTTCTAGAATGGCATGGAGGGGACAAAGTGGTTTAATAATGGTGGCAAGCTATGTTTCTTTAGAAATCCAGAGGTGGCTCAGGTCTTACCAGCCCTCTCATCCCAAAAAGAGGAGGAAAAGCTGGTTCCTTTGAAGGGTGAAGAGGAGGAAAGGGGAATGCCGTGGTGGGTGGAAGGCAAATGCCCTCTCCCAGCTCCGTAAACCTTCAGAAAGCTCCTACCCTGCAGACTATAGCCTCCACCCCCCGCCCCCATTGTGTGGTTGGGACTTTGGGCAAGATGGCACTCCAGCTATGGCTCCATGGGCAGGCGAGGGAACACAGCCCCAAGGAGAGAAAGTAGTGGCCTTCTGGTTCCTGCTCCACCTGTAACTCACTGTGTGACCTTGGAGAAGCCCGTGCCCCTCTCTGGTCCTCAGTGTCCCCATGTGTAAAGTGACAGAGTTGGTAAAGCATTAGTGCTTCCATAAATGATGATGATGGCGGTGGCAGTGTCGGTGGCCAACTCTTTTTGAGTGCTTACTCTGTGCCAAGCACTCTTCTAAGTACTTTACAAGCATTAGTTCATTAATACATCTTTTTTCTCCCAACACTGCTATTATCCTCATTGTACAGATGAGGATATTAAGGCAAGTCATCTGCCTGAGGTCACAGTGATAACAGACAGAGCTGGAATTCAAATTCAGGTAGTCCAGCGCCACCCCATTCTTGGAATCACTTGGGGAGCTTTAAAATATCAGATTCCTGACCCACCCCAGACTTGCTGAATCAGAACCTCCAGTGTGGCCCCAGGCATCGATTGCTAACATGCTCTTGGGGCTAAAATTGGGGTTTAAAACTGAGGGTTCCGTGGGGATAGACAATGCCTGAGTCTGGCCTGAAAGGAGGCTGACTATCCCCACAGATTTTCCTTGACTCAGGGCGTGAGTGGCCCTTTTGGGGGCTACCCCAAAGGGACATCCAGGTCATTCCCACCCCCTCACACATGACCTGGAGGGAGCAGCCTCCAGCCTCCCAACTCCCCCAGTTCTCCAGAGAGGGTCCTTACAGGATGTAAAGGAACATCGGTGACAAATGATTCTAAGAAAAGGTACTCAACCTCTCTAGTAACCCAGGAAATGAGAATGAAGACAACAAGAAGATGCCTTGGAAGGTTCTCAAGAGGGGATAGATGTGGTCAGACACATCCAACCAAACTCATCCCTGCTCCATTTGGAACTTGAATGTACTTGAGTACTCTCAAGAACTAAATTATTCCTCTTTTTTTTGAGGGGGTGGGAGTGCATACTATCATATCAGTATCAGATCCACAAATATCTTGGCATTTGGTTATTTTTTAAAAGGACAGCATACTGTCAAACTAGATACCAACAACCAGTAATCACTAGAGTAGTCATCTTTTAAATTTTTAATCTAAAAAAGAGTTCAAGAATACTGCTATAGAGACTTCCCTGGTGGCGCAGTGGTTAAGAATCCGCCTGCCAGTGCAGGGGACAAGGGTTCATTCCCTTGTTCTGGAAGATCCCACATGCCACAGAGCAACTAAGCCTGTGCGCCACCACTACTGAGCCCACGTGCCACAACTACTGAAGCCCACGCGCCTAGAGCCCGTGCTCCGTAACAAGAGAAGCCACCGCAATGAGAAGCCTGCGCACCGCAAAAAAGAGTAGCCCCCGCTCGCCGCAACTGGAGAAATCCTGCATGCAGCACGGAAGACTCAACACAGCCAAAAATAAATAAATAAATAAATAAATTTATTTAAAAAAAAGAATACTGCTCTATGCACAAAGGATGAATCTCATAGACAAAGCAGATGAGTGAAAGAGGCCACCCACAAAAAAAAATCTAGATACCAGGTGACTGCATTTATATGAAATTTAAGAACAGACAAAATTAATCTGTGGTGATAGAAGTCAGGATAATGGTTATCTTTGAAGGGTATTGACTGAGAGGGAAATGTCTGGGGGGCTGGAAATATCCTGTTTTTTGACCTAGATGAGAATTACATGAATGTACACAAAGTAAAGATTCATTGGGTTGTACATTTATAATGTACGCACTTTATTGTGCATAACTCATACCTTAATAAAAATGTTTTGAAGAGTTAGATTGTTGTTTCTTTCTGGTTATCCATGTCTTTCACTAAAATTCAGATGGTGGCTCAGCACTGATTGAGTGCCTACAGTGTACACAGCCACACATATGAGAAAAGTGGCAGAAGCAGAGGAATGTTAGGGCTTGGCTTTCTATCCACAAGGAGCTGGCACATGGCTCTGGACTTAGAACAAGACTCACAGCTAGGGCTTCCCTGGTGGCGCAGTGGTTGAGAGTCCGCCTGCCGATGCAGGGGACACGGGTTCGTACCCCGGTCTGGGAAGATCCCACATGCCGTGGAGCGGCTGGGCCCGTGAGCCATGGCCGCTGAGCCTGCGCATCCGCAGGCTCCGCAACGGGAGAGGCCACAACAGTGAGAGGCCCGCGTACCTCAAAAAAAAAAAAAAAAAAAAAAAAGACTCACAGCTAGAGGGGGCTACCCAGGACCGATTGTACTTGATGTCATTGAGAACCCCATTCCCCCACACACCCCTAAAGAGCCAAGACCAGGCCTGGGCAGCCTGTTCCACCAGGCGACTGGACCAATCAGAAGGTAGCCAGATGCAGGAGGCCAGGATGAGGCAGGGTCACTTTTGAATGGGAATAGGTGAAGAGTTAGTCAACAGATGTTCTGGCCACAGGGGCCTGTCTGGATCAAAGACAAGAATGGGTCAGGCCCAGTGGGCAATGGTGAGGCCAGAGCCAGCAGGCAGCAGAGTTAGAAAGGACATCAGGTCAGGTTGAACAATAGCTCAGAGATAATAGGATTCTCCTCTCCTATTGGGACCACTTGCCAGGAGGCGAGAGAGGCAGGTGGCTGGATGGAAGATGCTCAACCAGCCCAGATAGAGACCAGAGATGTCCAGTTCCTGCCCAACATTACATGGCAACTCAGGGACTGATCCAGGCTAAGAACCCATATATTCTGTGCCCTATGGGCTTCACCCCCCCCACCCCAGTGATACCCCAAGATCATTTCTATTTCCCCCTCTGGGTGCTCTACATTCTACATCCCCAGTGTTTTCAGCTTTAAAAAAAAAAAGAAAAGACTTACTTCCTGATCCTTATGACAATTTACATCATCTTGAAAGTGGAGGAAAAACTATCCCACACCACCCATTTTTAATACAGACCTTTGCCATACTGTGAAGTATAAACAAACCAAAAGAGCAATAATTAGTTCTAAATTCAGGCAAGCTTTATGGAACGTGGACCATGTGGGTAATCGGCTGGGGTGGTGCCATGAAGTGGTAATTAATTTGCTTTTTTCCTTAAAATGTTTTCCTTAATTAAGGGAGGAGCTGAGTTATATACACCCATCCCCTGGGGATGGTTTGTAAGGCAAGAGAAAATTCCACCTTTCTCCTTGCCACTTTTCTCATCAAATTATTTCATTACATTCAGATACACTTTTGCAACACTGATTTTGACAGATCCTGGAGTTATGAGCTCATAAATACTGGGGCGGGGGTGGGGGGGCAGCTGGAGGCACACACTTAATGGGAAATGTTCTCATAATCAAAAGAATATTTCAAGCTGTGACAATGGAGGCCAAGAGAGGGAGAGGGAGCTGCTTTTTCTTCAAAGAATAACGGGATGCTGAAATTAACCCAGCACCTGCTGCTCTGTCTCCTTCCAAGTCAGCTTGTGGAAGGTGGAAGTCAGGAGCATTTGGATCTAGTCCTGGCTCCACCATATTTACTTTGAGCTGATAGTAGCTTATGTTTTTTCTTTCATTTATTTAACAAATTTTTATTGAGCACCTACGATGTGCCAGGCACCGTGCTACATGTTGGGAATACAATGATGAACAAGACAGGCTTGTTTCCTACCTTCACAAAATTTAGAGTCTAATGGGAGAAAAATAATATAAACAAGTAAAAGAATAAATAGCTGATAAGCATATGCTTACCCTATGATCTAGCAATTCCACTCCCAGGCATAACCCAAGAGACATGAGTGCATATCTGCCAAAAGATATGTTCATAGCAGTGTTTGCTACTCAATAGCTCCAAATCAGGAACAACCATCAGGTTCGTCATCGGCAGAATGGGTAAATAAATTGTGGTCTATTTATATAATGGAATACTTTATTACAATAAAAAAGAACAAACTGCCGTTGCGTGCATCCACATGCAAAAACATGGATGAATCTCACAGACAGAGATAAATGAAAGAATTTGGACAAAAAGAGTGCAAACCATCCGATTCCATTACTAAGAAGTTCAAAAGCAGGCAAAACTCATCTATGATAAATCAGATAGAAACTAGAATAGTGATTACTTTTAGGGAGAAGAGGCAGGGAGAGATTTCTAGAGTGTGGGAAACATTCTACGTCCTGATATGGGAAGTGGTTATTTGTATACATCTGTAAAAATTCACTGAGCTGTACACTTGAAATGTGTGTGCTTTACCATACGCATATTATACCTCGATTAAAACAAACTTTTAAAAGAGAGAGAGAAGAGAAAAAAACTTAAATAATAAATAGCTTGAATTAATTTCACATGAGAGACATGAAAAAAATAAAACCAGGTAACATGGAGAGATTCTTGAAGGTAGGAGTAAGGTGTGGGCAATAATAGGTGGGGGGGGCAGAAAAGGCCCTCTGCAGAGGGGGGCTTAGATCTGGTACCAGAATGTCAGGAAGGAGGCTGCCCTTGTGAAAATCTGAGGAAAGAACATTCCAGAAGGGAACCAGCAAGAGCCAAGACCCTGAGGTGGGGGCGTCATGGCATGTCTCAGGAACAGCATGGGGCCCGGAATGGCTGGAGAGAGAGAGCAGTGGAAGAAGAGCCAGAGGGGCTGTCAGGAGCTGGTCAAAGAAGGTCCTGGAGAACCTGCTGTAGAGCACAGGGAACTCTACTCAGTGCTCTGTGGTGACCTACATGGGAAGGAAATCCAAAAAAGAGGGGATATATGTATGCATATAGCTGACTCACTCTGCTGTGCAGTAGAAACTAACACAACATTGTAAAGCAACTATACTCCAAAAAAAATTTAAAAAAAAAAAAGAAGAAGAAGAAGAAGGGCCCTGGAGGCCGAGGAAGGGTTTGGATTTTATTCTAAGTGTGATCCGAGCCATCGGAGGGTTTAAGTAGAGGAATGGCATGACCCAATTGACCTGATTTTAAAAATCAAGGCCACACACCTAGTCCAATGGGAAAACAAAAAACAAAACAAAACAAACCCTGATAATACCAAGGTGGTGAGGACGTTGAGCAATAGGAACTCTCACACGCTGGTGGTGATGTAAAACGGTGCAGCCGCTCTGGAAAGCACTTAGACCGTTTCTTACAAAGTTAAACATATACTTATCAAACTACCCAGAAATCCCACTCCCTGGTATTTACCCAAGTGAAATGAAAGACTACATTAAACCAAAGACCCATATGCAAAGGTTTCTATCAGCTTTATTTATAATCATGTAAAACTAGAAACAACCCAAACGTCCGCAGTTGAGGACTGGATAAACCAGCTGTAGTACAGACACACAATGGATGCAGCACAAAGAAGCAACAAGCGATTCATACCTGCAACAACTTGGATGAATCTCAAATGTGCTGTGTTAAGTGAAAGAACAGACACAAATAGTTACCTAGGGTGAGATCCCATTTATAAAACATTCTGGAAAAGGCAACCCTATGGTGATGGAGGACAGGTTAGTGATCACCGGTGGTTGAGGCGGAGAGAAGGGTTTGACTACAGGGAGCTACTGAGGGAATCTGGTAGGGATGATGGAACTGTTCTGTATCTCGGCTGTGGTGGTGATCCCCAGTTCTGTGCATTTTTTTAAACTCTTAGACTAAACACCAAAAAAAAAGAGTGAATCCAACTGTACATAAGTTTTAACATAATTTTTAAGTGTAAAAAGTAAATACAGGGCTTCCCTGGTGGCACAGTGGTTAAGAATCTGCCTAGCAATGCAGGGGACACAGGTTCAAGCCCTGGTCCAGGAAGATTCCACATGCCGTGGAGCAACTAAGCCCGTGCACCACAACTACTGAGCCTGTGCTCTAGAGCCCGCGAGCCACAACTACTGAAGCCCGCGTGCCTAGAGCCCGTGATCCCCAACAAGAGAAGCCACAGCAATGAGAAGCCCACACACCACAACAAAGAGTAGCCCCCGCTCACCGCAACTAGAGGAAGCCCACGCACAACAATGAAGACCCAACGCAGCCAAAAATAAATAAATAAAATAAATTTATTTTTTAAAAAAAGTAAATACATTGGGTTATACTTTCCTATTAAAACTTAAAGACTATCTGAGAAGTTGAAGCCATATTGATTTAGGGCATCCATCCAAGAGTGGGGGTCCAGGCCTCCCCAAGCATGAATTGGAGAAAGTGTCACACACTCACATTCTGCTTTGCCTCTGGACGTTAAATGTTTCTAGAGCCACTTATCTGCTTCATAGAGGACTGTCTTAGAAGCAGCTCCAAAGACAAGGATTCACATGCAAGTGGCCTGTTAAGGAAGTGTTCGTACAGGAGCTGGACAGGGGATGAGGAAGGAAGGCAGGGAGGAGAGAAGGGCAAGTAAGAGTGGGATTTCAGGAGAGTCTCAGCGTTAGCCTGATCCCACCGGGAACTGAGGAATGTAAGTGACACCTCAGAGTTTGCACCTGGAGGCAAGGGAGCTGGGCTTTCACACTCTTGCACCAGGTGGTCTAAGGCCAAGGGCCACCCAGGGGAAAAACTCCCAGACACTTCTAGGTTCCTGCACGTGCTGGTGAATGGCTCTAGTAGCCCAAGGGCAATCTGCTGATGAAAGTCTCACAGGAGTCTTACCAGAAGAAAGCACCCAGAAGCTGGAGATGGACACACAGAAATGGGAAAGGCAGACCTGAGGGGGTTTGGTGGAACATCAACAATGTCCACTCCATGGGCAGCATCCACCAGATATTCACTACCAAGTCTAGAAAATGTCAAACCTGAGAGCATAGACCTGTAACAGTAGCCAAACAACCTGGGTTCGAATGCTGGATCAGACTAGCTGTGTCACCTTAGGCAAGCTGAGCCTCAGTTTTCTCATCTGTAACATGGGGATAACAATAAATCTCCTCAGAGTTGTTATAAGAAGCTTTGAAAAGTATTTAGCTTGGGCTTTCATCCTATTTTTCAAAAGTTATTGGGACTTCCCTGGTGGTCCAGAGGTTAAGACTCCACGCTCCCAAAGCAGGGGGCCCGGGTTCAATCCCTGGCCAGGGAACTAGATCCCATGTGCCGCAACAAAGATCCCGTGTGCTGCAACTAAGACCCGGCACAGCCAAATAAATTAATTAATTAATTAAAAAAATTTTAATTACTTGTTCCTGTGCTGGTCCCCACACTTTCAGAGAGACAAGAAATCACTTGAACTTGTTCCATGGGTGATGAAGCTGGCGTGAGTATCCCAAACTATTTTGTGTGTAATTGGCTTAATATTTGGAAAATTTTTTAAAAGATCCACTTAGATCCTCTCCTCATAATGTATACAAAAATAAATTCCAGGTAGAATACAGTTACTCAGCAATCAAACATTTAAAACTTAGGAGAAAATAGAAATGAATATTCATCAAATGGGGAAAGATGTCTTAAATTCAAAAGCAGTAGGGAAAAAAATCACAAAGGTAAAGATTGATCGATTTGATTCATGAAAGTTAAACCACCTCCACAGAAACAACTCACAAATGAAACATATAGGCAAACAACAAATTGGGATATTGGCAGCAGAAACATCCCTAGTGTAGAGAGAGTTCTTACAAATCAACAAGTAAAACACCAAGATCCCAATAGATAAATGGACAAAGAGCATTCACAGTGTATTCAAAGAAAAAATACAATGGCCAATAAGTATTAGATTAAAAATGTTCAGTCCTGGGCTTCCCTGGTGGTGCAGTGGTTAAGAATCCACCTGCCAATGCAGGGGACACGGGTTTAAGCGTTGGTCCGGGAAGATCCCACATGCCGCAAAGCAACTAAGCCCGTGTGCCACAACTACTGAGCCTGCGTGCCACAACTACTGAAGCCCACGTGCCTAGAGCACATGCTCTGCAACAAGAGAAGCCACCACAATGAGAAGCCCGTGCACCGCAACGAAGAGTAGACCCCGTTTGCCACAGCTAGAGAAAGACCACACAGCTACGAAGACCCAGTGCAGCCAAAAAAAAAAAAAAAAAGTTCAGTCCTACTAAAACATAAGAAATTTGAAGAAAATAAAAAAATGTAGTATTCATTTTTACCCAACAAGTTAGCAAATATTTTAAATAAGTAATACAATGTTGGAAAGGGTACATATAATGGACACTCTCATACAACGTTAGCATGAGTAAAAATTGGTTTAAAAAAAATGGATTGCTCTTACAGGTCTTTTCGAGAAGATTTTTCTGCCTTCCCCTTCTGTCCTTCTCGGGGCACCTCAGTCCTAGATGCTACCCTTGGGATCTCTACCACTGTTACATGAATGGTAGGATACAAGTGACATTATGGTAAGGGCTCTGTAAAAAAAAAAATTATAAAAGGACACTGAGTACATTTTTAGAGTCTGGCTATCAGTTTGACATATTAAGGTCAATATGTTTATTAATCTGCATTAATCATTTCATCAAAAATTTTAATGTCCCCCAGGAGACAGGAGTATTTAACAGGAGTATTCATCTCTAAAATGTTTACAACCCCCAGACCCAGTAGTTACACTTCTAGGATGTGAGTCTAAGGAAATAATTTGAAATACAGTAAAAAGACTTTACACACAAGGTTTGTTTAATCACAGCATTGAGATGTAATAGTAAAAAATGTAAAACAACCCAAATGTCTAATTGGGAATGATCAGTAAATTTCTTAGACAATGGTGTATTACTCAATAATTAAAAGTAAAAATCATGTAGTGAGGTGGATGGACCTAGAGTCTGTCATAGAGAGTGAAGTAAGTCAGAAAGAGAAAAACAAATACCTTATGCTAACACATGTATATGGAATCTAAAAAAAAAAAAAAAATGGTTCTGAAGAACCTAGGGGCAGGACAGGTATAAAGACGCAGACGTAGAGAATGGACTTGAGGACATGGGGAGGGGGAATTGTAAGCTGGGACGAAGTGAGAAAGTGGCATGGACATATATACACTACCAAACGTAAAATAGATAGCTAGTGGGAAGCAGCCGCATAGCACAGGGAGATCAGCAGTGCTTTGTGACCACTTAGAGGGGTGGGATACGCAAGAGGGAGGATATATGGGGTTATATGCGTATGTATAGCTGATTCACTTTGTTATAAAGCAGAAACTAACACATCATTGTAAAGCAATTATACTCCAATAAAGATGTTAAAAAAAAATCAACCAAACACTGGGGAAAAAAAAAAGTAAAAACCATGTTTGTAGGGAGCTTTTTCTTTTTTTTTTTTTTAATAAAGTTATTTATTTTATTTATTTATTTTTGGCTGCATTGGGTCTTCGTTGCTTCACACCGGCTTTCTCTAGTTGCGGCGAGCGGGGGCTACTCCTTGCTGCGGGGCGCGGGCTTCTCATTGCAGTGGCTTCTCTTGTTGTGGAGCACGGCTCTAGGTGCACGGGCTTCAGTAATTGCATCACGCAGGCTCAGTAGCTGTGGCTCGCGGCTTCTAGAGCACAGGCTCAGTAGTTGTGGCGCACGGGCTTAGTTGCTCCGTGGCATGTGGTATCTTCCTGGACCAGGGATCGAATCCATGTCCCCTGCATTGGCAGGTGGATTCTCAACCACTGCACCACGAGGGAAGCCCAGGAGCTTTTTCAATAGTGTGGGGATATTGTATATTCACTATGCACTCAATTATGGGAAAAAAATGAATGGGAAAGACAGAAGTAAAAGGTAATAGTGGTTGTTTCTAGGAAGTGAAATTACAGGTAATTTTTATCTTCTTTCTACTTTGCTATACATTTCCCAAACCTTCCATAATGCACATGGATTACTTTTCTACTTTAAAAAAAGGCGGGGGGGCATATTCTAAAAAGGGAATTTAAAAAAAAGAAATGACAGATACCTTGTCCTATAAGGAACAATTTATCCTTGTGGGCATAGAGATGTGGGAGGAACAGATCACTTCTGGATGATCCCTGGGGGCAGACCCAGGACTGGAGGCAGGAGGTGGCCTTAGAGAGACAGATGACAGCTATGAATGTAAGGAGGACCTCAGAGGGACAGAGCTGTCCTCTGGTGGAGCAGGCTGTTCCAGGAGAGAGGAAGCGCCTCATGGCCAGGGGTATTCAAGCAGAGACTGGATGATTCCTTGTCAACAGTGTCATAGAAGAGATTCAAGTGTCTGAAGGAGGATTAGAATAGATGAGGAATGTTCCAGCCTACAAGCTGGGGAAGTGTGGGTGACAGTGGCAGAATCTCAGTCAGTGGGGCAAGGTAGCCAAGGAGATGTTTTTGCTCAGACAGGGAAACTTGATTGGAGGATCAGGGTCCTCCCAGGTCCCAGCCTGGGAGCAGGAATGACCTGGGATGCCCATTTGTGCTTTAGGCTTTCCATCCTGGAGTCTCAGCTGGCTAGAGAGGGGCTCTGAGTGTGGACTCTTAAACTTGCTGGGCAGGTTTCAACAGCAGGTATTTTTGAGGGTAAGCAGTATTACTCTGCCCTGCCTCAACTTCCCCCTGTGCAGAGGGTGTGTTCATTTGAAGCCTGGGCCTCAAGGTCAGGGTGGGTATTGAAACAGGTGGGAAGGAGGCAGGGCACAACCTTTGAAAGAATGACATAACCCGAGGACATGACATAAACTGATTAGAGCCAAATGGGTCCAAGATGGCGGACAAGTCAACTTTTTCCACTAGACCTTGGGCCTCAGTATACGCTCAATCAGCAAACTAAATGCCACACCCACAGGTGCCATGACAGTTCCAAGACCAACTATAAGGATCAAAAAGTGGGCAGTGGCCCAATTCCTGGAAATCCCCACCCCTTCCTAAAATAGCTGGAATGCTCCTCCCACTCATTAGCCTATGAAATTACCCACCCCTATAAAAACTGACAACTCCCTACCCTGGTGCATTTCTCACCTTCTGAGATGGCCACACTCTGTGGAGTATGTTTCTCCCTAAATAAATACACTTCTTACCTATCACTTTGTCTCTCACTGAATTCTTTCTGAGATGAGACATCAAGAACCTGAGCTTCATTAAGTCCTGAAACCAGGTGTGTGATCTCAGTTGGAAGACTGAGTTTTGGCTGGGTTCGAGTTCCAGCACTTGGACTCAAGTCCCAATCTGAGGTGCACGGTTTCAGCTGGGGACCACGAAGGCACAGTGATAAAGTAAGAAGACGTTGAGAGTTAGGTCTTGGTCCTAAAGAGGCCTGTGGGACGCCACAAGCCAGGCATACTGGGGAGGACGCTCTGCTGATGTCTGCTCATTTTTGACTGGCGGGTTAACCCTGTATACTCATGCACATCCAACAGCAGGTCCAGGACAGAACTGTTCATCTCTATACTCTTCTCCTTGACTCTGAGGTTTTTCTCCTACATTCTTGCATTCTTGTTCATTCCTGCTCTATTTCTTTCTTTCTTTCTTCTGTTAATCCCAGAAGACCTGTGTGACCACCAAGGTGTATACTTTTAATGCTTTTACTCCCCTCCCTCTGACCCTTGCAAATGCTGACGTTTTATTCCCAACTTATAGCTAGACCATTTCCCACTCATAGTCAACACCACTGGGGACGTCTTCTGTGCCATTTCTTTGCGACTTTTGGGGCACTAACACCTGGTTGGGAGACTACCTTGGAAGGGATAGCATCTAAAATTGTAAGTGCAAACCTTGACTAAATTACGTGGTGGATTTTGACTTAAGAGTGGAAGTTTGGATAGCTCGGGAGTTAGAGACGTCACCTCAGGCTTGTCTGAAATGGGTCAGGCTGCATCAATCCCAAACAGTACCCCCTGGGTCATATACTCCAGGACTGGGAAAGATTTGGACAACAGGAATTAAAAGGAAAAAACTTAGTAGGTTATATAATCAGGTTTGGCCACAATATGAGTTAGGAAATTTAAAACGGAGTGAAGTACCCTATGTTCAAATTTTCATGGCCCTGTTTCTAGGCAATGGAACCCAAAAGGAATTTTTTTTTTTTTTTGCTGTACGCGGGCCTCTCACTGTTGTGGCCTCTCCCATTGCGGAGCACAGGCTCCGGACACGCAGGCTCAGCAGCCATGGCTCACGGGCCCAGCAGCTCCGCAGCATGTGGGATCTTCCCGGACCGGGGCACGAACCCACGTCCCCTGCATCGGCAGGCGGACTCTCAACCACTGCGCCACCAGGGAAGCCCCCAAAAGGAATTTAAACCATGTGTAGCTCAGAGGGATAACTCTAGGAGGGACACAGAGGACATTTTAACTGACCCATCCTACAGGACCATGGATCCTGAACGAACGTGGATCCCCCCACCCCCGAGGTACAGGCCCCTTTTGGCTATGCATTTCATAGCCCAGTCTGCCCGACTTCAGCTGAAAAATTCAGAAAGCAACTGCTGGTCCTCAGACTCCAATGAATGATTTGTTCCAATTGGCTTATTTGGTTTTCAGTAATAGGGATATGGCCAAAAAGGCTGAATGCACCCAGAGAAATATGAAAAATGCCCAAATGATTGCAGTGGCTTTGTCCGCTCACAGACCACCAAAGGGGAAGCTGGCTTTTCTGGGCCCATCTGGTCCTGGCAGACCATAAGGTCCATGGGTACCCATACAAGGCCAGTGTACCCTGTGTGGACAAAAGGGGCATTGGAGGGAGGATTGTGATCGATGTGCCCTTTGCAAACAGCCAGGGCATTGGAAAAGGGAATGCCCCAGATGCCAGAGAGCGAGAGGGGTCCCTCGGCCATTGATGGTTTTGCAATCAGAAGATTGAAGGGGCCCAAGGCCGAAAGTGGCTCTGCCTAGAGGTACCATCTACATAACTAATGTCGAGCCTCGGGGGGTCATTGATGTGGCAGGCCACTTGATAGAATTTCTTATAGACACTGGTACAACCTTCACGGTCTTAACCCAAAGGATTGGAAACCATAGCAATCATAAGGAATACATAATGGGATTGTCAGGAAAGAGACAGGGGCACACTTTCCTGGAACCCCTTTTGTGCAAGATCAATGGCCAGCTGTTTTTTTTTGTTTTTTTTTTTGTGGTACGCGGGCCTCTCACTGTTGTGGCCTCTCCCGTTGCGGAGCACAGGCTCCGGACGCGCAGGCCCATCGGCCATGGCTCACGGGCCCAGCCGCTCCGCAGCATGTGCGATCTTCCTGGACCGGGGCACGAACCCGTGTCCCCTGCATCGGCAGGCGGACTCTCAACCACTGCGCCACCAGGGAAGCCCAGGCCAGCTGTTTTTACATTCCTTTCTGTTTGTGCCTGACTGTCCCATCCCTTTAAAGGGAAGAGATTTGTTAACTAAATTAGGGGCTACTCTGTTTCTCGAGGGACAAGGGAACACCCCCTCATCACCAAATGGTTCTAACAAAAAGCAAAAAGGAACAGATAAAATCTGAAGCTAAAATGGAAGCCTTAGTAGACCCTGGAATGTGCAATATTGAGGTTCTGGGCTTGGCCAAAGATATCCAGACAGTGATTATTAAGTAAAAAGGCTTATATAGTGTCTAAATATAAGGTACAAATTTCTTAAACCTATGGAAGATCCTCAAAAATGTTTGTAAGTAGATTACCAAAATAGGAGGCCACTATTCTGACTAAACTGACCATAGCTGATATTCCAAGCCTGATAGGAATTTTGCAAGAGGCCTTCTCCCCTAAGCTAAATGAGGAAAAGTAAAACTTTCCAACACAGGTGAATGGGTATGTCAGTCCTTCGATATCATAGAGGCAACCACCCAATTCTTTGAAAAAGAAAACAAAACTGTCCTTGTTTTACAAGTGTAGTCTTTACAGGACCAGAGGTGTGGCTCCAAAAATAATCCAAAACCCACCAATCCTTTTACCACTCCTCAAACCTTCCCTATTTATTTTAAGAGGCTTGTAAATATTAACAAAGGGGAAACAAAGTCAACCTAGGAGGAACGTTCCTGTACCTTTGAGATGCAAATGTCCCGTCTGGTCTTCTCAGGAACCCTTATCTCTGCCACCTTTTTAAATTTTAAAAAGCGGGTACAGTAATTTAGAACTTGTCAAGGATAAATATCTTAAGTGTCTTTTCTATAAACACTAGTAAAAAGGGTTTAGCCATCCAGGTAGGTGACCTTGATTTGTTCCATCTGCTAGAAGCCCAGTTTGAATCCAACCCCTTGTAACTGATGGCTTTTATATTGTACCTGACTCAGGGCTGAAATTTTGGAATGGGAACTATGAGGGCTCTGTGTTTGTTTGTGTGTTCATATGTATCTATATGTGTGTTGTAGGTGTATGATATTGCCAAAAATGAATTCGTAAAAGAACTCTACCTAATTGGCTTTAAAAAAAGTTAAGCGTTTATAAAATACTCAGAAATAGAAAATAATCTGGTCAGAATGAATTTCAGGTTCATGTCATCTGGAAAATATTCAGTACTAAACTGATATCTGGTATTGAAGGTGGATTTAGCTTGTTGGTTTGATTAATACAGACAAGTTAGAGTCATCCATGTTAAGTATAATACTTCTGTTGTACCTAGGTTTATTAGAGGTCAAAAAGACTATTCTATCTGTTACAAATTTGTCAACAAGAAAAGTAACTCAGTGTGAGAAAAACTTTTAAGAAAAGATATGTGTTTTTAGTAAAAGAAGGTATGAAGAATGAAGAATGAAAAAGAGTTATGCATGATCAGGATTTTCTAAGGTTGGACTGAATTTAGTTGGGTAAATGGATTTTGTTAGGAATGGGCTAGAATAAGACTGGATTTGCTTTCTCCTTCTAAAGTATTCTTGAAATGCTGCTTTTGACAACAGATTGCGTGAGTTTCTTTGCCTTTAAGTGACTTGTATTTGCTTTTGAGATCTTTTGTAACTTTGGTTGAGGAATAATTATTGTCTCACAGTGACCTATGATCTTTTTTTTCGCTGTACGTGGGCCTCTCACTGTTGTGGCCTCTCCCGTTGCGGAGCACAGGTTCCGGACGCACAGGCTCAGCAATCATGGCTCACGGGCCCAGCCGCTCCATGGCATGTGGGATCCTCCCGGACCGGGGCACGAACCCGTGTCCCCTGCATCAGCAGGTGGACTCTCAACCACTGTGCCACCAGGGAAGCCCCTATGATATTTGACCAAGTGTTTTAAAACTTTCTGACAAACTTCCCAAATATCAAATTTTAATTAAGTTTCTTTTGACTTCCAGCTAACTTTGGGGTACTTTAGAGGGCCCCTGAGGGCCCCTGAGATATCTTAAAGAGAAATATTTAACTAGGATTATTTGGTATGTTAAGTTAAATGTAATCATTCGTAATTCTGGTTATTGTAATCAAGTTTCTTTATCGATTACACTAATCAGATGTTTAACCATGCCTTTAAGTCTTCTGTCATTTATAGATATTTTTGTACTCTGATGCTGTTACAAAAAGTGCTTCATCATCAAGAAGATTCATAGAAAGGTTATGGAAACAGTTACAACTGTTCCACACCAAGATGATGGCTATGAGAGGATTCCAGCCCATACTGACTTAAAACAAGGAGCTGTCCTGCCCCTGGGGCCCATAGATCAGGCATCCAGAGATTTTTCCTCCCTGACAGGCAGGGTCAACGCCCCTACTCAGCCTTGAAGCAGCTACAGAAGACGAACCATCGCCCTTCTGCTTCCCGTAAGAATACGGAAGTCATGGGCTTCCCTGGTGGCGCAGTGGTTGAGAGTCTGCCTGCCGATGCAGGGGACACGGGTTCTTGCCCCGGTCCGGGAAGATCCCACATGCCGCGGAGCGGCTGGGCCCGTGAGCCATGGCCGCTGAGCCTGCGCGTCCGGAGCCTGTGCTCCGCAACGGGAGAGGCCACAACAGTGAGAGGCCCGCGTACCACAAAAAAAAAAAAAAAAAAAAAAAAAGAATACGGAAGTCAAATCTCTGCGAGGGGAATGAAAGAGGAGGGAAGGAGGCAGGCACAACCTTTGAAAGAATGACATAATCTGAGGACATGACATAAACTGATTAGAACCAAATGGATCCAAGATGGCGGACAAGTTGACTTTTTCCACTAGACCTGAGCCCATGTATCAGGAAGCTCACATCAGAAAGCTAAATGACACACCCACAGGCGCCATGACAGTTCCAAGACCGACTATAACAATCAAAAAGTGGGTGGTGGGGCTTCCCTGGTGGCGCAGTGGTTGGGAGTCCGCCTGCCGATGCGGGGGACGCGGGTTCGTGCCCCGGTCCGGGAGGATCCCGCGTGCCGCGGAGAGGCTGGGCCCGTGAGCCATGGCCGCTGGGCCTGCGCGTCTGGAGCCTGTGCTCCGCAGCGGGAGAGGCCACAGCAGTGAGAGGCCCGCATACCGCAAAAAAAAAAAAAAAAAAAAAAAAAAAAAAAAAAAAGTGGGTGGTGGTCCAATTCCTGGAAATTCCCGCCCCTTCCTGAAATAGCTGGAATACTCCTCCCACTCATTAGCCTATGAAATTACCCACTCCTATGAAAACTGACAACCCCCTACCCTGGTGCCTTTCCCACCTCTGAGATGACCCACACTCTGTCTGTGGAGTGTGTTTCTCTCTAAATAAATACACTTCTTACCTATCACTTTGTCTCTCATTGGCCGGGTTCGAGTCCCAGCCGCGTGGGCTCAGGTCCCAATCTGGGTTTTGCCGAGTTCAAGTCCCGGCTGCGTGGGTTCAAGTACCAGTCTGAGGTGCACAGTTTCAGTATGGCTATGGCTCCATAAGAAGAGAGAAGGTACCAGCAAATAGGTACAGTGCACTACACTTTAGCCAGAACTTCCCCCTCCCCCACTCCCAGGCCCTCACATTCCCCCTCAGCCATAGCCAGTAATGTAATGTATGTAGATAGGGTAGGGGGTCCCCAGAGAAAGAGAAACAGGCATGGCTTTCTTGACATAACAGAAGCTATTTTTGTCCTAAGCCATTTTGTGATCTAAGGCTGGCCGCAATGCTTGCCCTTGAACAAGTCTCAGTAATCAATGATTTCAAGGGAAGTCAGGGAATGCAGGAACAAAGGAAAAGCAGTCAAGAAACAATAGCTCAGTGATAAAACAGAGTCCTGGTTCCTCCTCTTGGGATATACCTAACAATCTGACACAGTCTTTGTGCTCTGCAGGGACTAAGGCCCCCACCCAGGTGGAGGATGGAATGATGATGTTGACCCTCGTGACTTCAATCAACTAAAGCTTGGACTCTGTCGACCTTGGCCCCGATCCCGTGCTGAGTTCTCCTCTTCTCAAGCCCCTTCATGCATGTACCCTTAGCTTAAAACTTCCCTGGTTGTGCTGCTCAGGGAGACACTACTTTGGGAAAGATCCCCGGTGTTCTCCTTACTGGCTGCAAGTAATAAGTCCTTCCTTCTCCCGATCTCTGCCTTGGCTGTGTCTTTGGCTTGACAGCCACCAAGAGGCAAACCCAGTTTTTCAGGTAACAGTAAGTGTATTATCCAGAATAAGCAACAGAAGCCCAGTCCACATTGCTATGACAGTTTTATGTGTCAACTTTACTGGACCAGGGGATGCCCAGATAGCTGATAAAACAGTTTCTGGGTGTGTCTGTCAGGGTGTTTCTGGGAGTCATTAGCATTTGAATTGGTGAACTGAGTAAAGCAGATGGCCCTTCCCAGCTTGGTGAGCAACACCCAATCCATTGAGAGCCTGGATAGAACAAAAAGAGGGAGGTAGAGTACATTTACACTTCCTCTGCGCTAACACATCAGCACTCCTAGTTCTCAGGCATTCAGACACATTGGGACTCATACCATCAGCCACCCCACCCCTTTAGTTCTCAGGCCTTCAGATTTGGACTAAATTACACCACCAGCTCTCCTGGTTCCTGGAACGTCTCAGCTACCACAACTGTGGGAACCAGTTCCTATAATAAATCCCTCTCTCTCTCATATATATATATATATATATATATATATATATATATATATATATATATATATATATCCTATTGGTTTTCTTCCTCTGAAGAGCCCTGACCACCTTAAGAGAAAGGGGGACTGATCAGCTCATGGAATGCAAAGATGGAGTAACAAACCAGACCTCAGGCTGAAGAGGGACATACCTGTACCTGACAGTACCCGGTACCTGGGATTGAAAGCCACTAGGATTCCCTTAACCACCCTCTTCTCTCTGTTTCTCAATGTATCAGATTCCTTCTCTCTCACTTCAGATACTACCATGGTCACCAAGATCCCCTCCCTCTCTTCTCACACCAGAGAGAGGAGCTGACTCATTCCATTACTGATTAAAGGGCTCTGACTGGCCCAACTTGGATCCAATGCCACCAGTAATTGGGCTACTCAGCTGTGACCAAGAAGACAGACTATATAAAAGCATGGGTTCCAGCTAGAACCACAAAGTTAGACCAGAGAGGAAAGGGAATTCCTGGAAGAATGGAGGTGCAGATTCCAGAAGGAAGTAGGAATACTGGACATCCAAACAGTCAGCATCCAGTACAGGTAGGCCTGCCTCCCATTGAACCCAAGCAGGACCCTGTGGGGCTCCTGGGCATGGAAGACTTTCTGCCCCATTTCTTATTTATAGGGAATAGACTCCAGATTCGAACAGTTGCTAATCAGGGAAGGGAGGAGATGCAGAAACAAGGGAGGAGCAGCCAAGAAACAATAGTGCAGCCTTGGGGCAGGGTCCTGGTTCCACCTCAAGGGATACGCATAACAATATCTTTGAGCTCCTTTACAGAACTAAAACTCCCAACAAATAGAAGATGTCAGCATTCTTCATTCCAGAGAAGCTCATCAGGAAATCACCTGAGGCCAGATGAAAGGAACAAGAAAAGCTTACGAGGAGACCCCTGAGACAGATGAAAGGAGTGCAGGCCCTGCGCACACCCTGATCCTTATCAGCAAGTCCACCCTAGAACCATTACTATAAAATTCCTCACCAAATGCCCCCAGGTTGAGACACACAGCTTTTGAGGGGCACAAGCCCACTGTATCCCTCTTTGCCTGGCAAAGCAATAAAGTTATTCTTTCCTACTTCACCCAGAACTCTGCCTCTGAGATTCGATTTGGCACCAGTGCACAGAGGCCAAACTTTCAGCATCACCAGCCATAGTTGAAGAAACAGAGCAATCAGGCCATTTGTCTGAGGTCACACAGCCAGTTCATGGCAGAGCTCAGACTTAAATCTAGGGCTGCTACTTCCTAACCTAGTGACATTCCTACTTGCTCCCTTCCTTTCTCTCTCTCTCTCTCTTTTATTTTTTAAAGATAAAATATATATATTAAAATAAATATATATATTATTCAGCTTGGGCCGACATAACAAAATATCATAGACTGTGTGGTTTAAACAGCAGAAATCTATTTCTCGGGCTTCCTGGTGGTGCAGTGGTTCAGAATCCGCCTGCCAGTGCAGGGGACATGGGTTCAAGCCCTGGTCCGGGAAGGTCCCACATGCCGTGGAGCAACTAAGCCCATGAGCCACAACTACTGAGCCTGCGCTCTAGAGCCTGCATGCCATATCTGCTGAAACCCCCACACCTAGAGCCCATGCACCACAACAAGAGAAGCCACCACAACGAGAAGCCCGCGCACCACAACCAAGAGTTGCCTCCACTCACCGCAACTAGAGGAAGCTCGTGTGCAGCAATGAGGACCCAATGCAGCCAAAAAATTAATTAATTAATTAATTAATTAATTAATTTCTAAAAAAAAGAAATCTATTTCTCACAGTTCTTCAGGTTTGGAAGTCCAACATCAAGGTACCAACAGATTTGGTTCCTTGATGAAGACCTTCTCCCTGGCTTGCAGACAGTTGCCTTCTTGCTGTATCCTCCCATGGCAGAGAAAGAGAGAGAAAGCAAGCTCTCTGGCATCTTGTCTTACAGGGACACTAATCCCATCATGAGGGCCCCACCCTCATGACCTTATCTAAACTTAGTTACTTCCCAAAGGCCTCACCCCCTCCAAATACTATCACATTGAAGGTTAGGGACTTCAACATATGAATTTGGGGGGAACACAAATAGTCCATAATAATATACATAGCATAAAATTTACCTTTTTAAGCACTTTGAGGTGTACAATTTAGTGGCATTAAGTACATTCGCACTGCTGTGCAACCATCATCACCATCCATTTCCAGAACGTTTTTCATCTTGCAAAACTGAAGCTCTGTATACATTAAACATTTATTTCCACTTCTTCTTTCTTATAGGTCATCTGTCGTTTCTCTTAAGAGTTAGGGTCATCAGGTCTTGATATCAGACAGTCCCAGGTTGAAATTCTGGCTCCACCACATACTAGTTGTTTACTTTTGTCAAGTCATTTAACCTCTCTTAACCTCAACTTTCTTCTCTACAAAGGTTTGGGTGAAGATGAGTAGAGTTCTAAAGCTCCTGGCACAGAAGTTGCACACAGTAGGTGCTTAGTATGTGTTAGCCTCCTTCCTTCTTCCCTCCACCTCTGCCCCTGGGCAAAGTTCAGATAGTAAAACGTCCACCCATCTGGTGATTTCCGCTGGAATGACTCCCAGCAACACTTTTACCCAGAGCTGAAGCCTCTGAATTAATAATGAGTTCCAACAGCTCACCTGAGAATGATTTAACATTTGAAAGCAAGAAGCTCCTTTACTCTAGGAGTGGGAAACACACCTTGTTAAAGGACCTTCTTCAAGATCAAGTGGGGCTTTTTAATAGGAGTCTTGAAAATATGGCCTGGACCCTGCAAAAAGATTCAGAGGGACCAAGCCCCCCTCCCTCTGGCTGCAGACTTCCCTTTTTTCAGCATCACCCCATGCCCAGACACAGCCCCCTCATCCCCCCCCAAAACACCTTGAACACAGATAGTCATGTGTAACCAGGCTTTACTGAGGGGTTTTTGTGATAATGGAGATGTTAAAATCCAAATCAGGAAGCAACTTAAAATTGAGAGCCAGGTATTTCTGTTCCAACAGATCTTTGAATTAGGGGTCTCTGGACCCAAGCCTCCTGCTAGTTACAAACTTCGGGCCCTGGGCTCAAAGCCCCTTGGGTCCCAGCCTAGACACACCTGTCAATGGCAGTGTTCTTTCCTTCTAAGGCTGGAAAGAACCTCAGGATCCTTCTCAACACAGCACTACCAAGGGATAAGATTTATCACATGAAATAAAACTATTAATCTAAACTTTAGACCCTAAATCAATAGATCATAGGGAGGGATCTTCTAGCTCCAATCTACTTTATATCCATCGAAAGAACCAAAGCTGGACTTCCCTGGTGGCGCAGTGCTTAAGAGTCCGCCTGCCAATGCAGGGGACACGGGTTCGAGCCCCGGTCTGGGAAGATCCCACATGCCGTGGAGCAACTAAGCCCGTGTGCCACAACTACTGAGCCTGCGCTCTAGAGCTTGCAAGCCACAACTACTGAGCCCGTGTGCCACAACTACTGAAGCCTGCACGCCTAGAGCCCGCACACCACAACAAAGAGTAGCCCTGCTCGCTGCAACTAGAGAAAGCCCACACGCAGCAACAAAGACCCAACGCAACCAAAAATTAATTAATTAATTAATTAATTTAAAATGAACCAAAGCTTTACAAGGACCTTGTAAATAGATGACCAAGTGATTTGTGACAAAGATTCCAGGATTTCACGAAGTCCCTGGTTTTCCTCCCAGGTCACAAAAATAGTTGGTACCCATCAGATGCCCTTTGTCAACAATTAGTTAATGATCCAACTTAATACACTAGATGGCTGCTATCTCTAATGATGACAGTTGGGCCCCGCAGAGCAGTCTGAGTGTATTTCTGTTCTCCCCTGTTCCTCAGACTGGCAGTGGGGACTATGAATGGCTGTTTGATGTGCCAAGACAGTTAAACAGACAGAGCCATCATGTCCATTTGCTCACACACCTGTCCTTGGCTGGTCCCTGGCAGATTTGGAACAAACTCCCTTCACGTTTCCAAAGAGGCAACGCACTGCTCTGAATGTCCCTCTTATTATTGATCTCCCTAGGTTTCTTTATGGCCAGAAATAAGGCATCCAGTTAGATTAGGGGCTGATATGACCTCCAAGGCATGACATGTCAATACAACAGCTAAGAATCATGCAGGCACCAATTTTAGTTAGAGTTGATCGAGCACATTCAGAGTAGCAGCAAGGCCCACATTGCCCTTCAGGTACCCCTTCCAGCTGTCATCTGTCTCCATCCTTTCTCTGCTTACCAGCCCCCAACTCAGACGGGGGGTCATAAAGTAGCAAACAGCAGGCACTGCCAAGGCTTAGACATTCCACAACTCCATATCTGAGCCTCCATCCCCCCAGTCTCTCTCAGAAGTGTGAAGAGGTGGCTCATGCTGCCTTGGGAGTCAGGCCAACGTGGGTTCTAATCCTAGCTCTACTGCATTCTGCGGAACCTTGGGCAAGTCACTGTTCTGAGCTTCAACTCCCCCATCTGTTAATAAGTGGGTTAAATTGGCGCCTCTTTAGGTTGCAGATGCAGAAATCTTACCTCATCTTTTGCCTCACAAGCCCTCACCCTCTCATTCAGCCTTATCAAGTTTGTGGCAGGTCCCTCCAAAGTGCCACATCTCTTGCCTATTCTCATCCTCATTCTCTCTTTCCTGCACTTTATTCTTCACTGTTTGGGTCTCAGCTTTGGAGTCACTTTGTCCAGAAAGCTTTCTTTGCCCTACCTCCTCCCACTGCAGGCTGTGTCAAGGGCCTCGGCTCTGGACCCCACAAAGTCCCCTGCACTCCCATCACAACCCTCACCTCTTGTCTGCATCCCCATTAGACTGTGAGCCCTGAAAGGATAACGGCTTGGGGCCTCCTTTGTCTCCACATCCTCAGCATCAGGTCCAGGGCGGGCACTCAGTGAATGAATAAATAAGCCTGTGATGATGAGTTACTGTTCTGGTTACTATTGCTGTGTAACAAGCTACCCCCATACTTACTGGCCTACAATTACTTGCTTAGGCTCATAGATTTCATGGATCAGGAATTCAGAAAGGGCACGGTGGGCATGGTTTTTCTCTGCTCCATGATGTCCATGGTTCGGCTGGGAAGATAGGAGGCTGGGAACTGGAGGTGTCATCGCTCACACCTCTGGAGATTCATGTTGGCTGCTGGCCGAACCCTGGGACTTTCAACTGGACTGCTCACAAGTGGCCTATCCCTATGGTCTGGGCTTCCTCACAGCCCAGTGATCTCCACATGGCAGCTCAGAACTCCAGGGCAAGCCTTCCAGTGAGCAGAGTGGAAGTGTGCTGCCCTTTAATCACAGTCTCAGAAGCCATGCAGAGTTACTCCCATTGCCTTCAAAGAATGTACGGACACAGTTTAAAACTGTCCCTGTTTTTCTTTCAGTTTCTGCTTAGGACATAGAAAGCTGGAAAGAGTATCACTTCCATCTTTACAACAATAAAAAGCCAGATAATCTGCATTTTATAGCTTTTCTCAAACCTATCAGAGAGCTGAGATCACAGAGCAATCAACTTGTCTGAAATCTAAAGAAACGCAGGCACCTCCAAGGAAGATGGGACATGAGCCCTTGCTTACTGGGGGCAGACACCAGGTGTCATACAAACTGGTGAGAATTCAAATAAAATTTTAAACAAGCTGCTAAGGCTGAGTGTGGGCTGGGATGAGGGAATTTGCACCCACTCGAAGGCTCTTCTCTGCAGACTGCACTGAGTGCTATAAGGAAGGGTGGGAGTGGGGTGAGAGGTCAGAGAAAGCCTGCCTGGTGGCGCAGGCCTAGAGGAAGGGAGCAGCAGCCACTGCTGGAGGAAAAGCCATACGACAGTGGGGGAAGGACAGAAGATCCTGTTGCCCTCATCGCCCATTGCAGCTGAGGAAAAAAATAGAAAAATCCTTATATGAGGAAGGGGCTGGATCACGAACAAGGCCCCACCCAGAGACCCAGGGACACAGTACCTGCGACTGAAGACTGAAGCAGTATCAGGACAGTCTCCCACGTGCACCTTCTACCCTCAGGCTAACAAGTACCCAGTAACAGATAGCAGTGGGTTACAGCTTGGTGGGGCGGGGGGAGGGCAAGAGCACAGAGGCGAGCCTCTTTGAGGCACAGGATTGTAGGCAAAGTCTAAAGCTGACAGTGGGGGTTTCCCTGGTGGTGCAGTGGTTGAGAATCCGCCTGCCAATGCAGGGGATACAGGTTCAAGCCCTGGTCCGGGAAAATCCCACATGCCGCAGAGCAACTAAGCCCTTGTGCCACAGCTACTGAGCCTGTACTCTAGAGCCTACGAGCCACAACTACTGAGCCCGCGTGCCACAACTACTGAAGCCCACATGCCTAGAGCCTGTGCTCTACAACGAGAGAAGCCACCGCAATGAGAAGCCCGCGCACCGCAACTAGAGGAAGCCCAAACGCAGCAACGAAGACCCAACACACCCCAAAATAAATAAATAAATTTATTAAAAAAATAAAATAAAAAATAAAGCTGAGGGTGGAGCAGGATCATTGGGGAAAAAAACCCTCCAGCAACCCAGCTCCCAGCCTAAACACAAAGCAATGCTAGAGGAATTGGAAGCCTGTAGTGCACTGAAGAGAAGCTCAACTCCTGCCCATGTTGATTCAACCCTCTATGTTAAAGACCTGGTAAAAGAAAAGGCATTTCGAGGCATAAATACTACTTCCTACAACCTCTACTGTCCTACACATGATGTCCAGCTTTCAACAAAAAATTAGAAGACACACAGAAAGCAAGAGAAAATAACATACAGTCAAGAGACAAAGCAATCAGAGGACCTGCGTGGAAGGGGAGAGGCAGCATGTCCAAAGGGGGGCCTCTGGAGTGTGGAGTTCTGGAGTTTGGAGTGAATACATGTTTAACTATTTTCAACTCAACCAATTAGAGCCTTAGCTTAAACCCCAGCTGGGCCTGACCTAGGGCTCAGAGCTTATGTGATCATGACAAGAAAGGCCCGTGGAGAGGACTCCAGGGTTTCTGGAGAAGAAAACTCACTTAAAGAAAAGGGAGGGACTTCCCTGGTGGCGCAATGGTTAAGAATCCACCTGCCAATGCAGGGGACACAGATTAGAGCGCTGGCCCGGGAAGATCCCACATGCCGCAGAGCAGCTAAGCCCGTGCACCACAGCTACTGAGCCTGCACTCTAGAGCCTGCAAGCCACAACTATTGAGCCCACACGCCACAACAACTGAAGCCCACGCACCTAGAGCCTGCACACCACAACAAAGAGTAGGCCCCGTTCACTGCAACTAGAGAAAGCCCACGCACACCAATGAAGACCCAATGCAGCAGCAAAAAAAAAAAAAGTCAAAGGAGCACCTACAAAAGAAGGTTCAGGAGAGCCGTGACTGAATGAGAGAGGGCGCATTCTGAGAAACTGTTGTTCTTACTGCCCTCTGGCCCACGTCCTCCATTCCTCCGTGTTTCTCCACACTGCCACCTACCTGCAGGCCTGTGAAGTGTGCCCTAGGGAGTGGAGTACTAATAAATAGCCATTCCCTGGTAGCTGAAAGCACTGTGTGTGGGCAACACATGAGACCCTCCAGGGGTTTGGAAAGGGCCAGAAACCCCACAATAGTGGGTAGGAGGCACAGCCAGTGAAATCATGAGCCACCTCCAATGTGCCCCAGACTAATGGGGTCTGAGACACACGGATTTCAG
Source organism: Hyperoodon ampullatus (assembly GCF_949752795.1). Taxonomy (NCBI): domain Eukaryota; kingdom Metazoa; phylum Chordata; class Mammalia; order Artiodactyla; family Ziphiidae; genus Hyperoodon; species Hyperoodon ampullatus. The sequence goes on along the minus strand of NC_136927.1, from coordinate 63,788,564 downwards.
ACCCCTTTGGGGATCTGGATAGCTGAGAGTTTTACTTTGCATTGTCAAATGGATCCTACTTCCTCTATGCTATCAGTTTTCTTGTTTTTATTTTTATATTTTGGCCACACCTTGTGGTACCTTAGTTCCCCAGCCACAGATTAAAACTGCGCCACCGATAGTGAAAGCACAGGGTCCCGACCACGGGACCGCCAGGGAATTCCCGCTATTGTTTTTCACATGGGCAACACTTGAAGATTTTGCACATAAACTTTTTTCTGATGATAAAAAGAACATACCTACAACTACCTGATATAAAACTAATATCGGGCTTCCCTGGTGGCGCAGTGGTTGAGAGTCCGTCTGCCGATGCAGGGGATGCGGGTTCGTGCCCCGGTCCGCGAAGATCCCACATGCCGCCAAGCGGCTGGGCCTGTGAGCCATGGCCGCTGAGCCTGCGCGTCCGGAGCCTGTGCTCTGTAACGGGAGAGGCCACAACAGTGAGAGGCCCGCGTACCACAAAAAAAAAAAAAAAAAAAAAAAGGAGGGTCCTATGACTCCCTCCTCAGGTTCGATTAATTTGCTAGAGTGGCTCAGAGAAACATTTACTTGTGTTTGCCAGTTCATTATGAAGGATATTATAAAGGATACAGGGCTTTCCCTGGTGGCGCAGTGGTTGAGAGTCCGCCTGCCGATGCAGGGCACATGGGTTCGTGCCCTGGTCCGGGAAGATCCCACATGCCGCGGAGCGGCTGGGCCCATGAGCCATGGCCGCTGAGCCTGTGCATCCGGAGCCTGTGCTCCGCAACGGGAGAGGCCACAACAGTGAGAGGCCCGCGTACCGCAAAAAAAAAAAAAAAAAAAAAAAGATACAGATGAAGAGTCAAGATGAAGAAGTACATAGCGCGAGGCCCAGAAGCATCCTGAGTGCAGGAGCTTCTGTCCCCACGAAACTGGCCTCCCTCCTGACATGTGGATGTGTTCACCAACCCGGAAGATCATCAAATCCTGTTATTCAAGAGTTTTCATAGAGTTTAACTTCCAGCTCTCTAATCACTTGATCTTTCTGGTGACCTGTGGGACATTCCAAAACGTCACCTCATTAATATAGTAAACTCAGGTGTGGTTGAAAGGGGCTTGTTATGAATAATAAAAGACACCTTTATTGCGCTTATCACTTAGAAAATCCTAAGAGTTTTAGGAGCTCTGTGCCAGGAACCGGATGAAGACCAAATATATATTTCCAGTATCACAATAACCCATTGCAAAAAATTGAATAGCAAACATAGCGAGAGTACAGAGGATGAGGAACGAGAGCTGAGGTCGGCAGGGCTGAGTTTACTGCTTATTATGCAGGCAGTAGGGAGCCATAGAAGGATGTAAAAGAGGGGAGGAGATGACTGTGATCTGACCAGACTTGTAAGGGGCCAGTGCAGAGGATGGTTTATGGGGGAAGACCAGCACTGGGAGAGCAGTACTGAGGAAGCGGGTGTGATTATCCAAGCAAAGCGCATGGCTACTGATCCAGGGCAGGTGGGGGGAGTTCGAGGAGGGGAGGGACAATCAGAGAGGTTTGGGTTAGGTGGGGAGGGACAGGTGGTATAAAAACCAGAAGGCGGAGATAAGGAGGCCTCCACTGAGGGGCAGGGAGGTGTCAGCCAGCTCCTTTCCTCTCGGAAGAGATGTGAATGTCCAACCCTGAGCTCCACCCAGCCGTGCTGGGCCCTGATAACCCCCCACTCCCTCTCCCTCTCCAGTGGCCAGCATTATTCTTCCCATGTGCAGCCCCCTAATTGCTGAGAGATGAAGTGACTGAGGCTGCCCTCTTGCCATGTGACAAATGCCTGTCTGAGCAAGAGCTGGGGGAGGGAGGGAACAGGACAGATGGAGTCCTGTTCAGCTTCCCTGCTCCCAGATCCCCAGGCCCTGCTGCTCCTGTGGGCTTTGGGAACCAAAAGAACCCTGTGTTTAATGAGGCTCCCTCCCCATCCATCATGCACGGCCAGTGCACTGTGACCAGAGAAAACCCAGCAGCCAAGATCCAGGCCAGGATCCCTGAGTCAGAGCAGGGTGAGAGTGGGGAGGGCTCAGCAGAAAGAACACGGCTCAGAACAGTTAAATCTGAGCTGTGTAAATCACCACACCGCTCTGAGCTTCCTCACCTAAATGAGGTTAATGTTCAGCGTGGCAGACGTTACAAGTTAGCAGCTCCCCACCCACCGGCTCTACTACCTTCCTAAGAGAACCGCGATTGTTTCATGGTGGGAAGGAAAAAGTACCACCAAAACACTCACTCCTCCAGCTCCCTGGGCAGGTAGGGGCCACCAAGTGACCCGGTTCTGGACAGTGAGGTGAGACAGAAGCCATAGTGGGCATTTCAAAGATGGGATGCCTGGAAGTGGAACAAGAGGGTAAACACCATCCTCTGAGGTGATGGAGTGGGAAAATCAAAGGTGAATGGGTTCCTGGCAGTTTCATGGAGCCACCACATCAGGCCAGGGCTGCCATATCTGGGCTCCCAGTTGAAAAGAGCTGGGGTTTTAATGTCTCTGTGAGGGTGGAAGATGAAGCTCTAGACTCTGTGAGAGGCCAGGAGTTGGAACTAGGCTCCCTATATTAAGTAGAAGTTGGAAATGAGCTATTTCTTCCTTGAATGGTGACTAGATAAAAACTGCCAAATAACCCTGCACTACAGCCTAGAAGTAAATTTCCTACCGTGGGCCATGGAAGGAAAAAAGTTATCTAAGATAAACTGAAATTAAAATAAACTCCATAGATGGGTTTGACAGTAGTCTGGGCACAGCTGTTACCTAGAAGATCTAGGTATTCTGAGACCATCACCCAGAATATAACACAGAGAGAAATAAAGAGATGTGAAATATAAAAGATAAGTTAGGGAATCCTCTGGTCATCCAATGGTTAGATCTTGGTGTTTTCACTGCCATGGGACCGGGTTTGATCCCTGGTCGGGGAACTAAGATCCCGCAAGCCATGTGGGGCAGCCAAAAAAAAAAAAAAAAGATAGGTTAAAATGGAGGATGAGACTTCCCTGGTGGCACACTGGTTAAGAATCTGACTGCCAGTGCAGGGGACACAGGTTCGATCCCTGGTCTGAGAAGATCCCACACATCGCAGAGCAACTAAGCCTGTGCGCCACAACTACTGAGCCTACGCACCACAACTACTGAAGCCCATGTGCCCTAGAGCCCACACACTGCAACTACTGAGCCTGTGTGCTGCAACTACTGAAGCCCGCGCGCGTGCCTAGAGCCTGTGCTCTGCAACAAGAGAAGCCACCGTAATGAGAAGCCTGTGCACCGCAATGAAGAGAAGCCACCACTCACTACAACTAGAGAGAAAGCCCACACGCAGCAACAAAGACCCAACGCAGCCAAAAATAAATAAATAAAATAAAATGGAAGATGAAATGAGACAATACATCATGCACCTATTAGGAATTCCTATAAGAGACAATAAAGAGAACGTGGGAAAGGCAATATATGAAAATATAATATATATGAATTTTTCAGAATTGAAGAAAGATCTGAGTCTTCATAGACTAAGTTCAAAGGGGGATAATTAAAAACAAATCCACCCTTTACTGCAGTGAACAATATTACAAATAAAAAGGAAAACTTTAAAGCTGCCAGAGAAGGGAAAAAGACAGATCCCCTTCAAAGAAGCAACAATTAAACAAGCAGACTTCTAATCAGCAACCATTGGAACCTGATAAGAGTGGAATAATATCTCTAAACACAGTGAAAAAATACTTACCCTAGAATTCTATACCTAGCTAAACCGCCATTAGAGAGTGAGACCAAAGTAAAGATATTTTCAGACATACAAGATTTACTACTCACAGGTTCTCACGGAAAGAATTATTAAAAGGTGCACTTCGGGCTTCCCTGGTGGCGCAGTGGTTGAGAGTCCGCCTGCCGATGCAGGGGACATGGGTTCATGCCCCGTTCCGGGAGGATCCCACATGCCACGGAGCGGCTGGGCCCGTGAGCCATGGCTGCTGAGCCTGTGCTCAGCAATGGGAGAGGCCACAACAGTGAGAGGCCCGCGTACCGCAAAAAAAAAAAAAAAAGGTGCACTTCGACAAGAAGGAAGATGAACCCATGAGGGAGAGGTGGAATGCAAGGTGAAATGGTCAGCAAAGCTTTTGGTAAAACATGATGGTAAATCTAAATAAGTTTTTTTTTTTTTTTTTGCGGTACGCAGGCCTCTCACTGTTGTGGCCTCTCCCGTTGCAGAGCACAGGCTCCGGACACGCAGGCTCAGCGGCCATGGCTCACGGGCCCAGCCGCTCCGCGGCATGTGGGATCTTCCCGGACCGGGGCACGAACCTGTGTCCCCTGCATCGGCAGGCGGACTCTCAACCACTGCGCCACCAGGGAAGCCCCTAAATAAGTTTTTATTGTAAAAAAATTATACTTAAAGTCTCAGGTTTTATAAATAAGATGGAACCAGAATACTAAACAACAACAACAAAGGAGGTGGGAGGAGGACATTTGGAAGGAAGGCAATGCATTCTGAGATTTTTTTTTTTTTTTTACCAATTTTGGATTTTGTTAGAAATCTGTAATGTTAAGCACAAGTATGAAATTCAAGCGTAGCCTCTAAAATAATGTTTAGATTGACCAAAATTAAAGATGGACACAAATTCTTTTGAACTCCTACCATTGTAAAATGCAGTCTCTTTTCCCACCCCTTGAATCTGGGCTGGCTTTATAATTTGTTTTGTTCAAAAGAATACAGAAGTAATACTGGTAACTTCCAAGGCTGAACCTTAAGATATCTACAGCTATTGGAACATTCCTTCTTGAAATCCAGCTGCCATACTGTGAGGAATTTCAAGCAATAATGTGGAAAGGACCAGTAGAGAAGTACCAAGGCACCCAACCAACAGCCTCAATCAAGCTCCCAGCCAGCAGCCAACACAAATTGCCAGTCATGTGAGTGAGGTTGTTTTGGACCCTTTAGCTGTCTCAACGCCCCAGTCACGTGAAGCAAAAGAATTGATAATAAATTCTTGTTTTAAGCCACTCATGTGGGATGACTTATGCTGCAAAAGATACATGAAACAGAATAAAAATAACATATATAACTTCCAAACAAATAGATGAAAATAGCTAAATAAAGAAAACTTGATCGATCCAAAGGGAAGCTTTAAAGAAGAAAATTTAAGAAGTAGAGAATAGAAACTTTTTGCAAGTTTCTCTCACAAATACCCTTTCTGGAAAAACGGTGAAGATGTGAGGTTTAATACGATTTGGGTTTTCAGAGAGGCCAGGCTTGGCTGTGGGGATGGCGTTTGAGGAGTGTTTGTGTCCTTTCTCTATTACTTTCTAGGCTCCCAGCTGCTGGCCATAGCTCTGACAGCAGAACCGCCAGAACTCTCTGGCCTAATTAAAAAATAAAATCAAAGAGAGAAAGAAAACTTTTTATTACACTTTCCTAACGGTGGGAAATAGTTTCAGGCGTAAAAAAGCATTCAGCTGGCTACTTCCCAGGCATCAAAAATTAACAGCCACTACGTTTTATTCTGAGGAATTAATGGCAAATTTTACATGGTGGCATAAAATGCAGGGGACAAGATGAAGGGCACGATTCTTCACTGAAGAGCTCACTCCCTCATCTGCAACAAAGACACTGGTTTGGCCACCGGCTCCCAGCAGAAGCTGTAGTCTCACAGAGGACCAAGTGGGTGATGTAGGGACCTGGTGGGTGGAGGGGGGCGGGGGGATCATGTGCAACACCATGGAGAAGGTTCTGAAACCCCCACGGCACAACATTCAAACACTGGTCCTGTCAAACTGGCATCTTTCCTTCCTTCCAGCCACTTCCTCTGCGCCACTCAATCCTCCCTTCCCCCTGAGGGCTGGCTGATGAGAACATCAGACTCAGGGGCAGCAGGCCTGAGTTCTACTCCCCATTCTGCTGTGGACTTGCTGAATGGCTGCTCTCAGGGCTCAGTCTCTCCATCTGTGAAATGGCCACAAGAGCTCTGGGATTCCCTCTGGATCCTGATGTATAAAACAAACTTGGTCTTTGTTTTCACCTATAAATATGGGTAAGAACCTGGGCTCTGGAGCCAGGTAGTGCTGGCTTTGAATCCCAGTTCAGACACTTCTTAGATTCATGGCCTTAGGCAAGTCACCTCTCTGAGCCTCAGTCTCCATCTCCATACAATGGGAACAACAGTACACGGCTCTCAGGGCGACTGTGAATCTAGATGTCAGGCTGCCTCATCTTCTCTGGCTCTGGGCCCCACCGCCCCAAGTGAACGCCCAGGTGACACAGGCCCAGGCGCCTCTTCTTGTTTCCACAAAAGTGTTTACTCTAAAACATCACCGTGAGCACTAAAATCTCTGCATGGTGGGGAAGGGAGGGTTTATATCACTCACTCCACAGCAAACAACTGAAAATCCCTTTCGGAGCAAACACCAGTTACTCTCTGGGGAGTGGGATGGAGGTGGCAGGGGGAGCACAGAGAAGGTTTTTTGTTTGTTTTAATTTAAATATATTTGGGGAAAAGCAGCGTATAATTGGCTGCTATATCATGGCTGTTCTTGTTCTTTATTTGAAATGTTTCTGAATCCAAATTAAAAAAAATTTAATGTATTTATCTTGTATTTAGATATAAAAATAAATATTTATATTTTCCATAATGTTGATGATTAATTTATGAGAAGAGCAGTAAACCTGGAGTAAAGCCACACTCCTCCTGGGGGTTCTGTCTGCCTTAGTGGCCCCCAGACCTTCCTCCTGACCACGGGTGCTGAGGCCTCCTGAGCATCCCGCAGATGTCCCGCCTCCTGTGCAGGCGGCCACAGCTGCTCCCATCCCTCAACCCCAACCCCAGCTGTGCAAGCCAGGGTCCTGGGGGCCGCCCTGGCCTCCCCTCCTACTCCAGTGTCCAACCCCATCGATTCTACCTCTGGAATCTCGCTTGAGTCTGTCCCCTGCTCTCCAGGTCTGCTGGCCCACCCCCCAGTTCAGCCCCCTGTCATGGCTCATCCCCTCCCTGGTCACTGCACCCGGAGTGAGGTTTCTAAACACAACATCTGATCCCGTCCTCCCTCCTGCTGCTGCAACGCTTCACTGGCTCCGGAGACCTCAGGACAACATCCACACCCCTCACTCAGCATCAACACCCTTGACCCAGAGGTCCTGGGTCCCTCCAGCCTCCTCACTCACGACTCCGAGCCCAGAGCTTTAGGCTGTGGCAGCAACCGAACTGTGCAAGCGCCCTGCTGGCCTCAGCTATTTCCTGCCGCCAGGCTTCTGCCCATGCTGTGCCCTCCCTCTGGTCACCCTTCCCTCTCTCCATTTCTCTACCTGTGTCCCCATCCTCAAGACCCATACCTACCACGTCGCTAGACCCTCTGCACTTTTGTCACCTCTGTCACACCTTCCAACCTGGTTTGACCACTCAGCAGCTCCGTACAAAACATGGAGTGCGCACCTAATGTGTGCTGGGGACCCAGCACTGAGTCGGAAGGTCCCTGCCCTCAGAGAGTGCCCAGTCTAGTGAGAGAGACATAGATACAGATGATTAAAATCCTGTTTTGATGATGCTGGTGTTAGGGGAACCACTGACCAAAACCGCCCACCCTGGCCAGGCAAGATAGTAACCATTTGCGTGAGTTATCTTACAACGGGAGGGCCTGGTAAGGAACACGGAACTAACAAGCTACCACCGACCAGAAGAATTCGGGAAAGGTCAAAAGGAGAGAGGAGACTCCAGTCTATATGTCCTACCAACCTCCCAGAATCCTCCTCGCTGGAATCCATCTTGGCTGAGCGATGCGTGCACCACCAGGAAGGACCCTGAATCAGAATGACTGGCCAGAGACAACCCGGAAACGAATCCCATTACCATAAAACCCGAGACTGTGAGCCACGTGGCAGAGCAGTCCTCCTGGGTTCCCTTACGCTCCTGCTCTCCTCCCGGGCGCCCCTACCCTATAAAGTCTGTTGCTTTTTTTTTTTTTTTTTTTTTTTGCGGTACGTGGGCCTCTCACTGTTGTGGCCTCTCCCGTTGCGGAGCACAGGCTCCGGACGCACAGGCTCAGCGGCCATGACTCACGGGCCCAGCCGCTCCGTGGCATGTGGGATCTTCCCGGACTGGGGCACGAACCCGCGTCCCCTGCATCGGCAGGCAGACTCTCAACCACTGTGCCACCAGGGAAGCCCAAGTCTCTTCCTTTGTCAGCACGTGTGTCTCCTCGGACAATTCATTTCTGAGTGTTAGACAAGAGCCCGCTCTCGGGCCCTGAAAGGGGCCCCCTTCCTGCAACACCATGGCTCCTTTTGCTGTAAACTTGGGCTGGGAGTGTTTCCAATTCTTCGGATCACCGTCCAGAGGAAAGCTCTCTCTGAGGACGAACATTCATTCGGTTGTAAAGGGAAAGCCAGGCTAGGGTTAGGCGTAAAGGGGAGAGAATGAATAATAAAGACGCAGGCAGAGGATGGGCGTCCTCCAGCCCCACGGACCCGAGCCAGCAGCTTCCGTCGACGCGATGCTCCTCCAACAAGGTGCCTCCCTCAAGCACACAGTGAGTGCTTGCTGTTTACCAGCCCTGTGCCAGGTGCTGGGATGCAGCAGCGAATGAGGGGCAAACAAGGTGACAAAGCTCTCGCTGTCAGCCAGAGAGGGACACACCCCAGGCAGGGACAGGCCAGAGCGGCTGGTGCTGAGGTGGTGGGACCCTGGGGGGGGTCCCAGCCTGGAGGGTTTGGGGGGAGCGAGAGAGCAAGAAGAGACAGCTTCCAGGGGGAGAGGGTCAGGGGGAGGGAGAGTGTTTGTGAAAATGCTCCCCAGCCATGCCCTGGGTCCCCGGGTGGGTGCAGGTCTGCAATCCTCAGGGATGCTGACATGGGACATGGCTCTGGCCCTTCCACCTCTCAGCTCCCACCCCTGGCAGCCCATCCCAGACCTCCTGCTGCCCCTTGAGTCCTTGTCCCCGCACACAGCTCCAGCCACCCCCTCTGGGTCCACAACCTGACCGCAGCCTCCTCTGTGCAGCCCTTCCCTAGCCGCCCATATCTTGTCCAGGGCAGAGAAGCCAGGTGACTGTCTAAGCAGAAACCCCCCATACACCTCAACGTGGCACGAGATGCCTGTTTGCCCTTCTGATGGGCTCCATCTCTGCAAGGGCTCCCTTTGGAGATTCCCTCACCCCTCCACAGAGAGAAGCCGCTAACCCCCCATCCCACCCCCAGGGCCGACAAATTACAATCCAATAATTCTCTTCTCTCTGTCTCTCACTGATTTTCTGCTTATAGAGACAGGACAAGGGGTTAGGGGCTGGTGGGGTGGGCGGGGCAGTTGGGATAACAGAACTTGCTGGACTGTCTTTCATAAGCCCTGAAGGGTATGTCTGGTCTCAATTTTAACTGCACTCTTTAGAATGTGAGATACTTGATACCTTTGCCTATAGCTTTGCTCTCAGCCACCATTGTTGGGGCAACAGGAAGGAAACTGTTCCACGCCTCACACTGGTACGTGTGCAAAATTATTCACTGCCCTGTTATCTGCAATTATAAAAAACTGGAAACAACCCCAGTGCCTAACAGTAGGGGAGGGTTGTAAATACCACAAGAGCAGGGACAACATCTGCCCGATCTGTTGTTATTCCCTCAGTGCATAATGTGGTGCCTGGCACGTAGTAGGTGCTCAGGAAACATTTGTGAAAAGAAGGAAGGAGAGATACTCCGGTTTCTCTTCAGATAGAATAAATCTTTCGCCTTTTACTAAAAAAAAAAAAAAAAAAAGAAGGAAGGAGAAAAAGGAGGAAGGAGGGAGTAAGGGGAAAAAAAGAAGAAGCTTTGAAAGGGTTTTTCAGGATCCCAGAAAGGAAACCCTTCTCCCCTTCAGCTGGGTGGGAAGGACGTACTTTGGGAGCTGTTATTGTTCATTTTAAAAACTTCCATCAAATGACTTCAAAATTCAATTCCCTCTTGAATGTTTCCTTTTTCTCATTTTCATCATCTCCCGTCTTTTTAATCCTTGTTGTTCAATTCCCGTTTGCAGTAGTTGATTGAATTGTGGCTCTGGGAACTTGAGACAGTCACTTTAGACACTTAGAGTTCCAATCACGCCGCTGCCATGCTGGCCCCCCCTTAGGACTAAAGAAACCGTCTCTTATGAGAGCTGATTATATCTTTACAGCCCAGAACGCCACACTCTAAAACACGGGTGGTAAAAATCAGAATTCTCTGTGACTAATGTATGTCCAATGAAAATATTAAAATGCCCATTTAATGGGAGAAGGCTGATTGGAAAAATCCACGTGCTGGTGAAGTTCTGTGACTGATGTTATATAGGGTCCAAGCCTGGCAAAGACTGGGAGCTCACCTGTCTAGGGGCCAAACTGTCCCCTCCCACAGGGAGCAGCAGCCCATGGAGGCACTGACATCAACTAGGCACCTCCTGTGTGCCAGGTTTTGTGCTAGGCACTATTTCATGGAATCCTGAGAACAGCTCCGTGAGGTGAGATTTATTATCACACTTTTTTTTTTTTTTTTTTTTGCAGTACGCGGGCCTCTCACTGTTGTGGCCTCTCCCGTTGCGGAACACAGGCTCCGGATGCACAGGCTCAGCAGCCATGGCTCATGGGCCCAGCCGCTCCGCGGCATGTGGGATCCTCCCGGACCGGGGCACGAACCTGTGTCCCCTGCATCGGCAGGCAGACTCTCAACCACTGCGCCACCAGGGAAACCCTATTATCACACTTTTGCAAAGGGCACTTCCTTTGGGGTCTCAAAGGATGAAGAGGAGTTAGCTAGGGAAAGAGGAGGGCCCTGGGAAGGAATTACACAAAGAGAAAACAGTACGTACAAAAGCAAGAGGCAATCAATAAAATAAAAGCAGTTTGATATTGCTGAAGCTTAAAGTGCCAACAGTGAGAGGAAAAGGACAAGGCTAGAGTTGTGGGCAGGGATCAGATGACACAGAGCTTCACAGACCTTGCTGGGTGGGGAAGGGACTGGGAGGCAGGAGCCAGAAGCCGGGAGATGCCTGAGTGGCTGTCACAGTCATCAGGGAGAGAGATGATGGAATTGGAGAGACTGTCATGAAGGCACAGTCAGCAGGACGGGGCGACTGATTGGATTGGATGCTCAAGGAGGCTGAGGGAAGGAGAGGACCCAAGGGTGATGTCCAGATTCCAGTCTGCAGGGCTGATGGTGGGGCTGTCCCAAGGGAGACATGGGCCAGGGGAACCATGCTGCACTGCACTGTGGACGTGCTGGGCTCTTGGCACTCACAAGACAGGAGCCCGGGAGGAGAGGGTCTGGCCTAGGTGTGGGTCTGGGCCCAACTTGGAGGCACAGCTGTTGGTTGTCAGCTTGGCAATGATCCCTAAAGCCACAGGGTAGCAGGGCTCACCTAGGAGAGTGTGGGTGAGAGGCTACAAATGAGCGGCGTGGGCTTCATCCATCCCCCACACAAGTTCAGTTTGACCTGCACAGTGTTTAAAATATCTTTGAGCCAATGTTTAAAAAGCAAGCCATGCTCAGTTAAAAATACAAATCTTTGTCTTCTCTTGGGAAATCAGAAGATATGTCAACGTGGGCTAGAGCTCCCTAAGAGCAACCATTGCTGAGAAGTAGCTAAGAAGTTAAGTAGCTAAGAATTCACCGCAGACCCCACCCTTCCCTATCGTCTCATAGAATCTGAGGCTAAGTAGTTCTGTTGTCAGTTATTATTGCCCTTGCAATGATTTCTACATCCCACACCTTTATCATAAAGGGTAGTCTCAGAGAGTCAGAGTTCAGTGTTTCAAGTAAAAGAAGAGAGAATATACCTTTGTAGATGCCAAGACAATTCCTTTGCCTTTAATAGGCAGAATGAATCTACGTCAAAAGCCTAACCCAGGCCAGACCCTATTCTCTCATTCACAGGACCTGCTGGCAATCCCTGGCCTAGAGGGAGAAGAGAAGAGGGACACAGGGAGAGAGTGATCAGACAGGGAGAGCGACAGGGGGCGTTGCCAAGGAAGAGACTTCTAAGGAGAGCGTGATCAGCAACGTCTAATGGTGACAGAAGTTGAGTTAGACAGGCATGACAGGTCTGTGACAAGGGTTTGCATACACAAGGCCACACACACATCCACATGCAAAGAAGAGTGCACAAGCCCACGAGCACACAGGCACATTCATGCACACATGTACACCAGAGCATGCATGCAGGCCATTTACACTCATGGTGTACCTCCCTCTGCACACCCAGAGACATGTGCACGCACACATAAGAATGTGATCAAGGGGTGTGCACACATAAGCGTGCATGAGAACACACACATGCAGGCACATGGACACATGCCCTCAGGCACAAAGACATATGTGTCTGCTCAGACACAGGCCCACGTGTGTTCCCAGAGCCTCCCGAATCTGTGCACCCTCCCAGGGATCCACGCTCACACCTAATGAAGCCCTGCCAGTTCCAAACCAGCAACTCGTAACTAAATAAATATGATAAACATCTCATCTCCCCTCCAGATGGCTCCTCACGCACACCCACTCCTGCCGCTCGGAGAGATGGCACATTCTATGCCAATAAATCCTCCTGTTTGAAAACATTTGCCTTCTTAATTGGCCCATTTATGGATAAAATATGTTTCTGGGTAGTGATCTGCCAGAACGAGATGCAGAGATGCCCGCCTGCCCAGGGCTCGGCCCGGAGACAGGCCTTGGAGCTGAGGGTGCACCTCCGCCCCGGCCTGCAGAGGGCCAGCTTGACCCTCTCAGAGATAAGGCCCAAAGGGGCAGGCTCCTCTCCCAGTGGCTTTTTCCTCCCTGTGCTCGAGTTCTTTCGTTGGGTTCACATTTTTTGGGGGGGGGACCACGCCGCACTTGTGGGACCTTGATTCCCCAACGTGAGATCTTAGTTCCCCAATCAGGGATCGAACCCGGGCCCTCGTCAGTGAAAGTACGGAGTCCTAACCACCGGACCCCCAGGGAATTCCCTGGGTTCACATTTATTGAGCTTACTGCACACGGCACTGTCCTTAGAAGAATACTCTGCTTCCCACTTTCTTGTCTCTGGCAGGGCATCTGTGAAGGTGTAAGGACTGTGACCACACCCCATAGTAGGGTGAAGGGTGGTTCCCCAAAAGATATGTCCACATCCAAACCCCCAGAACCTATGAACATGACCCTGTTTGGGAAAAGGGTCTTTGCAGATGTAACTAAATGAAGGATCTTAAGATGATATCCCCCTTCGATTACCCAAGTGGGCCCTAAATCCAATGGCAAGTGTCTCATAAGAGCCAGGAGAAGACACATATGGAGGGGAAGGTGTTAAAGGGCCAGTCTGTGGCTCAGTGGCCCAGGTCAGAGTGGGTAGACAGTTTGACTCGCCCACTGTGTGACCTTGGCCACGTCAATCCCCCTCTCTGAGCCTCCATTTTCTCATCTGTAAAATGGGGGACATAATAACAGCCACTCCTAGGGTTATTGTGAGGACTGATGGAAATAAAATGCACAAGGCCCTTAGCAGCACACCAAGCACCCAGTAAGTGCTTAATAAATGCCCGCTGGTGTTAAATTGAGCTTAGGGACCAGTGAGAGGGAGCACATAGCCTCTGGCCATGGAAGGTCACTTTATGACCAACATGAGGCCAAGATGACAGCAGAGTGGCCCGAGGCAGGCTGGTCCCCTGATAGATGGGGCTGTGGCCCTGCCCCTGTGCTCACCTTAAGCATCCTCCCCAAGGGACACCCAATCCTCTGCTCATGACACCCCAGCCGCTGTGCTGAGAGCTGAGAGGTGGCCAAGAGGGATCTGCATGGCCTGGGACAGGGAGAAGGCAGGCTCCCCCCGCTGACACGCAGCCCACCTTTCCTGGCAGGGTGCAGTAGGTGCTCAGAAGAGGCAGCCTCAGTGACTTCCTCTCCCCTCTTCATGGGAGCATCACCTGGATTTATAACCAATGTGTCAGCTAAGAGTTCAGAGTCTGGCTGATATGAACAGATCTTATCATTAACCATGAGGGGTTGGCTAAGGTTAAATGTAGGAAGAAAAGGAAAGTGGCAATATTGTCACCAAACCAGATCCATTGAGCTCTCATTGTTTTGCAGAGACATGACCATGTGGGACCCAAGGTCAGGGCTCTGGTCCCACCCACCGCCCCACAGCAGGCAAAGCAGCCAGCTACACTTTTATCATATAGTGGGCTACCCTCATTGGACTAAATGATTCTGTTACCAAAAAAATTGGAAAACCCCCGTCCAAATAATTATTTGGACCATGAAATAATTAATTATTTCATCAATTAATTCATTTATTCAGCTAGCAAGTATGGAGACCTACTAAGTGCACGCACACAGTGGTGCTGAGCACAAGAATACAATGGCCTCTGCCCTCATGGAACTTAGGGTATGGAGGGAGAGACAGACATCAGACAAGTAAATGTAATGCCTCTAAGGTGATGAGAGTGAGGCGGGACTTGTGTGGAGTTATGAGAATATGGAGCTGGGGAGCCAGGGGTGGGAGAAGCAGGCCAGGCAGAAGGGCCTCCCCACTCTTAAGGATAAGAGGCAGGCAGGGGAGCTACAACACCTGGCAGCTGAGTGGAGAATGGTTCGTAGGGGATCAGGGAGACAGGGAAGCCAGTGAGGAGGCAGCGACAAGCAAGCGATGCTGGTGGCCTGGACCAGAGCCAGGGCATCTTCGTTGGTGTGCAACCTGTGCAACCGCACAGGGCCCTCACCCAGAAGGGCCCCACACTTGGTTTAATACTCTGCTGTCACTGTCTTGAAATTGTTAATAATGTTTGAACAAGGAGCCCCGTATTTTCATGTTGCATGGCCCCTGCAAATTACATAGAGGGTCCTGACCAAAGCAGAGAAAGGATCTTTCTTAAACACTCAGAGTCATAAACCTTTTTGCACTGGTATGCTGGAGCGGGCTTGTACCATCTCGGAGAGCCAATTTTTCAATTTTGAGGAATTTTGTTGTCTTGTTGGTAGCTTGAAATTGGCCTTGGTGGGAGTATTTACACCATGGAAATCAGCAAACATTACAAATCAGAGTCTTATTTTTTCGAAGACATTTCTTCATCAGCATTTCCCAGAGTGTGTCCAAGGCCCACGTTGGTAGTGTGCTAAAAATATAGTTTCTGGGCACCCCTTATTCCAGAGTCTCCTGAAGCTGGAGGGCCAGGGCAGGAAGGCTGGGGCCCTCCACAGAGGGTCCACAAGCTTCACAGGAAGGAGAGGCAGAGGAAACCGGGTTTGTGGGGTTGAAAAAGTTAATTCGCCTGAGGTGGGAGTGTGCGGGTCCAGCTTCAGTTCAAGAACTGAAGTCCTGGGCCTGGGACCCGTCCCCGCCTTCCCACGTGGAGGCCAAGCCCAAGGAGGAGGTGTCACTCATAGGGCTGACCTCCTTTACAGGACTCCTGGGCGAGGGCAGGGACCAACAGAGCGACCTCCTAGAGGACGAGGGAGCAGCGCACGCCTGCCGCACCTCCTCGCCCGCCCGGTCCCTGGGGCTCAGTAGATAATGACTATTATTATTACGACGGTTGTGGTTATCATGCCCCCACCCACCCACCAACCCCAGTATCCCCGCGTCCGATTCTCTCATCAGACCCCAGAAAGCAGGCAGGTGGGGATGGCTGGGGTGGGGGGGGGGATTCTAAGCCCATGCTCATCCCACCTCCCCCACCCCAGCTCCTCTCGCCCTTCCCTCCAAGGGCGCAGACCACCCGGGAAGAGCCCATCCCCTCCCAGAGGTTCCAGCGGAGCGCGGTGCCTCACTTCCTGGGAGATGGCGCCACCTGCAGGCACCCGGGAGCGCGGCAGCGTCGGTCCCTCAAACCCGGGAGGAAGGGGAGGGAAGGACCACACTCTCTTTGGGGGCCGGGGCTCCTGCGCTGGACCACAGCATCACACCGCTTACTGGATGGCGTGGTAGCAACGTTTCCCAAAAAGTGTTCGGTGGAAACTACACCCTGATCGAGAAGTTTGGAAAACGCCCCCTGGAGATTCTCCGTGCACATTCGCCCTGAAGTCTGACGAGTTAACCCTTCAGTTCCCTAACATGAACGCTGAGGCCATGGGAAAGTCATTCTTTCTAGGCCTCAGTTTCCTCACCTGCAGAATGGGAGTGAGGGTGTTACATTAGAAGAGATTACCTCACAGGCTAAGTGGGATTCTCAGACTTTAATGAAAAAGATAATCACTTGGAAGCATGTTTAAAATGCAATTTCCAGAGCCCCACTCCCCAAGACATTCTGACCCACGCGGGAGCCGGCATATGGAATCGGTCCTGGGAGATTCTGATGAATCTCTGATGAGATGTTCTGCCAACGCCAGCGTGAGGAACGCTGCTGAAAGAGTGAGACTCGAGGAAGCTGGAAAAGCAGGCAGGGGCCTGCCAGAGCACTCCTAGAATGTGCAGGCTGTGACTCCGTCCAGAGGGCAGCGGAAGCCACAGGAGTGACGGCTTTTTTTTTTTTTTTTTTTTTTTTTTGTGGTACGCGGGCCTCTCACTGTTGTGGCCTCTCCCGTTGCGGAGGACAGGCTCCGGACGCGCAGGCTCAGCGGCCATGGCTCACGGGCCCAGCCGCTCCGCGGCATGTGGGATCCTCCCGGACCGGGGCACGAACCCGTGTCCCCTGCATCGGCAGGCGGACTCCCAACCACTGCGCCACCAGGGAAGCCCCTTGACGGCTTTTTAGAAAGATCACATTGGCTCTGGCTACTATAAAGAAAGGATTAGTGGGGGTCGGGCAAGGTGGGTGGCAGAGACATCAGAGAGCTAACTGTTAAAGTTGCCCAGATGAGATTCAGTGGTGTCCTGGACCAAATGGAGCGGAAGAAAGGGGACAGATTTCAGAGGTAAATCTTTTGACTACTTTGGAAGACAGGAAGAATACATTGGAAGTGCTGATTGTTTACTTCTTATCCCAGCGTTTTAAAACCTCAAGGGGTTGTACTTCCCTGGTGGTCCAGTGGTAAAGAATCTACCTTCCGATGCAGGGGACGCAGGTTCGATCCCTGGTCAGGGAACTAAGATCCCACATGCCGCGGGAGCAACTAAGCCGACGCACCACAACTAGAGAGCGGGCGCGCCGCAACGAAGATCCCGCGTGCCACAGCTAAGACCGGACACAGCCAAATAAATAATAAATCAATAAATAAAACCTCAAGGGGTTGTGTGTTTATTATGCACACAATATATTATGTACACTATATACCACTCAGTGTGTGCATGTGTATATATAGATATAGATGATACAGACATAGATAGATATAGATATAGATATATAAATATAGATATGGCATGTACTCAAAAAAATTTTCTCTGGATGGGGATTCAGAGACCGGAGGAGTTAATTCAATACCTGGCACATACTAAGTGCTCTGTGTTAGCTCTCATGGCAGATTGTGCCCCCCAAAGAGGGCCCAAATGTTATCTCCTGTGCCCCGTGCTCTATTTTTCTCTTTTTCTTTTTTAAAAATTTTTATTGGAGTATAGTTTATTTACAATGTTGTGTTAGTTTTAGGTGTACAGCAAAGTGAATCAGTTATATATATACAATATCCGCTCTTTTTTTTAGGTTCTTTTCCCATATAGGCCATTACAGAGTATTGAGTAGAGTTCCCTGTGCTATACAGTAGGTCCTTATTAGTTATCTATTTTATATATCATAGTGTGTATATGTCAATCCCAAGCTCCCAATTTATCCCTCCCTCCCTCATGCTCTTTTAGAACTAAGCCTGCCCTCACTGGATGGTGGAGTTCCCCTCCCCTTGAACCTGGGTGGGCCTGCAATTCATTTGTAACCAGTAAAACACAGTGACCTGACTCCGCATGACTTCCAAGACTAGGTCATAAAGGTGAGGCACCTCCACAGGACAACTACTCTTAGAGCCCTGAGCTCGGACTACATTGAGGCCTGCATGCTGTGAGGAGGCTCGGGCCGCATGGAGAAGCCACACATACCATGCCACTGAAGAGGCCTCCAGACAGTCCAGCTGTTGACGTCACCAGCCTCCGGGGCTTTGCAGGTGAAGCCCCAGTTACCATGGAACAGAGACAAGTCATCCCCATTGGGCCCTTCCTGTATTTCTGACCACAGAATCCGTGAACATAATGAAACAGTTGCTTTTCACAACTAAGTTTCAGGGTGGTTTATTGTGAAGCAATAGATAAGGGGAAGTGCCATCGAATATACTATGGGATCCCTGTCCACACTTTCTGCAAGGGACACAAGTGTCCCCGCCCCCCCATAGCTGCCCAAGTGGAGGAGGAAGAGAAGGAAACAGAGGTAGTACTGTGAGATGGTTTGGGGGAAAAGAGGTGGGGCCTCGGGGTGGGAAGGGCAAGCCAGCCCCAAAAGAGTCCCATCTTCAAAGCCCCTTGTGGAAGGAGCTTGCAGCCCAAGTCCACTTGTATGATTCTGACCCCACAGCTCCATTCCAGGTCACCTGGATGATTCTAGATCCTGTTGCCTATGGCCTTTCTACTCTCAGTAGGAAGATTTCCGAGAGAGTTGGCCTCCTCTTTGGACCTCAGCACTTGGTCACATTCAGAGTGGCACCTTCTAAAGGAGACAGGGGAGTCCCTGCGAACCTACCTCTCCCCCACCAACATGGCAGAGAAGGGCTTGGGGTCTGGACTCTTGTGGCTCCGCGGCTCTCCAGCTCTGTGACCTTGGGCCAGTCACTTTATCCCTCTGAGCCTATTTTCTCAGCTGTAGAATAGGACAATGAGTGGTCCAGCCCTGAAACAGTTCTTGTGTGGATTAAATGAGATGAAGCAGATTAAGCACCTGGTCTTAGTAAATGCTCCCTTAATGTTTGCCATTCTTTTGAGACTGTTATTCTTGTTGAAAACCAGAAAGTCCAGGCAAGTAACATCACTGTGAGCAGGAGAACACACGTCTGCTTTCCCCTACTGCAGCCTAAGTTGCCCGGTGGGAATTTGGGTCCAGTTCAGCATGAGCCTCACAGAAATCTAGCCTGGAATGGGTGCAGAGTCTGGGCTGCGGGACCCAAAGATTTATGCTTCTAGCCCAGCTCCACCTGCTTCCTCTGTTTATTGGGTAAGGCCAGGATGCAGCTTAGCAGGAAGGAAGGAAGCTGTTTCTGCAAGGTGGGTACCCAGGGCAGACAGGAAGAGACCTGGATGGGGAGACAGGGACTCAAGTCAAGTTCATGTCTTTTAGCTCTGCCTGTACTTGCTATAGGACTTGAAGTGCCTTGGCACCTCAGTTTCCTCATCTGTAATTCATTTCATAAATACTTACCAAAAGTCTATTGATTCTGTGTCATTGTCCCACTCAGACCCACAAGCAAGCCCAAGGTGGCCTCCAGGCCTTTGCACATGCTCTTGAAAACTATCCTCCTGGCTCTCTGTCTTTCACAACTTTTCCCTTGCTGAGTCCTTAGCACCCCTCAATCTTGGCTGAGAGAGTGCTTCCTCCCACAAGCCCTCCTGGGTCAGGTGCCCTCTTCTCAATTGGTTTCACTGCATTGATTATCCAGCCTGTGCTGGCAATGATGATGAAGAGGAGGATGGCGATGGCCTGTCTAATTTTCCCACCAAGAGCTTTATGACAGCCGGCACAAAGGTGCCCAAAATACAGCTGTTGAATGAATGGCCTTCATAGCACAAGAAATTCATTAGCTTCTTCTCTTTGTCACTTATTAGCGGTGGAACCCAAAGCTTCTCTAAGCCTTGGTTTTCACATCTAGCAAATGGGGCTTGTAATACCTCACAGAACTTCCAAAACCCTGCTAGGTGCTTTACAGGCTATGATCTCACAGCTGTATGAGGCAGCACAGTGGGTTGAATAGTGTCCCCTAAATTAATGTCCACATGGAACGTCACAATGTGACTTCATTTGGAAATAGGGTCTTTGCAGATGTAGTTAAGGGTCAAGATGAGATCACATTGAATTAGGGTGGACCCTAACGTGATGACAAGTGTCCTTGTGAGTGACAGAAAAGGACACACAGAGACAGGGAAGAAGGCCATGTGAAGATGGAGGCAGAGATTAGAGTGATGCAGCTATAAGCCAAGGAATGCTAGGAGCTATCTGAAGGTGGAAGAGATGAGGAAGGAGCCTCCCTAGGCCTCTGGAGGAAGCGTGGCCCTGCTGATACCTCGATTTTGTACTTCTGACCTCTTGAACTGTAAGAGAATAAATTTCTATTGTTTTAAGGCACCTAGCTTGTGGTCATTTGTTACACCAGCCCTAGGAAACTAATACAGGCAGGTGTGTTATGACCCGCATTTTACAGATGAGAAAAACTGAGGCCGAGGCGTGAGGTCACCTCTCCAGGCTCACACAGTCCCTGGGCACTACAAGGGCAGGAGCTGAAGCTTGTGTGCCGGACTCCAGAGCCCTGTCCTCTTGGCATCTATATACCTTGGCCTGCTGCTGCGGTGGTCTGTCCACACACCCACCCAGTGTCCAGAATTTTACTCCACAGTACCGCTGCTTCTAAAACTGCCACACTCACTTCACTAAGGGAAATGGGAGGCAGCCTAGAAAGCTTCTTCTCTACCCCTCCTCTGGCCCCCAAATCATTGCCTGAGCAACTGATTTTCTTTCCTCCTTTTCCCCTGCCCTCCCTGCCCTCCTTCCTTTCTCCCTTCCCTGCCTGATTCTTAAGGGCTGCGTAGACTCCTTACTCTCAGACACTCAAGATCCCAGTCCAGCCCCAACCTCTCCACTTCTACCTCCCACCTCTTCCCAAGCAAGCCCTTCCCGGAGTCAAATCCTCCCGAGGCAGCCCCTCGGCTCCCTGATCCCTCGTCTCCCTTCACAAGCTCCCCTGGGTCTAGAACTCCCCATGCCTCCCAGGCACACAAGCCCAAGTGCAAATTCCACTCCGTCCTGGCTAGGCAGTCCTCTCTGACCACACACATCATTCACACAAACGCCTTTGAGTACCTGACCTGTGCCAAGGAGATCCAGGAGGCAGGAAATGCAGTGACCTCACTGTCTGGGGAGTGAGTGGGGAATCACAAGAGCCGGGGTGGGGTGGGGGGCGGGAGGAGCAGAGAAAGCAGCAAGCCCGCGCAGGATGAGGCGGGCTGTGTGCAGAGGAAGGCCCAGGGGCTGGAGCCTGCATAAAGGGGAGACACAGGGGGAGGTGAAACGGGGGCAGGTCACGGAGGGGCCACGTAAGCCATCCTGCCTTATCTCGTCCACTTGAGTGCTCCAAAGTGTAGCCCCAGCCCACCTACATCAGAATCACCCAAGGCGTTTGTTAAAACGCAAATTCTTGGGTCCCCACCCACCTCTGGGGATGGGGCCCAGGAGACTGAATTTTTAACAAGTTCCCTGGGTAATTCCAATATACGTTTAGTTTTCCAACCACAGAAGAGGAGAGGGTGGAGGCAGATTGAGGGGTTTGAAAGGAACCCGTCAGGATCCAATCTGCTTTTTAGAAGAAACTGAAGCACGTAATCTCCCGTCTGTCTGGTTTTAGGTGTCTGCCTCCAAGGCGGATACTTGATGCCACTTACTCAGCAACCATCCCCTCTTCTTCCTTCCTGGGTTTCTGGAGAAACCCACTTTAGTCCAGATATCAAGCGGGCAGTAATGGGCTCTGGGAAGGGAGGCCCCCAACTGCACCCCGAGTGAAGGATCCTGATTGGACCCCTTTGTCTGGTCCCCACTTTCCCAGATACCTTTGCAGCAAGAAGTGGCCATGTGACAATTATGGCCCATGAGACACAGGGGTAGTTTGTGTAGAGTCTTCTGGGAAAGGTTTGCCTCCTGCTAACCTGGGCGGAGGTGAAAGAAAATCTGGCTAGTGCTGATCCTCCTGCTTCTAGACCCCAGGTGTGTGATAAGGGACCATCTCATGACCAAGAGGCAGCAAAGCCAGATAAGGAAAAGCTAATGTTCATGGGGAGCAAAGCAGAAGGATACAAAGAACCTGGTTCTTGAGGACACGGTTGAGCCACTGCTACAAATCCAGACCCCCCCATGCCCCCACCACCCCCATCCAAACCCCCGGCCAACATAAGACTTTGTGTGTGTGTGAGGCCACACTGCATGGCACGTGGGATGTTGGTTCCCCAACCAGGGATCGAACCCATGCCCCCTGCAGTGGAAGCACAGAGTCAACCACTGGACCTCCAGGGAAGTCCCCAACCTAAGACTTCTTGCCCTGAGATTATTAGAATATAAACATCTTGAGGGCAGGGCCTTGGTCTGTTGCATACACTCCCAGTGCCTTGAACAGTGCCTGGCAACAGGAGGTGCTCAATAAATAAGTTTTGAATGGATAAGTAAATGTCTTTACTGCTTACATCAGTTGAATCTTCTGTAGCTTGTAGCAAAGGAATCCTGATACGGTCGCTTCTCTCTCCAGCCTGAGAACCTCCAGAGAGCAGGAAAGGGACTGGGCATTACTGAACAGTGCATCCCACAGGCCCGGCACAAAGCCCACATCTAGTAGGATTAAGCAGCTATTTCTCAGAGGAGCCCCAGACACTGCCCGAGAAGTAGCTTCAGGCCTGCCAGAGCTGGAGGCTCGGATGTGCCAGCTCCCCTCACCTATTCCTGGGGTGAGAAGCCCCTGAGGCGGTTGACGAGAAGAGCATAATGTCCACTCTACGTTTCCCACACTAACTGATGCCTCCGGACCACCAACTGCAGGCTGAGAAGGTGGAATCTGGCAGCAAACGTTGCCATCAGATTCTTGTTGAGGTGGAAAGAACTTCTGAGAACGTCCAGACCCAACATCCAGGCAAGTCATGAATTTTCAAGCTACTGTGGTCAAGTCCTGATTCTAAGTGTGGCAGCCCTGGGAGGAGGACCAGTGAGGGGTGAGGGGCAGGGCAGGAGCAGCTTCTCAGACAGGACATCTGACATGATCTGGTTCCACCCCGCTGTCTCACAGATGGGAAAATGTGATCCAGGGCAGGTGGACAGCTTGGCACCCAGTGAGCGATGGCGTGTTTAATTGTGAACTCAGGTTGCCTCTTTTTTTTTTTTTTTTTTTTGACTTTTTTTTCTTATTTTTTTATTGAAGTAGAGTTGATTTACAGTGTTAATTTCTGCTGTACAGCAAAGTGACTCAGTTATACACATATATACATTCTTTTTTATATTCTTTTCCATTATGGTTTTTCCCAGGATATTGAATATAGGTCCCTGTGCTATACAGTAGGGCCTTGTTGTTTATCAGGTTGGTTTTAATCTCAAGAGGTTTGGGGATGGGTACTGGAGGGCGATCCTCTCAATTCTGCCAATTTGCACGCAGAATTAGGGATGAATAGGCATAGATCCACTTTTCTGAAGGAGGGGGCCCACAGTGTTCATCAGATTCTTAAGGTAGTATAAGACTAAGGAAAACTAGAGACAGTGGAAGAGGCCGGGTCACAGTCACAGGGCAAGTCACAGCAGACCTGAGACTAGGACTTGTGCGCTAGATTCTCAGTCACTGCCCTACGCTTCCACCCCACAGGAAAGGCACCAGATGGGCCTAGTCAGTGGGCACACCAATTTTTCCAACAGGTGGAGGGTCTGTTGTCCTGCTGGCATTGCCCATGGATGCTGACGGAGAACTAGGGAAGACCCTGGAGCCACACAAGAACAAACTCACTCCTGAACTGTGCCCAGAGGGTCCCCAAGCAAGGTGAAGGTCACAGATCCATGGCTTCTGGAACCTAAACACATTTCTAGTAAGACACGCTCTGCTCTTGGTTCAAATTGTTGATACACATCATGCTCAAGTCTTCCATGTTTCTACAGACTCCACTGGATACCACGCTGGCTTGCAAAGGGCCAACTCCCAAAGCAAATGACAGAATGATTAAACACAATGGCAAAGTATGAAAATTAATCGAGATATTTAATAGATGGTGCAAACCATAACTTCATCTGAATATAAATGTATGCACATGTTTCCAATGAGTTATCTCTCAGTTATCACAAACAGCAACAAGGACCTTAGAGCTATGTTAGAAAAATGTATAGCTGGAATTTAACAATCTCACACGCTCTCAGAAGAACACCATCCATTTCAAATCAGTGTCACAAACTCCAAAAAGACCAGGTGAGTGGGAGAGAGGAGTGGGCCAGGGTGGGAAACACGGGGGCCCGTACACACGTGATGGACAGAAATACAGCTCTTGAGGAAACCAAAATCAGATGCATTATTACAACCAAGGACAAGGAAAAGCCTATGGCCTTAAAAAAATGATTCTTCTGCCAGTACCATACAAGACTTACAAAGAGATGTGAGACAAGTCAGCTGACATAAAAGGACAGAGGCTACATTTTCAGATCATTTCAACTGCAAACGGTCGACCCTTTCCATTGAGGTTCAGCAGTGGAGTTAGCGTAGTCCAGAAGCTCAATGTTGGATTTGCAAATACAGTTTATTTTACAGAAATTCAACATTATAAACAGCAGGCACCTCCCAGCCCCCCACCCCGCTCCCCCCAACCCGTACCGCTGGGTGCAGACCATGCTATGCAGAGTGAGCAGTGATGCAGCCCTACTGCTTTGGAGGGAGATTCGAGAGCGATGGAACCTGCCTGCACCACGGCCTGCCTGCCCCACACACGCACGTGCCTGCCCGCCTCGCAGGCCACCAGAGTCTGTCTGGGCCCAGCCCGCGCTGGACCAGTTAAATGGATCCAGCCCAGGTCTCCAATTCCTTCATGTCGTCGTCTTCCTCTTCCTTCTTCTTGGCTGTGTGAAGAGAGGAAAAGCTGTTTAGTTTAGGAAGGCTGGCTGCAGTGCTCGCCACACACTCTGGCTGGATGCCAGGGCTGCGCTACATGGTGTCTACAAAATAGCCCCGCCCCTGCAGCCAGCCTCATCTCCAGGCTATCAGCAGACTGCTTCTCTGTGCCTAAAAGCTGCAACATACAACTCCAGATAACCAGGCACACTTTCCCCAGCACCTCCCCTCCCCTGACACTGGAGCCAGACAAAGCAGGGAGGACTCTACACTGAGAGTCCATCAGGCTCCATGCATGGCCTCAGTCCCAGAGCACGCAAGGTGGGGGAGAGCGGGAAGAACCCCGGAAGAGCTCTAATCCCCGCCCGCCACCCCCTTCCACCTCAAGGGCTTAATCCACCTCTATACACTGCTGGCAGCTTGCTGGACAGCCTCCGGACCCCCTCTGCCCTCACCCCACCCCAGGCAGCTGAC
This sequence comes from Hyperoodon ampullatus, assembly GCF_949752795.1. Lineage (NCBI taxonomy): Eukaryota > Metazoa > Chordata > Mammalia > Artiodactyla > Ziphiidae > Hyperoodon > Hyperoodon ampullatus. Next base: position 63,763,436 of record NC_136927.1, on the reverse strand, counting down.
TTGACTAGAGGGGCCACTTCCCCTTGATCTGTGGGAGAGTGAGGTGACACAGCCTGGTCACACCCTGCTCCCTGGCCTCTCTCTCCATGCCAAATCAAGCAGCTTCACCTTTTCTAGAAGTTCTGTGTGGAATACTTCTACCCAAGGTGAAACAGTGCGGGGCGGCGGGAGGTGCAGGCAAGGAAGAAGGAAGTGAAGGTTTTATAGAACCAGGTTTCTAAAAAAGCCAAAGCTGTTTCCTTCCTACCGTGGCAACCTCTGAGGCCCCGGCTTTTACAGGTGTGCACAGCACAGGATACTAGACGGGGAGCAAGAGCTGTCAAACTCTCCCCTTGTTTGGTGACACAGGGAAAGTAATTCTACAATAATGGTTCTCAACTGGCTGTGACCCGCCCCACCCCCCAACATCTGGCAAACTCCGGTGACATTTTTGGTTGTCAAAACTTGGGGAGGGGGATGCTACTGGCATCTAGTGGGTAGAGGCCATGGGTGCTGCTAGACATCCACAGAGCACGGGACAGGGCCCCCTCCCAGTCCCCACCCAAAGAATGGTCTGGCTATGTCAACAGTGCCAAGGTTAAGAAACCCTGCTCTACAGAGAAACTAGGAAAGAGCAGGTGACACTGTCTTTAGGGCTGTCACAACAGATCCTATCTGGTTCTCAACTCTGGGCAACTCAGGACCCAAACTGAAGCCAACCAACCACAAGATTACCCACCACGTGGGTCATGGGTATGTCATGACCGTGGCTAAGAAGTACTCACTGGGTTTTGATGGTAGGGATATAGAGGGAACATTTGGTAGAGGGACTGTTTCCGGTCCACTGATTTCCAGCAAATTCTTGTCTAGTTCCTCCTGTTCTAGTTCTTCTAATTCTGCCATGAGCTCATCCTGGTAAAAGCAAACACAAAAATGAGAGACAACCTGGGAATCCCAGCCCCTCCAGTGGTACCTCTTAGCTGATGGCTCAGCGGATGGCTCATTTTTTAAAAGCCCCACAGCCCCTCTGAGAAGGTCAGAGGGGAGATGAACTCCAGGTCCACACTCTGTGACTCAAATATCCTAAACATACTTCTACTGGTGAACGTAACACACTATGAGCTATTATTGCTGTCTATGTCTGGGGTCCCTGCACCAGGCTGTGAGCATCCTGAGAAAAGGGATTGTATTTTATCATTCCCATTTCTTTATCTCAGAACTGGGCGCACTGAGTGAATGTTCAGGAATGTCTGCTGAGTTGAAATGAACCTGACTAGTCCATCAAACTCCAGTCTGAAAACATGAAAACCCTGGTGCTGGGAGCCAAGGGTAAGAGCCACAGGCTGTTTCCTCAGCTATACAGTGGGAATCAGCACAAAGAATTAGGTTTGATGAAGAGAGCGTGACCTTCAGTGGACTCAAATCTAAGGCAGAATGAGGTACAGGGCCTGTAACTGTATTTTAAAAACCTAAGAGACCCAACGTTCTAATTGCCACAGCAGAAATTGGTAGGTGGCCAAGTTCCAGACGGATCCTTCAGGGGGGATCAGGTGTAAATGTTCCTTCCTTGGCTTCACCTTTATCTCCCATCAGAGTTGTCTGAGGGCAAATCCTGTAAACTTCTCCAGGGCATGGTGACCTCAGCTGTCCCAGCTCTGAGCCCAGGACTCACCACGGAAAGGTGCAGGTAACTACCTGTTGAAACCAATACTGACCGGAAGTCTGCTGAGGGGTCCCAACAAAGGTTCCTTTACTCCACCTAAGCTCCCCAAACAGTGAAAGCAGCCCTCAAAACCCAGAATTAGGGAGGGTTAATACCATGCCCTGTTAATACCATGCTCAAGTCTCTGGAGGGACGAGAACTGGTGATTTCCAAACCACATATTCCCTGCCAGAGAGGCTTCAAGAGCACATCAGAGGCAGCCCAGGAATCATTTGTGAAGCCTGTGTGATCTGCACGAAACCACTCACCTCGTCAAACTCTTCTCCAAACCCTACAGGTTTTGAAATAGCTGTTGAAATCTCTTCTGCAAGTTCCTGCTGGTCAGCAATGTCCTGCATTAACTCATCAACTTTATCGATGTCCCTTTAAATGAAACAGACAGATGTCACGTTGGACAGTCTGTGTAAAGAGGGCCTGTGAGGCAGAAGCAGAAGCCCTGCTCCCCGCAATCTGCTGCCTAGCCCCAGTCCCACAATTACTCCCTCTGAGGAATTCCTTTTTTGTCTCTACTTTGTCTTCCTCCTCCTCTTTAAAATAGAGGATCACAGAATCAAGAAGATGGAAGCATCCTTAGACATTGCCTAGTCCAACACCTTAAGGAAATAAGGCTTGGCAAAGTTAGGTGCCATTGTCAGGGTCTCTCATGCAAGCTGGTAAACACATTGGATGAGACCATGGGACTTGAACTCCTGGGCCAGTAGCTCTTCAAGCTCAAGGGCAACTCTGCACCGGGGGAGGTAAAATCACAAATCATAAAACAGAGCCACACCATTTGACAGGCCCTTCCCATCTACACAGATCCACTTATGGCTCCTCTACTAGGCCCCAAAGGAAAAGCAAACAATGCAGAATTATTTTCTGTAACACTGTCAATCATATAAACTTACAATTAATCAATATAATATACACATGTATACTTCAAGGCATGCACAGTATTCACTGAGACGTGCTGTGCGCCAGGCATCTTGGAGAACATGGACATGAAGCAGACATGGACCTCGCTCAGGAAGCTCAGTCCAGTGAGCATCCCCTCAGACGATAGCTCAGTTATTTGAAGGCTACTTTTCCTGCAATCCCACACTTCTAGAACAGGGATCAGCAAACTTTTTCTGTAAAGGGCCAAACAGTAAATATTTTAGAATTTGTGGGCCATACAATCTCTGTCACAAAAATTCAACCCTGCCATGTGCCACAAAAGCAGCCACAGACAATATGTATTAATGGACACAACTGTGTTTCAATAAAATTTTATTTACAAAAATTGACAGCAGGCCCACAGGCTGCATTTGGCCAGTCACTGTTCTACAGCGTGGCTGAGTACCCAAAGGAAGCAAAAAGGTGCTCCAAGCACCCCCAAATATACGATGCCAAGTTCAAGCACTAAAACAAATGCAGAATTTTGTTCTGTTTGGGAGAGGCCCTCATTTGGGGCCTAGTGTTACCCTGGCCTTTAATTACAAATATAACAAGCTCGGTTATCTAGTTTCTTCGGCCACTGTATATAAGAAGTAGCCACATAAAGGAAGGAATGCTGAGGTCAAGAACACTGTCAACATGATAGCCAAAGCCCAAGAGCAAGGGGGGAGGCAGAAAATTCCATCAAAAACAGACCTAAGAAGAGAGGGAGTTAAAGCCCTCAAATGTACCACATTTTTCAGGACCCCTGACAGCATGAGGCGAAAGTCACAGGCATTGATTCTAATCCCAGTTCTATCCAAGTTTACATAAACCCAGGGCAAGTCACCTCCCCTCCCTGGGACAAACTTCCCCACCTTGATGATCAGAGGCTTGGGTGAGAGAACCTCCTAAGGACCTTTCCAGCTTGAAACTCTATATTCATCCCAATAACCCTGAATTACTCAGAAAACACTGCTTCATTCCATGAGATCTGCTTCCGAGGGCAGCAGGGCACATAATCCATTTTAGAAGGAGTTCCAAAAAAGAATGCAAATTAAAACAAACTCAGGTGCTTGAATGGATAAGTCAAGGGGTCTGCCCAAGGCCATGGCCCGGGATTGAGGCACTCCAGGGCCAGCACTGTCCTTCCACATGGGTGCCCCCCTCCACCAGTGGGTGGCCACGTACATGTTGTCGTGGGCAGCCTTCATGGCTTTGGCGGCATAGCCCATGTTCTTGAGCACCTCGGTGTTGGTGTTAGCGTTCTCCAGGGCCTCTCGCTGGAACTCGATGGTTGACAGTGTGCCGTCGATCTGTGCCAGCTGCTTTTCATACCTCTTCTTGCGCTTCAGTGCCTGGAGGGCAGCTGCACAGGGGGAAGAAAACAGGGTTTCAGAGAGCCCAGACACAGGGCTAGAGTTCACTGAGTCTTCTCCCTAACTGTGATGGATGCACTTCAGTTTCTGCTTCCACTATAACAGAGGGCTAATAACCTCTCCTACAGAAAAAGCACATTCAATTTCCTAAGGAAACTATACTAGGGACTTCCCTGGTGGCACAGTGGTTAAGAATCCACCTGCCAATGCAGGGGACATGGGTTCGATCCCTGGTCCAGGAAGATCCCACATGCCACAGAGCAACTAAGCCCACACACCACAACTACTGAAGCCTGTGTACTCTAGGGCCCATGTGCCACAATTACTGAGCCTGCATGCTGTAACTACTGAAGCCCACATGCCTAGAGCCCGTGCTCTGCAACAAGAGAAGCCACCACAATGAGAAGCCCGTGCACCGCAACGAAGGGTAGCCCCTGCTCGCCGCGACTGGAGAAAGCCCATGCGCAGCAACGAAGACCCAACGCAGTGAAAAGTCAATTGTAAAAAGAAGAAAATTATACATAATTCAAAGACTTCAAAATGCAGCCACGCACATAAGCAAAAGTTCACACTCTTTGGTAACCACACACACACAAATCAAAGCATGGAGGGCACCGAGAAAAAGAATGTGCTTTGAAGTCAAATTGCCTTAGGTTCAAACCCCAGCTCTCAGACTTAGTGAGCTACTTAGCCTCCCTGATAGGTTCACTGTGAATGAGATAACATAACAGAAACACTTAGCACAACATTAAACACAGTGCACACCCAAAAACCCAGCAGCTCTAATTATTATAAGGCAGCTTTTTTTTTTAAGTCCTCAGAAGTCATTGCTAAGGTAAAGTATCTTTTTTTTAAAAATTAATTTATTTTTATTTTTGGCTGTGTTGGGTCTTCTTTTCTGTGCAAGGGCTTTCTCTAGTTGCGGCAAGCAGGGGCCACTCTTCATCGCAGTGCGTGGGCCTCTCACTATCGCGGCCCCTCTTGTTGCGGAGCACAGGCTCCAGACGTGCAGGCTCAGTAGTTGTGGCTCACGGGCCTAGTTGCTCTGTGGCATGTGGGATCTTCCCAGACCAGGGCTCGAACCCGTGTCCCCTGCATTGGCAGGCAGATTCTCAACCACTGCGCCACCTGGGAAGCCCAAAGCAGCTTTAAAGTATCATTTTATGTCAACTAAATTACAAAATAATAAATAACGACTATAGCAAATACTGGATCATTTGGGGTTAAAATGCTATCTCACACACAGCCGACAACTGTAAATTGTTATAATGTTTCTGAAAAGTAACATGGCAACACACAGCAACAGCCATAATATTGTTTCTGCCCTCTGACCCAGTAATTTCCTTCTGGAAACGTATTCAACAAAAGCCAAAAGCCGCATGCCTGAAGATGATAACTATAGCATTCTCTATCATAGAAAACAGCACAAGTGAAATAAAGACAGAACTCCCTGTCAGGGACTAATCTAGAGTCTGACCATTTGGTCAAATCAATGCCATCATCACTCTCAGCCTTCTGGTGTGTTAAGGCTATAGGAGATAATCTTTTAAGGTTCAGTCAGGGCAAGCAATTTGATCAAGATGACTTGGTAGCAGAGCAAGGGCCAAACCACACCTCCCGACTCAAAACCCAGGCTTCCCTCCCCTTACTATTTTAGTTCCCCTCTTTACACTGAAAAGCATCTTTAGCACACATCTTAGCTGGGCATCGAAGCCAGGAAGGAGGCTCTGCACAGAATCAAGCAGAAGGAATGGGCTGCCGGCACCTGCCTTGGCCTGAACAGCACTAGCCTCACATACATATGTAGACACATATGCACCCATGCACTCGTGCCCCCCCCAGCTCCATACCAAAGCCACCTCCTGCAGGCTGTAGGCAACAGTCAATCACCTCCCCAACAGGGCTGTGGTTTCTCCATATGTCCCCTGAATAGGTCCTGTACTCCTTCCACTAAAGCTCCCTGTTAGCCTAGGATAGCACCCTGAGAATCGTTTGCTAAGGAAATAGGGCCTTGGCTTGTATGTAAGCAGTCCATAGTTCCTTTAAAAGCAGCAGACAAGGGCTTCCCTGGTGGTGCAGTGGTTAAGAATCCGCCTGCCCTGAATGCAGGGGACACGGGTTCGAGCCCTGGGCTGGGAAGATCCCACATGCCATGGAGCAACGAAGTCCGTGTGCCACAACTACTGAGCCTTCACTCTAGAGCCCACGAGCCACAACTACTGAAGCCCGCATGCCACAACTACCAAAGCCTGTGTGCCTAGAGCCCGTGCCCCGCAACAAGAGAAGCCACCGCAATGAGAAGCCCATGAAGCCCGTGCACCACAATGAAGAGTAGCCCCTGCTCGCCACAACTAGAGAAAGCTCGCGTGCAGCAATGAAGACCTGGTGCAGCCATAAATAAATAAATAAATATCTAGATAGATAGATAGATAGATAGACAGATAAATAAATGAAAATGAAAAAATAAAAGCAGCAGACAAAAACCACCAGGAAAATTCCTCCAGCCAAAGGATAAAGCAGGCTAAAGAAACACTGCTAAAAATCTGAAGAACAATGAAATGTGCCTCATTAAAAGCTGAAAAGCCATTCAACCTGTTATCTCCCTCATTCTGGTATGAATGGCCAGATGGCCTATGACTTCAAAAAATCCAACCTGCAGTCACACCCAGGGGTCCCCAAGACCCTTTACTGAACGTCTTCACCTTCCGCTAGTCCTAAGCCATGCCTGCCAAGTAAGTACCTCACAACAGCAACCCTTTAAGGTAGAAATGACCACCCTTCTTAGCAGATGAGGAAACAGGTTCAGAGAGGCTCTGTAACTCAGGTTACCAGGTGGTAGGCAGCAGAGAGGGGATTAAGCCAGGTATGGAACTCCAAAGTCCATGGGCTGCCATACTAACTGTTATGCCTCCCAATGAATGAAAAAGACAGGACCCTGCCCTGGAGGCACCATCCAGTGCAGCAGGGAGCGTCCAGGGAACTGTGGGATCACAGAAGAGGGAGTACATATCCAACCATGCCATTCCTTTGCTTAAGAACCCGCAACAGCTCCCTCTGCCCACAGGACAAAGCCTCCACGTGGTTTAACGTGGCCTGCAAGGCCCTGCGGGAGGCAAGGGACTGGGATTCTCGCCACAAGCCTGGTTCTGGGAGCCTCAGCACCAGTTCCGAATCCCTTTGCCATTGACCATCATGGCACATGGAAGGCATCCGGGGAGAGTCCTGGTATACAAATGCTCAGGGCCTGGGGCTGCTTCCTCCTGACTTCGTGGATACTGTGTTGCTTTTCCACAGAAACCGACTTAGACACACCCTAATCAACAAGTGATTCTCAAGCCTTCTGAGGCCAATGTCCCACACGTACCCCTTTCCCAGGTCCTCCTCAGCCTCCCCCATCACCCACAACATAGCCCAGCCTATAACAACTTGTCCACCAGTCAAGATTCAATAGGTGTTCTGAGCGCCGGCTGCATGATAAGCAAGCAGGGCGGCTGCTGCAGTCCTGCCCGCCTCCTCCTTCAATCCTCCCGCATGGTCCAAGGGCACAGATCCCAGATCCACACCAACAAGACTGGGGATCAGAAAGGTGGAGTGGGGACTTCCCTGGTGGCACAGTGGTTAAGAATCCGCCTGCCAATGCAGAGGACACAGGTTCGAGCCCTGGTCCAGGAAGATCCCACATGTCGCAGAGCAACTAAACCCGTGCGCCACAACTACTAAGCCTGCGCTCTACAGCCCGAGAGCCACAACTAACTGAGCCCACGCGCCGCAACTACTGAAGCCCGCGTGCCTAGAGCCCATGCTCCGCACCAAGAGAAGCCACTGCAATGAGAAGCCTGAGCACCGCAACGAAGAGTAGCCCCCGCTAGCCACAACTAGAGAAAGCCCTCGAGCAGCAACCAAGACCCAACGCAGTCAAAAGTAAATACATAAAATCAATAAATTAAAAAAAAAAAAGAAAGGTGGAGTGGCTCATCCTGCTGTTATGGAGGGGAAGGCTCAACCACTAGTCTGTATAAACCCCCAGGTCTCTGCTCTTCCCACACGGGCTCGGGATGATGGCAAGTGACACTGGGACAGTTCTCAAGAACGAACAACAAGATGACATTTGCCTTGCTTCTCAGTGTCCTGAGTGTAGCGGGAGCCTTGATTTTATACAGTTAGCTAGCTATGTTCTGATTTTTAAAACCATTCCTTGCCTGTTAACATCATAGGTTTAGAACTGCTTTAACTTTTGATCGAATACATTTTCAATTGGCAGTGACTCCTTGCATGGCAATCTGGCATTTCTCTGATCTACACCCCGCTGCTAAAATCCCCCAAGCAATAAATTATCTGGAAGCAAACACCCAAACATACCAGGGAGGTAAGCAAGAGTCCCCCATGAATGAAATAATGTTTATATTATTCATCTTTACAAACTATCATCCAGCACAATGACTGGTACACAGCAAGTGCTTAATATATATTAAACTGAATCTCCAATTTCACCTGTTTTTTTAAGTTTTTCATATACTCTGCAGTATATGAAAATACTGTGGGGTACACCCATATGTTATCTCCTGTGTACCTCTTACTCAATGGAGAAAAGATAACATCTCATTGAAACACTGGCTAAAACAGTCATTGGGCAGCATTCTTTCCCTGCCTTCGTCCTGGTCCATAAAACAGGAACTTTTGCAAGGGCCCACCTTTCCCCCTGTATCCTCGCCACGAGGTGTGCCCTGTCTGAGGGGAGGAAAAGGTCCCGAGTGAACAGCCTGGCCCTCCAGGGCTCCCCTTCCTGCCTGCAGGGTTCACACGGTCTCTTCCCCTCCTTGCAGTGAACTCTCCAGGACCACCATTTGTTTACCCCAATCTAAATCCTGTGTGTATTTCTCAGCTAGTTGAGAACCTCAAAGTGAAAGGGTACGTGATTTGTTTCCCCCTTTCCATACATGGTTCATGAGTAGAGTAACCTTGAAATTTGACAGGGGGTCAGCCTTTGGGCTGCCAGGAGAATATGTGTAAACATAAATATTCAGAGCACTTGAACCACCCCGTATCTTACAAACATGTGGCACACTGGTGAAGTATAACTTAGGGCAAGCTAAATGAGTAAAAATGCCTCTCTTCCTGCAGACCGTTCCACTTCAACTAAAACAGCCTCCATCCCAATCTTATTGCTGACCACAAAAATTTGCTTCTATATATAGCCAAAGCCTAAAGGGCCTGACCCAATGTTTTTCATAAATATGTACTAGCTCTTAGTATCTTGCCTTATACTTCTCCAAATTCCTGATGGTTGGTTTAAAAAAACAAGTACTTAGTTCTCAATACAAGGTTTAAAAAAAATGTAATCATGTGAGGTGATGCACGTTAACTGAATGTATTTTGATAATCATTTCACAATATATACATACATTAAATCATTACATTATACACATAAAAATAATATAATGTTATATGTCAATTATATCTCAATAAAACTGGTGGGGGGGAATGGAAAAAAAATAAAAACAAGTACTGGGTTAACAAGGAGTTCATCTAAACCAAATATTCAAAGAAGGTGTCCAAATAAATCCCTTTTCTGCCAAAGAACCCTGCCCCCCCACCCCACCCCCGCCCCCGCCTTATCATTCATAAACCCAATGCTTTAACACTGAAATCTACCCCAGGCCAATAGAAGTTTAAAAGGTTGTTTTTAGATGGAAAAAAATAGTCCTCAGAATCTCCATATTTAATTATGCCTTTGCTGGTTCCAAGAGAGTAATTACAGCGGCAATTACAGAATCTAATAACCAGCTTTATTGGCTCTGAAAGCTGAAGCAAAAACAACTCCAACCATGTTGAAATAAACATTGGTCTCCAGACAGTTGCTTCATTAGAAACTCTAAACAGCTATTTGAAGCAAAAATACAGAAGAGATACCCTAAGAAGCAGAGAGACCAGTGGAAAAGACATTCACCCAGGACCAGAAACTCCTTCTGCAAGGCATCTGTTAGTGACTGGTACAGAAACCATTTTCAAAGAATGCATCAGTTCGGTACAACTAGGTCGGACATTCCTTTTTCCTGGGCAAAGGCAGACTTAAGACTTATCTTTGAAGAGTTGCTGAGGAGGGCAAGTTTGCCTGCCCTGATCTGGGGGCATTCAGAATAGAGGCCATTAGCCCAGGGCATCTCAACAGATGCTAAGATCTCATAACTGTACACTAATGACTAATACATTGAGATTCAGGCACTGGGGAGAAGGAGGGTCCAGTAATATCCTCTCACTGAATGAATGATGATGTCTAGAGTCCTTTCAAAGACTCAAGATTCTACATCTGAATTCATGCAGCAGAAGGTCCAAGGGCTGGGAGAGGAGGAGAGCGCTGGTTCTTTCCCACTCTCAGCATGAACTACATAGAAAACACAAACACACTCCAGGGGACACTTACCCACAAATGCAACGCTAAGTGAGAATTCGGAAGAACCTTCAGTGGCTTGGTCACGGCAGAGCTACTGGCGGGCATGGAGCCGGTGAAGCTGAGGGAGCCCTGCTTTGCCCACCTCCAGCAGTCAGATGCTCCTTGCTCACTGCGCCCATGAATAAACCTCAGATGTTCAGTGTACCCTCAGCCAGGAGAACCACACCTGGCCCTCAAGCCACTAGTTGCTTTGCTGGGGTCACCTGTCATCTGCCCTGTGTATGGGCAAGAAAAGACCTAAAGTCAAAACTACAAAGTTCACCACCAATGTCAAAGAAACCCATCCTCCCACAGGGACGGTTATCAGTAAGCATCCCTGCACCACATGGCACTGGATGTCCTGCCAAACCCTGACCAAATGAGAGTTACAATCTTGGCATCAAAGGTAGAGGGGGCTTGAAGGACTCTCGGAGATCCCAAAGTCCAACCCATCTCATTAGAAACTGAGAAAAAATGATGCCCAGAAAAGGTGACATGGCCTGCAAGGATCCCACAGTGAGTTAGAGGAAGAATCAGGACTAGAACCCAGGTCTGCAGCCCAGGGCTCTTTCCACCACCTCAACTCTGTTACCTCCAAATTAAGTCGCTATAAATAAATCAGCAGCTCCCCCGGCATAAGGAAAACAGTCTCCTAATGCTCTTTCATCCAATCATAAACTCTGTCTTTTGCAAACCCTATTTAAAAGCTCACGCTGGGACTTCCCTGGTGGCGCAGTGGTTAAGAATCCACCTGCCAATGCAGGGAACACGGGTTCGAGCCCTGTTCCGGGAAGATCCCACATGCCGTGGAGCAACTAAGCCCGTGCACCACAACTACTGAGCCTGCGCTCTAGAGCCTGCGAGCCACAACTACTGAAGCCCGCGCGCCTAGAGCCCCTGCTCCGCAAAAAGAGAAGCCACTGCAATGAGAAGCCCACGCGCCGCAACTAGAGAAAGCCTGCGCGCAGCAATGAAGACCCAACGCAGCCAAAAATAAATAAAAAATAAAACTAAAATAAAATAAAAGCTCATGCTGACACATCAAAGAACCGGAAAGCTACCTGATATGCTCCCCTAAGTCCCCATTTAGAAGAAAAAGAAAAACGAACGGAAAAGAGGTGCTGGTCTGCCTGGTTCCAGAGGACTCTCCCCAGAATAGGTGCTGCTGATCCTGCCTGTAGTTTCAGAAGGCGGGGGCAGGACTGGGCTCTCACTTCTCTACCTTGTATAAAGGTGCCAGGAACCTACAGAAAGGTCTCCAAAACCAAAATGCCCAGAGTCGATTTTGTGTTCATCGTCACTCAGTGTCCCAGGCTCACCTGTGGAAAAGAGGGTCTCATCCTGCCAAAGCCTTAGAATGCTGTCCCTGACACTGCTGTGTTTATTCCCCCACAGCTGGAGAGTTCAGGCTAGAGGTGCAGACAGCATTTTTCAGAGCAGCCTCCTTCTCTGTGTTGTATCTCCCAGTTCCCCTAATTTGCTCTCCGTGGCCTGGAGCTAATACACTCCATTTAGCAATGATAAAATAAGTACTTGTGTATGACCAGGAAAGCAGAGCCTGAAATCCTGGCTGACTTCATCAGCAAACACACAGGGAGTATAGTACTCCCTTCGAGGGAAAATTCTAGAGAGAAAGAAAAAAGCCCCTTAACTGTTTAACATGGACAGAGATGAAAGAAATAAGCCCCACTCAATTAACAATCTAACAAACTGCTTCAAAGTCATTTAAACAGCAAACAGAAAGTATGTTCTGTAAAGAAAGGTAAAGCCAAGATAAGACACGGTCAAATAAGCTTAGGAAATGCAGGGTCACATCAAATTACAATGGTCATTTACGGAGTCCAGTTGTCCAGCTGTGAGTTTCAGCTGCACTATCAAGTAAACCCTAAGCAAATTACTTAACCTCACTAATCCTCAGGTAATAATAAAACCCACCTCATGTTATTGTGAGGATTAAAATGAGACATGTATGTGAAGCTCCTGGCACTGGGCCAGACATGCATACGTGTTCAGTTCATGTTGGTCACTGGTATTACTACCTGCAGGACTTCTCAGAGCCTATTTTAGTAGAAAAAGAACCAATACCACTACGAGTCCCTGTGCCACCCCCCACAAAAAAAAAAACAGCTTGGGAAAAAACAATTTAAAACCACCTTGATTATGTACCCAACACAAGCTCCATCAACCTCTGTCCTGGTTGACTTGTACCAGCACTGGGGCACAGAGAAAAGAGCACAGGGCTTGGTGTCAGAATCCTGGCCCTGGGTCACACTGGCCTGGGGTAAATTATTTCACCTCTTCATCAAATGGAAAATGGGAGTGATATAGCTACCCCAAGGACAGGTGAGAAAGATAATCTCTGAAAATACTCGATAAACGTGAGCATTTTCCTTTTCTCCCTCTCTCTTTCCTTGCCCGTGTCTGACATTCTCTCTGAGGAGCTCTGTATCTTCCTGTCCCTCCCCCAGCCCAGCGCGTCCCTCCAAGAAACAGTATACAGCTGAGGCACAGTGGAGAGAAATATATAACAGCAGCTAACACCTATGGGGGGCTTCTTGGATGCCAGGCACCATGGCTTGTGCTTTATGTGCTCACTGGTCCCCCCAAAAAATCCTACCCTACGTGGTAGGTACTGTAGTGTCCCATCTCAAATGGGGAAATTGAGGTTCAAAGAGTTTATCGCCTGCCCAAGTCATACAGTTAAGCAGTGGCAAGCATGGGATCAGTGCCAGGCTGCCTATCTGTAAAGGACATGTTATTACTCCACGAAGGAACGTCTACCCTGCACCAGCTGGCCTGCTTCTGCCTGAGTCTGGGGATCTGAGAGCCTCTGTGCTTCCCCACCCAACAGATTCTACAAGCCAGCAGTCTAGCACCAAAGGCATCCAAGGGGCAGCTCAGTCTGCCCAGAAACTCTCAACTAATCGATAATCCATGAGAGTAGGCAGTAAAAGCCTCTGACTAACAACAACAACAACAAAATTCTAGTGGATTTTAAATTGGTTAGACATACACGTGATAAAATCCAACCATTTAATCAACCCCTCTGCATTTGGGATGACAATTCTACATAGTTAGGGAGTTTGTAGGGAGGCTTTTGGTTTTGTTTTAAAGAATAAATGTCTTCTTTCCTCGTGCTTGCCTTATCTTTTCCCTAGACCACAAGCTTCTTAAGGTTCTCAAGAGCCGAACAGCACTGAGACAGGGAAGGGGGGGCATTCCAGAAAGTCCAGCGTTGCCCTGTCATTTCTTCTGAGGCCAGTGGGCTGGGCCCTCTGTCTTCTCTCCCCATAATGGCCTCCAGATCTTTTCCAAGACCGAAAATGACCTCCCCTCTGTATTCTAGAGGACCCAGAGACCACAGCTGTAAGAACTTGGTAAGGTTTCTCAAACCCCTGTCACTTGTCCACTCTTTTTTTCTGTGTTAACCCTGACTGGAATGCCTAGAACTCTAAAACCAAAGGGTCCAGGGCTTGTTTAAGGGACAGCGAGTCTGGGACCTCCTCTGGGACCTCCCCTGTGACTACATTTGGAGAGAGGTGGCAGTGACCCAGAGTAAACAGCAGATGATTCCAGAGTGGGCCAGTGGGAGTGGCCTGGGCCATGAGGAGGAAAAGAAAATGGCCAAGGGGAGTCAGGCTCTCCCAGGGGAATAGCGCAAAGGCCTGTGTGGCTGCATCCTCTTGTCCCCGAAAGGACAGATGATGGCTTCCCACGGCTCTGCTGCAGCTGGGTTCAATTTGGGCAGGAAGAGGAGGTGTTCCACTTCCTGGAAACAGCAGGCATCCAGGAAGTACCTCCTTGTGATAAGGGTAACTCGAGGCCAGGCTGGGGAACTAGGATCCCAGGAAGGAAAGTGACCTGCCCTTGGTTTTTAAGGGCCACAGTCAGATAGCCTATGTTCTGGGATCTAAGGCAAGGTTCTTTCCTGTATGGCAACCAGGTCACAGAATTTCATTTAAACATCTATCAGAGGCTAAAATTGCGCACCCATACAGTCCACAGATTTGTCTTAGTTGTCCCATGTCTTAACGCATAAATTTGATTTGAATGCACATTTCACACAAAAATCCAGATTTTGGGCTTCCTTTTGAAAATGCAGATTTTCCGGCAACACTGAGCCCACACTGCTGTCTGGCAACAACCGAGTGGCGCTAAGTAGCAGCAGCGCTTTTTGAAGGGGCACATACTCTCCAATTCACCTCTGCCCACCACCTTACACCTGACCACCCCGCAACATCTTAGTTCTGGAGGTCAACCCCTTGCCTTCAGGCAGTTAAGGTTATGCCCAGTTTAAAGACAGGCAATGGAAGCCCCAAACGTTCAACAACTTGCTCAAGGTCACATGGTTAGAGGTAATGGCCAAGGAAGAATCCAAGCCAGGTGCCCTGCCCCTGGACAATGCTCCTTCCACTACTCCTAGGGAGACCTCTGACTAGACAGAACCTGCAACCCAGGTCCTGTGCTCCTGGATTCGGCTTCTAGATCTAACTCTGCCAAGACCAAATTACGTCACTTAGCAAGGCCCCTCATTTCTTAGGGCCTCAGACTCCTCATCAAGGATATGAGAAGAGTGGATCAGTTCCCTCCTGAGGTCCTCCTCCAGCTCTAACAATATGTGAAACTATACAGCTCTAAGATTTCCAGTGATTGGTTGAAACAAACACAAAAGGTTGTTTCTGATTGACCCTGTGTGATCCGGAAAATGTAATTAACATCAATACATTTCCCGAGTATTTAACATAATCAAGTTTTTCCTGTCCAATGAAATTAGCAGTATCTCTTTTTCACAAACTGAGTTAGAAAAATCAGAGGCCACTTCCAGCCTCTGAACTCTGCTGCTCTAGCTGGGTGGAGGAAGTTAACACTCAGATCAAACAATAGCCACAAATATCAATCACAAATGTCATTCAGGGAGAAGAGGTAACTGCAGTTAGACTGCAGGCCCCGATGCCCTCATCCTCCATCTCTTTGTAAGTTCTAGGACTGCTGACATCCTCTCTCGGAAATCCCTCTCTTCTGCCAGCCTCTGGGGAGACACCCTTGGCCTGAGGTTCCCCAGCCCCTACAACAATTTCTTCTTGGCTTTTTTTTTTCCTAGATTCTTTCCCTCCTCTTCTCAATTCCTAATAGTTGCATGGAGCTCAAATCTTGGCCCTGCGTTTTTTTTCATATACTAACCTGAGCTAACACCTATTCAGAGCCTTGTATTTTATTCCTTCATTTAATCCTCACAGTAAGGAATTGAATTAGTCTTTTTAGCCCGTTTATGGATGAGGAGATTGGAGGCTGGAGAGATCCAGTAACTTGCTAAACTCTCAAAGCTTGTGAATAACTGGCAGACTCAAATCCACACTCCTGCTTCTAGCCAAGAAGAATGGTAGGGAATGGATCTACCTCCCCACCTAAAATAAATGAAACAATGGTTTTCAAGACACTGGACATCAGGCAAAAAAGGACAGCAATTCTGGGAGATGAGGAAATAAACAAGGTGGGGCTTCCCTGGTGGCACAGTGGTTAAGAATCCACCTACCAATGCAGGGGACATGGGTTCGAGCCCTGGTCCGGGAAGATCCCACGTGCTGCGGAGCAACTAAGCCCGTGAGCCACAACTACTAAGCCTGTGCTCTAGAGCCCGCGAGCCACAACTCCTGAAGGCCGGGCGCCTAGAACCCGTGCTCTACAACAAGAGAAGCCACCGCAATGAGAAGCCCGCACACCGCAACGAAGAGTAGCCCCTGCTCAACACAACTAGAGAATGCCTGCGCAGCCAACTTCTTGGGGAAGACCCAACACAGCCAAAAACAAATAAATAAATAAATTTATTTTAAAAAAGAGAGAAAAACAAAGTGAGCCCTACAATTGCCCCAGTTTTTTGCTTTGAGTTTCCAGACTTCAGTGCAAGGAGAGAAAACCCAGGCAGAACCTGGCAGACTTCCTGAGTTGAAGAGATAAGAGTCGAAAGTCTGGGGAGACCAAAACTGCTAGAGTTCACAGGAGAGAGTACCAGAGAGGAGAGAGCTGCAGAGAGAGAACAAACTCTAGAGATCTGCAGAGGGTCCCCCTCAAGTATTCAGTAGAATACTGATCAGTACGTGTGTATGAAGAAACTACCTGTGGCCAGGGAAAGAACCACTTGAAAAGATTAGAGAAAACAGTACCAGGTAGGTGTTCACATGGGGCTAGATATAGTGCCTCCTCCTTAGCCATACTGGAAAAGTCATAATTCACAGGACTTTGGGTAGAGTATTCAGAAGGGTCTTGTCTCAACAGCAGGAAATAACTAGCCTTATACAAGATAAACATTGCTGTGGGCCCACCTAACAAATCTTAAAAGCAAGACCCAAAAGGACAAACTGTTACCAAGGAAACTATGCCCAAACAAAGCTTGAGAATATTTATAGGAATACAGAAATATCCAACACCCAACAAGGTAAAATTTACAATATTTGACATTGAATCAAAAGTTACCTTCAAAGAAGCAAATGAACACTATCCACAATGCAGAGAAAAATCAATCAATTGCAAGTAGCCTAGAACTAATACAGATGTCAGAGTTAGCAAAGACTAAAGTTAAGGAGACCTACAGAAGATATATTTTAAAAAAAGATGTAAATTGAGCTTCCAGACATTAAAATTATTGGATGGGATTAACAGCAGATTAGGACTGCAGAAGAAAAGATTTGTAAACTTCAAGACATAGCAATAGAAACTATCCAAAAATGAAACACAGGGAAAATTTTTATTTATTTATTTATTTATTTATTGTTTATTTATTTATTTATGGCTATGTTGGGTCTTCTTTGCTGCTCATGGGCTTTCTCTAGTTGCGGAGAGCAGGGGCTACTCTTCATTGCAATGTGCGGGCTTCTCATTGCAGTGGCTTCTCTTGTTGCGGAGCACGGGCTCTAGGCGTGCAGGCTTCAGTAGTTGTGGCATGCAGGCTCAGTAGTTGTGGCTCGGGGGCTCTAGAGCGCAGGCTCAGTAGTTCTGGTGCACAGGCTAGTTGCTCCACAGCACGTGGGATCTTCCTGGACCAGGGATCGAGTCCCTGTCCCCTGCATTGGCAGATGGATTCTTAACCACTGTGCCACCAGGGAAATCCCGAAAAAAATAATTTTAAAAATGAAAAGAGCTCAGTGAGCTGTGGGATGGCTGCAAGCAGCCTCTGTAAGTGTAACTGGAGTCCCCAGAGGAGAAGAGTAAATAAAAAAATATTTCAAGAAATAATGGCCAAAATTTTTCCAATGTGATAAAAACCAAAAATCCACAGATCCAAGAAGCTCAACAAACCCTGAGCATGAGAAAACTATACCAAAACACATCATAACAAAACTGCTCAAGGGACTTCCTGGTCCTTCCTTCCTGAGCAACTAAGCCCGTGTGCCCCAACTACTGAACCCGCATGCCCCAACTACTGAACCCGCATGCCCCAACTACTGAAACCATGTGCCTGGAGCCTGTGCTCCACAACAAGAGAAGACACCACAGTGAGAAGCCTGCGCTCCACAACGAAGAGGAGCTCCCGCTTGCCACAACTAGAGAAAGCCCGTGCGCAGCAACAAAGACCCAACACAGCCAAAAATACATGAATAAATAAATTTATTTTTAAAAATAAAATAAAGTAAAAGATCCAACTATATGGTGCCTACAAGGAATATACTTCAACTATAAAGACAAATAGGCTAAAACTAAAAGGATGGAAAAAGATATACCTTGGTTACACTACTCAAAAGAAATTCAAGTGGCTATATTAATTAATATATCAGACAAGCAAATAATATTTCCAGGGACGAAAAAGGTCATTTTATAACGATAAAGGATCCATTTATCAGGAGGATATAACAACTGTAAATGTTTATATACCTAATAAGAGTTTTAAAATACATGAAGCAAAAATGGATAGAACTGCCAGGAGAAACAGACAAATCCACAATCACAGTCAGATTTCAATACCCCTCTTCAACAACTGATAGAATAGTAGACAGGAAATCAGTAAGGATACTGAAGGCTTGAACAACAAACTTGACCTAATTGACATTTGTAAAACACTCCACTACAAACAGCAGAATACTCATTCTGTTCATGTGTATAACAAAACATTTACCAAGATGGATCAAATTTTGGGCCATAATACAAGTCTCAGTAAATTTAAAAGGATTTAACTCACACAAAATATGTTGTCTGACCACAATAAAATTAAATGAGAAATCATAAACAGAAGATCTCTGGAAAATTCCCAAGTATTTGGAAACTAAATAACATATTGCCAAATAACCCATGGGTCCAAAAAGAAATAAAATAAGAAATTACAAAGTATTTTGAACTGAATGAAAATGAAAACACAACATATCAAGATTTGTGGGATGCCATTAAAGCACAAAGGGAAAATTTTATAGCACTAAATGCCTATATTAGAAAAGAAGAAAGACTTCAAATCAGTGACTTCAGCTTCCACCTTAAGAAACCGGAAAAAGAAGAACAAATGAAAACCCAAAGAAAATAGAAGAAAGGGAATGAGGATCAAAGTGAAAATCAATAAAATAGAAAATAGATAGATGTTAACTACACTTATTATAGTGATCATTTATTGGGTAACCACTTATTGTGGTTATCATATATACACACCAATCAGTACGCTGTACACCTAAAACTAATACAATGTTATATGTCAATTATATCTCAATAAAAATTAAATAAATAAAATAGACAACAGAAACAATAGAGGTCAATGAAACAAAAATCTGGCTCTTTGAGAAGATGAATAAAATTGAACTTCTAGCCAGACTGATCAGGAAAAAAAAAATTACTAATATCAGGAATGATAGGTGTAACATCACTACAGATTCCACAGATGTTAAAAGGAGAAGAAGGGAATATTACAAACAACTTCATGCCAGTATTCTGACAACTTAGGATGACAAATACCTTGTACAACCCAAATCCATGCTCCTTCTACTATATGAGGAATTACACTTTGCTCATGACACTGCTACAAAAGCAGGGACAAAAATGATACAGTCCCAAGGCTGAGGGCGCTCACAAACCAGCAGACAGATGGACAATGCGATATGATGAGAGGTACGCACAGGGAACTGTGGGCGCCCCAAATAGGAGAACCTAACGTTTGGAGTTACCACACGTTTTAAAGAATGATAAGAGATAGCCAAGAGGCACCTATCCCAGGCAGGAAGAACAGAGGGCAGGAGAGAATGAGGGAGGGAGGAAACAGAAAAGCCCAAGAGAGAAACGCAAGAACAAGCTTTATGCCTTGTTAATATCCCAGAGTTAGAGGGAAGCCAGTGAAAAATTTGAAGCAGGCCAGGAGCTGATCAGATTTGCCCTTCACAAAGCCCCCTGGCTGCTGTGGAGAAAAAGGACTGGCAACCCACTACAATAACCCAGAGGGTTTGGATTTAAGGGGCTGAACTAAGGCCACAGCAGAGGGGCTGACCAGGGGAGGATGAACTTGAGAGATACCAGGAGGGAAGACTCCATGGGCCTATATCACTCGTTTGAATGTACAGGGGAAGGAAATGGAGAAGGAGTCAGGAATGACTTCCAGGCTCCCAGCAGGGGCAATCAGGTGACTGAGATACCATTTCTCAGAGAAACTAGGGACTCAGGGGAGAGAAGATGAGGCAGGAAGGGAAAGACCATTCTCAGCAGGTCTTTCTGTGGAGATATGAACTTCAAAATTCAAAGTAGTGCCTGAAATTTGAATTAACTTTCTCTAAATCCATACGGCAAAGACAAAGAAGTTCAGGGACTTCTGGGTGGGTCAAATCTAAGTAATTTCTTACAAAACTGTAAAGAGCACAGGATTCAAAGGTAACCTGATTGCTACCATTTCTGCATGTGTGTCAGGAAAATATATAGGTATATGTCTGTAATTTGCAGAGACTATCTCTGGGCTTTTTATTCGGTTGCCTCATGAAGGGACACTGAATGGCTGGGGCAGAGGAGGCACTTTAAAAATTATGGACCCTTTACATGACTATCTAATCAAAACAAACAAACAAAAGTAACTTAAATAAAACAGCCAATTTCTTCCCCATCCGCAGATATGAAAAGGCAGTTCTATTTAAAACAGCAAACATTTACTAAGAACAACTTAACAACGCCCGGCACTGCCACTGTGGTCTGGTACCGCAGTGGAGTGAAGGCCCTGACTGAGCTCCTCCCAGTACCCGCCAGGTCCAGGGCTTACTTGGGTTGACCAGGTTCTTGGCTGCAACAGACAGGAAGCAGAGCCTGCCCTTGGTTTCCTTTCCCAGGCTGGAATAAAATGCTTCTTTTCCAGCTGTCTTTTCTTCCTCTACTTCCAGCTGAATCCATGCCAATAAGAGCCCCCTTCTGCCTGAGCAACCATGACAGCACCCTGGCAACTTAGATGACAACAGAGGTCTGGGGGCTGGGGTCTTTAGTGGGGAAGTGGGCGGGGGGGAATGCCAGCAGAAAAACACTTTTCAGGGTTTCTCCAAAGTAAGAGAGAAAACCAAACCAGCCTCCTCTCCTTTTAGAATCAGAGACACATGAGAGGGTTGTAAAGACAAACCACCTTCCTTACCCAAATGGCAGCAAGGGATGGAGGACAAGAGGAGCCACAGGAAGCTGGCGCCTTTCTGGAAAAAGACAATCTTGCCTTAGTCCACAAAAAATGTGGGCACAGAGCCCCAGAGTCCTGGAACCCTATCGCATACCTCCATCTTCACAGTGCCTGTAATTTAACTAGAATGTGAGCTCCTGGGAGGATGGACTGTGTCTCTCTATCTCAGCATCCTTGGTACACAGTAGGTGCTCAGTGAGGGATGGTTGGCTGGACAAACACACTCTTGGGGAATAAATCCAACCTTGTTTGTACAGAGGAGGAAACTAAGGCCCAGGGAGGTTCAGGCACAGAGTAAGCGCTCAGTAAACCCCCGCTGAACCAACGCCTGGTGGAGGGGTGGGCCTAGGACCAGAAACCAGGTCTCCAGTCCTTTTCCACAGGCCCTACCGGGGCTGAGAAAGAATGGATGAGCAGGAGCAGTGAGCTCTTCCAGGGACGAGGAGAAAAGTGCAGGGGCAATTGTTTTCCTAAGGACCAACCCCCTCAAACTCCAAGCCTCTGCAAACAGACCCTGCCTCCCTGGCCATAGGGGTGGAATAGGCTTGTGATGCAAGCTGGGTTGCAGAACAGCCCCTCCTCCATAAATGATTGGTCTAGTCATGAGCACATGACCCAAGCAGCCAATCAGATTCCTTCTCCAAAATCTGCTAGGAGATTCCAGAGGAGAGAAATGGGGGTAGAAGGAGGCAGCGATTCTTTTACCCCCAGGATCCAAAGCTACAAGCCAGAGCAGCCTGTGGCCATCATGGCCCAGACTCACGGGCAGTCAGTCAGTAAATCAATAAATGAGCAGAAAGAGACCAGCTCCACCCTGCCCTTCCCCACAGTCATGGATCAACAAGTCCCCAGTCACCTGCAACTAAAACCAAACTGGCCAATTCAGAAAATGAGGTAGAACAGAAAAATAGCAGGGGAGAGAATCTGGAGCAGGGATTCTCAACCTGGGTTCCAGAATCCCTAACACGACATGCAACATTTCCTATGTACTGTATGTGTAGTTTTCTGAAGCACTTACTGGATTTTCAAAAGGATCCATGACCCCCAAGGAGTTAAAAATGAGGGAGCTAGAGCAAAAGGAGACAGATTTTCCCAAAGCCAGAACCTCCTGGATCTAGCAGGAGTTCTTGATTGGTCCATCAAGTTCTGCAGGTCAATTTCCTTACTATTTCCATCTCCCAAACCGGCTGCCCCGAATTTCCTCCATGCCTTACCACTGCAACAGCCTCTGCACAGATCTTACTGCCTCTAGAAAGATAACAACAGAATTGACATTTTCTTCTAGCTATCCTCTGCCCTCAGCACCTTTTTTTGTGTGTGTGTGAACTGGGTTACCCCAAGTTCTCAGTAGCGTGACCATACATCCTGGTTTTCCCGGACAGTCCCAGTTTATATCTGCTGTACCAGGGTAAATATTAATGGCATCTGCTTCTCCTCTCCTAAGTGTCCTGATTTGGATGATATAAGGTCACCCTACCTCCCAGGACGAGAACCTCTCTGTTTCCTTTTCTTCCCAGTCACAGATCCCGTCCCATGGTGGGGAGATGCATACAGGGAAGTTTCCGAGGCTCTCAGAACAAAAGGAAAGTGAAGCTGAAGTGCATCTCAAGAGGACAGGGCCATTTCCTCCCCTACAAGCACCCTGCCAGCCACCTAGGTCAGGGGGATAAGGTGGGAGTTTGGCTAAGGTCCTGTTTCCTGCCTCTTATTTCTACACTCATTCTGAGAAGCAAGTGGTCAGCAATCCCCACCTCCTCTCCCGTAACCACTTGTCACCCCTCTCAATTCTGGCAGACCTGGATCAAGGCTGGAACATGAAAGGCAACTTCAGACTCTCCCTCCTTAAGGGCTCAAAAAGCCTCTCTACCCACACACAGATCATTGGCCTAAGCCGCAGCTTCTAGCTCCTCAGCACACCGAGAGAAGGCCCCTCCCAGCAGCTGGAGCAATGAGGACCCAAGAGCAAGAGGACTGTGTCCAGGGTAGGGTCCTGTGGGGTCAGCTGGGTGTGTGTTCCTGGGGGCAAGGGGACTGTGTTGGGTGCTTGCTCACTAGGCTGCAGACTGGGGTGTGTGAGCTGGGGAAAGGAGGGGGAGGGGAGTGTGTGATGGGGTTAGGGGTTGCCCCCTCTGGTCCCTTCTCCACTTGTCACCAGTGGTCTTTCTTTTTTTTGTTTTCTTTTAAACTTATTTATTTATTTATTTTTCACTGCGTTTTGTCTTCATTGCTGTGCGCAGGCTTTTCTCTAGTTGCAGCGAGTGGGGGCTACTCTTTGTTAAGGTGTGCGGGCTTCTCATTGTGGTGGCTTGCAGAGCACGGGCTCTAGGCGCGCAGGCTATGTACTTGTGGCTCGTGGGCTCTAGAGCGCAGGCTCAGTAGTTGTGGCACACGGGCTTAGTTGTTCCACGGCATGTGGAATCTTCCCGGACCAGGGCTCGAACCTGTATCCCCTGCACTGGCAGGCAGATTCTTAACCACTGCGCCACCAGGGAAGTCCACCGACTTTCTAAACACAGACTTTAACATTTCACTACCCTGCCAAGAAAACACTCTACCGACTTTCATTCTCTGCAGCCTCATTAGGCTTCCAGTTCTCCCCAAATGTTCTTCTCGTGCTTCATCTGGCTACCTTCCACTAGTCTTGCAGGGCTGCCCAGGCAGTAGCTTCTTGATCACCCCACTCCCCCAGGCCAGGCTAGGACCCTTCCCCTGCATGCTCCTGCAGAGGCCCTCACTGAAGTGCCCAAAAACACTAACACCGTGCTGTAGCTGACATCCCCCTAGACAGCCCAGTGAACCTCCTGGGCACAGTCCCTGACATAGATGAGGTATTCAAGCCCAAGTGTCATTTGAATGAATGAGGAGGGGGAAGCGATGTCTACAGTCTGGTCCGTCACTCTGCCTCAGCCAGCGGTTTTCAAGGACCCCTGGGCTTAAGGAAAATGTTTTAGGGGTTCTTCAAACAACCAAACACTTTCTACCAAGCCAGAGGGGTTTAAACTGCCCAAGGACCTGCCATCATTGCTTCTCCACAAGAGTTTATTTGAACCATGTCTAGCTGCTAAAAAAGTTCGAAAACTACCTCAATGGACTAAAAACCCCCAACAACAGACTGAGATTCTGACACCTTTGGGAGAGAGCTCTAATGAGATTTTTGTCCTTGCCAGATCTCCACAGGTCTACCTCCAGGGTCAATGCGAGAGGAAAGAAGGAAACTGTTCCTGGCTCCAACCTCCTGAGAATATAATACAAAGAATGATAGCCTCTCTATTTCTGGTCTTTGCAAAGCTTCTGAACAGATGTGCTAATAATGGCCGGGAAGGCCTCTTCCTTATACCCCACCCCCCACCCCGCACTCCAATACCTTTTATTATTTTGTGATTCAAGTCAAATATCACTGCAATTAACTTCTTGGGACTAGCCAAATTCTAATGCTGGAATGAAATTCATTTTTATCAACAACTGCTTCAGACAACTGGGCCACAATCAGGTAATCCTGATGTACCATAATGTAGGAGTCAGGCAGACCTGGGTCCATATGCTGGCTCTATTGTTTATAATCTGGGTGAGCCTTAATTTCCTCATTTATAAAATGGTTGGGACTTCCCAGGCAGTCCAGTGGTTAAGACTCCGAGGTTCCACTGCAGGGGGCGCGGGTTTGATCCCTGGTTGGGGAAGTAAGACCCTGCATGCCGCCCGGTGCGGCCAAAAATTTTTTTTAAATAAATAAAATGGTAGCAAGACAATATCCTGGCATGAACTACCATGCCTATCACCTGAGAGAGGCTCAGCAAACATTAACTGAATCAGAATTTATATGAGGGGAAAAAAAATCCCATTTCAGAAAGTACCATAACAGTCACTCCTAAAAGGCTTTTCCCAAGACTTATTAAGTGGCTGACCTTGGGCAAGTCACTTAACCTCTCTGAGGCTCACAATCCGTATGTGTAAAATAACATCTGCATCTCACGGGGCAATAAGGCAGCACATGCAAGATACTTATGTAGCACAATACATAATAGTGGATGCTCAATAAATCTTCATTCCTTTCCTCTTCAAAATGGACAGAGTAGAAACTGAGACTCAGAAAGCTAAGTAACTTCCCCCAAGATTGCAATTAGAAAGTAATGGAGCCTGAATTCAAACCCAGTTTGTCTGACTCCAGAGCCCTTATTATTACTCCTCCCATTTTACAGATGAGGACAAAGGCTCAGAGAGGACAAATAGCTTCTCTTAACGGCAGACATCAAATTTAAGCATCTTTCTGCTCAATGGTTAATCCTGGCCCCCCAAAATTCAAAGAGTAAAAACAGATCAGGCACAACAATGTGAATGTACTTAATGCCACAAAATAGTACACTTACAAATGGTTTAAATGGGGACTTCCCTGGTGGTGCAGTGGTTAAGAATCTGCCTGCCAATGCAGAAGACACGGGTTCGATCCCTGGTCTGGGAAGATCCCACATGCCGCGGAGCAACTAAGCCCATGCACCACAACTACTGAGCCTGCGTTCTGGAGCCCGCGAACCACAACTACTGAGCCCATGTGCCACAACTACTGAAGCCCGTGTGCCTAGAGCCTGCGCTCTGCAATGAGAGAAGCCACCGCAATGAGAAGCCCGTGCACCGCAACGAAGAGTAGCCCCTGATCGCCGCAACCAGAGAAAGCCCGTGCACAGCAATGAAGACCCAACACAGCCATAAATAAATAAATTTTTAAAAAATGGTTTAAATGGTAAATTTTAAGTTATATATAATTTACCACCAAAAAACCCCCAGATGGGTTCATAAGCTTGCTATCTGGTCTTCCCTCTTGAACACTGTAGCTTATAACCATATATGCGAGTGAGAATAATAAAACTGGAGGCCTAACTCCAAAGTGCACAGAATTAGCAAAAACTGAAAATCACCTCTATTCCCTTAAACAATACACAACAGTGCTAGACTATATTCTGATTATTTAGAAAAGAATGTAAAGAAAGGAATGTCAAAAAGCAGGCTTCCTATCAAGGAAAGCAATATGTACCTCAAGTGTCCCCAAGTAGTCAATTAGAAAACAAAAGGGAGGATAAACACTAAAGATTCTCCAGCCAATTAATATCCTTAATCATGGCCACAGCCGCCCCCAAGCCCCCTTGCTGTGGGGCTCCCAGGCCCTCCCCTCAGATGACTGGCCGCCTTCCCTGCCTCTCCACTCTCACCTCCGCATCTGCCTTGGCACTTTGGTTCTCCTGCTCCAAATGCGGGGAACCATGCAATGCACGGGCCACTCGGTTCACTGCCTCACCACCACTCTCTCCCAGCCAAGCTTCCTTCCAAATCCTGCTGAGCACTCACTCCTCCAGAACATCTTTGTAGTCCACCAGATATGAGACCTGGTTCTGGTTCCAGCTCTGGTCAAATCAAAGTTTTAGTTTCTCCATCTGTAAAATGAGGGTGGGGAACAGACCCAGATGATCTAAGTCTCTTATGTTTCCAAGATAGAGTAGCTCATCAGATGCTGAACAAAGTTCAGCCAGACTAAGGCATCTGCCCCTCTTTCTTTCCTAGCTACTATTTACACATGGACCAAGACAGAGCTCTGTCATGTTCAGATATCTTCATGATGACCTTGTCTCAGGTATTGGTCTTCACTACTTCAGGAGACTCTTTAAAGAAAGAAATCACCTTGTGTCTACTTTGGAATGGCCTTCTCCCCTCCTACCAACCAGAGCCACATGACTTTATTAGTAATTAAAACAAAACAAAAACTTGTTTCTCACACATGAAAAACGATCAGAAAAGTCCGTCTTGGGTCTGTTTTCACTTAAGAGACAGAAAATTTCTATGTTTTAACTATTCAACCAATGGGGGCAGAGAAATTAACTCACAGAAGATTGTAGCCTTATGAGTCTTAAAACCCAAGAGAGGGGCTTCCCTGGTAGCGCAGTGGTTAAGAATCTCTACCTACCAATGCAGGGGACATGGGTTCAAGCCCTGATCTGGGAAGATCCCACATGCCTCAGAGCAACTAAGCCCGTGAGCCTGCGCGCCTAGAGCCTGTGCTCCGCAGCAAGAGAAGCCACGACAATGAGAAGCCCGCGCACCGCGATGAGGAGTAGCCCCAGCTCGCCACAACTAGAGAAAGCCCGCGCACAGAAACAAAAACCCAACACAGCCAAAAATAAATAAATTAATTAATTAATTAATTAAAAAAAAAAAAAAAAAAAAAACCAAGAGAGAAGGGAGGTCAGCTCCTAACAGCCTGGGGGCCAAAGAAGTGGAGTGGGGAGTGCCTCTTGGTTTTGCTTTCCTCCACGCTGCCGAGCTCTCCCCGGCTTCCCAGCAGAGAAGGCAATGCTGAGCAAACCCCATAGATGTGGATTTTCAGCTGGGCCTGCACCTCTCCAAGTTCCCAGCATGGCCTGAGAATGCAAACAACTGGCTGAGAAGAGACTGAAAATCCATAATCTGGCCCCTTTCCTGTATTTCTAGATAGTGAGGGAAGTGGGGAAAATTGTGTGTCTACATAAATACACACATCCTCTCCTCTCCCAGCAAGAGGCAGCCTCTCTCCTCCAAGCTGCCTCTCACAGCCCTTCTCTTTCTCCCTTGGATTCTAGTCATAATCCCTGACAGGTTGTGAGCCAAGATAGGCCAACACTTACCCGTTTCTGTACTCCCAGCACAGAACCCTGCACTACTAGGTGTTTAGGAAACATACGTTGAATGAGTAACAGAAGGAAAATATAATGACCTCTGAGATTCTTAAAGAGGCCAGAGTAGACAAATACTACTCTCTTCTCAAGTCCTGAGATACTATAAAAATCAAGACTACTAGAGAGCTGGAAGTGTCCAATATCTTGATCTGGGCGGTGGTTACGTTTGTAAAAATTCACAAAGCTGTCTAATTAAGATTTGTCTGCTTTACCATAAACAAGTTATACCTCAATAACTTGAAAAGAAGAAAAAATCAGGAAGCACCAAAAATTGCTATTTTTATGCCAACTCTTTCCTAGATCTCTTTATAGACTTCCTAGCCCTCCAGAGTCCTGTAAAATGGGCCAGAAGTAGGAATCATTCAGACCCCTTGCACAGGAGGATCCTGCGAGGCAGAGAAAGACAGCCTGGTTACACAGAGTGTCAGGAATGCAGCAACAAAAAGGCCGTGAGGTTTGGATCCTCCAGGCAGCCCACAAAACCACCAATAGCCAGTTATAACTCAAAAGAAAACAACCCTCTAAAATAGTAGCTGTCTACTCCATCTCTCCTGTCAGCCGGCTTTCTTTCATGGCAACTTTAATTTTATTTTCAAAACCATTCTGGCAGGGCTGGGAACATGCCACCACAGCATTTGTTGAGAAGCAGTGAGGCACAACTCACTGGAATGAGGCGATAGGAGCTATGGGTTCCAGTCCCACGTTGGCTTTCATGAGCTGTGTCACTTTTAATAGGTCACCAACCTATCTGGACCTGGAATTTCCCTCTGTACACAG
This sequence comes from Hyperoodon ampullatus, assembly GCF_949752795.1. NCBI lineage: Eukaryota > Metazoa > Chordata > Mammalia > Artiodactyla > Ziphiidae > Hyperoodon > Hyperoodon ampullatus. The sequence continues at coordinate 63,734,947 of NC_136927.1, read as the reverse complement.
GACAGATGAGCTCTAAAGTTGTGTGATTTTCCAGAACTGTTTAGGAGACAGGAATGTAGTGTGAAAGTTAATAAAAGGGACAGAACTGTTTTAATGGGCACTAGTAGACACTTAAAGTTTTTTTTTTTTTTTAAATTTATTTTTGCTGTGTTGGGTCTTCGTTTCTGTGTGAGGGCTTTCTCTAGTTGTGGCAAGCGGGGGCCACTCTTCATCGCTGTGCGCGGGCCTCTCACTATCGTGGCCTTTCTTGTTGCGGAGCACAGGCTCCAGACGCGCAGGCTCAGTAGTTGTGGCTCACGGGCCTAGTTGCTCTGTGACATGTGGGATCCTCCCAGACCAGGGCTCGAACCCGTGTCCCCTGCATTAGCAGGCAGATTCTCAACCACTGAGCCACCAGGGAAGCCCGACACTTGAAGTTTTAAAGGCCTTAATTTAGAACCAGGTGGGTAAATGTCTTACATATCCCTAAGAGACTTAGCCACTCATGGTGCTGCCAGATTTACACTAAGCACAGGAGGCCTTTGCAGCGAAGGCCATGGCTCTCCCTAAGACTACAACTACATCTACAACTGCCATCCTAAAGAGTAACTTTTTTTTTTTTTTTTTTTTGCGGTACGCAGGCCTCTCACTGTTGTGGCCTCTCCCGTTGTGGAGCACAGGCTCTGGACGCGGCCATGGCTCATGGGCCCAGCCACTCCGTGGCATGTGGGATCTTCCTGGACCGGGGCACGAACCCGTGTCCCTTGCATCGGCAGGTGGACTCTCAACCACTGCACCACCAGGGAAGCCCCTAAAGAGTAGATTTAATTAAAATGACTCAAGTCAGGCCAGCCCTTAGTAGCTGGTTCCTTTCTCCACTCCCCTCACACAGGAGACAAATCCCCTGTGTCCCCAAAGGTGGGTCGGTGAGGAAGTCAAGTCCTACCACAAGGAATCACCTCCGGTATGCTTAACTGGTCAGTGCTGAGTTTTTGTCCAGTGGGGCTTGAACCTGCTCAGCCCCAGCAGAAATCTGTGTCTCTGATTTGCCAAAAGGCTGGCAGTCTAGTCAGAGACAGGCTACTGATCCAAACGAGGAGATGCCCTCTGGCATCTGTGCTGTTCGCCTGGATGGAGGTTCAGGGGAGCAGCTAAAAACCATTATTCAGCTCCGGCCTCTGAACCAGGGAATCAAAATGGAAAATGTCCAGCACCTTCTACAAAATAGTCTGTGGCTTCCCCGACTTTTACAATGAGCAGGGATGTACCCAAAGTGTTAACAGACAAAATGAACGCTGAGCTACTCCATCGTTTTACACAGAAAAACTGCTTGGAGCAACACCTGGTTCTCTGGTGGATCACTGTAATATGGCACTTGTTGACTCAGAGAATGTTAGAGCAGGAAGGAATCTTAGCATTCTTTTAATCTGTCCTTCTCATTTTATTGTTGAGAAAACAATTGCCCAGAGTTGGGCAGGCACTTGCCCAAAGATACCAGTGGACAGAGTCAGAACTAGGACCAGGCTGCTGCTGAAGTCCTAGGGCTCTGTTCAACCAACCTGCATGCAGGGAGCACCCAGGGAACAGGCAAGATTAACAGGAGGCCAGGAGCTCAGGAAACAGGGAGGAAAAAAAGAGTGAGTTCTCAGATTCTTGTGACTAGGATAGGAGAGTCCAGGCTAAACCTGAAACGTATGGCCTCAGAAACAGAGGTCCTTGTCATCAGCAAAGAGAGTAACTAGTTCTCTCTTGGCTCAAAGATAAACAAAGGAAAGATTAAATAACCACAAAAATCACAACTAATTGAGTGAGCCAGCCAGGCAGCTGAGGGTGAAATGCCCAGTATGAGGCAGCAAAGGACCTTATGAGGCTGGGTCAAACTGGTTTAGGTAGGAAATATTTATTTGCCTGCTTACCTTTGGCATGTAATCTGAGATACTCTCAGAGTGGAAAAAAGTTGCCATTCTGCCTCTACCCAGCTGTCCAGGATGTGCTGGCCTTCGGAAAAAGCAGAAGGGGAACCAGGAAGAAGTAACGAGAAAAAGGGTGGTGAGCCATGTGTCTTCCCTTATAAGGAAACAGCCCCTATACCTACCTCATTCCTTCAAGTAATAATGGGTAGAAAGCCTACCAATGGGAAACCTCACTGGGTGCTGCAGAAAGATGGCTGCTGGTCCCCAGCACACTGCTCTCTAGGCAGAATGTGTCTATCTGGTATGTGCCTCACTAAATTCAGCCTAACACAGATTCCTCAGCTTGGCATCCAGTGCCTCCTCAGGGAGGCCACAGCTTACCTTTCCAACTCTTCTCCACCTGAGCCACCACCGCCCCTCTCCCACACCCCATAATGCTCCCACCCCTCCCACATATACACAGTGTACGCTAATCTCAGTACCTTGGCTCCCACAATCCCCTCTGCCTGGAATGACCTTGACCCCCTCCTCTGTCAGAAATCCTATTCATCTGTGCCCCATTCAGCTGTGTCCTATACAGTCCCTTCACATGGAGTCTTTCACAGAAGGCACTCAAAATGTTGGCTACATTGGGTGGAACTTAATCTAACAACCCTTTTCCTTTTCCACCGTCATCGGACAGAAACAAAGAGTTCCATCCTGGGATGCCAACTAGAGTCCCAGCTCCTAAACCTGAGAGTAGCTGGCTCTCTTTCAGGGACTATTTGTGTGGCCTGGCCTCTCTGCCCCTTATCTCTGAAATAAGAGTAATAGTTCTTGTCAGAGAAGCTGAGTGCCTTGAGATGAGAGGCTTTGGAAACACAGATTCTCAAGTTCAAGGCCATTATTTTAAACTCCCCTTAGACCCATGCACCATCTACCAACTAATGCTAGGAACTTAAAGCTTGTTTCCAGCCAAATGCCTCTTCTTGTATCACAAATGCCCCAGTGTACAGCTGTTCAGAGAGCTACAGTGAGGACTCTGAGTAGTCTGTTGGCTTTTTATTTCCACAGAGTGTGAAGACTTCCATCTCAAGTGTGGCGACAGTTCATGGTTTCAAGAAAAGCCTGGAGTTTTAGGCCTGTTGTTCTCTCAAATCTCATGGTATAATTCATCAACTGGTTCCCAGTCTATGATTGTGAGTCCATGGGGTTCACAGTTATCACTCCACTGCTCTGTGAATGCGCCGACCCAGCACCACCTGCACTAAATGATGAATATATTGCACAATAACAAAAACAACCGCCACTTGACCACGTACTACTGTTCATGTCAGACACAGTCCTAGGACGAAGACACAAAATAGTGGGTATTCAGTAAATACTGGTTGAACGGAATAATGTACCTCTCAATTAATGGGTACTAAAAGCACAACTATTATCACATGATTGTACCAAATATTTTTTGGATCTAGACAAGGGTCCTCCAACCTGAGAAGACTGAGGGCCTCTGGGATGATGAAAGAAGTCTTGGATGGGAAGGATTCAGGTCTGGACACTATTACTAGTTACACTCCCAGAAAGCAGAGCCAGGATGCCCTGAGCTATCTCTAGACCTTGGTTTCCTCAGCAGAACAACAAAAAGGTAGGATTAAAAGCACTCTAACAGGAAATGCAAATGAAACTACAATGAAGTACTACCTCACACTCATCAGAATGACCATCATTAAAAAAATCTACAAATAACAAATGCTGGAGAGGGTGTGGAGAAAAGGGAACGCTCCTACACTGTTGGTGGGAATGTAAATTGGTGCATCCACTATGGAGAACAGTATGAAGGCTCCTCAAAAAACTAAAAATAGAGTTACCATATAATTCAGCAATCCCACTCCTGGGCATATATTCAGACAAAACTATAATGCAAAAAGATATAATATACAGACTACTATGTATAAAATAGATAACTAATAAGGACCTACTGTATAGCACAGGGAACTCTACTCAATACTCTGTAATGGCCTATATGGGAAAAGAACCTAAAAAAGAGTGGATATATGTATATATATAACTGATTCACTTTGCTATACACCTGAAACTAACACAACATTGTAAATCAACTATATTTCAATAAAAGTTAAGAAAAAAAAAGATACACGCACCCCTATGTTCACAGAGGCACTATTTACAACAGGCAAGACATGAAAACAACCTAAATGTCCATCGACAGATAAATGGATAAAGAACATGTGAGATACACACACACACACACACACACACACACACACACACACACACACACACACACACAGGAATACTACTCAGCCATAAAAAAGAATGAAATAATGCCATTTGCAGCAACATGGACAGACCTAGAGATTATCAGGTCAGGGATTAGCAGATGCAAACTATTATACAGAGAATGGATAAACAACAAGGTTCTACTGTATAGCACAGGGAACTACAGTCAATATCCTGTGATAAACCATAATGGAAAAGAACATGAAAAAGAATATATATATATATATATATATGAATCACTTTGCTGTACAGCAGAAATTAACACAACATTGTAAATCAACTATACTTCAATAAAATAAATTAAAAAATTAAAAAAGCACTCTAACAGGTCCTCCCAGCTCTGCTCTTTAAGATCCCTTACCCTTAGGCCAGCCTCTGAAGCTCTAGAGCTGTACCTGTGTGGCTTCACTAACCCTAGAATAGTGGTCCTCAACCCTAGGAGCTTTTGGCCCCCAGGGGACATTTAGCAGTATTTGGAGACATTTTTGCTTGTCACAACTGGGAGATCAGGGGGTGCTATGGACATCTAGTGAGTAGAGGCCAAGGGTGCTGCTAACCATCCTGCAAGGCACAGGACAGCTCCCCACCACAAAGAATTATCCAACCCAAAATGTCAATAGTGCCGAGGCTGAGAAACACTGCTCTAGAGACCACTGAGAAAAGGAGCTTACTGCTGTAAAAGAAAGGCTGGGGAATGCACAATGCCGATGTTGTAGCAGCCTGTGAATGAATGAATACAGTGAATAAGGGCTCTCAAACCATTCCAGACACGTATGAACAGTCTCCTCTCCATCTTCTCTCTGGCACTAGTCCCACTGTGTATAAGATGATTCAGTCACTCTAAGAACCTGAAACCTTATCCTCCTCCACCGACCCATACCCATTACTGACACACAGCCTTTTGAGATTGAGCATAAATAAGAGGGAGCCAGAATGGTGCACGATGTGGCAGGAAAGCACTAGACTTGGAGCCTAATGAAGGCTAGCCTTGGCTCAGGCCCTAGGGAAACCACTTAATTGCTTTGAGCCTTAGTTTCCTCCTCGGCAAAGTAGGTTAAAATCACTTTGCCCCATCTGCCTTTTAAAGCTTCTCTGAGTTTCAAAATAAGATCATGGATGTGAAAGTGTTTTGGAAGCCACAGAACCCAGCACAAATGTGAAGTACTCTCCTGCAGAATAACAGGTGCTCATACTCTGGAGGGAATATTGTAAAAATTAATTTCCAATAACAAGATTTTGTCCACTGGTGAGTTATAAGCACTCCAGGTTATGGAGTCCTGCCCCTATGGAACACCAAAGATACTAGAGCCCACCATGATGCAGCCCACCTCAGGATGCCCAAGGTTCCTGGGTCAGCCCAGTGACTCCAGTAATCTGAACCTCAGCTTTCTCGTCTCTAAAATGGGGGATGGGGGGAATAACACCACTTAATACATGAGGTTGTTGAAAAGATCAAACGTGATCAAGTTTGTAAAGTGCATGGCATTTCCCAAAGATGGGGGGGAATATTTTCATTTTCTGAATATTTTTGTCCTGAAAAAAATTTTTTTGCTTCAAAATACTTTTTTAGAATGATGAAAATAACTTAAGGTGTTTTCTACAATGCTATTTGTCCTTTACAGCTCCAAAATTACCTCTAAAATCTAAGCATAAGAAGAGTTGTCAGGAACTTGCCTGGTGGTCCATTGGTTAGGACTCCACGCTTCCACTGCAGGGGCACGTGTTCGATCTCTGGTTGGGAACTAAGATCCCGAATGCCTCGTGATGAGGCCAGAAAAAAAAAAACGAAGGGTGGTCAGCAGCCACCTGCCCTTCGGCCCTGCCTCCTAAGAGCAACAAGCTGAATGCCAGGCTGATACCAGCTCCCTCCTTGGCTATGGCCACAGAGGGCTATCAGCACCCAACTCAACACCCAAATCTTCTAAGCAACCTGCAACCACTTACTGCCCTTGTGTAAGATTCTAAAAGGAGAAAATGCTCTGAAGAGGTGAAAGCAACTGATCCAGCTGATGGAAAATTAAGAAACTAGTCTAATGAATTCTGGGGACACGGAGCTGATCAAACTCCTCACCCAAATGGGGAGCCTTTCAGGTGGCCTCATCTGAGTAGCAACTCCTCTTCAAACCTCTGCAGAGAACAGCAGCCGGGCTACACACGTGCACAAGTCTTGTGTTTGCTTTTACAACGATCAGGTCTTATACATATTACAAGTCTTACACAGATTACAAACAAAGAACTTACAGTTCCTGCTTTAGCAGACAGTAAAGAACCCACTCCTCAGGTTTACTAGTTCCTACTTCCTTTTGCAGGAAGTAAGACAACTGTAAAGCAAATTTGTAATAATCATCAGAATAAGCTGCACTTTAAATTTAATATTCTAAAGCTAATTATTTTATGACTAAACTAAGTTAAACATTTATCCATTCTTATGTCCCCACCAAAGGGGCTTCTGATTCAAATAAAGTACTTTTTAACAGTACTGCATTGGGCTTCCCTGGTGGCGCAGTGGTTGAGAGTCCGCCTGCCAATGCAGGGGACACGGGTTCGTGCCCCAGTCCGGGAGAATCCCGCATGCCACAGAGTGGCTAGGCCCGTGAGCCATGGCCGCTGAGCCTGCGCGTCCAGAGCCTGTGCTCTGCAACGGGAGAGGCCAGCGTACCGCAAAATAAATAAATAAATAAATAAAAGTACTGCATATATCCCCATGTTCCTGGTTTTCCTTTCTCAAAACTTTTCCTATTAATTCAAAGTTTCAAGCACTCACACATTTTGAGTTCCCTGCTGCTTTAACATTCTACTACTCTCCAAAATAACTATTTAACAAAACACAGATTCAAGTAACACACACAGAGCTGTTTTGACTCCCTCCACTGCATATCCTATTTTCTGAAGTCTGAATATGCTTCTAGAACAGATCATACTGTACCTTGATTGTATCTGTTTACTTGTCTGTCACTCCAGCTAGATTATGAGCACCTCAGAGGCAATGACCTGTCTCCACCTGCATGTCCCCAGTAAACTAGGACAGTATCTGGCACACAGCTCAAGTTAATATATATTTATCAAATGGGTGCATGAAGGAAGCCAAAGTTCCTAGCAACCCTCTTTTAAAATGGACCATCTGAAGTGAAAAATGAAACGCAAATGTCTATTGGGATCTCAAAGTCAGAGTCCTGTAACAGTGTACAATATCCAAATTCGTTTCAAAGCTCCTTCCCTCAAATACACTCTACTCTTTACTCAACACAGCTAGAAGAGAGTAAAAGTTCTTCTGCAACTTCCAGTTGTAACTCTAGAGCTGAGGTGGTGCCTGTACCAAACATGAAGTGCTCGCACCCAAACCCCACCTCTCCCCACCCTGTCGCTGCCAACTCCTTTAAGGCCTAACGCAAAAAAAGGTCATATTGTCATCCCCAACCCTAAACTGGGGCAAATCTCCCCAACTCAAATCTCCACCAAGCTCCATTTAGGGTGTTCTTGCAGTTGACACTAATGGCCAATTTTGGACTTTAATTACTGCTGTCCGAGGTTTATCCCCCCACCAGGAGTTGGGCCTCCAGGAAGCAGGACTACAAGGCAGGGCCTCACACTTCAGCAGAAAACCCTGACTGGGTGAATGTCTGAACTCCTGCTTTGGGACTCACAGAGCCTCACGGCTCTGAGCAAACTCAACTGCCCTGATCGTTCAACAGGAGAAAACTTTCCTCAGCAGGTTGTGCTGTGCCTCAAGCTCCAGGCCAAGCATCCTAAGCAACCTGGAGCTTGATGCTGGGGTGTTTTGTTTTGTTTTGTTTTTTGGTTTGTTTGGTTGGTTTTGAGGGTGAAAAGGAGATGACAGAGCTCTTTGCTGGGTTTTAACCCAATTAGGAATCCTGCTCAAAAATTCACTATCGGGCTTCCCTGGTGGCACAGTGGTTGAGCGTCCGCCTGCCAATGCAGGGGACGCAGGTTCGTGCCCCAGTCCGGGAGGATCCCACATGCTGCAGAGCGGCTGGGCCCGTGAGCCATGGCTGCTGAGCCTGTGCGTCCGGAGCCTGTGCTCCGCAACAGGAGAGGCCACAACAGTGAGAGGCCCACGTACCGAAAAAAAAAAAAAAATTCACTATCACCTTAAAATCCAGAAAAATGTCATTTTATAGAATCAAATAGGGCAAGTTTGATGATGAAATTTCCTGTTTCACCATCTCACCTCACTCCCTCTCCCCTAGCTGAGAAACTCCTTGCATTTTCTAGCTTTACTTTATCCATAAAGAAACACTCCTGAAAGAAACACTTTACCTAGGATGGTTCTAAGACCCCAGTCAGAAAATGTATGGGCTGTTTAGTCATGATAACTTTTTTCTCTGAGAGAGCCATAGATCTGTCCAACAGTAGGATCCATTGCGCCAGGCTGTGTCTTTTTTACTGCCTGGAAATCCACATGGGATCTCAGATGGCTCCTAACACAGCACAGGCACTCAGAGAACATCTGTTCCTCCTGATGCAGGAAACTAGTGGATCAGAACAGTATCAATGCCGTATAAACAGAACAGGAAACAGTCACAAAGCCACTGAACCAAGAAATCAGAACTCACTGAAAAATAATTTCTGGTGGAAAAAGATATGACTTTAAAAAATTCACTTCCTAGCCCACTCCAGGTGGAGTTATCTCCTCACCTGGGGTCCTTATGGCACTCTACACAAGCTCACTGGGTGAAAATTCTTTCTTCACCACCCCACCAGGCAGTGGTGCTCCCTGAGGATGGGAACTACCCCTAACTTATCACAGAGTTGTTGGTGCCTGACAACCAGTGGGTCCTCATGACCGACAGCTTTACTGAATGCATGTCAGTTATCTAGATGGCTGGCTTCTTTCATGAAGAAGGCTGCTACCCCATCAGCAGGACATGTGTTCACGTTCTTTTCCTTTTTCATTTTTAATATTTATTTATTTATTTGGTTGCATCAGGTCTTAGTTGTGGCAGGCAGACTCCTTAGTTGTGGCTCGCTGGCTCCTTAGTTGCAGCACGTGGGCTCCTTACTAGCAGCATGCGAGCTCTTAGTTGCAGCATGCACACTCTTAGTTGCAGCAATGCACTTGGAATCTAGTTCTCTGACCAGGGATTGAACCCGGGCCCCTTGCATTGGGAGCGTGGAGTCTTAACCACTGCACCACCAGGGAAGTCCCTCAAGTTCTTTTTCAAGGGAAGGAAGGCAGACTTCCACTGAATTCTCCAACCATTCTGTGGCCTCATCAGATTACTGAAGGTATTTGGGAATAGCCTGAGCTGGATAAGAGTTCAATCTTTGGGCCGCAAAATAAGTGAGCAAATTAGCCAGGCAGACAGCATCCCTGAGTGTCCAGGAAAGAAAGAATACTGGCATGGACATATGAAAAATGCCCAACATTCTCATGTAACCCCTACAATAACTATAGAGAGGTGTCTCTTTAATGTGCATACAAACAACCTAGAGATCTCATAAAAATGCAGGTTCTGCTTCAGTAAGTCTGGGTGGGGCTTGAGAGTCTGCATTTCTAACAATTTCACAATGTTCCCACAGACCACACTTTGAGTAGCAAAGTTTTGTTGTTATTACTTAACCTTTTTAAAAATTGAAGTATAGTTAATTTATAATGCTGTGCTGCTTTTTGTTCTTTTAATTGAAGTATAATTGACCTACAACACTATATTAGTTCCAGGTACATATATAGTGATTCAATATTTCTATAAATTACAAAATGATCACCATGATAAGCCTAGTTATCATCTGTCACTACACGAAGTTATTACAATATTACTGACTATATTCCCCATGCGGTACATTTCCACTGACTCATTTATTTTTATAACTAAAAGCCTGTACCTCTTAATCTCCCTCACCTATTTCACTCATGCCTCCCACACCCCTGCCCTCTGGCAACCACCTGTTTGTTCTCTGTATAAGTAGCAAAGTTGTATAGTAAATAGTGTATCCTGTTTTTGCAGCTGAAGAAGCTGATGCTCAGAGACAGGAGGAGACTTCACTAGCAAGCAGAGGTGGAATGTGAACTCAGGCTTTCTGATCCCAAACCCAGAGACTTTTCTACCATACCATTCCACTAATCTTTTCAGCTAAACATCCAGAACCATGAAGATGTGTAGCTTTCCCGCATCCCTCAAATAAGCCCTCCCGCCAGCTTTGCCATGTAAGGAAGAGGGAGGAGGGAAAACTAGAAATAGAAGCTATGGGAGAATCAAGCCAGCCAGATGCTCTTGTTTAGAACTTAAATCATTCAGTCCTTCAGCTAAGACTCCTTAAGAAGGACCAAACAAACTTTAGGCGCTCCTAGATGCTCATTCCTTCACTAACGAAAGGCCACAGGGAAGTGTAATTGTTTAAAAAAAAAACAAAAAAACCAACTGTGTCAGTGATATGGGGATTATCAGGGCCATACAGCACACAGAACCAAATTAATTCCTAACAAACGGCTAGTCCTGTGTGTGCTGGGCTGTGCTGCTCAGACCTCAGCCGGCATATTCAGAGTGGTCAGCTTTGCCTACTCCACACCTTAAGAGCAAAACTGATGAACAGGAGCCCACCCAGAGGAGGGTAACAAGGAAAGAAGAGAAACACCAGGCAAGGAACCGTCAATGGAACACAGAAGACCTGTTGAGACGTAAGCCCCATTTTCCTTGATCTGTCTTCCCAAAGGGGGATTAGACCTGTTCTCTGTGGCCCCAAGAGGCAGAATTAGCAACCTGTTTTCCCAGTGAAGAAAACAGTTCACCACTGTCTAGTGTCAGAGCTGGGATCTGCCTGTAAACCTTCTAACTCCAGATCCCACATTCTTTCCTCCAGCCCAAACTGCTTCCCTACAGAGCTACCACCCCAACCTGGACCAGAGGTAGGCAGTACAGGAGACAGACCTCAGTTCCAAATAAGATAGGTGATTTCATAGTCAGAGCTGTCCAAAGACAGACTATGCTGTAGCGTGGGAGGATAGAGCACCTAATACAAATCCTATCAGCAGAGAGGTTCAATCAGAGGTTAATCACTTGGCAGGAATACTGCAAAGGGAATTTGGGCACTGGATGGGTGACCGGGTGAGATGAACCTGCCGCCCCTCAGAGATGAATTAATCTCTTCCTGCTGTATTTTCTCTAACCCTTCGTTTGTACGTAGTTTGCCTTTCATCAGTTACTTGTGCATGTGTGTGTCATCTTCACTAAACTGTAAGCCCTTGTGGAGTCTTATACATCTTTATATCCCTTATTGTGCCTAAGACTATACATGGGAAACCAAGGAAACATTTACGTGCCTCCTCTGTGCCGGGCACTCTGGTATGCATTCTGTACGTATCACCTTATTCCATATCCTCACAACAACCCTAAGAAGTATTGTTATTACTCCCTTTTTATAGATGGGGAAACAGACTCAGAGGATAACTGCCAAGGTATTGCTGGTGAGTGGTGAAGCTGGCACTCAAACTGGGAATCTTCTACTTACACCATCATGCTGCCTTCCTCCTAGAAGGAACTAAACAAACATCTGCTGACTTAAGCCAAACACCTTAAAATACAGGCCAGTACTATATCCAGCTAGGTCTGTTGTTGTTTTCTGTTGTTATGCTCAAATTTTCCTTCTAATTATAACCATCCATTCTCAAAGTGACCAATATAAAGTTGTTGTTTTTGGATATCCTCTCTCTCACTTTTTCACAGACAGTGGCAGAGCAAGAGGACCAAGTTTTCACAAACCTTTCCTACCCAAAGGAATCCCTCAAGGCCCCAAGAACTCCACCCCCTCCTCCCAGTAGGCCCTAGCTCCATCTCAGGGCTCTGGACCACTGTAAACAAATCGGGTCCTGGCTTTCTGCCCCAGAGGTATATGGCTCACACACATCTTCACAGGCTCTTCTCCAGAACCTCGTTCTCCACACTCAAACCCAACTCAGGGCAACTCAGAACTTCCCTGAGCAAAACAGTCTAGCTCAAAGGTCCTCACATTTAGCTAAACTTCCAAACAAAATCTATCCTGAATTTCAAATCACATTAGAAACCTGCTGGCAGGCACTTAAAAATATTTAATCTTCCTGCCAAATGGGGCAAAAAGAGATTTTGTAATTTGAATCAGAGGCGCCAGCATGTTTGGACAGCCAACGCATAGGCTTCTCTGACACTCCATCTGTCTTCAGAAGTAAACCAAAGCCAATCTGGCCAACCATCATCTCTTTAAACAAGAAACTTAAGCATCACCAAGGGAAATCCTCATTGCTCAGTTCCCTGGGTGGGTTTCGGGTTTTCCATCCCTGGGCCTCTGGGATAGAAGACCCTGCTGGCACATGCACCATTAAGATGCTGTGCTTTTCAACCTGACACCTTGATTGCAGAGAACCAAAAAGCCACATTCACTATAAATTTAACTTATTAAGATGTCTTCCCATGTGTTAACATTTTAGAGCAACTTTATTAAACATCAGAGAGCCACCCCGGCTCCAGCAATAAGCAGGACTTAATGAAGATATATTTCCCATCAGCGTCTGGCCTCTCTGCATCCATCAGACATTTTCAACTGAACCTAAATTAACCTGTAAATGAACTGATTTGCATCCATAAACCCAACAGAAATATACCAGTGTAGGGTGAGATATCCAATCTCCATTTCCCAACCTCACACAATTCTCTTGTTAAACTAAAATATGATCCTTTTTACAATCTGGTTTCATCTTTATTAAAATGGGAAAACAGGGAAATCTGAACCACCTAGGGTAGATATTTCATAACTAGTTACAATGCCTTAAGAAGAAAATAATCTTTGATATATGATCATCTTTCTTAAGGAGAACACCAACTGGGCACTGTTTGGAAAGGTACCAAAAAAGACCTAAGCTGGGAAGATTTTTGTCAGTTTACCTATACTGCAATCCTGGTTCCCATCTAGTTCTCAGTGAAAGAACTTTTCCACTTGACCAAAGAGGTTTGATCAACAATAACTTTATCAGAAAAGGAAAAAAGTATACTTACTCAATATCCACAATGTGCCACACTCTTTCATATACTGAATATTATCTTAGTTAATCCTCACCACAGTCATGTGAGGTGAATATTATTTCCACTTGATAGTAAAGGAAAAATGACAATATTTAGGTGCCTTGGATGGCAGGGCCTGTGTCTGGTTTCTCTATATTCCCAGCAGTAAGCTCCCAGCACTGAGCATGGGACCTAGGACACAGTTTAAGAGCCTGCCACATGCTTAAGCATGAATACATCACTAAAGGAAACAAAAAGAAATTTGGAATAAATATGCAATCCAAATTTTGCTCTAGGCCCCTAACTGAAACCACTGCCTGGAACACACCTGCCTGATGCAAATAATCTACTTGAGCAGCAGAGGTTTGTTTCAAAGGACAATTTATCATCTTTCCAACATCTACGTCACAAAAATAGCATCCACATTTGGCTACACACTTCACAGGGCAGGACCTAGTCCTGTCTCACTTCTTTTTCCCCCCGACTCAGCACCACACCTTGCACAGGTGGGTGTTTAATGATCTGAGTGATGACAAGGTCATGATGATGCCTTCAGCCATCATGGGAGTAAACAAAACACAAGATGCCCACAGCCACCAGAAGAACTGGTCTCTGAGTCAAGTTACATCCTCTCTCCAGCCTCATTTTCCTCTCCGGACAATGTGAATAACAGAACATACCCCCAAGACTGTCTGCAATCATTTAATAAATACTTACTGAGCATTAGCTACATGCCAGCACCGTGCTAGGTACAGGGGACACGGCAATGAACAGGACTATCACATCCTGCCCCATGGAGCTCAAAGTCTCGGTGGATATCATGAGACTCATAAGAAAAAAGGAGTTTTACAAACTTCAAAGGACTCACAATTATGAAGAACTGCTCCTCCTCTGTGTTTCTGATCAAAGTCTCGGTGGATATCATGAGACTCATAAGAAAAAAGGAGTTTTACAAACTTCAAAGGACTCACAATTATGAAGAACTGCTCCTCCTCTGTGTTTCTGAAGTTGGTTAATGGCATCACCATCCACCCATTGTCCAAGCTGTAAACTTGGGAAATGTCTTCAACTCCTCCCTCTCCTTCATCTTGCCCACAATTCTGACCAATCACCAACCTTCTTCTGATTCTCCTTCCGAAAAGTCTCTGATATGTATTACTTCTCATCTAGTTTTCCATACTTCTACTCTAGGCCCTTTGTTCTCACCTGAAGAGTACAGAGTACAGGTACAGAGTAACCTGCCCAAGACACACAGCTAGTGACAAAGCTACAGCTCAAGTGCCTTGTCCATGAGATTCCACACATATCCCTTACTGGATTCCTGCCTCCAGTCCCTTCTTGGTCAGCGGACACTCCTTCCTTTATTGCTACTGCTGCAATGCTCTTTCAGAAATCCAAGCTGGTCTGTCTCTTCTGCTTTAAGACAGCCAGTGTGCCTCATCATCTCCAGGTCAAAGTCTAAAGGCTACAGGTCACTCCCCAGTGTTAACCGTCTGCTGTCCTGCCCCACCGACTCCCACCAGGAGATGCTCTCACTCAGGGCTCCCCACACTCCTTGCTGACCCACTTCACATCTCCCTCCTCAGCCAAGCCACCTTTGCCCTTTCCGCTCCAGACAAGAATATTCTCCTCTGCAGCCTGAGCCCCATGTACACACTCATGTTTCAGCACTGACTGGTATGTTTCCTTCCCTCTCTTCCTCCTCCTTCCTCCTCCCTCCTCCTCCCTCCTCCTCCTCGTCTTCCCTCTCTCTCTCTCTCTCACACACAAACTCAAAAAACAAACAAACAAAACAAAACAAACAAAAACCCACCATACACACACTTCCAATCCTGAGTCCCTGGAGGGCAGGCACAGTGTATTTTCATCTCTGATCCTCCAAGTCCCAGCACAGTTCAAGTCAGTAAGTAACTAAATGAATGGTATGTTGTGGTGTTAACACCTCTGAGCACTATCCCTACAAGCAAATAAGACCTTCCCACAGAGGACACTAAAAAGAACGGCAGTAGCTCCTGTCCTCTCAAGCAAACTCAAGAAGACACACTGCTTTCCAAAAAGTTATTACAACTAGCTGAGATTGGTCCGCCAGTCTGCTGGCAGCCTCTCTCCAAGCCTCTTGAAAGCCAATTCAATCATCTCTAAAACGGTAGAGACAAAACTGCTCCAGACCAAAAGACCACAGGAGAATTGGCTCTCTCAGTTCAGAGAGGATGTAAACTGATGCTCTCCTCCACCCGGCAATGGGCAAAGCATTCCCCAAATGCAGCCTGGTCAAAACACTGACTCTAAATTACCTCTGTGAACAACAGAGGATCCTGACTGAGGGAGAGTCATCAAAGAAAAATGCCAGAGACAGCAAAATCTAACCCTGCTCTCCATCTGCAGAGCTACAACTGGACTCCAGGCCACAAATGCATGGCTGCCTCTGTCCTCACTGGTCTCCCAGCTCCCATTCTCACCCCCCACAGCTCTACTTTCCAAAGAGAGGCCAGATGGTGTTTTTTAAAACTATGTGAATGATAAGGACACGCATAACACCCTCCAACAGCTTTCCATCCACTTGGAGTAAAACCTAAACTCTTTACCAGGAAGTTCAAAATCCACCCCACACCCACTTATTTTATACCACTCTCCTCTTCAATCACTACATTCTAGAAACACAGGTCTTCTGTTTCTTAAAAGAGGCCAACCTCCGGGCGTTTTGCTATGCTGCCTGCTTGCCTGGAAGGCTTCTCCCCTAGATTCCTACAGAGCTGGTAAGTTCTCAAGGTTCAGTTCAAACTTGACCTTTTCAAAGAGGACTTCCCAGACCACTCTATCTAAAGTGACACCCCAGACCACCCTATCTAAAGTGACACCCCTTCCCACCCCATCACTCCCCATCCAATTTTTTTTTAGCACTTTTCAATACTAGACAAAATTTTCTTCATTTATTTCCCTGTCTTCTCCCTCATTAGGGTGGAAGCTGTGTTTTGTTCACCCTGTGAATACAGTGCATGCAGTAAGCCCCCAAAAAGAATGTCCAGAGTATCCACTGACTATCAGCAAAGGATCCTCAGGATGGGTTATTTTGTTCTTCTGTTAAAATGGAGAAAACATCTATTTAACCCCTACTGTATACTGGACACTGTAAATCCATATTTTCTTTTCAGAGGTAAATTCACTAGCTCGAGGTCACACAGCTAGTGACTTGCAGACTTCTGAGTTAAATACTTGTTTGTAAAGCTCCTAAACCCCTCTCACCTTTCCTCCTTCTCAGGGGGAGGGTTGTTACGCTATGGCTCACTCTCATATTGCCATAACAACGAGAAAAATCAAATATTCCTAAACTGCTTTACAGTTACTAAAGCGTTTTCACATTCACCTCACTTAAGAAGAATACAAAGCACTTGCCCAGAAAGCCATACAACAGTAAGTAAAGTGCCTCAGAGTTCAATATCCCTGCCCTGAACCACAGTGGGGACTGGAGGAGGAGTCGGGGCCAAAGGAGGAATGGAATCCTTATTTCTGGTACACAGGGACCAGGAAGCGGTGAGTCACCGGGTGAAGGCTTGCGCTACGTGAAACTCTGATAAGGCAACAAGAAGTGAATCACAGGGCTGGAAGGCACTTTAGGCCTCATGGAGTCCAAAGCCCGGCTGACGGATGGGGAAAATGAGGCTCAAGAAGAAAAGGAACTTGCTCAAGTTCACTCAACAAATGAATAGAGCCCAAACCAGGGGGTCTCCTCTCCCCCAGTCCCCTTTTCTCTCCATCCAGGCAGCTTCTTAAGAAGAATTCTAAGTCAGGGGATGGGGAGAGACCAAGGACTGCTCATGGACTCCACAGAGGGGTCGGGAGAGGGTAGGGGTGGGACCAGGAAGGACACAAGTGTTAGGATGGAGGGCAGAAATGAGCCAAGGAGGCGGCGGCAGTATCTGGGAAGGTGGGTGAGGGCAGGCCAGAGGAAGGAGGAAAAGGCGGAAGAGAAACAAATAGAGTGAGGGCGGAGGAAGAAGTGCTGTGAAATTAGAGTCGAAAGGGCCTGGCAGAATGGGGAGAGCCTGAGACGAGACGGCTGGAATAGCAGTCTGACGATGGAGGAGTCTAGGGCTCCGGGAGACACTGAAGGGAGTCAGACGGGGAGGGGTCCCGGACCGGGAAAGGCAAGGAAGGGAGTCTGACGGGATAAGAGTTCCAGAATCTGAGCAAACACTGGGGCAAGTCTCACGAAGGTGGAGTCCGGGTCAGAGGAGTCTGAGGGGGCCGGGCCGACTCACCGCGCTTGTTTTTGGTGCCGTGCTTCTTGGCGGCTGTCAGCTCCTGCTCGATCTTCTTCTCCAGGAATTCCTGCTTCTTACTTAGCATCTCCTCCGTGTCCCGAAGCCTCTGGATGGCCTCCTGGGGGGTCGGGCCGCCCTTGCCGGCCTTACCCCCTCCAGCCCCGAACAGCTTCCCGAACACCGACATGGTTGCTGCTCGTCGCGCCGGCCTGCACCGCCCGCTCCGGCTCGGCTCGGCTTCGGCGCCCTCTCCCCGCTCCCCGTTCCGCCGCTCCCTGCCGCCGCAGGCCTCTCCGCCACCTCCGCCCCGCAGCTGGGCCCAGCCGCGCCACCTACCACAGGCCCCCACGCCCGGCCCGGCCGGCGTCAAGTTAACACGCCACTGACTACAACTCCCGGTGGGCAACGCGCCGGCCGTCCCTCAAATCTAACGGAGGGTGGCGCGCTGCATGCCGGGAGGCTATAGTCTTCCTGCTTAAAGCTCTCTGCAGCGCACTTTTAGGTCTAGTTAGGGTCAAAGGGCGAGGTCGCATGCTGGGAAATGTAGTCTCCTTGGAACCAGTTCTGTAGCGGTAGAAGAACAGGAAGAGAAGTAAGAATATTTTATAAAACAGTAATTAACGTTATGCACATTCTATGATCCAGGCATTGTGGAAAATGCTTTACATGCATTATCACATTTAATTCTCACAAGCCTGTGAGAGATAATACTGTTACTATTTTTGTAGTTGAGTAAGCAAGACTCAGAGAAATTGAGTGACTGACTAGCTTAACAATAGCCTTCGCATATGCTGTTTCTCTACCTGCAATGCCTGTCTACTCCGTATTCACCTAACACGTTCTTCGAAACCTAGTAGAGGCTAACAGCAAAGCTAGACTGCAAAGGTTCAAAACCCACTTTGAACACGTACTTGGGCAGTTACTTCCTCTACTCTGAGCTTCCCTTTCCAAAACTGTAAACTGGAGATAGCAACAGGACCACCTCCAACCTTGTGTGAGATAGGGAATGTAAGATGCTTACTTAGCATAGGCCTAGCACAGTAGGTGCTCAGAAGTGTATATTTTATTCTGGGTCATCATTATGCACGATAGCAATTAAACCGGGAGAAGACTCAAAACTTTCAAAAGTAGCACAATTGAGGATTTTTTTGCCCCTGCATTACAAAGGGCCAACTGGTTGTGGGGTCACATTTCATTGTTTTTCCTTGTCTTTTGCTGTCAAGAATCACTTCTCCGGATTTCCTTGGTGGTCCAGTGGTTAAGACTCCGCGCTTCCAATGCGGGGGGCGTGGGTTAGATCCCTGGTCAGGGAACTAAGATCCCACATGCCGCGCGGTGTGGCCAAAAAATTTAAAAAAAAAAGAATCACTTCTCCATCTATTAGCACTGAGGCTGTGTCTAGTAGCCAGTACTTCGCCCAAGCCCACCAATCTAATTTGCTGCTTCCAATCTCTTGCATTTGTTAGCCTTGCATGAAAACAAAGAGTAAAGCACTTCTGAGTAAACCAGTTCTGAAGTGCTCTCCAATGAAGAAAAACTTGGCTTCTTTTTTATCCCTTCCTGGACTCTGTTGCTTAGGAACAGTTTCAAATAAATGAGAGTTTAATGGAACTTTTCCTCTATTATTCACATATATGAGTCTTGTCTCCTCCCCAGACTATTATCTACATATAGACAAAAATATGCCTTGAATGTTGTCCTTGTCATTGTTGTTGTTGTAATCTGCCACAACCCCAGCCTGCACCTAAAGGTAACTATTCCCAGAGGATGAGAGATTTCATTTCACCCAACTTTCCAGGTTGAAAGAAATTTTTCAAATGTGAGAGACATACTAGAACTGTCAAGAATTCACAGCAGCATAAATTGTGAAACATAAATCACACTTCTGTTTGTTTTGTAATTGAGACATTGCAATGTTTTTATCAAAATAAAAAACAAAAACGAGGTGGGTTCCATCAAGCCATCTAATGGGTACAGCAACCCCTCCATATCTAAGAAATCTGCCTCTCCCCCCTTATCTAAGTCATGCTGCAACCAGGCACACAGGTAGCAAAACATTTGCTGGGTTTGAGCCATGGCCCAAAGACTATATGAACAGTCTGACTCTGCAGATCTCACCAACATCAGTCTCATATTGCTGTGGGGTAAACCGGGATGATAGCAGAGCCCCTCATGTCATAACTCTGGGAGCCCAGAAATACATCTTGGGAATATGATAGCAGAACATTCCGATTTAATCCTTAGTACCAACACCAATTAATTGGTGTGTGGGTCACTCGGATTACTGGGTTAAGAAGAATTCTGAGTCTGCATCAGGACATCTCTTAAAAATGTTCTGAGATCAATTCATGATGTCTGCGGACTTCCCTGGCAGTCCAGCAGTTAAGACTCTGCACTTTCAATGCAGGGGGTGCGGGTTCGATCCCTGGTCGGGGAACTAAGATCCCACAGGCCACTAAGTGTGGCCAAAAAAAAAAAAAAAATTCATGATGTCTGCCTAGCATGTGGGATGGGAGGTAGTGACAACATAGGCAAGGTAGCTGGCATCCTGGATTCAACTGCCTTGGTAGAGATTCACAGGGTGTATTGGCTCAATACTGGAGAGCCCTGGGCTTCCCTGGTCCTCATTTTTCTGGTCTCTTGGGCAAATGCACAGCTTTTCAAACTGTGACCGACTGGTGTTAACTCATTAAAAACTTTGTGAAAAGAATGAGCTACCAGTACTTGCAACAACTTGAATAACTTGCAGATATTATGCTGACTGAAAGAAATTAGACACAAAAGCCTGTATGATTCCAATTATACAAAGTTCAAAAACAGGCAAAACTAATTTATAATTTGTGGTGATAGGAGTCAGAATAGTAGTTACCTCCTGGGATAGTATAGACCAGGAAGAATGACCATTGTGGGGTGCTGACGGGTTCAGTATCAAGATCGAGTGGTGTTCACATGGGTGTACACAAATTTATATTTTTATACTTAAGATCAGTGTCCTTTACATACCTTATGTACCTAACTAAACACGTTACATTGCAATGTTAAATATCTCTGGTAAGAGCAGCAATAGAAGCATGCAGTTTTGATTTGTTTCCAAGTACCCTGCCTTCAAAAATCTCATCTTATTTCCATCCACCACAGCCCCATGAAATAAGCATTACTATACCCTCTACATGTTATAGCTGAGGAAACTGAGAACCATAGAAGTAGAAACTGCCCAAGGTCACATGGTTAAAGATACCCTGACATATATTTGTAATTTTCTTTAAAAATATGTCAAGGAGGGGCTTCCCTGGTGGCGCAGTGGTTGGGAGTCCGCCTGCCGATGCAGGGGACACAGGTTCGTGCCCCGATCCGGGAGGATCCCACATGCCGTGAAGCGGCTGGGCCTGTGAGCCATGGCCACTGAGCCTGCGCGTCCGGAGCCTGTGCTCCGCAACGGGAGAGGCCACAACAGTGAGAGGCCCGTGTACCACAAAAAAAAAAAATATGTCAAGGAGGGAATTCCCTGGCAGCCCAGTGATTAGGACTCTTCACTTCCACTGCCAGGGGGCCGGGTTCGATCCCTGGTTGGGGAACTAAGATCCTGCCAGCCGTGTGATGCAGCCAAAAAAAAAAAAAAAAAAGTCAAGAAAAGCTGAATTAATAAAGCCTATTATGAAGAAGGGGTTTTGAATATGAATCATAAAAGTTATTATGATTTGGTCTCACATAATTATACCAAGTCAAATACAGAGGACTTTGCTAATTTTTAGCTATAAAAACCAAGCAGAGTATATCCAACACCCTTTCCTGATAAAAAAACACTCAACAAACTAGGAACAGAAGAGAAGTGTTCAACCTAAAAAAGTCAAGTCTTGTACACTGAGAAGTACAAAACTTTGTTGAAGGAAATTAAACATCTAAATAAGTTGAAAGACATCCCATATTCATGGATTGGAAGACTTATTATTGTTGGGTCACAAAACTCCCCAAATTTATCTACAGATTCAATACAACCCCTATAAAAATATGAGCTGCCTTTTTTTGAAGAAATGGATAAGCTGCATTTTAAAATTCATATGAAATTTTAAAGGGCCTTGAATAGTCAAAACAAAATTGGAGGACTCACACTTCCCAATTTCAAAACTTACTGCAAATCTACAATAATCAAAACGATGTAGTCCTGGTCACTCTCACTTTCTGAGATGGACTGCATTCTGTCAATGGAATGCGTATATTTCTAAAGAAATCTGCTTTCCCTCTACTTGGGCTCACTCTTGAATTCTTTCCTGAGCGAAGCCAAGGACCCTTACTTGGTGGCCCGTCCCAGGAACTCGCCTGAGACCTGGAATGTGACCATCCTCTTGCACCCCATTTATTTTTTTTTCCTGCAACACAGCTGGCAGAACCAGGGAAGGAGGTAACTGGGGGAGGAGGTAACTGGGGGATCTCAGAGTAACTGGGCCCAGGAGTCACGCTTGGGTCTCTCATCACAGCAGAGAGAAGCTCTCTCTGGTCCAGGAGCTCAAGCAGAGAAGCCAAGTCACAGCCTGGCCCTGGGGATGAGGGTGAGGGTAAGATTGGGTTAGCCACTTGCTCAGGGTGACAGTTTTGCTCCTTGACAAGCAAATGCACACCTGGTGGCAGGAACTTTCAGGAAAAGGCAAAACCCAGATGGGACCTTGTAGGCATCATTCTGGCAGGGAATACAGACCTTTGGTTCTGCATCAAAACCCACACTTGGCCTTCTCAAGATGGCCCCCAGGGGTAGGGACAACCTCCTGCCATGCCTTTCGCTGGGCTCCCTTGTTGGAATCTCTAACCTACTGTGACACTGTGTATCTGGTGCACGACCACCTGGATCTCACGGACCAGAGGGACACACATCCCCACGCCTCGTGCTGGTGACACCATCTCCCTGAGGGTCTCCACGTTCAGCCTGGGAGCCCACCTCTCAGTCCCATGTTCTATATGCCTGTTCACGGGGAGACCTGCACTGGCCCTCAATGTTCCAGCCTCCTCCCAAAGCTCATGAACATCCCATGACCAGTGGCAGCTATCTGGTCGTTATTATTTACCCGAACAATGCCCTGGCAGTCACTCTGCTGAGCATGCTGCCCTGTGACTCTCCTTCCAGAAGAGAATCTGTTTTAAAGTTCAAGTACACATTCCTCAATTCAGAGCGGAAGTTGAGTGACCTTAAAAGTGAGCCACCGGCTTGGTTTCAGGTGGTTCAGACGGACTAGGTGCCCATGAAGAGCAATGTGGGGGAATCGGATTTAGGTGAGGGATTTTTTTGTGGGGGAGGGAGGGTATCTGGGATTGCTCCTTAAAAATATCTTCAGCACACACAAAAAAACCAATTTGTAGCTACATATGGTGAAGCATGTTAACCAGACTTATTGTGGTGATCATTTCACAATATACACAAATATTGAGTCACTATGTTGTAAACCTGAAACTAATATACAGTCAGCCCTCCATATCCACAGGATCTGTATCCATGGATTCAACCAACTGAGGTTTGAAAATAGTAACAACAACAACAACAACAAAAACCCAGGAAGTTCCAAAAAGCAAAACTTGAATTTGCTGTGCACCAGCAACTATTTATATAGCATTTACATTGTATTAGGTATTGTAAGTAACCTAGAGATGATTTAAAGTATACTGGAGGATGTTATATGCAAATACTACACCATTTTATAATAAGGGACTTGAGCACCCTCAAATTTTGGTATCTGAGGGGGATTCTGGAATGAATCCCCTGAGGAGAGCAAGAGATAACTATAATGTTATATGTCAATTATACCTCAATAAAAAAATGCAAAAAAGCCCACCCCCATTAACAGATACAAACTACTATACATAAAATAGATAAGCAACAAGGATTTACTGTATAGCACAGGGAATTATATTCAACATCTTGCAATAACCTATGATGGAATATAATCAGAAAAGAATATAAAATCGAATCACTATGCTGTACACCTGAAACTAACACAATATTGTAAATCAACTATACCTCAATTTAAAAAAAGTTCTCAGTAAAACAACAAAACCTAGACAAAACAAAACAAAAACAGTGTGGCCCTGACATAAAAATAGATATATAGATCAATGGAATAGAACTGAGAGTCCAGAAATAAACCCATACATCTATGGTCAATTGATTTTCAACAAGAGTACCAAGACCATTCAATAGGGAAAGAACAGTCTTTCAACAAACAGTGTTGGGACAACTGGATATTCAGATGCAAAAGAATGATTTTATATCCCTACCTCTCACCATATACAAAAAAGGACTCAAAATGGATCAAAGACCTAAATGTAAGAACTAAAACTATAAAACTCTTAGAAGGAAACATAGGTATAAATCTTTGTGACCTTCAATTAGGCAACAGTTTCTTAAATATGACACAAAAAGCACAAGCAACAAAAGAAGAAAATAGATACATTGGACTTCACCAACATTAAAAACTTTTGTGCACCAAAGTCCATTATCAAGAAAGAAAGGACAACTCACAAAATGAGAGAAAATACTGGCAAATTCCATACCTGACAAGGAGTTAATATTCAGAATATATAAAAAATTTTTTTTTAATTAATTAATTTTATTTTTGGCTGTGTTGTGTCTTTGTTGCTGCACGCGGGCTTTTCTCTAGTGGCGGCGAGCAGGGGCTACTCTTCGTTGCGGTGCATGGGTTTCTATTGCGGTGGCTTCTCTTGTTGCGGAGCACGGGCTCTAGGCGTGTGGGCTTCAGTAGTTGTGGTGTGTGAGCTCAGTAGTTGTGGCTCGAGGGCTCTAGAGTGCAGGATCAGTAGTTGTGGCGCGTGGGCTTAGTTGCTCCGCGGCATGTGGGATCTTCCTGGACCAGGGCTCAAACCTGTATCCCCTGCATTGGCAGGCAGATTCTTAGCCACTGTGTCACCAGGGAAGCCCCAGAATACAATTTTTAAAAAGGGACTTCCCTGGTGGTCCAGTGGTTAAGAATCTGCCTTCCAGTGCAGGGAACACAGGTTCGATCCCTGGTCGGGGGACTAAGATCCCACATGCCACAGAGCAACTAAGCCCATGCGCTGCAACTACTGAGCACGCAAGCCACAACTAGAGGGAAGCCTGTGTGCCCCAAAGAAGAGCCCACGCACCGAAACAAAAGATCCCGAATGCCACAACAAAGATCCCGTGCAACCAAGACCCAACGCAGCCAAAAAAAATAAATAAATATTTAAAAAAAAATTATCTTAAAAAAAAAAAAGCTATTACAGCTCAAAAACAAAAAACACAAACAACCCAACTAAAAAGCACTGAATTGTACACTTTAAATAGTTAAAACGGTGAATTTTACATTATGTGAATTTTAACTTAAAAAAAATGTGTGTTGAAGTAATGAAAAGAAAATATGTTTGGGGGTAGGGGATTAAGAGGTACAAACTATTATGTATAAAATAAGCTAAAGGATATATTGTACAACATGGGGAATATAGCCAATATTTTATAACTATAAATGGAGTATAACCTTTAAAATTGTGAATCACTATATTGTACGCCTGTAAATTATGTAATACTGTACATAAACAAAAAGAACATGTTTTGGTGCCTACCACACAAACCTAGTTTAAAACTGGGGAAGGGGCTTCCCTGGTGGTGCAGTGGTTGAGAGTCCGCCTGCCGATGCAGGGGACACGGGTTCGTGCCCCGGTCCAGGAGGATCCCACATGCCACGGAGCGGCTGGGCCCATGAGCCATGGCCGCTGAGCCTGTGCGTCCGGAGCCTGCGCTCCGCAACGGGAGAGGCCACAACGGTGAGAGGCCCGTGTACTGCAAAAAAAAAAAAAAAAAAAAACTGGGGCTCTTCCATTCAGCCATATGGCAAGGTGCGTCATCTGCCTCGGTTTCCCCATCTGTGAAAGAGACACTAACTTCCATACCAGGCCACATTCTGAGGATTCATTGAGAATACAGGTAAAGGGCCTGGCACAGAATATGCATCCAATATAGATTTACACAATAAATAAACAATAATGGCAGGAATAATAGTCAATAACATCTATTGAGCCCTCATGCTGAATCAGATGGCTTACATAGAATACTTCATTTAATCATCCCAACTATAGCTTGATGAGGTAGGTACAGATTACGGCTGAGGAAATAGAAGCTTTGAGAGGTTGAATGACTTGCCCAAGGTCACACCATTATTAAGTAGTGTGGCTGGCATCTGATACCCCAGCAAGTAATAGAAAATCTTTATTGAGAACTTTGTTCTAAGGAAGACACCAAACTGAGCATTTTACAAGAAATAGCTCATTTAGCCCACACAACTGCATGAAATGAGCATTATTATCGTCCCCATTTTGTACATTAGATACTGGAGAAACAGAGAAGTTGAATAGCTTGCCCAAGGTCACACAGCTTGTAGGGGCAGAGCTGGGATTCTTACTGTAAATACAACCTGCTTAGCCACTATGCTTATACTGCCTATATCCAAATGAATAAATGGACAGAGAGATACACATGAAACCGAGCAAGAGCTCGTCTGCCCGTGAAGCAGAAAGCTAAACTCTGACGGCGTGCATTTGCAGCAAAGTAAGGATTTATTTGCAGGGCATCAAGCAAAGGAATGGGAGACAAGTCTCAGATCCACTTCATCTTGGTCTTTGAGTTAGGGATGTTTTAAGGGGGAAGAACAAAGGAACTAGGATTAATCATCGTCTCGTGACATTTCTTTTTTTTTTTTTTTTTTGCGGTACGCGGGCCTCTCACCGCTGTGGCCTCTCCCGTTGCAGAGCACAGGCTCCGGACGCGCAGGCTCAGAGGCCATGGCTCACGGGCCCAGCCGCTCCGCGGCATGTGGGATCCCCCCAGACCAGGGCACGAACCCGTGTCCCCTGCATCGGCAGGCGGACCCCCAACCACTGCGCCACCAGGGAAGCCCGTCTTGTGACATTTCTTAATCATGGTTTCAGGAATCAGGAGGTCTCCTTTTTATAATTCTCTGTCCAGGAGGTCCATGGCTTGAGGATCTGTGGACTCATCTTGCCCTAGAGAAACAACCTGAGTTTGTAAGTTAATGATGACGTAGTAGCAATTTTAGTACATTGATGATGTTATCAGCAATAGCTGAACCTGGTTGATTAGTGTTCAGTTAGCACAGGATTGAGGCCAGAGGGGACAAAAAAGGGATTGAGGTCAGAGGAGACAAGCAGGGGAATAAAGTTTTGGATAGAGAGATTAATCATAAACTCAGTATGGGAACTCGGTTTTAGGGAGACTCGGTTTCACACATAAACAAACACATAAATAAAGTGTGATGGACATGGGAGCAAGTGTGACCTTCCTGGGGAACAGGCCAAAGTTAGCAATAAGGGTAGGTCAGGTCCAGCAGAACCTGGACAGTGGGGAGTCGGGGGAGATTGTGCCCTGGAGGGACCCCTGCACTTGAGCTAATGGTGGGCTATAAGACGTACTTCATACCCCTTCAACTGAGCATGTGCAGGCCATGTGACAGGCACCAGGCCCTAGGGAGCCACATAGTTTCCAGTAATGGATTGATGACTCCTTGGTCCTCATGCCAGAGAAACCCACAACCTCACCCAGGTGCAGGCCCAACACAGAGGTAGACTAGAAGTCCCCCTCCACTGGAAAAGAAAGGTCCACATCCAATCTCAGAATATCCTATTGGCTCTACCCTCAAAATATATCCAGAACCCCACCTCTTCTCATCATCTTCACTGCTGTCACTCTGACTCATTTCACCATCATTTCTTGCCTGGATTTTTGCAGTAGCCTCCAGTGGTAGGCAGAATATTGGCCTTCCAAAAATGTCCACATTCTACAGAATGTCATCTTAAGTGGCAAAAAGGGCTTTGCAGAAGAATTAAATTAAGAATCTTGAGATGGGGAGATTATCCTGGTGGGCCCAATGCAATCACAAGAAGAAAGCAGGAGGGTCAGAGTCAGAGAGAGAATGGAAGATGCTACCTTTCTGGCTTTGAAGCCAGAAAGGGGTCACAAGCCAAGGAATGCAGGTGGCTTCTAGAAACTGGAAAAGGCATGGGAATGGATTCTCCCCAAGAGCCTCCAAAAGGAACGCAGCCCTGCCAGTAACTTGATCTCAGTCCATTAAGAACTGTACCAGACCCCTGACCTCCAACAGTGAAAGATAATAAACTTGAGTTGTTTTAAGCCACAGAGTTTGTAGTAATTTGTTACAGCAGCAATAGGAAACTAATACACTTCCTCACTGGCCTTCCTGTCTCCACCCTTACCTGCTCCAGCACATTTTCTAAATGGCAGCATGAGGGGTCCTTTAAAAAATACATGTCAGATCCACTGCTCACAGCCCCCCCACGATGGCTCCCCACATACCTCAGAGTAAAAGCCAAAGGCCTTTCAATGTCCCTCAAGTCCCTACATGATGTGTCATGATCCTCCCATCTCCTCACTGCCTTTCTAACTCCTCGCTTCAGCCACACTGGCCTCTCTACTGTTCTTCAAACACAGCAGGGCCCTCCAGCCTTAGGACATTGCTTTGCAAGGGCTGTGCCCTCTCCCTGACATGCTGTTTCCCAGATAACCACACGGCTCATTTCCTCTTCCTTGAGTCTTTTCCTAAATGTTTCCTTCCTAGTGAGGCTTTCCAGGCCACCCCAAATAATGCTGCAACCTGCCCCACACCCCATACTCCCCAAACCTCTACTTGCCTCTATTTTTTCTCTTTTCTACAGTAATTTATCACCTCCTAACATATTATATAATTTGCCTATTTACTTTGTTATTTATCTTCTGCTTCCTCTACAGGGGAACAGTTCACGGTGTACCGCCAATGCCTAGAACTATGCCTGGCATATAGTAGGTGCTCATTAAATATTTGTTGAGTGAATAAATGAATGGACTGAGATAGCTGTGACCTGGGGGTCAGGAGAGCTGGATCTGAACTCAGTTTGCCATGACAAAACCCTTTCGCTTTCTGGGCTTCAGTTTACTCTCTGTGATTCTATACAGAGAAGTTGGGCCTTGGCCTCCTGCCTCAGGTTCTGTGCCTGACCATACACCAGCCACCCTTGGCCAGTAGGGGGTCACCCCCAACCCTGAGGTAGATCTACTAAACTCCCTGACACCACCACCCATCAGGTCCTGAGAATCCATGGGGCACTTGCTGGCAGCCTTGGGGGTTGGGAGCATCTGCAGCTGCCACCTCCACTCCTTCCTCCCCAGGGGTGATAAAATTGGTGCAACCGGTTCTCCTGGACCAGACAGGATACCTGCTCTGTCAGCTGAGACTTCCAAGCCACCGCCTTTGTCATTTGTCCCAGATATTCTCAGCTCCCTTTTAAGACAAAGGAAAGAGTCCTTTATACCAGACATTACTGCCCAACTCTTTCTCAGCCTATGTGGCGGATTCTTACTGGGGGAAACTTACCCTTGGCCTCTGTGAGGTGGGAGGAGGGGATGTGTGGAGGGGACCTTCTTCATTCAAAATGTCTCAAGAAATATTGATCAAGCAATTCCTGGGAAGTTCTAGGCGCTGTAGATATACCAGTGAATAAAACAGAAAAAAGTCCTTGTCCTTGTGGGTTTCTAAGGAGGGGAAGAGACAATAAAGAAATGTCTAATATAATGTCAAGGGTGATGAATAAAAATGAAGCAGGGTAAGGGACTAGAGAATGATGGGAGTGGGTGGGGGTTATTTTAGACAGATTGGCCAGGGAAGGCCTCTCTGAGGGAATGACTTTTGTTCAAAGGTGAATAGAACGAGGGAGCCAGCCATAAAAAATCTGGGAGAAGAGCATTCTAGACAGAGGGAATAACAAGTGCAAAGGCCCCAAGGCAGGAACTAGTTTATATGATGGAAGAACAGCTAGGGGGCAGGTGTGGCTGGAGTGGAGTGAAATAAGAAAAGAGTGGTAGGAGGGCTTCCCTGGTGGCACAGTGGTTAAAGAATCCGCCAGCCAAGGCAGGGGACACAGGTTCTAGCCCTGATCCAGGAAGATCCCACATGCCACGGAGCAACTGAGTCCGTGCGCCACAACTACTGAGCCCGCATGCCACAACTACTGAAGCCTGCATGCCTAGAGCCCGTGCTCCGCAACAAGAGAAGCCACCACAATGAGAAGCCCACACACCATAACGAAGAGCTGCCCCTGCTCGCCACCACTAGAGAAAGCCTGAGCGCGGCAACGAAGACCTAACGCAGCCAAAAAATAAAAAAATAAACAAAAATAAACAAAATAAATAAATTTAAAGAAAAAAGGAAAGAGTGGTAGGAGACAAGGGCTGCATGGTATAGAACCTTGAAATCTATAGGGAAAACTTTGGATTTCACCCTGGGAGGGATTGGAAGCCACTGGAGGGTTTTAAACAAGAAAGTGGCATAATCTGATCAGGCTCTAGAGAGATCCTTTGGGCTGCTGTCAAGAGAATGGATCATGGTGGTGGAAGAGAAAAAGCAGGGAGACCAAAGAGAAGGCTGATGGGCTTCCCTGGTGGCACAGCGGTTAAGAATCCGCCTGCCAATGCCAGGGACACGGGTTCAAGCCCTGGCCCAGGAAGATCCCACATGCCACAGAGCAACTAAGCCTGTGTGCCACAACTACTGAGCCCGCGCGCCTAGAGCCCGTGTTCTGCAACGAGAGAAGCCACCGCAATGAGAAGCCCATGCACTGCAATGAAGAGTAGCCTCCACTCACCACAACTAGAGAAAGCCCACGCTCAGCAACAAAGACCCAGTGCAGCCAAAAATAAATAAAATACAATAAATTAATTAAAAAAAAAGAGAAGGCTGATGATATGGTCATCCATGCAGGAGAGCCTGGTGGCCTGGACAGGGTAGTGTGGCCAAGGAGATGAGCTGTGGCTGGAGCCTCAGAGAAGTGGTTCCAAAAATAACCATCTCATCAGAGCTGGTGAGAGCTTTAGAAATCCTAAGAGTAGGCAGGAGTTCTGGAGTCTGTCAGTCCTGGACTGGAGGCCCAGCTCCACACATTCCAGCTGTGAGTCCTTGGGCAAGTTGTTATACCTCTCTGAGCCTTGGTTTCCCCACCTGTAAAATGGACATGATAAGAGAACTTGCTTCCAAGGGGTGTCTTGAGGACTCAGTAACATATAAATAAGGCACAGAGCACAGGGCATGGCGCTTAGTATACAGTCAGTAAAGCCATGACTCAACTCCCCACATTTATTGATAGAGAAACTGAGGGCAGCTCTGGGTTAGAGGCAGACAGAGGACTGGACGAAAAGGAAGCAGAATTTACAGGGTTCCTCAAAGTCATATACCCACAGAGTCTATAAATAAGATGAATGAGTAAAGTGGGCCAGGGACATGAAAAATCATGTGGTCCTGCCTGGCCATCTTGCTTTTCCACTTTTCAGACACGTGTAATATATGTGCTCATCAAAAGGACTGGCTAGCCCAGCTCCACCTGACTACTGCCCCATGGTACCAGATACCCCATTTTTCTTATCTTTTTTTTTTTTTTTTTTTTTTGTGGCCACGCCACGCACCTTGTGGGATCTTAGTTCCCTGACCGGGGATTGAACCCACACCCTCAACAGTGAAGGGCCGGAGTCCTAACCACTGGACAACCAGGGAATTCCCCCCATTTTTCAATAGAAGTCAGAAACCCAGATTTGTATGTGAAATCTCCCAACTTTAAATTACATTTTCTAATTACTTGTAGAGTATAGGAACACAGTAAATTTTTATATATTGTCTTACTATTATTTCAGCATCCTTGCTATTATTTCCTCCTTTCCAATCCTTACATCATTTATTTTTCTTGCCTTGTTCCTTTGGCTAGACCTCCAACATAATGTTGAAGTCATGATAGCAGGCACCATAGTCTTGTTCCTGACACGGAAGGAATGAATCTTATTTTTCATGATTGCAGTTCTCTAATTTCATTATTTTTAAATGTTGGCTCATTTTTCAAACATTGTGAATGCCAAAGTCTATCAACCTGTGGGCTGCCAATTTGTGATCTCTGCTTTACCAGAATTCTCTCCCTCAGTTGCAACAACAGTCTCATTGGGTAGGTACTATTATTCTCCCCATTTGACATATGAGGACCCCAAGGTTCAGAGAGGTGAAGTGATTTGCCAGAGTTACACAGCTGGGAAGAGGCAGAGCCAGGATTCAAACCCAGCTCTGCCTGATGCCCAAATCTGTGGGACCCTGGATGCCCAGCTCAGTTCCTCTTTATACTACACCCTGTCCTGCATCTAGGGGCTGTGGGGTCCTGGAGAAGCTCTGTCATCAACTTTGGGTGACCCTTGACCATGGGCCTTCCGCTCTCTGGGCCTCAGTCTCTCATCTGCCAACCTGGGACACGTTCAGCTATGAGAACCCCAATAGTGCCCCAGCCTCCTCCCCCACAGTCCAACTGCATATCTGTTAAGTATTAGACCTGATCTTGATATGGCCCTTGTTTGGGGGCCTGGCTCTGTCACCTACTGCTGTGTGACTTGGGGCTGCTTAACCTTGCCTCATCTCAGCTGTAAAATATGATTAAAAGTAGCACCTACCTTAAAGTGCTTAGGACACACCAGGCATGATATAAGTGCCTAGTAAACTTTAGTCCTCATGATTATTGGTAAGTGCATGCATGTGTACATTGGCAGGAAGAAAAGAGAAATATAATTTAAATAGTTGTATTAGGATGGAGATGTAGTTTTTAACATTTTTTACTATCAAGGTTACAATTTTTTATTTTTTTATTTTTTTTGCGGTATGTGGGCCTCTCACTGCTGTGACCCCTCCCATTGTGGAGCACAGGTTCCAGACGCGCAGGCTCAGTGACCATGGCCCACGGGCCCAGCCGCTCTGCAGCATGTGGGATCTTCCCGGACCGGGGCACGAACCTGCGTCCCCTGCATCGGCAGGCGGACTCTCAACCACTGAGCCACCAGGGAAGCCCACTGTTACAATTTTTTAAAAAATGTTTAATGCCACCCATGACTCTCCCATTATAGAGAATATATTCATTGTAGAGAATAAAATTCCTTAACCCAACATCCAAGGCTCTCTCTGATTAGACATCAACCCATATTTCAGTAGAGCAGAGTGGCTAAGGCCACGTGGAGGCAGGCCACCCAGCCTGAATCCCAACTCTCTGACTTATTAGCTGTGTGAATTCGGGCAAGAAACTTTACCTCTCTGTACCTACGTTTCCTCATCTGTAAAATAAGGAAAGTGACAATTCTCACCTGATGGGGTTGAGGTGATACGACATAAAAGGCTTATAGCACAGTGTTGATCACATGGAGGCCTGAAGCATTTTAGTGATTATCATGATCTACCCACTCCCCCCAAATGTCTGTCAACCTAGACCATTCAAGAGCCCCAGAACACGACACACCTTGAGCACTGTCATACCTCGAGGTCTTTGCTCATGCCCTGCTCTATTTGGCATGCCTTCTTCTTCAATTTAAAAAATTTTTTTGAATTTTATTTATTTTTTTATACAGCAGGTTCTTATTAGTTATCCATTGTATACATATTAGTGTATATATGTCAATCCCAATCTCCCAATTCATCCCACCACCACCACCACCCCGCCACTTTCCCCCCTTGGTGTCCATACGTTTGTTCTCTACATCTGTGTCTCTATTTCTGCCCTGCAAACCGGTTCATCTGTACCATTTTTCTAGGTTCCACATATATACGTTATATACGATATTTGTTTTTCTCTTTCTGACTTACTTCACTCCGTATGACAGCCTCTAGATCCATCCATGTCTCTACAAATGATCCAATTTCGTTCCTTTTTATGGCTAATATTCCACTGCATATATGTACCACATCTTCTTTATCCATTTGTCTGTCGATGGGCATTTAGGTTGCTTCCATGACCTGGCTATTGTAAATAGAGCTGCAATGGACATTGGGGTGCATGTGTCTTTTTGAATTATGGTTTTCTCTGGGTATATGCCCAGTAGTGGGATTGTTGGGTCATATGGTAATTCTATTTTTAGTTGTTTAAGGAACCTCCATACTGTTCTCCATAGTGGCTGTATCAATTTACATTCCCACCAACAGTGCAAGAGGGTTCCCTTTTCTCCACACCCTCTCCAGCATTTATTGTTCGTAGATTTTTTGATGATGGCCATTTGCATTTCTGTAATGATTAGTGATGTTGAGCATCCTTTCATGTGTTTGTTGGCCATCTGTGTATCTTCTTTGGAGAAATGTCTATTTAGTTCTTCTGCCCATTTTTGGATTGGGTTGTTTGTTTTTTTGATATGGAACTGCATGAGCTGCTTGTATATTTTGGAGATTAATCCTTTGTCCGTTGATTCCTTTGCAATATTTTCTCCCATTCTAAGGGTTGTCTTTTCGTCTTGTTTGTAGTTTCCTTTGCTTTGCAAAAGCTTTTAAGTTTCATTAGGTCCCATTTGTTTATCTTTGTTTTTATTTCTATTGCTCTAGGAGATGGATCAAAAAAGATCTTGCTGTGATTTATGTCAAAGAGTGTTTTTCCTATGTTTTCCTCTAGGAGTTTTATAGTGTCTGGTCTTACATTTAGGTCTCTAATCCATTTTGAGTTTACTTTTGTGTATGGTGTTAGGGAGTGTTCTAATTTCATTCTTTTACATGTAGCTGTCCAGTTTTCCCAGCACCACTTATTGAAGAGACTGTCTTTTCTCCATTGTATATCCTTACCTCCTTTGTCATAGATTAGTTGACCATAGGTGCGTGGGTTTATCTCTGGGCTTTCTATACTGTTCCATTGATCTATATTTCTGTTTTTGTGCCAGTACCATACTGTCTTGATTACTATAACTTTGTAGTATAGCCTTAAGTCAGGGAGTCTGATTCCTCCACCTCCGTTTTTTTCCCTCAAGACTGCTTTGGCTATTTGGGGTCTTTAGGGTCTCCATACAAATTTTAAGATTTTTTGTTCTAGTTCTGTAAAAAATGCCATTGGTAATTTGACAGGGATTGCATTGAATGTGTAGATTGCTTTGGGTAGTATAGTCATTTTCACAATATTGATTCTCCCAATCCAAGAACATGGTATATCTCTCCGTCTGTTTAAATCATCTTTAATTTCTTTCATCAGTGTCTTATAGTTTTCTGCATCCAGCTCTTTTGTCTCCCTAGGTAGGTTTATTCCTAGGTATTTTATTTTTTTTGTTGCCATGGTAAATGGGAGTGTTTCCTTAATTACTCTTTCAGATTTTTCATTCCTAGTGTATAGGAATGCAAGAGATTTCTGTGCATTAATTTTGTATCCTGCAACTTTACTAAATTCATTGATTAGCTCTAGTAGTTTTCTGGTGGCATCTTTAGGATTCTCTATGTATAGTATCATGTCATCTGCAAACAGTGACAGTTTTACTTCTTCTTTTCAAATTTGTATTCCTTTTCTTTTTCTTCTGATTGCTGTGGCTAGGACTTCCAAAACTATGTTGAATAATTGTGGCGAGAGTGGACATCCTTGTCTTGTTCCTGATCTTAGAGGAAATGCTTTCAGTTTTTCACCATTGAGAATGATGTTTGCTGTGGGTTTGTCATATATGGCCTTTATTATGTTGAGGTAGGTTCCGTCTATGCCCACTTTTTGGAGAGTTTCATAAATGAGTGTTGAATTTTGTCAAAAGCTTTTTCAGCATCTATTGAGATGATCATATGGTTTTTCTTCTTCAATTTGTTAATATGGTGTATCACACTGATTGATTTGTGTATATTGAAGAATCCTTGCATCCCTGGGATAAATCCCACTTGATCATGGTGTATGATCCTTTTAATGTGTTGTTGGATTCTGTTTCCTAGTATTTTGTTGAGGATTTTTGCATCTATATTCATCAGTAATATTGGTCTGTAATTTTCTTTTTGTGTAGTATCTTTGTCTGGTTTTGGTATCGGGGTGATGGTGGCCTCATAGAATGAGTTTGGGAGTGTTCCTTCTTCTGCAATTTTTTGGAAGAGTTTGAGAAGGATGAGTGTTAGCTCTTCTCTAAATGTTTGATAGAATTCACCTGTGAAGCCATCTGGTCCTGGACTTTTGTTTGTTGGAAGATTTTTAACCACAGTTTCAATTTCATAACTTGTGATTGGTCTGTTCATGTTTTCTGTTTCTTCCTGGTTCAGTCTTGGAAGGTTATACCTTTCTAAGAATTTTTCCATTTCTTCCAGGTTGTCCATTTTATTGGCATAGAGTTGCTTGTAGTCGTCTCTTAGGATGCTTTGTATTTCTGTGGTGTCTGTTGTAACTTCTCTTTATCATTTCTAATTTTATTGATTTGAGTCCTCTCCCTCTTTTTCTTGATGAGTCTGGCTAATGGTTTATCAATTTTGTTTATCTTCTCAAAGAACCAGCTATTAGTTTTATTGATTTCTGTGCTGATCTTTATGGTTTCTTTCCTTCTACTAACTTTGGGTTTTGTTTGTTCTTTCTTTCTCTAGTTTCTTTAGGTGTAAGGTTAGATTATTTGAGATTTTTCTTGTTTCTTGAGGTAGGCTTGTATTGCTATAAAATTCCCTCTTAGAACTGCTTTTGCTGCATCCCATAGGTTTTGGATTGTCATGTTTTCGTTGTCATTTGCCTCTAGGTATCTTTTAATTTCCTCTTTGATTTCTTCAGTGATCTCTTGGTTATTTAGTAACGTATTGTTTAGCCTCCATGTGTTTGTGTTTTTTACGTTTTTCTCCCTGTAATTGATTTCTAATCTCATAGCGTTGTGGTCAGAAAAGATGCTTGATATGATTTCAATTTTTCTTAAATTTACTGAGGCTTGATTTGTGACCCAAGGTGTGATCTATCTTGGAGAACATTCTGTGCGCACTTGAGAAGAAAGTGTAATCTGCTGTTTTTCAATGGAATGTCCTATAAATATCAATTAAATCTATCTGGTCTACTGTGTCATTTAAAGCTTGTGTTTCCTTATTAATTTTCTGTTTGGATGATCTGTCCATTGGTGTAAGTGAGGTGTTAAAGTCCCCCACTATTACTGTGTTACTGTCGATTTCCTCTTTTATGGCTGTTAACAGTTGCCTTATGTACTGAGGTACTCCTATGTTGGGTGCATATATATTTATAATTGTTATATCTTCTTCTTGGATTGATCCCTTGATCATTATGTAGTATCCTTCCTTGTCTCATGTAACATTCTTTATTTTAAAGTCTATTTTATCTGATATGAGTATTGCTACTCCAGCTGTCTTTGATTTCCATTTGCATGGAATATCTTTTTCCATCCTCTCACTTTCAGTCTGTATGTGTCCCTAGGTCTGAAGTGGGTCTCTTGTAGACAGCATATATATGGGTCTTGTTTTTGTATCTATTCAGCAAGCCTGTATCTTTTGGTTGGAGCATTTAATCCACTCACATTTAAGGTAATTATCAATATGTATGTTCCTATTACCATTTTCTTAATTGTTATGGGTTTGTTTTTGTAGGTCCTTTTCTTCTCTTGTGTTTCCCACTTAGAGAAGTTCCTTTAGCATTTGTTGTAGAGCTGGTTTGGTGGTGCTGAATTCTCTTAGCTTTTGCTTGTCTGTAAAGCTTTTGATTTCTCCATCAAATCTGAATGAGATCCTTTCTGGGTAGAGTAATCTTGTTTGTAGGTTCTTCCCTTTCATCACTTTAAATATATCATGCCACTCCCTTCTGACTTTTAGAGTTTCTGCTGAGAAATCAGCTGTTAACCTTATGGGAGTTCCCTTGTATGTTATTTGTCATTTTTCCCTTGTTGCTTTCAATAATTTTTCTTTGTCTTTAATCTTTGTCGATTTGATTACTATGTGTCTCAGTGTGTTTCTCCTTGGGTTTATCCTGCCTGGGACTCTGTGTGCTTCCTGGACTTGGGTGGCTATTTCCTTTCCCATGTTAGGTAAGTGTTTGACTATAATCTCTTCAAATATTTTCTCTGGTCTTCTCTCTCTCTTCTCCTTCTGGGACCCCTATAATGCGAATGTTGTTGCGTTTAATGTTGTCCCAGAGGTCTCTTAGGCTGTCTTCATTTCTTTTCATTCTTTTTTCTTTATTCTGTTCCACGGCAGTGAATTACACCATTCTGTCTTCCAGGTCACTTATCCGTTTTTCTGCCTCAGTTATTCTGCTATTGATTCCTTCTATTGCATTTTTCCTTTCAGTTATTGTATTGTTCATCTCTGTTTGTTTGTTCTTTAATGCTTCTAGGTGTTTGTTCTTTCATTCTTCTAGGTCTTTGTTAAACATTTCTTTCATCTTCTTGATCTTTTCCTCCATTTTTTTTTCCGAGGGCCTGGATCATCTTTACTATCATTATTCTGAATTCTTTTTCTGGAAGGTTTCCTATCTCCACTTCATTTAGTGGTTTTTCTGGGGTTTTATCTTGTTCCTTCATCTGGTACATAGCCCTCTGCCTTTTCATCTTGTCTATCTTTCTGTGATTGTGTGGTTTTTGTTCCACAGGCTGCAGGATTGTAGTTCTTGCTTCTGCTGTCTGCCCTCTGGTGGATGAGGCTATCTAAGAGGCTTGTGCAAGTTTCCTGATGGGAGGGAATGGTGGTGGGTAGAGCTGGGTGTTGCTCTGGTGGGCAGAGCTCAGTAAAACTTTAATCCACTTTGTCTGCTGATGGGTGGGGCTGGGTTCCCTCCCTGTTGGTTGTTTGGCCTGAGGCGACCCAACACTGGAGCCTAGCCAGTTCTTTGGTGGGGCTAATGGCGGACTCTGGGAGGGCTCACACCAAGGAGTACTTCCCAGAACTTCTGCTGCCAGTGTCCTTGTCATCATGGTGAGACACAGCCACCCCCCACCTCTGCAGGAGACCCTCCAACACTAGCAGGTAGGTCTAGTTCAGTCTCCTGTGGGGTCACTGCTCCTTCCTTCCTGGGTCCTGATGTGCACACTACTTTGTGTGTGCCCTCCAAGAGTGGAGTTTCTGTTTCCCCCAGTCCTGTCAAAGTCCTGCAATCAAGTCCCACTAGTCTTCAAAGTCTGATTCTCTAGGAATTCCTCCTCCCGTTGCCGGACCCCCAGGTTGGGAAGCCTGACATGGGGCTCAGAACCTTCAATCCAGTGGGTGGACTTCTGTGGTATACATGTTTTGCAGTTTGTGAGTCATCCATCCAGCAGTTATGGGATTTGATTTTATTGTGATTGTGTCCCTCCTACCGTCTCATTGTGCCTTCTCCTTTGTCTTTAGATGTGGGGTATCTTTTTTGGTGAGTTTCAGTGTCTTCCTGTCTATGACTGTTCAGCAGTTAGTTGTGATTCAGGTGCTCTCACAAGAGAGAGTGATCGCACATCCTTCTACTCTGCCATCTTGAAACAAGCCCCCTGGCATGCCTTCTTCTATCCATCAAACACTGTGTCAAGTCCTAGATCAAGTGTTACCTCCCCCTCTGAGGCTTCCTGTCCCCATCAGTCCCTCCCCTGGCCCTTCTGAGGGCTGGGTACGCTTACCGCCCTTGCCCCCTCAGCTGTGCACTGCTGCCTCACTCGTCCCTCCCACTGCATCACACCCTTCCTGAGGATGCAGGGAACTCGACCTTGCTCTGAGCTCCAGCCACAGGCCCACACACAGATGTCTGAGGGATGTCAGCCTTCAGGGAAACTCAGTGATCAAATTGAGTCCGACAGTCCTCCTGCATCCTGCCCTGTTGCATCTCAGCCTCAGAGTTCTCTCCTGTAACTGAGGCAATGTGGCCCAGCAGGGTGGTGGTGAAGACAAATAAGAAAGCACTGGTGGGGCTTCCTTGGTGGCGTTGTGGTTGAGAGTCCGACTGCTGATGCAGGGGACACGGGTTCGTGCCCTGGTCCGGGAAGATCCCACATGCCGCGGAGCGGCTGGGCCCGTGAGCCATGGCCGCTGAGCCTGCGTGTCCGGAGCCTGTGCTCCGCAACGGGAGAGGCCACAACAGTGAGAGGCCCGCATACCGCAAAAAAAAAAAAAAAAAAAAAAATCACTGGTGAAGGCCCATTTTCTCCCTCCCTGTCTCCCAGGCAGCCTAGTTTGCTTCCCCCCTGGACTAGCTGGAGATGCGGAAGGGAATGCTGGATGTGGGGGCACCTATGGCCATCCAGAGGCCTGCTCGAAATGGTCTTCTGACTCTGGTTAGAGTTCCTGATTCCAAAGGGTTTTAGGGCAAGGCCCAGGACCCTGCATTTTCAAAAGTGAGTTATAAACCCCTTCCTCCAGGGGTTTCCATGGGACATATTCTGAAATGACTGTTCTGGATGCACCAAACCTCTCTATGGCAATCGGGGCAGCGTAGCTGTGTGAGGAGCCACATGACCCCTCAGCCCGCACAAGCTTTGGAGGGGGGAATGCTGCCACCTAGGGGCTAAGAAAGAAACTGCCAAAGCTAGGGCCTGAGCCATGTTGATAAAAACATTTATTGAGCACTTTCTGAGTGCCGGGCACTACGCCAAACTCTATGCCAAACTCTTTGTACATTTCATCATACTGGATCCCAATGACAGCCCTATGAGGTAGTACTGTCATAAGCCCCATTGTAGAGATGAGGAATGTGGGGCTCAGAGAGGTGAAGTGACTTACCCAAGGTCACACAGCAAGTAAGTGTCAGCGCTTGGATCTGAAGCCAGATTTGGCTGACAGCTGAACTCTAACCACAACACTCGAGTGCCTCCTACATGCCTACATCACAGAGTCGTCTGGGGATGCTGGGAGAACTGCATGTGAAAAGGTTTAACAGGTAAGGGCTCCAACCATATCAGGTCCCTGAAGAGCAGCTTAACTAGAGGCTGCCCCTAGGCAGCCTGGAAGAGGGGTGGGTGGGACTCCCCTGTCTTCTCTCTCAGGCAGCCTGACCACCAGCCTGGACCAGCCAGACCCTGGGCCATTCAGGTTCAGCTGCCTCAGATCCCAGAATGCTGCAGGGCTTCCCAGCAGGACAGGTGACACAGCGAGGTGACCTTGGGCCAGGGTTTACAGAGCATGTTCCAAAAGGATTTTGACCAATGGCTCACTTCCACTGGGAAGGATGTCTAGTCTGCTCCTAGAGGCCCTGGACCCAAAGGTGAGCATCAGGCAGGATGCAGGAGCAAACACCATGGGTCCATCACTCCGAGGCCTGGATGTAGACAGGCACAGCAAGCATGGCACACGGGCCCTCGGCCCCTGCCTGCAGCTCTGCCAGGGCCAGGTTGGAGCCCAGGCCCTCAGCATGCCCGGGCACCACCAGCTCAGGTTCGCCCCCCACTGTCCCCCCCACTACGATGGACAGCACGGCATCCGGCTCCGAGAAGGGTGGCTTGCCTGGGGCGGCCTCGGACACTGGCCCAGGCCCTGTGTCCTTCAGCTCCTCCAGCCCCAGCGTGTCAGGCAGGGGGGTCACCACCTTGCGGCCACCAGTGCTGCCGCTGCGGGGGGCTGCCCTCCTCCGGGGGGGCCGCCGGGCTTGCAGGTCCTTGTCCTTTTGGGGGCCAAGGCGGCAGCGGTGGTCCTTGAGGTACTTGTGGCGGGAAAAGCCCTTGGCGCAGCCGGCACAGCGGAACTTGTAGTTGCCTGTGTGGGCGCGCTGGTGCTCGGCAAGGTGGGCACGGCGGCTGAAGGACTTGCTGCACAGGGCGCACTTGTGGAGCTTCATGCCTGGGGAGCAAGGGGAAGGCAGTGAGAGGCACCCAGACCCTTCACCCTGCAATGCTGCCCTGGCACTTGGAACGAAGCCCAGTTCCTCAGCTTGCCCTACGAGCATGGGTGTGATCTGGGCCCTGCTCCCTCCACTCTCATCTCCCACCTTCTCCCAGCCACTTACCCTGTGCCAGCCTCCTGCCTCTGGGCCTTTGCTTGTGCTGTTTCCCCTCTGCCTGGAACAGCAAGCTCAGCCCCTAAACCTTGACTAACTTTGCCAGGTCACCATCATCTCTCTCCTCTCTGGTCTGCCTGCCTCACCCTGGCCGCCTCAGACCATTCCCCAAAGGGCAACTAGAGAGGTCTTGGTAAAACCTCTCCATGACACTCCCTGCTCCAAACCCTCCAGTGATTCCCCAAATTTCCCACAGAGCCGCCTGCAGCTGGCCACCCCCTTCACCTCTCAGACCCATCCCCTTCCTCTCTCCTCTCTTGTTCTCTGAGCTCCAGGCCTCCCGCCCGCCTTTCCTCGTCTCAAACACCCGCCGGTCTCTTCCCTGCCTGAAGGCTTCACACTTGCTGCTCCCTCACCCTGGAAGCCATTTCCGGCTCTTCTCCTCCCTCAGACTCAGCTTTTGTGTCACCTCCTCCGGGAAGCCCTCCCTGATACCCACTTCCATTCTTTCTCTGCCCTCTCACTCTGCTTATTTCCATCTTTGCCCTCAGCATATTTTACTGTAACATACTTATTTGTTTGCTGTTCATTTTCGATCTCTGCCACTAAATGCTAAGCTTCCCCAGGAGGGCAGGGTGGGCTTCTGCCTGATTCCCCCATGGCACCTCCAGTGCCTGACACATGGTATTCTCGCAGTAGTCACTCACTGGATGAATCACTGGTGCCTCCATATCCACCATGAAGTCAATTCCGTCCCACACACAGCCTGTGCCATGGCCCCCTCAGCCTCCCTGGGATGACAGTTCAGAGAGGGGGCAGTGACTTGTCCGAGGCCACCCAGCAGGACAGTGGTAGTGCCAAGAATGAAGTCCAGGCCCTCTGTCTCCAAGTCCTCATTCTACTCTCTTAGTTTTCCCACTTTCTTTGGCCACTAGATCCTGTTTATAAACCAGTAGTTGTTAATCAGGGGTGACTTTACTCCCCAAGGATCTTTTGGCTTGTCCCCGGAGACATTTTTGGTTGTCATAACCATGGGGTAGAGGCCAGGGATGCTGCTGAACATCGTACAGTGCACAGGGCAGCCGCCCACAACAAAGAATTATCTAGCCCAAAATATCAATAGTGCCGATATTGAGAAACCTTGTTCTATAGACCAAGTGGTATGTGGAAAGCCAGCCAAGCTGCTCTGGGGAAGCAGCAGCCCCAGGAGAAGCTCTGTGGAGCCGTCGGGAAACTGAGGAGTGGTGTGGAGACCCCTACTCCACACCCCAGCTTCCTTGCTCTGCCGAGTGGGCCAAGGAACCTCCCTGGCCTTATCTTGGACCCACTCAGAACTGGATGTCCCTCCACACCTGACCCCACCTCTGTCACACTGGGTGCCTCTCTGATATACAGTCATCTCCTCCTGAGTCAGCTTCCTCCTCAGCCTGGGGGACTGTGGTTGACTCACCTCCGTACACCCTGAGGACCCAAACACAGGCCAGGCTCATGGCTCACAGGAGCAAAAGTCTATTGGCTGGAAGGTACCAGGCAGGGAAAATAAGCCTCACAGGATGTGTTTGCTCTTTCTGGGGCTCCTGCCCAGGGGCCTTGAGCTGAACCAGACCCTCCTGGCACGTCCAGGAGCCACTTACCGGAGTGGGAAAGGATATGAGCCTTCAGCTTGTCTGGCCGGTTGAACTCCTTACTGCAGCCCGTGTGTGTCCTAGGATCCAAAACACTGGTCAGGGGAGCTCACTAAGCACAGGGCTCTCTTGCTGGCCCTCCTGCTGGCAGCCCTGGGCAGGACGGACTCGCTCATCCACCCTAAGGGCTGGGCAGGGAAGCAGCATGGGGAGTGAAGCAGCCAGGCAGGACCCAGGACAGGACAAAAGGAGAGAGGGCCTGCAGCCCTCGGCCCTGACCCCCTTGTATCCCACAGCTGGGTAAACCTGCCCCCTCCCACCCACCGTCTCTACTCACGAGAAGGGGCATTTGTATTTCTTGAATGGCTCATGGATCAACATGTGTCTCTTCAGTTTGTCCTTGCGGTTGAACGCGGACTCACACACTGAGCATTTGTAGGGCTTCTCACCTGCAGGAGGAAACACAGATGGAGGACCAAGGGTGTCGTGAGAGGGAGTCTGAATATGGGGCGCAGGGGTCTCCATTAGAGGACAGCAACTCCTCTAGCGAGGTGGCCTGGGGGAATATTGCCTCTCCCTCTCCTCGGGACTTTGCTTTGCCAAGGAGAAGAGGAGGCTGTTTCAGTTAGGACGGGCGGGAAGGGCCTCTCTGACGAGGCAACACCTGAGGCGGTGAGGGGGCGAGCCATGCAGGAATGTGGGAGTGAGGGTCCCAGGCAGGAGGAGAGGTGGGGCACTGCATGTGTCTGGGGAACAGTGGGGAGGCCCGTGCGGCCGGGTTGGAGCAGCGGAGGGAGAATGAGGCAGAAGAGGAGGTGGGCAAGGCAGCCAGGCCCAAAAGGGAGGGTTTGGGAGGCCAAGGTTTTTACTCTGAGCCAGATGAGAAGCCATCAGAGGGGCTGAGCAGAGGAGGGACAGGATCTGACTCGAGAGTCTCACAGGCTCCCTCTGGCTGTGTGTACAGAACAGACTGAGGGCGTGAGGGTGGAGGCAGGAAGGAGGCTGGTACAAGAAATGGGAAGTGGCCAAGTACGGGTGATGTGCAGAAAGCAGAATCGGCAGCCCTTGCCAACTGACTGGCTGTGGGGCATGAGAGAATCTAAGGCGTGGGCTGGGTGGATGGCCGTGACATTTACTGAAATGGGGCCCACCACAGGGGAGGGGGGAATTACACCTTATCTGGTTGAATCCTTGCAACAAACCATAAGGCAAGTCCTAGAAGAGAAAACTTAGGTTCCTTGTCTACAAGTAGTGTTTGGGGGAAGTAAGATTCCAGCCCAGCAGTGTGACCCAGGGTCCACCTGAGTTGCCCCAGATGGTCTGCTGCAGAACCCATGTGTGGGGCTGGGGCTGAGGGGTGGCATGGAGAGCAGCTCTCACCTAACACGGGTCAGGGGTCAGAAACTGCCCTTTGGAAAAGGGCTATTACCGGGTTGCTTTACTTCCTGCCATTATCTCCTCTCTGTTCTCCTCTCTGGGATGAATAAAGTACTTTTGAAAAATGCCAACCCAATGATTGAGGAAAGTCTGGTCCTTACAATGGAATGTTCTGCAGTCATTAAAAAGATTAAGGTCGATCTGTGTTTCCTGATCTGGAAA
Organism: Hyperoodon ampullatus; assembly: GCF_949752795.1. Taxonomy (NCBI): domain Eukaryota; kingdom Metazoa; phylum Chordata; class Mammalia; order Artiodactyla; family Ziphiidae; genus Hyperoodon; species Hyperoodon ampullatus. The sequence goes on along the minus strand of NC_136927.1, from coordinate 63,690,626 downwards.
GATCTCCTGGCTATATTGCTAGGGGGAAAAGAAAAGTGTAGGACAGCTTAATACAGTCCCATTTTTGTTAGAAAAAAATACAGTCCCCATACTCCAAAAAAGCCCTGGCCATATGGGTTTGTATCGACACAGAATACGCAGGGAGAAAGGTAGGGGAGGGTACACACCAAACTGTCAGTAGCAATTAAGATTTGAAGGGGGAATTTAACATTTTACTTTATGTACTTCCATACTGCTTCCATTTTTACAAAAAGCATGTATTACTTTTGAATAATAATAATTATTTTAAAAACCATAAAGAAAGCAATTTGGTAATATCTATCAAAATTGTCAATGAAGTTTTTTTTTCTTCTTTTATCATAAATATGAAATATATGTAACAGAAAATTTACCATTTTAACCATCTTTAAGTGTACACTTCAGTGGCATTAACTACATTCTTACTGTCGTCCTACCATCACCACTATCCAACTCCAGAACTTTTTCATCATCCCAAACTAAAACTCGGTACTGCATATATATATATATATATTTTTTGGCGGTACATGGGTCTCTCACTGTTGTGGCCTCTCCCGCTGTGGAGCACAGGCTCCAGACGCACAGGCTCAGCAGCCATGGCTCACGGGCCCAGCCGCTCCGCGGCATGTGGGATCTTCCCGGACTGGGGCACAAACCCGTGTCTCCTGCATCAGCAGGCAAACTCTCAACCACTGCGCCACCAGGGAAGCCCTGCATATACATTTTAACCTAGCATTTCCACTGCTAGGAACGTACACTACAGATATATTCCCAAAAGCTTGTCAAGAGACCCACACAGCATTGTGTATACAAACTAACAGCTGAAAAAATAATTTAAGTGTCCATCCATAGGGAACTGGTTAAATCAAAGATGGTAAATGAAGGAGAATACTATGCAGCTGAGAAAAAGAAGGTGCTATTAGGAACATCTTCAAGGTACCTTGATAAGTGAAGAAAAATGGCACATAATAGAGTTATAATATGTGCCTATTTGTGTAAAAGTAAGCACATGTTTTGTATAGATGTAAAATAAAACTAGAATGTCCCAGATGAGACCACTAACAGTGATCACCTTTGGGGAGGGGAATTAGGATCACTCTTCAAACTGCAAACTCCAAGTCACAAACTGATGGTGGTTATTTTAACAACTAAAACTGTACAGATAGAAAATACTGTTTTGTGAAACTTCTGTTTCAGTATATTCTGTGTGTAAGTATGTGTTTCCTGGGTTGCATATAAAATGTATTTTTTGGGCTTCCCTGGTGGCGCAGTGGTTGAGAGGCTGCCTGCCGATGCAGGGGATGCGGGTTTGTGCCCCGGTCCGGGAAGATCCCACATGCCGCGGAGCGGCTGGGCCCGTGAGCCATGGCCGCTGAGCCTGCGCGTCTGGAGCCTGTGCTCCACGGCGGGAGAGGCCACAACAGTGAGAGGCCCGTGTACCGCAAAAAAATAAAATAAAATAAAATAAATGTATTTTTTACCGTAGGCCATAGTAAAAAAAAAAAAAAAAAATCAAAAACCATTTGGATTGTCCATCTGAGCAGAGATGCTTTGGTGCTATCAAGGATTTTTTCCTCAGGTTTTCTCAAACTTTAGACCCTTTTCAGTATAAAACAGAACAGAATTTTTTAACTAATAAAAAACATTTTAAAGCTTAAAGAAAATAAAGTGTCGATGTATCTCAGCTGGGGAACTAAGGAGAGAGGGTTCTATCCAGGTTCGGGAGGGAATTTTGCATCGAGCACAACGCCCCCACCCCCAGGGGCTCAGAATGGCCTCAGGGGCAGAGCCAAGAGTCCCCCCACCCGCCCCCCGAGGCTCATCTCCACTCTAGTGTTGGTGGGAACCCCTTGTTCCCTTGAGGGGGCAGGCAGGGGCCAGGAAGGAGATGGGCAGGGGGGATGAAGAGAGGGAGGGGATGGGCAGGAGGGGGCTCAGGAGGAAGGCCAGAGGGGGATGGGAAGGGGAACAGAGAGGGTGTCTGGGGGGAGGAGAAGGGGGACTGAGCAGGAGTCGGTGGGGGACAGGGTACCCACCTGAGTGGATGTGAGCGTGAAGTTTGAGGTAGTGCTCCCGCCGGAAGAACTTCTTGCACACCTGGCACTTGAACCTGCCCCCGCTGCCGTGGGTGGGCAGGTGACGCCGCAGGTAGCGTTCACAAGGAAACACCTGGCAGAACAGAGGAGTCAGCGTCAGGTCTGACTCACCAGCCCTCACCACGTTATGAGCTCAAGGGGCCCCTCGTTACCAGCCCTTACAGAAACATCTTCCTTTCTGCCCACTAGGGGTCAAGGCCCACAGTGTCAAGCTCAGCCATTAGAGCCTCATGGCTCCCACTACTCACCCATAAGCTCAGTCAAGACATGCATGCCCTGAGCTTCTGCCCAGGCTGTTGTTTCTACCCAGGGAGACTTTCTCTTAGCCTGACAAACTCCTACTCATCCTTTAAGACTCAACTCAGGTCACTGCTTCTGTGAAGCCCTCCCTGACTCCTCAATGCCACACCAGGCGAAGCAAATTCCGCCCTTGAATGTCCACCCATATTTTTAAAGTCAGCATCTAACTTATTGAAACACAGCCCTTTGCTTGTACGGGATCTCCAAGAGGGCAGAGAGGGGCTTTCATTCCTCAGCACAGGGCCTGAATCAAATGACTGACAAGCAAAGGAATGAATGAAAAAATGAACAAATAACTGAAGAAATAAATGGAAAGGTAATAAAAAGCCAGAAAACACAGAAGCCAAAATCTCCTTCCTCCCCAGGCATAGGAAAAGCATTCGTTCATTTTTTCATTCATCTAATATAGAGAAGTGGTCAAGGACACAGACCCATCAACTTACTAGCCCCATCATTTCCTAGCTGGATGACCTTTCTGTGCCTTGGTTTCCCTGTCTATAAAATGGAGATAGTAATAATTTGCCTACCTCCTAGGGTTAAATGAGTCAGTTCAGATAAAATGCTCAGAACAGCATCTGGCACATGGTTCTTGCTAATTCACGATACCTTTTATTCAGACCACAAATTCCAAACCCCTAAATTAGGCTATATAATTAGAAACATCTACAATGAGGCCGAAGTGAAACCAGGGCTGTCTGTCCTGGAAAATCTGCCTCATAAGGTTGTAAGAAAATGAGTAGAACAAAGAAACCAGTTAACACACCAGGGGGATGCAATCAGCAAAATCCAGACTTCAGGAAACTCCACAGGACCGATGGCCCAGTTTCTTCAACAAATACATTAAAAGAAAAAAAAAAGGAGCATCGATGGGGGGAATCTGTAGATTAACAGAAACTTTGGTCGTATCAACCAATCACAATATATCGACCTGATTCAAACAAACTTTACAAAAATTATGTTTTTGGGAAAAGTGGAAAATGGAACACTGCCTGGATATTTGATGATATGAAGGGCCAGGCTTTAGTGAGGGCTTCCAGATCCACTGAAAAGAAGAACCAGTAATAACAAGGATGATAAGACATCAGGAAGCTGGAGGCCACTGTTCAGATGCTGGGCCTGGGCCCAGGAGAGGCCTCACTCCACGTCAGCCCGGCCTGGCCCGCCTGGCCCAGCAGTAGCCCTGGGATGGCCACGGGTGGTGTCCAACGGGTAAGACGGGCCAGGCAGAGCTCTCGCTCTTCAAAGACAAAGTCATCTGCGGAGACAACCCCAAGCTTGGCCTGCACGTGTGTTGAGGCAGGAGGGGAGAAGGAGACGGTGGGGTCTCCATCACCTCTCGCCCCCTATTTTCGCCCAGCCAGCAAGGGCAGGGTTCCCCACCTTTTGGCAGTGCGGGCAGGGGAAGTTGTGAGTGGCGGTCTGCAGGTGGTGCTCCAGCGCCTCGGGGGTGGAGTACTTGTTGACGCATTTGACACACCTACATGGGGAGGAGCAGAGAAGTGAGAGAGCGTGTGTGCGGGGCTGGATGCCCCAGCAGGCATGGGAACCGGCCACTCCCCGCCCCCAACACCAGGAGGCAAAATCCCACATTTGATTCATTCTCAAATAGGTCCCTTCTCTCTTGCCACCGCCTCCATCCTAACCCAAACCATCTTGCTCGAAGGAACGTGTGCAGTAGCCTCCTCCCTGCCCCAATTCATTCTCCACAGGGGAGCCAGCAGGAGCCTTTAAAAATCAAAATCACAGCTTACCCTTCCCCCTCCCCATATCCTCAAGTCCAGTCTTTATTCACGCCTTGCCCCTAGGTTCTTTTTTTTTTCCCTTAGATTCCATATATATGTGTTAGCATACGGTATTTGTTTTTCTCTTTCTGACTTACTTCACTCTGTATGACAGACTCTAGGTCCATCCACCTCACTAAGGGGTGGGATAGGGAGGGTGGGAGGGAGGGAGACGCAAGAGGGAAGAGATATAGGAACATATATATATGTATAACTGATTCACTTTGTTATAAAGCAGAAACTAACACACCATTGTAAAGCAATTATACTGCAATAAAGATGTTAAAAAAATAAAAATAAAAAAATAAAATTATGTGTTTACGACAAAACCTTTTTTTAAAATAAATTTACTTATTTTATTTAAAAAAAAAATCAAAATCAGACCATGTCACACCCTTGCTTAAAAATCCCCACCTTGGCTTACAAGGCCCTACTGGCCTGACTCACTCCCAGCTCTCAGCTTTCACCTTTCCCCATTGCCCATCTCACACCCTCTGCTCCAGGCCCCCCGGTCTCCTGAATGCACCCAGAACACACCAAACTTGACCCCACCTCAGGTTCTTTGTACTTGCTGTTTTTATGACCTCTTCCCCCAAGTCCTCCCCTTGGCAGCACCTGCTCAGCCCTCACGTCTCAGCTCAAATGTCACCTCCTCAGAGAGACCCTCCCCGACCACCCCGTCTCAAGGTGCCCCCCAGAGCCCAGCCCCAGCCACTTCCTATTATGCTCTCCAGTTGTATTTTCTTCTTAGCAATTATTATCTGGAATCACTTATTTGCTTACTTCTCTGTCTCCTCCACCAGCAAGTGGGCTCTGGAGGCCAGGACCATATCTGTCTTGTTTGTCTTGTTCATAACCTGCTCTGAGCACCAGGGACAATCTCTTACATGAAACAGTCAGACAAGGACCCACTGTAGAGCACAAGGAACTCTACTCAGTACTCTGTAATGGCCTATATGGAAAAAGAATCTAAAAAGGAGTGGATAGATGTATAACTGATTCACTTTGCTGTATACCTGAAACTAACACAACATTGTAAATCAACTATACTCCAAATAAATAAATAAATAAATAAATCAAAGTCAGACAGACAAGGATCCAGGTCTGGCTTCTTCCCATCTCTGACCCTCAGTTTCCTTATCCATAAAATGAGGTAGGAATTCCAAGTGGACCTGCCCCTCAGTTTTTCTTAAGATCATAACAAGAGTCAAAGGACACACTGGTGCCAAACAGCTCATAAACTGCAAAGCACATAGACATGGTCTTTACTCTAAACATCACTCGCTAACATGCCCGCAAAATAGCAGTTTCAGGCCTCAAGCCACTCTAAGGAAAAGATCCCACCGTCTCCCCACCACAAAACATTCACCAGCAAATGGGCCCGTTTACAATGCAGTACCACTGAGGAACGCCAGAGGCAGGTGGGCAATTCATGTTAAAAACAGAACCACAGACCCTGCCATCTGTACACCAGGGCACGTGGGAAACCCGCAGTCAGGCTGCACCTGTGGTGGCCCCAGGGACGCCCCCTCAGGCCACACCCTGAAAACCACAAGCTAAATGCCTCCAGATGGCAAGAAAGAAGAAGCAGGAGAGGTGAGAGCAGAGCTACCAGGAGGGCAGAGACCTGGTGAGCTAGTGGGAGGAAGAAGACAGGAATCGCACAGGCGCCGGCAGCAGGGATGCAGTTTCGCACCATTAACTGAAAACTCCCTGCCAGAAACGCCACCCTAACTACGTCACCCAAAGTAACATCCCCAGCACCGGGTCAAACCAGAGCCATGTGTCTCCTGATACAGCACGCTGAGAAAGACACAGCATCGCTTTGTGATACTCCTGCCCAAAGTGCCAATCCTGGCTCCACCCTGAGGTCAAATCAGACAAACCCAAACGGAGGGCATTTTACAAAATTACTGGCTTATACTCGTCCAAAATATTAAGGTCATGAAAGACAAAGACAGAGTGAGAACTGTTCCAGCTTAAAGGGGACTAAAGAGACACGGCAACCAAATACAAGGTGGGATCCTGGATTGGATCCTGGGCCAGAAAAAACATTTGTTTCTTTGTCTATAAAGGATGTTATTGGAACAATTAGAACTTTTTGAATAAAGTACATTAGGTAACAGAATTGTATTGATTTAACTTCTTGATCTTGATAACTACACTGTGCTTATGTAAGAGGTTATCCTCATTTTTAGAAAATACACACTAAAGAGAAAGGGTAAAGGAGCATGTCTGCAAATTATTCCCAAAAAGTTCAGAATGTGATAAAGTAAGTGTGTAAGGATTGTAATATTGGGGAAATCTGGATGAAGGGTGTACGTGGGAATTCTCTGTACTATTCTTATAACTTTTCTAGAAGTCTAAAATTATGTCAAAATAAGTTTAAAAAGAACACTTCCTGAAAGTGATTGCTTATGGGATGAGGGAGCGGGTCAGGGTGGATAGGGAATTCCTTTTCACTCTATGCCCTTCTGTAGTTTTTAAATATTGCATTGTATGCACATAGCAATTATTTTTTTCAAGTAGGTAATTAATCTTTTTTAAACCCCTCTGTGATCTTTTTTTTTTTTTTTTTTTTTGCGGTACGCGGGCCTCTCCCGTTGCGGAGCACAGGCTCCGGACGCGCAGGCTCACCGGCCATGGCTCACGGGCCCAGCCGCTCCGCGGCATGTGGGATCTTCCCAGACCGGGGCACGAACCCGTGTCCCCTGCCTCGGCAGGCGGACTCTCAACCACTGCGCCACCAGGGAAGCCCCCTCTGTGATCTTTGACCTGCAAAATCACTTCTAGGAACTTATTTACAAACGAGCAAAGATATATGTCCCAAGTTGTTCCTGTAGTGTTGTTTATAATAATGACAAACTGGAAATAACCCAATTAACCTGCAATAAGGAATGGGTTAAATAAATTACAGCCCATCCACATACAATGGAATACTAAGTAGCTGTTTAAAAGAGTGAGGCAGATCTGTTTGTTCTGAGGTGCAAAGATATAATCATTATAGTTTTAAGTGATAACACCAAGTATACGGAATGATCTTATTAAATTTTAGACTTGTTTGTCAGAAGTTGTGCAACAGGAAGATGGTGTGATGAATTTTCACCAGATTCAATAACTGTGTTTGGGATAACCTAACTCAAATATAGCCTGTGATATTTATAGCTATAAATATGCTTATTACAGATATATACCAAAGGACATGTACCAAGAGGTTAACAGGGTTTTGTTTTTTGTCTTCTTGTGGGTTTTTCTAAAAATCCATTTCTGTGTATTGAACATGGATGACTTTTGTAACTAGAAAAAAATACATCTTATTTTTAAAAGGAAAAAGTAAACATACAGCATATATATAGTGACGTGTATGAATTTCACTTGAGGGAGTTGGGGAGGCTCCACAGGCAGGCCAAGGCAATGTGGCCCAAAGCGGGCAGAGCAGCCGGACTGACAGGACCTGCCCCCGTGAAAATGGAATGAAACCACCACACCCACTCAAATGTCACCATGAGAGAGAAATAAACTCTCACCTTGTTAAAGTCACTGTTATTTTGGGTCCCTATTACAAGCAATCAAACCTAGATTTAAATTGTATAATTAATAAATATTGCAGCAATAATATTTATTGAGTACCTATTATGTTCCAGGCACCATGTCTAACTGCTTCATACTCATCTTACTTGATCCTTATAAATAATCCAATAGGGTAGGCACTATCATATCACCATTTCACAGGTGAGGAGACTAAAGTTCAGAGTGGCTGAATATCTTGCTGAGGTCATCCATCAGGTTTGCGGCTGAGCTCAGATTTGAGCACAGGGAGGTGGTTCCAGAGCTCTTATCATTACCCACTACACCATTCCACCCTTGGGCCATCCAGATGGTGTCCTGCCTCCCTGCACCTTACTTTGGGGCCAGAAGCTCCAATGGCTACAAAGGGCCTCTGTCACTCTAAGCTTGGCAAGAGAACCTGGGAGAAGTGATCTACTGCAGGCACAGGGCCATCATGGGGCTCAATTCTCAGCCTGCGAACTCCAAAACCAGAGCTATGAGGCTTCCACAGTCCAAGACAAGAGTTTGAATCCCAGCTCTGTACTGACATTGTTACTCTGGTGGGCAGGTCACTTCTCCTGTCTGAGCCTCAATGTCCTAATCTTGAAAATGGGGAGAACACCACAGCTATGGACTGAACTGTGTCCCTCCAAAATCTGCATGCTGAAGTCCTGACCCTCAATGTAATGGTACTTGCAGATGGAGCCTTTGGGTAGTGATTAGGTTTAGATGAGATCATAAGTGTGGGATCCTCCAGATAAGGTTAGTGCCCTTCTAAGAAAAGACCAGACAGAAAGGACACCCTCTCTCTCTCATGTGTCTATAATATTTTGTTATAGCCACCTCAGCTGAATGATACAACCTACCTCCCAGGATTGCGGGGATCAATGTTCTTAAGTCAGGCCAAGGCACCTAGTAGTTGCTCCCTTCCTTTTACTTGGTATCTCACTCCAGAGAGCCACACAGCTACAGGGACTCATAGAATATCCACAGATTGAAATGGCAAAAGCAAAAGAAAACGCCCTCTGAGAACAAATGAGAATTACTCATCATTATCCAGAAATCTCCACCCCTTAGCTGGTCAGAGCTTCACCTGTTTTTCCTGCCTCTCTGGCCCCATTTCCCAATCTCCCTCAGGGTCAGTTGCCCTACATCCCATTTCTCAAGCCCCAGTTCCCCTGCCAACTTCTCAAAGCTCTTGTGATTTCTACAAGGTCCTCATGCCCTGGCCCCACTTTCTCTCCCAGGCCCCATCTAAACATCTCCTCCCACTTCCATTCTACAGAACAGTCATTCTAAACCCCATGCTGTTTTATTTTATGTCACTACACCTGCTGTTCCTCCTGCTAGGAATGCACTTCCCACTACCCACTGTCTACCTGGCAAACTCCTACCCATCCTTCAAAACCCAGTTCAGATATCATTGTTCCTGGGACACCTTCGCTGTCCTACCTCCCACTTTGCGTAATATGCCTATGATAACATTTTATCACAGTATATCCTAAGACTACATACACTCCTGTCTCCCTAAGCAGCCCATGCATTCTAAACTCAAGGTCTGTATTTACTTATTTTTGAACCCCAGAAGCCTCACCCAGGAGTTAGAGGGAGGCCCCATTAACAGAGGTCATCAGCCAAATCTGTGCAGATACAAGTTTGTACAGAGAAGCAAAAGCCATTCTAACATGAAAATATTCACTAATGAACTAGAAGAAGTCCTTAGACAAACACTCCAATTTTTTTTTCACTATCCCCATGCACTATGTGCTGGGTTTTGTGAGGCAGCTGCTCCCAAGAGACATAAGGCAAATGCACTGCGAAATGGATGCAGAGCAAAAATGAGGGGTTCCACCAAGTCATGAAAGTGATGCTGGATGACACCATCGGCATATGAGAGTTTAGAAGAGGGACCAGAAAGCAATCGAGGAAGAGAAACTCTACAAGGATGATCACAGGATCCATGGTTCCAAACAGAATGTCAAGGATGATCACAGGATCGATGGCTCCAAAGAGAATGATCTGAAGATCTAAGGACTAAAAGCATGAGGCAAAACGGAGGGAGCCCTTCATCATTTCTGCCAAAGGGACCTTCTTTATGACTGAAACAGAAAACTACAACAATGTAAAGGGTTGTCAGAAAACTACCCCCAATGAAACCTACATTTGATTCATTCCTTGTCCATTCTAAGAATCAGCATATAGCTTCAACTTTAACCTAAATTTTACAGATTATAAAACAAATAAATCTTATTTTTATGATTTTTGCTTTCAGATACATACTTGTTCATTTTTTCATTTAAGAATCAGCATACCATTCCAACTGTAACCTAAATTGTGTAGACTATCAGACGGAATACTATTTTCATAATATTTTACTTTAGGAAAAAAAACAAATCTTTTTTCCATTATGAACAAGGAAAGAACATTGGCTTCCCTTTTTTAAGATTTATTTTCTTTTTTTTTAGGATAACTGTCTGCCAAGTTGAAGAATGATATAAGGAGGGCCAGCATCTTTTGCCCCCTTCAGTGCCAAGACACAGAACCCTCTCTGCCAGGCTGGACCCTGGAGCCTCAGATTCCCCTTTGAGATGTCCCACTGGTCCTGAGCAGTCAGAACCACCAAGGGACCAGACCCCTGGGCTCCCTGCAGGGACAGGGAAAAGGGGGGACACGTACTTGTAGACGGCACTGTCCTTCTTGGGGCTGTGCTGGGGCAGGAGGCTGTGTGAGTACTGATGCACGCCCAGGTCGTACAGCGAGGGGAAGTCCTTGCCACAGAGGTGGCAACGGTAGCTCAGCTCCTCCTGGTGGCTCTTGATGTGCTCCAGAAAAGTGTCGAGCTTTGGGAATGTCTGCGCGCAGCTTTTGACCACACACTTGTACACCTTGAGGGAAGAGGCAGGGTTGGTGAGGGAAGGCAGGAGAGCTGCTCCACTGCCGCCCCCTGCCCTGTGGCATCCACCTTGAACACTGCTTGTGGAAGACCCGACCACTGTTTCCCTGCTCCCCTGTTGCTGCAGCCCTGGTCTTATTTTGGTTAGAGAGTCCCCTCCTCTCAGCCAGTCACAATGGCCCCATTACCCTCCCTGCAGGCTCTGTGTCATCTGGGTATGCTTAAGAAAAAATATCCAAAACCTGGAAAGATAACATCTTGAAAAGATGTGAAAAGATGACACAACGTCCTTCCAATGTCATGCTAGAATAGTGGCTCTCCAACTTGAGTCTGCATCACGATAACAGATTATGCCACTGCCAGCGAATCTGATTCAGCAGGTCTGGGTGGCCTGAATATGTGCATTCCTACCAAGTGCCCAGGTGATGCTGAAGCTGCTGGGCCAGGGACCTCACTTTGAGAACTGCTGTCTGGCAGGCAGTTAGGTAAAGGCAGTTAAGCCACTGAGGGTCATCTCACCCTCTGGGTGATGTGATTTGTTTTGATTGTTTACTACTGATTAGGACCCAGACTCTAAAGTTAAATGTCAACTTGTAGAAAACTGATCCAATGTAAATGATTTTTGTCATGTAGAAAAGATAACTCCAAAGGTTTTGTTGCCCTGTAGGACATGAACCAGATTTGTATCTAACTTAGCAATCTTATTTCAGGATTCCTTTTTTTCACTGACATAGTTATATATGGGTATAGATATCAGTGTTTCATATCCTCTTTTGACTGGCTTTGTCATCCTCCCAGTTCCCTCATTAATGAGGTAAGTAAAATTCTGACTCATGTTCACTATGTTATTTGTATGAGAATGATGTTTTTTAACATTTTGAAAATTATACTTTGACAAGTAGTACACACTCCTCATAGGGCTGCATGACACACTCAGATACAATTCCACATGCTCTTTCTTCCTAACAAAGTGAACCCTGATTTGCTCAGAGTGGCAAGGTGCCAAATCAAGTTAAAACATTTGATCCCCTGGCTCCCTTACATCGAGTGTCAGCCATGTGACCCCTTTCTTGCCAATGAGAAGCAGGCAGTAGTCTTTGGGGAAGGAATCACTCCCAGAACAAAAAGGCAAAAGCTTCCTAGGAGAAGTCCCCTCTGTTTTTTGCATTTGTCCTGACTGGAATATAGATGTGATGACTGGAGGTATAGCAGCCATCCTGCAACCTTGAGGATGAAAGCCACATGCTAAAGATGGCAGAGCAGAAAGCCAAGAGAACCCTGCTATATAAGCCCAATGCTACCTACTTATGGACCTCTTGTGATGTGAGAGGAAAAAAACCCTAATCAGTAAGCCAGTTATCTATTATTTGCAGCATAACAATGCACTCCTAAATGACAGAGCATATGCACTGGCTCTGACCAATGAGAGGTCTACAGAAGGCTTCTGGGAAAGGTTTCCTTGCTCCTAAAGAAGACACAGAAAATACAACCCCTTTATGCTCACAGATAATACTGTGTCTGATCTTCTGCCTAGGAAGAGTGACTACCATCACAGGACCACAGGCAAACCACCAGCAGGGGACAAGGCCACACCCTGAGATAGTGGAGACAAGAGCTAGAAAGACACAGGGTCCTTGATGCTGGGTTGAGTCAACTGAATGTCTCAGGCCCAGAGCTGCCCTCTCCTGGGTTTTCTTGTTATGTGAGATAACAAACTTCCTAATTGTTTAAGCCAGTTTGAGTCAAAGTTTTCTGTGATTTTCCCCCAAAGATATCCTAACTTAACTCTATCAATCTCCCTGCTAAGAATCTATCATAAGGGGACTTCCCTGGTGGTGCAGTGGTTAAGAATCTGCCTGCCAATGCAGGGGACACGGGTTCGATCCCTGGTCTGGGAAGATCCCACCTGCCACAGAGCAACTAAGCCGGTGAGCCACAACTACTGAGCCTGCGCACCACAACTACTGAAGCCTGCGCTCCCTAGAGCCCATGCTCCGCAACAAGAGAAGCCACCGCAGTGAGAAGCCCACACACCGCATCGAAGAGTAGCCCCTGCTCGCTGCAACTAGAGAAAGCCCATGCACAGCAGCGAAGACCCAACACAGCCAAAAGAAAAAAAAAAAAAAAGAATCTATCATAAGGAAGAAGTCAGAGATGTGGACAAAGATTTGATTACAATAATGTTCACCACAGTTTTGTTTATAATAGCAAAACTCAGGAAGTAATCTAAATGTTCAATAATAGGGGATTTTAAAAAAATGTAGCCATTGGGAATTCCCTGGTAGTCCAGGGGTTGGGACTCCACTGCTTCCACTGCAGGGGGTACAGCTTCGATCCCTGGTCAGGGAACTAAGATCCCGCATGCCACATGGCATGGCCAAAAAAAAGAAAAATGTAGCCGTTAAAAATTATGGTTTGTTTTTTTTTAAAAAATAGTGACATGGAGACTTTCCTGGTGGTCCAGTGGTTAAGAATCTGCCTTCCAATGCAGGGGACACAGGTTTGATCCCTGGTCAGGGAACTAAGATCCCACACGTGGCGGGGCAACTAAGCCCGCGTGCTGCAACTACAGAGCATGCAAGCCACAGCTAGAGAGCCCGTGTGCTGCAACTACAGAGTCCACGCACTCTGTAGCCCAAGCACCACAACTAGAAAGAGAAAACCCGCACACCACAACCAGAGAAAAGCCCACTAGAGAGAAGCCACGCGCCGCCACTAAGATCTGACACAGCCCCAAATTAAATAAATAAATAAATAAATAATTTTAAAAAATAGTGACATGAGTAAATGCTTAGAATATAAAATTAGATTAAAAAACAAAAAGCACAAGAAAATTTACACTGAGTGAAAAAAGTCAGTCTCAGAAGGCCACATACTTGACGATTCCACATATACAACATTCTCAAAATGATAAACTTATAAGGAAAGATTAATTTTAGTGGTTCCCAGAGGCCAGGGATGTTGATGAGGAGGGTGGGTGTGACTACAAAAACCCAGCACAAGGGAGTCTCTGTGGTGATGGAATCCTTCTGTATCGTGATTGCGGTGGTGACTACTCAAATTTACACAGGTGATAAAATGACATAGAACTATACATACACTTTATATCAAAGTCAGTTTCCTACTTGTGATACTGTGCTCTGGTTATGTAAGAAGTAACCATTGAGGGGAACTGACTGAAGGGTATGAGGGACCTCTCTATACCATCTTTGCAACTTCCTGAGAACCTACAATTCTTTTAAAAGTCTTTTAAAAAGCTATCTCAGAAAAAAAGCATATTTCAAAATTATATATGTGTACAGATCCCAATTATATAAAAAAAAACAGAAAATCTATAAAACATACTGCATTTTGGGCTGCATTCACGAGAGGACACATTGCAAGGTGGTTAATGACATGGGGTTTGGAGTCAAACCAACCTGGCTTTGAAGCCTGACTCCGTCACTTACTGGCAGAGTGACTTAGGATGGGTCACTTCACCTCTCTGTGCTTCAGTTTCTTCACCTGGATATACTGAAAATGCCTATCTCTAAGGTTGTTATGAGAAGTAAATAAAGTATTGAATGTAAGGCACTTAGCAGAGTACCCAGCATATAATAAATAGTAAATGTTAACCTAAACATTCTTCAGACTTTTCTGAATTTTCTAATCTTACATTGGGTATATGATACTTTTATATGGAGAAAAAAAATAACTAATAAAGATTATTTTAAAAAATAAAGACTGGAATAGAGTTACCATATAACCCAACAATTCCACTCCTAGGTTTATACCCAAGAGAATTGAAAACATATGTTCATACAAAAACTTGTACACAAATGTCCACAAAAGTATTAGTCATAAAAGACAAAAAGTAGAAACAACTTAAATGTCTATCAACTGAAAAAAGGATATTCAAAATGTGCTATATCCATACCACAGAATATTATTCAGCAATAAAAAGGAATAAAGTACTGATACATGTTACAACACAAACAAAAACATTATCTCAAAAGACCACGTACTATATGATTCCATTATTAAATGTCCAGAACAGGTAAATCCATAGAGTCAGAAAACGGATCAGTGGTTGCCTGGGGTTGGGAGTAGGGGTGTGTGACTACTAACAGGTATAAAGTTTCCGGGGTGATAAAAATGTTCTAGAATTAGTGTGGTGATGGCTGTGTAACATTATGAATAGATTAAAAACTATTAAAGTGTACACTTTAAAAGGGTGAATTTTATGGTATATGAATTATGCCTCAATGGAAAAAAAAAAGGCTGTAGTCTTAAATCCCCATAGGTAGGTTTTTAGACCCTAGGTCTTCTCAGAGGAGTAAGGATGCTTCCTGTGTCTGGTCCCTTCATTATACAACCCTTGAGAGGTGGGCTTCCTCCCCTGGGCAAGCACCATAACGGCCCAGTAAGCTGGCCCCACCCAGGCAGAACGGATGGGGAAGCTTGGTCCATCATGGTCACATGGTAGCTCAGAGCAGCCGAGGCCCACTCCTGTCCCTTTCTAGGCAGCACCAGTCAAGGCTCACGACTAGAGTCGGTGTTGCCCGCCCACCCCGACCCCTGCTCCCCGCCACCCACCTACCTGCTCGTTCTTATGCTGGGTCATGTGGGACTTGAGCTGGAAGTAGGTACTGAACTTGCTGGGGCAGAACTGGCACAGGTAGGAGCTATCGATGAGGACCACCTGCTTGGCCTCCAGCTTGTCCCCCTCCTCCTCGCCTGCTGTGGGCAAGGCCTGGGGCTGCGGGGCGCTCGACAGGGTCTGGCCCAACCCTGTGGAGAAAGCCAGGGAGGGAAGTCACTGAGAAAGGCAGAGGGAGAGCCAGGACAGAGCCATGCCCCTCGGGAAGGACTCCCAGGGCACTTCCTGCGGGCTCCCCTGCATTCGCCCCGCCACCTACCACGAGCTCGGGGTTGGATGCTGTACCTGAGGCCCTGCACTCCCACTCAGCTGGTGCGCACAGACACAGCCAGTCCAGGGACCAACATACTGAATACTTACATTCCAGAAGAGCTATGCCTCAAGGCTCCCCTCACAGGCCTTCCCCTTGGACACTCTAGACCTCTCTGTGGTTGTTAACGACACTGACCGCCACCCTAGCTGCACCCACGATGCCTCCCAGCTCCTCGTTCCAGTTACAATCATTTGTTTAGTTGTCCTTCCCTCACTCTCCCTGAGGACGGGGGCCTCTGACCTCATGTCCTTAGGCCCAGTGGCCTGGCACACAGTAGGCCTCCCTCCATAAATGTTTGCTCAATGGTGGACCCTCTGGTGCCAGGCACTGTAGGAATTTTGAAAGAAACGGTTTCTCCTCTAGAGCTCACAAGAACTCAGAGGGCACACACAGGATGGCTAAACAACGCAGTAGGGTAGTTCCGACTGGCAGGTCATGTAAAAGTGGGCATATGTTGCTTGCACATTAGCTGCCTGTGGCTGGCGCTGCTCACCCCCAGGGCTGCATAGGGAGGCTCCAGCCAGACAGCGCCCAATGGCCACTTCTACCCACCTGTGCTATCCTCATCCTCCTGCCTGCTGGGGTTCAGGGCCATGACCTGTACAGTCACAGAGTTGCGAGAAACGGTGCCACCGCTGCGTCCTGGAGGCCACACCTTGTGGGTCTGCATGTGTTTCTTGACATTAGACTTCTGGGCAAAGGCACGGCCACATGCAATGCACTGGAAGGGCTTCTCACCAGTGTGGCTGCAGACACAAGGCTTGTCAGCACCTGCGTGTCGGAACGGGACTGTGGCCTCAGCCCGGGAGCTCACAGCCACCAGGAAGATCCAGGCAGAGCGTCCAGATGCTGCTGGCCACCATCCTGACACCATGAGGACAAGTCCTCTTGCTGAGGCAGGCAGACCAGAGACAGACAGACCCTGGGCTCTCGGTGACATTACTGAGCTGCTGAATCAACCAGCCCTGGAGCTGACCTTCTCTGTGGCCATCTCACATTGTGAGATAAAACATTTCCTAATTGTTTAAATAGGGATTTCTGGTTTTTGAAGGAGAAGACATCCTAGCTGTCACAGCACAGCACTCGTACCATTATTTAACATTTTCCTTCAAATCAATGTACTTTTTAAAAACTTAATAATTTAAAATGAAGTTTCCTGTTGTTATTATATATGGAAAACCACTTATAAACACAAAGTAACAAAAAATGCAATTATTTATAAAACAATATTATTAAGATTTATAGGTGCACCATCCAGTAAGGTAGACACAAACCACATGGAACTATGTAAACTTATTAAAGTAAAATAAAGTTAAAAACTCAGTTTCTCAGTCATACTGGCTACATTTCCAGTACTCAGTAGCCATATGCTTACTGGCTACCCTATGGACAGTGGCTATTGGGGCCTTTCCTTCTTTGCAGAAAGTTCTATTGACACACACTAGTGTAGACCAGTGGTTTTCAACAGAGATTGACTTTGCTCTCCCGGGACATTTGGCAATGTTTGGAGACATTTTTGGTTGTCACAGCTGAGGAGTGAGGGGTGCTACTGGCATCTAATGGTTAGAGGTCAGGGATGCTGCTAAACATTGTACCAAGCCTCAGGCAGCCCCCAGAGAAAAGCATGATGTGATCTAAAACATCTCAATAGGCTGGTAGACCCTGGTCTAGAGAGAAGCTGCTGCACACCGTGGCTGGAATCTCAGGCTCTCTCTCTCTCTCTGTTATAAAAAATGAGTAAGTACGTGAGAGGCATTAAAGACAGACTACACCAAACTGAGGCTTTCTCCTTTGCCTGAAAGAAACTGAAAAGATAATTTTCTCACTATGTCTTTCAAGTCTTTTCAACACCAATATCCATAAACCACCTAAAATCATCTCATGTCCCAATGTGCCACTCTGTGAGAAACACTGAACAAGTCCACCCCTCCACTTCACAATGGAAAACCCGAGGCCCAGAGGGGCTCCTTGCAGGTTCTTGGGACAAGGGGTGTCAAGGTTAGTGAGCAGAGAGCTTGTAGAGGCATATTCACACAGCATGGCTGTCCTCGAGGTCAGCCCTTTCTGCAGAAGTGAGACTGAGGCACGCCTCCCACCCACAAAGCCCCTGTCCATTCAAGTAAATTCCTCCCCCACCTCAGCCCACTTGGACCTTCCCCATCACAGTAGGCAGGCCCCACAGATCCTTCCCACTGCTCCTGAGAAAGAAAAGGGAAAAATCATCCTGAGCTAGACTGAAGGTCTGAGAACCATGACAGACCAGATGGGGTCTTGGTCACCACCCAGACGAAGGGGCTGAGAAAGGAGCATCGCTTCCATGTGAATCCCTCAGCCTACCTCCCCCCGGGAAACACCTGCCACACCATGCCTGGGTACCTTCGGATGTGCTGCTGCAGGTCGAAGTTTTTGGTGAATGACTTGTCACAATACGAGCACTTGAGTTTCTGAGCCTTTGGCTTCCCTGCAGCTGACCAAAAAAAAAAAAAGACAAAGAGGGAAGAAGGAGATGGTGAGCCTGAGGACAGAACTGAAGGTGCCAAGGGCAGCTTCCAGCCACTCTACCCCCTGGACTTGGGGCCAGACAGCTCAGACCCTGGGAGGTCTACACCCATGGACCGGCAGGGGAAGCAGCACAGGTGAGTCTCTCACAGTGCCTGGGGGAGAAAAGCCCAGGACACGCTCTGGCTGGGAGAGTAGAGCGAACCCCTCAAAGGCTCCCTTCTGCCCTAGGATAAAATTCAACCTCTCTGCTGTGGCCTATGGGGCTCTGCATCCTCTACTTCCCTCCAACCTCATCATTCTTACCATATAGCTGCAGCGGACTCCTTGCTAACCTTGAAAGACTTTAAACATGGTCCCACCTCAGGGCCTTTGTGCCTGCTGTTCCCCCTTCCCTAAAATGCTTGTCTCTCAGATAGTCACAAGACTGTTTCCTTCTCATCCCCAGATAGATAGGCAGCATCATTTTCCAGCCTCTCCCCAGTATTCTCATAGTACTCTGTTAATCTTCTTCCTAGAGTGACCCATAAATATTTATTTATTCCCTGTCTCTCCCATTAAACTGTGAATAATTAAGGGTAAGGAAATCATGGCCCAAGATGCTAGAGTTCCAGTTTGTTTGTTTGTTTTAATATTTATTTATTTTATTTATTTACTTGGCTGCACCAAGTCTTAGGTGTGGCATGCGGGATCTTCTTTGTGGCATTTGGGATCTTTAGGTGTGGCATGCGAACTCGCAGTTGTGACATGTGGGATCTAGTTCCCTGAGCAGGGATGGAACCCAGTCCCCCTGCATTGGAAGTGTGGAGTCTTAGCCACAGGACCACCAGGGAAGTCCCTAGATTTCCAGTTTTTGACACCAAGCCTAGCACAAAGATGCTCAACACGTTTGTGAAAGGAAGGAAAGTTGACTGAAACCCCCTGAAAAATTCTGAATTCCTCTGCCTTTCCCCACTATCACCACTTTTTGACATTGCCCCTAACCCCATGCTTACCATCTCCGAAGGGGTGGCAGACATCACTGCTTGCCTATTAACCACTCACCCCTTCTTCTTTCTTCATAAATCCCCTACGTAATGGGAACATCAATGTTCCCGGAAAAAGAGACATTTCCCAGCTTCCTTTGCAAATAGATATGGTCAAGTGACTAAGTGTTGACCAATGAGATGTAAGCAAAAGCATCATGCAGAACGTCTGGGAGTGGCAGATGCCTCTTTTATCCTTCTTACTTTCTGGAATATGAAACTGATGATTGGATCTCCAGCAGCCATTTTACATGATGAGGCAGCCTGAGAACAAAAGCCATGTTCTAGGGATGGCAGAGCAGAAAGATAGAAGAAATGTGGGTGCCTGGTAATTATATAGGCACACGATCTCCAGATTGCCTGCCTCTGGACTTAGTTCGCACAGAACAACAAAATTCTATCATTTTGAAGTCACTCTTATTTTGGATTTTCCGTTACATGCAACCAAACTTAATCCTAACTATCAAAAAAGGGAAGCCTGGAACTAAGCAGCCTGTGGCTAGGCCCACGCTGAGGAAAGATGCCATGGCAGGCTGTGGGCCCACCTTCGGGGAGTCCACTGGAACCTTTGGTCCGTCGGGTCTTCAGAGATGGTGGGGTGTCAAAGGTGGCCACTGCGCCCCTGGTGGCGCTGGTCATGGGGGCAGCAGAGTTTGGTCCTTTCGGTTTGAATCCTTGTTTGCCAGGACTGTACACCTGGGGGGTGGGGTATACTGGAGCCTCCACACACTGGTTTGGCACCTATAAGGACAGAACAGTCAGGGAGAGTGCCCTGGGAAGGGAGGGGAAGACCTGCCCCAGCCAGTGGGACCCTCACTGTGTCCCTGGCTGATCTTAGCCACCCCCAATCTACATCACCATCCTAACTCCTCCACCTTGCTCAGTCACCCCAGTCATTCCCAAGACCCCTTAGAACTTCATGATGCCAGCAGGCTAAGAAGGAGCTTTGGAACCAGGCTGCCTGGGTTCAAATCCTGACTCTGCCACTTATCATTTAACTGACCTTGGGCAAGTCTTTTAAACTTCTGGCTCAGCTTCCACATCTGTAAACTGGGGCTAATCATAGCACCCCTCTCACGGGGTTATGAGGATGAAACGAATTAACAAGTAAAAAGCTTAAAACAGTGCCTGGCATATAGTAAGTACCCAATCAACATTAGCTGTTGTGATTGCCATTATTAGTAGTAGTAGTAGTTTGCTTGCACAGGAGAACTAGGAAGTCAGAAGGGTCTATGCCCTCACCAGCAACTCCACTTCTTAACTGACTCCACCTGATGCCACACCAGCACACATCCCTCGGCCAAGAATTGACACTGAAGCCACAAGAAAATTACCAAATGAATTCTGAGCCACCCAAACTCAGTGACCACTAAGCTTACATCATGACACTGGGGTGTGAAGAGTTCATTTACTCATTCATCTATTCAGCATTCATTGGTCTTCCTGGGCTAGCCTATCCAAAATTCCATTTCCTATCCTTCTCTGCTTTATTTTTCTCCTTAGACATATCATTATCTAATAAATTGTACATTTTACTTACTTATCTTGTCTATTATCTGCCTAATTTTGTGAAGGCAGGGACTTTTGCTTTGCTTTTGTTTCTTCCTCTACTCCCAGGCCTAGAGCAATGCTTGGCACAGGGTGGGGACTCAATAAATATTTGTTGAATGAATGAATTCATTTACGTACGTATTGGGCATCTAATATGGCACCAGTAGGTGCTTCTGCTGGGTCTTGTCTGTCGGGCCTTGGAACCATTCCTACACCTGCCCATGCTCTCCCCTGAAATGTAGAGGTGGGAAGCTGGGAACCACATTCCCAAGCATCCTTGCCAGCACAGTTCTGAGCACAGATTAAGTTCTGCCCATGAGAAGCATCTGCATGAGATTTGGAAGGCAGAAGGGAGGTAGAGACCATTCTCCTCCGGCAGCTGTGCTGGGAGACAGGTGGGTTTGCAGTCATGAGTTTCGGAGTGGCTGGCTGAACCCTACGTTCCCCTCCTGACCACTAGCCCCAAGGACAGCAGGGCAGCTGGAACCTCAGCAACAGAATCCTACAGTTTCCTCGCCTCTGGGTACAGCAGCAGTGTCCTGGTTCTAAGGGCCAAGGAACACCAGCGACGCTGAAAATGAGTGGTGCTCAACAACCCTGACTTTGGCTCCTCCAGCCCTTCCATCAGCTTTGTAAGCACCCAATTTACTGTATTAAATCCCTTTGCCAGAAATACCTAGAGTGGTTTCAATTTTCCTGACCAATATGGAACTCAATAAATATTTGTCACAGTGAATGAATTCATTCATCGTTCAAGTCATTACTGAGCCATTACATGACTGCCACTGGGTTAGTTCTCATTATCCTCACAGCTCTGTAAGGGGAGTTCCCATTCTAGAGGAAAGGAAACTGAGGTCAGAGGACCCTATTTCAGATACCTCCTGTAGGTGTACCACAGGCCAGGCACTCTGCCAGGTGCTAAGGATGCAAAATCAAAGATGACTCAGGCTCTGTCCTCAAAGAGCACCCTCATCTACATGGAAAATAAACAATGGCAGCTACCCCTGTGCTGGCCCCCTCTGCCTATGAGACCACCACCGTCCTCTCAGCATCTCACTGACTTAATTTTTTTTTTAATTGAACAAGGTCCTTTTGCGTTATTCTCCCAGGCTAGGGAAAATCCCCCTGCAGGCTCTTATAACATCACATGGCTGGTGGAGGAATTTTCCCACTGGTCTAGCTCTCTTTCCATATAGATGCTACCTTACGTGGAATGTCTACATGGCTGGATTCTAGAGTGCGTCTGAGATAATGTGACCTCAAGTGCAGGTAGTCTCTTTATATCGTAACCATGCCCCCCAGCACGGGCGTCTGGCATGGTTCTGAACTCTTAGTGCTTTGAGAGTAGACTGCTTGTAGCTCAGAGCTCTTTAGCCGGGAATTAATATGGTACATATGGAACAGGCATACCTTGGAGTTATTGTGGGTTCAGTTACAGACCACTGCAATTAAGCGAATATCGCAATAAAGCAAGTCACACAAAAATTTTGATTTCCCAGTGCATATAAAAATTATGCTTACACTATCTTGTAACCTGTTAAGTATGCAACAGCATTATATCTTTAAAAAAACAATATATATACCTTAATTTAAAAAACTTTTTGACTTAATTGCTAAAAAATGCTAACCATCACCCATGCCTTCAGCGAGTCATAGTAATAACATCAAAGATCACAGATCACCATGACAAATATAATAATAATGAAAAAGTTTGAAATATTGCAAGGATTACCAAAATGTGACACAGAGACATGGAGTGAGCAAATGCTGTTGGAAAAATGGCGCTGACAGACTTGCTTGACACAGGGTTACCACAGACCTTCAATTTGTATAAAAGCACAATATCTACAAAGTGCAATAAAACAAGGTATGCCTGTACATTGACTGAATGGCCTCAATTCTTTACCTCTTCTAGTACCCAGGCCCTTTACAGTGTGACTTGCAGCTTTTCCCATCAAGAGGTGGCACCTATTTCCCTACGTCTTAAATCTAAGCTGGCCTTGTGACCTGCTTTGACCAATGGAAGTGACACTGTATCACCTACAAGCCTAAGCCTCAAGAAGTCTTGAGCATTTCTGCTTGCATTACTGCATGTCCACCACTGTGGTGAGAACAGGCCTGGCTAAACTGCTGGAGAATGAAAGATGCATGCAGCAAAGCCGGGTCACCCCACCAGACTTATCCCACACCGGGCCATTCTAGAGCAGCGGATGCCAGCCAACAGACATGTGGGAGAACCCAGCCAAGATCAGCAGTTGCCAAGCTGACCACCGTAGACATGAGAAAAATAAACACTTTTTCCTATATACCACTGAGGTTTGGTGGATATTTCTTACAAGGCTATAGCTAACCAATATACCTAGCTTGTTAAAAAATATGAGACACTCACATATGTAATTTTTTGGAATCTTTTCCCCAAAAGGCAGGTATTCTCTTGACTGTCCTGAGCATTCCCTGAGGGCAGCTTGTATTTCTGCTACAACCTCTACTTCATTCCAGTTTCTCGTGGTTTGCATTTTACATTTATACGTGTAACGGCTTGATCTGGTTTTGCCCTCCACGGTATCTTTAGCAGTTCTGGCACACAGCTGGTGTTCAGAAAAGGTTCAGGTTACCCATGATGACCATGACCAGTTTCTCCCCCTTCACCCCAAGCCCCAGCGTCTGCTCACCTCCAGGGGTGGGTAGGGCTGCATTCCCAATGCCTGGATCTCCACCGTTCCACTCCCAGTCAGGGGTACTGTGGCACTATACACCTCCACCACGCCATTCCCGCCAGGGTTGGGACGCCCGGGTGGACCCAGGCTCTGGGATGGGGTGGGTGGAGGCTGGGGGGGTGGAGGTGGAGGCAGTGGTGGAGGGGGTGGAGGAGGAGGTGGAGGCTGGGTGAGGTAGCTCGGCGCGGAATGCATGTTCAGGCTACTCTGAAATCAGAAGAGAAAATTAGTGTCACAGCCTCTTGATACCAGCTGTCTGATTTATCAGTGGGGAAGGACATTTGCCTTAGCCAGCCATGCGGAAAGAACAGCCACTCATAGGCAGCTCAGAGGACGGGGCTGAGAGGGGGCATGAAAACAAAGTCGGCATGAAAACAAAGTCATGGGAGAATTCGAGGAGCCATCAGTCTGGTGTTACTATCCCTTTTCTCCATGCAGTCAGCAAAAGTGGCCCAGCTTGTGCAGAAATGAGCTCACAGAGCAGGCCTAATGTTGTTGTCTTTAGAAGGGCTTGCTTGTAGGGCTGACTCTGAACTGGCATCTGAGAACGTGCCTTGTAGAAGGTTTCCTATGTTGATAAGGCTATTTTGCCCACCTGGGCACTGACCCTACAACAACACACCTAGACTGTTTGCACAAACAATGTGATTTATGGTGAACCCCTCCTTCCCACGTCGGGGTCCGGAATTTTGGTTTGTGGCTGGGTGCCTAGGTGACTGGTTCCCAATAAAAGCCCTGGCCTTAGAGTCGTAGGTGTGCTTCCCTGGCAGAAACACTGTGCACGTGTTGCTGCTCTTTTCTGCTGAAGGAAGATGCGTGCTGTACGCAGCCCTGCCACTTCCCTCAGAGAGAACACTTTGGAGACTTGGAAGAATGTCAATTTTCTCCAGACTTCAGCTGCTGGGTCTTTTTTCCTTGCTGATCCTGCTGTGTATCCTTTTACCTAATAAACCACAGCCATGGACACAACCATCCTGAGTTCTGGGAGTCTTTCTAGAGAGTCACCAAATGTGCTGGTGGCATGGATCCCCGAAACACAGCCAATGACTTCTAGAAATTGATTCTACAAAAATAATCAAGCAGGTGGGCAAAGATAACCATACGTGGATGGTATTCCAGTAGTTTTTATAACAGCAAAAAATGGCAACGACCTAAATGTCCTTCCATGGAAGCCTGGCTAAACAGAGGATGGTCCATCCACATGGAATGGAACAGAACCCTTTGTGGTTGTTAAAGTGATGGTGCTGATCAATATTTCATTAAAGGGTATCTCTCTTAATTGCTGTTCCTTGGGTTCCATAGTCATATATGTCTAGAGAAAAATTTGGGGTGAC
This sequence comes from Hyperoodon ampullatus, assembly GCF_949752795.1. Taxonomy (NCBI): domain Eukaryota; kingdom Metazoa; phylum Chordata; class Mammalia; order Artiodactyla; family Ziphiidae; genus Hyperoodon; species Hyperoodon ampullatus. The sequence goes on along the minus strand of NC_136927.1, from coordinate 63,665,911 downwards.
AAAATCAAAAGTATTTCTTTACTGCAGGAAGAACCCAGGGACAGAGCAAGGGAAGAGGCAGAATGCCTCCCTCACAGCCTGGTTTGACCAGGGATCCTTTTTCTATTGGAAAATCTCAAGGAGCCACTGTTCTAAGGAACACTTTGGGAATACTGATGTAGGGTTGTAGGCACAGAGAGAGAATGATGTTATACAAAAGGCAAAGTAAGAAAAGCAAGTTCCAGGGCTTCCCTGGTGGCGCAGCGGTTGAGAGTCCGTCTGCCGATGCAGGGGTCATGGGTTCATGCCCCGGGCTGGGAAGATCCCACATGCCGCAGAGCAGCTGGGCTGGTGAGCCATGGCCGTTGAGCCTGCGCATCCGGAGCCTGTGCTCCACAACGGGAGAGACCACAACAGTGAGAAGCCCGCGTACCGCAAAAAAAAATTTTTTTAAATAAAAAAAAGCAAGTTCCAGAACAGTGCATATAGCCTGACCCATTTATATAGATGTGTGTATATATATAGATATGTACGTATTTTTTTAAATTTAATTTTAATTTTTGGCCTCGTTTGGGTCTTTCGTTGCTGCATGCGGGCTTTCTCTAGTTGCGGCGAGTGGGGGCCACTCTTCGTTGTGGTGCACAGGCTTCTCATTGCAGTGGCTTCTCTTGTTGCGGAGCACAGGATATAGGGCGCGTGGGATTCAGGAGTTGTGGCGCACAGGCTTAGTTGCTCCAAGGCATGTGGGATCTTCCCAGACCAGGGCTCATTCCCACGTCCCCTGCATTGGCAGGCAGATTCTTAACCACTGCACCACCAGTGAAGCCCGATATGTGAACTCTTAGTTGCGGCATGCATGTGGGATCTAGTTCCCTGACAGGAATCGAACCTGGGCCCCCCACATTGGGAGCGTGTAGTCTTATCCACTGGAATGCCAGTGAAGTCCCTCTATGTGCATTCGAAGGTCAGGAAAGCCAGACACCAAAATCTTGGCAGTATTTTCTTTGGGTAGAGAGAGTAAAGGTGATTGACTGATTGATTGATTTCCCAATTTTTTCTTTTTTTTTTTTTTGGCAGCACCGTCTGGCTTGTGGGACTTTAGTTCCCCAACCAGGGATTGAACCCGGGCCCTTGGCAGTAAAAACATGGAGTCCTAACCACTGGACCGCCAAGGAATTCCCTGATTTCCCAATTTTTATTCTGTAAAGTTTCAAACCTACGGAAAGGTTGCAAAAAGAATACAATGAACAGTCTTTATACTTCATCTAATTCACCAGTTGCTACCATTTTGCCACATCTGCAATGTCTGTGTGTGTGTGTGTACACACACATACGCATATTTGTGCTTTGTCAAGCCACTTGAAAGTTAGTCACAGACATCACGACACTTTATTCCTTAAAACTGTACTCAGATGCATCTCCTAAGAACAAGGACATTCTCCTATATAACCACAATTCAGTGATCGTACATGGGAAATTGAATATTGATATAATACTATTATCTAAAATATTCAGATTCCGGAACTTCCCTAGTGGCACAGTGGTTAAGACTCCGTGCTCCCAGTGCAGGATGCCTGGGTTCAATCTCTGGTCAGGGAACTAGATCCCACATGCATGCCACAACTAAGAGTTCACATGCCACAACTAAGGAGCCCTCCTGCCACAACTTAGGAGCCCATGTGCTGCAACTAAGGAGCTGGCGAGGCTCAACTAAGGAGCCCACCTGCCGCAACTAAAGACCCAGCACAACCAAATAAATAAATATTTTTTTAAATAAATAAAATAAAATATTCAGATTCCTCCAAATTCTAATCTCCCCAAGTGTCCCAGTAAGGCCTTTACTGCTTCCCCCACGCCCCACCCAATACAGGATCCAGCCAAGAATTGTAAATTCAGTCAGTTGCCATGTCTCTCTACTTTCCAGGTTAAGAATAATTTAAAAAAAAAAATTTTTTTTTTTTTACTTTTCTATTGTGTACTTTCTAGTGTTTTTCTAATGCACATGGAACACTTCTGTTAAGAATAAAAATAGGAGTCAAAACAACTGGACTGTGGCTATGAAACCCCAAAGTCATGTTCTGGGTCCCAGCTGAATGTGGCAGCTTCCCCAACCACAGCAGGGCTGGCCAAGGGGAAGCTGACAGTCCTCCTTAGCTTGAGGGAGAGCTGGGGCCAAGCCCCCTTCTCTCTACAAGATTCTGAATCTGCAGGAGTCAACATGCAGGCCTAGACTCAAGATCCCGTGAGGAAACTGGCCACCTCCTTACCTGCACAGGCGGGGGGCCCTGGGGCATGGGCTGGTCCAGGGACGTGAAGGCCGACATGGCAGACATGAGCACATCATCGCTTACCAAGATGTTCCCCTGCACCAGGGTCTGGATCAGTGGGGATGGGGGCACGGTAATGTACGTGGAGATCTGGACAGTGAGAGGAGAGAGAGAGAGAGAGAGAGAGAGGAAGGGAGAGAAAGGGAGAGAAAGAACATGTCTGAGGCTGTGGAAGGAAGCAGATGGCATGACGCAAAAGATCTGGGTTCTGGAGTCCCACAGACCTGGATTCTATTTCCACTTCTGCTACTGCTCCCTGCCATGTGACCCTGGGAAAGTCACTCACCTCTCTCAACCTCCATTTCCTCGTCCATCAAATGAGGAGAATAAGTCACACCTTCGTGTAAGGCATATACCCTGTGACCCAGCAACAATCCTTCTGGGCCTCTATCCTAGAGAAACACTCACACCTGTCCACAGGGAGTTCACAGAAAAAGAGTACTCTGCACAGCCTTGTTTCTAATAGTGAAAAACTGGAAATAACCTTGATGTCCATCAGTAGGAGAATAGATAAAAAAATACAATATAGTCATGGATAGAATACTATAGAGACCAAGTAAGAGGTATTGCATGGAAAATCAAATTATATAATAACATGTACATTATATATTCTCATCTTTAAAAATCTAAAACAATACTACTACGTAATTCCTGTGCATACTTAAATAAGTATGTGAAAGTATAATAATATGCTCTCAGGTTAACAGCAAGGATGAAAGGCAGACCTTACAAGAGGGTGTCAAACATGCAGTGACTATTCCTGTCAGCAGATGTAAAGCGTGTTTTGTTTTGTTTATTTGTTGCCTTTCTTTCCTGGCATCTTCCTAAGTCGTCTGTCTGGAGGACCCCTGGGAACAGCAGCAACTGGGTCCCTGAACCCAGAGTCCCTGCTCAAACAGGATGTCCTTGCCCTCAACCAAGCAAGGACAACCCAGGCAGTTTAGGGACACACCCCATGTCACGGCCAGGAAAGGCAGTGACACGTATTTTTACAATGTCACATGCATTAGGCTGAGACAAAAAATGGGAAATCATTTTCACGTCCATCCAACTCACTTAGGCAGAGGGATTCGTGTCTGCCCATTACCAACTGATTGTGTTCTAAAGTTTTTTCCTTGCCCAGGACTGGAAGAATTTCCCTCTCTCCTACTGGAAAAAAAAAAAAAAAAAGGGAGTGGGGGGAGAGGGAACATTTTTTACTAACAAAACTCATAATCAAGGAGTGAGAAAACGACTGTTCCGTTAGAAGATGTCTATGGTAACTAGAAAAGTTTAAATGTACATGTCCTATGGATCTGGAGGTGAACGCTTTTATCTTGATGGCAGGAATTATGTCTATACAATGGGTGAAGATAATGTTTTAGAGGAATAAGGAGACAAGAGGAAGCCAGAGGGAAACCTGACCCCGTGACCTGGCATCCTGGGACAGGCCCAGCCCCCTTTATGAGGAGTCTTTAATCCCTCTGAGGTCCCACCCAGGGTGTCTTTGCTCCAGAACTGTGTTCCTGACTGAGAACTCTGCAAGCTTCTCCAGATACCCCCAGCCTGCCCTGTGACCTCCAGACTTGTATATCTGTCTGCATCTTCACTGCCTCCACTTAAAGGTCCAATGGGCATCTCAAATTCACCATGAGCAGCTGAACTCCTGACATCCCCCCGCAAACCTTCTCCTTGTTGTTTTCCCCACTTCGGTTAATGGCAACTCCAACTCTGGTCATCCTTGACTCCTCTTAATCTCACACCCTACATCCAATCCATCCACAAGCTCTGTCAGCTCCACCTTCAAAATATTTCGAAAATCTCACCCCTTCTCTCCACCTCCACTGCCACTATCCTGGTCAAGCCACCACCACCCATTGCCTGGATTTGTACAGTAGCGCCCTAATCAGTCTCCTGGATTTCTCTCTTGACTCCCATCAAAATCTACTGTCTACAGCAGCTACAGTGACCTAGTTAAAGTGTAAATCAGACTATATCCCTCTTCTGCTCAAAACCCTCCAATGGCTCCCATCTCATGCAGAGTAAAAGCCCATAGACCGACACGATTTGCCAGGATCCCCCTATTGCCTCTCTGACCTTATCACCTCTCACCCTCCTCACTCACTCACTCAGCTCTAGCCACTCTCACCTTCTTGCTGTTCCTGGAATAAAGCCAGCACGCTTCCACCTCAGGGCCTTTGCACTTGCTGATCTGGCCCCCTGGAATACTCTTCCCCAACGTAGCTTCATGACTATTTCTCACCTCCCTAGGTCTCTGCACAAATGCCACCTCTTCACAGAGCTCATCCCAAAGCACCACATACAAAAGGGCAAAACCTCCCATCCCTGTCTTGACATCCCCTATCTCTCTGCACTTATCCTGGGAAAAGTAAATCTCTACACATCTGTTTGGGTACTATCTATCTCACTCAATGCCATGAAGGCAGTGACCTGGTCTGTTTGTCCACCCCTGTACCCCCAGTGCCCACACAGTGCCTGACACACAGTGGGTACTCAAAAAAGACTTGACTAGATAAATGAACAAACGAATGGATAAATACCTGGCGATTGGCAGGAGGCGGGGCCTGCTGGACTGCTGTGGGTGCTGCCGAAGGTGTGTAGATGCTGTTGGTAGCCAGTGAGACTGTGGCCAGGGGTGGGGCACTCCCCTGGCACTGTTCCCGTTTGTGGGTCATAAACGCCGGCAGTGAGTTGAACTGCTTCTTACACTTCCCGCAGAGAAAGACATCCTCATCATCTAGGGGTCATGCCCACAGGGCAGCAGAGGGAGGGAAATAATGAAAAAAAGCAAGAAAAAAAGAGGGGGCATCACAGTGGGAAATGGTGAGGCCCGTGGCTGGACCATGAGAAAGGCAAACTAACGGCATTCCACGACTCAACGCGTGAGGGTCAAGCATCAACTCTGTGCTTCTTATGAGCTTTCAAACCATGCTGGCACCTGAAGGAATATCCAGCCAGGTTCGCCCAGGAATCAAAAAATTAGAAATCAGGAAATCGTAAGGTGGGTTTGCTTCAAACGTTGAGACATTCAGAATCTTTATCCTGCCTGAATTTATTCACCAGTCCCCAAATGGGCTGCATGATCACACTCCTCAGTGCCCTTGCATCCCCTGTCCTCCCTGCCAAGCTGCCTCTCTCAGAACAACTCATTCTGCAAGGCTCAGCTCAGATGTCACCTCCTCCAGGAAGCCCTCCTCAAGCAGTGTTCACAGTTCCTTCCTCTGGGCAAGTCTCTCTTATCACATTTTTCCCATCACCACCATATTTCCTAAGGGAAGGAAATATCTCTTATTTATCACCATAACTACAATATTTTCTGGGCACATAGGAGGCCTTCAGTGGATGTCTGCTGAATGCATGAAAAATTAAATCAATGATTAGCTACAGTTAACACCATCCATTATTGAAGGCCCACCACAGGCCACGCACTGTGCCAAGCTCTTGATATGTTGTGGCAGAAATGTCTAATTGTCATTCAATATTCACTCTTCCTTCTTAAAAAGTAATACAAATTTTAGTGAGAAACATGGCCATCTAGTTAAAGACCATATTTCCCAGACTTTTTTGCAGCTAGACATGTCATGTGACTGAATTCTGACCAATAGGAGAAGAGGAGAAGTATACTATCTACACAGCTTCCTCCTAAAAGGAAGGGGTATGACTTCTACTTCTTTCTTCCCTTCCTGTTGGCTGGAGTGTGGAAATGAAAGTGGGAGGTTGGAGCAGCCATCTTGGACCGCATGCTGAGAGCAGCAGAGCCATATGAAAGAAGGGGTCTGAGTCATCAGGACTTATGCAACAAAGAAATAAACTTTAATCTTGTACAAACCACAAGAAACTTGCACTTCTTATTTATGACAGCTAAAACCAAATCCCAAGTACCCTCACAAGATTCCTCTGAGGTAGGACTATTATCCCCATTTTACAGATGTGGAAACTGAGGGCACAGAGAGGTTAACTCACTTGCCCAACGTCACAGAGCCAAACTATGGGAACAAGGATTCAAACTCAGGTGTGTGTCTCTCTGTCCCCAGCATGGTTCCCAAGTACTCAAAAATCTTTGTAGAATGAATGGATGAACACACAGGCTCACACAGGGCTGTAAAGGAAGTTCCTTGCCCTCTCTGTGTCGCAAAGGCCTGGGCTGTAAATTGGAGAGATTCATGCTTAGCCTCATAGAGGGGAAGCTGAGAAATGACTTTGGGTCGAAGGTACAAGCATTGCTAAGCATCGGGGCTCCTAGTCATTCTCTGTCATGATCCCCACATTCACTAAGTGACTGAAAAAGACTGTCCTCAGAGCTAAGCAGAGAAAAGTCTGAGCCTGAAGATCCAGGCTGGGAGGAAGGGGAGAGGCTTCAGACATGAGAGGACAACCTGGGAACCACAATGGGCAGTTCACTCCCACACCCCCTCATCAGCCCCACCTGTTTTCACAGGAAGTTACTTACCCTTCCCACTGGTGAACCTGAGCAGATACTCACCCAGTGGCTGGATAGCAGGGGGTGCATTGACGCTCTGGCCTGTTGGATCAGGAACTGCTCCTTGGCCATCCAACAGTGACTGGACAGCTAGGACAGTCTGATTGTCCATTCCTGAAGAAAGAAAAGCAGCCTTTCTGGAAGGTGGGCCCAGCATCCCACTCTGACTTCACCCTTACAAGCCAGACCCATTGCAAGGTCCCCATGGCAAAAATGTGTGTCTGTGCCCTGATATGCTTTCTCTCCAACTTCTATTGCAGTAGAATCCAAGATTTTTGGCTGGGAACATGACCCCAGAATAAAGATTACACTTCCCGGCCACTCTTGCAGCTAGAGAATGTCTAAGTTCTGGTCAACGGGAGCTTTGGGGAAGTTTTCTTAAAAGCTGCCTGGCGAGGTGCCCTGGTGGCGCAGTGGTTGTGAGTCCACCTGCCGTTGCAGGGGACACGGGTTCGTGTCCCGGTCCGGGAGGATCCCACGTGCTGCGGAGCGGCTGGGCCCGTGAGCCATGGCCGCTGAGCCTGCGCGTCCGAAGCCTGTGCTCCGCAACGGGAGAGGCCACAACAGTGAGAGGCCCACGTACCGCAAAAAAAAAAAAAAAAAAAAAAAAAGCTGCATGGCATGTGACCCCCTTCTTTGTCCGATCCTCCATCCTGCTTCCTAGAACAAGAAGATGATGGTGGGAACTCTAGCCACCATCCCAGATCATGAGGACAAGGGCACTACAGGGCAAAAGACTGGAAAGATTCTGGGTCTCTGAGGACTTTGTAGAACAAAGCCACTGTCACAGCTCTAGACTGACTTTTTCTGGACTCCCACATGAGAGAAATAAACTTCTAGCCTGTTTAAGCCACTGCTAGGTGGGCTTCTCTCTTACTCATGGCTGAATCTAATCCAAAATGCAACAACCCCTCTGGAAATCATGTTACTAAGTCTTCCCCATCCACACCCCACAAATCCCACAAATCTGTTTGCACTTAGGCTTCTCTTGTTTTCCAATGTGTGCTTATTTTTTCAGTTCCTCAGTAAACAGCGTAATCTGGATTGTGGTCGGGGGGACTCTTGAGAAGCTGACCATGTCCATGTTTTCCAACCAGTTGTCACTGTTGAGGTTCTCAGTAGTACACTGTCCAGCCGTGTCACCAGCTGGAAGACAGGCCTTCTCACATCTAAGTGGCCACCAAGGCACACTGCCTCCCTCCCCAATAACCCAGAGGGCGCCTCCTTCTCTCTGTCCTCACAGCCGACCTCTCACCTGGACACCTGCCCCAGCTTCTAACTGAAAGGCAACTAGAACCATTAGCTCCTGCAGCCAAACTGAGTGCATACTTTCCCCGGTCACAGGGCAGGTTGTGTGCCTCCTGAGGCCAGCCCTTCTCTCCATCTGCTCCAGCTCCTTCAGAAGCCGTTCTCCACCAGCTGGCCCATCTCACACTGTGCCCACAACTTCTCCTTCCCAGCAGCGGCTACACACACTCAGGTTTCTCTAGAATGGCCTCCCTCAAACTCATGTTCTCATCTCTCCTCCCTTCAACATCAAGCATCCGATGCGAGTTGGCTACACCCTCCATCTCCTCTGTCCACCTCCCAATCCTCCTCCACCCACTCCAGTGGGGCTTAAGCCCCCATCATTCCACCAGAATCACCAAAGACCACCTGGCAGCAGCAGACATTCTTTCTTGAAACACTCCCTTCTCGGGCTCCAGGGCACCACCCTTCCTGGGTCTTCTCCTACCTCTCTGCTCACTCTTTCCCAGCCTCCTTTACTCTCTTCTCCTGTCCATCCCTTAAATGTTTCTATTTTTGAAGGCTTCCTTCCATCTGGCTCTCTCTCCTCTCCCTCTTACACTCTCCCTGAGAATCCTCACTCGCCCTCATTTAGTTCTCCCTCATATCTGGAGTTTCAAACCTGGGGTTCATGCTCCTCCAGAAGGAGCTTCCGTAAATCTTCTATCATCTAATGCAAAACTGTATGTCAGCATTTGTGTGCAAATCTGTACATGAATGTTCATAGCAGTTTTATTCATAATAGTAAAAAACTGGAAACAAGTCAGATGTCCTTCAGTGGGTGAACAGTTAAACAAACTGCAGTGCATCCATACCACAGAGCGCTGCTCAGCAATAAAAAGGAGCAACCTATTGATACAAGCAACAACTTGGATGAATCTCCAGGGAATTACAAGGAGTGAAAAAAGTCAATCTCAAAGGTTATATACTTTATGATTCCAATTACATGACATTCTTTTTTATAAATTTATTTATTTATTTATTTATTTTTGGCTGTGTTGGGTCTTCATTTCTGTGTGAGGGCTTTCTCTAGTTGTGGCGAGCGGGGGCCGCTCTTCAGCGCGGTGCGCGGGCCTCTCACTGTCGCAGCCTCTCCTGTTGCGGAGCACAGGCTCCAGACGCGCAGGCTCAGTAGTTGTGGCTCACGGGCCCAGTTGCTCCGCGGCACGTGGGATCCTCCCAGACCAGGGCTTGAACCCGTGTCCCCTGCATTGGCAGGCAGACTCTCAGCCACTGCGCCACCAGGGAAGCCCTACATGACATTCTTGAAATAATAGTATTTTAGAAATGGAGAACAGATTAGTGTGGTTGCCGGACATCAGGGATGGGGAGCAGGGGAAGGAGGTGGGTGGGGCCATAAAAGGGCAACATCTTGTAGTGACAGAACTGTTCTGTATGTCGACTGGTTATAATACTACAGGATAGTTTTACAAGATGTTACATTGTGGGAAACTAAATAAAGGATAAATGGAATCTCTCTGTATTATTTCTACAACTGCACGTGAATCTACAGAAAAAAAAGTATTTCAAAATAAAAAGTTTAATTTTAAAAAAATATTGGGGGCTTCCCTGGTGGTGCAGTGGTTAAGAATCCGCCTGCCAATGCAGGGGACACGGGTTCAAGCCCTGGTCCGAGAAGATCCCACATGCCGCGGAGCGACTAAGCCCGTGCACCACGACTACTAAGCCTGCGCTCTACAGCCCACGAGCCACAACTACTGAAGCCCGCGTGCCTAGAGCCCATGCTCCACAAGAGAAGCCACCGCAATGAGAAGCCTGTGCACCGCAACGAAGAGTAGCCCCCGCTCCCCGCAACTGGAGAAAAAGCCCACGCAGCAACGAAGACCCAACGCAGCCAAAAATAAATACATAAAATAAATAAATTTAGTTTTCAAAATATATTGGGACTCCCTGGTGGTCCAGCCTGGGTAGGACTCCATGCTCCCAATGCGGGGGGCCAGGGTTCAATCCCTGGTCGGGGGAGCTAAATCCCGCATGCATGCTGCAACTAAGATGCTGCATGCTGCAACTAAAACCCGGTGCAGCCAAAATAAATCAATGACTATTTTTTTTTAAATAAAATAAAAAATACTGCCTGTCAAAACTATGGAGACGATAAAAAGATTAGTGGTTGCCGGGGGTGGGGGGAGGGATGAACAGGCAGAGCACAGAGGATTTTTAGGGCAGTGAAGCTACTCTGTACGGTAATATTACAATGATGGATATATGTCATTATACAACTGTCCAATAGAATGTACACCACCAAGAGTGAAACTTAAGATAAATTATGGACTTTGGGTGGTTATGATGTGTCAATGCAGGTTCATCCTTGGTAACAAATGTACCACTCTGATGAGTTATGTTGATTAAAGGTGAGGTTATGAATGTGTAGGATCAAAGGTATACAGAAAGTCTCTGTACCTGCCTCTCAACTGTGCAAACCGAAAAGTGCTCTAAAAAAATTAAGTCTTTGAAAAAAATGCTGTCTATGTAAAACTCAAACCAAGTGTGTCATTCCCCACCCCTAAGTTTGCTCCTCTCCTAGTAACCCTCATCAGTAAGAAAAGGGTACCACTGTCCACCCAGCTAAAGCCCCTGGGGCACCCCTTAACCTTAAGGGATGCTTCCCTTAACCTATCTCCCTTCACACCCTGACTTCCGGTCCTTCAGCAAGTCTAGCCTATTCTGTCTCCCAAATATCTCTCAGATCCACTTTTCCTCCATCCCCATAGCTGTCCTCAGAGCCCAGGCCACCATCAGTTCCCAGCAGGACAGCCACAGTGGTCTCACCTCCCCATGGCCACTCTGACCCCTCCTGTCTGTTCTCAGAGCAGCCAGGGTGAACTTTATAAAACATACGTTAGCTTGTGCAGCTCTCCTGCTGAAAACCCTCTCTTAGTTCCACACTGATGCCAAGATAAAGTTCAGAAGCCTCATCTCTAGCTGCTCACATGAACTTCTGTGAATCCTAGACCTCTCTCCCCACCAGGGCTTTGCAAATGCAGTCCTCACTGCCTGGGTCATCTCTGGACCCCCACAGTTCTGCTGTCCTTCTCCTAGCCCAGGACACAGTCCCGGGAACTGATTTTTCCTTTACGTTCTTCATCACTCAATACAGGAACACATTCTTGGAGTGAAAATTCAAACACTGAGGAAGTCCATGAACCTAGAGAGAAAGCAGGCCTCACACCATCCTGTTGGCCTCCCAGAGGGAGCCACCAATGACCCTGGCCTTCCATATCCATCACCCATCACAGCACTGAACACCAGCTGAGGTTATCTTTACTGTTTACCTTTTCTATAATTCTATAATTTCTACATCCCTTACCGAGTATTCCTGAAACTTAACCTTCCCAGATGTGGGGAGGATTACACATTTCGTGGTGAGAGAGCTGATCCTCCAAGATGTTAAGAGACACAGCTGAGACCTCCTGGGGAGTTGCTGGACTCAAAGCCTCAGCCACATACCACTAGTCCAGTCTACTTTGTTTGCACTCATTATGTGTATACTCATCTCATCCCTCCAAGAGCATTCTTGGGTCTCTATCCCCCTAGCATCAACTCTGTGCCATGGCCCTGAATTCTCTGAGGCTTCCTTTCCAACTCCTAGCAAGTGTACATGGAGGCTCTCAGTGTTTGCCTGTCTCCAAAGCTCACAATTCCCAGAGCCTGAGGACCATTCACATCCTAGGATCTCGCAGAGCATGCGACAACCAGTCGGTGCGGTGTTTGCTTCTTTGGGTCTGGTAACTTGGCGTCCCGGCCAACCACACCGTTGGCACCCATCCTTTCTTGGTCTGGGTTTATAATACTCTGCACCCCATAATGGTGCACAAAGCAGTCACCCCGTGTTTTCTGGTTTCCGTCCAAGGCCTGGCCTTGCACACAGGTGGCGCCGATCCTTTCCTGGTCTGAATTGAAGACACTATGTCAGAGCGCGAGGCACACATCTGGCGCTCAATACAAGTTCTTAATGGTCAGGACCCCTGGCTCAGCCCGTCTCCCCCGCAGCCGCTGCTGCACCACGGTCCCCCTGGATGCAGCCCTACGCAGCCCTACGCAGCCCTCGCGTCCGCGGTGTAGCCATGCTCGCCTCGCGGTTCCCGTCCTGGCTTGCACACCATCCCCCGGCTGTTCCCTCCAGGAAACTGCCCCCCAGCCCCAACCGCGCGCCGCCCGGGCCCTCGCGGCGGCAGCTGTTCCGGTCCGAGGCTCCCCTCCCGCTGCGCCAGCCGTCTACGGCTGTTCCGCTCTCGGTGCTCTCCCCCAGGGCCTTCTCTCTCCCGCTGTGCCTGTCCGGTTGAACGCACCACCCTACCCCCCCACCCGCCGCCGGGCCTAGGCTCCCGCGGCTGTTCCGGTCCCGAGATGCCCCCCCCCCACCACTGAGCCTCAACTGCGCTTCTGTTCAGGCCTCACTGCTCCCCAACCCCTGCCGACCTCCGCTCCCGCGGCTGTTCCCATCCGTGGCCCTCCCGCCCCGCTGGCTGTTCCGGCCCGGCGCCCTCCGCCCCGCAGGCGCCACGCGCCCTGGGCCCCGCGCTGCGAGTTCGCGGCGGGAGGGGGCGCAAGGCGGAACAGCCGCCTCCCCAGTCCCCGCCGCCGCTCACCCTCCAGGGCCTCGAAGATCGTCTGCGCCATTTTGGAGCCGCCGCCGCTGGAGTCCGAAGCCGGGCTGCGCGAGCATTGTGGGAGCCGTGGTGGCGGCGGCGTCGGGGCCGCCAGGGGGCGCCCTCCTTCCTCCTCGGAGCCCCTCCACCATCCCGGAAAACCAGGAATGGCTCGCGGGACCCCCAGCATCGCGGGGCTCCCCCAGCCCCACCTGGATAACCCAGTTATTGGACACGTGGACCCCTATCTCTGCAGCATTTTGATACCAGCCAGGGTTCTTGGCTTTCCCCAATGAATGGAAGTTGACTAGAGGCCAGATAAGAAATTCAGTCAAGGCTTTATTGGGGCCCTTGCTGCAGCAGGGGGGAGGGAGAACAAACGACAGTTTCCCTTGCTTGCTTGTTGAGGGGGGGGCAAGCTTGTTCCTTATATGGGGTGAAGGTAGGGCTGTGTCCAGGGGTCAGGCAGAGGGGTGGCTTAGGTGTTTTGTCCACCCCTTAGGTGGTATTGTGTGCAAGGGGACATGTGCAGTACCCTGCTTTTGCTCCCAACACCCCCAGTTTTTGTTCCTGGTTCTTCACAAATGGCAGTTGGGTTTTTTTGTCTTTTTGTATCTTCTGGGTCCAGAATTTGCCCCGACTGTGCGTGCATGCACAGTTATTTTTAGTCCCATATAGTTTCTTTGTATTTTGTTGCTCAGGGAGACGGGTGTCCAGTTGCAAGCATTGCAGCATTGCAGCAAAGGGTCCCAGGTCCCAGTCTGTCTCAATTTGAACCCCTAACTTTGTGCACTGACCCCATCCCTGTTGCACACAGGCACCTCCCAACCCTGTTTTCTGGACCTCCAGCCCCACCACACTGAACCTGACTCCAACTCTGTGATACAGACCTCTGTCCAATTGCCTGAGACCCCCATCTCTGCAACAGGGACTGAATATTTCCACTGTAGACAGAGTAACAGGGAAGAGCAAAATCTGACTCCATGTTGGATCTGTTCTTTTACTTTAACCTTTGCTTTTGGATGCTTTTGTTACTATCATCACTAAGAGGATGCTGTCTATAGCTGTAAGCATACATAATGGCTTACCTCGGGGAACCCTGCCCCTCTGCCTGAATGTTAAAGTGCCTTTGTTCAGCTCACAGGAAGACATTCAGACCCTACCCCCCTGTGAATGGCTGCAGAAAAGAAGAAATTAACACATCCCCTCTCCAGTTCTGGCCAAGCCATGAGATAGTTTGAGTTTGCAAGACTTATGGCCTTTTTACTTTACTTTCTCACTCCCTCCCCCTCTCTGTTCTATAAAAGAAACTGGCATACAGACCCTGATAAGATGCTATTCTGGGATGTTAGTGTGGTGGTCCGAGTGCGGGTTGGAAAACAATTTCCAGACACAAGGCAGAATGTAAGGAAGGTAGAGTTTCTTAGAAGGGTTGCTGCAAGAACAGCAGTCTGACTTCCTGGTAGCCAGGGAACGTCGACAATGAGCATGGGCTGCCTGTCTGTTTTTATAGCCAGGGAACCTACAAGTCATCTGCTAACTGCGCAGAGTATGTGTACCTTCAGTGTGCTGAGCGGGAGAAAAATGGGGCAAATGTCTTTCCTTATATGGGATGGGAAAGGGACACGCTGCTTGGGAGGGCTCTGGGACAGTGCAATGGTCACATTGTGACACAGTGATAGGAGTCCTGTAATTCTTTGTTCCGGCAATATTGGCCCTTTGAGTTTATCTTGTTCTTTGTCCTTGGAGCACACCACATTCCCCCCTCTCTTTATTTATAAGGCCAATTTTTGGCCCTATTGGATATCCTGCTCATGTCTACCTACCTGCCTAGCTCCTTCTCAGGCGATCGGGAACCCTTTTAGTAAGGAGAAGGGGCGACGATCTCTCTGGCTGCTTCCTGCTGGGTGGGAGCTTTGTAGGGGCCCTGGGTTCCCGATGCCTGCTCTCTGTCAGGGTGTATTTACGGAGGGAGGTGAGAGCCTGCGGAATGATAAGATGGCTTGTTCCAACGTAGTCTGTGTGCCAGTTGGCTGGTACGCTTGTTGTAGCACCATCTGGAATTGAATCTTTTGAACCTGTCAGGAGATGAACTTAGATAATGTGCTAATAATGCAAGGGCCAAACAACAAAACAAAGGCTATCAAGATTAATGGTCCCAACACGGGCAACAATGTCCATATCTGGATCCCCATAGAGGAGAGGAGGCTGGAAAGCCAGCTGGGGCCCTGTCCTGCTCTCTGTTTTAAACCTTCTATGAATTTGATGTTCTTCTTTAGAATCTGAAGGTCTTCTTCAACCTGGACGGGGTATTAATATAGAAGCAGCATGTCTCATTTAGTAGGGCACAGACACCCCCTGCCTCAGCTGTTATAACATTAAGGGCCCTCCTATTTTGTAAAGCCACCTCAACCAAAGAGCCTAGGGCTGACTGCTCTTCCTTAATGGCTGCTACCGTAGCCTTCCAAGATTCCTGGACCATGATGGTGAGATTGAGAACGCTCCTCTCTAAGAGGGGTATGCCTGCAAACCAAAAGAGACTTCTAAAGACACAATGTATTATTTTGGGCCAATCAAGAATTGGGTTATCTTAAAAAAAAAAAAAAAGGGACTTCCCTGGTGACGCAGTGGTTAAGAATCCACCTGCCAATGCAGGGGACACGGGTTCGAGCCCTGGTCCAGGAAGATCCCACATGCCGCGGAGCAACTAAGCCTGTGCACCACAACTACTGAGCCTGCGCTCTAGAGCCCACGAGCCACAACTACTGAGCCCACACGCCACAACTACTGAAGCCCACATGCCTCGAGCCCGTGCTCCGCAACAAGAGAAGCCACTGCAATGAGAAGCCCGCGTACCACCACAAAGAGTAACCCCTGCTCACCGCAACTAGAGAAAGCCCGTGCACAGCAACAAAGACCCATCGCAGCAAAAAAAAAAAAAAAAAAAAAAAAGAATTGGGTTATCATAAACTTGTTGCCCCCAATCAGTGGTTCATTTTTGTCTCTCCCGGACAGGTCTTAAGGCCTCCTCGAGGAAGTACCCAAGGTTGGGAATGCCTCCTGAGGAAGCTAAATCCTTTATAGTCATAATGGTCATCTCTGGGACCACAGCAATAATTGTGCAGGAGCCCCTTCTAAGTGTGGGAAGATCCAGCTAGACCCTGTTACCTCATAGAAATGAAAATCTGGTGCCCCTCAAGGCTACCCCCATTGTGGGTCCCCAGAGCCAGGCCTTTTGGGAGTTTTCCTCTAGAAATAGACTGGGGTCCATGGCCTAGGATTATATTGGGAAGGCCAAACTCCGAGGAAGTAATCAGCTATACATAAAGGGGAGAATCCGGGCTCTGACTGATTATGAGTGTGATGGGGGAATCAGTATAACAAATTTCTGAATGTTAGCTGAATTATGTTATATTTTGGAGGAGGATCTTTCTGGGCGGTTAAACTAAGTAAGTGTCCGGTGGTCACACCGATCCCCACATATTTAGTTCCCAGGGCTGAGCTGTTTATGGGGATATGGTCTTCATAAATATATTTCTTAGTCGCATTTTTCCTTGAATTTCCCCAGCACAAAGTGAAATTACCTTCATGTACATCATATTTATTTTTGTCTGACCAGGGATTCCACTCCAGGCTAGTCTGATTGAAATTGAGGGTGTAGTTACAAAGAGAGTCATTTAGCCAGCCCAAAATGGGTCCCCATCCATCCAGGTTTTGGAAACAGAATTCTGCCTCATCTGCCCAAGCATGGGCTAATGTCCATATCCTGTTTTTCTCTTCATGAATACAACAAGCGGTCAGAACTACATGAATGTCTTGCCAGGTCAGGTCAAAGGCTATAGTGAGAGCCTGAAATTCCTTAATAAAAGTGGTGGAATCCTGACTGAAGGAACCTAATTTGTTTTGAATTTGGGAAATGTCAGACATGGGGAAGGGAACATGGACTGTAATAGTGCCCATGTCTCCATTTGCTACTTCCCTCAAGGGAGGCATATCAGAATCTGTTTCCTGGCTTTGGGCGGTCCTCGATCTTGTGTGGGGAGGGGAGAGGGGGCTTTCGCCCTGATAAGGGGGTGCCTGTCGGGGAGCTGTGGGTTGAGGTGGGGGGCGGGGGCTGAAGCAAAGGGGGTTGATGGGGTGGGGGCCAGGAAAGGTCGAGTAGAGGGTCGTCTAGGAGATCTGCTGGAGAGGGAGACACAGGGGGTCGGGGGGAGAAGGCGGCAACAGAAAGACACAAGCGGCATGAGTCCCTGAGATCCGGATTCTGACTAAGGGCCATAAAGGTCTGGACATAGGGAACCTCTGAGTCCTTTCCTTGTTTCTGGCAAAAGAGATCAAGTGGGAGGATCGTGTTATAAGTTAGTGAGCCATCAAGGGGCCATTGTTCTTGGGCCCCCAGTTTATACTGGGGCCAAGCCATGTTACAAAAGAAAAGAGGCCTCTTCTTTTTGAGATTTTCAGGGTCAAATTTTTTCCAGTTCCTGAGGATACAGCCGAGGGATGAGTCTGAGGGAGGCTCCCGAGACGTACCAGAACCCATTCTTAGCCCATATGCCGTAGAAAGGGGGTACTGAGAGTCACCGGCTGACAGAAAGGCGTCCCCTTTGTCCCAGTGATCTCTCCATGCGACTAAGGCACAAAATGGGCCGACTGTCCCAACAATTGCGTCCAACCGTGAGCGGTGACCCCTGAGCATGCGATTGAGGCACAAACCTGTGTGACTGAGCAACACCTAGGCTCCTTTAAGTCAACCTGGACTGAGAAAAAAGTGAAAGTAACAGAGAAGACAGTCTGAGGAATTTTGCCGGGAAGGTGGCGGCCAAGGGGAGGGAGCTCAGTGTTTTGCTTGAACCAGTATGTGCCTCACGGTGCACAGAAGTTGTCTTGCTGGGAGCAGATGCTCTAACAGCCTGATCTGCTCCCTGACCCCCTTATCCTTTCACGGGAGTCTTCAGGCAGCAGGCGCCCTAATGGCTTTTAAATGCCTGATCTGCGCCTGCATAATATCAATTGGCCTAGTCCTCAGCCAGAAGGAAGACAGAGGGACCCTCAGCCGTTCTGGGCGGCAGTTACTGGGGTGAAGTGAGCCTTCGGAACACACCAGGGTGTGTGGCCCTGGCCAGAGTTCCTCTGTTGCTCTCCTGGCAACTTGCCTGTTCACAGAGGGTCCCAAGAAATGAGGAGAGGAGGTGGGGGAGGAGATCCCCCCAAGAGATATCCCCGTATGGGCCACCAAAATGTCATGGTCCGAGCGCGAGTTGGAAAAGAATTTCCAGACACAAGGCAGAATGTGAGGAAGGTAGAGTTTCTTAAAGAGAAGGGTCCTGCAAGAACAGCAAGCTGACTTCCTGGTAGCCAGGGAAAGTCGACAATGAGCACGGGTTGCCTGTCTGGTTTTCTTTTGTTTGTTTGTTTTTTTTGCAGTACGCAGGCCTCTCACTGTCGTGGCCTCTCCCGTTGCGGAGCACAGGCTCCAGACGCGCAGGCTCAGCGGCCATGGCTCACGGGCCCAGCCGCTCCGCGGCATGTGGGATCTTCCCGGACCGGGGCACGAACCCGTTTCCCCTGCATCGGCAGGCGGACTCTCAACCACTGCGCCACCAGGGAAGCCCATGTTTTTTTTTTTAATAATTATTTTAGCCTCATCCAAAGCAACCATCACAAAAATCACAGTTTTCATTTTCTTATATTCACTACATATATAACTCCTAAAATTAAAAAATATATACCTGTTCCAATAAGCTCCACTGTCATTGTAAGACACTGCTAGCCACTGTTCCTGATAAATTGCCTCAAAGGCCCTCTGCCTAAAGGTGCATTTCTACCAGGAACCCCCCATCCTGTTCTGAACACCACTCCCCCCCTCACCAGCACCCTTCCCCTCCCTATTCCCCCCCTTGCACAGCTAACTCTGAGCAAATGTCCCCCACAGAGAACCCAACCCGTCTCCCAGACTCCATGTCCCACCTCTTTTCCTGAGAACCTTTGAGACCCAGGGCCCACTTTGATCCTCCCTTCCCATTGCCCCTCTGGCAAGAGTAAGGTTAGGGTTTCCTCCTTCCTGTCTTCTTTTAACGTCCCCATTGATCCAATGGCCACAGATTCTCATCATGTCTTCTCGGCAAGAGTTTCTCAGTATAACTTTCTTATGTTTTTTAAATTATTCAAGAAATATAGTAATACATTCACATTCATTTAATTAACTTAAAAATAGGTACTGAGGACCTACTGTAGGCTAGACACTGTTCTAGATGCTAGGGATGCAACCATGAATGAAAAGACAAAAATCCTTGCCTTCATGGAGTCATAGTCCAGCAAGTGAGATGGGCTATAAGCAAGAAAAAAAAGGAGACATGTTCTATGACTTTAAGTATTTTTTTCTGGGAGGAGGGGAAGCTACTTTAGGCAGGTCAGGGAAGGCTTCTCTGAGGAGGCAGACCTGAAAAATGAGATGGAATCAGATGGACAAAAGGGAACAAAAAGGCAGAGTTTATTAGCTTTATTATCTTGGGCAAGTGCAAAGGCTCTGAGGCCAAAATGAAAGGAAGCCAAGGACTGTAAAGGGGCAACTGAGGATAATAAGCAATGTATGGGTACAGGAGGATGAGGTTGGAGAGATAGACAAGGCTGCTGTGAGGGTGTGGGTTTTTTAATTTTTTTTAAGGGCTAAAGTATCATGTATTTCTCTGGCTGTAATACTCTCACAAATTTAAGTATGAGTCAAAATGATGTGTCTTTTAGAATTACTTTAGGTTACTTGTGAAAACTTTGTAACCACTAAAGGGCTGACATCCAGATATATTCACATTAAGTATAGAGATGTGGGCTTTGATTAAAGTTTCTTGAGTAGAAAGAGAAAATAATTTATGATCCTTTTTTTTTGACATTGGTTACTGCTTTTACTTTACATAGTACATGACTGGTCTTGCAGAAATATAACCGTGAAGAGGCCTGGTCTTCACATAGGATACCCGAGCTGTTCTGCATCAAATGTCCTCCAAGAAATTCTCTAATCATTATTCCCCTCCCTTTCAATATGTTATCTATTATTATGTATTTATTCATCCCTTACTGTGGACTAGACACTGTATCAGAGGGTGTGGGTTTTATTCTGAGGGTGATGGATTAAAAGATTCCACTAATCCAGACCTTGGAAGCTTTCCATGTACAGACAGTTCTTCACCTGCAATGGTTCAACTTATGATTTTTTAACTTTACAATGGTTTGACAGTGATATGCATTCAGTAGAAAAACTTTGAATTTTGATCTTTTCCCAGGCTAGCGATCTGTAATGATGCTGGGCAGCGGCAGCGAGCCACAGCTCCCAGTCAACCATGCAGTCACAAGGCTGAACAACCAATACACTTACAACTATTCTGCTCCCAGACAACTATTCTGCTTTTCACTTTCAGTGCAGTATTCAATAGATTACATGAGACATCCAACACGTTATTATAAAATAGGCTTGGTGTTAGATGATTTTGCCCAACTGTAAACTAACATAAGTGTTCTGAGCACGTTTAAGGTAGGCTACGCTTAGCTATGATATTCATTAGGTTAGGTGTTTCGACTTAATGATATTTTCAGCCATCGATGGGTTTATCCAGGTGTAACCCCATCGTAAGCCCAAGGAAGGGCAGGGCTGTATTTTGATACATCCAGGTGCATATACACATGTTGATTTTTATCCACTCTTCAGGCCTTTGCACATGCTGTTCTCTCTTACTAAAATGCTGTTCTCCCACCCCTACCCCTATCATGTGATACTCTTCAGCCATTGGAAGTTCCCCTTTTCTCTACCCCCTCAATAGGGAGCCCTCTAAGTGGAAGTGCTTCACCCATTCTGGTTGGATGGAGGCAACCATCAGAGCTTGGCACAGAGGCAACCTGGGAAATGCTTGTTGACTGACTACTTGACGGATGGAACAACTGAATGAGCTTTCAGGGATATAGACCCTACCTCCAGCAGGCTCTCCAGTCAGGCTGCCCCCTGCTCCAAACTTTCCACTCACCTCCATCTCTTCCTCCACCAAAATCTATCAGTCCTATGTCACATTCCCTTAGGACCAGCACCTTGGCACTGAACCGAATCCAATCATAGTTTAGAGACTCCTGCGGTAAGTAATGTGACAATTCCAGGGGTGGAGCCAAGCAGAGAAGAGGGAAAGTCTGGGAAACGCCCAGTGTTCCCATTCACAGTGAGTGCACCATCCACCCCAGAAAAGTTAACTTCTCCATGGTGAGAGGAGAAATTATGAGCAGCTTCAGCTAGACTCCCAGCCTTAAGGGGAAGAAACTAAGGACACACAAAGCAACGCTGGACCCTGACATCTTGTTAGGTTCATTGGTTTAGGTAGGAGGCAGAAAAGTGTGGTGGTTGTTATGGGATGAATTGTGCCCCCCACCATTCATATGTTGATATCTTAATCCCTACTACTCAGACTGGGTTTGGAGATAGGGCCTTTAAAGAGGTAATTAAGGTTAAGTGAGGGCACATAGGTGGGCCTTAATCAATATGACGGGTGTTCTTAAAAGAAGAGGGGATTTGGATGTACACAGAGACTGAGGGTTGACCATGTGAGTACACAGTGAGAAGGCAGCCATCTGCAAGCCAAGGAGAGACGCCTCAAAAGAAACCAAACCTACAGACACCTCGATCTTGGACTTCTAGCCTCCAGAATTGTGAGAAAATAAATGTCTGTCGTTTAAGCCACCCAGTTCATGGTATTTTTGTTATAGAGGCCCTAGCAAACGAATACAGTGGATAAGATCAAAGATTCTGGAGCAAGGGGGCTGAATTCTAATCCGGGATCCATCACTTATTAGCAAAATCATCTTAAGCAAGTTACTTTGTTTCTCTGCCTTAGTTCCCATCAGTTAAGTGGGCATAATTATAGTACTTACCTCATACGGTTGCTATGAGAATGAAAGGTTAATAAAGCGCTTAGGAAACAACTCCTGACACACAATGAATAATCTGTAGGCGCTCATTAAATAAATAAATTCAATTTCACTGGGCAAAGGTGAAGAAATAGGCCAAACCCTGAGGAACTCAGTTGTGTACCATTAAAAAGGGTCACCAGGGGACTTTCCTGGCAGTCCAGTTGTTGAGACTCCACGCTTCCAATGCCAGGGGTGCGGGTTCAATCCCTGGTCAGGGAACTAAGATCCCACATGACGTGAGGTGCAGCCAAAAAAGTATTAAAAAAAAGCCGGGGGGCACCAGGCAATGGTAAGTGTTCCCATATGGTGACTCTTTACCCCGGGTTCCCTTAGGGCAGAAATTTCTTAATATCTATGAGAAAGGGCTTAGCAAAAGAGTGCACTCAGGAAGTACTTGCTGAACCAAATAGTTTCCAAACACCCTTTCCTAATGCTGGGCCATATATCAGGGATTGCTGATTGATTCTTCATGGTAGTATCAGGTGATGTTTCTAGAAGCTCTGTTTGGTTCCTTTTCAAATTTTCCATGTTTTAAAAAAATAATTTTCTGTTTTCTGTAGCTATTTTCTAACTTTAAATCTTTTTTTTTTTTTTTGCGGTACGCGGGCCTCTCACTGTTGTGGCCTCTCCCGTTGCAGAGCACAGGCTCCAGACGCGCAGGCTCAGCGGCCATGGCTCACGGGCCCAGCCGCTCCGCGGCATGTGGGATCTTCCCGGACCGGGGCACGAACCCGTGTTCCCTGCATCGGCAGGCGGACTCTCAACCACTGCACCACCAGGGAAGCCCTAACTTTAAATCTTGTATGCACAATTTTTTAAAACCTGTGGCTGTGAATTACAGTACCTGAAGTCTGTGTTTATCTGTTCCTCCCATCTGTTGTATCTATTTTTTCTTCATGAAGGAACCCTTCTTGGGTTCCTAGTTATCTCTGACCGTGTGCTGGTTTCACCTTGAAAAATTATTTGTGGTGGTTCCCTGAAGGCAAAGATATTGATACATGTGCCCTCTTCAGAGAGACTTTGCATTTGCTTTTGTCAAAGGTTTAGGGGCACTTCCAGTCACTTCCAATGATAACTAGGGGCAATCCAGTTACTTCAAACTAGGTTCCCAGTTTATGGCTTGAGAATTCTTGGGCTACTGGGCTCTACTCCCTGGGGCACAAAAGGACTCATCAATGGTCACAACTCCCTAAGAAAGGGCTTTAAAATATTCCCCTTTCCTTTCCCTTCAACTGTTCTGCTCAGTATCAAGGCAACCTTTTCTGAACTCCCTTGGGGCTCGTGGTGTGGAGTGTGCAGCTTCATATCACATTAAACTCAAGGGTGAGACCCTTGGGGTCTCAGCCTAATGTGAGGAGATTCTTCTATTAGACTCCCCACCTTGGACAGGCCCTGGAATTTCACTTCTGTCCCTCTTGCCCTATGTGGTTGATGAACTGGAACCCACAGGTTCAATATTAGCAAAAGCCCTCATGTCATAAGTAGCTTTGGTGCTCCAATATTCCAGTCTTCTTGTTAAATATCTGGTTACCAGCTTTCACCTAATAATTGGTCTGAGCATTCCCCAGGCTTTTAAGCATTTCAGTGTTTTTCAGAGGATATTCTTATATTTTACCTAATGTTGCTATTTTCAGAGGGAAGATTAACTGAATAAATTAGTCCACCATTACCCCCCCCAAAAAGAAAATCCAGTTGTAATGATAAAATAGGCCCAGCATAATTCCTCCTTACTGACCTCTGACCACATCCTCTGACAATGACCCAGGCAATAATGTCACAGATAAATACCAGATGGCCCATGTACCAGGGGACACCCTCACAAATCACAACCACCACTCAGTGTGTAACTGTTATCCAGTACCAACTCCACACAGTGACATCATACATAAATGTCACCCCTCAGTGTTCTGGGAGATAATCCAGAACTATATTGCTCAACAAGCCTATGTTGGGCACCTGCCATGTGCTAAGTACTGGAGTTACAGCAGAAAACAAGACAGACAAGGTTTCTGCCCTCATGGAATTTACCATCTGGTAGGGGCAGTGGACAATGAACATGTAGCAAATAAATAATTTCAAAGAGTATAAAGTTCTATGAAGAAAATAAAAGAGGATAATGAGTCAGAGTGGGCAGTGCTACTTTAGATGGGATATCTGGGAAGACCTCTCTGAGGAGGTGGCATTTCAGCTGAAACCTGAACGTTGAGAAGGAGCCAGCTATGGGAAGAACTTGGGGGTGACGCATACTAGGCAGGGAAATAGAAGTGCAAAGGCGCTGAGGCAGGAGCGTCACGCTCGAGGAACAGCAAGGAGGCTAGTTTTGCTGGAGAGGAGTGACCTAGGAGGCAAGTGACGGGAGGAGGGGAGAGTGGGGGAGTGAGGTTAGAGAGGGAAGCAGGGGCCAGATCGTACGGAGTCTTCTCTTGGCGGGCCGTGGGAAGGAGTTTGGTTTTTAAGAATAAATGGAAACCCAAAGGGTGCCAAGTCATTTATGGGCTGAGAAGATCGCTATGATCAATGTTAACCAATCAGAACTGTCATGTGTGAAGATAAGGCCTGGCTCCCCGCAGTGCCACCCTCCCAACTCTAGGGAGGGTGGCTCTTCTTTCAGGAAACTTCCTTCCAAGCTCACAGGTGACACACCTCTCTCCAAGCCCGAGAGAAACGTGCTTTCTGATTGGACAAATCCAGGAGCATGTTTCTAACCTTCTTTAGGTCGAATCGGGCGGAGCCCACTGTGACTGATTACAAGCTCTCCCTCTCTTCCAATCAGACTGCTATTCGGGAGTGTGTTTGCGTCCCATTCCCCTGGTGAGATGAGTGAGTCCTGTGATTGGCTCTCCTTGTATGAGTGACAGCAGACGCATCTTATGGGCGCAAAGACGAGGCTGCGATGCCTGGCACTGTCCGGCGCTGAGGGTTGTGCAGGAGGAACCCGGAGCTGTCAGGGCGGGCGTCCTGCTCGGTGCCCGCCACCCCGCGCGCCGCCCGCACTATGGCCGCCCCGCCGCAGCTGCGGACTCTGCTCCTTGCGATCAACGCACTGTTGCGCAAGCGCCGCTACCACGCAGCGTTGTCCATGCTTAAGGGCTTCCGGAACGGGGCTGTGTAAGTCGGGCGGTGGGGCGGGGCAGGGGCTGAGGGATCGATCAGATGGGGTCGGAGAAGCGGGTTCCGGGGCCGGCGCCGCCGCGCTGTGCGCCCCTGAGCAGCCCTAGTGTGTCCCTAGGTCTCTCGGTGTCCAGTATCGGTGCAGTGGGAGCTGTATTTTGGGTTCCGAGCGCCTTCTGAGCCGGGGCTCCCACTACGCTGTTTCTGGGTCTTCCGTGCTTTGCAACCTGGACCTCTTGCCTTGACTGCCTCCCATGCAGCCCCTGTCTCCCTTCATTTGGGCCCAGTTTCCCCTCTCCCGCCGCTGTGTGCCCTTGGGTCTAATGGGAAGCTGGACTCTGGCCTCTAGCCAGCCGGCGGCCCTGCCTCTCTGTGCTCACTCCATTAAGCTGCGCGTGGGCTTTCATCCCGCTTCTCAATTCTCTTTTGTAAGTCCCTTCTGGCACAGGGGACTCCTGATAAGCCTCAGTCGTGATGTAAATGAAGCTGCAAATATTTGCTGAGCAAATGAAGACCTGCAGAAGAGGTCTTGGGGTCATTTCCCCTGGCTGGTGCCAGGACGGGAGCTCAGCTTCCTTTAAACTTCATGCATAACAGCTATCATTTATTGAGAGTCTACTGTGCCAGATCTGGGGACGCATCAGAGAACAAACGGAAGATCTGCGTGCTCTTGAAGTTGGCATTTTAGTGGCAGCATGGCATGGCTGTGTGGATGTGACCACCTTGGTTTGAATCCTGGTGCCCCTTACCTGCGTGATCTTGAGCAAGTCTTTTAGCCTCTCTAAGCCTCAATTTCTATAAAATGGGGCTGATAATAGTACTTATACTGTCAGAGGCTTGAGTCAGTATGTGTGAAATGCTTAGCACAGTGCCTGGTATGTATATAACTGTTGGCTGCTGTAATTGTTGTTCTATTCACATGGATGTCTGACTGGCTCACTCCTTCACCTGGTTCAGGCCTCTGATTGTCACCTCCTCAGTGAAGCCATCCCTGAACTTCCCACCTCCTTCCCTACTGAATTTTTCTCCATAATACTTACCACCATCTGACACTAAGTAGTTCACTTATGTATCCTGTTTTTCTACTGTCTTTCTCACTGGAAAGTGAGCTTCATGGTGATGCCAAAAATCTTGGCTCTCTGTGCACCAATGCCTAACAGAAACAGAGACAGAGATTTGGAGGAAAAGAAGAAGCTTTATTCTTTGCCAGGCAAAGGGGAAACACAGCCGGCTAGCACCTCAAGAACTGTGTCCCCCATCTCTGGGGAATAGGGCAAGGTTATATAGCCGGGACTGGTGGTCTGGTAGGTGATAAGGCTCAAAGTAATTAAGGTCTTGCATTATCGTTATTTCCAAACAGTTACAGCTGGCCTCAGGCAGCCTGGTAATTGGGTCTGTTTGGTAATTGGGTCTGTTGGCCTCTGGGTTGTAGGCCTGCGACCTTCTTTCTGAAATGCAGACGTTACAAGGGTTGATTTGCTACAAGGGAGTGCAGGGAGTGTAAATACCAGGTGGATAATGTAATTCACACGGGATCAGAGAGTGTTGGGGCAGGGTGTAATTCACACAGAGTAAGGGAGTGATAGGTACAGGATGTAATTCACATAGTGTCAGAGAATGTTAGAGGTTAGCTTTGTGAAGGACAAATCTAGTTACAGACACTACAGATTAGTAACAGTTAAAATAAAATAGGATTGATTAACTCTCTCAGGCCTGTTTATGCTGTTTCCCCAGGCTGTTCATTGTTACTTTATTTTCCTTGTCTATCAGAAAAGTCTAGTTTCTATTTTTGCTGCAACAATGGGGACAGAAAGTTTAATCTATTTTGTTCCTTGCTATAGTTCTAGTACCTGGTACATAGTAGGCTCTCAAATATTTACTGAATGAATGAATGTGCAAGGTAGGAATTGCCATTGTCCCCATTTTCTGGATGAGAAGACTGTGGCTCAGAGAGGAAGATTCATTGCTCATGGCCAAGTCACTTAGTCAGGGTCGGAGCCAGGATTCAAACCCAAGGATACCTGATCTCAATGCCAGGCTCTTGGCTTCCCTGGGCACCCAGAGTCAGGGAGACGGTGGTTCCCCCTGGGTCTGGCCAGATCATATCAGTCATGCTTTGGTGTGACCAGGGTGGGGTGGGCCCTGAGATAACATCAGTGGGCCCAGGCCCATCTGTAAGGACCTGGAGTCAAAGTGGGGAGACTGATGATTAAATTACCATGGCAATACCAGATGATCAGGAATGCTTTACAGAGGAGGTGATGGTGCCATTTTGAAGGCTGAGTTGGAATTTGCTGGGGGTGATAAGGGCATCTCAGGCAGAGGGAATGGTTTGAACAAAGGCCTGGAGGTGGAAAAGAATGTGCTGTTTGTCAAGAGAGGCCATCCATTCAGGGAGGCCGACTTGGATGACTGAGAACTGAGACGTATGAACTGTGTGAAATGTAACTCATTTTGGTGCTCCACTCCTAAATATATCAATGTGCATCTCTGAAAATCAGAGCATTTTCCTATATGGCTAGAGCATCATGATTACATTTAATAAATTAATCATAATCCTATAATATTGACTGCTGTCCAGTTGATGGACCAATGGTTCCAGTTGTCCCCCAAATGTCCTCTATAGCAAGTTTGTCTAGACCAGGATCTTCCAGGGTATCACACTGTACCTGCATATCCTTTAAATCCTTTTTAATCCAGGGCATCCCATTTTTCAAGATGCAGAGTGATCCTGTGAGCGGTAGTAAGTGGTTCCCACCTGAGTTTGAGGAGTTTGGGTAGGGGGCCAAGCAGATGTAGGGAGTTAGGGGCATTGTTCTGCTTGTGTCTGTGGTATAAGGAAGGACCCTTTTAGCCCTGACCAGCTGGAGGAGGCCGAGGGTCTCTTTATTCAGGGGAAGGAGTCATGACTTTGGAGGAGGTGGGGTAGGGAGCTTGCTAGGGCCAGGATGAGGGCCCTGCCCACAGCTAGGCAGTGAGAAAATAAGCCATTCAGTGTGGCCACCACTACAGTAACACTGCTGTCACTTGATCACATTTTTTATTTGACTTATTTTTTGAAAATTAGGTAGCATATTCACAAAAGGCATAAAAAGTTAGAACTTTTTAGAAGGTTACCTTGCTCTAACCAAGCATAGAGCACATATAGAGCCACCTCGTTCTTGTACAGCTGTGTGGTATTCATTCCACTGACTGCTGGGTCCATTATTTGTTTTCCCAGTAGTCCCCTGTGGATGGACACATGTTTGCTCCCAGTCTTCTGCTGTTTCAAGCAAGCCTCACAGATACTCATATGACAACAATCAGGGGCTCATGACAGTTGTCTCGAGGAGGCTGCCAAAGATTTTTAGACCTTGTAGCCTGGTAAGACTGGGGCCAGACAGCAGGAGAACTTGGTGGGGCGAGGGGAAGTCCAATAAAGAAGAAAAAGAAAGGCAGAGACACTAATATTGGTTGAATTAGGAACTTTTACATGCGCTATGTCCTTAACTGCCAGAAGCAACTCTGAAATGGAGAATACTTTTAACTGATGGGAGAAGGGAGGCTCAGAGATGTTAAATGATTTATCCAAGTGTATACAGCAAAACAGGGCAGGGCTTTGGCACCAAATATTATTTCCTTTGTACTACCCACTTTGGTTTGGTTTTTTTTTTTTTGGCCACGCCGCGTGGCATGCGGGATCTTAGTTCCCCCACCAGGGATCGAACCCGCACTGCCTACATTGGAAGTGTGGAGTCTTAACCACTGGACTGCCAGGGAAGTCCCTGTACTATCCACTTTGAACCCAGATCTAACTTGAAAGCCAGCATTATTTTCCCTCCCCAAATGATGTCAGCATTAGGGATGGGGAGGGGGCACAGGGAGTCAGAAAGAAACTGTGATTCAGTGGTGCTGTAGTAACTGTTTGCTTTTGTTTCTACAGCTATGGAGCCAAAATCCGGGCCCCTCACGCACTGGTCATGACCTTTCTCTTCCGGAGTGGCAGGTACCCATCCCCTCTGCACACCCTTCAAACTGGGAGAGAATGTGGTCACTCCTCAGTGCCAGGACTGTTGCAGTAGCTTCCTAGCCGGGTCTAACCTGTCTGCACCACCACCTCCTAAAGCACAAGTCTGATTCTATTATCCCATCTCGAAAATTCCCCTGACTCCTCGCTGTCCTCCAGAGAAGCCCAGCTTCCAGGTGTGGCCTTCAAGGCCCTCTGCAGCCTGACCTCAGGGACATCCCCCCTACTCCCCCACGTCCACCCTAGGGTGCTCTTGGCACCAAGACTCACTGCCATTCATTCATGTGCCACATGTGGTTCTACCTCCTTATGTTTCTCATGCAGTACCCCCCACCAGGAATGCCCTTTCCTCTTCCACCCCACCTTTATTTCCTTCCTAGCCACCCATACCAGTTCTCTGAGGATCACTTTTTCAGGAAAACTGTTCATGACCTACCTTCTGCTCTTGTTCAGACTTCCTGGCCTTCCTCTGATCTCCCATAACTTCCCTCAAGAAACTTCTCAGAAATCACTTTGTGGTCTAGTTTTTAATGTATGTAGCCTCATCTGGAGCTTATAAGAATCCACATGGGGGACTTCCCTGGTGGCTCAGTGGTTAAGAATCTGCCTTCCAATGCGGGGGACGCAGGTTCAGTCTCTGGTCAGGGAACTAGATCCCACGTGCATGCCGCAACTAAGAGTTTGCATGCCACAACTAAGGAGGCTGCAGGCTGCAACTAAGGAGCACACATGCCACAACTAAGGAGCCAGTGAGCTGCAACTAAGGAGCCCACAGGCCACAACTAAGGAGCCCGTGAACTGCAACTGAGGAGCACACATGCTGCAACTAAGGAGCCCGCCTGCCACAGCTAAGACCTGGCACAACCAAAAAAAAAAAAAAAGAATCACCCGTGGACACCCTACTACTCAGATACTCAAATCCAGCTTGCAAGATTTTTTCTTTTTTTTTTTTTTGGCCGTGCTGCACAGCATGCGGGATTTTAGTTCCCCCACCAGGGATCAAACCTGCGTCCCCTGCAGTGGAAGCATGGAGTCTTAACCACTGGACCACCAGGGAAGTCCGTGTAAGATCTTTTCTTTATGTATTTTTCCTTTTTATTTATTTATTTATTTTTATTTATAATTTTTGGTTGTGTTGGGTCTTCGTTGCTGCGCACAGGCTTTCTCTAGTTGCAGCGAGTGGGAGTACTCTTCGTTGCAGCATGCGGTCTTCTCATTGCAGTGGCTTTTCTTGTTGCAGGGTACGGGCTCTAGAGTGGGCAGGCTTCAGTAGATGTAGTGCGTGGGCTCAGTAGCTGTGGCTCGTGGGCTCTAGAGCACAGGCTTAGTAGTTGTGGCGCACGGGCTTAGTTGCTCCGCAGCATGTGGGATCTTCCTGGACCAGGGCTCGAACCTGTGTCCCCTGCATTGGCAGGCGGATTCTTAACCACTGCGTCACCAGGGAAGCCCTGTATTTTTCCTTTTTCAAATTTATTTTTTTTTTTTTTTTTTTTTTTTTTTTTTTTTTTTTGCGGTATGCGGGCCTCTCACTGCTGTGGCCTCTCCCATTGCAGAGCACAGGCTCTGGACGCACAGGCTCAGCAGCCATGGCTCACGGGCCCAGCCGCTCCGCGGCATGTGGGATCTTCCCAGACCGGGAGACGAACCCGCATCCCCTGCATCTGCAGGCGGACTCTCAACCACTGCGCCACCAGGGAAGCCCTCAAATTTATTTTTGTTTTAGTTTTTGCCCTCCGAATCATTTTTTTAAATTGAACTCATTCATTCATTCATTAAATACTTATTGAGCATGTGCCAGACACTCAAAGATTATTATTATTTTTTTAAATAAGTTAATTTATTTTTATTTATTTATTTTTGGCTGCACTGGATCTTCGTTGCTGCGCATGGGCTTTCTCTAGCTGCGGCAAGCAGGGGCTACTCTTCGTTGTGGTGCACAGGCTTCTCATTGCGGTGGCTTCTCTTGTGGCGGAGCGCAGGCTCTAGGGCGCCCAGGCTTCAGTAGTTTTGGCATGCTGGCTCAGTAGTTGTGGCTCGTGGTCTCTAGAGCGCAGTTCTGGTAGTTGTGGCTCATGGGCTTAGTTGCTCCGCAGCATGTGGGATCTTCCCGGACCAGGGCTGGAACCCATGTTCCCTGCATTGGCAGGAAGATTCTCAACGACTGTGCCACCAGGGAAGCCCCCAGACACTGTTTTTAGGTGCTGGGGATACAGCAGTGAAAAAAAACAGAGAATGATCACTTCCCTTGTAAAGCTTGCATTCTAGCAAGGAGTAGCAGAAAATAAACATAATAAGGAAAGTATATGGTATGTTAGAAAATTGTATGGGCTAGGGAAGGCCTCAGTGAGAAAGTGACATTCGAGTAAAGACTTGAAGGAGATGGAAGAGTTGGCCAAGTGGGTATCAAGGGAAAGAGTGTTTCAGGCCAAGGGAACAGCCAGTGCAAGGGTCCTGAGGTGGGATCATGCCTGGTGAGTTTGAGGAGGCTGCAGCAGAGGGATTGCAGGGGAGAAAACAAAGAAGGGAAGGTCACAGGGGTAACCTAGGCCCATCCTGTCCAGCTTTAGGTCATAGAGAGGAGTTTGGCTTTTCCTTTAAGTGAAACAGGAAATTGTTGTAAGAATTTGTATAGGGACATGCCACTATTTGACTTATCTTTTAATAGTGAGAGAGTGAAGGGTTTGCTGCTAGGGGTCAAGGGCAGAAGTAGGTGTAAAGTAGGAGGCTGTGGCAATAATCCAGTTGAGTAACTGTGGTGGCCCAGACCTTGATGGTGGCAGTGGAGGTGAGAGGTGTTCAGATTCTAGAAACATTTTGAAGGGAGGATTAGTGCCAACACTTGACAAGTGGGAAATCCAGCTTGCCTTAGAACCGTCAGCGCTGGGCCCATGTTCCTATGGGGTGAGAACCAGCTGACTCCTGGCTCTCCCCACTCACCTGGCAGACTTCCACAGGTCCCAGAAGACACACTTCAAGGTCCTTCTCCAGCCTTCAGGGCCCTTGCGTTTGCCGGCCCTGAACTGATCTCCCAGAATAC
Source organism: Hyperoodon ampullatus (assembly GCF_949752795.1). Classification (NCBI taxonomy): domain Eukaryota; kingdom Metazoa; phylum Chordata; class Mammalia; order Artiodactyla; family Ziphiidae; genus Hyperoodon; species Hyperoodon ampullatus. The sequence continues at coordinate 63,634,131 of NC_136927.1, read as the reverse complement.
ACTGCTCCTCTCCCTGGTTCTCCTCACTGCCCCCTAGTGGTTTTTTAAAGATAAATCAAATCATCTGTCCTACTTAAATGTTCGCTTCTCTCAGGATAAAGAAAAAACTTAGCATGGCCCCGCCCCTCCCCCACAGCCTTTGCCCCACACATTTTCTGCTCAGGCCTTAATGGTTTCTCTCTGTTCCTTTACTCCCCATTCTCTGTCCCTCCTCGGGACCTTTGCATGTGCTGATCCACCGCCTGGGATGCAATTCCTCTCCCTTCCTGACCTCACTGACTCCTCATTCTTCACACCCCAGGATCATGTCTTGTCAAGGTCAAAGTTTGACCTTTGTGTTGTGATTATTCATTTCATAATTCCCTCTCCCATTAGATCATAAACCTCATGAGGGCAGCAAGCAGATCTCTTTTTTCTCAGACTTGTATCCCCAGATCCAGCACATAGTACATACTCACTCGCTCATTCATTTCTTCACATCTTCACTCCAAAAAAAAATATTTATTGAGCACCTACTATGTGCCAGGCCTTGTACTGGGGGCTGAGGATGAACAAGCCAGATGTAGACACCACTCTCTTGTAGCTTCCACTGGGATGGGGTGGGAGTGGGGCGAGATAATAAGCAAGTATATAAATGTCAGGTGGTGATAAGAGCTATGAAAGAAAAGAAAAGTTGGGTAAGGGAACAGAATACGATGGGCGTTCTTTTATGTAGAGTGGTCAGGGAAGACCTTTCGGAGGAGGTGGCGTGGAGTCAAGGCTGGAATCCAGTGAGGGAGCAGCCCCAAGGACATGGAGCGTAGAGGCCCGGGGTTGAATGAGCATCAGCCCATGAGCTCCTTGCCTGGGTCAGTTTTGCGTGCCAGGTGGGTGAATGCCCTGGGGGCGGCTGGGCCTGCACTGACGGTGACTCCCTGTGTTTGTGCAGCCTCCGGGAGAAGCTGTGGGCTATCCTGCAGGCCACGTACACTCACTCCCGGAACCTGGCCAGCTTTGTGTTCACTTACAAGGGACTCTGCGCCCTGCAGTCCCACCTCCAGGGCGAGACCTACCAGGTGCACTCATTTGTGGCTGCCTTCCTTGGGGGCGTCCTGGTGTTTGGAAACAACAATAACATCAACAGCCAGGTAAAGGCCCTCTCCTGGATGTGGGTTGGGGAAAGGGGTGGAGGTGAAGCGTGGGACAGGATTCAGGTATAGAGTTGGGGATGGGAGTCAAAGAAGACAAGCTCTTGGTTCCCTTCCATGTCCGAGGGTCTGTGGTTCACCAGTCCCTGTGTGACCTTGGGAAGGTCACTACCCCCTCAGTTTCCTGCTCTGTTAACCAGGTCCCTTGTTGGAATTCCATGATTCCCAAAATCAATGTGTGTGCAGCTCTCTGGGGCAAAGATTTAAAAAAACAAAACAAAACAAAACAAAAACACAAAACACCACTCTGCAGTGACGTGAGAAAAAACCATGACCCTGGAGTAAGATTTTCATAAAACAAAACTTACTACATTCGAAGAATTGTCTCTTATTCTGTAACTTGCCCTTTTTTCTGGGTTAAAGTTCTGTTTTTTAATGAGGTGATGAAACTAAATGCTAATCGTTGCTGCTGCTCCTGTTTTAGCATCCTTCTTGGGCATTATGAAAGTTGGCAGTCTTTCCAACTTGCCTCCCTCAAATTTCTTAAATATTCTTAAATTGTAAAAGTGGGGGCTTCCCTGGTGACGCAGTGGTTAAGAATCCGCCTGCCAATGCAGGGGACACGGGTTCGAGCCCTGGTCTGGGAGGATCCCACATGCCACGGAGCTACTAAGCCCGTGCGCCACAACTACTGAGCTTGCGCTCTAGAGCCCGCGAGCCACAACTACTGAAGCCCGCGCGCCTAGAGCCTGTGCTCTGCAACAAGAGAAGCCACCACAATGAGAAGCCTGAGCCCCGCAACAAAGAGTAGCCCCCGCTCACTGCAACTAGAGAAAGCCTGCGTGCAGCAACGAAGACCCAATGCAGCCAAAAATTAAATAAATGAATAAATAAATAAATTTTTTAAAAAGAGCACAAAATCTTTCAATAAAAGGTGATTTTCTTAAAAATAAATAAATAAATAAATAAAAGTAATACTTTCTTTTCACATTTTAAATAATGCAAACTAAGCACCCCCTATGTGCCTGGCACACTTCTGGGTGCTTAGGATACATCATGATAAAATTAGAAAATAAGCTGGAAAGAAGTTCCTGGGGCTTCCCTGGTGGCACAGTGGTTGGGAGTCCGCCTGCCGATGCAGGGGACATGGGTTCGTGCCCCGGTCCAGGAAGATCCCACATGCCACAGAGCGGCTGGGCCCGTGAGCCATGGCCGCTGAACCTGTGCGTCTGGAGCCTGTGCTCCACAACGGGAGAGGCCACAACAGTGGGAGGCCCGTGTACCACAAAAAAAAAAAAAAAAGAAGAAGTTCCTGTCCCCCACGAACTGTCCAGCCACTGTCCAGAGATAGCCACTTTTTTAAAATTAATTTTTATTGGAGTATAGTTGATTTACAATGTTGGTTTCTGCTGCACAGCAAAGTGAGTCAGTTATACATATACATATAGACAGTCACTTTAACTGTGTATTGTATAGCCTTTCAGAACTTGTCTGTGCTTGTGTCAGTGTACATAGTAGGAGTTTTCCACCAATGAGATCATACTACGTTTTTTTTCATGTAACAGTGTATCTTGGAGGCCTCTCTTGTCAGTCCCTTATCCTTTATAACATCAGTAGAGCCCTCTGCTGATGGGATGGACCAGCCTTGATTTCACAGTCTCCTCTGGATGGACATTTAGGGGCTCTTTAGCCTTTGACCATCACACACACACACTGCAGTCTACATCTTTGTTCAGACATCTTCCTGTACTTATGTTAGTCTCTCTGTAAGTTCCTAGACATGGAATTGTGGAATCTAAGGATATGAGCATTTTGTATTTTGGGAAAGTTTCCCCAATTTTGTTTTTTTGATAGAAATTTCACTTGTCTGTGAACTTCCAAAGTCTAGGAATCCTGGACACACCCATCTCCTTCCCTCTCCCCTCCTTTCCCTGACCCCTGGCAACAGCTGCTCTGACCTCCATTTCAAAAATGTTGTCATTTCAAAAATGTTGTCATTTCAAAAATGTTATATGATAGACATTTCTCCAAAGAAGACATACAGATGGCCAACAGGCACATGAAAAGATGCTCAAGCTCACTAATTATTAGAGAAATGCAAATCAAAACTATAGTGAGGTATCACTTCACACCAGTCAGAATGGCCATCATCAAAAAGGCTCCAAATAACAGATGCTGGAGAGGGTGTGGAGAAGAGGGAACCTTCCTACACTGTTGGTGGGAATGTAAATTGGTGCAGCCACTATGGAGAACATTATGGAGTTTCCTTAAAAAACTAAAAATAGAGTTACCATATGATCCAGCAATCCCACTCCCGGGTATATATCTGGAAAAGACGAAAACTCTAATTAGAAAAGATACATTCACCCCAGTGTTCATAGCAGCACTATTTGTAAGACATGGAAGCAACCTGATGTCTGTCGACAGATGAATGGATAAAGAAGATGTGGTATATATATATACAATGGAATATTACTCAGCCATAAAAAAGAACGAAATAATGCCATTTGCAGCAAAATGGATAGACCTAGAGGGTATCATAAGTGAAATAAGTCAGACAGAGAAAGGCAAATACCATATGATGTCACTTATATGTGGAATCTAAAAAAATGATACAAATGAATGTATTTACAAAACAGAAACAGACTCAGAGACATAGAAAACAAGCTTATGGTTGCCAAAGGGGAAGGGGTGGGGGAGGCATAAATTAGGAGTTTGGGATTAACAGATACACACTACTGTGTATAAAACAGATAAACAACAAGGACCTACTGTATAGCACAGGGAACTATATTCAATATCTTGTAATGACCTTTAATGGAAAAGAATCTGAAAAAGAATATATATACATATATATGTATATGTGTGTGTGTATAGCTGAATCACTTTGCTGTACACCTGAAACAAACACAACATTGTAAATCAACTATACTTCAATTTAAAAAGATGTTATATAGGGCTTCCCTGGTGGCGCAGTGGTTGAGATTCCGCCTACCGATGCAGGGGATACAGGTTCGTGCCCTGGTCCGGGAAGATCCCACATGCCGTGGAGCGGCTGGGCCCATGAGCCATGGCTGCTGAGCCTGCGTGTCCGGAGCCTGTGCTCCGCAATGGGAGAGGCCACAACAGTAAGAGGCCCGCGTACCGCATTAAAAAAAAAAAAAAAAAAAGATGTTATATAAATGGAGTCATTGTAATATGTAACCTTTGAGGATTGGCTTTTTTCACTCAGCAGCATTTCCTGGCAATTCATCCAAGTTATTGTATGTATTAGCTGTTCATTCCTTTTCATTGCTGAGTGGTGTTCCATGTTATGGATACACCTGTTGAAGGACACCTGGGTCGTTTCCAGTCTTTGGCTATTAGGCATGCAGCTACTCAGAACATTTTTGTACGTGTTTTTGGTGAACGTAAGTTTTCACTTCTGGGGTAAATACCCAGGAGTGCAATTGCTGGGTCATATGGTACATACATACTTAGTTTCATAAGAAACTGCTGAAGCATTTCCAGAGTGATTGTACTGTTTTACATTCCTAACAGGAATATATGCGTGATCCAGTTTCTTCACATCCTAGCTGGCATGTGGTTTATTACATTTCAAATTTTAGACATTTTGATAGGTGTATGGTGCTATCTCACTGTAGGTTTTTTTTTTTTTTTTGCGGTACGCGGGCCTCTCACTGTTGTGGCCCCTCCCGTGGCGGAGCACAGGCTCCGGACGCGCAGGCTCAGCGGCCATGGCTCATGGGCCTAGCCGCTCTGCGGCATGTGGGATCTTCCCGGACTGGGGCACAAACCCGTGTCCCCTGCATCGGCAGGCGGACTCCCAACCACTGCGCCTCCAGGGGATCCCTCACTGTGGTTTTAATTTGCATGTCCCTGATGGCTAGTGAAGTTGAACCTTTTTACATGTGCCTGTTTTCCTTCTGTGTAACCTCTTCAGTGAAATAACTGTTTGTGTCTTTTGCCCATTTTCTAACTGGATTGTTTCTTTCTTCACTGTTGAGTTTTGAGAGTTTCTAAAAATATATTCCATGTACTAGTTTTTGTCAGATACGTGTTTGTAAATATTTTCTCCCAGTCTAGCTTTTCTTTTCTACCTCTTCACGTGGGCTTTCACAGTGGGAAAATTCTGAGTTTTGATGAAATCCAGTTTATTAATTTTTTTCTTTTATGGATTGTGTTTTTTGTTGTCGAGCTACCTTTTAGTTTCGAGCCGTGTAAATATATTCATTTTTCAGATTTTTTAATGAAAAAGAATAATAAAGCCATAAACAGTCACATTTAAATGCCCGCTACGTAACCATTTCAAGTCACCCGGTGCGCAGGCGGCGCCCCAGGGTGGCAGAAGGTTCCCGGTGGCTGGGCCCACCTGTAACCCCCACCTCCCTGTCATTCGCTCCCTCAGATCAACATGTACCTGATGTCACGCCTCCTGTTTGCCCTGTGCCGCCTGGGCGTGGGGAAGGGCTACATCCCTGAGCCCAGGTGGGACCCGTTCCCGTTGCTCACCGGGCTAGTGTGGGGGCTGGTGCTGTGGCTCTTCGAGTACCACCGGCCCACGCTGCAGCCCTCTCTGCAGTCCTCCATGACCTACCTGTACGAGGACAGCAACGTGTGGCACGACCTCTCGGACTTCCTCATCTACAGCAAGAGGCGCCCCTCCGAGTAACTTGGCCCCAAGGTGCTCATGGAGGCTCCCGCACCCAAGTCACCATCGGCGGGCTCAGCTCGAGATTGGCTCCATCAGCGAATCATCCCAGGGGATCCGGCCTTTTCAAGACCCGGGGTCTCAGACTCTAACTTTTAGTAGCCCGGGGTTCCATTTGCCGAAGCGAAAGCACTGATTTTCAGACCCCATTAGGTACTCTTGAATGGTGGAACGAGCCCCCAGATCAGGCTGAGGAGCCTTGGGCGCGGTAACAGCTGTGCTGCTGACTCTGTGAGACCAGGGAAAGTCACACCCCACCCTGGGCCTCAGGGGTCATCGCACTCAGAGGAGGGCACTGAAGTCTCTTTCTGGTGGGTATGTTTTCCGACTGTTCTTCTGGAACCAGAGGGCTCCTGGCTGGTGGGCAGTGGGTTGCAAATGCGTTTTTAGAAAATATTCAGTTCCTCGTCTTAGGTGTTCTACTGGAGAAGCTCTAGCGTTTCCACTGTCCAATAGAAACACGATGTGAGTCATATACGTGATTGAAATTTTTTTAGTAGCCACATTCCAGTGGTTAGAACTCCGAGCTTTCACTGCCGAGGGCACGGGTTCAATCCCTGGTTGGGGAACTAAGATCCCACAAGTTGTGGGGTGTGGCCAAAAAAAAAGGGAGGGGGGAGAAGCAGGTGAGATTAACCTTAATCACATCTTTTAACCCAGTATTTCTAAAATATTATCATTTTAACATGTAATAAATGTAAAAGTTATGAGATATTTTACATTCTTTTTTCTTGTAGTAAGTCATCAAAATCAGGTGTGTGTTTTACACTTACAGCATTTCTCAATTTCAACCAGCCGCATTTCAAGTGCTTATTAGTAGCCACATGTGGCTAGTGGCTACTGTTTTGGATAGCACAGATATAGTATGCTCTACCCTCGCAGAAAATTCTAGTGGACAGTGCAGATATAGAGCTAGAAGACATGGGTTTGAGTCCCCACTCCACCACTGTGTAACCTTGGGGAAGGTTCTTAGCTTCTCAGAGGCTCAGTTTCTAGTAAAGTGAGGATAATCATAGTAATACCTGGTGTCCACATTGGACTTGTGTAACTACAGCAGCTGCTTCTACTAATTACATCCATGTAGTGAGCTCCTACTTCCTCTTGGGTGCTTTGCACTAATTATTTTTAACCCATTCAAAGACCTTGCAGGTATGTATTTTGATCTCCATTTCACAGATGTGGAAACTGAGGATCAGAGAAGAGAAGTTACTTGCCCAAGGTAATACAACTAATAGTATGACAGCCAAACCAGTGTTTGAACCCAGATCTATGTGATTTCAAAGCTCATGTTTTTTTCAGTGCCTTACTTTAAATTTAGAAACCTAAACTATGCTATGCAATTGTTAGCTAGTTATAGGGGTGCAAACTCAAATGCCTATAGGGGCCTGGCAAGTGGTATAAATGATAATGTTCTGGGTGCTATGCAGTTGGGAGTGACAGGGATGTAGGGAACTGGAGACTCGTGTGCCAGACTGATTTTTGAAAACCACCAAGCTGGACAGATCAAACAGGTCTCCAGGAGATTTGGTCCATGGACCCCCAATTTGAATAGTCATACTTCAATCTCTTTTTATATTTTGAAAATTACGGACTTCCCTGGTGGCGCAGTGGTTAAGAATCCGCCTGCCAATGCAGGGGACACGGGTTCGAGCCCTGGTCCAGGAAGATCCCACATGCAGCAGAGCAGCTAAACCCGTGTGCCACAACTACTGAGCCTGTGCTCTAGAGCCCGTGAGCCACAGCTACCGAGACCGGGCGCCATAACTACTGAAGCCCGCATGCCTAGAGCTCGTGCTCCGCAACAAGAGAAGCCACCGCCATGAGAAGGCCGCGCACCGCAACTGGAGAAAGCCCTCGTGCGGCAATGAAGACCCAACGTAGCCAAAAATTAATTAGTTAATTAATTAAAAAAAAGAAAATTACTAGTAGAAATATCCACATGAGTCACTGACCTTATTAAAATGCAGATTCTGATTCAGTGGGGTCGGGGTGGGGCCTGAGATATCTGTATTTCTCACAGGCTCCTGGATGATTGCTGCTGCTGCTGTTCTGAGCTACACCTTGAGTAACAAGGTGGTAGGGAATGATATGGGGCCAACCAGTAGCCCATGTGACAAAGGAAGAAACTAAGTCACAGAGCTGTTAGGTCATCAAGGTGGGATTTGGTCTGATTCTAACTGCGTGTTCTCAGGCACAGTGTTGTACTGCAGGCCTAGAGGAGGGGATCTTGAAGTTTCCCTAGTTCACTCCGTGGAGGCTGAATGAGATCCCAAGGTTATGGGCAGGGGAAAGGGTGGCCATCAGCAAGTGGGCTTTGTCGCAGATGCTGCAGTGCCCCACCCATATCCTGTCTAACTTACCACTTCAGTGCACACCAGCCACCCAACTGCCACCCTGAGTCTTTCTGCCTGAGGGCTCCTCACTTGCTGTTGGCACCTGCTTTGCCAGCCTGCAGCAGACCTGCAGTGCTAGAGGATTAACACATCCTGGGAGCAGCCCTCAACCAGTGACTGATGACTACCCCCACTCCTGCACCCCTCACCCAGTTGTCACTGGGTGGGATAACTCTGAGGTGCCTGCTCCACACTGGCTCCCAGAATACCCCAGCAAGACTGAGCTCTGGGCTGCCCACAGTGGTCACTTGTGTGATGACACCTCCTCCTTGTCTCCCTTCCTCACGCCCCTACCAGCGCTTTGAACCACTCCCCACAGAAACCACTTGCACTCAAATCCTTGTCTTGGGGTCTGCAATTAAGGGAACCCAAACTAAAACTGGCCTCTGGTGCAGCGAGTTGAAAGGCAGCACAAGTGGTGGTTAAGGACATAAGCTTTGGAGCCAGAGTGTCTGGGCTCAGTTCCAGCCTCGCTGGTCCCTTGCAAGTGACTTAACCATTCTGGGCCTCCGTTTTGTCATCTGTAAAATAGGCATTCTAATAGCGCACACCTCATAGGGTGGTCTGGAGGAGTAAATGATGTGATAGCATATGAAGTAAGCACTCGATAAAGGTTTGCTTTTATTTCCAACATATCAACCAAATGTAAAAGAAAGCATGGCCCTGAGGACTGCAGACACCCTGCTTTTTTAGCCTGTCCTACCCCACCCTCAGCTGAAGGTAAAAGCCTTGGCTGCCTGCCCTCCTGACGTCCCCCCACTGCCGCTGGGGGTTGGCCAGCTCCACTACCCACTGTCTCTGCTCTGTAAGAATAGGTTCCCCTCACAGATGGCATCTCTCTGGATCCTGCCAAAGCATCTGGTGCCTCCAACTGCTCACTCCAGGGGGAAGGCGGTGTGGTCCTTGTGCAGGCGCAGAGCCCTGGCTCCTAGGAGGAGTCCCACTCAGCTCCATCCTAGCCAAGCCTCCATTTCTGCAAGACCTGGAAAATGGGGATTGCCGGAGAGCTTTTGGCACACAGTAGGTGCTCCATAAATGCTAGTTCCTGAAACAGCACAGTGTTTTAACGTGTATGTATTAAGCACCTGCTACATTCCTATGAGGTCTCTTGACGATGCAAAACTATAAACAAAATTTTTTATTCAATAATGCATACACATAGTGCAAAACTTAAGTGGTACAAAAAGTGTGTAACAGGGAAGAATCAAGTTCCCCCTGTATCCCAGCTCCACCTACCTGCCTCCACCCCAGCCAGGGGTGCCACCTGTCAGCACTTTCTAGTACAGCCTTCCTGAGACACTCTGCACAACCACCCATCTCTGTCTTCTAAGAAACTTGTACATTGCCCTGTCATCTCAAGAACTCTTGGACATTTCTTCCTTGTCCTCTGCATGTTTGGTTTTCCTTTGATCAATAATCTGACATGAAAGTGAGTCCTGGACTTCCCGGGCGGTCCAGTGGTTAGGACTCTGTGCTTTCACTGCCAAGGGCATGGGTTCAATCCCTGGTCAGGTGACTAAGATCCTGCAAGCCTTGCGGCCAAAAAAAAAAATCAATGTTAGTATCATTTAAAAAAAAAAAAAGTGAGTCCTTTCTTTGAGCCAATTCCCGCCCCCCACAGCTCCACCCTCCAGTCCCCAAATATCTTGGGCAGATCAACCTGAACCACCCTAGGTGTCCCCAGCCTTGTTGTAGATGACTCCCAACACTCAGGTCCACAGAACTCCAAGTGAAAGGGGAAGCACAAAATCGAAGTGAATTTGGGGCCCTTCTGCTGCTCCACTCCCAAATCAGAGGTCATTCAGGGAACCCATGTGAGAGCGATGATTCACAGGCCGAGGCGCCAAGAAGCCGCCTCCTGTGATGCTCGCGGCTCCCGCCTTCCACTTCGCAGGCTCCAGAAAGGATCCTGGAGATGGCGTTTCTGTCCACGTTGTTCGCTTCTCCCACTCCCGTGAGTGTGTTTTGTGTTTATGAGAATCAGGCTTTAAACCTGACACCCTCCTAAACCAGTGCCCCACCTCCTGGAGCCAACAGTCTGTGACTGCAGATGGGTTGCTTTCTGTGACAAGTTAGAGGGCATTTATAAAAAGAAATTTATGTTTTTTCCTCCCCTTGTTCCAGATTCATAGGGATGGGGGGTGTCTTGTTTCAGCCTTGAAAAGCATTTTGGGTGAAAGGGTGTTAATTTTAACCAGAGGCCTCCGACAGGACTCACTCTTGGGAGCCGGAGGCCGCAGGAGTCCAGCTAGAGGACAGAGGGAAAGCTGGGCTGTCTTCTGACTACTGCTTTTAGAGAGGGCTCCCTGCTTTCTGTTACAGGCCTGTGTGCTCATGATTTCATAAATAAGACGGGACCAGGCAGCACTGAAATGCAGGTCGTGGGGTCTCTGTCAGAAACCTTGCTCCCCCTGCTTTTCTGGCTCCCCCTTCCTCTCCTCGTGGGCTGGACATCAGCTGAGAGAGGGATCAAGTTCAGACCACGTCAGCTCTTTTTTTTTGGCCACGCTGTGCAGCTTGCAGGATCTTAGTTCCCTGACCAGGGATCGAACCTGGGCCCCTGGCAGTGGAAGCGAGGAGTCCTAACCACTGGACCACCAGGAAATTCCCCACATCAACTCTTTTAAGACACTCCTTTTTAGGGTGTCTTTTTTTTTTTTTTTTTTTTTTTTTGTGGTACGTGGACCTCTCACTGCTGTGGCCTCCCCCGCTCCGGATGCGCAGGCCCAGCGGCCATGGCTCACGGGCCCAGCCGCTCCGCGGCATGTGGGATCTTCCTGGACCAGGGCACGAACCCGTTTCCCCTGCATCGGCAGGCGGACTCTCAACCACTGCGCCACCAGGGAAGCCCTAGGGTGGCTTTTTTATGTGGGTCATGGACGCTTTTGGCATCTGGTGAAGCCTATGGATCCTTCTCAAGAATGGTGTTTTTATAAGCTGTGACAAAGCGAAAGAGCGGCATGGACATATATACACTACCAAACGTAAGGTAGATAGCTAGTGGGAAGCAGCCGCATAGCACAGGGAGATCAGCTCGGTGCTTTGTGACCGCCTGGAGGGGTGGGATAGGGAGGGCGGGAAGGAGACGCAAAAGGGAGGGGATATGGGGGAAAAAAAAAAAAAAAAGAATGGTGTTTTTAAAACCCATAAAATGAAATAGGATTACAAAAGACAACAATTATATTGAATATTGAAATAATTATCAAAATATTTTTTAAATTTGTGATTTAATAATGTATGTTCTTTTTCTAAAAATTTTAAAATATTTATTTATTACTTATTTTGGGTGCACCAGGTCTTAGTTGAAGCATGCAGGGTCTTTAGTTGTGCCATGCAGACTCTTAGTTGTGGCATGCGGGGTCTAGTTCCCAGACCAGGGATCAAACCCGGACCCCCCAGAATTGGGAGCATGGGGCCTTACCTACTGGACCACCAGGGAAGTCCCTTGTAATGTGTGTTCTTTTTTAACACATTAGATAACAAGATCTAGTGGCAGGTCCAAAGCTACCATGATTTCACAGGTGCAATAAGCATAAATAGTATCTCAAGATCCCTGCGGCAGCTGTGGTATGGAAATAGCTGTGATGTCTCTTGGAGATAAAGTCCCAGGTTGCTACTAATTGGCCTCTGGTTTGTTGCCTACATTTAAGATTGAAGGAAATGTTACATTTCAGTTAGAGACTAGTGAAAATATAGATGTAATTTTTTTTCCTGTCCAAGTTTATGGAACTTGGGTTCATGGATCACAGATTCAGAACTCCTCCTTGAGAGTGACCCTCCCAGCCTGCCCCTGTGGCAGCTGACATTGTTTACCAAGCCCTGAGCACAGGAATAGTAAAAATAATGGCTAATATTGACTGAGTTCTTGCTAGGTACTAGGTACCTGGTGATATTGGAGGCTAGGATGGATTGATTGATTTTTGGCTGCACGTGGGCTTTCTCTAGTTGTGGCGAGTGGGGGCTACTCTTTGTTATGGTGCACAAGCTTCTCATTACGGTGGCTTCTCGTTGCGGAGCACGGGCTCTAGGTACACGAACTTCAGTAGTTGCAGCACGTGGGCTCAGTAGTTGCGGTGCACAGCCTTAGTTACTCCGCAGCACGTGGGATTTTCCTGGACCAGGGATCAAGCCCGTGTCTCCTGTATTGGCAGGTGGATTCTTAACCACTGCACCACCAGGGAAGTCCAGGGAGGCTAGGATTTAGCAATGAAAGAAGCCAGTTCCTGCTCACCTGGGGCTTACCGTCCAGGGAGGGAAAACTGACAAATGAATATACAGATGTGGTCATTTCAGAGTGGTAGATGCCAGGAAGCCAGTAGTACAGGCACTGTAATAGAGCGACTTGGGAGGAGAATGGCAGGGTCTGCTTTCCAGGGAGAACGGCGGGGTCTGTTTTTCCCTCCTCTTCTCTGAGGAGGTGCTGTTTGCTCTGAGACCCAAATGATGAGCGAGCCATGCAAAGATGTAGAGGAAAGGTGTACCCCGCAGGGGATCTGCCAAGTGCACAGGCCCTGAGGGGGGAACAGCTGACAGCATCCCAGGGCCTGGCAGGAGGTCTGCGTCGCTGGGACAGAGTGCCAGGCGGGGGCTCACTGGAGTGTTGGAGATGGAGTCCTGGAGGCTGGTTGGGCCCATCAGGCAGGCTTCGTGGGTCAGAGTGAGGGCTTTGGGTTTTCTTCTAAGTGTGACAGGCAGCCTTTGGCAGGTTTCAGCAGGAGAGTGATGTGATATGATTTACATTTTGGAAAGATCCTTCGAGCTGTGTGCGGAGAACAGAATGTAAGGGGCCAGGCTGCCAGCAAGGATCCAGTGAGGAAGCCAGGCAGTGGTCCTGGTGAGAGACCATGGCAGCCTGGACCGGGGGCGGGGGCTGCGGGGTGGAGAGAAGTGGGCAGATCTGGGGTGTCATTTGGAGAGCACCTCAGTGGCCCAGGGCTTTTGGGAGGGGGGAGGTGAGAGAGAGGGGTGTAGCAAATGACACCCCCCCAGCTGAGAAACAGGCCCTGACCTCGCCCCCCCTCGCCTCTGCAGCCCCCTGCGGCCCTCCACTGCCCCTCTGGGGGCGGCCACCCGCCCACCGGGCCCCTGGCATGCGAGCTTCCCAGCTGGTCCCGATTGTTGCTACTCCCCAGGGAGTCATGGGAACACACTCCCCCTGCCCCCTCCGCCCCCCTCTTCCCAGACAGGGCCAGGCCCTAACAATGCCCCTCAGCCAGCCAGTGGCCTGGACACAATGCCGCTGTTTCGGTTCATTGCCAGCTCCAGGAGGCCTGCTGGGTTTCCTGGCCTGTTTGGCACATACATAACTCCGGCTTCCAGCAGGGATTTTTTTTGTTGTTGTTTAAAAAAAAAAAGGGGGGGGGGGAGAGAGAATATCTCTGGCTCCTGCTCTCTGAATATCTTAATATATGATAAAGAGCCTTTCTCTTCTCATCCTGAGCTCTCCCTACTCCCCTCCCTGACCGCATTTGCCATGTGCCTGTCAACCCAGAGGCCAAATGCAGGTCAGCAGGTGTCAGAGAGAAAACGAGAAAAAGAAAGAAAAGAGGCTCGCTCCACCATGGCCAGCCTCAAATGTGCTGGTGAGGCTGGAGGTGATGAGAACAATGAGGGCCTCTGACGGGGCCCCGGCCCTGCGCTCTTCATTCACCTTATCTCCTGACTTCTAAGACGCCATCCAAGATGAGGCACAGAGTTATCTTGAGCCCCTAAGAAAGAAAAGAGCTGCCAACTAAAAATGGACATGCCACTGATTGTGTGATGCCCTTCAACTTCAGAGATGTTAAATATGAAAAAAAAAAGTCTGAGAGAGGACTTCCCGGGCGGTCCAGTGGTTAAGACTCTGTGCTTCCGTTGCAGGGGGCACGGGTTCGATCCCTGGTCAGGGAACTAAGATTCCTGAATGCTGCATGGTGCAGCCAAAAAAATTTAAAAATTAACTAATTAAAAAAAAAAAGCCTGAGGATCAGTGGAATATGGGATTGTCTCATCTACCCACTTCATTGCCCTCCAAATGTATTTTTCTTCTTATCTTTGAACCTAATAGAGTTTGGGAGGCAGTGCAGGGATTGCTGCTTGAAAACTCTCCTGTTCTGCAGCCTAACAAGAATTTTTTTCTTTTCTCTTTTGGAAAAATCAGGAGGAGATGTAGGCAAGCTGCTCCAGTGATTCATCTTTCATTCTTAGTAACAGCTGACATTTATTGAGGGCTCTCTATGTGCCAGCTACTGCCCTAAGCACTGTAATAACTCAGTTAATGTCCCAACAACCCTATCAGGTAAACACTGTTATCATTATTATTACCATCCCCATTTTACAGATGAATAAACAGAGCCCCTGTGCTCTAAGGGCTCCCCACCTCCTCACTTCCACACTGGTCAGGGCAGGCATAGCCACTGTGTCTGGTTTTCTCCCCTCTCCTTGGAAAAGCATAATCTCTCCGCAGAGGCTGGAGTGATGGAGAGAAGGGAAGAGGCACTGGGCCAGCCTTGGAGAGGAGAGGGTTCCCCAGAGCGTGAGCTCATGGAATAACGGGGGCTCGAGGGAAAGGAGGCTCGCCTATCAACTAGAGGCCTATCCACTTCCGTTGACCTTGAACCTTCTGGCCCAACCCCACTGAACATATGGACCAGCTAATGGCCGAGGACTTGGCCAAGGCCACACAGCCAGGCAGCTGCTGGCTGGCACTAAGCCCTGTGAACACCCACTTTCCCTACTCTGCCACGTCCATATCTTCTCTTTAGCTACCCACAAAGCAGAGGAGCTGTGCTGCTGCTGTAATGATGTCACTAATAGAGTTAACATTTATTGGCTGCTTACTCTGTTCCAGGCACAGGCATCAGGGATTGCAAACCCAGGTACCCAGAATGGCAGGGCAAATCAGGTCACCGAGTGAGGCAATCCAGGCAGGGACGCTCGTGGCCTGGAGGGTCAAGGCTCTGGCTAAATGGGGGACAGCAACTGCTCAGCACCCTGATGGCCTGCCTGGTATTGCCAGATACTACTGGGTTTTTGTTAAAGCCAGATATTTGAATTTTTATATAGCATTTCCCAATTAAAAAAATTTTAAGACTAATTCATAATTCAGGAAAAAAATAATCTGGGTAAATTAAATCATACCTGTGGGCCAGTTTGCAAACTCTGCTTGTCTTGTTTTCTCATTTAACCCTGACACCCATTCCGTCAAGGAGCCTTTGCCCCTTGTTCTATGGATGAGGCAAGCAAAGGTCTTCAGTGGGGTAAATCACTTACCCATCTGGCCAAGCCACATGGTTGGGGTCTGCCTGACTCCCAAGGCTTGCTCCCATGTTAGGCGGCCTCCCGAATGGGTAAGAGGCCTGTGTTCAGACACAGCCAGAACTGGCACAGTGACAGACACAGCCAGAACTGGCACAGTGACGGTTTACTCCAGGGACAGTAAACCGTCAGTCAAACAATTCAGTGTAGTGACAAGGGATCATTCAAGATGAATGTAACGTTGCAGACATAAAACTCCCCACCTCCTTCTGCCAGAACTCAACAATGGATGCCTCTGTGCCCCTTAATAAAATTAAGTCACGACAGAATCATTTCTCCTTATCATAATGGGATATTCATGTTTGGAGATTTTTTTTTTAAGCTATGAATGTACGTTTAGGGGAGGTGGTGTATGTGGAATAAATAGCTTTGAACTATTCGTGTCGCTTGTCAAACTTCTTAATGAGCGTATTGTGCAGATACATAGAAATAATTCTGACTCTCCCACTGGACTGTGAGCTCCAGGTGTCAGAGATGAGTGTTTTGCTTCCAACTGTCTCCCTAGCACCTGGCACAATATCTGACACATAGTAAGTGCTCAGTAAATATCTGTGGATTGAATGAGTGAGGCTCAGAGGAAGTAATTGACTTGCCCAAGGTCACACAGACTCGGATTCCGGTTTACATCCACCTGATTTAGAAGCCCATGCTATCACTCCTCTACCATCCTGCCTCTTGGAAAGATGTGTTCAGGTGGAGGATTGTGGGTCCAGGAGCTTCCACTCCTTTGGACTCCTCTGGAGTAAGGAGTTGGTGATGGTGGTGATGGAGGTGAGCACCTATTAATTAAGCCACTATCCACCATAATATGTTTTGGAAACCATACATTATAATCTTGACAGCCCTGAGCCTGGTTCTGGGGTATTTACAGAGGGTGGTGTGTATGAAGGGCAGGCCCTGGGTTTTACAGTGGGGGACTGTTCAATTCTGCTGTGTGACCTTGAGTTGCAAGTGCCCCTCTCTGAGCCTCCATCCCGCACCATGTGGATAAACAGGCTTCACTTATGAGAGTGTCAGGTTGAAAGGAGATCATCAGTGGAAGTGGCTGCCCAGTAATTATGGATTTTTTGGAAGCCTACCAGCCTGAGAACTGTTGAGAACAGCCTTATCAGGATCTGTCGGGCTTGGGGCCAAGAGGCTCTATCTATCAGGCCTTTGCTGTTTTCAAGTGGGTATTAATAGATACAGAAGGCCTGTATCTCTTCCTGGATTTCACATTGGGAATTCTGCTCTTCACTCCTTTCTGCTGCAGCAGGACAGGAGGGATTGTGGGAAGGAGGGCACCTGCTTCTACCTGGGAGGTTGTGTACTTGAATACTTTGGGCAGGGCAGGGCTTTGAAAAACCCCTGGCTTTGGCCTCACGGAGCCTGAATAATAGCTTTCTCATCCGCTAGGTAAGCTCATGCCTTTTAGGTCTCAAGTTTCCTCATCATAAAATGGGGCAGTAGTATCTGTCTTCCTTCTCCAGCAACCAGTACAGTACTTGGTACATAACAGGTGCCCGAGAAATGTTTGTTGAATGACTATTGGGCATGAGAGGGCTTTATAGAGTGAATGTTACTGTTGTTGAGACCCTTTGGGAATGTGTGAAGGAAGGAAATTCCCTTTGGAGTGGGAATGTTGCTGGCTTCTCTCACCCTCTTGTCAGGATCTGGTTTGGCTATGTAGAATGAGACCTACCATTCTTATGGGAGCTTCTCTAACTAGGGAGAAAGGAGGGGGACAGGCCAGGCCCAGGGCTGGGAATCCATGTTGGCCAGATTCTATCACTGGCTGGCTTCACTTCTGAATGGGCCTCAGTTTTCCCTTCTGTACCATAAGTGAGAGGCTTATTTAGTCTCTCTGGTCCCCTCTAGTGCTGACATAGTCCGGGATTTGCGATGAGTAATTTCACAAAATGCTTAGGAAACTCCTGCTGCGTTCCTAAACCATCTCATAGTTTATGAAACTCTATACTTTTCATCCACATGGCAACCCTGGAAGGCGCCAGGGCAATAAGCGCCCCCCCCCTTTTTTAAAAATAAATTTATTTATCTATTTTTGGCTGTGTTGGGTCTTCGTTGCTGTGCGCAGGCTTTCTCTAGTTGTGGCCAGTGGGGGCTACTCTTTGTTGCCGTGCGCGGGCTTCTCATTGTGGTGGCTTCCCTTGTTGCGGAGCACAGGCTCTAGGTGCGCAGGCTTCAGTAGTTGTGGCACGTGGGTTCAGTAGTTGTGGCTCACGAGCTCTAGAGCACAGGATCAGTAGTTGTGGCACACGGGCTTCGTTGCTCCGCAGCATGTAGGATCTTCCCAGACCAGGGCTTGAACCCGTGTCCCCTGCATTGGCAGGCAGATTCTTAACCACTGCGCCACCAGGGAAGCCCAATAAGCCCATTTTACAGATGAGGAAACTGAGGCTAAGAAGTGTCCACAAGGGGCTGTAATTCGAGGCTGCCCCATACATTTTGGTTATACAGGAATACCAATTTGTTCTCAAATATGAACGTGCATAAAAATTACCTGGAATGAGGGTGGGGGGTTGCATGTGAAAATGAGGATTCCTAGGCACTTAGATTCTAAGTTGGCAGGGCTGGGGTGGGCACATAGTTAACAAGCACCCAGGTGATTCTGAAACCGGGGGCCTAAGGGCTACTCTTGGAGAACCAGGGCCTTCTCGTTGCATTCCAGGTAGCCTCTAGCATCAGCCTCTATTTCTTTAATAACCCTTCTCAGCACCTGCTCTGGACCAGGCCAGTGCTGGGAAGAGGCCCTAATGCAGCTCCCAGTCTGATAGAGGCAGATAGAGAAATCCATTGCACACTCATTGCTAGAACAGAGGCTAGGCTGGGCAATGGAGGAAGTGAGCTAGCTCCAACAGTGGAGGGCTCCCTGGAAGAAGTGATCTTTATGCCGGGCCTAGGGATCTCATTCTCGACTGCATCTTAGCTACTTTTTTTTTTTCTTTTAATGGGTCATCCCCACCAGATGGCAGGCAAGTTCATAGAAATCATCAAACCTTTCACATCTCTGCCCTCAGTGCTGGCACAAAGCTTGGCACAGAGGAGAGGACAATATTGGTCAAATCAGCTGAACTGAGCAATGAGAAACGGCTGATGGAGAGGTCCCAGGGCCTCTGGATTAAATGCATTTTCATGCTCAGCACACTCACCTTCTCCCTTTGTTAGATCTAACATGGAATTTATTTATTTATTATTTTTAAAAATTAATTAATTAATTATTTTTATTTTTGGCTGCGTTGGGTCTTCATTGCTGTACGCGTGCTTTCTCTAGTTGCCCGAGCGGGAGCTACTCTTCATTGCCGTGCACGGGCTTCTCATGGCGGTGGCTTCTCCTGGTGTGGAGCACGGGCTCTAGGCACGCAGGCTCAGTAGTTGTGGCTCGTGGGCTCTAGAGCACAGACTCAGTTGTTGTGGCCCACAGGCTTAGCTGTTCCGCGGCATGTGGGATCTTCCCGGACCAGGGCTCGAACCTGTGTGCCCTGCATTGGCAGGCGGATTCTTAACACTGTGCCACCAGGGAAGCCCCCTGGAATTACTTTAATAGTGGAAATTCCACATCATATTGTAAACATTTTTTACCTATTTCCCTCCTTCCCTTTTCACTAAACTGTGAGTTCCTTAGGGCCAGGAGTCAAGAATGGGGCACAGAGCAGGCTCTCAAAACGTTTGTTGAATGAATGAGTGAATGAATCCGTTTAAGCAGAAGCTGTGCATGGGGTGTTGAAGAGATTCCAGCTACAGGAGGGCTTGTAGAAAAGCCCAAGCTGCACTGAGTCAGACATCCCTCCCCATCTTCTGCTTGGACTCTGGGTGAGAGGGATAGGGTGGGTGCAGGATTTGAAAGTGAATGGCATTGGTGGGGCAAGTTGAGGAAGGGAGGTGTGGCTGGGGTTTTGGAGGTGAGAACCCAGAAAAGAGGAGGGGCAGTTTCTAGAGATCTGACCTGAGTGTGTTGGGGCCACAGGTGGGGGTTCTGGGGGTCACGTGAGGTCAGCTGACGGTGAGATATGCAGAACGGACATTCTAGCTCCACTTAGAGGCATCAGCAGGATGGGGTACGTCGGGGAGTGGTTGGCTGCCCCCCTCCTCGGACAGGGGTCATCCCCTCTGGGGGCGGGGAGTGCGAACGCGCCTGGCACCGCCCCGACAAAGCCTGCGCGCGCCCCGTCCTGCGATTGGCCAGACCGCCTCGCGCCGCCGCCCCGTCCCGCCCTCCGCCGCAGGTCCGGCGCGCTTCAGCCAATAGGCGCTGTCGCCGTCGCCTGCGTCACAGTCCGGATAGCCAATGGTGGCAGCGCTCGGCGGCTCGTGGCTCTTTCGCGGCAAAAAGGATTTGGCGCGTAAAAGTGGCCGGGACTTTGCAGGCAGCGGCTGCCGGGGGCGGAGCGGGATCCGGAGCGGGATCGAGTCCTCGCCTCGGCCTGCCGCCATGGGCCCGCGCCGCCGCCGCCGACTGCCACCCGGGCCGCGCGGGCCGTGAGCGCCATGGCCGTGGCCGGGGCCCCCACGGGCGGCCCTTGCGCGCCGGCGCTGGAGGCCCTCCTTGGGGCCGGCGCGCTGCGGCTGCTCGATTCCTCGCAGATCGTCATCATCTCCACGGCGCAGGACGCCAGCGCCCCGCCGGCCCCCGCCGGCCCCGCCGCGCCCGCCGCCGGCCCCCGCGACCCCGACCTGCTGCTCTTCGCCACGCCGCAGGCGCCCCGACCCACACCCAGCGCGCCGCGCCCCGCGCTCGGCCGCCCGCCGGTACGGACACCAGGGACACTGGGCCAATTGCGCTACCTGGACCCCCGCGCAGACCCTGGCGGGGCGCGGTGTTTGGCCCGGCGGCAGCTGGGGCGGAGGAGGGTGGGCTGACGCGCCCGGGCTGGGCGGTGCCGAGCCTGGGTTCGTCCTCCGGGCCCCGCCCCGGGGTGCAGGGTGACCTCGGGCCAGTCCTTGTTTGCTGCTCTGTGCTCTGGGCCTCAGCTTCCTCGCCAGAGACGCTCGAGGGTCAGACTCAGTGATAATAATGGCCCCACGTGTATTCAGCTATCGCTGACTGCATGCCAGGTCTCTGGCAGACTTCAAGGCAGCTAAAACTCACATCCATGCTGTGAGCTCGGTGTTGTCACTGTGCCCATCTGAACTGTGTCCAGGGAGGGGAAGTGACTTGCCCCCTGGTCACAAGGCTGCAAGTGAGATTTGAACTGAGGCCTGCTGGCTTCAGACCAGAACGTGTGGCTGGGTGGTGGGCATGGCTGCTTAGGGAGGTCAAGGGGGGCGTCCTGGGTCCAGACCGTGGAAGAGCCACTGAGGTGACCCTCCTTCCTGCCTCGATGCTGGGACTGCCAGGTGCAGGCCTGGCCCTCCGGGCCTCTGGGGACAGGCCGCCTGGCTGGGAGGCCTTCTCTGCAGGGGCGGGGTGGCTGGGCCAGCTGCTGATCCCCTCCCTCTGCCTGTCCTTCCATCTGCCATCCTCCACCCTCCCAGACCCTGGTTGCCATGGAACCTCATTAATCAGGCAGGCAGACCCCTGGGCCCCAGTGGAAGTACTGGGTGGGTTGGGCCTCTGGGAGCTGCAGAGGAGGCCCCCGGTGCCAGGAGAGAGTAAATGCCCCAGGGAGGTGCCTTGATAAAGTGCTCCCTGAGCAGCAAGAGGCTCAAGACAGTTCAGACTGGGGGGCCCAAAAGAAGCAGCTGAATTACAGGGGGAGAAGGGAGTGGAGCCCTGGAGCTTGGTCCTGTGTGCTCCAGGACAGGGCGTGGAGACCAGTTTGACTGGCACAACCTGTGGGTGAAGGTGAGGCACGGATGGGCAGGATGGGGTCTCCGCATAGGGCTTGGAGCAGGTTGTGGGAGGAGGCAGGGCCCAGGGCAAGGAGGTGGAAGCCGCCCAACTGCTCATGGCCTGGGTGGCAGCTGGTCCCTGAGGCATCCCGGCAAGGTTCCCCCAACCCCCTTGGCCCCTTGCCCAGTGTGGCCTTCCTTCCGGAATCACCGAGATGCTAATAATAACAATAGCAGGCACCATTGTTTTGAGACTGTATTGTGTATTAGGCCCTGTGCCAAGCACTTTACCCAATTAACTCATTTAACCCTTTCAACAACCTTCCCCTTTTACAGATAGGGAAGCTGAGGCGTAGAGATGTTAGAACATTCCCTAGTAAGTCAGCTAGTGAGTGCTGGGACCAATCCAGATTTCCTGAGTGGTTAACTGCTGGGATGCCTTGCATACTGGAGATGCTAATAGAGGTTGAAGGAAGCCCAAGGTCCCTTCCTCCTAAATGAGTGAGAGGGATGGAAGTTGTACCAGGGGTGGGCCACCTGGCTCGTCTCCTGTACCCCAGCAACCTGTCCCTGTGGGTCCCAGCTTGGAGCCTGGACAAGTAGCCTCCAGTTTAGCTGATTGACAGGTACCTAGCAGGCCCAGGGCTGTGGGTCCTGCCCTTGGGGAACTGAGCTTCAGGCTCAGAGGGACAGCCAGGGACTGGGCTGAGGACGTTTGCCCTCTGCTCCACCCCCAGTGGTGTCAGGGGCAGCCTCACTGGGCCTGAGCATTCTGTTCATTCAACAGTTGTTAGTGAGCACCTATGAGGTTCCAGGCACAGGCAAGTAAGGGGCCTCTGCCCTCACAGTACTTAAGGGCCCGTAGGCGTTTTCTGCCGTGGGCAGGGATGAGGGCTGGTGCGGTCTTGGAGCTGAAGTCCAGAAACATAGGCCCAGCTTTTGCCACCCAACACCCCCGAACATTGTACCTGTGGGTAGCCACTGGCCATCTGAGCTGTGGCCTCCACTGACCCTCTGCTCTAGCATTTGTTTGGGGCAGTCCTTGAAACAAGTGACAGGCTCAGCTTCTGCACGAGTGAGCATTCATTGAGTACCTCCTGCATACAAGTCTCTGTGCAATTCAGCCATTCCTCCTGGCCCTTCCTGTCCACCTCTACCCTGTTGTCATGGCTGTTAAAAAACAAACTAAATATAATACACATTTACTACAGAAAAAGAGTTAAAAGGCTAGAAAGTTGAGGGGGACAAGATCCCAGCCCCATCCATTTTTCCTTTTTTTTTCCTCCTGAGCCTGCTTTTGTTTTTAAGGTGGTTATGACAACTTTCTTTTTTTAAAGTTTTAGAAATTGAAGTTTTTCCTTTATGTCTGTGTTCCAACAGCACATCATCCACACTGTAGAGATAAGGCAGCATGGTCCTCATGGTCCTCCCTCCCATACAGAGGTCACCCCTGAAATGGATTCTATAGTAATAGAAACTGAACCAGAGAAAATGGTTTCATGAGCTCTTTGTCCTCAAAAGGGATCACATAAATGCACTGCGTTATGTTTTTCTTGTCAATGTGTCTTTGGGAGGCTTCTGTATCAGCCTGCCTCACTCCGTCTTGACAGCAGCGTGGTATTCCAGAGGCTGGATGAACCAGTTTTTGTGTCCCCTCCCATGGATAGGTGTTTGAGTCATCCAGATTTTTTCACCAATGTTTTGTTTGTCTTCACCCCTGCCTTTTGGGTCCCTGTGCCTGCATCTCTAGATGCAGCAGCAGAAATGGGCATCCATCTGCTTGAGCCCTTGTTTTAGAGTGTGGCATTGATCTGCCTTCAGGGTGGGCACCCCTATGGGGAGCAGGAAGGAGGCAAGGGGTGCGGTTGGCTGGAGCATACTAGGGTTCAGGCCCTAGGGGAAAGGCTGGAGAGGGGGTACGTTCTGGTTCGGCTTTAGGGGGCCTGGCTTCCGGACTAGCCTCTGCCCAGCCCACTAAGGTTTAGATCCTGACTCCACCTCTCACTATGTGACCTCTCCGAGGTGCAGGCTCCTCAGGAAGTGGAAGTCCTCAGAGCACCTGCTGCAAGATGGTTGGAGGGTTTGATGACCGCACGCAGGTAAAGCAGTTACCTAGTGGTGCTCGGTACGCAGGAGGCACTCAGCGCGTGTTAGCTCTTCTATCCGCGGATCCCTGAGGGAATCCATGAGTGTGTGCGTGAGAGGGAGTGTCGGGGTCCGTCAGCATGTGGGGTGGCTCATTCAGCAAACGTTTGTTGACGCCCAGACCCTGTGTACAGAGACTGTTCAGACCCAGTGCCCGCCTCTGAGGGGCTCCCTGTCTTCTGAGTGAGACAAATGCATCGCAGAAATTTGTAGCGAGAGACCATGTCGGGAAGGGTTGGGTTTGAGGCAGTTCTGAGGGAGGAGAGGCTCAGTTTCTCTTGTGGGATCGGAAAGGCTTAGCTTATGGGTAAGGTGCCTGCCCACAGAGGGGGAAGCGTTGGTGTGAATTAGGAGGGAGGGAGGCAAGGGCAAACCAGGGAGGGGACCAGCATGAGCTAAGGCTTGGAGACACAGGTTTGTGAAGAAAGATGTCTCAGCAGAAGTTCTTGTGGAGAATTGGTGGCAGATGAGGATACTAAGGTGGAGGGGGACAGATGGAGGCAGGGAGACCAATGGGAAGACAGCTGGTCCAGGTGGGAGGTGCTGGTGGCTGTGGTGACAGGATTTCTTGGCAGCTAGATGTGATGAGGGCAGCAGGTGGGGCTGAACCAGGTTCTAGCTCAGGAAACCCTGTGGGTGGGGGAGGGGAGGGTACATCAGGATGCAGTGGAGATGCCTGTGAGACCTCCAGGGCAATCTCCATCCTCGAGTGGTGTAACTAAATCAGAGGGCACCTGGGCAGGGCTCCTGGCTCTGCCACTTCCTGCCCATATGACCGTGCGCTTCTCTGGGTTTCAGTTGTTTCATCTGTAAAATGGGGCCATTACTGTGCTGCCATATTCACAGACAGTCAGAAACCAGAGAGAGGCAGTGACTTACTCAGAGGACCTGTTTCCTAGTGGCTTAAAACAACAAACATTTATTATCATACAGTTTCTGGGGGTGAGGCATTCAGGGCTTACTTAGCTGGGTGCTTCTGGCTCAGGGCCTCTTCTGAGGTTGCTGCCAAAATGTTGGCCCGGCTGCAGTCGTTGGAAGGCATGACTAGGTTTGGAGGATTTGCTTCTGAGCTTACCTGTGTTGCTGTTGGGGGGAGACTTCAGTTCCTTGCCACTTGGGCCTGTCCTTACGGTGCTTGAGTGCCTGCGTGACATGGCAGCTGGCTTCCACCAAGAGTGAATGATCCAGTAAAGAGAGCAAGGAGGAAGCTCCAGTGCCTGTATGATCCAGTCTCAGAAGTGACACACATCCACCATATTCTGTCCATTCGAAGCAAGTTACCAGATCTGGCCCATATTTAAGGGGAGGAGAATTAGGCTCCATCTTTTGAAAGGAGGAGTATCAAAAAATTTGCAGATGGGCTTCCCTGGTGGCGCAGTGGTTGAGAGTCCGCCTGCCGATGCAGGGGACACGGGTTCGTGCCCCGGTCCGGGAAGATCCCACATGCCGCGGAGCGGCTGGGCCCGTGAGCCGTGGCTGCTGAGCCTGCACGTCCGGAGCCTGTGCTCCGCAACGGGAGAGGCCACAACAGTGAGAGGCCTGCGTACCAAAAAAAAAAAAAAAAAAAAATTGCAAACTACCGCATGCCCCTGAGAAGGTAGTGGTGGAACTGGGGCTGGAACTTCTGCCTTCCAGTTGAGTGTTCTGTCCTATGGGGTAGGATTGTGTCCCCTGGGACCTCCCCCTCACTCACACACTTGGGCATCCTGGGAGAGAGACTGAGGCAGGGGGCGGCCCGGGAGCACCAGGCCCTCAGCCAGGTCTCTTGTGGCCCCACTCTCCTGGTTACTGGGCATCCTCCCGTTGTTTTTGCCGTAGGTGAAGCGGAGGCTGGACTTGGAAACTGACCATCAGTACCTGGCCGAGAGCAGTGGGCCAGCTCGGGGCAGAGGCCGCCACCCAGGAAAAGGTACCCTCTGAGCTTGGGCTACGGCAGACCTCCTGGTTGGACCCAGGTTGGGGGGTGGTTGTGGACAGACAAACATGCTTGCAGACTAAGCTCTGGTCTGTTAGGCCTGGGCCTGAGCCAGGCCTCTGGGGGCGCCAAGGGGCAGCTGGAGTGGCCGCCTGGCATGGCTTCCCCAAGCCCTGGGGGGTGGGGAGTTCCCCGGCCGGAAGAGGAATACTGTGGTTGGCAGGCTGCCACAGGGCCTCCCTGCTTGGCCTCACCAAGGGGAAGGAGCCATCTGCCCCCCCAGCCCCATCCCCCAGAGCCTGGCTGGGGCTGGGGGGTGGGGGTGGTGCTGAGGGACCCTACCCTACCTGGCCCCCAGGTGTGAAATCCCCAGGGGAGAAGTCACGCTATGAAACATCGCTGAATCTGACCACCAAGCGCTTCCTGGAGTTGCTGAGCCGCTCGGCCGATGGTGTTGTCGACCTGAACTGGGCAGCTGAGGTGCTGAAGGTGCAGAAACGGCGCATCTATGACATCACCAATGTCCTTGAGGGCATCCAGCTCATTGCCAAGAAGTCCAAGAACCACATCCAGTGGCTGTAGGTACCAGCCAAACATGAGGGTGGGTGGAGGCCCGGGGCCAGGCCAGCCCGGAGGAGCTGATAACGATACCCACTGTGGCTGCCCGGATCACCATCTTACTGCTGGGAAAACCGAGGTTTAGAGAGGAAAGTTGGCTTCCCTGAGGTGATAGATGCAGGAAAGAACACAAATCTTACCTACATGTAGCTCAATGCAACTTTACATATTTCTTCACCTGGGTAACCACCATCTCGATAAGAATAAGGAACATTTCCAGCACCCCAGAAAGTTCCCTGGTGCCTCTCCCCAGACAGTCCACTCCTCATACCACCAGGTGACCATTGTTCTGGCTTCTGTTGCCATTGATGAGATTGTTTAACACAGCTGTTTTATTCTTGTTAATTCTTATTTTATTTTTCCCTTTTCGCCTCTTTCCCTGGTCATCCTACTCCCCTCTCTGACACATTTGTGTTCTCAGTTTTCGGTAGATATTCCATTCTACATCATTTTTTTTCTTTTCACTTAATATGTCTTAGAAATGCTTCCATGTCTGCATCTAATGCATTCTTGTCCTTTTACACGACTGCATGGTATTCCACGGCATGTCTGCCCTCATTTACGTATCCAGCCCCCTATGAGGGACACATGGGTGTTCACAGACATTCAGGCCCGACGCTGAACCCAGCCAGTCTGCCTTGGAGCCCAGCTTCAGCCCTCTGCTGTTTCCCAGCTGAGGAGCCAGGCCAAGAGGAGCAAGGGCTCGCCTGGGTCTTACAGAACAGAGGCAGCAGCAGACTGTTCTGCTGAGGGTCACGCCTCCTGGGAAGAGGGGCCGGGAGCTGCTAACCCTCCCTTTGCCTCCCGGCAGAGGCAGCCATGCAGCAGTGGGGATCGGTGGGCGGCTTGAAGGATTGACCCAGGACCTCCAGCAACTGCAGGAAAGCGAGCGGCAGCTGGACCACCTGATCCACATCTGCACCACGCAGCTGCGTCTGCTTTCCGAGGATGCTGACAGCCAGCGATATCCTTGAATTGCCTGGAGGGTGACCGTGGCCCCATCCAAGTGGGAATAGAGAGGCTACCCTGGGCCCTGGATTCAGGAGAGGGTTCTGGCTTTGGATACCAGTCCTGGCCCAGCATTTAGTCACTGTGTGACACTGGACAAGTTACTCTCTGAGTCTCAGCTTCATCTGTAAAAGGGGAAAATAATCCTATTCCAAAGTTGCACAGATTAAAACAAGAAAAGCTAGGATACCAATAACAAACATTTATTTAATACAATGATTCGGTACCTGGTTGTAGCTTCAAGGTTAGAGATATAAGTTTTTATTTGTCTTTTATTTACAAAAATAGAAACTTTATTTTAAAATAAGCTTTTTTTTTTAAGTGAATACCCAAATTACGTTTATACATTTTGGAGATAACTACTAATTGACACCAAGGTCATGGGTCAGAGTAAATTCTCAGTACCAAGCCTGTATTTATGTAATTTATATGAAATTATTGCAGGCAGCCATTATTACCTTGAGATCTGATGGGTAGAGAGTGGTCTCATTGTACAGATGTGGGAACTGAGGCTCAAGGGCATGAGATAGGATTGAGTGCCAGCTATGTGCCAGGCCCTGGAGTGGGAGATGCAGAGGACAGGAGTGACTCAGCGGGTATGGGCTCTGCCTTATGAGCTGTCTGGGTGGTGGCCCCCAAAGGCCAAAGGTCATGTGGTCCTTGACTCCACCAACCCTGGCCTATGTGACCTGCCAGGACCTTCGTAGCATTGCGGACCCTGCAGAACAGATGGTTATGGTGATCAAGGCCCCTCCCGAGACCCAGCTTCAAGCCGTGGACTCCTCAGAGGTGAGACCTGGGGGTCTAGACTGGACCAGGACAGGCTGGGCTGGGCTGGTAGTTAGCTGAGCCTCAGTTTACTCTGCCTGCTACCTTCACCCAGACCTTTCAGATCTCCCTTAAGAGCAAACAAGGCCCCATCGATGTTTTCCTGTGCCCCGAGGAGAGTGCGGGCGGGATCAGCCCCGGGAAGACCCCGTCCCAGGGTGCAGCTTCTGGGGAGGAGGACAGGGCGGCTGACCCTGCCACCACAGTGCCGCCACCACCATCATCTCCCCCCTCATCCCCTGCCACGGATCCCAGTCAGTCCCTGCTAAGCCTGGAGCAAGGTGGGTGAAGGGTGGGTGGGCAGGGCGGGGTGGGGCCCCCTCTCCCGGGTGGGTGGGCAGGCGTGACAGCCCCTCTGCCCTCCCCGCCGGGGCGTCCCCGGCCTGTGATGCTCCCCCGTCTCCCCAGAACCTCTGCTTTCCCGGATGGGCAGCCTGCGGGCCCCCATGGACGAGGACCGCCTGTCCCCACTGGTGGCGGCTGACTCGCTCCTGGAGCACGTGCGGGAGGACTTCGCCGGCCTCCTCCCCGAGGAGTTCATCAGCCTGTCCCCCCCGCACGAGGCCCTCGACTACCACTTCGGCCTTGAGGAGGGCGAGGGCATCAGAGACCTCTTCGACTGTGACTTTGGGGACCTCACTCCCCTGGATTTCTGACGGGGCTTAGGGGGACCAGGGCCTCCTGGGATGCCCACCCTGTCTCTGCAGCCCTGGAGCCCCCTGCCCCTGGCCGTCCTCCTAGTCCAATTGGAAACATTTAATTTATACCCCTCTCCCCTACCTCCAGAAGCTTCTAGCTCTGGAGTCTGGCTACTGCCAGGAGGCTGAGCAAGCCAGGAAGGGAAGGATTCTGTTTGTGGTGTGTATGTGCATGCACCCAACACCCGACACGTGTGTACACGGGGTGAGTGGTGTGTGAGCATGTGTGTGTGCATGTACCGGGGAATGAAGGTGAACACATCTGTGTGTGCACTGAAAACACGCCCCAGTGTGTCCACGTGTGTGTGCATGAGCCCATGTGTGCGCATGGCGGGGGCTCTAACTGCACTTTTGGTCTCCTTGCTCCAGGGGCCCCACGAGGCCCAGGGTGGCCACCTGCCCCCAGAATCCTGCGTGCTGACCGGGCCGGGTGGCGAGGCCTTGGCCTGCTCGTTTGCAGGACCGCGAGAGCACTTCTGTCGTCTTAAAGGTTTTTCTGATCGAAGCTTTAATGGAGCGTTATTTATTTATCAAGGCCTTTTTGGCAAGCTTGGGGCATCAGCAAAGGGTAGGAGGGATGCGGGGCTGATGCCGCAACTCTCTTACCCCTGAGCGAGGGCAGGGGTCCCTGAGCTGTTCTTTGCCCCACTCTGAAGGAGCTGAGGCCTGAATGGTTTATTTATTGGGAAAGTGAGGGAGGGAGACAGACTGACTGACTGACAGCCATGGGTGGATCGAGGGGGGTGGTCTCTCCCCACGGGGTCACTGCAGGGCCCCAGCTGCCCCCAGGATGGATGTGAGATGGGAGAGGTGAGTGGGGGACCTTCACTGACAGGGTGGGCGGGAGGGGTGGGGTGAAGGGCCTCCCCCCCAGCCCAGACCACAGGGGCCCCTCCTGTGGCATCTGAAGCGCCCCTTCCACCCCACTTCTTGCTCTGCCCCACCCTCCAATCTGCACTTTGATTTGCCTTCCTAACAGCTCTGTTCCCTCTGCTTTGGTTTTAATAAATATTTTGATGATGTCTGGGCCCAGTTTGGGGACTATGTACTGGGAGCAAATGTGAGGGTGGGAGAGGTCAAGGTTGCTGGGAAAATGCCCATTCTCTACTTCCCTCTCCCTGTCCCTGCCTGGCTTCATTGTATTTGAGCCTCACCACCCCAAGAAAGGTAGGCTTCATCACCTTTTTTACCCTAATTTAAAAACTGGTCCAATAAAGTAATAAATGAACTCCCTTCCTTTTTCCAGCCCCAGAGGAGCCACTCTGATCAGTTTGCTATGCTCCTTCCAGATGTTTCTGGACATTTGTAAACATGCAACAGATAATTACAACAGGCTGATTCCGTGTCAGGTTCTGGGGACACACGTTCCCTCCCCTCATGGAGCTCTCAGGACCTGCTGGAGGAGACTCAAACAAATGAGAGGATCAGGGAGGGCTTCCTGGAAAAGGTGGTGCTTGACCTAAAGCTGTAGGATAGAAGAAATTAACTGAGGAGGAAGAGGAAGAACCACACCAAGCAGGAGAGGGCCACATGGGCAAAGGCCCCCAGGGCCCTGAGGACCTGAGAGAAACCAGTGTGGCTGGAATCCTGAGGTGAGGGCCAAGGCGGAGAGACGTTCAGTCTTGGGCTTTATTCAGGGGACAAGGACCCTGGTGAGTCTGCGAGAGGAGTGACACACCCTGTTTTATAATTTAAAAGCTCCCTCTGGCTGCTGTGTGGCGGATGGATTGAAGAGGGGGCCAGAATGGAAGAGCGAGGGGGAAGAGAAGCCCGAGTAGAGCTTCAGAGTGGAAGGGAGGGTGACTGGGAGACGGTCCACGGACCTATTTAGCAGCAAACCCTTAGGTGGGCTTTCCCTGAGCCAGCCCCTATTTTAAGCCCTTCACTGTCAGTCGGCCCTCACAACAATCGTACGATGTGTCTACCCTTACCCCCATTTTGCAGAAGATACAGAGGCGCACAGGCGAAGCCACTTGCGGGTTTTGCCCAACAGGTGGCGCGCTTGTGCTTCTGCCGTTTGCTCTGTTGACCCTATAACGGTGCGGGACCTGCCCTTGGTGGGTGCGCGCAGCCCCTCCCGTTCTGTTCCTGGCTGTGTAGTACTCCACGCTGACCGTCATTCGCTCAGCCCTTACCCGGTGCAAATGACCCCTTGAGTGGCTCCTTACTCCGCAGTGGCCGCCTCTCCGGGAGGTGGGGAGTCGCGGAGGTGAACAGTGTTGTTGGAATTCTGCATTGCGCGGCTCTTGCCGCCCTAAAGGCTGGAGTTTGCTCCCCTTTTCCAGACGGGGAGGCTGAGGGCCTGGAGAGGGGATGGCGGAGGGCCGAGCTCTCGGACTGGCCAGCGCGGGGGCCGGGCTGGGAGGGGGCCTCGGCGGCCCTCCGGGCGGGGGCGGGGGCGGAGCCGCGGGGGGCGGGGCCCTCAGCCTCCGCGCCGGCGCCGATCGGCGGGCGCCCCCCCTTCCTGTGCCCCGAAGTCCGCGGCGGTGGCGTCCGGAGCCTGCAGCCGCATAGAGCCGGAGCCGAACGGGTGGCGGCGCCATGGCGTGCGCGGGGCTGCTCACCGTGTGCCTGATCCGGCCGCCTGCGCCGGAGCCCCCGCGACCCCCCGCGCCCGCGCCGGCCGCCGGGCCCGCAGGACACGCGCTCTTCCAAGACGTGAGTGGGGAGCGGGCCGGGGGCGCCGGCGCTGTGGCCCTGGGGGTGGTGTCTCTCGCGGTGTCTCTCCAGGTCTCTGTCGTATCTCTCCCTGTAACTCCCTGGACACTGTCTCTCACGGTCTCTCCCTGCCCCCGTCTCTGTGGCTCTCTCACTCTGCTTTTCCCTGTCTCTATGTCCGTCTCTCTTCCTCCAGGTCTGTTGGGGGCCCTGCCGCTGCCTCTGGGTCTCTGCCTCTCTCACTATCTCTCTCTGACCCTGCTGTCTCTGTTTCCGTGTGTCTCCCTTATCTTTATCTCGCAACCTTTGTGTCCCATTCTGTCTCTCATTCTTTCTCTCTTTATCTCTTCTTGTCTCTGGTTCAGTGTCACTGTCCCTCCTGCCCCACAACCCGGAACCACCCCATGTATGTGTCTGGCCGGGGGGGGGGGGGGCTGTCGACCCTTGATAACAGGAACAGTCAAGTGTCCGGGTTGACCCAGGCAGGGGGGCCTGGAAGAGGAAGCAGTCCCCTGACTCCTGACCTGGTGCTGACCCCAGAGTCCCTTAGATCCAACCCAAGGATCCCACAGTTGGTCGGGGCTGCCCACAGTCATTCTCTGTGGTCTGTGCACCCTCTCCTGACTGGCAGGTGGCCCTGCAGCCCCTATGGTCACCAGCGTGGAGCAGCCTGGCCCGACCTCGGTCACTGCCCTGAACCCTTTCCCCACCTTTCACCCCAGCCCTCAGCCCGTCCTGTGCCTCTCATGCCCCCACTCCCAGAGGTCCCCGCCAGTGGGAAAGGCTGTACTCCTGCCCCCTCCCCACTGTTCCTAGTGACTCAGCACTTGGCCACAGTCCTCCCGGCTGGAAGGGACCTGACCCTCCCACTTCCCAGATGGAAAAACCAAGGCCTGGAGGGTTAGGGTTATGTCCGAGATCACACATGGAGGCAGGGGCACACTAGGGTGTGGCCCTAGGTGTCCTCATTCTCAGCTTAGTACCCCTCCCCCACTCTCACCCCCCCTGTATCTCCAGGCTGCTGGGTTGCTGTGTGGACCCCGAGCCAGTGGCAGACCTTCTCTGAGTCAGGCTTCTGGCTAGGGATTACATTCATCCCTGAGCCTCACTGACCCAAGAAAACAGCCAGAGGGAAGAGGTATTCAGGACCTGGAGCTGATAGGGGCTCTCTGTCCAGGCTTTGGCCTGCCCCTCCTTGCCAGGCCTGCTGGTCTCCTATTTGCTGGGCGGCTTTGGGTGACCTGGGAGTCTCTGGTCCCTAGGGGAGACAGGGACCAAGTCTTGACTCAACTCCGCTCTTGCTGCTTCTGTTGCCCTTCCTTGTCTGCTTCTCCATGAATACAGTCTGTCCACCCTTGCACGTACACACACACACACGCACACAGGCCTGCCCAAGACCCTCATACTGAGTCGGCCTCATAGGAAGCCCCAGCCCTGGAAGGGTTAACCCTGGGCTGCTCCCCTGTGTGCTAGTGGGAAAACAGGTACCCACAAAGAAAGGACTAGCCACTACCTGCATGTCAGGGTCTTCAACAAGCTCACAGAGACACAACCCGGAGTGGGCAGAGTCTGGGACAGACCATAGCCACACAGCAGAGTTGGGGTTCAGGTCTGGGATGGGTGCCCAGGATACTCAGGCCGCATCTTGGCCCATTTCCCCACCTTCCTCAAGCTGGGACCGTTCGAGGGCTGATGCATCAGACAGAACTTGGGACTGACTCTGGGTGTGGGAGGTGAAGGTGCAGAGAGCTGGCTTGGAGCACCCCCACAGGCCAGGCCCGCAGGAGAAGTGAGCAAGCAGTGGGGCCCGCTGTGTGCTCTTCCTGGGCTCACCTTGCTGGAAAAGCTCCTGCAGGGCCGAGCCGGGCAGGGAGCTGGGACCATGCTGGGCAGGAGGAAGGGAGACGCAGGGGGCAGGCCATCCAGCTGGGGCTCTGTTGAGTTGGGTGGGAGCCTCTTGCCTCCCAGCTCACAGCTCCCATCCATGCCCTTTTGTCCTTTAGGTTTTCCGCAGAGCAGACAAGAATGGTGAGTGTGGTTTCCCCTGGGTCCCACAGTGGGGGCGTGGGTGACGGACATCAGGGAGGCCCAGGGGAGGGTTGGGGGTTTGGGGGCACTGTCTAGAATGGAGAAAAATCTTGAGAGGACCCAAATCAGGAGAATGAACCCAGGTGTCCTTCTTGGAGGAAGTGTTGTTTTGAATCAAGTTTGGCAGGATGGAGAGTGGAGGAAATGTAACTTAGCCAGAGGCTGGAGGTGGGGGCTTATTTTCATGCAGTGCCCTGGCACACTGGGGGGTACTTCTCGCATATGACCTTATGTTGTCCTCACACTGCAAGCTAGGTGAGAATTCTTTACCCCATTTCACAGACAAAGGAGCAGGGGCCCAGAGAGGTAAAACAGGCTGCCTGAGGTGGTGGGCCTTGAACCCAGGTCTAATGTGATGCTTGGTCCCAGGCTCCCTGTGTGAGGGGCTTGGAAGGGTGCGGTCATGGAGATGAGGCCCTTTGGGGGATTTTATCTTAGATTTTTAGAGTGCTCAGTCACTTTCCACATTACCAACCGCCTGGACACAGGGAGGGCTTGGGCAGGATGAAGCTAGGTCCAGGGAATCAGCTCCTCCTGCCCTGGGTGCTGGGCAGTCTCAGACTCTGGTCTGGCAAAACCTTGAAAGCTAAAGCAGGAGCCATTAGGGGACCCTGCAGGCAGGTTGCTGCGCATAGATGACTCAGAGCAGCCCACGGTGCCTTGATTGGCCAGTGGAGGGTCTGAGCTGAGACAGCCCGTCGGCCTTGCCCTCACTTTCAGCTGGGGGCTTCAGACCTGTTTATGTTTCGGCCTCCTTGAGAGAGGATTGTGTCCCCACCCCTTGCCCCTTCTCCCTGGGTCTCTTCAAATTGGTGGAGACCATTTGTTCCAACCGGTTGATCGGGGCACATGGTCTCATTTGGATCACAGCATCTTGTCTGGGGAAGTTCAGACCCTCCCCCAGCTCCACTCTCCCCACCCCGTCTGCTTAGAGACCTCACAGGTAATGCTCTCGGCCTCTGCTACATGCCCCCTGTGATGGGGAGGTCTTTCCCTCCTGAGCCAGCCTCCTGCTACTTACAGGGGCTCCACTCTTAGGAAGATCTTATCTGACTCCCTGTGGCTTCTCTGTGAAGGGCCTGGGTCCAGAGCACGGAGGTCCCCTCCACCCTGGAGCCACACTGGCCAGCATGTGGGGCAGAGACCCAGCCCCGAGTCCTCCAAGTGACATCTGGCCCTGCCATGATCTGACTGTGACCCAGGCTGTTGTTCATTTGTTTCTTCATTTGGCAAACATTGAGTCCGTACCCAGTGCTACTTGTGTACTGCCCTGACCCTTGGGTGCCTGCAAAGTGGGCCCTGTTGCCTTAAGTGGGCACCTCTGGGGGCCCCAGCCCTTTTGTCCCCAATGGCCAGGCCTCCCATCAAGCTCAGAATCCCATTCCACTTGGCTGGGTGGTTGTGAGATGCTGCAAAGCCTTCAGTGGGCCTGGATCTTGTGGCAGGGGTACAGCCAGGGTCAGGGATACTGACTCTGCTCTTTGTCCACCCACCCCGCCCAGATGATGGTAAGCTCTCATTTGAAGAATTCCAGAATTACTTTGCCGATGGGGTTCTCAGCCCCGGGGAGCTGCGAGAGCTGTTCAGCAGTATTGACGGGCATCCCTCTGAGTGAGTACTCAAGGGGGATGTGTGCGCCGCATGTAGATGTGAGGCCAGGCTGTCCCAACCCCACTGTGTCTTCTGCTGCTTTGGTTCCTTATGGAGGATGAGGGGGGCAGAGGGAGAGGGGTGCCAGGGCTCGGTGCCAACTTTACCCACCCACCTACCCCCTCCCTGGCTCCAGCCTTGCTCATCACACTGCTTCCAGCTGGGACCCCAAAATAGCCAGGCCTGAGTCACCACCTATGGTTCAGCCCACAGGTGCCCCCTCTTCCAACTCCCGCTTCCTGCAGGGACCAGAGGATGCCTGGGGACAGCTGGCCCCCGCCTGCTTCCACCCATGGATGCAGGTGCTTCCACATCTACAGGCCTTAGTGCGAGTCTGCTTGCCTTCTCTCCTGCTTCCTCATATGGGTGCACACACATGCACAGCTATCCCTCCCTCTCACTTCCCTTTCCCCCATCTCCTTAGAATAAATCCTAGGCTCCCATGTCCTCCCATGTTCTCAGGCTTGGGCTGGACCCTTTGTCTGCAGTGCTACCACCTAACCACCACCAGATACTGCAGTCAGATTTCTTCTCCTTCAAGGCTTAACTTAGGCAGCCCCTTCTCCAGGAAGCCCTCCCTGACCTACCAAGTAATACTCCATGCCTTCTCTGCATTTCCGCAGACCTGGGACCTGGCTCCCCCTTCCCAGCTCTAACCACTCCTCTCTGGCCTGTGTTCATATCTGCCTCCCCGGCCTGAAACCCCCTTGGAGGCAGACAGTGGGACTGAAGTTTCGCCCTCAGAGAGTGTTTGGTGGGCTGATAGTACCCGTGCTCCCCCTGTCTGTCCACTGAGCAACTTAACCTGGGGTGGGGTCAGAAGTTGCCTCCTTGTCAGCCTGAGCTGGGCAGGAAGAGGAGAGGAACATTGGCTTCAAAGTCCCAGTTTACCAGGCCCAAGTCAGCGGGTCTGAAGGGTGCCTTCTCTTTTCCCTGTAGCAATTTGGAAACGGAGAAACTGTGTGGTGAGTAGGCCCATGGGAGCCCTTGTCTCCCGGGACTCCTGGGCATGTGGGTGTGATGAGAGGCTGTTGCTGGTGTCCCATGGAACAGGATCGGCTGGGCTCAGGGTATGAGGCCTGGTTGGCTGCTGGGGAATTCCAGCTTGTAAAAGGGGGGGTGGGAGTCCGGGAACCTTTGAGCACCTCCTCTGCCCTCAGACTACTTCTCTGAACACCTGGGCGTCTATCGGCCTGTGCTGGCTGCACTGGAGTCGCTGAACTGTGCAGTGCTCACTGCCATGGACACCACCAAGCTGGTGAGTGGAGGGGCTGATGGTGGGGGGCCCAAAATGAGGGCAGGGGGTGTCTGCTGTGCTGTGGCAGCCTCCACCACTGGGCTCAGGGCTGTGGAGCTAGACGCCTGGGTTCTAATCCCAGCTCCCACTTTCTGGCTGTGCATCTTTACCTCTCTGGGCCTCAGTTTCTTCATCTGTAAACTGGGCATTATAATAGAACCTACCTCCAGACATTTGTTGTGACAATTAAACGAGAATGAAGGCAGGGATTTTTGTCCGTCTCGTTCTCTACTCTATTCCCAGCACCGAGACCTCTGCCTGGCACGCAGTAGCCACGTCACACCTGGAGCTGCTGCTGCTACTGCTTTTATTATTGACCAGACCTAACTGTTGTGGGGTATGAAGGCCAGCTCCCAGCAGGGATGGGCTGTGGGGGAGGGCACGCTCACACACATCCAGAGGCTCGTACTGGTGTGTGGAGCTTGGTTGGGGGGCAGCCTAAGGACATGCGTGAGTAGGCAGGCATGTGTGCACCCATGTGTTTGTGTCTGTGTATGGACATGTGTGCACAAGCATAAACAGTGCTCACGGCCCGGGCTCCAGGCCCTTGGATGGTATTTTAAAAACACCGAAAGGCACCCCTCCCTTTGTGTTCTTTTTAAGAAATGTCTCCGCCTAAGGGGGTGAGGAGGGAACAGTGAGCAGGCCTGGGATCATGCCTGACCTCACTTTGAGGCTCTCAGCAAGTTGATGATCATCTGAGGACAGGGCTTCCCCTTCTGGTTGCTTTCACATGGGATTTAGTAGTTTTTCAAAGGGTCATCCCTTGGGGCCTGGCATGGGATGGGAATCCAAATGGTATATGATGAGGGGTTGGTATGTTATGATGACTTCCATATCTGTGGCCTGGACACAGGTGGGGGCATCGCCTTCCTTGTTGCCATGGAAACAGGGCCCTGGGGGTGGGCCCCTAGACTGGCATTCTCTGAACTGGCACTGGTTAGTGGGGATTCAAACTGCAGGTCAAAGTAAGGGCCCCAGGGGTCCTGACCACCTCCTCCTGGCCCAGAAAGGGGTAGAGGGTGACCCATCACCACATGACTCTGCCAGCTCCAATCACTGAGCCTTTTATCCGGCACTCAATGCCTCTGATAGAGCTGCAGCTCAGCCTGCCAGGTGTCTGCCTCTGCACCCCACCCCATCGTGGCACCACCCCCTCCAGTCCAACATGAGTCAGTTGAATACTTCATGCACCAGCCTGGAGCCACATTCCTGGTACATGGCCCGGGTCATCCAGTAGCATTGGAAGGAATGCAGTGAGGCCATCATGGAGCCACCTGTCCACACTGCTGTGCCACGCCCGGGCTTGGCCACCAGGCGAGGCTGCAGTGCCCCATAACCATGCCGCCAGCACTGAGCTTCCAGCTCCATCTCCAGGCACTCAGTGAAGCCAGGGAAAAGCGTGGAGCCACCGGCCAGCACCACGGTGTTGGGCAGCCGTGTCCGTAGTGTTGCGGGCATCCTCTGCAGTGCCTGGAAGGCCAGGGTGGGCAGTCCCGGCTCAGCCTGGCCTAGCAGACCCGGCTGGAAGATAGGTTCGGGGCAGCGGAAGCGCTCGCTGCTGAGGCAGACAGAGCACCCATTGCCTAAGTAGAAACTGACAGGATGGTGGCGGGCAGGGTTACGGAGGTCACCGTCGAAGTCCAGCGACACATAGCAGCAGCGCTTCTTGAGCTGTGTGATGACCTTGCGGGGCAGGGCATGCAGTCGTTGATCGGGGCAGGCTGCCACCAGCAGGTCCCGCAGGTAGCGTGACAGAGTACTGCCTGCCACGTCCAGCCGGAAGGTGGCCTCTTGCCACGCGTGGCACACACCCGCGCCCGCCTCCAAGGCCAGCCCGCTGAACGCGCCGACAGAGCAGAGCGCCAGCAACGCGGTGCTGGCCATGTGGCACGCGGGCACTGCCAGGGCCTCCAACAGCATTTGGGCCACCCTCTCGCGGCCCGCGGGCGGAGCCGACGGCGAGTCGCTCACCAGCACCGGCCGCTGCTCTGGGCACACCCGCAGGCCGCCAACCAGCAGGCGCTCCCACAGCCCCTCCAGCGCCTCCCAGTCCACCACCACGCCGTGCTTGATGGGGTGAGCCCGCACCCCGCCGCCCGCCAGCTCGCAGCCGGGCGCCCCGGGCAGCACGGGCCGGTCCCAGCTGGGCATCAGGCTGCAGCTCTTCAGTACCAGGCGCGGCTGCTCCTCGCCCGCGAAGCCCGCCTTGGTGAAGCCCGAGCCCTGGTCCACCACCACCGCGACGCGGCCCAGCGAGGGCAGCCGGCGGACCCGGCGACTCTCGGACAGCGACGCCACCTTCGGGCCGGCCACGCCCTTCAGCCCAAAGCTCCGCCCCCGGCGTGAGAACCCCGCCTCAGCTGGATTTGATGGTGGCCCGCCTTTCAGCTCTTGGCTCTGCTTCATGGGCCTACGTCCCCGCGTTTCTGAGCTAGAGAACTATCACTCTCGTTCCTTGGGCTCTGCCCTCTGGTCCTGAAGTCCCACTCTTTTGGCCGGAGTGGAGGTCTCTTTTCAGCTCTTGGCTCCGCCCCTGGGCCTGAGGCCCGACCTTTGGTTCAAGTGTCAGTCTCCGCCCTAACTGGGCTCTGGCTCAGTCCCTCTTGGTCCTCCTCTGGCTCAAGGCCCCACCCCCTCTCTGAAGACTCACCTGGGTGGTGTGGCTCCGCCCCCTAAGTAAGCCCTTGCTGAGGTGGATGATGAGAGGGCCGCTTTAAGAGATTGAGAAGCTTCCAGGAGCAGCTCTGAGAATGAAGGGGCCTTGTGGCAATGTTTTCCAGACGTATATCCCCCTTGGGGACCCAGGAGTCCAGCCCGGCCCTTGAGACCCTGGCTGTCTCCCGGCACTTCTCAACTGGGCTTGACCAAAGTATTGTAGTTCCTGGTCGTGGAGTTGGGAGGGGGTGGTCAGAGAAGGAAGGAAAAGCACTTGGACTCATTGTGACCTCAGTTCTCAACACCTGCTGTGCTTTCGCAGCCTCTACCCTGATGAAAGCACCCCAGACCCATCCTCTCTCCTGGGACAGGGTCAAGGGCAGTGATTTTGACATCCAGGGGTCTGGCCTCAGCCACTCAGCCCAACCAATTTGATTCCTTCCCCAAACCACTTCGGATTATCTCATGTGCTCTGGCCAAATGTGCGGCCCCTTCCCTCTCAACGCTGAAGAGAAAGCTCTTAATCATGGATCTCCACACACCCTGAAGACCTCTGTGTGCTTAGCCTTCAAGGGCCCAGGTAGCCCACAAAGGGATCCTACCTTCAGGGGCTTACAAACGTGGACCTGAGTTGGTGACTCAGTTCTGAGGCTGACTCACTGTGCACTGAGCAAGTCCTAATCTCTCTCTGGGCTCAGTTACTTCCTCCGAAAGGCAGTCGTCCTCACACAAAGGAAATAGTCCACATCTTGTCTCTGCAGGGTCTCTTTATTCTCTTTAGGACCATTCTGGTTGCAAGTTGAAGACCCATTCCGGTGAGCTTAAGCTAAAATACGGACTTTTATCACAAGGATCTTGTATGTCTTATGGATACCAAGGCAAGGGTGAAATCAGGTTTTAGGAAAAGA
This sequence comes from Hyperoodon ampullatus, assembly GCF_949752795.1. Lineage (NCBI taxonomy): Eukaryota > Metazoa > Chordata > Mammalia > Artiodactyla > Ziphiidae > Hyperoodon > Hyperoodon ampullatus. The sequence continues at coordinate 63,594,364 of NC_136927.1, read as the reverse complement.
CTGGAATCAGGGCCTGACTGCCGGCCTGTGGGGGATCCAAGATGTTCACTGGCTCTGCGTTCTGGTTATATTCTTCTCTAGACTGGCTTCAGCCTGTGCACATTCCTACAGGAAACATAGTCTCCTACAGCTCCTAAATGACAGACCCAGGGAAGGGGCTGATAGGACCAGCTTGGGCCAATTGCTTATGCCAGGAGGTGTGGCCACATTGAGGAACGTGGTTACCCTGATTGTAACCATGTGGATGGTAGGAAAGGGTCAGTTCTCACAAAGCAGCAGGGGAGATGCTATGGGTAGTACAGCCTCCAGCCTGATGCAGGTGATGTGGTGTTGACACTGACAAAAGTGTCTCTTCAGCAGAAGCTGTGCCTGTGGTTTTAGTGAACTGGGACCTTCACCCCTGATGCATCTGCCCCCAAAGTGGGCATTCTGATGTTGGTCTCCAGTGGAATGCAGGCTGAAGGTTTGGCAGGGCTGGAGGGGGTAGGGTCCGGAGCTGGCTTTGGGACCCAGGAGAGAGAGAAGCAGCTGGGTCCCGCCCACAGAAAGCGTGCAGGGCCTCTTGTGGGTGAATTAGGGAGGTGAACCTCGAATTGAAGACCACAAGTGGCAATACGGCCAGAGCAGGGGTGAGGGTGGAAGTCACTAAGAAGCCCTAGAGGCGAAGACCGAGGCTGGGGGTCTGGACCTGTACATCCCAGTAATAAGTTTGGCCGTTTCCCTGTGCGCAGCACAGAACCAGTGTAAGCTTATGAGTGGGAGCGTGAACTGCCCTACAGATCAGTGGTTTGGAAGAAGCCTTTGGTTGCAATGTGGGCAAGAGGATGGGACAGGGTCATTTGGGAGACAAGTGACTGAGGTGCCTTGAGGGTTACCAAGCAGAGTGGGTTAGGAGTGAGGGGTCAGAAGACCAGGGACCCCAGCCTCTCCTCCTGGGTGCTCTCACAGGCAGAACGTGAGTCTAAGCCTCAAACTATGCTGACCATGACACCTTCACACTTCTTCCCCAAGGTGGTGGCTTTTTGCCTGGGACCTTCCCTCAGCTTAAGAAGGACCTGTGAGTGCTGGAGACTCTTGGAGCTGCCTGGCCTCTGCTGGAAGCAGGCCCCTCCTCCTAGCGTGGCCAAGCCTGGGTTTGCCCAAGCTCTCTTCCATTGGGCCTGCAGAGCCGTCAGGATCTGACCCGGGCCTGGAGCTGGAGGGGAGAGGAGCGGCCTCCCTCCACTGTGGCAGGGTGCCCCCCACCCCCCGCCAGCCCGGAAGAGGGGTTCTGACTCTTGGGTCACAAGAAAGGAGGAAGCAAAAACAGCCTTGGCTCCAGGCCATGGCTGTGGCTCTGCCTTCAATACGCCTGTTCTCCCCTGTCTCGCTCAGGGCCTCAGTTTCCCCCACCCCAGCTCTACGCCCCGATACCTCAGACGGGAGGGCTACAGAAGCCAGGGTTGCTATGCGCTCTTTATTGGTATGGGTTGGGGTCCGGAGGTCCGGGCCACGCACTCAGTGCCGTGGGCGAGGGCAGCGGCGCCGCTTGCTCGGCTGCTCCTAGGCAGCTTCGGCATAGCCGCCCGCCTTGCTCTCGGTCAGCAGACGGGCGTTGAGCCACTGCCAGCCATGCGCGGCCTTGGCCCCGCCCCCCGCGGCGGGCCCGCCCCCGGGCCCACCCGCCACGCGGCGCCCCTCCTCCTGCAGCCTTGCGTCCAGCAGCAGCAGCTTGACTAGGATCGTCTTCGTTACGTGCCCACGCGCGCCCTCGCGCCGCTCAGCGCCGTCGCCCGCACCTTGCAACGTGGGCGCCGCCACTTGGGAGCCCACGGGGCCGTCCGCCGCGTCCTCACCGGGCCGCCCGGGCCGCGCGCCGGAGCCCGCCGTCGCCTCGGCTAGCTGCTGCCGCTCGTCCAGGAGGAAAAGCAGCACGATCTTGGTCTGGGGGTGGGGGTGGGGCAGGGGCGTGAGGGGAAAGAGCGCGCCCCACCTTCCTATCGGGGACCCTCACCCAGCCGGGTTCTATCTCCCAGGACCCTGCCCCCTCTACGTTTCCGGGACTCCTGCCATCCTCCCAGCCCGGGCAGGGGGAGCTGGGGCAGGCAGGCACCCTGCCCTCCTCGCCCAGGATCCTGCCTCCCCTCTGGAAACCCTCACCCCCGCCCCCACCAGGCTGACCTCCTGAGACCTCACTCCGGTTATGTTTATGAAATCCGCTGCCTGCCCTCCCAGCCTCGATGCTGAGACCCTCACCCACCCCGGCCCCGGTCCAGGGCCTCTGCCCACTTGAGGAGGGGGAATGGAAAGGGGGCATAAGGGAACTCCCTGTGCCCAGAGCCCCAGTGGCACCAGCTAGGGCTGATTGGCCATGCCAGGCCCTCCACCCATCTGTCCACCGTTGGGAGAATCCCCTCGTGCTCCCCCTCCTCGTCCCAGCATCCCCTCCTGTCCACCTGTCCAGGGTCCCTGAACTCCATCTGCCCCTTTCCCCCCTGGGACTCACACTCGGCTTCTTCCACTTGAGGTGGTTGAAGAACTGCTGTTTCCGCCAGGCCTTGTCCATGTCAGGTGGCCTCTCCTTGCGGGCCTGCTTGGGCACTTTGGTCCTCTTGTGGGAACTGTTGTTTCCCATGGCAGGGCTGGTCAGCACTGGGGGGCCCGGCCCACGCTGCCTCTGCCCTGCCCTCTGGCTGGGGGTCCCCTGCCCCGGCTGTGTCCCAGGGAGGCCACATTGTGACCTCATGGGTCGACCTTACCAGCTCCAGGCTCCGAGCTGCTCCTCCCAGTACACACGGGCCAATCTCGGCTCCATTTACTCTGTCTGTGACTTCTGGCCTTGGTTTCTCAGCTGTAAAACTGGGCTAATGATGATAAGTGAGGCGATGCTTGTAAGGTGCTTAGTGGTGAGGAGAGGAGTTTGTGGGACCTGGGTTTGAATTCTGACTCTGCCGCTAACTAGTTGTGTGACCTTGGCCAAGGTAATCAACTTCTGTAGGCCTCAGTCTTTTCATATGCAAAACGGGGTCAATTATGTTTCCTGTAAATGATTAGGAGGATTAAATGAAACTCTGCTTCGAAACAGGGCCTGAAGCAGAATGGGTGCTTGTGTCAGCCAGGTTCTTTGGTTGTAAACAACAGAAACTGATCAGTCATCTTAAGCACCAGCAAGGGAATTGATTGGGAGGATTTCAGGAAGCTCAGAAGACGGCCAGGAAGTCTAGAGATGAGGCCTGGAGAAGCCACTGGCCTGTCTGGGAATGAGAGGTCCCCAACCCCCTTCTGTCCCTGCCCGTGATGGCTGAATTGAGGCAGGTTATGGGCAGAAGACGAAGCCCTTGACGTAGGTGCCTCTGGAGCCCCTTGTCGAGGGGGGCACCGCAGCTCCCCAAGACTCCCACCCTGTACTGTGTGTGTAGGTGGAGTGGGCAGGTTTCTTGTTAGAATTCTGTTTGACCATGAAAACAATGGCAGTTCTTTATTGAGAACTTATGTGCCAGGTACTAGGCTGACCCCTATGTAGGAGATAACTCACTGGAGCCTCTCAACAGCTCAGCGAGATGGCTATTACCATCCCTGTTTTATAGGTGAGGAAACTGAGGCACAAGGAGATGAAGGTAGCTGGGTTGTCTCTGAGCATTCCAGGTGGGCAGCACAGGGCCTGGCACATGGTGGTCCTCCCTGTCTCTGCCTGCCTTGGCAAGGGCTGGGGGGAAATGGTGGTGTAGATGGGGATCAGTGCTGGGATGTGTGTGTGAGGCCAGCGACCTGAAGTCTTGTATCTGCAGCTCCTAGTAAGAGGTGCTCAGTAGGGCTTCCCTCGTGGCACAGTGGTTGAGAGTCTGCCTGCCGATGCAGGGGACACGGGTTCGTGCCCTGGTCCGTCCGGGAAGATCCCACTTGCCGCGGAGCGGCTGGGCCCTTGAGCCATGGCCGCTGAACCTGTGCGTCCGGAGCCTGTGCTCCGCAATGGGAGAGGCCACAACAGTGAGAGGCCCGCGTACTGCAAAAAAAAAAAAAAAGAGGTGCTCAGTCAATGTGTGTTGCATGGATGAGTGAATGAATGAATGGATGAATGAATGAATACTAAGCCTGTGAGTTTGGGGCCAGCTGGTGAGTATGGCGCCATATCACACTGTCATTTTGCCTCGTGGGTCAAAATTGCCCTGCCCCACCCCACCCAGCCCAGTCTAGCTGTGCCGGCGGCCTCACTGGCTGAAGGTGGGAGCCCCAACAGGGAAAGGGCCTTGAGGGCCAGAGAATGGCAGATGCTTCTCTGTGAGCTGGCCTCATACCTCCCAGTAAGAGAGGCCAGGCCCAGACAAGGAGGGGGTCCAGGGTGTGCTCCCCACTGAGTCCCAGTGCCTTTCTGCTTATGCCAGGTCTGCATGTCCTCTGCTCTTTAGGCTGCCACTGTTGCTCTGATGAGCAGGGGGTGGGGTGCAGGGGGCAGCTCCCCGTTCAGAAATGTATGCTTGGAGCCAGGAGATGCTGACCATGCCCCCTCTGCCCCCAGGAGTATGAGCGGGCCTCCAAGGTGGACCAGTTTGTGACACGCTTCCTATTGCGGGAGACGGTGAGCCAGCTCCAAGCCCTGCAGAGCTCGCTGGAGGGGGCGTCAGATACCCTGGAGGCCCAGGCCCATGGCCCACGGTGTGTGAGGAGCTCTGCCCACCTGCGGGTCCAGTGCATGAATGCCCCTTATCTCCATGTGTCAAGGCCCTCAGCTTTTATCATGTTCCATGTTCTAGCATCCTGGAGCCCACATTCTTGTTCCCTGGCAGGGAGGCCAAGAGGGGTGAGCAGGGGTGGCTGGCTTTGAGGCTGGGCCTCAGTGTCCCAGGAAGCCTGTCTTACCCACCCAGGCCCGTGCTGGGGCCCCAGTGCCTGGCCCCGTGAGTCTGGGAGCAGTGGGCTGACCCTCCACTCCCCTCAGGTCAGATGAAGAGAGGGTGGAGGTGCAGAGCAGGCCCCGAGGCAGCCGGCGGGCAGGGCGCAGGGCCCTGCGGAGTGTCAGTCGGTCACTCACCTGGTCTCCTGGCTCCTCTGACACAGGTGGGTGTGCCTGCGGTGGGATGGGAGGGCACGGCATCCCCCAGGGCCGCAGTGTTTGCTCCTCCACTTTCCCTCAATTCATCCCAAGAAACCCCCAGCCTGAGGGGGCCCGTGCCTGACCCCCAGGGCAGAGCTCAGAGGCTGAGATGCACTGGCGACTCCAGATCAACCGTCTCCAGGAGCTCATCGACCAGCTGGAGTGCAAGGTGAGTGGCCGTGTGGCCAGTGCCCCGTGTCTGTGGACCTTTTGGGAATCCACCCAAGCCAGGCACACGCCAGGGACCTGGCCCACGCTCTGCATCCCTCACAGGCCCCCCGGCTGGAACCCCTGCACGAAGAGGAGTTTACCAAGGGGCCCAACTCGGTGAGTGTGTGCGAGGGGCAGGCGGCTGGGTGTGGGAGTCCGGGAGGAGATCCTGAAGTGAGGAGGTTCATGGGGCCAGCTGCCCTCAGCCTCTGTCTTGTACATATGCCCCCTTCTCCAGGCTTGACCCAGCCCTTGTCCCCTGGGCCTGGCAGGCAGGTGCTGAGTTCTGGCCCTTGCTCTGTGACCCTGCAGAACTCTGTCCTTCCATGGGCGTCAGTTTCCCTTGTCTACAGTTCTGAAAGCTGGGTCTGGAGCAGTGTGGACAGAGGCTAAAGGGGGCAGGAGGAAGTGGTGCCATACTGCAGGAGAGTGGGACAGTGGCTGGATCAAGGCAGCAACCTTGGTGATGGGAAGAGGAGGATGGAGTCAGGGAAGCTGGGGGCCAGGCTGGGGCAGGAGCCCGACCTCAGGGTTGGCTGGGTGTGGTGCAGGACAAGAAGGGCGGGGTCGTCCTGGAGGCCACAGCAGTCCCTCACCCCATGCCCTGCCCTACCCCACCCCAGCTGACCAGGCTGCCTCTCTTGCCAGCACATCCTCGTGGCCCAAAGGCAGGTGCAGGTGGCAGAGGAAGCCCTGCAGGACTTCCACCATGCCCTGTGCTGCTACGTGGACTTCACAGGGGCCCAGAGCCATTGCCTGCAGTGAGTCCTCAGCCGGGTGGTGGGCCGGCCAAGGTCGGGGTGGGGGGTGAGCACGAGGAATGCTGGGACTGAGCGTCCTGGGCCAGGGCTCTCGTTAGACACCCCTGGCTAGGTGGGCAGAGGTGGTGGCAGCCCAGGCCTGGCCTGGCCGTCTCTTTGGCCCTGCAGTGTGTCTGCCCAGAAGATGCTGGACAATGCCTCCTTCACCCTGTACGAGTTCTGGCAGGATGAGGCCTCCTGGAGAAGGTATGAGTGGTGGTCTAACAGCTATTGTTTATTGAGTATGTGCCCTGGAGTGAGTCAAGCCTGGGTTCAAATCATCCTCTCCTATTCACTGGCTGTGTGACCTCAGGAGAGTTACTCCTCTGAGCCCCAGTGGCCTCCTTTTCAAAATGGGAGTGATCATAGTTCCATCCTCTTATCACCCAAATGAGATGACATGTAAAGAACTGAACACAGTGCCAGGTACAAGGTAGGTGCACAATGAATACACACCTTTACCACTGTGTCACACCCTATGGCATAGGGCCTATGCCACACACCTTGTGTGTTATTTCATGTAATCCTCCCAGTATCCCAGTGAAGTGGACACTATTGTCCCCATTTCACAGAGGAGAAAACTGAGGCTCAGAGCCACTATGAGGAAGGACTCAGATCTGAAACCAGGCAGCAGGACTGGGTGGGAGTGGGGAGCTTTTAACCATGTGGTCCTGATCCTTGGGGACCAGCTCCAGCCTTGGTCCACTCTGCGGCCCTCCCCAGGCACCAGCAGTCCGCCTGCAGTAAGGCCTTCCAGCGCATCCTCATTGACCACCTGCAGGCTCCAGACACCCTCACCACTGTGTTCTTCCCAGGTGGGCTTCAGCTCCCAACCCTCTCCACAGCCCTGGGAACTGGGGGGAAGGGCAGTGGGCACCTGATGGCCTCTGACTCCCCACCTCTGACCCTCAGCATCCTGGTGGATTATGAATAATAACTGAGCCTCACCTGCATAAGCCAAGGACCCTGGAGCCCTGCCTGCCTCCTTCTGGAGCTTCTGGACTGGTCAGCTCAGCTCAAGACCAAGAACGCTGCCACCTCCTATACCTGGGGCCTGGCTCTCAGAGGCCTCCCCTCCCAGAGCCAGCTGGCGGAGAATCTCTCAGCCCAGGGATCAGAGACTGGGCTGCTTGCTTTGTATTTCTTTCTTTAACAGTGTATTTTATTGCTCATAGCTTTGGCCTCTGAGGCACTCTGGCATCTGTCTAGCTCAGGAGGCCTGGATTCTGGTCCCCTCTGCCCCTGCCTTGCTGTGTGAGCCAGGGCAGGTCCCTTCCCTCTCTGAGTGGGCCTTGGGCTGTCTGGCTACCTAGTGGGTGCCTGCTTTCTTCTTGCTATCTTGGGGCCAGGCTTCTGCTTTTCCCCAACCAGCAGCAGAACCAGGGCTGATGCTCAGGGACTGTCCATACCCCCGAACTCGACCCCCGAGGCTGGGCTGGATCAGTCTGCAGTCTGCAAGGACCTGGGTGTCCCCATCACCCTCCTGGGCTGGCAGGCTCCTGACTCTTTCAGCACCTGCGGCTGCACCAGAGCCCTCTGCAGGATCCTGGGTTGGTTTGCATGTCGTTTGCATATCATTTGCATGCTCATGCCCACCCATACTAAGGGCACTATGGGAAGCCCCAAGGTGACCTTGCTAAGTAGCAATAATTTGGCTCCAGAGTCACCTGCTGCCCCCAGATACCTCTGAACCCCAGCCCAGGACCCCAGCACAGCGGCAATAAAGGCAATAGTCACCTCTGGCATCGTGTCCTCTCTCTCCCTTGGCAAGAAGGCCAGGCCCCCATTCCTGCTGATAGTGGGAACTTAATCACGGCCAATCCAGGTTTTCTCAATTCAGGACCCTCTCACCCCACAAACCCTGGTTCTAGGGTCGTTCCTGGGAAAGGAGAATGGACATGGGCTCTGCCTTAATCCACCCCAAATCCTGGGGGTTCTAGCTTCACCCCCCCTTCCTTTGCCAACAGGGTGTGGCATGGAGCTGGGGACAGGCCACAGAGCCCTCTCAGGGTCCCAAATAGCATGGCCGATCCCTGTGAGAAGACCTGTCCCCAGACAGAACCTCCCCCGCCCTTCCAGGCTGGATTTGTCACCACCCCTACCACCTGACAGAGCCATAGGGCTGTTCCAGGAGAGCAAGGGCTGAGTCCTGCCAGCTACTGGTGGAGCCTCCTGTGAGCCATCCTGGGGGAAGGGACTTGGGGCGTGGAGGGAGGTGACCAACACGGAGGGAGGTGAGAGGTGGCTCCACAGGATGCGGGCTCTAACGGGGAGGCACATGGCACCACAAGAGCAGAGGCTGGCCTCTGACCTCGTCTGGAGGGTGTTAGGGTCAGGAGTTTTTAGGCAGAAGAAATGCATAGGTTCAGGCTCTGAGGGGGAGGAAAGCTTGCCTCAGAAGTGAAGGAAGAAGCTCAGAGGCGGGCTGAGGCCAAGGCGGGGAGGCAGCAGGGCCTCAAAGGCACTTCGTCTTCAGGAAGCTGTGGTAGGTTTGAAGGGGTGACTGGCCAGTGGGCTGAGTGACATTTCACCACTGCGCTTGACTGCCCTGGTGGTGCCAGGTCGTGGCTCGGCCCTGAGGCATGGCCAGGAAGGCACCTCAGGGTAGATGTCCTAGTTTGGGAGGTTTCTCCCCAGTGACCCCTGTAGGATTTCAGACTTGGCAGGGACAGACAGAGCTGCTCCCACTGGCCTGGCCACCCAGGCCAGAGAACCAGCACGGGCGTCCCTGGGGGCTCCTTGGCCAGCACTACACCAGGCTTCACCATGCCACCCCACTTCCTAGACTCTCGGCAGTTCCTAGAAAGTGCTGCCAGCACCTGAGTCTCTCAGGTCTGGGTGACTGGAGGAGGTGTCAGTATGTCTTTGCTAGAGAAGAAGGCCATCCAGGGGGACATAATCCTGCTTTCTGTCCTGTGTTCTAATTCCTTCCATTCTGTTTCCTTTACGAAAACAGTACCAACAGCAAACCCTCAAAACTAAAAAACTTCCCATTGCCTTCTTTGAACAAAGATGCTGAAATTCTTAAGCTCAAGCTGACACATCTTTTTTTTTCTTTTTCTGCGGTACGCGGGCCTCTCACTGTTGTGGCCTCTCCCGTTGCGGAGGACAGGCTCCGGACTTGCAGGCTCAGCGGCCATGGCTCACGGGCCCAGCTGCTCTGCGGCATGTGGGATCTTCGTGGACCGGGGCACGAACCCGGGTCCCCTGCATCGGCAGGCGGACTCAACCACTGTGCCACCAGGGAAGCCCAAGCTGACACCTCTTAAGTGGGTGCCACCCTTTGCCTGTCTCATCTCACCCTGCAATGGAGTTCTGAAAGTTAACACTTTTTTTTTTTAAAGATGGGCTGCATCTTCCCTTCCTTGCTGAAGGCTTGGAGGTGCCAGGAAGGGTCCTGCACGTGGAGGGGAGAGTGTCAGTCCTACAGGGTTGGGGAAGGCCTCTTGGAGATGGTGATGTTGGGTTTGAGCTGTGAAAGAATAGTGTAGCAGTCTCCAGACAGATGTGAGGGGCAGACAAGCAGGGCGAATGTTGCAGAGAAAGGGAGCAGAAGGAGGAACTGCAGAGTGTAAGGGATTGGAGGTGAGTGGGGAGGCCAGGCCAGAGGGAGTTTGAATGATGTCTTGCAGGTAACGGGGAGGCGGGGGGTTGCCAGACAGGGGAGTGCTGTGGGCGGGTGTGGAGCTGGACTGCAGACAGGAGCCTGGAGTTACAGCTACAGGGAGAACAAAGTTCTGAGCTGGGGCTATGGGGGTACTGAGGGACCCAGGCCTTTAGGTGTGTCTACCTATCTCTCGCAAGCCCACATTCATTTCCATGCTGCCATCCCCCCAGGGCCCCAGGTCTTGGCCACCATCATCTCTGGCCTGAAAGACTATGGCAGCCTCTTCACTGGGCTTCCTTTCTCTACTCCACCCCGCAACAGTCCACTCCCCATAAAGGAACAGAAAGAAGGGGTTTTCAAAACATCACCGTGGTGACCATACTCCTCTGGCTAAGACCCTTCAATGGCACCCCCCTACCTTTAGCACCAAGATCAAGTTTGATTTCTTGACTTGGCATTCAAGGCCCTTAGCAATCAATACCCACTCGCATTATGTGCAGCCTCATCCCCCTAAAACACTCCAGCTGAGCTGGGCTGTTTGCAACCTCAGTCCCTAGGTTTGCAACTCCCCTTTAGAACTTTGTTCCCTCGCATCCTCTACCCCATCCACTCTAGAATTGCCTCCTTAGGACTTCCCTGGTGGCGCAGTGGTTAAGAATCTGCCTGCCAATGCTGGGGACACGGGTTCGAGCCCTGGTCAGGGAAGATCCCACGTGCCGCGGGGCAACTAAGCCCGTGCGTCATAACTACTGAGCCTGCGCTCTAGAACCTGCGAGCCACAACTACTGACCATGTGCCTAGAGCCCATGCTCCGCAACAAGAGAAGCCACCGCAATGAGAAGCCTGCGCACTGCAACGAAGAGTGGCCCCTGCTCGCCGCAACTAGAGGAAGCCCACATGCAGCAACAAAGATCCGACGCAGCCAAAAATTAAAAAAAAAAAAAAACACCACTGGGCACCTGCTTTGCGGCAGGTGCTGGGGATGGCAAAATGTCCAGGGCTGGTGACAGCACCCAGGTCAAGGCCAGGCAGAGTACCGAAGCTGGGAGGTCACCCACTCCCCGCACCTGCCTCCTCACCTTCCTCCCACCTGTGCTGGTGACTCACCTGCATACATCAAAACCTGTCCTAGGCACTGGGTCAGTGCCAGGCCAGGTGCTGGAGAGACAGCAACAGTCTAGGTGGCTGCCACTGCCCTCCTGCTCTGAGAGAGAAATATGCACACCAAATCCCCTTAACACAGACCCTGATGGGTCGAAACAAAAGGCCTTCAAGAAGTTATTCTCAGGAATTCCCTGGCGGTCTGGTGGTTAAGACTCTGCACTCCCACTGCAGGGAGCATGGGTTCGGTCCCTGGTCGAGGAGCTAAGATCCCTCATACCACGTGGTGCGGCCAAAAAAAAACAAGTTATTCTCAAAACAAATACTACTTGAGGAAGACATCAGGTTCCCAGCGGGATGCTGGGACAAAGGTGAATCCTCAAGGACATCACATATTGGCAGAGAGAAAGAAAAGCAGGTTGTGATGGCAGCCTCTGTTTACAGGGGCTTCCTGGGTGCTAAGCCCTATGCTAAGGGTGACTCCCATATGATCACATTTCACCTCAGAACAGCCCCGTGGTGTAGGCACCATTAGCATCCCCAATTTACACATGAAGAACCAGAAGCTCAGCAAGCAAGTGCTTGCTCTGAATCACACAACTGGATCTACTCTCTGGTACCAAGAGCTACTTGCCGTCAAACGTGAACATCGCTGAGCAAAATTTCAGGCATCCTCTGGTAATGGAAATGCTGGAGGACGGTGGCAGCTTTAACAAAGGAGGGAGTGAGGCCAAGCCCTGGGGCTGCAGGATGGCAGACGGGGCAGCAAGAAGAGCCATGGAAGCACAGCACGAGGTGGAGGGTGGATCTGATGTGGGCTTTTCAGAGCTCAGCCCTTGGAAGGTAGGTGGTGTGGGTGCTGAGTACTCATCATTTCTGCAGCTCCCTAGGAGGCACCCAGAGAAAGTCAGTTGAGTTCATGGGGCAGATAGGCAGCCTCAGAAAAGGTTGGTGCAAAGGGGAAGGCAAAAGGTGCCGGAGTGTGCACTCCAGGTGGGAATCTGGCTTGTGGATGGAGGCAGCAGAGGTAGCAGGTCTGATTCTGTCCACAAGAGAGCGCCTGGCACCAGGCAATGAAGCCGCCCTGGAGAATCGGGGGTGGTTTGTTGCTGGTTCCCCGATGGTCTTGGGAGAGAGGCTGTGGAGGACGGGATACATCCAACTCACTGCCTTGAAATTCCAGCACCAGAAACAAGCACAGAAGGGCAGGATGAGTTCAGATCGATGCATGTCTGCTCATTCTGAGATTGTATCATCTCAGGCCAATTATTTCCCTTTATACTGAGTAAGTTTCTTGACTGCCTTCTTCGTAAAATTTGAAAGGGCTCTTCCCTCGAAACCTGCCTTCCAAAAGGAACAACTCGTTCCTTTTTTTCCATCTCCTTCTCATACAGTAATGCTTCACTCATTTTGATTCATCTAATCTGCCATTCAGTAGTGCACTATTTATTTCAATGATTAGCTACATTTTCAGAATTCTATCTTCAAATCTGCCTTAGTGTCTTACTTTTTGCTAATTTTTTTCCAGCACTGTCTTTAGAGGTTTCATAGTTATTTTATATTCTGTGTCTGATAATAACAGTACTGAAGTCCCAGGGTTCTAAATCATTTTTTTTTTCCTGTTCAGGAAGCATTTTATTGTTGTTCCAAGTTTAAGAATTTTCACTGACAGAAAATCAACACTTAGAAAATCTGCATTGCTTTGCTCAGCTTCTGAATCTTGGTTTTTGAAGACATATTTCTCTCCAGTACGGACAATCATTCCACCCGTGATTGATGGCTCAATATTAACTTCCAGTTTTAACACTTGGCCTTTACCTAGAAAGCTCTTCAGGACCGTTTTTAATTCAGCAAGAGTGGCTTCATCTAAAGGAGGTACAGTGGGAACTGCAAGGTACTTCTCCACTCTGGACACTCATCATAGTAGAAAAGTCAGAACTATGGCTCCAGGGGTATTGTTCAAGCGACCATTTTCAGCAAGCAAATTGATCCAACCGGATGTGAGGGGAGAGAACCTTTATTTTTTTTTTGGCCGTGCTGCGCATGGCTTGGGAGATCTTAGTTCCCGACCAGGGATCGAACCCAGTCCCCTGGCAGCGAAAGCGTGGCGTTTTAACCACTGAACCGCCAGGGAAGTCCTGAGAAAACCTCTCTTTTGCTATCATGTCATTTAGGCTTTTCATCTCAATGTAACACTTTACATAGGGATTCATAATAGAAGCAGCCATTTCAGGTTCCTTCAAGATTTGTGCTACTCAACGATTCTTTTGCTACTTGCTCCAGTTATTCTGTTTAGATGCAGCAGAATAAAGAGCAGTGGCATAGCGACCTTTGATACCATATATCTGAACACAGGCTTGATGGTGGCCTCACAGGCTTGATGAATGGCCTGAGCACAGATGTACTGAAGCATCGCACCTGCCGGGAGAGCCAGGGCACTGCTGGGGCAGCCTCTTCTCCTGGGCAGCTGTGGGTGAAACCTGAGTTGATGAGAGCTGAGTTAATTTTTTTTCCTGCTGACTGTTGCTCATAGTGGCTCATTTGCTTGGACATGAACTTTAGTGACTATCTTGGACAATTTATACTTGGTTGATATGTAATGATATGATTTTTCTCTGGAGGATTTGCATTTTTGCTTCTGCCAGATACCAGGAGATACAAGCCTGGAATCATCTTAATTTCTCAGTCCAGGGATTCTTTGACCTCTGGAGTAATGAGAATCTGAACCTCAGCTCCAGGAGAGAGCAGACGTAAGAGTAGTCTCTGGTCAGTTTTTCTCTTGCTTCCAGCAGGACCAGAGAGATGTTCTCTGCTCAGTTCCCTTTGCAGACAGGTCAATTTTCCCTGCTTGCCTTTTCAATGAGGCCAAAGCCAGTGCCCTGGCTTTAGGGAGAGGTCCCCGTTTTGTTTCTCTAGTTTGTACAGGCTCGAAGCTTAGTGCCACAGTCCCCCTAGAGGTAATCCCTCCAATTCTTGACTTCTTGGAATTTCTTTTGCCCCCAAGCAGCAGTTTTCCTCTACTGTACCCAACTACCTTTGTGGTTTCAGCTTACTCTTTTTTTCTGTCCCTTGGGGATTTCCTAAACTTTCTCATCTGTGACCTCAGCAAAAAAAGTCAATTCATTAGAATTTATCTGGCATCCAGGTGTTTTATGATAATGGCAACATTTTCAGCCTATTTAGATAGCAAATTTAACATGGTATTTTACTATATTATCCCAAGTCCCTGGGATCATTTTTCCAGGGCTAAGGCAGACTGTGGATGGTTGACTTGTCTACCAAATATGCTTTTGTGCTAGACTGACAGTCACGAGGCTTGAGATCCTGTAATTGCTGAGTGGTGGACTGCAGCGTCAGGCGGCTATTGAGAAAAACTGGCAGTTGGCACCATCTGCACGAAACAGCTAAACCCACACCTTGCCTTCTAGGGGCAAGGCCAAGGTCATCCTCCTCCCTACCCTGAGATCTAGTAACCAACCATTCCCTTTGCATTGTGGGGGCCTGTGAAGTGGATGGTGCCAACAAGCCTCTTGCGCAAGGCTGCTCAGAAGTAGTTCTAGGGCTGAGGCCAGAGATGGGTATGCGGGTGACAGGAGTGAGGCTGGGGCCAGTTCCTTGGGAAGTAAGGCCTCAGGTCACTGGTTAGGAAACTGGACTGACAGCCCAAGACTTCATATGTACAGGTACGCACAGGTGTGCCTGCAGCAACCTGTGTCATGTCACAGCTGGTCAGACCACCTCAGAGCCATGCAAGTACTACTTGGGTCCTGTCGGAGGAACAACAAGCTGGTGGGCTTTCAGGGAAAGCAGTTTAAACACAGGTTTCAAGCACCCAAAAAAAAGTTCAGTTCTAGAAATCCCACTCTGGAAAATTATCCCAAAGAAATAAATCATGCTAAGGAAGATGTTCACTTCAGTATGTTAGGGAAAATTTGAAAGCAATCCAACTGCCCAACAGGAGGTGAAGAGTTAAATTATGGCCTTGAGGGAATTCCCTGGCCGTCCAGTGCTTAGGACTCCGGGCTTTCACTGCAGAGGGCCTGGGTTCAATCCCTGGTTGGGGAACTAAGATCCCACAAGCCGCATGGCACAGCAAAACAAACAAACAACAGAAAATTATGGCCTTGATTAAATCATACAACCATTAAGCAAATAAATGCGAAGGCAACAGTGAACGTATGATTTAGCCTCAGTATAAAAAGGAAATGAATGAATATTCCCAAATCCAGCTATGTTAAAAAACTTTGAAGGAAATAAGAGTTATTAGAAAAAAATACCTACGGATCCACTACCCTATTTTTCAGACTTTCTGTGGTTGTATTTTCCTCATTAAAAGATCGCTTAATGGTGAAGAGCTAACAAGGAGTTGGGAGTTATCTGTAGCTGTTGTTGGCATTTGGCTTCCCAGAGGTCCAGAAGCTGGAACCGCCTTCTTAGCAGTACCTCCTGCGTTCATTCCCCTGGGTGCTCTCAAGCCATAGCAAGAACCAGTGGAGCCCCACCCCATCTCTGAAGATCGAGGAACAAGGCAGAGGGGACGTAGAAGCCTGCCGGCAGGACGTCTTACAGAACTATATGCACCACCTTCCCTCCTAGTCCCATTCCAGCTTGAGTCAGAAAAGGAATATAGCCTTTTAATTGACTACTTTAAGTAGAACAAACTAAATACATATTTAACAGTTTTGGTTCATTTATGAAGTACATTAAATAAGTCATGCACAGAGTTAAGTAACAAAAGTTCCTATCAGAGTAGAATGACAAAGCACAGAAAAACCGACTCTACCGCATCCCGTGGGTGGTTTCACATTCATCATCCCCCTTCAAAAACCACGCTTGGATCAATTACAGGAAAAGATCTGTAAAAAATACAAACACATGGAGGTTAAACAATACACTACTCAATAACGAAGTGATCACTGAAGAAAGCAAAGAGGAAATCAAAAAATACCTAGAAACAAATGACAATGGAGACACGACGACCCAAAACCTATGGGACGCAGCAAAAGCAGCTCTAAGGGGGAAGTTTATAGCAATACAATCCCACCTTAAGAAACAGGAAACATCTCGAGTAAACAACCTGACCCTGCACCTAAAGCAATTAGAGAATGAAGAACAAAAAACCCCCAAAGTTAGCAGAAGGAAAGAAATCATAAAGATCAGATCAGAAATAAATGAAAAAGAAATCAAGGAAACGATAGCAAAGATCAATAAAACTAAAAGCTGGTTCTTTGAGAAGATAAACAAAATTGATAAACCATTAGCCAGACTCATGAAGAAAAAAAGGGAGAAGACTCAAATCAATAGAATTAAAAATGAAAAAGGAGAAGTAACAACTGACACTGCAGAAATACAAAAGATCATGAGAGATTACTACAAGCAACTCTATGCCAATAAAATGGACAACCTGGAAGAAATGGACAAATTCTTAGAAATGCACAACGTTCCAAGACTGACTCAGGAAGAAATAGAAAATATGAATAGACCAATCACAAGCACTGAAATTGAAACTGTGATTAAAAATCTTCCA
This sequence comes from Hyperoodon ampullatus, assembly GCF_949752795.1. Classification (NCBI taxonomy): domain Eukaryota; kingdom Metazoa; phylum Chordata; class Mammalia; order Artiodactyla; family Ziphiidae; genus Hyperoodon; species Hyperoodon ampullatus. The sequence continues at coordinate 63,578,048 of NC_136927.1, read as the reverse complement.
ACAAACAAAAGCCCAGGACCAGATGGCTTCACAGGCGAATTCTATCCAACATTTAGAGAAGAGCTAACACCTATCCTTCTCAAACTCTTCCAAAATATAGCAGAGGGAGGAGCACTCCCAAACTCATTCTACGATGTCACCATCACCCTGATACCAAAACCAGGCAAGGATGTCACAAAGAAAGAAAACTACAGGCCAATATCACTGATGAACATAGATGCAAACATCCTCAACAAAATACTAGCAAACAGAATCCAACAGCACATTAAAAGGATCATACACCATGATCAAGTGGGGTTTATTCCAGGAATGCAAGGATTCTTCAATATACGCAAATCAATCAATGGGATACACCATATAAACAAATTGAAGGAGAAAAACCATATGATCATCTCAATAGATGCAGAGAAAGCTTTCGACAAAATTCAATACCCATTTATGATAAAAACCCTGCAGAAAGTAGGCATAGAGGGAACTTTCCTCAACATAATAAAGGCCATATATGACAAACCCACAGCCAACATCGTGCTCAATGGTGAAAAACTGAAACCATTTCCCCTCAGATCAGGAACAAGACAAGGCTGCCCACTCTCACCACTCTTACTCAACTTAGTTTTGGAAGTTTTAGAAAAAGCAATCAGAGAAGAAAAGGAAATAAAAGGAATCCAAATTGGAAAAGAAGAAGTAAAGCTGTCACTGTTTGCATATATACAATGGAATATTACTCAGCCATAAAAAGAAACGAAACTGAGCTATTTGTAATGAGGTGGATAGACCTAGAGTCTGTCATACAGAGTGAAGTAAGTCAGAAAGAGAAAGACAAATACCGTATGCTAACACATATATATGGAATTAAAAAAAAAATGTCATGAAGAACCTAGGGGTAAAACGGGAATAAAGACACAGACCTACTTGAGAATGGACTTGAGGATATGGGGAGGGGGAAGGGTAAGCTGTGAGAAAGCAAAAGAGAGGCATGGACATATATACACTACCAAACGTAAGGTAGATAGTGGGAAGCAGCCGCAGAGCACAGGGAGATCAGCTTGGTGCTTTGTGACCACCTGGAGTGGTGGGATGGGGAGGGTGGGAGGGAGGGAGATGCATGATGGAAGGGATGTGGGAACAGATGTATATGTATGATTGATTCACTTTGTTATAAAGCAGAAACTAATAAAAAATAAATTAAAAAAGAAACTAACACACCATTGTAAAGCAATTATACTCCAATAAAGATGTAAAAAACAAACAAACAAACAAAAACAAAACTTTAATTGCAAAATATTAGATGCTAACAAGTTCATAAAAATACTAATGTACAATTTAATGAAAAATTATAAAGTGAAAACACATAAACCTCCAGATTAAGAAAGAAAACAACTTTGGCAACCCCAAATCCCCAAGAAGTGAGTAGTGTAAGCCATAGTAATGTTTAAATAATGCCAGCCAGACTTGTAATCCTGTCCTAATAGTTGATAAAGATGATGAGAGCTCACTCTGCACTCTACATCATCAACATCCTCCATGCCACACACCCAGAGGAAACTATTCTCTAGAATTCTGGGATAATCATTTTCTTGTTTTTCCTTATCGTTTTCATACTTATTTATGTGTCCTTAAATAAAATACCAAAATACATTCCTTTCATGCATCCCTGAACAAAATCTGTTCCTGAAAATATTGTGAACCACAAATTTTCAGACAGAGGAAACCTACATTCCATTATTTTAAATGGGGAAAATTCAAGTTCTCTCTAAATTACCAGAACACACAAATATTAAATACTTAAATAACAATCCACCAGAGGTTTCTATATAATGTCAAACATTTAAAACACTACTTATCTAACGATTTAAAAGTCACTGGTGAGTATGTTTGTGTGCTATGCCCCAAAATGCTGCCCAGTATAGACAGTGCTTACTCAAAGTGCTGGTCTGCAAACTGTTATTAGTCCATGTTGAGATAAGGAGCTTATGCAGAATGCAAGCAAAACAACTACATCTCTACGTGAGCTGCTTAGTGTAGCAGTCTCTTCCTAGAGTGAAGCAAACGGTGCCTGATCCATCCTGTGCAAGCTCCTCGTATCATCCGAGACCAGTAACAAGTAGTTTTTGTTTTAAGTTTTATTTATTATTATTATTTATTTATTTATTTATTTTTTTGCAGTACGTGGGCCTCTCACTGTTGTGGCCTCTCCCGGTGCGGAGCACAGGCTCCAGACACGCAGGCTCAGCGGCCATGGCTCACGGGCCTAGCCGCTCCACGGCATGTGAGATCTTCCCGGACCGGGGCATGAACCTGTGTCCCCTGCATCGGCAGGTGGACTCTCAACCACTGCGCCACCAGGGAAGCCCGACAAGTAGTTTTTGGAGTGGTTTTGGTCCACATTAAGTAGCTCACTTGTTTAGGATATTACGATTTCCTTCTACAATGCATGCAACAAACGTACTAAAAGAGAAATAAACAATGAAATAACAATACTAAATATGTATAATATGCATAAATAAAGATACTGAAAGATACTGTTTAAGTCAGACAGATTGATAGTGCCCTGAGAAACCTGAGAGGAGGAAACCCTAGGATCCTTGACCTGTCGTGACAATATAATGTATCATCCCAATTGTCCTCATTTTCGAGAGTAAGAGAGGTGCTGGTAATAGTTATGACAGGACGACAGCCATAGTCACCCGAGCTAGACCCTCAATGCAAAGCACTGTTTCTACACAACAGCAGCAAGACCTGTGGTCCCGGCTGGAGAAGAGCCGACTCAGGACCCCGCTCTGCACTCTGCACCCTCTCACGTGCAGAGCTTCGATGGAAGGTGTGTGATTTGGGGGGTGAACTTAGGGTAAGTGTCTGTGAGCTGTGACAGGAAGTATTTGTGAAGGTTCAGACGGTGAGAGATACCTGAGAATTAGCTTGAGGTTCCTTTTAAAAGAATTGTACTATAAGTATTTGACGTTCTGCTGTGCTGGATATTCCACACAATGGTGCTAATCTATGGTTGGCTCAAGAGTCACCTCTGTGGGTAGGGTGGGGGAGAGGAATCCCTTAGCTACCAATGTCTTTGCCTCCATTTTTTTGGTATTCTTTTTGAGACTAATGGCTGTCTTCTGTGGAACATGCTAGGTTTGCCATAAGAGGAGTCATTCTCCCTGGGGAAAACTGGGAGCTTGAAGTGGGTGGGTGGGGAAAGAGTCTGATCACAGGTGGCCCCTCATTTAGCCATGCCTTTGGATAGGGTGCCTTTTCAGTTACTAGGTCAATGTGAGGGAACATTTTTGGAGGAATAGCTGTGGTGTCCTGGATGTATCCTGGATTGAGAGCTCAACAATTGTTCATATCTCTGCTGCTTCAGGGTGGGAAAAGGCAGGAAGGCACAATCCAGCTTGCTACAGTAAAAGTTTTCATTTTTTTGTCCAGGCAGAGGTTAATAAATGGTCATTTTCTAGATAGGGAATGGGGAAAAGGGCATGGAAGCTGAGGTGAAGCTTTTTAGGGCTACTGTGAGGAATGAATGCGATGTACGTGAGAGTCCCAAGTACATTCAGCCAGGCTGAATTTAACATCCAAATATTCTTTGGTCATCACTCAGCACTTATATACAGTATAGAGTTGAAAACAGAACAAAATGACAAACATTCTCATTCTATGTGGGGAAGACAGTATTTCTTGAACATGCCAAATACTGAGTCCTTGACATATTTTTTATAATTACCAAGGTCTTTCTAATTCCACAATATAGTGCCATCTTCCTTTTAAAGTAAAGTATAAAAAGTCTCAAAAATAAAAAATAACAACAACAACAAAAAAGATATATCAAAAGCCTCCCTTGTCAACTGAGGTGATTCTCCCCTTACCATTGCTGAGAGAATCTGTGTTCCCGGGACTGTGCTGCCTGGAGACCAACTCACTCCCTGTTTTCCTCATCTCTGTGTTTTCATTGTATCGTCTTTTCCAGTAGTTGAGTTCTTCACGATCTGATTCCTGACAGCGCCTCAGGACTGCCATGGAGCGCCTTGTGTTCTCTACCATTTCCATAATGCAGTTCAGGGCCTGAGCCAGGCAAGAAGTCAGGCAGAGCCATGGGATAAGGACATTCATACAATCAACATTGAAAATCAAGGACCGGTAAACAAAATATAAAGAATAAAGGTTTAAGAAGCTTACAGATTTAGCAATATCAAGTTTATATTTGAAAACCTTTCTTATTATTTCTCTTTAAATATATACACACAATTTTTAAGATTTCAAAATAATACTTGTTGGACTCTTCATGGTTGAAGCAGCCAGTTTCATCACAATATGGTTCTTTAAAGAGTATGGTGAAAACACATTATATCTCTGCCTAAAGCAGGAGATTTATATAAGAATGCAATCAGAGAATTACGTTCAGAGACAACATCACTCAGGAGGGAAAAGCTACTCTATGTATATTTCAAGCAGGTATTACATCTTCTCTTCCCTTTTTAGTGAGAGGGGAAACTCTCTTTTCCAATGGGGCAGAGTTTACATTCTGTGCCAGTGTACTAATTCTCATTTGTATTTGGAGAAGCTCCATTTATTTAACACTCCATTTATTATACCAGGCCCTGTGATAAGCACCTTGCATATCATTACAACCCCCCATGAATTCAAATAATATAGCATTATTTTTTTTAAGATATAAAAGTTAAGGCTAAAAATGGTGAAAGAACCTGCCCATCACAGAGGTAGAAGTGGCAAAGCTGGGACCTAATACTCATAAGCCTATGTTTTTAACCATTATACTACATGGCTTCACTTGGTTATGACCTCAAGTGATCACCCCACTACAAAGATTTGGGAGTTACTCTTAGCTCTCTAGCTGGCGCAGTAGTAGATAAATCAGCTTTTATTGCAAAGACATTGTAGCTCTGGTTAGTTCACTTCAAGCATACACACTCTTACTCTCAGTAACAGTAAGAATTAAAAGTAACAAGTAGTTAGGAAAACTATACACTGTAAGATTCTTACATGATCAAGATGTTTCCATTCATCAGCCCATTCCCTTTCTGTCAAACGGTGGTCTACCAACTCATCTTGATAGCCTCCATTTAGACCTATTAGAAATTAGATTAAATTTGAAGATAGAGGGAAGAATACAGTAAACAGAATTCTACCAAGTAAATACACATAGATTCATACCAACTATGAGCACACTCTTAAGGCCAATGACTCACAATGATCTAAAACCACAAAATGACATAAAACCAACAAGAAATCACTACTCAGAATGTATTAAAAAACTCCTACAAATCAATTATGAAAGACAAATAGCCCAAAAGAAAAACAGGTAAGAGAAATAAATAAAGAGGTATGGCCCAGACAAAAAAGTACAGATGATCCATAAACATATAAAAAGACATTCAAACTTACATGTAGTCACACAGGGTAAATAAAATCCTCACTAAGATGGTTCCACATCTATATATTGGAAAATATTAAATTGTCAATCATACTAAATGTTGGCAAGGTTGTGGCACAATGCAAGTGCTTAACCACCACAAACAGAGCTGGTGCTGTACAAGCACTTGGAAACAACTTGGTATTAACCAAAGTATAATTTTTTGCATGGTTTTTGATATACGTTACTGAAATTTGCATGAATGCAATGACTGTGTGAATCAAGGATATACTGAATTATCCACTACCTTGAAAATCTTGTCACACGTGGCAACACTGCTCATAGTATCTCAACTGTCAATGTAACACACCTGTTATCAGTCTGAATTTATAGCTGTTGTATTCATAGTGATTCTGTATTTGTGCAACCATCTGCTTATTTCATCATATCTTCTTGTGTAGTCATGCCTGAGCACTAATATATTGTAAAATACTTTCTTATGTATTATACTTTAGAATATTGATCCTAAAATTATGGGACTACGGTAGGCTATAGTATCCATAAATTTCATTTTAGGAGAGTGTTACAGTTTATTTGTTTCAAAGCTGGGGGTGGGAAATTATTTGGTAAGCACTACTGTACTAGGGCATACATTTTCAAAAGAGGACTGGGGAAAATTAAAGAATCTATAACCAGCCTGGAAAACAAATGATTGACTATAAAATAAACCTTCAAGGTAGAGGATTAAAGGTCTTTCAAGTAGAACACTTCCAGATGAAAAAACCTTTTTCTAAAATTGTTAGAAATACAAGGAAAATCTGACCAAAATACAGTTCTAGCTAGTTTTTAGCATACTTCTCTCTTAGAAGGTAAGAATTCAACTGGCAAAAAATGTGTATGAATATAGAAGAAATCAATAGGAAGGTGAATTTTTAACATAAGAACCATACAGAACAGCTGCTAAGGGAGCCATCATAGCATACTGGGAATGTACCCAAGCTCTCGGCATCAGAGAACTGTGGTCAGAATCTTGCCTCTGCCACTTGCTAGCTATGTGATTCTGGCCATATTTCTGTCATCATGTATAAAAAGGCATAAACTCCATGGAATCCTATGTGTGAGGATTAAAAGAGATAATGTACATATACCACAATCTAAGTACTTAAGACTCAGTAAATGTTGGCGGCTGAGAGCACCACTGCTGTTGGGGCCCACACCATTCAGCTACTACTGCATGAAGCCAGGGCCCTACTGTGGTCTGAGCCTCTGAAAGATGCTAGTGAGTCTAAGTCAGAAGCGGGGACAGGCAAATGTTTTGCAACTTTCTATTCCACTGGGCAACCCACAAATGGAAATGCAGGGCCAATTCTGGAAACTAGCAGCCCTTTGGTTCTCTGCTCTGACATATCTCAGCAGTTAAACTACAAAGAACATTCTACAGTAAACTTATTTGAGTTTTGACAAGGAGCCTGTTCAAAACTGATCTCGGGTGAGGTCTGCTAGGGGCCTTTTTGTTTTTTTCTTAAATTTAATGGTTGCTGAGGATGCATATGCCAGGCAGTCCAAATGTGACAATTACCCAGCACAGGAGGTGGTGTTCTCTCCATTTTATTTTATTTTTTAAGAATTTTTGGGGTTCTTTTTTGGCTGCACTGGGTCTTCCTTTTTGAGTGCTGGCTTTCTCTAGTAGTGGTGAGCAGAGGCTACTCTTTGTTGTGGCGCAAACACTTCTCATCGCGGTGGCTTCTCTTGTTGTGGAGCATGGGCTCTAGGTGCACAGGCTTCAGTAGTTGTGGTGCATGGGCTCAGTAGCTGTGGCACGCACGCTCAGTAGTTGTGGCTCGCGGGCTCTAAAGCGCAGGCTCAGTAGTTGTGGCACACAGCTTAGTTGCTCCGCGGCATGTGGGGTCCTCCCGGCCCAGGGATTGAACCCGTGTCCCCTGCATTGGCAGATGGATTCTCAACCACTGTGCCAACAGGGAAGTCCTTCTCCATTTTAGATATGTGTAATCTGAGGCACAGATAGCCTAAGCAACTTGCATAAGATCACACAGCTAGTTAGAATGCAGAGCCAAGATTTAAATTTAGGTATGCCTTACCTCTGACCTAAATGTCTCTGTACTTTCACCTCTTAAGACCACAGGTTTTACATCTCTCTTGCTTAATTTTAAAAACTTTTTATTCTGAAATAAACTCAGACTTACAGAAATGTTGCAAGAATAAAGAATTCTCACACAACCTTCACGCAGATTTCCTAAACGTGAATATTTTTACCTCTTTCGCTTTGTCATTTTCTATTTTTCTTCTGAGCCATATCAGAATAAGTAATATCCCTTTATTCTTAAATGCTTCATTGTGTATTTCCGAAAATATGTTTAGCCTACTTCTATCATATAATGACAATAGCAACAAGGTATGAATTGAGATCAATTTCAAATGAGAATACTATAACTCTAACATTCTTTTTTATGTCTAATATTGTTTTAGCTTAGTGGACAAAAGCAATGACGATAGTAATTTGCTTTATCACTGAGTAGGAAAGAAACCCATGGATTCAATCTGAATTTAAATCATTACCAGGCTGCTTATGCCACTTACTAAGATTGTGGTGTCTATCACGAACTTCTCGAAGTTCTAGCATCTTGTTGGGTTCACGATATAGGTGGGAAGTTGCAATATCTTCTAAGGTATAGCGCTGAAGAGGTGGAGGACTAGGATAGAACTGGCCCCCAGGATTCATGAGGTGCACAGTAAGGGCAGGACTGTGCCGGGGAGCAGGGCTAATGGTACACACTCTCTTGGCAGCAGGCTCAGGAGGAATTGTATCTCTTTCAAAACTGCTCTCTTCCCGCCTGTAGAAGAATGGGAAGTACATGTCTGAGCCTGTCAACAAGTGTTCATGCAAACATTGCCCGAGCACCTACTTTGTGCTATGTATTGTGCTATGCACTTTCACAAACAGGAAGATGATAAGAAAAGGTGTGAGATGAGGCATGAACTGAAATGTCTTCAGGGGCCAGGCAGATAATGGAAATTACTGATTTATCCCAGCATGAAAAGAGAGGTCAAATCTATCCATAACCAAGCAGAAACATCTCAACCTCATGAAGCAAAGGAGAAACTAAGATGACAGCATTTTCTTATGTGATAGGACTATGGAGGATTATGGGTTCAACTATATTTAGAAATGTTTCAAGGTCACATTTGCTACTGTGGAAGTCAGTATGGGAAAGAGTCAATTCTCTACACGGGAGAAAAAACGCTCACAGAATTAATATGCTTGTGAATTGGTAGGGTTTTTAGTCATTTGCTTCAATTGTAACAAATTTTCCACTGTTATTAAAATGTTGCTTCCTTGAGAAACCATAGAAAATAGAGGTAGATACTCATCCATAAATTTTGAGGATAAATTATATTAATATAATTTCAATCTTCAAAGTAAAGCTGATTCGTTAACTGTTATACTTTTACAAGACTTCACGTATCAGAAAAAAATGCCTTGAACAGATTATATTTCTCATGGTTCTGGAGCAGTGGACCCACAGAATGCTCAAAAGCAGAATTTATTAGCAGGGGTATAGAGTCATCTAAAGAGTTGAGAAGCATATTGCTGCCTGATGTTGGGACAAAGCAAAACTAAGAGTCCATCCCTGCATATCACCCCAGTAATCAAGTTCTTTTTCTTTCACAAGTAAAGGGAAAGCTCAGAGTGGTCCCAGAAAAGCAAGGACGACAAAGCTCTTCTCTGCTCACCTCTCTGGACTGGGCCTCTTTCCATTTCCATGCACCTCCATGAGCAGCTCAGAAGAGTCAGCAGGGGATGCAATACTTGTGTTGAGCAGAAGGTGATCATGCTGAGCCAGGTACCGGGATGGTGTCTGCTTGGCGGCTCGAACACAGTGCAGCAGTTCTCGCTGCAGCAGAGGCAGGTTCGCCTTGAAAAGAAGAGGCAGGGGCTGGAAGGCAGTTTTCCCAGGGTGGGGCCCTATACACAGGGCTCAGCACCTCAAAAGGCTTTTACAAACAAGATGACACAAAACAAAAGCCCTTCACTCTCTGTCATTCTCATTTTCATATGCCCCCTTCTGAATAAAGTGACATCCATTACACTGAACTTGAATTACTGTTAACTTGTCTCTTGTCCCCACAAGATGTAAATCCCCTTAAGGAAGAAACTGTGCTTTATTACCTTTGTGGCCTACTACAGAGTCAAAGCTCAATAACGCTTTGTTGAACATAATTATTTAAAAACTTAAACATTTTTGAAGACTTCAGTTAGTTAGCGAATTAGTAATGCCTACATGGGAGTAGGAGGAATTCAGTCTTTCCTTTATCATTTTAAGTCCAGGTTTCTCTCTTGTGACTCTAAGCCATTTCTGATAGCACTACTGAACCTTGCCTTCCTGTTCTCTATTACAGCTGCCATGGAATTCCGGAAACAGTGACTATTCTGGCTTAGTTGGAACATGGGGTTTTGAAAAAAGTAATAGGAGTGATGGAAATGAAGGCAACAAACCTTAGACTAGTCTAGGATCTGCGTGTACACAGGTAACCCGCGGGCAGAATCTAATACTTCTTATTGTGGTGCTCCATTAAGCATGCTTCCTTATTTTGTAAAAGGATAATTATTTATGTACTGATTATTTTTCTTTCTCCTCACACTTAAACCTCTAACAGGACAAATCATACAAAAAACCCTGTGCATCTTTAAACTTAACTGTTAAGACCTTCATATTTAAAATATACTTTCCCCATATTTATTTTATTAAAAAAATATTTCCCCCCAAATTTAAAAACAACTCAGACTGAGCCCATAATAAGTCTTTATCCCAAGGGAAACAGATGAGAAAGCAAAAGGAGAGTTTAATACATGCAAGTAGTCATCCCTTTACCAACAGTTAATTTAGCAGGCTCCATAATTAGTGACTGCTTTAAAGCAGAAATAAATTGACAAAAACCCAAATGCTAGCCAAAAAGCGGCCAGAACAAGCTACCTCATGCTGTTTTCCAAAATAACAAGAGTTAAGAATAGAGAATTTGATGATATAAAACACTTTTAAGTCTGTTCTATAACCTCAATCTTGTATCAACTGTAAAAACTTAATTGAAGGGGCTTCCCTGGTGGCGCAGTAGTTGAGAGTCCGCCTGCCGATGCAGGGGACACGGGTTCGTGCCCCAGTACGGGAAGATCCCACATGCCATGGAGCGGCTGGGCCCGTGAGCCATGGCCGCTGAGCCTGTGCGTCCGGAGCCTGTGCTCCGCAACGGGAGAGGCCACAACAGTGAGAGGCCTGCGTACCGCAAAAAAAAAAAAAAAAAAAAAAAAACTTAATTGAAAAAAAAAATCATGTCAGATCTTTACATTTGTGACATGTGCCCTCTGATGAATTTTTAAATATGCTAATCATTTCCTATTAACACAAATTTCCCAAATCTCTCTGATTCTGGAGTCATGGGGGAAATAATTATCTACTGGCTCTGATACACAGAAAAGAGACCAAGATAGAACACACAGCTGTTTCAAGGCTGAAAAAGGCACCACAGACTGCTCTGAGAGGCCAAGGTGTCAATGCCATCAGAACAGAGCCCAACACAGGCTGGGCACTGAGACCTATGCATTTTCCTGCATGTCTAGAATGCTCTAATTTTAAAAGTTTTAAAAAACCAGAATCAGTACATCAGCTAAGATGACCCACCTTTTTGATGCATTACATTTTCTTAGGAAATAAAGGTAAAGTAAAAGAAGGTAAAAGGGGAATATTTATTTTGTCAAGACAAAACTGAAGATATTATGTGAGTACTCATATAAAAGAGAGAAAACAAATTTCTACAAATACTGTACTGACAAAAGTCAAAATACAGGGACTTCCCTGGTGGCACAGTGGTTAAGAATCCGCCTGCCAACACAGGGGACACAGGTTCAAGCCCTGGACCGGGAAGATCCCACATGCCGTGGAGCAACTAAGCCCGAGCGCCACAACTACTGAGCCTGTGCTCTAGAGCCCGCAAACTACAACTACTGAGCCCACAAACTACAACTACTGAGCACGCACGCCACAACTATTGAAGTCCGTGACCCGCAACAAGAGAAGCCCCCGCAATGAGAAGCCCCCACACCGCAACGAAGAGTAGGCCCCACTCGCTGAAACCAGAGAAAGCCCGCGAGTGGCAACGAAGACCCAACGCAGCCAAAAATAAATAAATTAATACTTTTTTTTAAAAAGTCAAAATACAAAAAAACTGAGCTCAGTTTTTTTTGTATAGTCCACTACTAATGAAAAGAATAGAATTCATTGGATAGGGAGGGATTAAGGATAACATTTTTAGCTTATTTGGGGTTGAAAGTTAGTGTTCCAAATTACCAAATCGATTACAAATGTTCATCTCCAGGGCTTTGCAAAACAATGTGGTGGGCTGGATACGGGTCACAAGTTTCCATACTATGCCTGGTCTAGAATACACTGTTATCTGACTCTAGTCATTCATTGCTTTCGACCTATTTTATAGGACTGCAACTTACACATAACTGGTTGCAAAGCAAAAAACTTGTTGTCTAGAAACATGCATAAAATTACATGCATAGAAGTTCTAGAGACTTCCCTTGCCCACTGTGGAAGAAGCCAATTTGACTTTTGTTTGCATATTCTTATCAATAATCCTGACCTATAATGTCTGTTCTTTGGCTTCTCCCCTGAACAGGTTATAACACCTTACAGATTCCCTCACTAATAATGAATTAAATAAAATCTATTTATTAAATAAAATCTGTATGAGTTATAATGTTACCTGTTTTTAAAAATTGTTTCATGGGAAAAATAGTAACTTTACAGTGGGAAAGCATGGTGGACGCCACCTTTACCAACTGACCAAAGTCCACATTACCAATTATGAGACAAATTAACATCTATGTCTCCTGATAGCATGCCGTAATACCCCCTACCTGCTATTCCTGTCTAAAATGCATAACCTCATTCTCATCATAAGAAGTATCAGAAAAATCCAAATTGAAACATATGATATAAAATAACTATCCTGTACTCTTCAAAACTGTCCAAATCATAAAAGACTGAGAAGCTGTTCTAGATTAAAATGGACTGAAGAGATATGACAATGTAATCCAACATGTAATCCTGAATTACATACAAGACCCAAAAAAATGACGTTTTGTTAAAAAAGACATTTGTGGGACATCTGGTGAAATATGAATAAGGTCTATAGATAATAGTGTTATAAATATCAATGTTAATTTCTTGATTTGATAATTATACTAAAGTATCAGTATTTAGATGTATCATGTCTGCAGCTTACCCTGAAACATTTCTGAGGAAAAAATAAATGGAAAGAAAAGAGAATAATAATGCAGATGTGATAAAATATCAACATTTGGAGAATCTGAATTTTATTGTACCATCGTGAAACTTTTTTGTGAGCATGAAATTATTTCAAAATAAAAAGGTTTGTTTTTTTTTTAAAGGATCATATTATATATAAATTTAACACTGGCTCATCTATCAGGTCTGCATAATAATTTTAAACAGTGCCCCCAAAAGTTATGTTCCAGGGGACATTAATTCCAGAGGACGTAATTAGAAACTAGACTAACTGGGGGGAGGAGAGAAGTAAACACTGCCTTCCCACATGCTCCTGTCCTAAGGGTTAGTCCTAACTTACAAAGGCCTCTGTTTTGAGAGCCTCCTCCCATAACACACACTCTTCACCCGCTGGCCACAACCAAAAGACTGTGTCCAGTTACGTCCTCTGCTAAGAGCCCAACCTCCATGCCATGCGCACCTCCATCCCACTCTACTCCTGTTCCCTGCCTCCCCACCTGCTCCTTGTGTGTGTCACCAACAGTGTCTGCATACAGAGCACGACTCAAGGCTTTTGCAAAGCTCACCTCATCAAGCGTAAAGCTTATTCGCAAACCACTCACACTTCTGTAGCAGCTCCAAATAAAATAAAGATATAAAATGTGGCAAGCTGCCCTGATGTAGATCATAGAACAGGGATCAGTAACAGATCTTGAGGAAATGTTGAAGATAAATTACATTCCAGTAGTTATCTCATAAAAATTACCTTGAGGAATGGAATAACAAAAGGACGAAGAGGAAAGTTTGTAGCCTCTTGGAGCTTGCAATGGAATTCTTCAATTGTTACTGTTGAGTTCTGAAAAGATAAATAGCACTGTTCAACTTCGAAAACTGGACAGTGTTCTAACATAAATCTGATAGTGCTGAACCCTTTGAAATAATAAGGAAAAGAATAACTCCAAGAGCACTATTATAAACTCAAATCCCTCTCAAAAGTTAACCAAATTCTGTTTCCTTTATGAAAGAAATTCAGCCTCCTTGATTTTCTTCTCTACTACCCCAAATCTAACAAATTCCCCTCTATGCTCAGCAGCCTGGGCAGAATAGGGCATTGCCTTCCTCTTGTGAAGAGAGGCACTCAGGTTCCTTGTATTGAGGCGTTCATCACAAGTCACCTCAGGTACAGGTAACCAAGCTTACAGTGTTTCCAGCTGAACAGTTCCCAAATCAGTCCAGGATATCAACTTAATGACTCACAGCCTCACGTCTTCAGAAGTTCATTTCTTCATTGGTTCTGCCTACCTCCTACCATCAGTTCCCTAAATCTTCTAAATCGGAAGTTAACAACAAAAAAAGACGCCTTCTACCTTCCAGTGGTCTGTCTGCAAATCAGAGCACCTCCAAATGCGCAGATTTCCACTGGCTAGATTTTAGTATTCCCATGAAAGTTATTAGCACTTCCCCTGTATTTTTTCAGGTCTTTCTTTAAACTAAGGTTCTCAGCTCCTTTGCTAAGAGGAATGTACCAATACAAATATTTTCTTCAAAGTTCACAAAATATTTTTATTTTTACTTCAATTCCCTAAAACACAGCAAAATAGTAAGTTCAAATCAAAACAAAATAAAACAGCAATCTGAATTCTTGCTTGCCTGAAAGAACAATGATGACTTCTAGGATTTATTTTTATAAAATCATCAGGTGTTCAAAGATGTAACATGTACCACACAAATTATTCATCAGCAAAATATTGTTTCTTAACAAGAAGAAATGGAAAACATATAGGTCCTCAACACAAAACTGCATTGAAAATTGTAATACCATCATACATCAGAATGCTTAAGTTGGGGGGCAGATTTGTATGCATTGAAGAAAGGTGTCTATAATATACTAAGTGAAAAACCAGAAAACATAGCAGTATATTCCAACAATCTATTTTTGAAAATAACACACATACATTTATATAGTATTTTAAGTGTCTGGAAGGACAATTACAACAGTAGTTATTTCTGGATGTGAAATTATGTTGGATTTTCCAAATGTATCATACAATATTGAGAACAAACTAAAATATTTCCCTTTGGGAAAAAAGAGTGTATCAAATTTAACCATGTTAAATGAAAATGTTTGTACAGTTTACCCCATTTCATACCAAAAATGTTCTTTTAAACCTTAGCTGAGTGCTTGTTTTAAGTAAATGACAGGTATACAATGCAACCAACTCTACCTGCAATCGGGAATAAAAATTAAGTGTAAGAGAATGCTATTCACTCCCTACTACAAATAATGCAATCAGGCCTCAAACAGTAAACACAAATAGATTAAATCTATGGAAAGACTGAAGGAAATGACTAAGTTTTCTTATGGATGGACGAAGGAGGGAAAAGATTAACTTAAGTTAGAGAAACGGACTGAAGGTTATATATACTATAGATGCCAGGCAATCCTCTATCCCAGAGGGAAGATAGGACATTGTTCTGTTATCCTTCCCTCTCATTCAATTACTTAATAAATAAGAGCATAGTTGTTTGTTTCCTCATAGTCTAGTGGGAAAACTGAAAAGTAAGCCATTCATTACAGTATGATCACAGTACATGTGTGCAGGACACTACTGGCATGCAGACTTAGGGGGACAAGGAAGGCTTTACAGAAGTGCCATCTGAAGAAGTGAAAGTGCAGCCTTGAGAAAGATGCTTCTGAGGAAGACAGAATGTAAGAATGCAAAGTATTAGGGGAATCTAGTCCACAGGATCCTAAGGGAAACATTTATAGAGATCTTAGAAGACAATGGGTATAGATAGGCCACCAGACAACTTTTTTTTATCTTTTAAGATTTTGAAATAATGATAATCATAGGAAGTTGTAAAAAGTAGCAGATAGGTTCCTCTGTATCCTGCACCAAGGTTCCCCCAATGTTTATATTTTATATAATTATAGTGCAATATCAAAACTAGGAAACTACTATGGTAATATGTGTGTAGAGTTCTATGCCATTTTATGGCATGTGTACATTCACGTTATCACCACTGAAATCAAGACCAAGAAGTATAGAAACCTTAGCTACCTTTAGCCTCCCCGGTTTATAATAATAATTGTCTTAAATATTGCCTTTATATATACTGACAACCATAACAGACAAGGTTATAATTTTTGCTTCAACCATCAAACATAATTTAGACAACCCAAGAGAAGTAAAGTCTGTTGTATTTACCTATATTTTTACTCTTTCCGTTTTTCCTTCACCTATCCTGATATTTCAAGATTCCTTCTTTTATCGTTCCTTTCTGTTTCAAGAAGCTCTTTTAGCCTTTTTTTTTTGTTCCTGGCCGTGCCCTGCAGCTTCTGGGATCTTAGTTTCCTGATCGGGGATTGAACCTGGGCCCTCGGCAGTGACAGCCTGGCATTGGACCGCCAGGGAATTCCCTAGCCATTATTTTAGTGTAGGTCTGCTGAAGACAAATTCTCTCAGCTTCACTTCATGTGAAAATACTTTGATCCTTCTACCCTTCATTCAAGAAGGATATTTTTGATAGATGCAAGATTCTGGGTTGACAATATTTTCTCCCAGCACTTGACAAATATGCCACTTCCTTCTGGCATCCATGGTTACTGATGCTTTCTCTGTTGCTTTCAAGATTTGGGAGGATGGGATGGGATGTCTTTTTGTTGTTGTTTTTTTTTTTTGGCCACACCACAGGGCTTGTGGGATTCCAGTTCCCTGACCAAGAATTGAACCTGGGCCCTCAGCAGTGAGAACTCGGAGTCCTAACCACTGGACAAGGGAATTCCTGGGATGGGGTGTCTTCTTTGAGGTCTGCTCAGCCTTTTTGAATCTGTAGGCTTGGATCTTTTGTTAAATTTGGGAACTTTTCAGGCATTATTTCAGCCCCACGTTCTTTCTCTCCTCCTACTGTGACTCAGATCTTTTGTTAGACGCTTTGAAATCCCTGAGGTTCTGTCCATGTTTTTTTACTTATTTTCTGTATGTTGTTTAGACTGGGTAGTGGACTTCCCAATAAATAGACTGGGTAGTTTTCTATCATTCCAGCTTCAAGTTCACTGATTGTTTCCTCTGTTCTCTACAGCCTACTGTTGAGTCCATCACTGAGTTGTTTTTTTTTTTAATTTTTAATTATTTATTTATTTATTTATTTATTTGGCTGCATTGGGTCTTTGTTGCTGTGTGGGCTTTCTCTAGTCATTGTGAGTGGGGGTCGCTCTTTGTCGCGGCGTGCGGGCTTCTTCTTGCGGTGGCTTCTCTTGTTGCAGAGCATGGGATTCAGGCACGCAGGCTCAGCAGTTGTGGCATGCGAGTTCAGTGGTTGTGGCACACTGGCTCTGGAGCACAGGCTCAGTAGGTGTGGCTCACGGGCTTCATTGCTCCGCGGCATGTGGTATATTCCAGGACCAGCACTCAAACCCGTGTCTCTTGCATTCACAGACAGATTCTTATCCACTGTGCCACCAGGGAAGTCCCCATCACTGAGTTTTTAATTTCATTATTATATTTGTCAGTTCTCAACTTTCCATTTAGTTCTTCTTTATATCTTCTATTTCCTTGCTGAGGCTTTGTATTTCTTCATTTGTGTTGATAACTGCTCACTGAAGCATTTTTATGATGGCTGCTTCAAAGCCCGTCACATATTTCAAAAATCTGGGTCATCTTAACTGAGGTTTGTTGGTTACCTTTTCTCATTCCACTTGAGATGGTCAGTTCTTGGTATGACAAGTGATTTTCTGCTGTATCCTGGATGTTTTGGGTTCTATGTTGTAAGACTCCAGATCTTATCTACATCTTCTATTTTTGAGGCATCCTCTGATAGTGTGCCATTGGGAAGAGAAGAATCTTTGATGCTGTCAGGTGGGGTATAATCCCAGGCTCCCCACTCAACCTCTGTTGATTTGTAGAAGGAAAGAGGGGTTCCCTACTGCTGGGCAAGGGTGGGAGCTCAGGCTCCCTAATAGGCCTTGTACGGGAGGGGGAAGGGTGTACATTATTGTGGTTGTTTTCCTGAGGTGTTTGACTGCCACAGAGTGATTTTTGTCCAAAAGTTTTGTATCTTGCTTGGTTGCTCCTTTCCTAGTCCTTTGGCTAGAATGAGGTGGGGGTTTTTTTTGTGGGTTTTGGTTTGTTTGCTTTTTGTCTGTGCTCATTAGTATTTTCATAATACTGGCTTCTCCAGACCACAGTCCAGGATATATGATGACAGCACAAAGCCAAGGGAACTCACTGCTGTGTACTTGAGTCTCAAGGTCACTAGCCAATCTGCCTTCTTCTCTCCATCTTTCAGAGTCCTCTTACTTTTGTTTTATACATAACGTCCATTGTTTTTTTGCTGTATTTGTCAGGAGGAATAGGAAGAAGTATACCTTTCTGTTATACCTCTGAACCAGTCTTGATATACTACATCATATTCCATTAAACTGAGGTACTGTCATTTACTCAGGCTTTTATAGAACATTTAGGTGGTTCAAATTTTTTTGACATTATAAATAATGTTAGTGCACATTGTTTATTATTTTCTTAGGATGAATGTCAAGGCGAGATACTGGTAGGTCAAAGGAACTGTCTAGTTTAAGGTATAAAACTACCTTCCAGAATGTGTATTCTCCAAATAAGTAGCCAGAGTACAAAACATTTACCTTTACCTTGAAGTGGAAATTGCCACACTTGCTTCCTGGTACAGTTAAGGACCACCAGCACTTTACCTCTTCTCTTACACACCAGAAACACCAAATGCAAACAGGTGAACTAAACTCTTGCTACCTAACTGTGTGGCCTTTTCTGACTTTGCTAACGAAGTCTCCTTCACATGGAATGACTGTTCCATTTACATATGCCTGCCAAAGTCTTAATGATTCCTTTCATAAATACAAGACCAAATAAGGGCTTCCCTGGTGGCACAGTGGTTAAGAATCCGCCTGCCAACGCAGGGGACACGGGTTCGAGCCCTGGTCTGGGAAGATCCCACGTGCTACGGAGCAACTAAGCCTGTGCACCATGACTACTGAGCCTGCACTCTAGAGCCCGTGGGCCACAACTACCAAAGCCCGCATGCCACAACTACTGAAGCCTGCACACCTATTGCCTGTGCTCCGAACAAGAGAAGCCATCGCAATGAGAAGCCCTTGCACCACAACGAAGAGTAGCCCCCACTAGCCACAACTAGAGAAAGTCCGTGCACAGCAACGAAGACCCAGAGCAGCGAAAATAAATAAAGAAATAAAAATAAATCTATAAAACAAAAAAGACCAAATAAGGCTTTCACGGATACAGAAATATAATAATCTAAAGGTGTTAATTCTCCTCCAAATTAGACAATGTTTTCAACAAGGTGGTAGAAAAAAAAGAGAAAAAGAAAAAGGAAAAAGGAAAGAAAAGAAAAAAGAAAAAGAAAGGAAACGTAAGAAAAGGAAAAATAATGGATTGGTAAGCTCAAATGCAATACACATAAGGCAATCATTTTATCTATGAATAATGGCAGTTTTATTTATATTTCTCCAATCCTTATATATTTTTAAAAATATTTTATTTGTTTATGTATTGTTTATTTATTTTGGCTCTGCTGGGTCTTAGTTGGGGCACGTGGGATCTTCGTTGAGGCACGCAGGCTTCTTATTTGGGCATTCGACTTTTTAGTTGTGGCATGTGGACTCTTAGTTGCAGAATGTGAACTCTTAGTTGCTGCATGCATGCAGAATCTAGTTCCCTGACCAGGGATTGAACCTGGACCCCCTGCATTGGAAGCATGGAGTCTTATCCACTGGACCACCAGGGAAGTACCTCTAATCCTTATATCTTATTTGCTAGGCTATAATATTCAGGATTACAGTGAAGAGAAAAGAGATCCTATCTGGTTCCTAATAGCAGAGGGAAAGCTTTTGAAATTTCACCACTTAGCATAGGCTTGCTAAAGTGTGTTTATACATACAACTGTCATCAGATTAAGGAAGTTCCTGCTATAATTGGTTTGCTGTTTGTTTTTTAACAATGAATGGATACTAAATTTAATAAACATTCCACACCTTGTATTGTCTCCAAAAATATTTGTAGTTTCAATATCAATTGCTATAGACTATATGTTTTTTTTTGTTTTGTTTTGCGGTACGTGGGCCTCTCAGTGCTGTGTTCTCTCCCGTTGCGGAGAACAGGCTCTGGATGCGCAGACTGAGCGGCCATGGCTCACGGGCCCAGCCGCTCCGCAGCATGTGGGATCATCCCGGACCGGGTCACGAACCCGTGTCCCCTGCATCGGCAGGCAGACCCTCAACCACTGTGCCACAGGGGAAGCCCTAGAATATATGTTTTTGTAAGCCCTCAAAATTCCTATGTTGAAACCTCATTTCCAATGTGTTGATATTTGGAAGTGAGGCCTTTGGGAGGTGGCTAGGTCATGAGGACAGAGCCCTAGTGAACAGTATTAGTGCCCTTATGAAAAAGACACCAAGGAGCTCTCTTGCCCATTCCGCCCTGTGAGGAAACAGTGAGAAGATGGCCATCTATGAACCAGGAAGTGGGCTATCATGAGAAACCGCAAATGCTGACACCTTGATCTTGGACTTACCAACCTTCAGAACTATGAGAGATGAATATTGGTTGTGTATAAACCACCTAGTCTATGGTTTTTTTTTGTTTGTTTGTTTGTTTGTTTTTGGTACGCGTGCTTCTCACTGTTGTGGCCTCTTCCGTTGTGGAGCACAGGCTCCGGACGCGCAGGCTCAGCGGCCATGGCTCACGGGCCTAGCCGCTCCGCGGCATGTGGGATCTTCCTGGACCCGGGCACGAACCAACGTCCCATGCATCGGCAGGCAGACTCTCAACCACTGCGCCAACAGGGAAGCCCGGTATTCTATTTTAAGAGCCTAAAAGGACTAAGACGCTGATCTGAATGAAAATCTCAGTATGTGAGATTATAAATTGGTATAAAACTTGGGAAAACCATTTGACCTTATATACTAAATTTATATACATGTATACCCTATGAAATCACAATTCCATTGTTCAGTGCAGTGCTTGCACACATGTACCATAAATAAAAATGCTCATTATTTGTAATGGCCCCTGTACCGAAAAGAGTTAACACAGCTGGTCTACAACTGCTAACCTTAGGAAAGCCTGCTTGCAAGGTAAAAAATTGTAACACATGCTACAACGTGGATAAACCTTGACAACATTATGCTAAGTGAAATGAGTCAGCTACAAAAAGACAAATACTATGTGATTTCACTAATAGGAGGTACCTGGAGTAGTCAAGTAGAATGGTGGCTGACAGAAGCCGGGGAAAGAAGGAAATGGGAAATTACTCTTTAATGGCACAGAGTTACAGTTTTGAAAGATGAAAAGTGTTCTGAAGGTGGACGGTGGTGAAAGTTGCACAACAATGAATATACTTAATACCACTGAATTGTACACTTAAAAATGGTTAAGATGGTAAATTTTGTGCTATATGTATTTTACCACCTCTTCATGATGACACAATTTCAAAAATATGATAAAAAAAAGAAACATTAACCCAAGAACAGCCATTTAAAAGAGATGATTGGCTACATCTATGTATTCCTTCATAGCTAGAAAATAATTCATTTTCTCTGTGTGTGTCTGTGTGTGTGTGTGCACGCATGCACGCATGCAAATGAGCTGTCATTTTTTTCTTTTACTCTTGAAATTTAACAGACTCTACTTAAAGTAATTTGCTGCTGCAATTGGCATAACATTCTGATGGCTACTTTGCTTCCAATTATGTTCAAACTCATTTTGACATTTAAGGCCAGTTTTATTAGTCTAGAGCCAGAAAGACTTTTCCATAATGCTCTCAAATTTGACCAATAAAGGGACCCCACTCCCACCCCAAACAAACAAACAAAAAGTTTCCCTAACGGATGGGGGTACTGTTTTTACAAACTCTGATTGATGCTAAACACCACTTTTCCTTCCATGAGTCTGGAGTTTCCTAGGTGCTACGCCAAGAGTGCTTATGTGCCCAGACCCCAGGAAAAACCTTGGGCATTGAGGGTTTAATGTGGTTCCCTGGGCAGA
This sequence comes from Hyperoodon ampullatus, assembly GCF_949752795.1. NCBI lineage: Eukaryota > Metazoa > Chordata > Mammalia > Artiodactyla > Ziphiidae > Hyperoodon > Hyperoodon ampullatus. Next base: position 63,556,338 of record NC_136927.1, on the reverse strand, counting down.
AACATCACACACAAGTTGCTGTATTTTCACTTCTGGGGGAAGAGTGAACTCTGTGTGACCGTTCATACAGGAGAAAAAGGAAGCCTATATATGGATTCCTCCGGATGCCAACTGTGTTTCTCACCTTTCTGATCCAGCTGTGTATGCTTACTATGCCTCTGTATTAAACCTTAGGGACTTCCCTGGTGGTCCAGTGGTAAAGAATCCGCCGGGCAATGCAGGGGACGCAGGTTTTATCTCTCATCAGGGAACTAAGGTCCCACATGCTGCAGGACAACTAAGCCCACGTGCCACAACTACTGAGCTCGTGCGCCTCATCTAGAGCCCGTGTGCCACAAACTACAGAGCTCACGCGCTCTGGAAGCTGCGCGCCACAACTAGAGAAGAGAAAACCTGCATGCCACAACTAAAGAGAAGTCTGTGCACCACAATGAAGAGCCTGCACGCTGTAATGAAAGATCACGCATGCCTCAACAAAGATCCTATGGGCCGCAACTAAGACCTGATGCAGCCAAAAAAAAAAAAAAATCTTAGCTGTGAGCACAACTATACGCCAAATCCGGACAATTCTAGCAAATCTCAAGACATGGGGGTGGTACTGGGGGAACCCTGATGCTGCCTCAAAATATAAACAACTCAAATGTCCATCAAAAAGTACAAACTGTGGTATATTCCTACAATGAAACATTATACAGCAATGACAATGACTCACCTACAGTTATACAAAACAACAGGGATAGAATCTCAAATGATGAAAAAGTCATTTATTGCATTTTGCCTTGTATGAAAGTGGTTTCCTCTGTACAATACTGAGTCATCTTTTAAAGCAGCAGTTCATAAGCATTTTAGTCTCATAATCCCTCTAATTAATATGGGTTACATCTATTGATAATCACTATATCTGAAATTAAAGCTGAGAATTTAAACAATATTTATTATTAACTCATTTCAAAATAACTGTACTTATCTCAAAAATGTAGTATACACACTTGGTGCAGCATGGCGTTGGCTGCAGTATTGAAGTTAAGCAAGATTGCACAAGAGATGCAATTTGCTGCCAGAAGTGTGTTTTTCTTCAAAAAGGCAATAACTTCAAGCACTTGTGGTGGATACAGATTTTTGCTGCAACTCTGCAAATGTAGGCGAGACACTACCCTGGGACCAGCTGGCCTGTGGCCCTTGGGTGATGAGAGGGGAGTGCATTGCTGGGACACATAGGACATTTCCTACAGAGGACCACTTCTCTAAGGCTGAGAAACATAACTAACTTATCACATACATAAAAATACAAATAGCAATTTAGACAAAATGAGGCAGGGCCTTCCCTGGTGGTCCAGTGGCTAAGACTCTGTGCTCTGGATGCAGGGGGCCAGGGTTCGATCCCTGGTCACAGAACTAGATCCCACATGCTGCAACGGAGAGTTTGCATGCCACAACTAAAGACCCCGCATGCTGAAACTGAAAAAAAAAAGATACTGCATGCTTGCTGCAAGTAAAAGATCCCGCACATGGCAATGAAGGTCCCATGTGCTGCAACTAAGACCTGGTGCAGCCAAATAAGTAAACATTAAAAAAAAATGAGGTGACAGAGGAATGTTTCAGACAAAGGAACAAGATAAAACCCCAGAAGAAGAACCAGTGATGTGGAGATAGGCAATCTACCCGAGAAAGAGTTGAGTAATGATCATAAAGATGATCACAGGACGTGGGAGGAAAATGGATGCAGAGAGCAATAAACTAGCAGTTTTAACAAAGAATTAGAAAATATAAAGAACAACCAAACAGAAGTGAAGAATATAATGACGGAAATGAAAAATACACTAGAAGGAATCAACAGTAGACTAAGGCAGAATTATGGATCAGTGAGCTGAAACACAGAATAGTGGAAATCACTGCCATCAAAAAGAAAAAAGAATGAAAAGAAATGAAGACAGTGTAAGAGACCTCTGGAACAACATCAAGCGCACTAATGTTTGCATTATAGGGGACCCAGAAGGAGTAGAGAAAGAGAGAAAGGGCCCGAGAAAATATGTGAAGAGATAATAGCTGATAACTTCCCTAACCTGGGAAAGGAAATAGTCACCCAAGTCCAGGAGGTACAGAGCCCCATACAGCAGCAGTCCCCAACCTTTTGGGCACCATGGACTGGTTTCATGGAAGACGATTTTTCCACAGGGGGCGGGGTGGGGGATGGGATGGTTCAGGCATTAATGCGAGCGATGGGGAGTGGCAGATGAAGCTTAGCTCACTCTCCCGCCACTCACCTCCTGCTGTGCGGCCCAGCTCCTAACAGGCCACGGACTGCTACTGGTCCATGGCCCAGGGGTTGGGGATCCCTGGCATACAAGACTAACCTGCAGAGAAACACACCAAGACACTGTAATCGAAATGACAAAAATTAAAGATAAAGAGAGAATATTAAAAGCAATAAGGGAAAAGCAACAAATAACACACAAAGGAACTCCTAATAAGGCTATCAGCTGATTTTTTTCAGCAGAAACTCTCCAGACCAGAAGGGAGTGGCACAATACACTTAAAGTGATGAAAGAGGAAAACCAAGAATACTCTACCCAGCAAGGCTCTCATTCAGATTTGGTGGAGAAATCAAAAGCTTAACAGACAAGCAAAAGTTAAAAGGATTCAGCACCCTAGACCAGCTTTATGACAAATGCTAAGGGAACTTCTCTAGGCAGAAAAGAAAAGGCCACAATTAGAAACAAGAAAATTATGAAATGGAAAAGCTTACTGGTAAAGGCAAATATATAATAAAGGTAGGAAATCATCCATATACAAAGCTACTGGGGAGGTAGTTAAAAGACAAAAGTAGTAAAATTTCTGTATCCACAATAAGCAGTTGAGAAACACACAAAATGGACTTCCCTGGTGACACAGTAGTTAAGAATCTGCCTGCCAATGCGGGGAACATGGGTTCAAGCCCTGGTCTGGAAGATCCCACAGGCCGCAGAGCAACTAAACCCATGCGCCACAACTACTGAGCCTGCGCTCTAGAGCCCGCAAATGGCGACTACTGAGCTGTGTGCCACAACTACTAAAGCCGCACGCCTCGAGCCTGTGCTCTGCAACAAGAGAAGCCACCACAATGAGAAGCCCGTGCACTGCAACAATGAGTAGCCCCCACTTGCCACAACTAGAGAAAGCCCGCATGCAGCAACAAAGACCCAACACAGCCAAAAATAAATAAAATTTTTGAAAAAAGAAATTAAATAAGCAACTTAAAAACTCCCAACAAACAAAAGTCCAAGACGAGATGGCTTCACAGGTGAATTATACCAAACATTTAACGAAGAGTTAATACCTATCCTTCTGAAACTATTCCAAAAAATGGCAGAGGGAGGAACACTTCCGAACTCATTCTATGAGGTCACAATCACCCTGATAAAGATATTACAACAAAAAAAGAAAATTACAGGCCAATACCACTGATGAACAGAGATGCAAAAATCCTCAACAAAATACTAGCAAACAGAATCCAACAATACATTAAAAGGATTATACACCATGATCACCACAAATTAATGAATGTTATACACCCATTAACAAACTGAAGAATAAAAACTATATGATCATCTCAGCAGACGCAGAAAAAGCTTCTGATAAAATTCAACACCCATTTATGATAAAACTCTTCAGAAAGTGGGCAAAGAGAGAACATACTTAGCATAATAAAGGCCATATATGACAAACCGACACCTAACAGCATACTCAAGGGTGAAAAGCGGAAAGCATTTCCTCTAAGATCAAGAACAAGACAAGGATTCCCACTCTTGCCATTTTTATTCAACATAGTTTTGGAAGTCCCAGCCACAGCAATCAGAGAAGAAAAAAAATAAAAGGAATCCAATCTGGAAACGTAAAAGCAAAACTGTCACTGTTTGCAGACGACATTTTGCTACATACAGAAAATCCTAAGGATGCTACCAGAAAAATACTAGAGCTCATCAATGAAGTCAATAAAGTTGCAGGATACAAAATTAATATACAGAAATCTGTTGCATTTCTATACACTAACAACAAAATATCAGAAAGAGAAATTAAGCAAACCATCCCACTTAACACTGCATCAAAAAGAATAAAATACCTAGAATACATGTACCTAAGGAGGGAAAATACCTGTACCCCAAAACTGTAAGACACTGATGATAGAAACTGAAGATGACACAAACTGATGCAAAGATATACCTTGTTTTGGATTAGAAGAATGAATATTGTTCAAATGACCATACTACCCAAGGAAATCTACAGATTCAATGCAATCCCTATCAAATCACCAATGGCATTTTTCACAGAACTGGAACAAAAAAATTTTTAATTTGTGTGGAAACACAAAACACCCTGAATAGCCAAAACAATCTTGAGAAAAAACACTGCTGGAGGAATCACACTCCCTAACTTGACTCTACTACAAAGCTACAGTGATCAAAAAAGTATGGTACTGGCACAAAAACAGACACAGAGATCGATGGAAAAGGATAGAAAGCCCAGAAATAAACCCATGCACTTATGCTCAATTAATCTACAACAAAGGAGGCAAGAATATACAATGCAGAAAAGACAGTCTGTTCAATAAGTGGTGCTGGGGAAACTGGACAGCTATATGTAAAAGAATGAAATTAGAACATTCTCTAACACCATACAGAAAAATAAACCCAAAATGGATTAAAGACCTAAATATAAGACTGGATACTGTAAAACTCCTAGAGGAAAACATAGGCAGAACACTCTTTGATGTAAATCACAGCAATATTTTTTTGGATCCATCTCTTAGAGTAAGGAAATAAAAAAATAAATCAACAAATGGGATCTAATTAAACTTAAAAGCTTTTGCCCAGCAAAGGAATCCATATACAAAATGAAAAGACAATCTACAGGCGGGGAGAAAATACTTGCAAACAATGCAACTGGCAAGAGATTAATCTCCAAAATATACAAACAGCTCATATAGCTTAATATCAAAAAAACAAACAACCAAATTAAAAAAAAGTAGGCAGAAGACCAAAATAGACGTTTCTCCAAAGAAGATGGCCAACAGGCACATGAAAAGATGCTCAACACTGATAATTACTAGAGAAATGCAAATAAAAATTACAATGAGGTACCATCTCACACTGGTCAGAATGGCCATCATTAAGAAGTCTCCAAATAATAAATGCTGGAGAGGGTATGGAGAAAAAGGAAACCTCCTTTTTCTTTGACATTCCCACTGTTGGTGGGAATGTAAATTGGTGCAGCCACTATGGAGAAAAGTATGGAGTTTCCTCAAAAAACTAAAAATAGAGTTGTCATATGCTCCTGAGCATATATCTGGACAAAGCTATAATTTGAAAAGATACATGCACACCTATGTTCACAGCAGCAGTATTTACAAGAGCCAAGACATGGAAACAACCTAAACGTCCATTGACAGATGAATGGATAAAGAAGATGCAGCATATACACACAATGGAATATTACTAAGTCATAAAAAAGAATGAAATAATGCCATTTGCAGCAACATAGATGCATCTAGAAAGAGATTATCATACTAAGTGAAGTAAGTCAGGCAGAGAAAGACAAATAGCATATGATATCACTGAAATTTTTTTTTTTTTTTGGCTGTGTGGCACAGCTTGTAGAATCTTAGTTCCCCAACCAGGGATTGAACCATGGCCCACAGCAGTGAAAGCAGAGAGTCCTAACCACTGGACTGCCAGGGAATTCCAATTATCACTTAAATGTTGAGCCTAAAAAAATGATATAAATGAATTTGTTTACAAAACAGAAATAACTCACGGGCATAGAAAACAAACTATGGTTACCAAAAGGGAAAGTGGGGAAGGAATAAATTAGGAATTTGGGATTAACAGGTACACACTACTATGTATAAAATAGATACGCAACAAGGACCTGCCTGCTCTATAGCACAGGGAACTATATTCAGGACCTTGTAATAACCTATAATGGAAAAGAATCTGAAAAACAATATAACTGAATCGCTTTGCGGTACACCTGAAACTAACACAACATTGTAAATTAACTATCCTTCAATTTTTTAAAATGGTTAAAAAATGTAGTAAGGAGAACGGCACTGTTTGTACAGTTTTGCAAATCTCTCTGCTATCTAGCTTAAGAAAAGAGAGCTGGATTCTCCTAATCTGCTTCTGCATTTAACCTGTTTCAACATCCTATGTCATGCAGCCTCTAGAAAATTCCACAATACAGTCATGAGAGAATAAGAGTCAAAAGGCAAGTAACATTTTAGTATGATTATGAAAATGTTTTTGACCTCCTGGACTTCCAAAAAGGGTCTCGAGAAATCCTAGGGGTCCCTAATTACACTTTGACAACTGCCTGGTAAAAGTTTAGTACTGTGATTCATCTTTATCACGTACAGAGAGTAACATGCAGGAGCACAGTGTGCTTTTAGTTGAGGTACATCTTGAGGAATTCAATTTACAAACATTAAGAACTGGAAGCTCGTCCCTTATATACACTAATAGTCAAACCCCTCCCAGCTCTCAATGTAAGAAGATCACTACCTTATATCATGGATTCGCCACTCAGTATGGAAAAAAAAACTTTGTTCCTTGAAAATCCTCAAGAAATTGTATTTGCATGAGGAGCTGAAGAATGTAATCCCTTTGATACTATTTATTTAGACCACAAAACTTGTAATTTCACAAATTATTATCTTGAAAATTAAACCATTTGTCTTTTTTCTCTGGTTTGGAAACAATGCACCAGGCACTGAATATATTAAGGAACAAAACTTAGTTGGACCTCAGTGGGCCTGTTGAAACTCACTTTTAAGAGAAATTCAAAGTTGTTTATTGGAATTCAATTGATACCATAAGAAACAATATGGTAAACGTTATAGATTTTGCTTCTGTTTCTTTGATAAACATTATCCACAACTGAAATCCATGATTCAACATTATTATACAAGTTAAACTAATCTAGACTGTAGAATCTGCCACACTGCTACAAGTTAGGGAATGAGGAGAAGTATGTACAACCTCTCTGCTGGCTTCAGTTTTCAGCCATATACTCAAGCAGCGGTCGACAGTGATGTACTTACCACCAGGGCTAGAACGAGAGTCCGCACCTTCTCCCCAATCTCAGGTGAGATGTCATTGCCAAACTGTTGCAGAGTGGTGAGGAAACGTTTCAACTTGCTGAGCTGCCGGGCACCACAAGTGGCTGGCAACTGTTGATTTGTTAGTGCAGATGATGTGGAAGAGGCAGGACCATTGCTGAATCTCTGTGGTGGTGATGGGGCACCATTCAGGGTGGGAGGAGAATGGTTGATGCCGTTGCTCACTAAAAGAAAGACTTGGTTTAAGTGCAAAACATAAGGATCTCTGTTCATTTCTTCTTTTTTTGCATTTGCCTTCATTTATTCATTTGAATTTTCTAAATCACATGTTAAAAGAGTACACAAGACACGTTTTCAGCCCTCAACAATGTCGCTTTATAGTGAGACAGGTTGCCAGGTAAAAAATGGTAACAGAATAACAAAGTGTTAGAAGAGTATGAGTGCTACAAGGGCAAAGAGAAGGGACATCTAAATTCTACAGGTGCCAAGGGGAGGGATGGGTAGATTTTAAGACTTCTTGCAATGGGCTGCATGAGAGGAGTCTGGTAGAATATGGATTTCCAATGACTGGACACTAATGCCCATCTTTTATGTGACAAATCCTTCCCAACCTCAGGTTCCCAAAGAATCTAAGCAGTCAATTTAAATATAGCATCTGGGGGCTTCCCTGGTGGCACAGTGGCTAAGAATCCGCCTGCCAATGCAGGGGACACGGGTTTAAGCCCTGGTCTGGGAAGATCCCACATGCCACAGAGCAACTAAGCCTGTGCGCCACAACTACTGAGCCTGTGCTCTAGAGCCCACGAGCCACAACTACTGAGCCCGCATGCCACAACTACTGAAGCCCGAGCACCTAGAGCCTATGCTCCACAATAAGAGAAGCCACTGCAATGAGGAAGCCCGCGCACTGCAATGAAGAGTAGCCCCTGCCCGCCACAACTAGAGAAAGCCCGCACGCAGCAACAAAGACCCAATGCAGCCCAAAATAAATTAAATAAATCAATTTATATTAAAAAAATATATATAGCATTTGAACAAGATAATCAGAAAGCAGAGAGTTGTGTTAATGTGAGAAATGTTTTTTTCTAGGCTATAGGTTTAGTGACCTATTCCTGCAATGAGATATGTATCTCTTTTTTTTTTTTTTTTTTTTTTTTGTGGTATGCGGGCCTCTCACTGTTGTGGCCTCTCCCGTTGCGGAGCACAGGCTCCGGACGCGCAGGCTCAGCAGCCATGGCTCACGGGCCCAGCCGCTCCGCGGCATATGGGATCCTCCCAGACCGGGGCACGAACCCGTATCCCCTGCATCGGCAGGCGGACTCTCAACCACTGCGCCACCAGGGAGGCCCCGAGATATGTATCTCTTTGACCACTCAGAATATTCATGTCCATCAAAATCAGTTTTTCTCTGCCTTGACAGTGCCAAATTCTTGGTCATTCAATATAGCATTTTCTAGATACCATATGGGATACTTCCATTCTATATTTCTGCTCAAATTATAATACATGTGATTAATTACGGTTTTCCTATTTGCCTGTTGTTCTTTTTTCTTTTTTATATAAATTTATGTATTTATTTCTATTTTTGTCTGCGTTGGGTGTTTGTTGCTGCATGTGGGCTTTTTCTAGCTGCGGCAAGCTGGGGCTACTCTTTGTTGTGGTGTGCAGGCTTCTCATTGAGGTGGCTTCTCTGGTTGCAGAGCACGGGCTCTAAGTGCGCAGGCTCAGTAGTTGTGGCGCACGGGCTTAGTTGCTCCGTGGCATGTGGGATCTTCCAGGACCAGGGATTGAACCTCTGTCCCCTGCATTGGCAGGTGGATTGTTAACCACTACAGCACCAGGGAAGTCCCTGCCCATTGTTCTTAACAGTCACTTCTTGTAGTTTTAATTTGGAACACGACTCTAGAGCTATGTTCTTGGAGGAAAAGCTCCTTCTTCCCTGATGAATGAAATAAAATTACCTAGTGCCTAAGTGTCAATAGATTTTTCATTTAATCATATCCAGGCTTGAAAATTTAAGAAAGTAAATCTAAGTCTAAAAACATATCACCTGTATGAAGAAGCATTATCTGACAAGCTCGGCTGCTCCTACTAGATTTAATAACTTTGCTCTGTGCTGCCCGTGTACATGCTTCCAATGTTTTACTTACCAAATTATACTTCTTTCTGTATTTATACTGCCTTGAAAGACTGTCTACTTCTTGATTAAACACACATCTGTGTATATCATAATTAGCTAAGCTGTTATGAACTGTGTATGCTGTATGTGTATGGCTCACTGCATAAAAGGTTAACAGGCTGAGAAAAAGAGGGTGTCTCTACTGTGTCTTCCAATAAAGGACGCTAGAGCTACTGGAAAGGAAGGCTGAACACTCAACCTCAGCAATACAGAAAATCAGCTGCAATGGTGTACCATTTCTTTGTGTTCACAGAAAGGTCCATTGCCATTGGAGAGCTGCCCTCTTTTGAAGCAACCTGTAAAAATAATACATTACTATGCTTTTTGCCACCATGACACTTACATGGGCTGTTTTACAATTTCTTCAGTGAAAGTGTATGATCACATTTTCTGAAATAAAACATATTCATCCCTAAATAGTCAACTATGGGGGTCAAAAGGGTTGACCACACACACACACACACACACACACACCCCTACTGTCTATATCTTGAAATTTGAATTACAGCCTGGGTTTAAATCTGTTTCACTTCAAGATAGTATCTTTATCTAAGGCTGTTTAACTTTGAGATAAAAAATACAATTTAAGAAAAAAGGGTATCAAACTTCATTTCATAAACTTTGGCTCAAATTGTTACAGCTGCCAGTTACTCAATTTCAAATGTTTTGGGATAATAAATAATTAAACCTTCTTTTTTAAATTGAGGTTTTAGGACTCAATTTGCAGAGTTACAGGGTTTGGGGAAATTCAGCTTTAGTAGATACTACCAAAAATTTTTCTCAGAAACAATGTATGATTGTTCAAGTTGCTCCACACATACTCACCAAAACTTGATATTCATTTTCATTCTGAACATTCTTGTGGGTGTATGTGGTACTACATTGGGCTTTAGTTTGCATTTCCTTGGTGACTAGTTAGGCTGAACAACTTTTATTTATTGTCTAATATAATTGTTATGGACTATATTGTATCCCCCTCCCAGACTCCTATGTTGAAGTTCTGACCCCCAGTACCCCAGAATGTGACTATATTTCGAGATACGGCCCTTAAAGGTTAAATGAGGTCATCTGCCTAGGTCCTAGTCCAATATGACTGTTGTACTTCTAAGAAAAGGAGGAAGCACCAAGGATGCACATGCACAAGGAAAGGCTATGAGAGGACAGAGCAAGAAGGCAGCTATCTGCAAGACAAGGAAAGAGGCTTCTGAAGAGACCAAACCTGCTGACACGGTGATCTTGGACTTCTAACCTCCAGAACTGTGAAAAAGTTAATTTCTGTTCTTTAAGCCACCTAGTCTTTGGTATTTTGTTACAGCAGCCCTAGTAAACTAATAGAATAAGCAATTTTTTTTTTTGTAAAAAGCCTTACTAGGACAGTCCTGGAGTAGTTCAATCATTTTATGAAACTTACTTTGAATCCTATTCATCAATATAATAATTTAAATTCATTATTTTAGAGCCAAAGAAATTAAAATAGATACTTACAAGCCAAAAAGTATGAAAAGAAAATATTTAGACTACTACATTTCCAAGTACCTAAATCAGCTATGTACTATTCTCAGAAGGAAAAAGCAACTTAGAAAAGAAACAACCAAGATACATGTGTGTGTGTTAACAGCCATTTTGAAAATGTTGAGTAGTACATATAGAAGGCTTAATGGCATTCATTTAGATCCAAATATCACTGTGAACCACAAACCCAAGTAATTCAGAGGTCTCACATGCTGTAGGAGTGAATGACACTGGCCTAGGTCCTCCAGGATTTATTGGTGGGAGGGGTGGCATGGTGGGAGGTGAGGATCTTGACTGTATCTTCACTTCCACAGGCGATCCAGGGATTGCTGGCACCCTTTTGTCAGCACCAACTGTAGAGAATAAAAGGAATGGAAATCAGAATTTTCGATAAAAGAAAACTAGTCACAACAATCTGAAATACCAACATATTTACCTAGAGGACTGAGAAGTGAAGAAGATGCTTACTTAGTATAATAGGCTGAATTAGGCCCCCCAAAATATGTCTACCTCTTAATTCCTTGAAGTGTGAATGTTTCCTTATTTGGAAAAAATGTCCTTGAAGATATAATTAAGTTAAGGATCCTGAGGGGAGGAGATCACCCTGCATTACCTGCGTAGTTCCTAAATCCAGTATGAATGACGTCCTTATAAGAAGAGGAGAAAAGACAGACACTCACACAGAGGGAAGTCTACTATGTGAAGACACACAGAGTCCCACAGAAAGAACGCACGTGACAGTGGAGGCAGAGATTGGAATGTTGCCATCTACAAGCCAAGGCAAACACCTGTCGCTAGGCGACAGGTATAGAATAGATTCTTCCTCTGAGGCCAAGAAGGAATCAACCCTGCTGATACCTTGATTTTGGATTTCTGGCCTCTTGAACTGGGAGAGAATAGTGTTGTTTTAAGCCACACAGTATATAGTACTTTGTTACGGCAATCCTAGGAATCTAAGACAAGGCAGTAAGGTCAAGGGATGACATGACATGAGAGTTCACAGTGAGGATAGTGGCTGAGAAAGGAAGAAACCAGGTTATAAATTCAGCTTATCTCAACGGCATTCTTTTTGACTTCTTACAAATTAACTGAAGTAGTAGGGGGAAAAAAAGCTAATGTGGGACTGTCCAGACAAGTAAGCATCAACTGCATGCCATGGAGATAGAATCAGTCAGTTGATTATAAATTACTATGAATGATGAAATACATGTTTATACATATCAACTCTTCTAAGTAAGAAAAATGAAGTGGAGTCAACATCTCTGATACCAGGCATGTCATTTATGATGTATATTGTCCAAAAAAAAGAAAAGTAGAGTTGACCCTAAGCGAAGCACAGGCTACTTAGGCTCCTTCATCTACGAGAACAATTCATAATAAGCAGTGGTCTGATAACACTCGACGGCAACAAAGCCCAGAAAGTCAGATTAGGTAGATTAAACTTGATGTTAGAACTAGGTCTGAGCTAATATGAAGAAGACTTGATAATGAAGAGTAATGTTCTAATATCTTCAAAAAGTTATTTTTTCCCATTAAAGAGAACTTGTTACCTACTTTGTTAATAATAGGGCCAGGGCTACCATAATCACCTTTAAATATTGAGCTATGTTCCTCTCAGTAATTCCAAGCTTTTCCTTTAAGTACCCTGTGTTTATTCTCCAATAACTGCTGAATTCAATGTAACGTACAAGAAATGGAGACCAAAGGTTCAAATGAGAATGTTCAATCAAAGTTTTCCTTCACTGAGATCATAGTTATAAACACAATACATTAAAAAGGATTCATGACACTGGCAACAAGGCGCATCTTGGCACATTCAAGGGCACTTTCTCAAGAGGAAAACATCCCCAAATATTATTTTTATGCCTTCGTTTGCAGTGGTCACATTTTGGGAAGAGATATAATGAATATATAAAGTCAGTCAGGGCAGCAATGCCCCCAAGTTACAAATCCCCTGACAAAAATGTGTAGTGCTTTGAGAGCCATGTGAGCACACTCTGCCAGCCCTTCCCATCTATGTCCAGGACACTTTCTTTGTAAAATGGACGGTCATCTCGTCTGATTAGTGAACTAATTAGCTATTGTGTTTGCCTTTTTCTTCTTGACAGTGTTTTCTCAATGCCCTTCAGAGAACAGTTGACACGTTTCCAGCTCTTCCATCTGGGGCCCAGCTTTCTGGAGGGTGGGGTGAGAAAAGAAGGAAGGAAGTAACAGTTGTCTCACCCTGTTATGTGTTGTGTATAGTGTGCAACAACCTAGGGGGAGCCTTTCTTCAGACCACCTGCCTTTACAGCAAGGGTGCCAAAGGCCCGAGGAGGGCTTATCAGTGAGATGTGTTTTAGCAGTCAGCACTTGGCAGAATGAAAACCTCAAGAGCAGCCCAACTGCAGAACACTGAATTATATACCAACTGAAAGCTTAGAAACTGGGGAAAACCCAGACTCCAGAGTACGGCTTACATTAGGTTAAAACTACCTATCTCTTATTCACGTCACTACTCACACACCTGCAACACTAGTATCATGCCTCACGTTTCAAGCAACAACCGTTGTCTAGTAGGAAAAGTATGGGTACAGAGACTGAGAGGTTTGGTGTGAAGCGTCATTCTAATGACGATTTTATCACTGAATAATAAAATCTGTATGAATTTTATCAAATCACTTCACCTTTCCAGGCCTCATTTTGATGGAAGTATTAGAGATAATGCCTAGGCTAGTGCTAGTTTATAAAGAAGGTACTCAATAAAGAAGAATGATGATTAGAAAACATGAAGACTAGTGTCAAGTCCTCATTTTATCACTTAACTAGCCTTATGACTATGTCCAAGTTAACATGAACATTTGTTCCCCAAAGAAAATGTGTATACTATCAACAATCCATGTGACCTCAGAGATACTGTATGGAATGATCCAAGAAGCAACAGTTGCAAAAGTACCAAGTACAATGTAAGATGATAGTTTTGTTGGAAGCTGGGTGGCAAGAATGCACTTCATGATGTGAGAGCTCTATCCTGGTTTACAAACTGACAAATCCAGCAGTTGCTCAGATGGTAAATAAGGAGTACACTCCAAAGCTGGCATTTTAACCCTCTGCTTGGTGGCCAATACATTCCTTTATGCTATCACGTTTAAAGTGACTTCATTTCTGAATTTTTTTAAAACTTAGGTTTTATAAAACATCTACCTGAATCCCTTGAAAAAAACCAACGAAATTTTGAGCTCTTTTCAATTCCAGAGACACTTAAAGTTCAAAGAGAAGAAAATTTTTTTTTCTTAAATGTGACTTCAGCCCATAAACACCACTGCTTGAATCAAAGAGACAAAGTAGGACTTCCCTGGTGGCGCAGTGGTTGAGAGTCCGCCTGCCGATGCAGCGGACACGGGTTCGTGCCCCGGTCCGGGAAGATTCCACATGCCACGGAGCGGCTGGGCCCGTAAGCCATGGCCGCTGAGCCTGCACGTCTAGAGCCCATGCTCCGCAACGGGAGAGGCCACAACAGTGAGAAGCCCGCGTCCCGCAAAAAAAAAAAAAAAAAAGGCACAAAGTATTCAGTCTTAGAAAATTAAATTAACCCTTAGTTTTATCAGAAAGGTTCAACTTGATCCTCAACATAGACTCTAAGGTTCAACGTAACTGATAATTTAATCACTCTATAACTGTGCTTTGGTTATTTTAAATATTTGGAAATATACGGAAATATAACCACATGAATTTGCAGGATCACTGATGCTTCAACACCTAACAATGTAAAGCCAAACAACTTGAGCTAAAAAAGAGGGACAAACATGGAAAAATAAGTCTGGTTAATTATTTTACCCCTTCAGTGTGCAAGATGCTATGGATGTCATAACAATAGAAAACTGATGAAAGAGAGAACAAAATAATAAACAGTGTTCTGTGTGAGGGCAGTGTGATTTTTCTTCCCACACAGGAATTTGAAGAATCAAACATGAAGCAAAAGAGCAGAATTATTCTCTAGCTTTAAGAGAAAGTAATACTAAACACAAACTTAAATATCCTAGGTAAGTACTACTTGAGAAAAATCTTGTAGGATAAATTGCCCACAAACGAGGGCATTTACAAATCATTATGAACTGCTTTTCCATTACAGTTTTTTAAAAATTACTTTGAGGTTGACAAAGGAACAATAAATAGAAGAGGTATAAATAGGAGAGAAGAAAAATGCACTTGTGTGAGGGGAAGGGCTACCCACAAACAACTGGAAAGAAGGGGAACTCCCAGGGCTGCAAGTGTGAAGGATGCTTAGGTGAAAGAAGGTGAGCTTGATGTGAAGGATGCTCTATCACTTACCTGTGTGACTATGGTTTTCTTCACCTGTCTCTGAGGGTAATACTTATGACACAGGATTATTGGGAAGGGATATGTATGTAATATACGTAATAATGCCTGGTGCAACGTAGTAGACACTCTTACATGTTTACCTGAATCAGATGAACTATCTACTAGAAGGAATCATTTTATTTGGCCATTGAGATACTTATCTATGCTTAACTCTGCGTAGAAGAAGATATGGTCAAGTGCTCCTGATTATCATCTCTGAGGAAAATAAGCTGAGTGTAGATCTTTCAGATGCACAGTACAGAAATACTGATCATTCCAAACAGGGTGTCCAAGAAAGCCATTACCATTTCTTTAAAACAAATCATATTCCTAACTTAGAAATCATCGTGATGGTTTAAAGAGAACTATTTTGGGGGGCAGAGGCTAGGTAGATAATTCTCTTTTTGTATGTATTATAAGTATACATTTATATGGTTCAAAAATCAATATATTATATAAAAAGAAATACTCCCTGCTTCTATACCTATATACTCCACATCATACATAACCATTTAAATCTGTTTCTTGTGTATCCATCCATTCTTTCTCTGTACAAATGAGCAAATGCAAAAATAAATTCTCATCCCACTCCCATTTATACAAAGACAGCATAATTACATTAAACTGAGCATCCCTAAGAATGGCACCATGCCTTCTGCAATGCCTCAGGAAATGGGATCTATTCCCTTACTCCCCTCAATCTGGCCAGGCCCCCTGAGTTGCTCTGGCCAATATATTGTGATGGAAGTGTAACAGTCCTGGTTCTACATGTCTCGCAATGCTAACCCTGCCATGAAAGCAAATCCAGACTAGGCTGTTGGAGGATGAGACCACATGGAGCAGAGATGAGTTATACCAGCTAAGGCCAGCGGATCCCCAAACATGTAAGATCCTAACCTAATGAGTCTGATCTGTAGTTAACTGCTTGCAGACATATGAATCAATGAGCAAAAGCAAGAGCAGGAGAAATTCCCGACTCGTAGATTCATAACCCAAAAAACCCCCAAAATTATTGTTTTAGGCCACTAAGTTTTAGCATGGTTTCTTATAGCAACAGACCAACAGGCAACTGATCCATACCACATACAAACTATACTACTCCTTGGTTTTTTGTTTCTTTTGTTTTATAATTTTACAGTATGTCCTGAAATTCTTAATTCCACAACCTTTTTTTTTTCTTTTTAACAAATGCATGATGGAGGTAAGGGATAAATTAGGAAATTGGGATTGACATATACACACTATGATATATAAAATAGAGAACTAAAAAGAACTTACTGTATAGCACAGGGAACTCTACTCAGTACTCTGTTATGACCTATATGGGAAAAGAATCTAAAAAAGAGTGGATATATGTATATGTATAACTGATTCACTTTGCCGAACAGCAGAAACTAACACAACATTGTAAATCAACTATACTCCAATAAAAACTATTAAAAAATCCAACAAATGCATGATAGTCCATTGTGGGGGTGTACCACAGTTTATTTAAACAATTCTCTACTGGTGAATTGGATTGTTTCCAATCATTTGTAGCTGAATTCTGAGGTGCTCTAGATCCCATGCTACTGACTGACCTGTGCCAGACTTTGGCAAAGAGATAAAGAAGATAGGGCCCTGAGATACAGGAAAGACAGATACATTTAAATGTGTACAAAATACTAAGAAAATAAAGAAGTAGAAGCATGCCTTACTCATGAAGGCCAGGGATGTCTCTACAGACCATTAAGTAGTTTACTGGGAAGGCTACATGGGCTTCCCAGGCAGCACATATACAATATGACAATAAGCATGAAGAGTATAGTTTGAATGGTGCCCCTAAAGTTGGGATCAGAACCAAGGGAAAAATCAGGAAAAAGATTTTCTTGACCACAATTTCTCTTTAAACACTGCCAAGAATAGGTAAATGTACTAAATGTGTAACTGTCATATAAGAAGCATTTCCAAAATTGACTATTTTAATCTGTTAAACATAGTGGAAAGAACATCAAAATTACTATTGCACTTACAGGCTTATAAGGCTGGTTAAACTGATTATGGACATAGGACATGCTTAAGGATGAGCATTTCCCATCCTTGTAGCTCTGCCACAAACCTGACAACGCATCGAAGTTTCTAACAACATCCAGGCTTCATATGCAGAGATGGCCAGGAATAATTGTTTACAATGACAGATAATTTATTATTCAACAAAAACTGAGGGATAAGGACTCAAGAAAAGAAATTAACAGAAATATTTTACAAGGGACCTTGAAGACAGAGCCCAACTAAAACAAAAATAATGCTTTACCATATACTACAATAGGGATTGAAAAAACAAACTTTTCCATTCCACATTCATAAATACATAGGAAAAAAAATTTTTTTTATACAGCAAGTTCTTATTAGTCATCAATTTTATACACACCAGTGTGTACATGTCAATCCCAATCGCCCAATTCATCACACCACCACCACCACCATCCGTGGCTTTCCCCCTTTGGTGTCCATATGTTTCTTCTCTAGATCTGTGTCTCAATTTCTGTCCTGCAAACCGGTTCATCTGTACCATTTTTCTAGGTTCCACATATATGCGTTAATAGACGATATTTGTTTTTCTCTTTCTGACTTACTTCACTCTGTATGACAGCCTCTAGATCCATCCACATCTCAACAAATGACTCAATTTCGTTACTTTTTATGGCTGAGGAATATTCCATTGTATATATGTACCACAACTTCTTTATCCATTCATCTGTTGATGGGCATTTAGGTTGCTTCCATGACCTGGCTATTGTAAATAGTGCTGCAATGAACGTTGGGGTGCATGTGTCTTTTGTATTATGGTTTTCTCTGGGTATATGCCCAGTAGTGGGATTGTTGGATCATATGGTAATTCTATTTTTAGTTTTCTAAGGAACCTCCATACTGTTCTCCATAGTGGCTGTATCAATTTACATTCCCACCAACAGTGCAAGAGGGTTCCCTTTTCTCCACACCCTCTCCAGCATTTGTTGTTTGTAGATTTTCTGATGATGCCCATTCTAACTGGTGTGAGGTGATACCTCACTGTAGTTTACATTTGCATTTCTCTACTAATTAGTGATGTTGAGCAGCTTTTCATGTGCTTCTTGGCCATCTGTATGTGTTCTTTGGAGAAATATCTATTGACGTTGAGGTCTTCTGCCCATTTTTGGATTGGGTTGTTTGTTTTTTTAATAGTGAGCTGCATGAGCTGTTTATATATTTTGGAGATTAATCCTTCGTCTGTTGATTCGTTTGCAAATATTTTCTCCGATTCTGAGGATTGTCTTTTTGTCTTGTTTATGGTTTCCTTTGCTGTGCAAAAGCTTTGAAGTTTCATTAGGTCCCATTTGTTTATTTTTGTTTTTATTTCCATTACTCTAGGAGGTGGATCAAAAAAGATCTTGCTGTGATTTATGTCAAAGAGTGTTCTTCCCATGTTTTCCTTTAAGAGTTTTATAGTGTCCAGTCTTACATTTAGATCTCTAATCCATTTTGAGTTTATTCTTGTGTATGGTGTTAGGGAGTGTTCTAATTTCATTCTTTTGCATGTAGCAGTCCAGTTTTCCCAGCACCACTTATAGAAGAGACTGTCTTTTCTCCACTGTATATCCTGACCTCCTTTGTTATAGATTAGTTGACCATAGGTGCGTGGGTTTACCTCTGGGCTTTCTATCTTGTTCCATTGATCTATGTTTCTGTGCCAGTACCATATTGTCTTGACTACTGTATCTTTGTAGTATAGTCTGAAGCCAGGGAGTCTGATTCCTCCACCTCCGTTTTTTTCCCTCAAGACTGCTTTGGCTATTCGGGGACTTTTGTGTCTCCATACACATTTTAAGATTTTTTGTTCTAGATCCATAA
Source organism: Hyperoodon ampullatus (assembly GCF_949752795.1). Classification (NCBI taxonomy): domain Eukaryota; kingdom Metazoa; phylum Chordata; class Mammalia; order Artiodactyla; family Ziphiidae; genus Hyperoodon; species Hyperoodon ampullatus. The sequence goes on along the minus strand of NC_136927.1, from coordinate 63,537,343 downwards.
AAAAAGCCATTGGTAGTTTGATAGGGATTACAATGAATCTGTAGATTGCTTTGGGTATTGTAGTTATTTTCACAGTATTGATACTTCTAATCCAAGAACATGGTATATCTCTCCATCTGTTGGTATCACCTTTAATTTCTTTCATCAGTGTCTTATAGTTTTCTGCATACAGGTCTTTTATCTCCCTAGGTATTTTATTCTTTCTGTTGCAGTGGTAAATGGGAGTGTTTCCATAATTTCTCTTTCAGATTTTTCATCATTAGTGTATAGGAATGTAAGAGATTTCTGTGCATGAATTTTGTATCCTGCAACTTTACCAAATTCATTGATTAGCTCTAGTAGTTTTCTGGTGGCATTTTTAGGATTCTCTATGTATAGTATCATGTCATCTGCAAAGAGGGAGAGTTTTACTTCTTCTCTTCCAAGTTGTGTTCCTTTTATTTCTTTTCCTTCTCTAATTGCTGAGGCTAGGACTTCCAAAACTGTTGAATAATAGTGGTGAGAGTGGGCATCCTTGTCTCGTTCCTGATCTTAGAGGAAACGCTTTCAGTTTTTCATCATTGAGAATGATGTTTGCTGTGGGTTTGTCGTATAAGCCTTTATTATGTTGAGGTAGGTTCCCTCTATGCCCACTTTCTGGAGAGTTTTTATCATAAGTGGGTGTTGAATTTTGTCAAAAGCTTCTTCTGCATCTATTGAGATGATCATATGGTTTTTCTTCTTCAATTTGTTAATATGGTGTATCACATTGATTGATTTGCGTATATTGAAGAATCCTTGCATACCTGGGATAAATCCCACTTGATCATGGTGTATGATCCTTTTAATGTGTTGTTGGATTCTGTGTGCTAGTATTTTGTTGAGAATTTTTGCATCTATATTCATCAGTGATATTGGTCTGTAATTTTCTTTTTTCGTAGTATCTTTGTCTGCTTTTGGTATCAGGGTGATGGTGGCCTCATACAATGAGTTTGGGAGTGTTCCTTCCTCCACAATTTTTTGGAAGAGTTTGAGAAGGATGGACGTTAGCTCTTCTCTAAATGTTTGATACCATTCACCTGTGAAGCCATCTGGTCCTGGACTTTTGCTTGCTGGAAGATTTTTAATCACAGTTTCAATTTCATTACTTGTGATTGGTCTGTTCATATTTTCTCTTTCTTCCTGGTTCAGTCTTGGAAGGTTATACCTTTCTAAGAATTTGTCCATTTCTTCCAGGTTGTCCATTTCATTGACATAGAATTGCTTGTAGTAGTCTCTTAGGATGCTTCGTATTTCTGCGGTGTCTGTTGTAACTGCTCCTTTTTCATTTTTATTGATTAGAGTCCTCTCCCTCTTTTTCTTTTTTTTTTTTTTTTTGCGGTACACGGGCCTCTGACTGTTGTGGCCTCTCCCGTTGCGGAGCACAGGCTCCGGACGCGCAGGCCCAGCGGCCATGTCTCACGGGCCCAGCCGCTGCGTGGCATGTGGGATCCTCCCGGACCGGGGCACGAACCCGTGTCCCCTGCATCGGCAGGCGGACTCTCAACCACTGCGCCACCAGGGAAGCCCTCCCTCTTTTTCTTGATGCATCAGGCTAATGGTTTATCAATTTTGTTTATCTTCTCAAAGAACCAGCTTTTAGTTTTATTGATCTTTGCAATTGTTTTCTTTGTTTCTATTTCATTTATTTCTGCTCTGATCTTTATGATTTCTTTCCTTCTGCTAACTTTGGCTTTTGTTTGTTCTTCTTTCTCTAGTTTCTTTAGGTGTAAGCTTAGATGGTTTATTTGAGATTTTTCTTGTTTCTTGAGGTAGGCTTGTATAGCTATAAACTTTCCTCTTAGAACTGCTTTTGCTGCATCCCATAGGTTTTGGATCATCGTGTTTTCACTGTTATTTGTCTCTAGTTATTTTGTGATTTCCTCTTTGATTTCTTCAGTGATCTCTTGGGTATTTAGTAATGTATTGCTTACCCTCCGCATGTTTGTGTTTTTTACCTTTTTTTTCCCTGTAATTCATTTCTAATCTCATAGCGTTGTGGTCAGAAAAGATGCTTGATATGATTTCAATTTTCTTAAATTCACTGAGGTTTGATTTGTGACCCAAGATGTGATCTATCCTGGAAAACGTTCCATGTGCACTTGAGAAGAAAGTGTAATCTGCTCTTTTTGGATGGAATGTCCTATAAACATCAATTAAATCCAGCTGGTCTACTGTGTCATTTAAAGCTTCTGTTTCCTTATTTATTTTCATTTTGGATGATCTGTCTATTGGTGTAAGGGAAGTATTAAAGTCCCCCACTATTACTGTGTTACTGTCAATTTCCTCTTTTATAGCTGTTAGCAGTTGCCTTATGTATTGAGGTGCTCCTATGTGGGTGCATATATATTTATAATTGTTATATCTTCTTCTTGGATTGATCCCTTGATCTTTATGCAGTATCTTTCCTTGTCTCTTGTAACATTCTTTATTTAAAAGTCTATTTTATCTGATATGAGTATAGCTACTCCAGATTTCTTTTGATTTCCTATCGCATGGAATATCTTTTTCCATCCCCTCACTTTCAGTCTGTATGTGTCCCTAGGTCTGAAGTGGGTCTCTTGTAGATAGCATATATATGGGTCTGGTGTTTGTATCCATTCAGCAAGCCTGTGTCTTTTGGTTGGAGCATTTAATGCATTCATGTCTAAGGTAATTATCGATATGTATGTTTCTATGACCATTTTCTTAATTGTTTTGGGTTTGTTTTGGTAGGTCCTTTTCTTCTCTTGTGTTTCCCACTTAGAGAAGTTCCTTTAGCATTTGTTGTAGAGCTGGTTTGGTGGTGCTGAATTCTCTTAGCTTTTGCTTGTCTGTAAAGCTTTTGATTGCTCCATCGAATCTGAATGAGATCCTTGCCGGGTAGAGTACTCTTGTTTGTAGGTTCTCCCCTTTCATCACTTTAAGTATATCATGCCACTCCCTTCTGGCTTGTAGAGTTTCTGCTGAGAAATCAGCTGTTACCCTTATGGGCGTTCCCTTGCATGTTATTTGTTGTTTTTCCCTTGCTGCTTTCAGTCATTTTTCTTTGTCTTTAATTTTTGTCAATTTGATTACTATGTGTCTTGGTGTGTTTCTCCTTGGGTTTATCCTGTATGGTACTCTCTGCGCTTCCTGGACTTGGGTGGCTATTTCCTTTCCCATGTCAGGGAAGTTTTCGACTATAATCTCTTCAAATATTTTCTCTGGTCCTTTCTCTCTCTCTTCTCCTTCTGGGACCCGTATAATGCGAATGTTGTTGACTTTAATGTTGTCCCAGTGGTCTCTTAGGCTGTCTTCATTTCTTTTTATTCTTTTTTCTTTACTCTGTTCCATGGCAGTGAATTCCACCATTCTGTCTTCTAGGTCGCTTATCCGTTCTTCTGCCTCAGTTATTCTGCTATTCATTCTTTCTAGTGTAGTTTTCATTTCAGTTATTGTGTTGTTCATCTTTGTTTTTTTGTTCTTTAATCCTTCTAGGTCTTTGTTAAAAGTTTCTTGCATCCTCTTGATCTTTGCCTCCATTCTTTTTCTGAGGTCCTGGATCATCTTCACTATCATTTTTCTGAATTCTTTTTCTTGAAGGTTGCCCATCTCCACTTCATATAGTTGTTTTTCTGGGGTTTTATCTTGTTCCTTCATCTGGTACATAGCCCTCTGCCTTTTCGTCTTGTCTATCTTTCTCTGAATGTGGTTTTTGTTCCACAGGGTGCAGGACTGTAGTTCTTCTTGCTTCTGCTGTCTGCCCTCTGGTGGATGAGGCTATCTAAGAGGCTTGTGCAAGCTTCCTGATGGGAGGGACTGGTGGTGGGTAGAGCTGACTGTTGCTCTGGTGGGCAGACTCAGTAAAACTTTAATCCACTTGACTGCTGCTGGGTTGGGTTGGGTTTTCTTACTGTTGGATGTTTGGCCTGAGACAACCCAACACTGGAGGCTACCTGGGGTCTCTTTTTTTTTTTAATTTCATTGTTTATTTATTTATTTATTTAAATTTTGGCTATGTTGGGTCTTCGTTTGTGCGAGGGCTTTCTCTACTTGAGGCAAACGGGGGCCACTCTTCATCGCGGTGCGTGGGCCTCTCACTATCGCGGCCTCTGTTGTTGCGGAGCACAGGCTGCAGACACGCAGGCTCAGTAGTTGTGGCCCACAGACCCAGCCATTCCACGGCATATGGGATCTTCCTAGATCAGGGCTCGAACCCTTGTCCCCTGCATTGGCAGGCAGACCCTCAACCACTGTGCCACCAGGGAAGCCCTACCTGGGCTCTTTCGTGAGGCTAATGGCAGACTCTGGGAGGGCTCACTCCAAGGAGTACTTGCCAAAACTTCTGCTGCCAGTGTCCTTGTCCCCATGGTGAGCCACAGCCACCCCCCGCCTCTGCAGGACACCCTCCAGCACTAGCAGGTAGGTCTGGTTCAGTCTACCCCAGGGTCACTGCTCCTTCCCCTGGGTCCCGATGTGCACACTACTTTGTGTGTGCCCTCCAAGAGTGGAGTCTCTGTTTCCCGCAGTCCTATCAAAGTCCTGCAATCAAATCCCACTAACCTTCAAAGACTGATTCTCTAGGAATTCCTCCTCCTGTTGCCAGACCCCCAGGTTGGGAAGCCTGACGTGGGGCTCAGGACCTTCACTCCAGTGGGTGGACTTTGTGGTGTAAGTGTTCTCCAGTCTGGGAGTCACCCACCCAGCAGTTATGGGATTTGAGTTTACTGTGGTTGCGCCCTCCTACCATCTCATTGTGGCTTCTCCTTTGTCTTTGGATGTGGGGTATCTTTTTTGGTGAGTTCCAGTGTCTTCCTGTTGATGACTGTCCAGCAGCTAGTTGTGACTCTGGTGTTCTCGCAAGAGGGAGTGAGAACACCTGCTTCTACTCTGCCATCTTGGTTCAGGCCGCTACATTGGAAAATTAATTTATCTAATACATTCCTACAGCTCAGGGATCAGCAAACTTTTTCTGCAAAGGGCAAGATAGTAAATATTTTTGGCATTTTGGGCCATATAGTCTCTGTCACAACTATTCTACTCTGCTGTGGTGGTACAGTAGACAATACACAAAGAACTGGGCTGTGTTCCAATCAAACTTTATATTCAAAAACAGGCAGTGGGCCATAGTTTACCAATCTCTGCCATCGTTGATTAAAAAACTGTAAAAATTCAAGCGTGTAATTCTTAGTTTCCTTTTTTTTTATGCCTATAAAACTTCTTTTTTTTTTTAACCCACATCCACTGAAGTGGTTTATCTGAATAATGTTTTTGCTTTCTTAAGACTAGATATAAAGAGACTTCTACTGGGGCTTCCCTGGTGGCACAGTGGTTGAGAGTCTGCCTGCTAATGCAGGGGATGCGGGTTCGAGCCCTGGTCTGGGAAGATCCCACATGCCACGGAGCAACTGGACCCGTGAGCCACAACTACTGAGCCTGTGCGTCTGGAGCCTGTGCTCCACAACAGGAGAGGCCACAAGAGTGAGAGGCCTGCACACTGCGATGAAGAGTGGACCCCACTCGCCACAACTAGAGAAAGCCCTCACACAGAAACGAAGACCCAACACAGCCAAAGATAATAAATAAAAAAATGTGACACCTTTATAAAAAAAAAAAAAAAGAGACTTCTACTTATTGACCTTGAAAGAAAATAACATATGAAAATCACTTCAGAACAGAAAAAAATTATTTAAAGACAGAACACTAACAACATGAAGTCAGAGCTAAGGAGTTGCAAATAGGAGGCTAGTTACCTGATGTTCTTCCAAAAATCAGACAGACCTAAAAGGAGAACCTCAAAAATGACCAGCATACCTGTGAAGGATCACTGGCTTCATGATTATGCTTATCTCCTCCTTATTCATCTCTCTTTTCTGTATCTTCTACCGGTGCCATCTGACACCAGACACAGAGATAACCCAGAATATATAAGTAACTCTAACAACTTGATAATAACAAACAACCCAATTTTAAGAATGCACAGAAAGATTTAAAGGGAAAATTCCCACAAGATATACAAATGATTGGTAAGGACATAAAAAGATGCTCAACATGCTAGTCATCAAAGAAACACAAATTGTAACACATCAACAAAAAGGAACACAATACCAGGACTTCCCTGGCGGTCCAGTGACTAAGATTCTGCGCTCCCAATGCAGGGGGCTCGGGATCTATTCCGAATCAGAACTAGATCCCACATGCATGCCGCAATTAAGAGTTTGCATGCCACAACTAAGAAGCCCGCATGCTGCAACTAAAATATCCCGCATGACGCAACTAAGACCCAGCACCACCAAAATAAATAAATCTTTAACAACAACAACAAAAAAGAACACTACCATCCAACAACATGGCTGAATACCAGAATCATTAGGCTAAGTGAAAGATGCCAGGCACACAACAAAACTACATACTGTATTATCCTATTTACATGAAACTTTAGACAAGACAAAATTATGACCAAAAGCAGATCAGTCCCTGGTGCTGATGGGAAGAAACTGACTACAAAGGGGCACATTAGGGGGCATGATAAATCTTTTTATGGTGATGGAAATATTCCATATCTTGATTATAATGGTGCTAACACAGCTACATACAATAGCTAAAACTTAAACTGTATGTATTACATGCGTGAATTTTATTATATATAAATTATATCACAATAAAGCTGAGAAAATTAGCAAACCAAATCCATCAATGTATTTTTTTATATCACAATCAAGCTGAGTTTATTTAAGAATGTAAGGATAATATAATATTAGAAAATCCAATTATTCACCACATTAACAGATTTTAAAAAACACCTTGAAAAGAATGAAATAATGTCATTTACAGAGACATGGATGGATCTGGAGATTGTCATACTAAGTGAAGTAAGCCAGACAAAGAAAGACAAATATCATATGATATTGTTTATATGTGGAATCTAAAAAAATGGTACAAATGATCTTATTTACAAAACAGAAATACAGTCACAGATGTAGAAAACAAACTTAAGGTTATGGGGTGGGGGGAGGGATAAATTAGGAGACTGGGATGGATGTATACACACTACTATATATAAAGCAGATAACTAATAAGAACCTACTGTATAGCACAGGGGACTCTACTTAATACTCTGTAATTACCTGTACGTGAAAAGAAGCTAAAAAAGAGTGGATATATATGTATAACAGATTTACTTTGCTGTACAGCAGAGACTAACATAATATTGTAAATCAACTATACTCCAATAAAAATTAATTTTGAAAAATCCTCCCCCCAAAAACCCACCTTAAAATCACCTCTATAATTACAGAAAAGCATTCACTAAAACCCAATTCCACTCATGAGCATGAATAAAACTAGAAATAGAAGATCAATTCCTTAACTTGATAAAGGGTCTCCGCTAAAAACCCATATACTTATTGATGAAATATTGTAAGCAATGCCTTTCAACTCCAAAAGATAAAGGTGTCTAGTATCAATGCTTCTATTCAATATTTACTCAAGAGTCAAGCCATAGCAGCAGGACAGTTAACCAACCGTAATGGGTATAAGGATTTGAAAGAAAGAAAGAAAATTATCCTTTTGTACACACAAGATGACTTTCTATATAGAGCCAAGAGACTCTACCACCCAATATTAGAATTCACATGCAGGTTCAGCAAGGTTGCTAGATAAAAAGTCCAATATTTTAAAAATTAATTACATTCCTATACACCAGAAAATAAACAGTCATTTCAAAAAGATACGAATATACAACAAAAAGTATAAACCACCTAGGAATAAACCTAACACAAGATATATAAAACCTTTATAAAGAACATAAGTAGACTGAAAGACATAAAAGGAGACAAATAGTTGGAAAGATCTATTGTGCTTATGGATGGGAAGACTTACTGTCACTAATATTTTCTCTTCATTTTAATGAATAAATTCAATGCAATTCTTATTACATGCCAGCAAGACTTTTGGTGTAACCTGATGAGCAATTACTAAAATGTACATATAAGAGAAACATGTTAAATGTCCAGCAAGAGAGAATAGACGACTGCGGCTAATTCAGAAATGAAACAGTCAATACTGTTAAAATAAGAGAACCAGAGCTCTATGTATCGAAAAGATAAATCCCAAAACAACGTAAAAATATTTGGTAAAAAGAGTATGTTGCAGGAAAAATATGCATAGTATGATACTTCCATAAAAACCATTTTAAAATTTATATATGACCAGGGATTGATTTACATGATACATTTACATACATATATGTAGTAAAATACTTTTCAAAAGCAAGGGAATAATAAACATCAAATTCAGGATACTGACTAATGCAAAGGGAAGGAAAGGAATGGAATCAGGCAGAGTCACAAATTGTAGTTCTAACATTTCACTTCGTTAAGAGATCTGAAGCAAATTATAAGACAAAACATTAAAATTTGACAAAGCTAATGGTGGGTATATGAGTGTTTGTTATATTGTGCTTTTTTCTTACTTTGTAAACTTGAAATATTTCCTAAGAAAAGAAAGATCGCTAGCTGCGATGGGGAAAATGGTGAGATCATAATGTAGTAAGAGACTACTTACAAGGTTATTATAGTGGGAGATGATTGTGGCCTGGGATAGGAGTACCAATAGGAATGGAAAAATAGGGATAAATTTCAAAAATAATTAAAGTTACAATAAATAGGACTTGTTGATTGATTAGACAAATATCATATGATAGCATTTATATGTGGAATCTAAACTATGACACAAATGAACTTATTTACGAAACAGAAAGAGACTCACAGACATAGAGAACAGATTTGTAGTTGCCAAGGGGGAAAGGATGAGGGGGAGGGATGGATTGGGAGTTTGGGATTAGCAGGTGCAAACTATTATATAGAGAACAGATAAACAACAAGGTCCTACTGTACAGCACAGGGAAATATATTCAGTATCCAGTAATAAACCACAATGGAAAAGAATATGAAAAAATATATATGTATAACTGAATCACTTTGCTGTACACCAGAAACTAACACATTGTAATTCAACTATACTTCAATAAAAAATAAATTTAAAAAAGGATAGTGACAGGACTTCCCTGGTGGTCCACTGGTTAAGAATCCGCCTTCCAATGCAGGGGACACGGGTTCGATCCCTGGTCGGGGAACTACGATCCCACACTCCGTGGGGCAACTAAGCCCACATGCCGCAACTACTGAGCCTGCGCCCACATGCCACAACTAGAGAGAAGCCTGCGTGCTGCAATGAAGAGCCAGCATGCCGCTACTAAGACCTGAGGCAGCCAAATAAATAAATAAATATTTAAACAAACAAAACCTAACAACTGAGCTCAATATATATTTCTTTAAAAAAAAAAGGATAGTGACTATTTATACACTAAATATTTGTTCATACTTTGATAGTTTATTCAGATCCTCTTCTTCAAGCTACTAATCGGTTTCTTTGGATTAGTCATAAAGTCAAAGATTTATAACATATTTACAAGCTCCTCACCCTCACTATTTCCCATGCTCTGCAATTTGTCCATACTGTTTTCACAGAACATTCTGCTCTGCATTTCTCTGCTGATGTTTTCAGCTCCCAGTTCTGGAGAGCCAGGCTCAGTTACCCATGTCCACCTTCTATCTATCAAAGCCTTTTTAGGACAATACCATTCACAGGGAAAATATGAGTAAGACAACAAAGGAGGACAGAAAAAAGAACATGGCAAGAAAAGGTGTTACTTTCCTACATTGGAATATGAAAAAGAGTATAGCTGATTTTTATGGAACTGTTCTTTTTGGTATACTAGTTTAGCTGTCCTAACGAAGTATCATACACTAGGTGGCTTAAATAACAGAGATTTATTTTCTCACAATTCTGGAAGCTAGAAGTCTGAGGTGTTGTCAGGGTTGGTTTCTTCTGGAGCCTTTCTTGTTGAATTGTAAGTAGCTTTCTTCTCCCTGTGTCTTCACATGGTCTTCACATTCTCTTTGTATAAGAACATCAGTCATATTGGATTAGGGCCAACCCTACTGACCTCATTTGGACTTGATTACATCCTTAAAGACCCTACCTCCAAATTCATTCACATTCTGAAGTACTGAGGGGTAGGACTTCAACATATACATTTTTAGGGGACATAATTCAGCCCTATAATACTGAAGGTGGGAAGGGATGAAAAAAAATACTTAGCTTAAGGAGGTTGAGCAGCTTTTCCTGAACTGAATTTTAGTATTCTCTCATTCATTCATTTGAAAATAGTTGAATATCTACAAGGTATCCTACTGCTGAGGATAGAGCTCAAGGAATCATTCTGAGGTTTTTAGCCTGAGCAACTGGAAGGATGGCGTTGCTATTTACTGAGATGGGGGAAAATGTGAAAGAAAGATGGGGGGTGGGGGGTATAGTTTGAGATCAGGACTAGTTTGAAATGCCTAGTAGATATTCAAATGGGGATGCTGCATAGGCAGCTGGATATAAAAGTCTGAAGATGAGGCCGGTGGTAGGAAAGTTGTCAACTGATGATACATAGATGCTATTTAAAGCTTGAAACTGGATATATTAGAGGAAGTGAGTACAGAGTAGAGGTTCAAGGACTGATCTTTAAGTACTCTAATCTGGAGGATCACACAAGATAAGAAGAAACTAAAAAGGAGAAAGAAAACGAGCAGCGCTATATCAAGACATTACATCATGCGGTACACCTTAAACTTATACAGAGCTGTATGTTGACTATATTTCAATAAAAATGAAAGGAGGGACTTCAGTGGTGGTGCAGTGGTTAAGAATCTGCCTGCCAACGCAGGGGACACGCGTTCGAGCCCTGGACCGGGAAGATCCCACATGCCACGGAGCAACTAAGCCCGTGCCCCACAACTATTGAGCGTGCACTTTAGAGCCCATGAGCCACAACTACTGAGCCCTACAGCCACAACTACTGAAGCCCACGCACCTAAAGCCCATGCTGTGCAACAAGAGAAGCCACTGCAATGAGAAGCCCGCGCACCACAACGAGGAATAGTCCTGCTCGCTGCAATTAGAGAAAACGTGCATGCAGCAACAAAGACCGAACACAGCTAAAAATAAATAAATAAATAAACAAATAAATAATTTTTAAAAAGAGAAGAAAATAAAGAAAAAAAGAAAGAAAATGAGCAGCCAAGGAAATTGGAAAAAACCAGAAGCCAAGTAAAGAGTATAATCTTCCAAACTGTAGGCACTGTGAATTTCAAAATTAAATATACAATTACTCATATAGGAATACATTCTAGCTGTTTAGGTTGTTATAGAGGTTAGACCTATGATTAAGAAAATACCTCTCAATAAACAAGTGGAACCTTATCAAACTTACAAGCTTTTCCACAGCAAAAGAAACCATAAAGAAAACAAAAAGACAACCTACAGAATGGGAGAAAATATTTGCAAATGATGTGACCGACAAGGGATTAATTTCCAAACTATACAAACAGCTCATACAACTTGACAACAAGAAAAAAACAAACAACCCAACCGAAAAATGGGCAGAAGACCTAAAGAGACATTCTCCAAAGAAGAAATACAGATGGCCAATAAGCACATGAAAAGATGCTCAACATTGCTAATTATTAGAGAAATGCAAATCAAAACTACGATGAGGTATCACCTCATTCCAGTCAGAATGGCCATCATTTAAAAGTCTACAAAGAACAAATGCTGGAGAGGGTGTGGAGAAAAGGGGACCCTCCTACACTGTTGGTGGGAATGTAAGTTGGTACAGCCACTGTGGAGAACAGTATGGAGGTTCCTCAGAAAACTAAAAATAGAATTTAACAAATGATCCAGCAATCCCACTCCTGGGCATATATCTAGACAAATCTATAATTCAAAAAGATACATGCACCCCTATGGCCAGAGCAGCACTATTCACAATAGCCAAGACATGGAAACAACCTAAATGTCCACTGACAGATGAATGGATAAAGAAGATGTGGTATTTATACACAATGGAATACTACTCAGCCATACAAAAGAACCAAATAATGCCATTTGCTGCAACGTGGATGCAACATGAGATTATCATGCTAAGTGAAGTAAGTCAGAAAGAGAAAGACAAATACCATATGATAACACTTACATGTGGAATCTGAAATATGACACAAATGAACCTACCTATGAAACAGAAACAGAATCAGGGCAGAATCAGGGACATAGAGAATAAGACTGGTGGTGCCAAGGGGGAAGGGGTTGGGAGGGGGTTGGATTGGGAATTTGACATTAGCAGATGCAAACTGGTATAGAATGAATAAACAATAAGGTCCTACTGTATAGCACAAGAAACTACAGTCAATATTCTGTGATAAACCATAATGGAAAAGAATAAGAATATATATACATATATATATGTGTATAACTGAGTCACTTTGCTGTACAGCAGTAATTACCACGACACTGTAATTCAACCATACTTCAATAACAAAATACATTTAAAAAAAGAAAATATCTTGGAAAACCAAATATTTTAAAACTTTGGCTTTGTCAAAGCATCAACAAGCAAGAATATAATTACAAAGAAGGTTAAAACAAATATATTATTTATGGCAAAGGATACAAAAGCATTTAAGAGACTGCACACAACTCTCGCTCCAGAACTTAACTGGGACAAGTCAAGCACAATGGCTGAAGGCTTTAGGACAGATAAAACAGTTAATATACAATCTTGCTTCCTCTCCCAATTTAAGACTATCTCTTAGTTGAAACAGAATATATAGTAAAGATGAAAAGGCTAGTTTGCAGCAAAAGATAAGAAGAAAAGGGCAGTCTGACAAATGGACCAAATTCCAAACCAGCTGGAGATTTAAGTCCTTGAAGAGTCGAAGGCAGGCTATTGTAGAAGAAAGAAGTGGGCATGAAACTAGATGACTTGACTTTGAATCTTGATTGTTCTGCCAATTTATCAGCTTTGGGACCTTGCACAAGTCACTCCAGAGTCCTGCTTTCCTCATCTGTAACATGGGAGGAAGGGAGGTGTTGAAAGGCATCTAAAGTAACAGCTAAGAAAGTGCTCTGTTACACTATTCAAGTATCAGATATTATTAGAAATCGATCTATCAGGAATGTATTAACAATCATTAGACCACTATATGTTGAAAGTAACTCAAGGGTCTCTTCCAATGCTAATGATTTTAATATTTAAAGATATGTTGTAATTGCCTGCCAACTTCAAAACTCTGTTGATAACCTTAATGCAAGTTAAAAGCAGCAGCAACACAGCTGACTTGATCATGGAAATAGGGAAAAGTGAAAAATGGATCGTTGCTTCCCAGCTCCAACAAATGTTTATTTGGAATAATAGAGTGATCTTTTCTAACTGCACACCATCTGTTTCAAGTCTCCACCAAGTTAATATTTCTCACATGAACAGAATGACTTAAAATTACATTTGATTAGCATCTTGCCTTGAGGTGAATGTTACCCCTACTACAATCTAAATCTCAACCTCTTAACACTGTGTGGCAATTACTGCCCTGGCCAAACACATGCAGCCAAAGTCAGGTAACTCGGAGAACTGACACTGTCAGAGAACAAGCCAACTCCAGTCTTCTTAGTCACATAAAATCCTTCTTACATGTTTTTTTCTGGAGAAAGGGAGAAATAATGAATTTCTCACGCAGCTAATTAATGGCTTTGCCAAGATTCAAACCCAGGTGTCTCTGGTTCCACCTGCTGATGCATCTGTGCTACAATTTCTCTGGGACACAGAATGTTCTAGAACAATATACCAGTAAATCCTGACAGGTCAACTCTAAAATATATCACAATATATTACTTGTCCCATCTCCACTGTTCTACTTTAGCTCAAGCCACGTCATCTCTCACCTCTACTACTGCAACTGCCTCCTAACTATTCTTTTTCCTTCTGCTTTTGTCCCTTCCAATCCATTCTCCATGTAACAGCAAAGTGCTGATTTATTTAGATCTTGTCACAGATCTATTTAAACTCTTCTAATGGCTTCCCACTGTTCTTACAATAAAATACAAACTCTACCTTGGCTCAAACGCAATGATCTACCCAGAAGTTCTCAAAGCATGTTCTGGAAACCCTTGGAGGTTCTAGAGAGTCAAAGACATTATCATCATTATCATTATTATTATTATTATCATCATCACAGGTCATCTGCCTTTTTTATTCTTACTCCTTTATGAGTACACAGTGGCTTTTTCCAGTAACTGCTTGATGAATGATACTATAAGAGACCTGATGCAGAAGCAGACATGAGAATCCAGTTATCTTCCAGTAAGCCAGTCATTAAAGAGGCTTGCAAAACTATTGAACAGAGTCACTCTTCTATTGCTTTCAAAGATATTTTTCATAAAAATCTTGTTTATATTAACATGTAATGGGATTATTTTAAGGGGAAATTTTAAAAATCTATTCTAATTTCTGATGGGAGTGTGTATCTTCCATAACAAAAAATGTTCTTTGGGGATCCTTAACAATTTTTAGAGTGTAAAGAGATCCTGAAACCAAAGAATTTGAGAACTGCTGAGCTACCCCATGCCTGTTTGTCCAATCTCATGTCCTCCTGTCCTGCCCTTGCTATGCATTAGCTAAGGTGACCTTCTTTCTACTTCTCAAGTGCCCTGAGAACTTCCACTTCAGTGCCTTAACTCAGGCTATTCCTTTGGCCTAGAATGGCATCCTCCAAGTTGTTGAATGGCTTACTCCTTATCATTCAGATGTCAGCACAGATGTCCTCAGAGGGAGCTTCCCTAAGTTACTCTTTACTCTCCCTACCAGATCATCCCATGACCATTATTTTCTTCATTGCACTTATTACCATTGCACCAATCAAGCAAGTATTTAGTTTGCTTGATTGAGCCCATCTTTGGGGAAATAAAGGCCTTTTCTATTTCTTTACCATATCTCCAGTGCCTAGAGTAGGCAACACCAAATCACAATAACCAAAAGTGACACAGCCCCAAAGCTTGGCTGGACCTGAATTATCTTGTCCTCTCAAACCTCCCCATTTCCAGCGAGTCAGCCACAACTTTGTTATTTCTACCTCTTCATACCCATCTTCAACCCTCTCTCTACCATCAAGAGCCATTGCCTTAGTTTAGTCTCTCATTTCCCTAACTGGACTCTCTCTGGGATTCAACCTATTCTGCACTTTCCTACCAGCTACTCATTTCATTAAGAATCCCCATTCTCTGCTGTATTTTGTTCCTCAGATTGGCCTTTGTAGTTCTCAGTCACTAAACCCTGATACTCACCAGCATCCATTCTCATGAACAGTTCTACATCCCTATCCCAATTAGGAGGTTCTCCTGTAAGTCATGGACATTCTGTCTCCACTTCCTCAAACGCCTTCCTCCTTCTCTAGATACATTAAAATATTCCCCAATGCTTTTGTTCCCATTTGTTGGTCTTGTTTTCATCATCTGTCACCATGCCTAGGACACTACCAAGCAAGAGGAGTGGTTTCATAATAACTGTTAGTTGAAGGGTGGGGGACATAAAAGGTAATTATGTTATTTAGTTTTGTTGTGTTACTAGCACAAGTATAAGCAAGTTATGCTTACTCTAATTCTATGCCAGAGACTGTCCTATTAATCTTGAAAATTCATACCAGTTTACTTGACACTAGGGAGACAAAGCAAGTACGAAGATAGAGCTGTATAACCATCAGTATCACTTTTAAAAAAATCACTCCTCCTCAAAAATACACGTACTGGGCTTCCCTGGTGGTGCAGTGGTTGAGAGTCCGCCTGCCGATGCAGGGGACACGGGTTTGTGCCCTGGTCCGGGAAGATCCCGCATGCCACAGAGCGGCTGGGCCCGTGAGCCATGGCTGCTGAGCCTGCGTGTCCGGAACCTGTGCTCCGCAACGGGAGAGGCCACAACAGTGAGAGGCCCGTCAACCACCAAAAAAATAAATAAATAAAAGTACTATTAACGTCACATATAATGAAGACAGTGTAATGTTATATTAAGTCATGAAACCATTAATTGTGTTAACTATAAAGAAGCTGAATGTCTATGTTTTTAAATTGCTGAGAAATATCACAGACTAATGCAGACAACAAATCTTTCATTCATATAACTCTCTTCTCCATAGGCCTTTCCATCCCAAAGATGCTATGTTTCTCCAGATTCATCCTCCCCAAAATATACACAGCTGTTACTCTTTCAGACTGAAAAATATTCAATTTGAAAAGCTGTCAACTTTTGCTATTTTAATTGCATGTTATTAAGTAATAATATTTGTCCAATGCAAAGACGTATGTGCCCAGTCCCATCTTTCAAATAGTAAGGTAACCACCAAGTTAACTGTAACTTTAAAAGTTTTGTTCTAAATCACATTATCATGCTCAGTTAACTTGGATGTACAAATATTTTTCTTTTCTGTACATATTTATTCTACAAACTTTAAAAAGCGCTTTCCAATGCTAGGGCTCCACTTGGTTCCATGTCTCTTAATATTTGAAAAATTGATTCCTGTTCCCCCTGTCTAAAGACATCAGTTCCTGCCTTGGGGTAGACAACCACAAAAACTGCAGACCTAGGAGTACTAGGGATCAAAGATCAAGCTTTCTTCCAAGATGAGAAGCGCCTGGACAACCTCCCTGACTGGCTGACACCCAGCTTATGTGAGGGACCTTTGAGTGCTTTATAAACAAGGAAACAGACTTTTCGGGAGGAACTATTCTATCAAAGAGCTAGAAAAGTAGCAGAGCCTCAATTTGAATCCTGATCTGTATGAATCCAGAGATCTTGTTTTTTCTATCACTGTATCATATTCCTACATCAGCAAATATAGCACCTGCCATTGCTGGATAACTAAGAAGTAGTTCTTGGAAATGGTCACTAACTGGTAATAGTTCTGTCTTCTGGAGTCTTACCATCGTTAAATAGTTGAAGAAAACTATCTCATCATGACTAATCAAAAGACTAGTGCTTGTGCAAACCCACTAAACCTTATATTCCTGCTGCACACAGAGAAGCCAAGAAAAAATGGAGCTCTATGTGTTTGATTCAATCTGGTTTCTAACAGTTCACTCATTAAACCCTCTTTCTGAGGAAACAAGGACTTTAAAACAATAACAAAAAAAAAAACAGCTAAGAGTTTGATGATTTCTTTTAACTACTTTCTGGAAGCTGTCTGTGGGCAAGACAATGGGATTACAGACATTTTTGAGTTTATGAGCAGATGTGCTCCTGAGTCATGTCAAAATATGCACTAAATTTTAATTATTAGAGAAAGCCTCTGGTGAATCCATGTGTAAGGCAATGATTCCTTCTAAACATTATACAACTTAGCAAAAATTCACATGTTTTCTAAGTGTAGATTTTTGCATAGGATTTCATAATATAGAGCTGTATTGCCCAGTTTGGTGGCCATTAGCCACATGTAGCTAATAAGCGCTAGAAATGTGGCTGATCTAGACTGAGATGGGCTGTAAGTAAAACAATGCTTTGGAAGATTTAGTACTAAAAAAGCGATTGTAGGGAATTCCCTGGTGGTCCAGTGGTTAGACTCCATGCTTTCACCGCTGAGTCTCTGGGTTCAATCCCTGGTTGGGGGACTAAGATCCCACAAGCCATGTGGTGTGGCAAAAATAAATAAATTAAAAATTAAAAGCAAATGTAAAATATCTCAAGAGTTTTTATAATGACTGTATGTTAAAATGATCTTTTACACATAGTATATTAACTTAAATATATCATTAAAAGTAATTTCATGTTTCTTTTCCTTTTTTTAATAAAGCCACAGACAATTTTACATACATGCCCCCTATTAGAAGCCTACGTGCTTGGGTAATATTTCATTTGGACAGCTCTGATGTAGAAATATGACACAGTAATAGAAAAAACATGGTGTCTGGATTCAGGCAAATCTGTATTCAAACTGAGGCTCTGCTACTTCTCTAACTCCTTAATAATAGTAATAGTTCCTTCTGAAAAGTTTGTTTCCTTGTTTATAAAATGCAGTCAATACTCTCCAGCCGCTAGGGTTGCTGTTGACAAGCAAATGAAATAAAAACAGAAAAACTGAAGAGGAACCAAGATGGCGGAGTAGAAAGACGTGCTCTCACTCCCTCTTGCGAGAACACCAGAATCACAACTAGTTGCTGGACAATCATCGACAGGAAGACACTGGAACTCACCAAAAAAAATACCCCACATCCAAAGACAAAGGAGAAGCCACAATGACACAGTAGGAGGGGCGCAATCACAGTAAAATCAAATCCCATAACTGCTGAGTGGGTGACTCACAGACTGGAGAAAACTTAGACCACAGAAGTCCACCCACTGGAGTGAAGGTCCTGAGCCCCACGTCAGGCTTCCCAACCTGGGGGTCTGGCAACAGGAGGAGGAATTCCTAGAGAATCAGACTTTGAAGCCTAATGGAAATTGACTGCAGGACTTCGACAGGACTGGGGGAAAGAGAGACTCAACACTTGGAGGGCACACACAAAGTAGTGTGCATATCGGGACCCTGGGGAAGGAGCAGTGACCCCAGAGGAGACTGAACCAGACCTACCTGCTAATGTTGGAGGGTCTCCTGCTGAGGTAGGGTGTGGCTCTGTTTCACCCTGGGGACAAGGACACTGGCAGCAGAAGTTCTGGGAAGTACTCCTTGGCCGTGAGCCCTTCCACAGTCTGTAATTTGCCCCAGCAAAGAGCCCAGGTAGGCTCCAGTGTTGGGATGCCTCAGGCCAAACAACCAAGAGGGAGGGAACCCAGCCCCACCCATCAACAGTCAAGTGGATTAAAGTTTTACTGAGCTCTTCCCACCAGAGCAACAGTCAGCTCTACCCACCACCAGTCCCTCCCATTAGGAAACTTGCACAAGCCTCTTAGATAGCCTCATCCATCAGAGGGCAGACAGCAGAAGCAAGAAGAACTACAATCCTACAGCCTGTGGAACAAAAAACACATTCACAGAAAGATAAACAAGATGAAAAGGCAGAGGGCTATATACCACATGAAGGAACAAGATAAAACCACAGAAAAACAACTAAATGAAGTGGAGATAGGCAACGTTCCAGAAAAAGAATTCAGAATACTGATAGTGAAGATGATCCAGGACCTCGGAAAAAGAATGGAGGCAAAGATCCAGAAGATGCAAGAAATGTTTAAAAAAGACCTAGAAGAAATAAAGAACAGAGATGAACAATACAATAACTGAAGTGAAAACTACACTAGAAGGAATCAATAGCAGAATAACTGAGGCAGAAGAACGGATAAGTGACCTAGAAGACAGAATGGTGGAATTCACTGCTACAGAACAGAGTAAAGAAAACAGAATAAAAAGAAATGAAGACAGCCTAAGAGACCTCTGGGACAACATTAAAGGCAACAACATTCGCATTATACGGGACCCAGAAGGAGAAGAGAGAGAGAAAGGACCAGAGAAAATATTTGAAGAGATTATAGTCAAAAACTCCCCTAACATGGGAAAGGAAACAGCCACCCAAGTCCTGGACACGCAGAGAGTACCATACAGGATAAACCTAAGAGAAACACACCGAAACACATAGTAATCAAACTGACAAAAATTAAAGACAAAGAAAAATTACTGAAAGCAGCAAGGGAAAAACAACAAATAACATACAAGGGAACTCCCATAAGGTTAACAGCTGATTTCCCAGCAGAAACTCTACAAGCCAGAAGGGAGTGGCATGATATACTTAAAGTGATGAAAGGGAAGAACCTACAACCAAGAGTACTCTACCCGGCAAGGATCTCATTCAGATTCAATGGAGAAACCAAAAGCTTTACAGACAAGCAAAAGCTAAGAGAATTCAGCACCACCAAACCAGCTCTACAACAAATGCTAAAGGAACCTCTCTAAGGGGGAAACACAAGAGAAGAAAAGGAACTACAAAAACAAACCCGGGCTTCCCTGGTGGCGCACTGGTTGAGAGTCCGCCTGCCCATGCAGGGGACACGGGTTTGTGCCCCGGTCCGGGAAGATCCCACATGCCGCAGAGTGGCTAGGCCCGTGAGCCATGGCCGCTGACCTGCGCGTCTGGAGCCTGTGCTCTGCAACGGGAGAGGCCACAACAGTGAGAGGCCCGCGTACTGCAAAAAAATAAATAAATAAAACCAAACAAACAAACCCAAAACAATTAAGAAAATGGTCATAGGAACACACATATCGATAATTACCTTAAACGTGAATGGATTAAATGCTCCAACCAAAAGACACCGGCTGGCTGAATGGATACAAAAACAAGACCCATATATATTCTGTACAAGAGACCCAGTGCAGACCTAGGAACACATACAGACTGAGAGTGAGGGGATGGAAAAAAGATATTCCATGCAAATGGAAATCAAAAGAAAGCTGGAGTATCTATACTCATATTAGATAAAATAGACGTTAAAATAAAGAATGTTACAAGAGACAAGGAAGGACACTACATAATGATCAAGGGATCCATCCAAGAAGAAAATATAACAATTATAAATATATATGCACCCACATAGGATCACCTCAATACATAAGGCAGCTGCTATCAGCTATAAAAGAAATTGACAGTAACACAGTAATAGTGGGAGACTTTAACATCTCACTTACACCAATGGACAGATCATCCAAAATGAAAATAAATAAGGAAACAGAAGCTTTAAATTACAGAATAGACCAGATAGATTTAATTAATATTTGTAGGACATTCCATCCAAAAACAACAGATTACACTTTCTTCTCAAGTGCACACGGAACGTTCTCCAGGATAGATCACATCTTGGGTCACAAATCAAACCTCAGTAAATTTAAGAAAATTGAAATCATATCCAGCATCTTTTCTGACCACAATGCTACGATATTAGAAATGAATTACAGGGGAAAAAACATAAAAAACACAAACACAGGGAGGCTTAACAATAAGTTACTAAATACCCAAGAGATCACTGAAGAAATCAAAGAGGAAATCACAAAATAACTAGAGACAAATGACAATGAAAACATGATGATCGAAAACCTATGGGATGCAGCAAAAGCAGTTCTAAGAGGGAAGTTTACAGCTATACAAGCCTACCTCAAGAAACAAGAAAAATCTCAAATAAACAATCTAACCTTACAACTAAAGGAACTAGAGAAAGAAGAACAAACAAAACTCTAAGTTAGCAGAAGGAAAGAAATCATAAAGATCAGAGCAGAAATAAATGAAATAGAAACAAAGAAAACAATAGCAAAGATCAATAAAACTAAAAGCTGGTTCTTTGAGAGGATAAACAAAATTGATAAACCATTAGCCTGACTCATCAAGAAAAAGAGGGAGAGGACTCTAATCAATAAAATTAGAAATGAAAAAGGAGCAGTTACAACAGACTCTGCAGAAATACAAAGCATCCTAAGAGACTAATACAAGCAACTCTATGCCAATAAAATGGACAACCTGGAAGAAATGGACAAATTCTTAGAAAGGTATAACCTTCCAAGACTGAACCAGCGGGGGCTTCCCTGGTGGCACAGTGGTTGAGAGTCTGCCTGCCAATGCAGGTGACACGGGTTCGAGCCCTGGTATGGGAGGATCCCACATGCCGTGGAGCAACTAGGCCCGTGAGCCACAATTACGGAGGCTACGCATATGGAGCCTGTGCTCCTCAACAAGAGAGGCCACGATAGTGGGAGGCCTGCGCACCGCGATGAGGAGTGGCCCCGCTTGCCGCAACTAGAGAAAGCGCTCGCACAGAAACGAAGACCCAACACAGCCTTAAACAAATAAAAATAAATAAAAAATTTAAAAAAAAGACTGAACCAGGTAGAAACAGAAAATATGAACAGACCAATCACAAGTAATGAAATTGAAACTGTGATTAAAAATCTTCCAACAAACAAAAGTCCAGGACCAGATGGCTTCACAGGTGAATTGTTTCAAACATTTAGAGAAGAGCTAACACTCATCCTTCTCAAACTCTTCCAAAAAATTGTGGAGGAAGGAACACTCCCAAAATCATTCTATGAGGCCACCATCGCCCTGATACCAAAACCAGACAAAGATACTACAAAAAAAGAAAATTACAGACCAATATCCCTGATGAATATAGATGCAAACATCCTCAACAAAATACTAGCAAACAGAATCCAAAAACACATTTAAAGTCTCATACACCACGATCAAGTGGGATTTATCCCAGGGATGCAAGGATTCCTCAATATATGCAAATCAATCAATGTGATACACCATATTAACAAATTGAAGAATAAAAACCATATGACCATCTCAATAGATGCAGAAGAAGCCTTTGACAAAATTCAACACCCATTTATGATAAAAACTCTCCAGAAGGTGGGCATAGAAGGAACCTACCTCAATATAATAAAGGCGTATACGACAAACCCACAGCAAACATCATTCTCAATGGTGAAAAACTGAAAGCATTTCCTCTAAGATCAGGAACGAGACAAGGATGTCCACTCTCACCACTATTATTCAACAGTTTTGGAAGTCCTAGGCTCAGCAATTAGAGAAGGAAAAGAAATAAAAGGAACACAAATTGGAAAAGAAGAAGTAAAACTCTCCCTCTTTGCAGATGACATGATACTATACATAGAGAATCCTAAAAATGCCACCAGAAAACTACTAGAGCTAATCAATGAATTTGGTAAAGTTGCAGGATACACAATTAATGCACAGAAATCTCTTGCATTCCTATACACTAATGACGAAATATCTGAAAGAGAAATTATGGAAACACTCCCATTTACCACTGCAACAAAAAGAATAAAATACCTAGGAATAAACCTACCGAGGGAGATAAAAGACCTGTATGCAGAAAACTATAAGACACTGATGCAAGAAATTGAAGATGATTCCAACAGATGGAGAGATATACCATGCTCCTGGATTGGAAGAATCAATATTGTGAAAATGACTATACTACCCATAGCAATGTACAGATTCAATGCAATCCCTATCAAATTACCAAAGGCATTTTTTATGGATCTAGAACAAATCATCTTAAAATGTGTATGGAGACTCAAAAGACCCCGAATAGCCAAAGCAGTCTTGAGGGAAGAAAACGGAGCTGGAGGAGTCAGACGCCCTGACTTCAGACTATACTACAAAGCTACAGTAATCAAGACAATATGGTACTGGCACAAAAATGGAAACAAAGATCAATGGAACAAGATAAAAGCCCAGAGATAAACCCACGCACCTATGGTCAACCAAGGAGGTAAGGATATACAATGGAGAAAAGACAGTCTCTTCAATAAGTGGTGCTGGGAAAACTGGACTGCTACATGTAAAAGAATGAAATTAGAACATTCCCTAACACCATACACAAAAATAAACTCAAAATGGATTAGAGACCTAAATGTAAGACCAGACACTATAAAACTCTTAGAGGAAAACATAGGAAGAACACTCTTTGACATAAATCACAGCAAGATCTTTTTTGATCCACCTCCTAGAGTAATGGAAATGAAAACAAAAATAAACAAATGGGACCTAATGAAACTTCAAAGCTTTTGCACAGCAAAGGAAACCATAAACAAGACGAAAAGACAACCCTCAGAATCGGAGAAAATATTTGCAAACGAATCAACGGACAAAGGATTAATCTCCAAAATATATAAACAGCTCATGCAGCTCAATATTAAAGAAACAAACAATCCGATCCAATAATGGGCAGAAGACCTAAATAGACATTTCTCCAAAGAAGACATACAGATGGCCAAGAAGCACATGAAAAGCTGCTCAACATCACTAATTAGTAGAGAAATGCAAATCAAAACTACAATGAGGTATCACCTCACACCAGTTAGAATGGCCATCATCAGAAAATCTACAAACAACAAATGCTGGAGAGGGTGTGGAGAAAAGGGAACCCTCTTGCACTGTTGGTGGGAATGTAAATTGATACAGCCACTATGGAGAACAGTATGGAGGTTCCTTAGAAAACTAAAAATAGAATTACCATATGATCCAGCAATCCCACTACTGGGCATATACCCAGAGAAAACCATAATTCAAAAAGACACATGCACCCCAATGTTCACTGCAGCACTATTTACAATAGCCAGGTCATGGAAGCAACCTATATGCCCATCGACAGATGAATGCATAAAGAAGTTGTGGTACATATATACAATGGAATATTCCTCAGCCATAAAAAGGAACGAAATTGAGTCATTTGTTGAGATGTGGATGGATCTAGAGACTGTCATACAGAGTGAAGTAAGTCAGAAAGAGAAAAACAAATATCGTATATTAAAGCACGTATGTGGAATCTAGAAAAATGATACAGATGAACTGGTCTGCAGGGCAGAAGTTGAGACACAGATGTAGAGAACAAACATATGGACACCAAGGGGGATTAACCGCGGTGGGGTGGGGATGGTGGTGTGCTGAATTGAGTGATTGGGATTGACATGTATACACTGATGTGTATAAAATTGATGACTAATAAGAACCTTCAGTATAAAAAAACAAACAAAAATAACTAATACTAAACTTTCTTTGGGTTATTTGTATGGAAATATGTTAATATAAATGTTTCAGACATTACATGAAATTTCTAAAAATCGTATGTATTCTGGTATAATGTTATAAGTCATAATTCTAGCTATTACTTTAAAATGTATATATCAGGGCTTTCCTGGTGGCACAGTGGTTGAGAGTCTGCCTGCCTATGCAGGGGACACAGGTTCATGCCCCAGTTCAGGAAGATCCCACATGCCACAGAGCGGCTGGGCCCGTGAGCCATGGCCGCTGAGCCTGCGCATCCGGAGCCTGTGCTCCACAACTGGACAGGCCACAACAGTGAGAGGCCCACGTTCCACAAAAAAAAAAAAAAAAAAAAAAAAAAAAAAAAAAAAATGTATATCTCAGAAGTAACTAAAAAAAAAGAAAAATCTAGCATAAACTCCATGCCACAGAGACAAATTTATTTCATAGAAGTCTGGACAACAATGACCTCACAGTGTTTGGGCTGATCAATTAAGGGTAGGACAGTGTTGGGAATTCCCTGGTTTGATCCCTGGTGTGGGGACTAGGATCTCACTTGCCATGCAGTGGTGCAGCCAAAAAAGAAAAAAAAACAAAGGTAGGATAGTTTTGGTTTATTGTTCCCTTTCAGAAGGTAAGTTCAAAATAAAGAGAATTCATGTAAGCGATCATTTTATGGGCTTTAAATCTTTGAAAACTGTAATAAGAGGCATATGTAAACAAGATGCTTCATTATGATGCATTTGGCAGAAATGGTATCAGACTAATAGCCCCACAACAGATAAAGACTAAATGGGGTGTTTCTTCAGCCTCCTTGTGCTCTTTGTGCCTGGGCATTCGACTTCCAACCCTGGCTCTATATTAGATTCATTCATTTGTGCATCTCTCACAGCCCCAAACTGTCCTCTGTTCTTCTTCACTATCTTTAAGTTTTCAGCTCTAATTAAACTCATACATTTTGTACTTACACTATTGAAGTTTTCATCAACCACAAACTTGCTTCTTATTTGTTTTTATTAGAAATAGGCCTTCAGTTTAATCAAACACTTTTTTATGAGGGGAAGGGACCTATTTCTAGAAATGGGTTTTTTTTTTCCTCCTTCAAGTGCCTTAATGATGAACCATACCTGCATTATGGAATCACTTGCTTGATTAGGGTGTACTGTATTACTCTTAAATACAGTTTCATTCTTTATAATGAACCAAGGAATAAAGAAAAAGATAATGCACTATAAGTCTTTCAAAGAGGCCAGAAATAAAGGAGCGAGAAAGAAATATGAACTGAATGGCAATGGTAATTTTAAAAAATATATGTACATTTGTTTATTCACAACTAAATTTCCATTGAAATTACTGACAATACTTCAGAATGCTCACTTTCTCTTCTATAACTTCATCATTTTAATGAACATATGCAAAGCTAAAACACAGACCAAAAATGCATATTTTACATTAAAAGACCAACAACAAAAAGAGTTGTGTCTATCTGTCTACACTGAATTATCAATTTCAATCTTCCCTTTCAATGGGAAGACTGAATCATTCACTCTAAGTTCCTAACTTCATCACTATCAAAATTTCTCATGTAATTTAAACTCTGTGAATGAAACCATGTTTGGAACAAATAGTCCAGATGTGAGCATCTGCCTCTCATTTGCCTTGGGACAGAAATGTTGAGTTAAGATTAATGGCTTTAAATGCCAAAACAGCCAAGACATGACAAGTTCAAATGAAATACATGTAACATAATTCAACTTTTGGTCTTGGAAACATCTAAGATGTTTTCCATACAGGTCCACTTAAGAGAATGTAATTAAAACTAATTTCAATCAACAAAGGCAAGGAGGATTAATTACAGTTTAGTAGTGAAGTTTAGATTTACGTACAGACAATTCTAGGAGACTCTACTATATACTTTTAGGAAGCTAGCAATCAAGTACATAGCTTCCAAACTAAGAGAATCCTGAATTTCTGTGCCCTAATTAGGAACCTTCTAAGGAAAAGAAAAATTAAGACTCAAAATACATACCTCTGTGGGGACAGGACTCTTTCCTGATTCAGAGCTGCTTTTCTACTTTTCCCTCTCTATATGAATTCCTATGTCAAAGTACTTTTGATTTTAGAAACTCTTGACCATGAAGGATCTTAAGATTTTATCTATTTTGAATTCATGCCCAATGTAGGAATCTGCTCTAAGATATGAATGACTTTCATGAATCCAGTCTCTGCTTACAACCTTCCAAGAAAGATATGATGAGTAGGTTCCATTACTTGGCAAAGAACCAACATCATTAGGCACCTCAGTTGACTCATCTTTAAAATAAGGGATGAAAATAATAATAATTCATTGCAATATTGATAGGATTACATGAGCATATACTGGCAGTCCTTTTGCACAATGTAAAGTACCATACCCGTTCATTAGTAGCTACCTTTTTAGGGAAGTGGGGCAAATAATCAAATAGAGACTGATTTGCAAAGAAGGACAAAAGAATTAAATCTATATTTCAATAATTAACCATGAAGAGTAATCATGCTTTTCTTCTATTGTTAACCTTTTCTTCTAAAGTTAACTTTCAATTTGCCACGGCCAAGGTTTTAATATCAATTTCTCCACATTTCCTCAGCCAGTCCTCCATCACTCTGCCAAAGCATAATAAAATGGGATAGTGAATTTGGGGAGAAAATACTGATGTATTTCCGGTTCAAACTGTAAGGCTATCTGGACTATCTATATGCTTGTTACCTTCCATTAGTGCCAGTATCTGATTATTAATGTACTGGGAAGAAAAAGCACAGAAATAAACATATTTCAAAGTACCAACATTCAGTTAGTGGGGTTAAAAAATGATTTCTCTGCCAGAAAAACGTTATACTGTTTGACTGTGTGACCTCACTCCTGGGAATCTGTTCTTAAGAAAATAACTCAAGGGAAAAAGCAATTTATGCCACAGAGGAATGGTTAATTAAATGGTGGAACTGCATGTCAATGTGAACTGTGAAGGCATTAAAAGTTATAATTATGAAGATCATTCAACACTTGGGAAACGCATACAATATGAAACTGTTGGGGGGGGAAGCCTCTTACAAAAATTATATATGCAGTATGATTACAATTATTTACAAAAATTTGATACACATGGTCACAGTATGGAAAGGAACATAAAAATGAAACAGAAGATATGGTGGAGCTAGCAGGTAAATGCCAATTTCCTTGAATTCTTTTGGAACATTGCTTATAAAATATTTTCATTTGCTCTCTCACCAGATCTTCTTTTCTACAGAAGAATTATAAGACACCCACTGGGCTGCCAAGCATTCCTAACATGTTAAGTCTTCCTTTACACACAATCAGTATGATCTAGTTACAGTGACCTCACTTTTTTTTTTTTTTTTTTTTTTTTTTGCGGTACACGGGCCTCTCACTGTTGTGGCCTCTCTCATTGCAGAGCACAGGCTCCGGACACACAGGCTCAGCGGCCCTGGTTCACGGGCCCAGCTGCTCCGCAGCATGTGGGATCTTCCCGGATCGGGGCACGAACCCGTGTTCCCTGCATCGTCAGGCGGACTCTCAACCACTGCGCCACCAAGGAAGCCCAGTGACCTCATTTTTGAAACCAAAATTTTGACAAATAGGGTCAGGGAACAATGGGACAGATTATTTGAAATAGAAAGCATGACAGAAAAACCAAGATTGGAAAGTCGGAAGCCCTAGATCCCAGTCCTACACCTGAGCAGCATAGATGGGTAAAAATATGTTCTTAGGGACTTCCCTGGCGATCCAGTGGTTAAGACTCCATGTTTCCACTGCAGGGGGCGGGGATTCGATCCCTGGTCGGGGAACTAAGATTCTGCATGCCGAGGGTTGCGGCTACAGAAAAAAAAAAAAAAGTTCTTAATTTAGACTGACTGCCCTAGGTTATAATTCCAGTAATTTGGTTGTATCACCAAAAGCATGTCAGTTAACCTGTCAAAACCGCATTGTGAGTTTACAGGATATCATTTTTTGGTACACAGTAAATGCTTAAACAAATCAACACACCTAAAACAGTGGTTCACTGTCTATGTAAAATAGGCAATTAAGTCTGCCCCTCTTTCCAACCTGTTCTGTCATCAGGAAATGAAGTCAATAAACCTGTGCTAAACTACAAACCATTTTACAAAACATACCAACATCATCATCATCAATATCATCCACTATTGTTACTAACGCTACTGCTCCTACCAAGAAGCCAGCTGAAGAAGCTGGCTAGAGTTTTCCTAATGGGCTGAGGAGAAATCTTCTAATCCAAAAACAACACTTAAACCCCAGTGATGCCGACCTCCCCCACCAAAAAAAAAAACAATGACAAAGACTAGAGTATACAATCAAGAAGAGAAAATAGAGAGCGAGTCCATAACTAAATGCATGGTACAGTTGGGATAAGAGGGGGTACAGGAAAGTGCTTACAGCATTCTGAGACAGTTGTCCTCTGGGGGTGGAAATGAATTCATGCTACAGTAGAACTCCCTACAGAAAGAATACATCTGATGAAATGGTTTCAAAATGCATTGCTGATAGACACTTGGTCACCACCTAAATCCAGACAAGGTAACTTAGGGCTTAAATATATCCAACCAACATCCCTCTATGATTTATTATTCAAATTCAACCAATAATTCATTCTCAACTGTATATAATTTTATCCTTTTTAGAAACAAGGTGGGACTTCCCTGGTGGTCCAGGGTCCAATGCAGGGGATGCAGGTTCGATCCCTGTTTGGGGAACTAAGATCCCACATGCCGCAGGGATCTGAGCCCACAATCTCTGGAGAAGCATGCCACAACTAGAGAAGCCTGCATGCCACAACAAAGAAGAACCTGTGCGCCACAATGAAGACCCAGCACAGCCGAAAAAAGAAAAAGAAACAAGGTGATTTTAAAAAATTTACTATGATTTACTAAACATAAAATACGAAGACGTCATAAAAACATACTCAACTCAAAAAGAAAGAAGAAACACCCTAAAACCTCCTAAAACCAAACATTATATTCAAAATATTGGTTCATAAAAATAGTTACCTCTCCCCAAATAAGGTTTACAAACTTAGCTGAAGAACTTTTTAAACTAGAAAAGCCATATAGGCAGTCTGTCTAAAGAAAATGAGACCCAGACAAGATTGTGGGACTTGGGCTCCAGCCGTAGGAAAAGCCCAATACCACGTGGCTACAACAACTTTACCATAATAACTAAACTGAAACAACTGATTTCTCAAATTACTACAATAGTGTTCTTGTATAAAGGACTGGTAAATGGCAACACAATTCAATGGAAATATTGATATGTGATGAAAACAATACACATTCTGAGTATACTTCTCTATTGAAATAATGACAACACAGAAAAGGCCTTGATATACTGTCAAGGGAAAGAGCAGGATATATATTCATGGAAGTAACATATAAAAAGTATACACAGGGGCTTCCCTGGTGGCGCAGTGGTTAAGAATCCGCCTGTCAATGCAGGGGACACAGGTTCGAGCCCTGGTCCAGGAAGATCCCACATGCTGCAGAGCAACTAAGCCCGTGCGCCACAACTACTGAAGCCCACATGCCACAACTACTGAAACCCGTGCGCATAGAGCCCGTGCTCCTCAACAACAGAAGCCACTGCAGTGAGAAGCCTGCGCACCTCAATGAAGAGTAGCCCCGGCTTGCCGCAACTAGAGAAAGCCCGCGCCCAGCAACAAAGACCCAACACAGCCCCAACACAGCCAAAAATAAATTAATTAAATAAAATTTTTAAAAGGTATACACAATTGTAGGCAAAAACTGGAAGAAAATGTGGGAAAAAATGAAGCTGTTTTTAGTAAAAGGTAGTGTTGTCATTCGTAAGGCAAGAAGTTACCATGATGATTCATCTTACCAAGCATCGCTAAAAGGCTAGCATGACCCAAGCACTGGACTAAGTGCTTGGAATACAAAAATAAAGCTGTCTAGTGGCAAGGCAGGGATAAAGACACAGACGTGGAGAACGGACTTGAGGACACGGGGACGGGAAAGGGTAAGCTGGGACGAAGTGAGAGAGCAGCACTGACATATATACACTACCAAATGTAAAATGGATGGCTAGTGGGAAGGTGCTGCATAGCACAGGGAGATCAGCTCGATGCTTTGTGACCACCTAGACGGGTGGGATAGGGAAGGTGGGAGGGAGGTTCAAGAGTGAGCGGTTACGGGGATATATGGACACATATAGCTGATTCACTTTGTTATACAGCAGAAACTAACACAACATTGTAAAGCAATTACACTCCAATAAAGATACTTAAAAAAATAGTAATAAAGCTGCAATTCTAACCCTCAAGAAGTCCATGGTGTAGCTGGGTGACAAGAGTTAAAGGAGGGAACCTCCAGTAGAGACGCCATGGGGACACACACAAAACTGAAGATTTAGCTGAATCTTAGAAAAACAATCAAATCATATTGTACTATCAGCTTACGATCCTGTTTTGGCTCATAGTTACCATTGACAGTCAGCTAAAAATGAAGACTCCTGTCCACCAAATGAAGAGTATATCCACATACACTAATGCTTCTGCAACCAAATCCAGGGATGTCCACACAGATCCCAAATTATAAGTGTCTCCTCTAGAGACTTCATTCAGCCTACCTCCCTAACATACATCTTAGTTCAATGGCTTGAAAATTTCAAGGCTAACTTTTCCTTCTGTGTTTGAGAACAGGGAACAGATGGCCCACACAGCATAAACTCTCCCAAGAACTAAGTTTTACCAATCACATGTGGTTAAAACCCAGATTTATACCTACAGATTAGTAAGCAAAAGAAACCCTCATAGTGACTTGACAATTACTCAGTGTGACAGCTGTTTGTACCACTACCAAATGTGACTTTTAAAACATAGGCTAACACCTCTGGTTCCTCTGGATTAAAACAAAACAAAAACCAAAATTAAAAAAAACAAAGAACCTGAGATACAATACCAATCCTAGTTAGTATAAAACCAGTCTTTGTAAAAAAGAATTTAGAAGGTGAAAAATACTAAGAAACTACATAATGGACAAAGAAAACTATAGACACAGATACCCACTCATTGCAATGTTCATGCTGTATATCTTGGTTTCAGGACATATTTTCATTCAAAAATAAAACCAGGGCTTCCCTGGTGGCACAGTGGTCGAGAGTCCGCCTGCCGATGCAGGGGACACGGGTTCGTGCCCTGGTCCGGGAGGATCCCGCATGCCGCGGAACGGCTGGGCCCATGGGCTATGGCCGCTGGGCCTACGTGTCCGGAGCCTGTGCTCCGCAACGGGAGAGGCCACAACAGTGAGAGGTCCGCGTATCGTAAGTAAGTAAGTACGTAAGTAAGTAAGGAAGTAAGTAAAGTAAGTAAGTAAGTAAGTAAGCAACGGGAGAGGCTACAACAGTGAGAGGCCCG
Organism: Hyperoodon ampullatus; assembly: GCF_949752795.1. Lineage (NCBI taxonomy): Eukaryota > Metazoa > Chordata > Mammalia > Artiodactyla > Ziphiidae > Hyperoodon > Hyperoodon ampullatus. Next base: position 63,505,505 of record NC_136927.1, on the reverse strand, counting down.
CGTATCGTAAGTAAGCAAAGTAAGTAAGTAAGTAAGTAAGTAAGCAACGGGAGAGACTACAACAGTGAGAGGCCCGTGTATCGTAAGTAAGTAAGTAAAGTAAGAAAGTAAAGAGAGTAAGTAAGTAAGTAAGTAAGTAAATAAATAAATAAATAAATGAAACCACCAGGGCTTCCCTGGTGGCACAGTGGTTAAGAATCCACCTGTCAATTCAAGGGACATGGGTTCAAGCCCTGGTTCCTAGTCTGGGAAGATCCCACATGCTGCGGAGCAACTAAGCCCTGCGCCACAACTACTGAGCCTGTGCTCTAGAGCCCGCGAGCCACAACTACTGAGCCCGTGGGCCACAACTACTGAAGCCCACGCACCTAGAGCCCATGCTCCCAACAAGAGAGGCCAACGCAATGAGAAGCCTGCACACCACAGCGAAGAGTAGCCCCCGCTCACTGCAACCAGACACAAGCCTGCGTGCAGCAATGAAGACCCAACACAGCCAAAAATTTAAAAAAATCATAAAATAAATAACTTTATTAATGAATAAACAAATAAATAAACCCCCAAAACTGCAATGTTAGCTGTACGCTGGACATAAGTTCTACCCAAATGGCAAAAAATATCACTCTCTTGGGTGATATTTTGGATGCTTCTATCAGCTGCTGCATAATAAAGAACATCAACAAAACTTCTGTTCGCATCGCAAGGCCCCAAATGCATAATCTGTTTATTTTTTCAGAAGAGGCCAGTCTCTGCCTCTTGTACAGTAAGCCCCTTGAAAGTTGGGGCCCGTGACTGTCTCAATAACTGCTATATTCCCAGTGCCAAGTAGAGTACACACTTGCTTCTTTTTTTTTTTTTTTTTTTTTTTTGCGGTACGCGGGCCTCTCACTGTTGTGGCCTCTCCCGTTGCGGAGCACAGGCTCCGGACGCGCAGGCTCAGTGGCCATGGCTCACGGGCCCAGCCGCTCCGCGGCATGTGGGATCTTCCCAGACCGGGGCACGAACTCGTGTCCCCTGCATCAGCAGGCGGACTCTCAACCACTGCGCCACCAGGGAAGCCCCACACTTGCTTCTTATTTAATTTTTTTTAATTTGTTTAAGTCAACTCTTAGGCATTTCTTAGTGGGTTATACAGAATGATCGAATTTTCCTAATCATGCGTCTATTAAGTTAAAAAACAATCTGGATGGGAAATTAGAACCAGAACTTTTCAACTCTGATTTAAATCCAAATAAAACTACCAAATGTAAGACAGATAGCTAGTGGGAAGCCGCCGCATAGCACAGGGAGATCAGCTCCGCGCTTTGTGACCACCGAAGTATTGTAGTTCCTGGTCGTGGAGTTGGGAGGGGGTGGTCAGAGAAGGAAGGAAAAGCACTTGGACTCATTGTGACCTCAGTTCTCAACACCTGCTGTGCTTTCGCAGCCTCTACCCTGATGAAAGCACCCCAGACCCATCCTCTCTCCTGGGACAGGGTCAAGGGCAGTGATTTTGACATCCAGGGGTCTGGCCTCAGCCACTCAGCCCAACCAATTTGATTCCTTCCCCAAACCACTTCGGATTATCTCATGTGCTCTGGCCAAATGTGCGGCCCCTTCCCTCTCAACGCTGAAGAGAAAGCTCTTAATCATGGATCTCCACACACCCTGAAGACCTCTGTGTGCTTAGCCTTCAAGGGCCCAGGTAGCCCACAAAGGGATCCTACCTTCAGGGGTTACAAACATGGACCTGAGTTTGGGACTCAGTTCTGAGGCTGACTCACTGTGCACTGAGCAAGTCCTAATCTCTCTCTGGGCTCAGTTATTCCTCCGAAAGGCGGTCGTCCTCACACAAAGGAAATAGTCCACGTCTTGTCTCTGCAGGGTCTCTTTATTCTCTTTAGGACCATTCTGCTTGCAAGTTGAAGACCCAGTCCGGTGAGCTTAAGCTAAAATACGGACTTTTATCACAAGGATCTTGTATGTCTTATGGATACCAAGGCAAGGGTGAAATCAGGTTTTAGGAAAAGACTGGTATCAGGGCCTGACTGCCGGCCTGTGGGGGATCCAAGATGTTCACTGGCTCTGCGTTCTGGTTATATTCTTCTCTAGACTGGCTTCAGCCTGTGCACATTCCTACAGGAAACATAGTCTCCTACAGCTCCTAAATGACAGACCCAGGGAAGGGGCTGATAGGACCAGCTTGGGCCAATTGCTTATGCCAGGAGGTGTGGCCACATTGAGGAAAGTGGTTACCCTGATTGTAACCATGTGGATGGTAGGAAAGGGTCAGTTCTCACAAAGCAGCAGGGGAGATGCTATGGGTAGTACAGCCTCCAGCCTGATGCAGGTGACGTGGTGTTGACACTGACAAAAGTGTCTCTTCAGCAGAAGCTGTGCCTGTGGTTTTAGTGAACTGGGACCTTCACCCCTGATGCATCTGCCCCCAAAGTGGGCATTCTGATGTTGGTCTCCAGTGGAATGCAGGCTGAAGGTTTGGCAGGGCTGGAGGGGGTAGGGTCCGGAGCTGGCTTTGGGACCCAGGAGAGAGAGAAGCAGCTGGGTCCCGCCCACAGAAAGCGTGCAGGGCCTCTTGTGGGTGAATTAGGGAGGTGAACCTCGAATTGAAGACCACAAGTGGCAATATGGACAGAGCAGGGGTGAGGCTGGAAGTCACTAAGAAGCCCTAGAGGCGAAGACCGAGGCTGGGGGTCTGGACCTGTACATCCCAGTAATAAGTTTGGCCGTTTCCCTGTGCGCAGCACAGAACCAGTGTAAGCTTATGAGTGGGAGCGTGAACTGCCCTACAGATCAGTGGTTTGGAAGAAGCCTTTGGTTGCAATGTGGGCAAGAGGATGGGACAGGGTCATTTGGGAGACAAGTGACTGAGGTGCCTTGAGGGTTACCAAGCAGAGTGCGTTAGGAGTGAGGGGTCAGAAGACCAGGGACCCCAGCCTCTCCTCCTGGGTGCTCTCACAGGCAGAACGTGAGTCTAAGCCTCAAACTATGCTGACCATGACACCTTCACACTTCTTCCCCAAGGTGGTGGCTTTTTGCCTGGGACCTTCCCTCAGCTTAAGAAGGACCTGTGAGTGCTGGAGACTCTTGGAGCTGCCTGGCCTCTGCTGGAAGCAGGCCCCTCCTCCTAGCGTGGCCAAGCCTGCGTTTGCCCAAGCTCTCTTCCAGTAGGCCTGCAGAGCCGTCAGGATCTGACCCGGACCTGGAGCTGGAGGGGAGAGGAGCGGCCTCCCTCCACTGTGGCAGGGTGCCCCCCACCCCCCGCCAGCCCGGAAGAGGGGTTCTGACTCTTGGGTCACAAGAAAGGAGGAAGCAAACACAGCCTTGGCTCCAGGCCATGGCTGTGGCTCTGCCTTCAATACGCCTGTTCTCCCCTGTCTCGCTCAGGGCCTCAGTTTCCCCCACCCCAGCTCTACGCCCCGATACCTCAGACGGGAGGGCTACAGGAGCCAGGGTTGCTATGCGCTCTTTATTGGTATGGGCTGGGGTCCGGAGGTCCGGGCCACGCACTCAGTGCCGTGGGCGAGGGCAGCGGCGCTGCTTGCTCGGCTGCTCCTAGGCAGGTTCGGCGAAGCCGCCCGCCTTGCTCTCGGTCAGCAGACGGGCGTTGAGCCACTGCCAGCCATGCGCGGCATGGCCCCGCCCCCCGCGCCGGGCCCGCCCCCGGGCCCACCCGCCACGAGGCGCCCCTCCTCCTGCAGCCTTGCGTCCAGCAGCAGCAGCTTGAGTAGGATCGTCTTCGTTACGTGCCGACGCGCGCCCTCGTGCCGCTCAGCGCCGTCGCCCGCACCTTGCAACGTGGGCGCCGCCACTTGGCAGCCCACGGGGGCGCCCGCCGCGTCCTCACCGGGCCGCCCGGGCCGCCCGGGCCGCGCGGCGGGGCCCGCCGTCGCCTCGGCTAGCTGCTGCCGCTCGTCCAGGAGGAAAAGCAGCACGATCTTGGTCTGGGGGTGGGGGTGGGGCAGGGGCGTGAGGGGAAAGAGCGCGCCCCACCTTCCTATCGGGGACCCTCACCCAGCCGGGTTCTATCTCCCAGGACCCTGCCCCCTCTACGTTTCCGGGACTCCTGCCATCCTCCCAGCCCGGGCAGGGGGAGCTGGGGCAGGCAGGCACCCTGCCCTCCTCGCCCAGGATCCTGCCTCCCCTCTGGAAACCCTCACCCCCGCCCCCACCAGGCTGACCTCCTGAGACCTCACTCCGGTTATGTTTATGAAATCCGCTGCCTGCCCTCCCAGCCTCGATGCTGAGACCCTCACCCACCCCGGCCCCGGTCCAGGGCCTCTGCCCACTTGAGGAGGGGGAATGGAAAGGGGGCATAAGGGAACTCCCTGTGCCCAGAGCCCCAGTGGCACCAGCTAGGGCTGATTGGCCATGCCAGGCCCTCCACCCATCTGTCCACCGTTGGGAGAATCCCCTCGTGCTCCCCCTCCTCGTCCCAGCATCCCCTCCTGTCCACCTGTCCAGGGTCCCTGAACTCCATCTGCCCCTTTCCCCCCGGGACTCACACTCGGCTTCTTCCACTTGAGGTGGTTGAAGAACTGCTGTTTCCGCCAGGCCTTGTCCATGTCAGGTGGCCGCTCCTTGCAGGCCTGCTTGGGCACTTTGGTCCTCTTGTGGGAACTGTTGTTTCCCATGGCAGGGCTGGTCAGCACTGGGGGGCCCGGCCCACGCTGCCTCTGCCCTGCCCTCTGGCTGGGGGTCCCCTGCCCCGGCTGTGTCCCAGGGAGGCCACATTGTGACCTCATGGGTCGACCTTACCAGCTCCAGGCTCCGAGCTGCTCCTCCCAGTACACACGGGCCAATCTCGGCTCCATTTACTCTGTCTGTGACTTCTGGCCTTGGTTTCTCAGCTGTAAAACTGGGCTAATGATGATAAGTGAGGCGATGCTTGTAAGGTGCTTAGTGGTGAGGAGAGGAGTTTCTGGGACCTGGGTTTGAATTCTGACTCTGCTGCTAACTAGTTGTGTGACCTTGGCCAAGGTAATCAACTTCTGTAGGCCTCAGTCTTTTCATATGCAAAACGGGGTCAATTATGTTTCCTGTAAATGATTAGGAGGATTAAATGAAACTCTGCTTCGAAACAGGGCCTGAAGCAGAATGGGTGCTTGTGTCAGCCAGGTTCTTTGGTTGTAAACGACAGAAACTGATGTGTCATCTTAAGCACCAGCAAGGGAATTGATTGGGAGGATTTCAGGAAGCTCAGAGGACGGCCAGGAAGTCTAGAGATGAGGCCTGGAGGAGCCACTGGCCTGTCTGGGAATGAGAGGTCCCCAACCCGCTTCTGTCCCTGCCCGTGATGGCTGAACTGAGGCAGGTTATGGGCAGAAGACGAAGCCCTTGACGTAGGTGCCTCTGGAGCCCCTTGTGGAGGGGGGGCACCGCAGCTCCCCAGGACTCCCACCCTGTACTGTGTGTGTAGGTGGAGTGGGCAGGTTTCTTGTTAGAATTCTGTTTGACCATGAAAACAATGGCAGTTCTTTATTGAGAACTTATGTGCCAGGTACTAGGCTGAGCCCTATGTAGGAGATAACTCACTGGAGCCTCTCAATAGCTCAGCGAGATGGCTATTACCATCCCTGTTTTATAGGTGAGGAAACTGAGGCACAAGGAGATGAAGGTAGCTGGGGAGTCTCTGAGCATTCCAGGTGGGCAGCACAGGGCCTGGCACATGGTGGTCCTCCCTGTCTCTGCCTGCCTTGGCAAGGGCTGGGGGGAAATGGCGGTGTAGATGGGGATGAGTGCTGGGGTGTGTGTGTGAGGCCAGCGACCTGCTGTCTTGTATCTGCAGCTCCTAGTAAGAGGTGCTCAGTCAATGTGTGTTGCATGGATGAGTGAATGAATGAATGGATGAATGAATGAATACTAAGCCTGTGAGTTTGGGGCCAGCTGGTGAGTATGGCGCCATATCACACTGTCATTTTGCCTCGTGGGTCAAAATTGCCCTGCCCCACCCCACCCAGCCCAGTCTAACTGTGCCGGCGGCCTCACTGGCTGAAGGTGGGAGCCCCAACAGGGAAAGGGCCTTGAGGGCCAGAGAATGGCAGATGCTTCTCTGTGAGCTGGCCTCATACCTCCCAGTAAGAGAGGCCAGGCCCAGACAAGGAGGGGGTCCGGGGTGTGCTCCCCACTGAGTCCCAGTGCCTTTCTGCTTATGCCAGGTCCGCATGTCCTCTGCTCTTTAGGCTGCCACTGTTGCTCTGATGAGCAGGGGGTGGGGTGCAGGGGGCAGCTCCCCATTCAGAAATGTATGCTTGGAGCCAGGAGATGCTGACCATGCCCCCTCTGCCCCCAGGAGTATGAGCGGGCCTCCAAGGTGGACCAGTTTGTGACACGCTTCCTATTGCGGGAGACGGTGAGCCAGCTCCAAGCCCTGCAGAGCTCGCTGGAGGGGGCGTCAGATACCCTGGAGGCCCAGGCCCATGGCCCACGGTGTGTGAGGAGCTCTGCCCACCTGCGGGTCCGGTCCATGAATGCCCCTTATCTCCATGTGTCAAGGCCCTCAGCTTTTATCGTGTTCCATGTTCTAGCATCCTGGAGCCCACATTCTTGTTCCCTGGCAGGGAGGCCAAGAGGGGTGAGCAGGGGTGGCTGGCTTTGAGGCTGGGCCTCAGTGTCCCAGGAAGCCTGTCTTACCCACCCAGGCCCGTGCTGGGGCCCCAGTGCCTGGCCCCGTGAGTCTGGGAGCAGTGGGCTGACCCTCCACTCCCCTCAGGTCAGATGAAGAGAGGGTGGAGGTGCAGAGCAGGCCCCGAGGCAGCCGGCGGGCAGGGCGCAGGGCCCTGCGGAGTGTCAGTCGGTCACTCACCTGGTCTCCTGGCTCCTCTGACACAGGTGGGTGTGCCTGCGGTGGGATGGGAGGGCACGGCATCCCCCAGGGCCGCAGTGTTTGCTCCTCCACTTTCCCTCAATTCATCCCAAGAAACCCCCAGCCTGAGGGGGCCCGTGCCTGACCCCCAGGGCAGAGCTCAGAGGCTGAGATGCACTGGCGACTCCAGATCAACCGTCTCCAGGAGCTCATCGACCAGCTGGAGTGCAAGGTGAGTGGCCGTGTGGCCAGTGCCCCGTGTCTGTGGACCTTTTGGGAATCCACCCAAGCCAGGCACACGCCAGGGACCTGGCCCACGCTCTGCATCCCTCACAGGCCCCCCGGCTGGAACCCCTGCACGAAGAGGAGTTTACCAAGGGGCCCAACTCGGTGAGTGTGTGCGAGGGGCAGGCGGCTGGGTGTGGGAGTCCGGGAGGAGATCCTGAAGTGAGGAGGTTCATGGGGCCAGCTGCCCTCAGCCTCTGTCTTGTACATATGCCCCCTTCTCCAGGCTTGACCCAGCCCTTGTCCCCTGGGCCTGGCAGGCAGGTGCTGGGTTCTGGCCCTTGCTCTGTGACCCTGCAGAACTCTGTCCTTCCATGGGCGTCAGTGTCCCTTGTCTACAGTTCTGAAAGCTGGGTCTGGAGCAGTGTGGACAGAGGCTAAAGGGGGCAGGAGGAAGTGGTGCCATACTGCAGGAGAGTGGGACAGTGGCTGGATCAAGGCAGCAACCTTGGTGATGGGAAGAGGAGGATGGAGTCAGGGAAGCTGGGGGCCAGGCTGGGGCAGGAGCCCGACCTCAGGGTTGGCTGGGTGTGGTGCAGGACAAGAAGGGCGGGGTCGTCCTGGAGGCCACAGCAGTCCCTCACCCCATGCCCTGCCCTACCCCACCCCAGCTGACCAGGCTGCCTCTCTTGCCAGCACATCCTCGTGGCCCAAAGGCAGGTGCAGGTGGCAGAGGAAGCCCTGCAGGACTTCCACCATGCCCTGTGCTGCTACGTGGACTTCACAGGGGCCCAGAGCCATTGCCTGCAGTGAGTCCTCAGCCGGGTGGTGGGCCGGCCAAGGTCGGGGTGGGGGGTGAGCACGAGGAATGCTGGGACTGAGCGTCCTGGGCCAGGGCTCTCGTTAGACACCCCTGGCTAGGTGGGCAGAGGTGGTGGCAGCCCAGGCCTGGCCTGGCCGTCTCTTTGGCCCTGCAGTGTGTCTGCCCAGAAGATGCTGGACAATGCCTCCTTCACCCTGTACGAGTTCTGGCAGGATGAGGCCTCCTGGAGAAGGTATGAGTGGTGGTCTAACAGCTATTGTTTATTGAGTATGTGCCCTGGAGTGAGTCAAGCCTGGGTTCAAATCATCCTCTCCTATTCACTGGCTGTGTGACCTCAGGAGAGTTACTCCTCTGAGCCCCAGTGGCCTCCTTTTCAAAATGGGAGTGATCATAGTTCCATCCTCTTATCACCCAAATGAGATGACATGGAAAGAACTGAACACAGTGCCAGGTACAAGGTAGGTGCACAATGAATACACACCTTTACCACTGTGCCACACCCTATGGCATAGGGCCTATGCCACACGCCTTGTGTGTTATTTCATGTAATCCTCCCAGTATCCCAGTGAAGTGGACACTATTGTCCCCATTTCACAGAGGAGAAAACTGAGGCTCAGAGCCACTATGAGGAAGGACTCAGACCTGAAACCAGGCAGCAGGACTGGGTGGGAGTGGGGAGCTTTTAACCATGTGGTCCCAATCCTTGGGGACCAGCTCCAGCCTTGGCCCACTCTGCGGCCCTCCCCAGGCACCAGCAGTCCGCCTGCAGTAAGGCCTTCCAGCGCATCCTCATTGACCACCTGCAGGCTCCAGACACCCTCACCACTGTGTTCTTCCCAGGTGGGCTTCAGCTCCCAACCCTCTCCACAGCCCTGGGAACTGGGGGGAAGGGCAGTGGGCACCTGATGGCCTCTGACTCCCCACCTCTGACCCTCAGCATCCTGGTGGATTATGAATAATAACTGAGCCTCACCTGCAAAAGCCAAGGACCCTGGAGCCCTGCCTGCGTCCTTCTGGAGCTTCTGGACTGGTCAGCTCAGCTCAAGACCAAGAACGCTGCCACCTCCTATACCTGGGGCCTGGCTCTCAGAGGCCTCCCCTCCCAGAGCCAGCTAGTGGAGAATCAGCCCAGGGATCAGAGACTGGGCTGCTTGCTTTGTATTTCTTTCTTTAACAGTGTATTTTATTGCTCATAGCTTTGGCCTCTGAGGCACTCTGGCATCTGTCTAGCTCAGGAGGCCTGGATTCTGGTCCCCTCTGCCCCTGCCTTGCTGTGTGAGCCAGGGCAGGTCCCTTCCCTCTCTGAGTGGGCCTTGGGCTGTCTGGCTACCTAGTGGGTGCCTGCTTTCTTCTTGCTATCTTGGGGCCAGGCTTCTGCTTTTCCCCAACCAGCAGCAGAACCAGGGCTGATGCTCAGGGACTGTCCATACCCCCGAACTCGACCCCCGAGGCTGGGCTGGATCAGTCTGCAGTCTGCAAGGACCTGGGTGTCCCCATCACCCTCCTGGGCTGGCAGGCTCCTGACTCTTTCAGCACCTGCGGCTGCACCAGAGCCCTCTGCAGGATCCTGGGTTGGTTTGCATGTCGTTTGCATATCATTTGCATGCTCATGCCCACCCATACTAAGGGCACTATGGGAAGCCCCAAGGTGACCTTGCTAAGTAGCAATAATTTGGCTCCAGAGTCACCTGCTGCCCCCAGATACCTCTGAACCCCAGCCCAGGACCCCAGCACAGCGGCAATAAAGGCAATAGTCACCTCTGGCATCGTGTCCTCTCTCTCCCTTGGCAAGAAGGCCAGGCCCCCATTCCTGCTGATAGTGGGAACTTAATCACGGCCAATCCAGGTTTTCTCAATTCAGGACCCTCTCACCCCACAAACCCTGGTTCTAGGGTCGTTCCTGGGAAAGGAGAATGGACATGGGCTCTGCCTTAATCCACCCCAAATCCTGGGGGTTCTAGCTTCACCCCCCCTTCCTTTGCCAACAGGGTGTGGCATGGAGCTGGGGACAGGCCACAGAGCCCTCTCAGGGTCCCAAATAGCATGGCCGATCCCTGTGAGAAGACCTGTCCCCAGACAGAACCTCCCCCGCCCTTCCAGGCTGGATTTGTCACCACCCCTACCACCTGACAGAGCCATAGGGCTGTTCCAGGAGAGCAACGGCTGAGTCCTGCCAGCTACTGGTGGAGCCTCCTGTGAGCCATCCTGGGGGAAGGGACTTGGGGCGTGGAGGGAGGTGACCAACACGGAGGGAGGTGAGAGGTGGCTCCACAGGATGCGGGCTCTAAAGGGGAGGCACATGGCACCACAAGAGCAGAGGCTGGCCTCTGACCTCGTCTGGAGGGTGTTGGGGTCAGGAGTTTTTAGGCAGAAGAAATGCATAGGTTCAGGCTTTGAGGGGGAGGAAAGCTTGCCTCAGAACTGAAGGAAGCCCAGAGGCGGGCTGAGGCCAAGGCGGGGAGGCAGCAGGGCCTCAAAGGCACTTCATCTTGAGGAAGCTGTGGCAGGTTTGAAGGGGTGACTGGCCAGTGGGCTGAGTGACATTTCACCAATGTGCTTGACTGCCCTGGTGGTGCCAGGTCGTGGCTGGGCCTTGAGGCATGGCCAGGAAGGCACCTCAGGGTAGATGTCCTAGTTGGGGAGGTTTCTCCCCAGGGACCCCTGTAGGATTTCAGACTTGGCAGGGACAGACAGAGCTGCTCCCACTGGCCTAGCCACCCAGGCCAGAGAACCAGCACGGGCGTCCCTGGGGGCTCCTTGGCCAGCACTACACCAGGCTGCACCATGCCACCCCACTTCCTAGACTCTTGGCAGTTCCTAGAAAGTGCTGCCAGCACCTGAGTCCCTCAGGTCTGGGTGGCTGGAGGAGGTGTCAGTATGTCTTTGCTAGAGAAGAAGGCCATCCAAGGGGACATAATCCTGCTTTCTGTCCTGTGTTCTAATTCCTTCCATTCTGTTTCCTTTACGAAAACAGTACCAACAGCAAACCCTCAAAACTAAAAAACTTCCCATTGCCTTCTTTGAACAAAGATGCTGAAATTTTTAAGCTCAAGCTGACACATCTTTTCTTTTTCTTTTTCTGTGGTACACGGGCCTCTCACTGTGGTGGCCTCTCCCGTTGTGGAGCACAGGCTCCGGATGCGCAGGCTCAGTGGCCATGGCTCACGGGCCCAGCCGCTCCGCGGCATGTGGGATCTTCCCGGACCGGGGCACGAACCCGTGTCCCCTGCATCGGCAGGCGGACTCTCAGCCACTGTGCCACCAGGGAAGCCCAAGCTGACACCTGTTAAGTGGGTGCCACCCTTTGCCTGTCTCATCTCACCCTGCAATGGAGTTCTGAAAGTTAACAGTTTTTTTTTTTTTTTTTTTTTTTAAAGATGGGCTGCATCTTCCCTTCCTTGCTGAAGGCTTGGAGGTGCCAGGAAGGGTCCTGCACGTGGAGGGGAGAGTGTCAGTCCTACAGGGTTGGGGAAGGCCTCTTGGAGATGGTGATGTTGGGTTTGAGCTGTGAAAGAATAGTGTAGCAGTCTCCAGACAGATGTGAGGGGCAGACAAGCAGGGAGAATGTTGCAGAGAAAGGGAGCAGAAGGAGGAACTGCAGAGTGTAAGGGATTGGAGGTGAGTGGGGAGGCCAGGCCAGAGGGAGTTTGAATGATGTCTTGCAGGTAACGGGGAGGCGGGGGGTTGCCAGACAGGGGAGTGCTGTGGGCGGGTGTGGACTTGGACTGCAGACAGGAGCCTGGAGTTACAGCTACAGGGAGAACAAAGTTCTGAGCTGGGGCTATGGGGGTACTGAGGGACCCAGGTTTTTAGGTGTGTCTACCTGTCTCTCGCAAGCCCACATTCATTTTCATGCTGCCATCCCCCCAGGGCCCCAGGTCTTGGCCACCATCATCTCTGGCCTGAAAGACTATGGCAGCCTCTTCACTGGGCTTCCCTTCTCTACTCCACCCCTCAACAGTCCACTCCCCGTAAAGGAACAGAAAGAAGGGGTTTTCAAAACATCACCGTGGTGACCATACTCCTCTGGCTAAGACCCTTCAATGGCACCCCCCTACCTTTAGCACCAAGATCAAGTTTGATTTCTTGACTTGACATTCAAGGCCCTTAGCAAGCAATACCCACTCGCATTATGTGCAGCCTCATCCCCCTAAAACACTCCAGCTGAGCTGGGCTGTTTGCAACCTCAGTCCCTAGGTTTGCAACTCCCCTTTAGAACTTTGTTCCCTCGCATCCTCTACCCCATCCACTCTAGAATTGCCTCCTTAGGACTTCCCTGGTGGCGCAGTGGTTAAGAATCTGCCTGCCAATGCTGGGGACACGGGTTCGAGCCCTGGTCAGGGAAGATCCCAGTGCCGCAGGGCAACTAAGCCCGTGCGCCATAACTACTGAGCCTGCGCTCTAGAACCTGCGAGCCACAACTACTGACCATGTGCCTAGAGCCCATGCTCCGCAACAAGAGAAGCCACCGCGATGAGAAGCCTGCGCACTGCAACGAAGAGTAGCCCGCGCTCGCCGCAACTAGAGGAAGCCCACATGCGGCAACGAAGATCCGACGCAGCAATAAATAAATAAATAAATAAATACAAACCAAAAAAAAACAACCACTGGGCACATGCTTTGTGGCAGGTGCTGGGGATGGCAAAATGTCCAGGGCTGGTGACAGCACCCAGGTCAAGGCCAGGCAGAGTACCGAAGCTGGGAGGTCACCCACTCCCTGCACCTGCCTCCTCACCTTCCTCCCACCTGTGCTGGTGACTCACCTGCACACATCAAAACCTGTCCTAGGCACTGGGTCAGTGCCAGGCCAGGTGCTGGAGAGACAGCAACAGTCTAGGTGGCTGCCACTGCCCTCCTGCTCTCAGAGAGAAATATGCTCACCAAATCCCCTTAACACAGACCCTGATGGGTGGAAACAAAAGGCCTTCGAGAAGTTATTCTCAGGAATTCCCTGGCGGTCTGGTGGTTAAGACTCTGCACTCCCACTGCAGGGAGCATGGGTTCGGTCCCTGGTCGAGGAGCTAAGATCCCTCATACCACGCGGTGCAGCCAAAAAAAAAAAAAGTTATTCTCAAAACAAATACTACTTGAGGAAGACATCAGGTTCCCAGCGGGATGCTGGGACAAAGGTGAATCCTCAAGGACATCACATACTGGCAGAGAGAAAGAAAAGCAGGTTGTGATGGCAGCCTCTGTTTACAGGGGCTTCCTGGGTGCTAAGCCCTATGCTAAGGGTGACTCCCATATGATCACATTTCACCTCAGAACAGCCCCGTGGTGTAGGCACCATTAGCATCCCCAATTTACACATGAAGAACCAGAAGCTCAGCAAGCAAGTGCTTGCTCTGAATCACACAACTGGATCTACTCTCTGGTACCAAGAGCTACTTGCCGTCAAACGTGAACATCGCTGAGCAAAATTTCAGGCATCCTCTGGTAATGGAAACGCTGGAGGACGGTGGCAGCTTTAACAAAGGAGGGAGTGAGGCCAAGCCCTGGGGCTGCAGGATGGCAGACGGGGCAGCAAGAAGAGCCATGGAAGCACAGCACGAGGTGGAGGGTGGATCTGATGTGGGCTTTCCAGAGCTCAGCCCTTGGAAGGTAGGTGGTGTGGGTGCTGAGTTCTCATCATTTCTGCAGCTCCCTAGGAGGCACCCAGAGAAAGTCAGTTGAGTTCATGGGGCAGATAGGCAACCTCAGAAAAGGTTGGTGCAAAGGGGAATGCAAAAGGTGCCAGAGTGTGAACTCTGGAAGGGAATCTGGCTTGTGGATGGAGGCAGCAGAGGTAGCAGGTCTGATTCTGTCCACAAGAGAGCGCCTGGCACCAGGCAATGAAGCCGCCCTGGAGAATGGGGGGTGGTTTGTTGCTGGTTCCCCGATGGTCTTGGGAGAGAGGATGTGGAGGACGGGATACATCCAACTCACTGCCTTGAAATTCCAGCACCAGAAACAAGCACAGAAGGGCAGGATGAGTTCAGGTCGATGCATGTTTGCTCATTCTGAGATTGTATCATCTCAGGCCAATTATTTCCCTTTATACTGAGTAAGTTTCTTGACTGCCTCCTTCGTAAAATTTGAAAGGGCTCTTCCCTCGAAACCTGCCTTCCAAAAGGAACAACTCGTTCCTTTTTTTCCATCTCCTTCTCATACAGTAATGCTTCACTCATTTTGATTCTTCTAATCTGCCATTCAGTAGTGCACTATTTATTTCAATGATTGTAATTTTCAGAATTCTATCTTCAGATCTGCCTTAGTGTCTTACTTTTTGCTAATTTTTTTCCAGCACTGTCTTTAAAGGTTTCATAGTTATTTTATATTCTGTGTCTGATAATAACAGTACTGAAGTCCCAGGGTTCTAAAGCAATTTTTTTTTCCTGTTCAGGAAGCATTTTATTGTTGTTCCAAGTTTAAGAATTTTCACTGACAGAAAATCAACACTTAGAAAATCTGCATTGTTTTGCTCAGCTTGTGAATCTTGGTTTTTGAAGACATATTTCTCTCGCGTACGGACAATCATTCCACCCGTGATTGATGGCTCAATATTAACTTCCAGTTTCAACACTTGGCCTTTACCTAGAAAGCTCTTCAGGACCGTTTTTAATTCAGCAAGGGTGGCTTCATCTAAAGGAGGTATAGTGGGAACTGCAAGGTACTTCTCCACTCTGGACACTCATCATAGTAGAAAAGTCAGAACTATGGCTCCAGGGGTATTGTTCAAGCGTCCATTTTCAGCAAGCAAATTGATCCAACCGGATGTGAGGGGAGAGAACCTTTTTCTTTCCTTTGGCCGTGCCACGCATGGCTTGGGAGATCTTAGGTCCCCGACCAGGGATCGAACCCAGTCCCCTGGCAGCGAAAGTGTGGCGTTTTAACCACTGAACCGCCAGGGAAGTCCTGAGAAAACCTCTCTTTTGCTATCATGTCATTTAGGCTTTTCATCTCAATGTAACACTTTACATAGGGATTCATAATAGAAGCAGCCATTTCAGGTTCCTTCAAGATTTGTGCTACTCAACGATTCTTTTGCTACTTGTTCCAGTTATTCTGTTTAGATGCAGCAGAATAAAGAGCAGTGGCAGAGCGACCTTTGATACCATATATCTGAACACAGGCTTGATGGTGGCCTCACAGGCTTGATGAATGGCCTGAGCACAGATGTACTGAAGCATCGCACCTGCCGGGAGAGCCAGGGCACTGCTGGGGCAGCCTCTTCTCCTGGGCAGCTGTGGGTGAAACCTGAGTTGATGAGAGCTGAGTTAATTTTTTGTTCCTGCTGACTGTTGCTCACAGTGGCTCATTTGCTTGGACATGAACTTTAGTAACTATCTTGGACAATTTATACTTGGTTGATATGTAATGATATGATTTTTCTCTGGAGGATTTGCATTTTTGCTTCTGCCAGATACCAGGAGATACAAGCCTGGAATCATCTTAATTTCTCAGTCCAGGGATTCTTTGACCTCTGGAGTAATGAGAATCTGAACCTCAGCTCCAGGAGAGAGCAGACGTAAGAGTAGTCTCTGGTCAGTTTTTCTCTTGCTTCCAGCAGGACCAGAGAGATGTTCTCTGCTCAGTTCCCTTTGCAGACAGGTCAATTTTCCCTGCTTGCCTTTTCAATGAGGCCAAAGCCAGTGCCCTGGCTTTAGGGAGAGGTCCCCGTTTTGTTTCTCTAGTTTGTACAGGCTCGAAGCTTAGTGCCACAGTCCCCCTAGAGGTAATCCCTCCAATTCTTGACTTCTTGGAATTTCTTTTGCCCCCAAGCAGCAGTTTTCCTCTACTGTACCCAACTACCTTTGTGGTTTCAGCTTACTCTTTTTTTCTGTCCCTTGGGGATTTCCTAAACTTTCTCATCTGTGACCTCAGCAAAAAAAGTCAATTCATTAGAATTTATCTGGCATCCAGGTGTTTTATGATAATGGCAACATTTTCAGCCTATTTAGATAGCAAATTTAACATGGTATTTTACTACATTATCCCAAGTCCCTGGGATCATTTTTCCAGGGCTAAGGCAGACTGTGGATGGTTGACTTGTCTACCAAATATGCTTTTGTGCTAGACTGACAGTCACGAGGCTTGAGATCCTGTAATTGCTGAGTGGTGGACTGCAGCGTCAGGCGGCTATTGAGAAAAACTGGCAGTTGGCACCATCTGCACGAAACAGCTAAACCCACACCTTGCCTTCTAGGGGCAAGGCCAAGGTCATCCTCCTCCCTACCCTGAGATCTAGTAACCAACCATTCCCCTTGCATTGTGGGGGCCTGTGGATGGTGCCAACAAGCCTCTTGCGCAAGGCTGCTCAGAAGTAGTTCTAGGACTGAGGCCAGAGATGGGTATGCGGGTGACAGGAGTGAGGCTGGGGCCAGGTCCGTGGGAAGTAAGGCCTCAGGTCACTGGTTAGGAAACTGGACTGACAGCCCAAGACTTCATATGTACAGGTACACACAGGTGTGCCTGCAGCAACCTGTGTCACGTCACAGCTGGTCAGACCACCTCAGAGCCATGCAAGTACTACTTGGGTCCTGTCAGAGGAACAGCAAGCTGGTGGGCTTTCAGGGAAAGCAGTTTAAACACAGGCTTCAAGCACCCAAAAAAAGTTCAGTTCTAGAAATCCCTCTCAGGAAAATTATCCCAAAGAAATAAATCATGCTAAGGAAGATGTTCACTTCAGTATGTTAGGGAAAATTTGAAAGCAATCTCCAACTGCCCAACAGGAGGTGAAGAGTTAAATTATGGCCTTGAGGGAATTCCCTGGCCGTCCAGTGCTTAGGACTCCGGGCTTTCACTGCCGAGGGCCCGGGTTCAATCCCTGGTTGGGAAACTAAGATCCCACAAGCCGCATAGCAGAGCAAAACAAACAACAGAAAATTATGGCCTTGATTAAATCATACAACCATTAAGCAAATAAATGCGAAGGCAACAGTGAACTTATGATTTAGCCTCAGTATAAAAAGGAAATGAATGAATATTCCCAAGTCCAGCTATGTTAAAAACGTTTAAGGAAATAACATAAGAGTTATTAGAAAAAAGTACCTACAGATCCACTACCCTATTTTTCAGATTTTCTGTGGTTGTGTTTTCCTCATTAAAAGATCACTTAATGGTGAAGAGCTAACAAGGAGTTGGGAGTTATCTGTAGCTGTTGTTGGCATTTGGCTTCCCAGAGGTCCAGAAGCTGGAACCGCCTTCTTAGCAGTACCTCCTGCGTTCATTCCCCTGGGTGCTCTCAAGCCATAGCAAGAACCAGTGGAGCCCCACCCCATCTCTGAAGATCGAGGAACCAGGCAGAGGGGACGTAGAAGCCTGCCGGCAGGACGTCTTACAAAACTACATGCACCACCTTCCCTCCTAGTCCCATTCCAGCTTGAGTCAGAAAAGGAATATAGCCTTTTTATTGACTACTTTAAGTAGAACAAACTAAATACATATTGAACAGTTTTGGTTCATTTATACAGTACATTAAATAAGTTATGCACAGAGTTAAGTAACAAAAGTTCCTATCAGAGTAGAATGACAAAGCACAGAAAAACCGACTCTACCGCATCCCGTGGGTGGTTTCACATTCATCATCCCCCTTAAAAAACCACGCTTGGAAGCTTAGTTTTGGATTTATTTACATTATTGGCTTTCTTTTATGGACGGAGCATTTGTAGCCTCATCAGGAACTTCGAAAGCCTCTTAGCCAAACGGCACTTTCAGCCATTCGCCTAATGCTTATTGCTGCTTCTCTCTTGCCAACTCCAATGCAGGGACGGAGCTGTCCCTGCCAGCTGCCAGCCGCACATGCCCTATTTGGTATAATGATCAATGAGTGTACACTGGGCAGTTGTGGGTCTAACCAGATGGGGTAGCAGGGGAAGCTCCATCGCTGGGGCTGTGGAGGCAAAGGGCGGATGCAAGGCCCGCCCTCAGGCCTCAACCTTCTCCTGGCTCATGATGGAAAAGGTCGCCTGCACCATCATCTTTGGAATTGAGCATGTCAATGCACGTGAGCAAAGAGGCAGGTAGTCAACATTTTGGTTTCACAATAATTACAGAGTTGGAAGGGCCCTATTCAATAGCTCGCCCTGTACAACACCCCACTCCACCCCAGGCAGGACTCCTTCCTGACTGCTGGCCGGCTGGCCCAAGCTGGAACAGTCCAGGTCTCTCTAGCTTTTCTTACATTTGGTTCACACCTGCCACCACCTAGTTCTCTGTAAATAGCTTAAAAAAAAAAAAATCTAAGAAACTTGGCTTGGTCTATTGACCTGGGAGCCTGGAAACCAGTGCTGAAGAAAGCCTCCAAGATGAGTTCTATTTTAAATGACTTACTCAATCCATAATCCCATCTACAGTTTCCAAGACAAACAGCCACCTGGTCATTATTTATGCTTTCATCCCGAAGAACTCACGACCACACAATTCCACTTGTGTTGTTGAAACTTCAAGCCCACTTGCTGAGATATCTTCTGCAACTACCCATAACAAGGTCTACCCTTGGCAAGCAGGTGACAGCACTGGGGATCAATTTGACTTTGGGACAAGGCTGTACAAAATAAAGTGTAGATTTTCTGTCTAGAAGCTGAGGATGCTCATGTTGACACCAAGAAGTGAGGAGCTCCTGGTGGACCAACTGGCCCAGATGTACAAAGGCTGTCCACACTGCAGAGGGCCCACTGCAGCCGATGCCAGGCATGGACCCATGCTGGGGAGATGGGTCTTGTTTCCAGTCTTAGATCCACTGAGAGACATACATGACTCAGTACTGTCTAAGAGAAGATGCACTTGCTGTGACCTCAGGGTCACATGACTGTGCCTGAGCAGATCTGCTTGAGCCCCATCCCGGGGGCTGCAAGGATGCTCCCAAGTGGAGTGCTCACAGCTCAGGAGGAGGGCTGCCTATTCCTGGGCAGGTAGAACTAACCTGAGTCTGTTTTCACCACTGGGTGGAGTCAGGCCTGGTGCAGGCAGTGTGGCCCCAAAGGATGATTGAAGATCTGAGGATCCAGCCCTCAAGCTTCCCTCAGAACATTTAAAGACAGCTCCCATGTTGGCCACTTCTGGTCTTCTCTGGCTCCTGCAACCATTCCTCACTGGGGAGAGGACAATGATGTCCCATCGCTTGTCACATTTGCTTTTGGTTTCTAGGATAATATTGAAGAGCCTATGACTGCCCTGACAATACCTTCAGTACCACCACTATGTCTTTTTTTGTCCCCTCAAACTATAAAGGTTGATCCTCTAAGCAGTCTGAGTCTATTAAGATATTTTAAATCTAATTAAATGAAAGGGGGAAGCCTGAATCTGCACCCTCAACCTGGCAGCTGGAGTGGTTATCAGCAGACACGGGAAACCAAGTGGGGCACCTGGACTCACCCCTGCCCCTCCAGTCCCCTCACCCCATCCCAAGACAGTGTCCCTTCTCCTCCTAACCAGAGAGCTGGAGAATTTCAGAAGAGCGGGAGGTGGAGAAAGGGACTCTTTACATTTAAATAGGAAGTCTTGGACAGATGCCCTAGCAACCTATGTGTGAAACTGACCAAATTTAATACAGCAAAAGGCATGAGATCTGAACTGCAGTGTGGAACACCGCCTAAGTTTTCAGCTTGGCCTCTGGGTAGCACATGAGCAAAGCCGTTTAGAATAGCATTACAAAAATTCTGAAGATTAAACTGTCATTTTTAAACTGTCACACTCCACAAAAGTCAGCTAGGACCTAACTGCACACGAATCCTAAACCTTACCTGTAGAGCTTGACATCGAGCCCTGATGAACAGTACTCGGTTGGTTTTGGCTCTTTATTCCAAGCTGAAAAAACCTGAGCTACCCTGGCTAGTCCTGTGGCCACTGAAGACTTAAAGAACATGCCTAGGTGTTCATCCAACTTGCCAATGAAAAAGGGAGCTGAGGACAGACCCAGTGGACACCACGAGACACCCTCTTGCTGCAACAGGTTTATAGGCTCAGTGACCTCTTCTCAGGGGACATCCCATGTCTCAGGGAAATGTAGGCAACTCCTGTCTGGGGTTCTGATTTCATCTGTTAGTCAGGACACCCCAACTGCTACAGCTTAAGGAGTTCCTCAATAAAGTAACTACTCTGTTATTCTTTCTCTGGGGATGTGTTATTTTATGTAGCAGAAATCCAGGTATTTTAAAGGTGCCTTGTTCCGAGTTTCTTTTAAGACAGAAAATCCTTGGGTAAGGTAAATTAGGGACTTAAAGTTCTTAAAGTAAGATACACCTATATGTAAGGACAATGTTACCTATGCTGATACCTTACTGAGAGCTTTCCATTCACTCTGGTCAACGCACAGAAATTGGCCATCTAAAGCTGAGCTTTCAAGGGCCAGCGGGACCTTGCTGCAAGAGGGCGCTGAAGGCTTGGAGGTGGAGTGGGGGAGGGTCAGAGTCCTTGGGCTCCCAATAAAACTTGAATGACAGGGAAGAACGTGTGTGGCAGTTCCTAACGTTTTAAAGGGACTATAGGTGATGTCATGTTCGGAGAGCTAGGTAAGCAGCTGGAAAACTCCCTGAAGACAGGAAGAAAAATGGGTCAGGCTCTCTCAAATGGTTGTCACATTTCACAGAACTTTTCTTAGCTCAAAGAGGGCAGGTACCAACAAAACAAGAGAAGGGAAACAGATTGTATGCCCAATAATAAACTGATATAGGACATAATGACAAGGTTGGAAGAATTCCTTCAGGTCCAAAAGGGTTGCTCAGAAGTGACCAGGCCTTGACTGGTGAGGCAAGTCGTAGCCACACCACGTTGCATCCTGTGGGTCAACTACGGCTTCAGAGGCGCCAAATAGAGACCACGGGAAGAAGATCCACGCGGTGATCTGGACATGCGTGGTCTGAGATAAAAGGACACAGAACAAGGTGACTGTGCAAAGAGCCAAGTGGTGACAAAAGGTTCTGCATTTCCAATAGATGATCCATTCAATAACGTAATGATATTAGTTTGGCCAACATGCTCAGAGGGAACAGACTATCCACAATTGAGTCTCATTCTCCCTCAGACCAATCCATGCGCCGAAAACTATTTTCTGCATAAGCAAAATCAAATAAGAGAGAAAAAAAATGGGTCCCAAACTAAAATAGCCAGCCAGGTTAGAAAATCTTGTCCAAAATGATCTGTGATGCTTGGTGGAAGGTTTATTTTTTATTATGGGTGCTTTTACTGAAATGGTGACTTCTTTCCTGTGGTTTCCGAGAATCTTAAGTCTGAACAGCAGGGTCGAGGAGGGAGTCCTGAGTGCTGCTTTTGGCCTGCCCAAGTCCCCATGGGACCAATCAGTGGCACCTGCTGAGGGTGGAACTGGGGCTCAAGGAGCTGTTGGGGCAAAGGGGAGCTCCCTCTGGGAGCGAGGCCTCCTCCCGGCTTGCTGTCAGTCTCCAGGCCTCTGCCGTGGGAGGACGATGGAGTAGGGGACAGCACATGGGGTGCGCTGCCTCCAGCCTGGCTGGGCACATTCGATAGTCTGCTGCCTCACGAGGCAGGGAGGGGAGCTGGCGGGCTACACAGAAAAGCGGCCACAGCCATCCCAGCTTCAGCTGCGAGAGGAACAAACCAGGGAGCCACGGAGGAGGCAGCTCCAGCCAGCTGCCTGTGTGCACACGACTTCCCCCAAGGACACAGACGGGAAACTGGGGCAAGTGTCTGGAGAGGCTGGGGAGCAGTGTTTGCCGGGGCTTGAAGTCTTCCTGCCTCCACTTCTCTTGATGATGACCCAACAGCTACTTGCACTGGTTCAAGCAGCCAGCCTCCCGTGCAGAGTCTGTCGTGCTGTGAGGTCATCAGGGGGAATGGAGTCTGGGGCTCAGAGCCCGCTGGTGTCGATGGCTGTCACAGAGGCAGGTGTTGAGGAGCGCGAGGTGGTTGCCGAGGTCTTGTCCAGGGCTGGACTTGGCACACTGCAGTCGGCGGACCGGGCTGAGGAGCCCCTCCCTCCAGGAAGCAGTGGCCGGCTCTGGCTGTGGGGACTCTGGCCGTGCAGGTTCTGGCCACAGAGGCGGTGGTGGCGCTCCCAATCCTTATGCTGGCAGAAAGAGCCACAGTATCGTGCGATATTGCAGCCACTGCAGGTCTCACTGGCTTTGCGGCCACAGTTCCAGCAGTTCTGCAAGACATAGGCATCCGTTAGCTGCTAGGATCCTGCGGGGCAGACTTGTCATAACTCGTCACCTGTACTGTAAAACAGCAGGTGGGGCTGTACAGGGAGAGAGCGGGCTTTGGAGCTGCGCACAGCTGTGCTTGCCCTGCCTCTACTGTTATCTGCGTTCTGAGTTTCCTTCATCTGTACAACAGGAAAACTACCTATCCTGGGCTGATGGGACAGTGAGATGAGGGGTATGTGAAGACATCGTAGGGCAGCTGGAAGTCCTGCTAAAGGCATCAACTCATTGTTTTGACTCACATTTTAATCCTCAACCACCAAACCAAATTCTGTCCCAGGGTTCCCCCATCATAGCTATCGATTCCAAGACCACACAGGTGCTTAGACAGTTTTCTTCTTTGCCCTTCCCAGTGGAGAAATGACCTTTGCTGTGTTCACTGACAACACCTGATCTTTAAAAGTCACCTGCCAGAGGACCTGGGTGAGTGACCAGGAGGGTGGGAAGCTGTGCTACTCTCTCTGTGCTCATTCTCCTTTCAGTGATGCATCTCATCAGAGGTGGGCTGAGAATCATGGGAATATTTCTGGCTTGTTTGTAGGAGCCCCCTGCAGTACCTTAGAACCTAAGGCCCTAAGGTCTACATCAGGAGTTTTCCTGCTATTCTTTGCACTTTCCTAGAGGAAAGCTCCCAGCACCTGCCCCTCGGTACTCTCCTCCCTGTGGGCTCCTGTGAGGACTTCACTAGTGACACAGGAGTGTTCGGCACTTGAGGTCTCCGTGACCCACTTACAAGAGAAAAGCCTTACGGCATTGGTCAGGTGAAGCTATCAGGAGAGCAAGGCTTTCTTCTTAGGTGTCAGGAAGGACTTGATCAGTCAGCCAGCTGCCCTCTCCCCTGCAAGTTCTCCAGAATGGCAGAAGCCAATCACGAGGCCTGGCCTGACACTCAGAGAAGACAGATACTGTTCCCAATGAAGTCAGAACATGTGAGCAAGTGTAAAACAACTGATAAGGGCCAAGAAGGACCTGAGGCCACCTTGCCCACCTCTTGCATTGTACAGGTGGGACCCTGAGGGCCAGTAGGCAGGGACTTGTCTGAGGTTATAAAATGATCACGTGGCTATGCAAAGCCTGGAACCCGGACCGCCTGCCTCCACTATACCCAATGCACAAGTTTAGTTTCCAAAAGCCTTAGAAAGGACTGCAGATTCCCTTCTAACACAACAGGCTTCTCAGGAAATACACTCTAAGGACCGCCCCACCCTTGCCAACACCACCACTGGAGGACCAAGACGGGACAGAAGTAATTCTGAGGATCATTAAAGGTCCCCAAGCAAACTGCATTCCAGAGAACTTCATACTTTGGAGCCTGATAGGCTGACTCCAAACAACGCTTTGGTAGAACATTATTGCTTGTGGGGAAGAACTCCGTTGCCCTCATGGGGCTGCTGTGCAAACACTGGCCTCTACTCCCTCTGTCCAAGTCTGCAAGAACATCTCAAACTGGGGCACAGATTAAACCAATGGTGCTTTCACCTTGGCCACCGTTACATTTAAAATATTTATTACATGGTTGATGGGATACAATAAAACAAGATAGCCTCCCACAGAGGTGGGATCATAGAAATGCAGGAACAATGTGGTTAGGGTCAGAGAAGCCAGGGTGAAAAGGACACGTTACATTCCCTGTCTCTGTGGCTTTTCCCTGATTTCACCAAAAGCCTTTTCGCCAAGAAACATGACAAAAGGTTTATTGTGGTAGTCACCTTTCAAATCAGCATTTGTCAAAGCTGGAGCAATGCATGTGGCCAAAAAGGCCTTTGTAATTAATGGGTAAGGTTATGAACCTTCTGAGTTACTGGCCAAGGAAGTCAGAGATGGGATTCCAGAATTTCCTTTGTCAAGCATGGGCCATCAGTCTATGCCAGTTATTACTCGAAGTGGCCCAGGGAACACCTGTATCAGAATGACCTGGGGCTTGTCAAAATCCTTGGGACCCATCCCAGAGCTCCCTGACCTTATTTCAAACCTGGCCTAAAGGAGAAATGATTCTTATAGTCAACTGCTAGCCCATTATGTTTGCCAGGAAATCCAGGCTGGGGACAGAAGGGGACCTCTCACTGCACCCCTCTACTTGAGGCATTCCAGGGGAGATGCTTCAGTCTGGCCTCAGAGGAGGCAGCTGCTCTGCAAGAGCAAGAGCTGCCACAGCTTACACACCTATGTCGTTAACGACGTTAACAAAATCCCTTCCGTCTAAACAGCGCATTGCAGTTTAAAAACACTTCCACAGGGGCTTCCCTGGTGGCGCAGTGGTTGAGAATCTGCCTGCCAGTGCAGGGGACACAGGTTCGATCCCTGGACCAGGAAGATCCCACATGTCGCAGAGCAACTAGGCCTGTGTGCCACAACTACTGAGCCTGTGCTCTGGAGCCCATGAGCCACAACTACTGAGCCCGCAACTACTGAAGCCTGTGTGCCTATAGCCCGTGCTCCACAATGAGAGAAGCCACCGCAATGAGAAGCCCATGCACTGCAACGAAGAGTAGCCCCCGCTCGCCGCAACTAGAGAAGGCCCACTAGCAGCAACAAGGACCCAACACAGCCAAAAATAAATAAATAAAATAAATAAATTGATTAAAAAAAAACCAAAACCACTTCCACAACCATGATCTAATTATATCTTCCTAAAAAGTATAAGACCAGCAGGACAGGGGCTGCTACACACCCACTATACAGAGAAGAAGACTGACTCCTGAAGGGTATGCTGCCGGAGTGAGGGGAACTGGGACTAGCACTTAGGGCTCCTGGGCTCCTTCCGCTATACCAAACCACCTCTCACAGGATGGATGAAAAACTCCAGGGATACCTCTAGATGTCAAGTAGAACTTTCTGAATGAAATGGAAGGAAATCAGCTCTCCTGGTCCAACACAAAATTACTCAGAGCTTAGGCCCTGCTATCCTGCCCCTGTTTTGGAAGGCAGTTTGCTGGGATGGATGCTGGTGTGTGCCTCACCTGTAAGCCTCTTTGTGCATTGTTTAAAATTCTAGCTCCTTTAAAGCACAATGCTATAAATGGAGAGCTGGGATTCAAACCATGCAATTCAGATCCAGAACTCATGCTCTTAGCCAAAATGTTACATTCTTTCTTCGGAGAAAGACATAGTTAAAGATAAACATAGATATAAAAGTAGATAAATATGGACAAATATAGGTATTGATATGGATGGCTATAGATAAGGAATTAAATACGCAACAGAAAAAAGTAGGGGGGAGAAGGAAAAGGGGAGAGTTAAAGGAAATGTTTTCTCACAGTTCAGTTGGGAGTGCTACAGTAAGGACTTTTCCCACACCCTCTGTGAATGGCAACATGATATTTAGGCATTTTCATCTTCACATTGCCGTGCTTAACACTGTAATACTGAAAATGATCGTTTAAAGAGGATGAGAAAATAAAATTTCTGTCATTTAAAAAACAAACCAACAAAAAAATCTCAGTTCTTTATAACTTCAAGAGAATATCCCAAAGACTAGATGGGCTCTACCTACTTACAGAAACAGGCTTGTTTCAGGACTTACAGTTTGTCTTAAAGCTGAAAAGTGACTAAAATGAAAGTTACAGAAAAAGCTCATTACATTTGAAAGGACTGTTATGATGTTTTTGTCACATGCCTTTTCTTTTCAGTTTGTTGCCCTCCTTATGGTACAAGAGTGTCCTGTATAGAAGCATCACCACATCCTGGGGCCCTAGGCAGTCCGGCAGGCCTGCCCGATCTGTTACTTCAATCCATGAAAGGACTATCCTTTTTGCAAACAGATTGCATGCTACAGGACCCTGCATCTCCTTTCTCCTACTCTGGCTTCTGCAATGTGGGATTACGTCAAATTCCCTGAGCCCCAGTCTCCTCATTTGTAAAACTGGACTCCAACAACACACACACCTCACAGGGTCACTGTGAGGACCACAAAGACCACATACACACTTCGCTCTGTATCTGTGCACTTCGCTCTGTATCTGGCACACAGCAGGCCCACTCAGGCAGTGGTGGTCATTGTTGTCACACAAGTCCGCACACTGTCTTTAGGGTGAGTTTTCAAAACTTAGACCAATATAATGAGCCAATATACAAGAATATAATACTTGAGAAACAAACCTCTCTGGTACTGAATAAAAATCATAATCATCTAGCTCAAGAGCAAACTGTTGGCCCCTTACTACCCAGCACTTGAGAGGAAAGCAGTGGGCTTGGTCACTCCAGCCGCCCCAGCCCCAGCCCGCAGCCCAATAGTGCTGACCTCCGTCGACTCTTCTTGCTCGTTTATGACGAGAAAGGCGTCCTCTGCGGCCTGCCGTTTGACATCCGCTATTGTCTGCTCCATCCGAGCTCTCTCGGTAGCAATCACTTCAAAGGCTTTTTGCTCTGCCTCAGCAACGGCTTTCTGTACTTCTGACATGGCCTGAATTTTCACCTTATTCACAGCTTCTTCTAGAAGAAAGTGACAGTAAAATCAACTGGCCGAGAAATCTTGCCCCTCCCACTCCACATCATTTCTAAGAAGGGACAGAGGTGAAACCTGATGACTTTTCTAAAAATGCACAGGGATGAACCTATGACATAGCATTCACTTTTATTCTTATCCTCACTTGTCCATTCATGCTAGGGGCTGGGGAGACCTCGGTGACTAAGATGTATCCATATTCTCACAACTGTGATCAAGTATAAAGGTGGCTGAGGTGCCATGATACATGTCAGTATAAGAGACAACAGTTCCAAGGGGAAAAGTGGTCAGCTCTGTGAGTGGCAGAGGAGGATCAGGAAAATGTGTCTTGGTTGAGATGGTAGGTGGAAATGAATTTTTAGAAAGTCTTGCATTCCCTGCTAAGGAATTTGTCCCTTGTAAAGAAAATGTGAAACCCTAAAGGGTTCTATGCACGGAGAAAAGACTGAAGACAGAGATACCAACTGAGAGGTTGGGGCAATAATCCGGCTGATAAAAAGAGACTCTGAATTTAGGCAGGAGCAAGTGGCACAGAAAAGGGGATGAGATAGAATGAGCTGGTACATCTAAGGGTCTGGAGGTGGAGGTAACGGCGAAGAATGGAACTGCTGTGCAATGAAACAGATAGTAAGCAAAATGCTCGTGTGAAGGCAAGTGAGAAGGTTGAGGTGCATCCAGGTACAAATGACCAGGAGGCAGTTAGGTATGTGAGACTGAACTCAGTAGAGAAATGTTGCCTGAAGATACAGTTCTGGGCTGCTAGGTACCCTGGGCCTCCAAAGCCCTGTCCAGTTGCCATCACCCCACTTGATTCCTGATCAGTTCCTCCCAGCACCACTGCCCTGCTTGGTTTCATAGGATGTACACTCCAAATGACATATGCCATGCATCTGAGCCTCAGTCCTAAGTCCCAGAGTAAATGACCTCCTTCCTGAGTCCACAAAACTGGACAACTCAGAAGCCTAAGGAAACTCCCTTACTGCTTGGCTCTTTCACATGGCCTAGGCTCAAAAGAGGTCTAGACACAATGTTGCCATCCTAGAACTTTCCATCATATCACACCAGCCAAGAAAAGCAAGTTTACACCCTAAAGGTCAAGGATGATGCTGAGCTGATCAGACACTGACTCCACTCCTTTACTCTTGGTGTCCACGCAGGTCCACTGTGGCCCACCACAGCTACCTTTCATAGACCTCTTTTAATTTACCACGTAGATGTTGAGTGTCTCTTATTGAACCAACATAAAAACGCTCCTAAGTATATTTTATCTTCTCAGTTTAAAGATGAATCAGTGAGAATCATAGTTAGGAAATCTACCTCGCTGAAGGTCATCTAAGGTCACAGACGGGACTGTCACAGAACAAGCACTCAAATTTAGCTGGCCCACGCCAAAGTTAGGCTCTTAACCATAGTTAACCAAAGGTTACCTCTCAAGTAGAAACTCACTAGTTATCAAAGAGATCTTGTGCATGGTAATTTTTCACTCTACCTTTACAATTACTATCTTCATTTCCCACAATTCTACTTCTTGGTAGCATAATATACACATCCCCATTTCCAACTGCAGAGGTTTTTCCGAGGTGCTATGTAGTTTTCCAAATTATTTTTTTTTTGATACTTTTTTTTTTTTTTTTTTTTTTGCGTTATGCGGGCCTCTCACTGTTGTGGCCTCTCCCGTTGCGGAGCATAGGCTCCGGACGCGCAGGCTCAGTGACCACGGCTCACGAGCCCAGCCACTCCGCGACAGGTGGGATCTTCCCGCACCGGGGCACGAACCCGTGTCCCCTGCATCGGCAGGCGGACTCTCAACCACTGTGCCACCAGGGAAGCCCTTCCAAATTATTTTTAATGATAAGATAATATTCTGTTGTGGTGCCACACTATAAAATTCATATAACCATTCATGGATATGTGGGCATTTCCTGGGTTGCCTCTCCCTTGTTCCAAGAATGCACTAAAAACAGTGTCTTTTTACATACTGCTGCCTTTTTAACAATTTGCGTGCCTAAATCTGGATCATTCCCTTTTATTATTATTTTTTTTAATTTATTTTTATTTTTCTGGCCGTGCCGTGTGGCATGCAGGATTCTCAGTTCCCCAACCTGGGATCGAACCTGTGCCCCCCCGGCAGTAGAAGCTTAACTTAACCACTGGACCACCAAGGAAGTCCCTGGATCATTCCCTTTTAAGATTCAAAAGCATGCCAGTGAGAAATGATTTCAAAATTTCCATGTGTTCATGGTTGGTAACACTTAATAATTTCATATATAAATCTCTGATGAATTATTTAGTGTCATTAACAGGGTCCTCTAAAATTTTGTCAGTAATTAGGTGTTAAAGACTTTGGGGGCTAATTGGTCAGGGTTGCATTACCTTGTACTTTCCTGATTGTCAGTGAGAATAAACATTTTGCAATATGGTTGATTTGTTTTTCTCATGAGGTGTGTGTTCCTATCTTTTGTCCATCTGTTTATATTATGGTCTTGATATCAACTGGGTATTAACGTTTTTGTAGAAATAAATTTTATCTTAGGAAGAAAACCAAAAACTGTATATTGGACTACAAAAATTTCACTGAGAAAGGGAGGCAAGAAGGAAAAGAAGGCTAGTACTAGATAAGGTAATATTAGGGATATGAGGTTAGTGTAATCCCCTGTCTGAACACAACAAGCAGTTCCTACCCTCCCTTATTCTTGTAGAAAATGACACCTACCAAGAACAGTCATGATGCAGCTAGAGACAGTGAAGATGAAAGAAGAGCAGAATGAATCAAATGTGGGAGCGTGAGAACACAGTGACGGAATAGGCAGAAATGAATTAAGCTATACACCTAGAAACAGGGCATATAAATAGGGAAGGAAGAGTCGGTTACTTAACGCCTCCCAGTAGAAGGGGGAGATAAGGACTTGGATGGATTGTAGGGAGTCATTCCAAATTCTTAATCAGCAAGTATCATGACAGGCAGTCCAGAAGGTGGGACAAGCTGCAGGGGGAGAGGCAGGAGCCTAGAGCTCTTTGAAGAGGAAGTTGTGAGAAAACCACCTTCCCCCAAATATGTGCTCTACACTCATATAAATTAGTGAGTACATGTGACCTATAAGCAGACAGACATACCAGTTTTTTTCCAAAACTCCACAGGTACATATCCTGTTCCTGGCCTACTGTTGAACTCCCGCTGAGAATCTACAGAAGAGAGAGAAACAGCATAAGTTCAGAAGCTGTCTGTAATTGACATGTTTTACTTTTGTGAAAAACTTATCAGATCTCTCATTCACCATGCAGAAAGTTTCAAACACATACATTCATTTACTGGAAAAAATGTTCTGACAAGGAATAAAATCAGATTATAAACAGTACACTTAATTTTTAGATGCTCAACATTGCTAATCATCAGAGAAATGCAAACCAAAACCAGAATATCACCTCAAACCTGTCAGAATGGCTGTCATCAAAAAGACCACAAATAACAAACACTGGTGAGGGTGTGGAGAAAAGGAAGCCCTCGTACACTGTTGGAGGGAATGTAAATTGGTGCAGACATTGTAGGAAACAGTATGGCAGTTCCTCAATAAACTAAAAACAGAACTACCATATGATCCAGCTATTCTACACCTGGGTATATGTCTGAAGAAAACGAATACACTAATTTGAAAAGATACATGCACCCCAATGTTCATAGCAGCAGTATTTACAATAGCCAAGATATGGAAGTAAACTAAGTGTCCATCAACATATAAATGGATAAAGATGTGGTACATACACACACAGGAATACTACTCAACCATAAAAAGGATGAAATTTTTCCATTTGCAACAATGTGGACAGACCTGGGTGGTACTGTGCTTAGTGAAATAAGTCAGAGAAAGACAAATGCTGTATGTTATCACTTATATGTGGCATCTAAAAAATAAAACAAACTAGTCAATATAACTAAAAAGAAACAGACTCACAAATATAAAGAACAAACTAATGGTTACCAGTGGGGATAGGGAAGGCGGGGACGGGCAAAATAGGAGTAGGGGATTAAAAGTACAAACTATTATGTATAAAGTAAATAAACTACAGGGATGTATTATACAGCACAGGGAACACAGCCAATATTTTATCGTAACTATAAACGGAGTATAACTTTAAAAATTGTGAATCACTATATTGTATACCGGAAACTTATATAGCTACTCATTGTGGTGGCTTCTTTTGTTGCAGGGCTCGGGCTCTAGGCGCATGGGCTTCAGTAGTTGTGGCTCGTGGGCTCTAGAGCACAGGCTCAGTAGTTGTGGCGCACGGGCTTAGTTGCTCCGCGGCATGTGGGATCTTCCTGGAGCAGGGCTCAAACCTGTGTCCCCTGCATTGGCAGGCGGATTCTTAACCACTGCACCACCAGGGAAGCCCAAACCTCACTTTCTTTTTACTTATCTCTATGTCCTTCCCCACTACGAACATGTAGGTATTTTTAAGGTATTTCCCTAAAAACAAATGTGTAAACATAACAGTAGATACTTATGCACATATACATATGTGTATGTGCTGTGTCTGTATCCAATTTAACCGTATCCATCATGCTCAGGTCTCTGGCAACTGTTTTCTATCGGTCACAGAATATAGCTTTTGTTTCTTGCCAACTCTGGATCCTTATATGTGATTTAAGGAAGTTTCCTTTAAAATGCTTATAAACTTAAAAAAAAAAAAGCAACTAGTAAAGAAAATACTCTGATCTGTAACAGTGTATTTCAAATACACTGTTGCTGGGAAAAGCATGGGGTGGAGGGTGACTTAACATATATATCTATTGTGATTACAAGACATAATGTTTTATAAGAAATGTTTTCATTGTTTTAAAAAGTATGAAAACTAAGGTAATTTGAGTTTTTTAAAACTTTTTTTAAATGAGTCAGTGCTAGCAGACTTACTCACTTTCTTATGCTCTGTTGAGGTTAATCTGAAAAGTAGATTTTATGTTCTGAACACTCATCAACCCATGGTGCAAAGAGGAACCAGGGGTAACACCCAGTGTGGCAAGGGAGGCCAGCCTGGCATGAAATGTTTGCCAGAGGAACTTTAGTCCTTAGAAGAATGCCTGAGAATTGGCTGCAAACTGGTCTTGGATAGGAAAGGAATCTCTCCTATTCCAAGAGCTATCAGCACAGAGAACCTACTTCTGTATCACCCCAGAGCTGAGGGGATAATGAGGTTTTTTTTTATTGTGTAAAATACATATAAAACTTTCCATTTTAAAGTGTATAATTCAGTGACATTTAGTTCATTCATAATGTTGTACAACCATCATTTCCAGAACATTTTCATCACCCCAAAAGGGAACCCCATATGTCTAAAATTTTGATAGTAGTAGTACTTTTTGTGAGACTGAGATCTCTAGGAAGTGCTAACACCACTGCCAAGAAAACTGAAGAACTGAACTCTTTTCCACATAGGTAAGTTCCTGACTCATGTGGCCATCTGTCAAATACCTAGAAACCCAAGATTCATAAAATAAATACAAGGAAAAATCTAGGACTGGAAGAGGCAAAGTAACACAAGCTAAGGAGAAGGTAGTTCATCAATGTCAACTAAGTCTTAAAGAAGGAAAACCTGTAAGGAAACGAGTTTGAGTGTGTAGATAAGCTGTCATTGGTGTTAAATGACAGAAGAAACACTTGCTTACTTGTGTGGACATGGGGAAGCCTTGACGAACAAGGAAAAGCCACTTCATTTCAGTCATCAACTTTGTATCTGTCCAGTCATCAGTATTTTACTTCTCTGACAGATGTAAGAGGGGAGGATGCAAATGACCCTAAAGGAACTTCTCAGCTTAGTCAGGACATGCCTGGAAACTAGCGACATTTTCATGGTATTTCCAGAAGCCAAAATTTTCAGCTCATTTACTAAGAAAACTAGAGTTTCAGAGGCTATTAATCAACGGTCAGACAGAGAATGCAAATATATGGATCAGAAGTGGGGGACTAACGGTATTGTGGCTCTGTAAGAGAATGCTCTAGTTCTTAGAAGAAACAAAATGAAGCATTTAAGGATGAGTATCATGATGCTTTAGGGGAGACTGTACCTACCTATCTAACCCATCTATAAAGAGAGAAAGCAAATGTGGCAAATGTGAAAAACTGGTGAATCTAGGTATGGGGCACATGATTGGTCACTGTGCTGCTCTTGTAATATCTCTTTGCATTTGAAAAACTTCAAAACAAAAAATTGAGAAAAGTTATCTTTAAGTATAGGCATAGAAAATTCCTTAAGAACACACTAATTTGCTAATAAGTGAGCCCAAGAGAGGAGAGAAAAAGTGGGTGGGGATAAGGTTTTTCACAATCTATATGTTTCTGTAATGCTGGACATTTTTGCAATGCAGTTCATTTTTTAAAATTCCATTTAAAGAAAAAAGAAATTAAAACACCCAAGAAAACGACGTGGATATAACATTACCAGATATTAAAACACATTCTGAAGCTATAATAATAAGTTTGATATTATATTGGGAAGCTATCATAATCACTAAGATTGTGTGCTGGTTCTGGAATAGAATGTCCTACTTACAATCTTTCTTTTTTAAGTTAATTAATTTATTTAAAAAAAATTATTATTAATAATTTCTGGCTGCATTGGGCCTTCATTGCTGCACAAAGTCTTTCTCTAGTTGCAGCGAGCAGGGGCTACTCATCGTTGCAGTGAGCGGGCTTCTCATTGTGATGGCTTCTCTTGTTGCGAGGCATGGGCTCTAGGTGCACGGGCTTCAGTAGTTGCAGCATGCGGGCTCAGTAGTTTCGGCATGCAGGTCCTAGAGCGCGTGGGCTTCAGTTGTTGCAGCGTGTGGGCTCAGTAGTTGTGGCGCACAGGCTCAGTTGTTGTGGCTCGTGGGCTCTAGAGCGCAGGCTCAGTAGTGGTGGCACATGGGCTCAGTTGCTCCATGGCTTGTGGGATCCTTCCGGACCAGGGCTTGAACCCATGCCCCCTGCACTGGCAGGCAGATTCTTAACCACTGCGCCACCAGGGAAGTCCCCTACTTACAGTCTTGACATAATAGCTGTAGGACTACTTTGGCCAAGTTTCTAACTTATTTAAGCCTCAGTTTTGCCATCTGTAAATAAATCTAATGGTAGTTCCTATATCTCAATAGGCGGTTCTGAAAATACAAGTAAAAGGCTTATTAGCACTGGCTGGAACATAGTAAGAGCCCACATAAGCTATTATTACTAAAAGTGATAACTAATATAGTCAGAAAGATCAATGAAGGAAATAGACTGAAGTATTTAACCAAATTAGCATCTGATAATTACTTCATTTTAATAGATAAAGGATGGGTATCAACAGATGGTAGGAAAATTTAAACTATCTGGAGAATTAAAAGTTGGATAGCTAATATGCAAACACACAAAACTTGAATATAATATAGATGAAATTTATTGTGCCTTGGGTAGGGATAAAGGTCAAGGAAAAACCATAAAGAAAATGATACATTTGACCCCATATTAGCTATCCCATCCATCAAAATAAAACAAGATCAAATGAACACAAATGTCTGTATCCACAATCCATTAATTTTACTAAGGATATATCCTAAAGGAAAAATACCTACATATAAAGATTTTAAATATTGCATTATTCACTGAAAAAGAAAAAACAAGCAAAAAACCTTAATGTTCAACAATAGGAATGGCTTAAGGAAATTATAGTTTATTTCCATGGTGGAATACTGTCATATAGTCATTAAAATTATATTCATAAAATCCTCAATGATGTGAGAAACATGCTTAATATGAAGTTATGTTTTCAAAGAAATCAATACAAAGTTGTAATCCAGAATTCTCAGACACATCCCAAAACTCTTCAGTGGGATGATAAACTAGTAAATTCTTTATGTTTCTGTATTTTCTACAATGAGCCATACAGTTTGACTGACCATTTAAAAAAAAGAAAGAAAGAAAGAAAGAAAGAAAGAAAAGAAAGAAAGAAAAAGAAAGAAAGGAAAAGAAAAAGATAGCTACCTCATGAGGTTGCTCTGAGAATTAAGTGATAATGTACATAAAGGAATGGTTCTCAGTTCTGGAAGACCAGGTCCCATCTCAGACAAATTAAATCAGAATCTCTGGAGGTGGGGACAGGGCATCAGGAGTTTTCTAAAGGTCCTTAGATGGGTTCTAAGCGGGTATCCAGGGCTAACTACTGAAGAAAAGTGCCTGGCTTAGAAACCAGTGTTCATGGTTAAGGTCTCCCAAACCACATTAGGAGCGTCACCTCTCTGTAGGTCATATATATATTTTCTGTTGTAACAATGGTAAAGTGTCCTTTTAGTTGATTCTTCCGATATTGGTACACCTTGATCTTTCAAGTTGCAGGCATTACTGATTGATTAGCCATTTCAGAAGGAAAGAATTCATTCTCTTTTAACCTCCCCCCAGCCCACCAGACACAATAACAATTCCTTCCCCTTCCCCTCCCCCAAATAGAGATATACTCAAATTCTGTTACATCAATAGTCAACACTTACAGTACTCAGTGTAAATGCTAATCACAACCAAGTCATGTGGTTCATATTCTATGAAGCTTTTTTGTTTTTATATATTTTATTTATTTATTTATTTATTTTTGGCTGTGTTGGGTCTTCGTTGCTGTGCGTGGGCTTTCTCTCTAGTTGCAGCGAGTGGGGGCTACTCTTCGTTACAGTGGGCAGGCTTATCATCGCGGTAGCTTCTCTTGTTGCTGAGCACAGGCTCTAGGCACATCAGCTTCAGTAGTTGTGGCACGTGGGCTCCAGTAGTTGTGGCGCACATGCTCTAGAGCGCAGGCTCAGTAGTTGTGGCGCACAGGCTTAGTTGCTCCACGGCATGTGGGATCCTCCCAAACCACGGCTCGAACCCATGTCCCCTGAATTGGCAGGAGGATTCTTAACAACTGTACCACCAGGGAAGTCCCTCTATGAATCTTTTTATCTTCCTGAACAAGTTTTTATTTTTCTTAGAGCTAATAACTGATTTATTCATGTGCTAAGTTTCTTATGTAATTATTTCTAATTCAATCTCAATTCCTCTTCCTGTGGTGTAAATATTTTATAAATTTCCTTTTCTAGACAAAATCTCCAGCAAGCTGATGGGCTATCCCAGTCTGAACTGGCTGCTTTCTGGACTATTTCAGCCTGGAATGTCTCACTGTTGTTTGGGACCCTCCCAAATATCCCAGGGATTCCATTCCTCTATTTCTCGGTTGCATCCTGTTTTATCAATTCCATGTTTTCTCCACTTTATGGTTTACTTCCCTGTGTTGGGGCACATCCTACCCAAATGTGGTAAACACCATGATAAAGGTAGATGGGAGGTGCATTTTTTCCCCTTAAATTGTGGGTTATTAATCTAACAATTGTTTTGGTTGCATACAGAATTCTTGGTTAAAAAATTTTCTTTTCGTTGTCTTCCAACTTTCAATGATGCTAATGGGTAAATCTGTTTCTTCCACTGTTTTGTTTACTTGATAGACTGGTTCAAGCTGGAATGCTGTCTTTCAGTTCTGGGTAAAATTTTACAAGTATTTCTGTAACTATTTTATTTTTTCTTTCTGTTCACTGTTTCTGAAACTCATGATTTGGATATATGAGTTTGATGGATCCTCTAGGGTTCTTTTTAATCTTTTTCTCTCATATTAACAACATATTTTTTTGTTTTCCTTTCTCTGAGAAGCTGCTGTTAACTCACATTTCTGTTTCTTGATTTTGGTCTCCACCTTTATTATTACCTCTAGAGTTTGGTCATACAAATGCAAGCCACTAAAAAGCTCCATGAAAGCCCCTTGACTGTGGACTTAATTGCAGGCAGCTTTCCCAAAATTGCCTGATTATTGGACTCATTAAACATATATATATTCAGATTCCTGGGTCCTTGAATCATAACCTCCAGGGAAAGGTCTAGAATGTGTATTTCTAATTAACACCCAGGTGACTCTCATTCTCAGGAAACACTGGGGAAAACTGATAGCTGAGTCAGTTTCTTTCCTTTTTTTTAAAAAAAACAAAACAAAACTTTAAAAGAAGATATACAGACTGCCAACAAACACATGAAAGAATGCTCAACATCATTAATCATTAGAGAAATGCAAATAAAAATTACAGTGAGATATCCTCTCACACCAGTCAGAATGGCCATCATCAAAAAATCTAGAAACAATAAAT
This sequence comes from Hyperoodon ampullatus, assembly GCF_949752795.1. Lineage (NCBI taxonomy): Eukaryota > Metazoa > Chordata > Mammalia > Artiodactyla > Ziphiidae > Hyperoodon > Hyperoodon ampullatus. Next base: position 63,468,887 of record NC_136927.1, on the reverse strand, counting down.
GCTGGAGAGGGTGTGGAGAAAAGGGAACACTCTTGCACTGCTGGTGGGAATGTGAACTGGTAGAGCCACTATGGAGAACAGTATGGAGGTTCCTTAAAAAACTACAAATAGAGCTACCATATGACCCAGCAATCCCACTACTGGGCATATACCCTGAGGAAACCATCATTCAAAAAGAATCATGTACCAAAATGTTCACTGCAGCTCTATTTACAATAGCCCGGAGATGGAAACAACCTAAGTGTCCATCATCGGATGAATGGATAAAGAAGGTGTGGCACATATATACAATGGAATATTACTCAGCCATAAAAAGAAACGAAATTGAGCTATATGTAATGAGGCGGTTGGACCTAGAGTCTGTCATACAGAGTGAAGTAAGTTAGAAAGAGAAAGACAAATACCGTATGCTAACACATATATATGGAATTTAAGGGAAAAAAATGTCATGAAGAACCTAGGGGTAAGACAGGAATAAAGACACAGACCTACTAGAGAATGGACTTGAGGATATGGGGAGGGGGAAGGGTAAGCTGTGACAAAGTAAGAGAGTGGCATGGACATATACACACTACCAAACGTAAAATAGCTAGCTAGTGGGAAGCAGCCGCAGAGCACAGGGAGATCAGCTCGGTGCTTTGTGACCACCTAGAGGGGTGGGATAGGGAGGGTGGGAGGGAGGGAGACGCAAGGGGGAAGAGATATGGGAACATATGTATATGTATAACTGATGCACTTTGTTACAAAGCAGAAACTAACACACCATTGTAAAGCAATTATACTCCAATAAAGATGTAAAAAACAAACAAACAAAAATAAAACTTTAATTGCAAAATATTAGATGCTAACAAGTTCATAAAAATACTAATGTACAATTTAATGAAAAATTATAAAGTGAAAACACATAAACCTCCAGATTAAGAAAGAAAACACTTTTGGTAACCCCAAATCCCCATGAAGTGAGTAGTGTAAGCCATAGTAATGTTTAAATGCCAGCCAGACTTGTAATCCTGTCCTAATAGTTGATAAAGATGATGAGAGCTCACTATGCACTCTACATCATCAACATCCTCCATGCCACACACCCAGAGGAAACTATTCTCTGGAATTCTGGGATAATCATTTTCCTGTTTTTCCTTATTGTTTTCATACTTATTTATGTGTCCTTAAATAAAATACCAAAATACATTCCTTTCATGCATCCCTGAACAAAATCTGTTCCTGAAAATATTGTGGACCACAAATTTTCAGACAGAGGAAACCTACATTCCATTATTTTAAATGGGGAAAGTTCAAGTTCTCTCTAAATCACCAAAACACATAAATATTAAATACTTAAATAACAATCCACCAGAGGTTTCTATATAACGTCAAACATTTAAAACACTACTTATCTAACTATTTAAAAGTCACTGGTGAGTATGTTTGTGTGCTATGCCCCAAAATGCTGCCCAGTATAGACAGTGCTTACTCAAAGTGCCGGTCTGCAAACTGTTATTAGTCCATGGAGAGATAAGGAGCGTATGCAGAATACAAGCAAAACAACTACGTCTCTAAGTGAGCTGCTTAGTGTAGCAGTCTCTTCCTAGTGTGAAGCAAACGGTGCCTGATCCATCCTGTGCAAGCTCCTCGTATCATCACAGATCAGTAACAAGTAGTTTGTTTTTTTTTTTTTTTTTAAGTTTTATTATTATTTATTTATTATTATTTTTTTTTGGCAGTATGTGGGCCTCTCACTGTTGTGGCCTCTCCTGTTGCAGAGCACAGGCTCCAGACGCGCAGGCTCAGCGGCCATGGCTCACGGGCCTAGCCGCTCCGCGGCGTGTGAGATCTTCCCGGACCGGGGCATGAACCTGTGTCCCCTGCATCGGCAGGCGGACTCTCAACCACTGGGCCACCAGGGAAGCCCGACAAGTAGTTTTTGGAGTGGTTTTGGTCCACATTAAGTAGCTCACTTGTTTAGGATATTATGATTTCCTTCTACAATGCATGCAACAAACGTACTAAAAGAGAAATAAACAATGAAATAACAATACTAAATATGTATAATATGCATAAATAAAGATACTGAAACACACTGTTTAAGTCAGACAGATTGATAGTGCCCTGAGAAACCTGAGAAGAGGAATCCCTAGGATCCTTGACCTGTCGTGACAATATAATTTATCATCCCAATTGTCCTCATCTTCGAGAGTGAGAGAGGTGCTGGTAATAGTTATGACAGGACGATAGCCATAGTCACCCGAGCTAGACCCTCAATGCAAAGCACTGTTTCTACACAACAGCAGCAAGACCTGTGGTCCCGGCTGGAGAGAAGAGCCGACTCAGGACCCCACTCTGCACTCTGAACCCTCTCACGTGCAGAGCTTCGATGGAAGGTGTGTGATTTGGGGGGTGAACTTAGGGTAAGTGTCTGTGAGCTGTGACAGGGAGTATTTGTGAAGGTTCAGATGGTGAGAGATACCTGAGAATTAGCTTGAGGTTCCTTTTAAAAGAATTGTACTATAAGTATTTGACGTCCTGCTGTGCTGGATATTCCACACAATGTTGCTAATCTATGGTTGGCTCAAGAGTCACCTCTGTGGGTAGGGTGGGGGAGAGGAATCCCTTAGCTACCAATGTCTTTGCCTCCATTTTTTTGGTATTCTTTTTGAGACTAATGGCTGTCTTCTGTGGAACATGCTAGGTTTGCCATAAGAGGAGTCATTCTCCCTGGGGAAAACTGGGAGCTTGAGGTGGGTGGGTAGGGAAAGAGTCTGATTACAGGTGACCCCTCATTTAGCCATGCCTTTGGATAGGGTGCCTTTTCAGTTACTAGGTCAATGTGAGGGAACATTTTTGGAGGAATAGCTGTGGTGTCCTCGATGTATCCTGGATTGAGAGCTCAACAATTGTTCATATCTCTGCTGCTTCAGGGTGGGAAAAGGCAGGAAGGCACAATCCAGCTTGGTACAGTAAAACTTTACATTTTTTTGTCCAGGCAGAGGTTAATAAATGGTCATTTTCTAGATAGGGAATGGGGGAAAGGGCATGGAAGCTGAGGTGAAGCTTTTTAGGGTTACTGTGAGGAATGAATGCGATGCACATGAGAGTCCCAAGTACATTCAGCCAGGCTGAATTTAACATCCAAACGTTCTTTGATCATCACTCTGCACTTATATACAGTATAGAGTTGAAAACAGAACAAAATGACAAACATTCTCATTCTATGTGGGGAAGACAGTATTTCTTGAACATGCCAAATACTGAGTCCTTGACATATTTTTTATAATTACCAAGGTCTTTCTAATTCCACAATATAGTGCCATCTTCCTTTTAAAGTAAAGTATAAAAAGTCTCAAAAATAAAAAATAACAACCACAACAAAAAAGATATATCAAAAGCCTCCCTTGTCAACTGAAGTGATTCTCCCCTTACCATTGCTGAGAGAATCTGCGTTCCCGGGACTGTGCTGCCTGGAGACCAACTCACTCCCTGTTTTCCTCATCTCTGTGTTTTCATTGTATCGTCTTTTCCAGTAGTTGAGTTCTTCACGATCTGATTCCTGACAGCGCCTCAGGACTGCCATGGAGCGCCTTGTTTTCTCTACCATTTCCATAATGCAGTTCAGGGCCTGAGCCAGGCAAGAAGTCAGGCAGAGCCATGGGATAAGGACATTCATACAATCAACATTGAAAATCAAGGACAGGTAAACAAAATATAAAGAATAAAGGTTTAAGAAGCTTACAGATTTAGCAATATCAAGTTTATATTTGAAAACCTTTCTCATTATTTCTCTTTAAATATATAGGCACAATTTTTAAGATTTCAAAATAATACTTGTTGGACTCTTCATGGTTGAAGCAGCCAGTTTCATCACAATATGGTTCTTTAAAGAGTATAGTGAAAACACTTTATATCTCTGCCTAAAGCAGGAGATTTATATAAGAATGCAATCAGAGAATTACGTTCAGAGACAACATCACTCAGGAGGGAAAAGCTACTCTATGTATATTTCAAGCAGGTATTACATCTTCTCTTCCCTTTTTAGTGAGAGGGGAAACTCTCTTTTCCAATGGGGCAGAGTTTACGTTCTGTGCCAGTGTGTAATTCTCATTTGTATTTGGAGAAGCTCCATTTATTTAACACTCCATTTATTATACCAGGCCCTGTGATAAGCACCTTGCATATCATTACAATCCCCCATGAATTCAAATAATATAGCATTATTTTTTTTTAAGATATAAAAGTTAAGGCTAAAAATGGTGAAAGAACCTGCCCATCACAGAGGTAGAAGTGGCAAAGCTGGGACCTAAAACTCATAAGCCTATGTTTTTAACCATTATACTACATGGCTTCACTTGGTTATGACCTCAAGTGATCATCCCACTACAAAGATTTGGGAGTTACTCTTAGCTCTCTAGCTGGGGCAGTAGTAGATAAATCAGCTTTTATTGCAAAGACATTGTAGCTCTGGTTAGTTCACTTCAAGCATACACACTCTTACTCTCAGTAACAGTAAGAATTAAAAGTAACAAGTAGTTAGGAAAACTATATACTGTAAGATTCTTACATGATCAAGATGTTTCCATTCATCAGCCCATTCCCTTTCTGTCAAACGGTGGTCTACCAACTCATCTTGATAGCCTCCATTTAGACCTATTAGAAATTAGATTAAATTTGAAGATAGAGGGAAGAATACAGTAAACAAAATTCTACCAAGTAAATACACATACATTCATACCAACTATGAGCACACTCTTAAGGCCAATGACTCACAATGATCTAAAACCACAAAATGACATAAAACCAACAAGAAATCACTACTCAGAATGTATTAAAAAACTCCTGCAAATCAATTATGAAAGACAAATAGCCCAAAAGAAAAACAGGTAAGAGAAATAAATCAATAGGTATTCCCCAGACAAAAAAGTACAGATGATCCATAAACATATAAAAAGACATTCAAACTTATATGTAGTCACACAGGGTAAATAAAATCCTCACTAAGATGGTTCCACATCTATATATTGGAAAATATTAAATTGTCAATCATACTAAATGTTGGCAAGGTTGTGGCACAATGCAAGTGCTTAACCACCACAAACAGAGCTGGTGCTGTACAAGCACTTGGAAACAACTTAGTATTAACCAAAGTATAATTTTTTGCATGGTTTTTGATATACGTTACTGAAATTTGCATGAATGCAATGACTGTGTGAATCAAGGATATACTGAATTATCCACTACCTTGAAAATCTTGTCACACGTGGCAACACTGCTCATAGTATCTGAACTGTCAATGTAACACACCTGTTATCAGTCTGAATTTATAGCTGTTGTATTCATAGTGATTCTGTATTTGTGCAACCATCTGCTTATTTCATCATATCTTCTTGTGTAGTCATGCCTGAGCACTAATATATTGTAAAATACTTTCTTATGTATTATACTTTAGAATATTGATCCTAAAATTATGGGACTAAGGTAGGCTATAGTATCCATAAATTTCATTTTAGGAGAGTAAATTGGGGGAGTGTTACAGTTTATTTGTTTCAAAGCTGGGGGTGGGAAATGATTTGGTAAGAACTACTGTACTAGGTCATACATTTTCAAAAGAGGACTGGGGAAAATTAAGGAATCTATAACCAGCCTGGAAAACAAATGATTGACTGTAAAATAAACCTTCAAGGTAGAGGGTTAAAGGTCTTTCAAGTAGAACACTTCAAGATGAAAAAAACCTTTCTCTAAAATTGTTAGAAATACAAGGAAAATCTGACCAAAATGCAGTTCTAGCTAGTTTTTAGCATACTTCTCTCTTAGAAGGTAATGAAGTCAACTGGCAAAAAATGTGTATGAATATAGAAGAAATCAATAGGAAGGTGAATTTTTAACATAAGAACCATACAGAACAGCTGCTATGGGAGCCATCATAGCATACTGGGAATGTACCCAAGCTCTCGGCATCAGAAAACTGTGGTCAGAATCTTGTCTCTGCCACTTTCTAGCTATGTGATTCTGGCCATATTTCTGTCATCATGTATAAAAAGGCATAAACTCCATGGAATCTTATGTGTGAGGATTAAAAGAGATAATGTACATATACCACAATCTAAGTACTTAAGACTCAGTAAATGTTGGCAGCTGAGAGCACCACTGCTGTTGTGGCCCACACCATTCAGCTACTACTGCGTGCAGCCAGGGCCCTACTGTGGTCTGAGCCTCTGAAAGATGCTAGTGTGTCTAAGTCAGAAGCGGGGACAGGCAAATGTTTTGCAACTTTCTATTCCACAGGGCAACCCACAGATGGAAATGCAGGGCCAATTCTGGAAACCAGCAGCCCTTTGGTTTTCTGCTCTGACATATCTCAGCAGTTAAACTACAAAGAACCTTCTACAGTAAACTTATTTGAGTTTTGACAAGAAGCCTGTTCAAAACTGATCTCGGGTGAGGTCTGCTAGGGGCCTTTTTGTTTTTTTCTTAAATTTAATGGCTGCTAAGGATGCATATGCCAGGCAGTCCAAATGTGACAATTACCCAGCACAGGAGGTGGTGTTCTCTCCATTTTATTTTTTTAAATAATTTTTTGGGGTGTTTTTGGCTGCACTGGGTCTTCCTTTCTGTGTGCTGGCTTTCTCTAGTTGTGGTGAGCAGAGGCTACTCTTTGTTGTGGCGCACACACTTCTCATTCTGGTGGCTTCTCTTGTTGCGGAGCATGGGCTCTAGGTGCACAGGCTTCAGTAGTTGCGGAGCATGGGCTCAGTAGCTGTGGCACGCAAGCTCAGTAGTTGTGGCTCGTGGGCTCTAAAGCACAGGCTGATTAGTTGTGGCACACGGCTTAGTTGCTCCGCGGCATGTGGGATCCTCCCGGCCCAGGGACTGAACCCGTGTCCCCTGCTATGGCAGGTGGATTCTCAACCGCTGTGCCACCAGGGAAGTCCTTCTCCATTTTAGATATGTGTAATCTGAGGCACAGAGAGCCTAAGCAACTTGCATAAGATCACACAGCTAGTTAGAATGCAGAGCCAAGATTTAAATTTAGGTATGCCTTACCTCTGACCTAAATGTCTCTGTACTTTCACCTCTTAAGACCACATGTTTTACATCTTTCTTGCTTAATTTAAAAAAGATTTTATTCTGAAATAAACTCAGACTTACAGAAATGTTGCAAGAATAAAGAATTCTCACACAATCTTCACATAGATTTCCTAAACGTGAATATTTTTACCTCTTTTGCTTTGTCATTTTCTATTTTTCTTCTGAGCCATATCAGAATAAGTAATATCCCTTTATTCTTAAATGCTTCATTGTGTATTTCCGAAAATATGTTTAGCCTACTTCTATCATATAATGATAATAGCAACAAGGTATGAATTGAGATCAATTTCAAATGAGAATACTATAACTCTAACATTCTTTTTTATGTCTAATATTGTTTTAGCTTAGTGGAAAAAAGCAATGACGATAGTATTTTGCTTTATCACTGAGTAGGAAAGAAACCCATGGATTCAATCTGAATTTAAATCATTACCAGGCTGCTTATGCCACTTACTAAGATTGTGCTGCCTATCACGAACTTCTCGATGTTCTAGCATCTTGTTGGGTTCACGATATAGGTGGGAAGTTGCAATATCTTCTAAGGTATAGTGCTGAAGAGGTGGAGGAGTAGGATGGAACTGGCCCCCAGGATTCATGAGGGGCACAGTAAGGGCAGGACTGTGCCGGGGAGCAGGGCTAATGGTACACACTCTCTTGGCAGCAGGCTCAGGAGGAATTGTATCTCTTTCAAAACCGCTCTCTTCCCGCCTGTAGAAGAATGGGAAGTACATGTCTGAGCCTGTCAACAAGTGTTCATGCAAACATTGCCCGAGCGCCTACTTTGTGCTATGTATTATGCTATGCACTTTCACAAACAGGAAGATGATAAGAAAAGGTGTGAGATGAGGCATGAACTGAAATGTCTTCAGGGGCCAGGCAGACAATGGAAATTACTGATATATCCCAGCATGAAAAGAGAGGTCAAATCTATCCATAACCAAGCAGAAATATCTCAACCTCATGAAGCAAAGGAAAAACTAAGATGACAGCATTTTCTTATGTGATAGGACTATGGAGGATTATGGGTTCAACTATATTTAGAAATGTTTCAAGGTCAAATTTGCTACTGTGGAAGTCAGTATTGGAAAGAGATAATTCTCTACACGGGAGAAAAAAGGCTCACAGAATTAATATGCTTGTGAATTGGTAGGGTTTTTAGTCATTTGTTTCAATTGTAACAAATTTTCCACTGTTATTAAAATGTTGCTCCCTTGACAAACCATAGAAAATAGAGGTAGATACTCATACATAAATTTTGAGGATAAATTATATTAATATAATTTCAATCTTCAAAGTAAAGCTGATTCGTTAACTGTTATACTTCTACAAGACTTCGCGTATCAGAAAAAAATGCCTTGAACAGATTATATTTCTCATGGTTCTGGAGCAGTGGACCCACAGAATGCTCAAAAGCAGAATTTATCAGCAGGGGTATACAGAATCATCTAAAGAGGTGAGAAGCATATTGCTGCCTGATGTTGGGACAAAGCAAAACTAAGAGTCCATCCCTACATATCACCACAGTAATCAAGTTCTTTTTCTTTCACAAGTAAAGGGAAAGCTCAGAGTGGTTCCAGAAAAGCAAGGACGACAAAGCTCTTCTCTGCTCACCTCTCTGGACTGGGCCTCTTTCCATTTCCATGCACCTCCATGAGCAGCTCAGAAGAGTCAGCAGGGGATGCAATACTTGTGTTGAGCAGAAGGTGTTCATGCTGAGCCAGGTACTGGGAAGGTGTCTGCTTGGCGGCTCGAGCACAGTGCAGCAGTTCTCGCTGCAGCAGAGGCAGGTTCGCCTTGAAAAGAAGAGGCAGGGGCTGGAAGGCAGTTTTCCCAGGGTGGGGCCCTATACACAGGGCTCAGCACCTCAAAAGGCTTTCACAAACAAGGTGACACAAAACAAAAGCCCTTCACTCTGTCATTCTAAGTTTCATATGCCCCACTCTGAATAAAGTGACATCCATTACACTGAACTTGAATTACTGTTAACTTGTCTCTTGTCCCCACAAGACGTAAATCCCCTTAAGGAAGAAACTGTGCTTTATTACCTTTGTGGCCTAGTACAGAGTCAAAGATCAATAACGCTTTGTTGAACATAATTATTTAAAAACTTAAACATTTTTGAAGACTTCAGTTAGTTAGCGAATTAGTAATGCCTACATGGGAGTAGGAGGAATTCAGTCTTTCCTTTATCATTTTAAGTCCAGGTTTCTCTCTTGTGAATCTAAGCCATTTCTGATAGCACTACTCAACCTTGCCTTCCTGTTCTCTATTACAGCTGCCATGGAATTCCGGAAACAGTGACTATTCTGGCTTAGTTGGAACATGGGGTTTAGAAAAAAGTAACAGGAGTGATGGAAATGAAGGCAACAAACCTTAGACTAGTCTAGGATCTGCGTGTACACAGGTAACCCGCGGGCAGAATCTAATACTTCTTATTGTGGTGCTCCATTAAGCATGCTTCCTTATTTTGTAAAAGGATAATTATTTATGTACTGATTATTTTTCTTTCTCCTCACACTTAAACCTCTAACAGGACAAATCATACAAAAAACCCTGTGCATCTTTAAACTTAACTGTTAAGTCCTTCATATTTAAAATATACTTTCCCCATATTTATTTTATTAAAAAAATATTTCCCCCCAAATTTAAAAACAACTCAGACTGAGCCCATAATAAGTCTTTATCCCAAGGGAAACAGATGAGAAAGCAAAAGGAGAGTTTAATACATGCAAATAGTCATCCATTTACCAACAGTTAATTTAGCAGACACCATAATTAGAGACTGTTTTAAAGCAGAAATAAATTGACAAAAACCCAAATGCTAGCCAAAAAGCGGCCAGAACAACCTACCTCACGCTGTTTTCCAAAATAACAAGAGTTAAGAATAGAGAATTTGATGATATAAAACACTTTTAAGTCTGTTCTATAACCTCAATCTTGTAGCAACTGTAAAAACTTAATTGAAAAAAAATCATGTCAGATCTTTAGATTTGTGACATGTGCCCTCTGATGAATTTTTAAATATGCTAATCATTTCCTATTAACACAAATTTCCCAAATCTCTCTGATTCTGGAGTCATGGGGGAAATAATTATCTACTGGCTCTGATACACAGAAAAGAGACCAAGATAGAACACACAGCTGTTTCAAGGCTGAAAAAGGCACCACAGACTGCTCTGAGAGGCCAAGGTGTCAATGCCATCAGAACAGAGCCCAACACAGACTGTGCACTGAGACCCATGCATTTTCCTGCATGTCTATAACGCCCTAATTTTAAAAGTTTTAAAAAACCAGAATCAGTACATCAGCTAAGATGACCCACCTTTTTGATGCATTACATTTTCTTAGGAAATAAAGGTAAAGTAAAAGAAGGTAAAAGGGGAATATTTATTTTGTCAAGACAAAACTGAAGATATTATGTGAGTACTCATATAAAAAAGAGAAAACAAATTTCTACAAATACTGTACTGACAAAAGTGAAAATACAGGGACTTCCCTGGTGGCACAGTGGTTAAGAATCCGCCTGCCAACACAGGGGACACGGGTTCAAGCCCTGGACCGGGAAGATCCCACATGCCGTGGAGCAACTAAGCCCGAGCGCCACAACTACTGAGCCTGTGCTCTAGAGCCTGCAAACTACAACCACTGAGCCCGCAAACTACAATTACTGAGCACGCACGTCACAACTATTGAAGCCCGCGCCCCACAACAAGAGAAGCCACCGCAATGAGAAGCTCCCACACCGCAACGAAGAGTAGCCCCTGCTCGCTGAAACCAGAGAAAGCCCGCGAGTGGCAACAAAGACCCAATGCAGCCAAAAATAAATAAATTAATAATTTTTTTTAAAAAGTCAAAATACAAAAAAATTGAGCTCAGTTTTTTTTGTATAGTCTACTACTAATGAAAAGAATAGAATTCATTGGATAGGGAGGGATTAAGGATAACATTTTTAGCTTATTTGGGGTTGAAAGTTAGCGTTCCAAATTACCAAATCGATTACAAATGTTCATCTCCAGGGCTTTGCAAAACAATGTGGTGGGCTGGATACGGGTCACAAGTTTCCAGACTATGCCTGGTCTACAATACACTGTTATCTGACTCTAGTCATTCATTGCCTTTGACCTATTTTATAGGACTGCAACTTACACATGACCAGTTGCAAAGCAAAAAACTTGTTGTCTTGGAACATGCATAAAATTACATGCATAGAGGTTCTAGAGACTTCCCTTGCCCACTGTGGAAGAAGCCAATTTGACTTTTGTTTGCATATTCTTATCAATAATCCTGACCTATAATGTCTGTTCTTTGGCTTCTCCCCTGAACAGGTTATAACACCTTACAGATTCCCTCATTAATAATGAATTAAATAAAATCTAGGACACAGGTTCATTTTGTAAAATCTGTATGAGTTATAATGTTACCTGTTTTTAAAAATTGCTTCATGGGAAAACTAGTAACTTTACAGTGGGAAAGCATGGTGGACACCACCTTTACAAACTGATCAAAGTCCACATCACCAATTATGAGACAAATTAACATCTATGTCTCCTGATAGCATGCAGTAATACCACCTACCTGCTATTTCTGTCTAAAATGCATAACCTCATTCTCATCATAAGTATCAGAAAAATCCAAATTGAAACATATGATATAAAATAACTATCCTGTACTCTTCAAAACTGTCCAAATCATAAAAGACTGAGAAGCTGTTCTAGATTAAAATGGACTGAAGAGATATGACAACGTAATCCAACATGTGATCCTGAATTAGATACAGGACCCAAAAAAATGACATTTTGTTAAAAAAGACATTTGTGGGACATCTGGTGAAATATGAATAAGCTCTATAGATAATAGTGTTATAAATAGCAATGTTAATTTCCTGATTTGATAATTATACTAAAGTATCAGTATTTAGATGTATCATGTCTGCAGCTTACCCTGAAACATTTCTGAGGAAAAAATAAATGGAAAGAAAAGAGAATAATAATGCAGATGTGATAAAATATCAACATTTGGAGAATCTGAATTTTATTGTACCATCTTGAAACTTTTTTGTGAGCATGAAATTATTTCAAAATAAAAAGGTTTGTTTTTTTTTAAAAGGATCATATTATATATAAATTTAACACTGGCTCATCTATCAGGTATGCATAATAATTTTAAACAGTGTCCCCAAAAGTTATGTTCCAGGGGACATTAATTCCAGAGGACGTAATTAGAAACTAGACTAACTGGGGGGAGGAGAGGAGTAAACACTGCCTTCCCACATGCTCCTGTCCTAAGGGTTAGTCCTAACTTACAAAGGCCTCTGTTTTGAGAGCCTCCTCCCATAACACACACTCTTCACCCGCTGGCCACAACCAAAAGACTGTGTCCAGTTACGTCCTCTGCTAAGAGCCCAACCTCCATGCCATGCGCACCTCCATCCCACTCTACTCCTGTTCCCTGCCTCCCCACCTGCTCCTTGTGTGTGTCACCAACAGTGTCTGCATACAGAGCACGACTCAAGGCTTTTGCAACTCTCATCTCATCAAGCATAAAGCTTATTCGCAAACCACTCACACTTCTGTAGCAGCCCCAAATAAAATAAAGATATAAAATGTGGCAAGCTGCCCTGATATAGATCATAGAACAGGGATCAGTAACAGATCTTGAGGAAATGTTGAAGATAAACTACATTCCACTGTTATCTCATAAAAATTACCTTGAGGAATGGAATAACAAAAGGACGAAGAGGAAAGTTTGTAGCTTCCTGGAGCTTGCAATGGAATTCTTCAATTGTTACTGTTGAGTTCTGAAAAGATAAATAGCACTGTTCAACTTCGAAAACTGGACAGTGTTCTAACATAAATCTGATAGTGCTGAACCCTTTGAAATAATAAGGAAAAGAATAACTCCAAGTGCACTATTATGAACCCAAATCCCTCTCAAACGTTAACCAAATTCTGTTTCCTTTATGAAAGAAATTCAGCCTCCTTGATTTTCTTCTCTACTACCCCAAATCTAACAAATTCCCCTCTATGCTCAGCAGCCTGGGCAGAATAGGGCATTGCCTTCCTCTCGTGAAGAGAGGCACTCAGGTTCCTTGTATTGAGGCGTTCATCACAAGTCACCTCAGGTACAGGTAACCAAGCTTACAGTGTTTCCAGCTGAACAGTTCCCAAATCAGTCCAGGATATCAACTTAATGACTCACAGCCTCACGTCTTCAGAAGTTCATTTCTTCATTGGTTCTGCCTACCTCCTACCATCAGTTCCCTAAATCTTCTAAATCGGAAGTTAACAACAAAAAAAGACGCCTTCTACCTTCCAGTGGTCTGTCTGCAAATCAGAGCACCTCCAAATGCGCAGATTTCCACTGGTTAGATTTTAGTATTCCCATGAAAGTTACTAGCACTTCCCCTGTATTTTTTCAGGTCTTTCTTTAAACTAAGATTCTCAGCTCCTTTGCTAAGAGGAATGTACCAATACAAATATTTTCTTCAAAGTTCACAAAATATTTTTATTTTTACTTCAATTCCCTAAAACACAGCAAAATAGTAAGTTCAAATCAAAACAAAATAAAACATCAATCTGAATTCTTGCTTGCCTGAAAGCACAATGATGACTTCTAGGATTTATTTTTAAAAAATCATCAGGTGTTCAAAGATGTAACATGTACCACACAAATTATTCATCAGCAAAATATTGTTTCTTAACAAGAAGAAATGGAAAACATATAGGTCCTCAACACAAAACTGCATTAAAAATTGTAATAACATCATACATCAGAATGCTTAAGGTTGGGGGTAGATTTGTATGCATTGAAGAAAGGTATCTATAATATACTAAGTGTAAAACCAGAAAACATAGCAGTATATTCCAACAATCTATTTTTGAAAATAACACACATACATTTATATAGTATTTTAAGAGTCTGAAAGGACAATTACAACAGTAGTTATTTCTGGATGTGAAATTATGTTGGATTTTCCAAATGTATCATACAATATTGAGAACAAACTAAAATATTTCCCTTTGGGAAAAAAGAGTGTATCAAATTTAACCATGTTAAATGAAAATGTTTGTACAGTTTACCCCATTTCATACCAAAAATGTTCTTTTAAACCTTAGCTGAGTGCTTGTTTTAAGTAAATGACAGGTATACAATGCAACCAACTCTACCTGCAATCGGGAATAAAAATTAAGTGTAAGAGAATGCTATTCACTCCCTACTACAAATAATGCAATCCGGCCTCAAACAGTAAACACAAGTAGATTAAATCTATGGAAAGACTGAAGGAAATGACTAAGTTTTCTTATGGATGGACGAAGGAGGGAAAAGATTAACTTAAGTTAGAGAAACGGACTCAAGGTTTTATATACTATAGATGCCAGGCAATCCTCTATCCCAGAGGGAAGATAGGACATTGTTCTGTTATCCTTCCCTCTCATTCAATTACTTAATAAATAAGAGCATAGTTGTTTGTTTCCTCATAGTCTAGTGGGAAAACCGAAAAGTAAGCCATTCATTACAGTATGATCACAGTACATGTGTGTAGGACACTACTGGCATGCAGACTTAGGGGGACAAGGAAGGCTTTACAGAAGTGCCATCTGAAGAAGTGAAAGTGCAGCCTTGAGAAAGATGCTTCTGAGGAAGACAGAATGTAAGAATGCAAAGTATTAGGGGAATCTAGTCCACAGGATCCTAAGGGAAACATTTATAGAGATCTTACAAGACAATGGGTATAGATAGGCCACCAGACTAAAACTTTTTTTATCTTTTAAGATTTTGAAATAATGATAATCATAGGAAGTTGTAAAAAATAGCAGATAGGTTCCTCTGTATCCTGCACCAAGGTTCCCCCAATGTTTATATTTTATATAATTATAGTGCAATATCAAAACTAGGAAACTACTATGGTAATATGTGTGTAGAGTTCTATGCCATTTTATGGCATGTGTACATTCACGTTATCACCACTGAAATCAAGACCAAGAAGTACAGAAACCTTATCTACCTTTAGCCTCCCTGGTTTATAATAATTGTCTTAAATATTTCCTTTATATATACTGACAACCATAACAGACAAGGTTATAATTTTTGCTTCAACCATCAAACGTAATTTAGACAACCCAAGAGAAGTAAAGTCTATTGTATTTACCTATATTTTTACTCTTTCCGTTTTTCCTTCACCTATCCTGATATTTCAAGATTCCTTCTTTTATCGTTCCTTTCTGTTTCAAGAAGCTCTTTTAGCCTTTTTTTTTTTTCTGGCCGTGCCCTGCAGCTTCTGGGATCTTAGTCTCCTGACCGGGGATTGAACCTGGGCTCTCGGCAGTGACAGCCTGGCACTGGACCGCCAGGGAATTCCCTAGCCATTATTTTAGTGTAGGTCTGCTGAAGACAAATTCTCTCAGCTTCACTTCATGTGAAAATACTTTGATCCTTCTACCCTTCATTCAAGAAGGATATTTTTGATAGATACAAGATTCTGGGTTGACAATATTTTCTCCCAGCACTTGACAAATATGCCACTTCCTTCTGGCATCCATGGTTACTGATGCTTTCTCTGTTGCTTTCAAGATTTGGGGGGATGGGATGGGATGTCTTTTTGTTGTTGTTTTTTTTTTTGGCCACACCACAGGGCTTGTGGGATTCCAGTTCCCTGACCAAGAATTGAACCTGGGCCCTCAGCAGTGAGAACTCGGAGTCCTAACCACTGGACAAGGGAATTCCTGGGATGGGGTGTCTTCTTTGAGGTCTGCTCAGCCTTTTTGAATCTGTAGGCTTGGATCTTTTGTTAAATTTGGGAACTTTTCAGGCATTATTTCAGCCCCACGTTCTTTCTCTCCTCCTACTGTGACTCAGATCTTTTGTTAGACGCTTTGAAATCCCTGAGGTTCTGTCCATGTTTTTTTACTTATTTTCTGTATGTTGTTTAGACTGGGTAGTGGACTTCCCAATAAATAGACTGGGTAGTTTTCTATCATTCCAGCTTCAAGTTCACTGATTGTTTCCTCTGTTCTCTACAGTCTACTGTTGAGTCCATCACTGAGTTGTTTTTTTTTTTAATTTTTAATTAATTATTTATTTATTTATTTATTTGGCTGCATTGGGTCTTTGTTGCTGTGTGGGCTTTCTCTAGTCATTGTGAGTAGGGTTCGCTCTTTATTGCAGCGCACGGGCCTCTCCTTGCGGTGGCTTCTCTTGTTGCAGAGCATGGGCTTCAGGCACGCAGGCTCAGCAGTTGTGGCATGCGGGCTCAGTTGTTGTGGCACAGTCTCTAGAGCACAGGCTCAGTAGGTGTGGCTCATGGGCTTCGTTGCTCCGCGGCATGTGGGATGTTCCAGGACCAGCACTCGAACCCGTGTCTCCTGCATTCACAGACAGATTCTTATCCACTGTGCCACCAGGGAAGTCCCCATCACTGAGTTTTTAATTTCATTATTATATTTGTCAGTTCTCAACTTTCCATTTAGTTCTTCTTTATATCTTCTATTTCCTTGCTGAGGCTTTGTATTTCTTCATTTGTGTTGATAACTGCTCACTGAAGCATTTTTATGATGGCTGCTTCAAAACCCGTCACATATTTCAAACATCTGGGTCATCTTAACTGATGTTTGTTGGTTACCTTTTCTCATTCCACTTGAGATGGTCAGTTCTTGGTATGACAAGTGATTTTCTGCTGTATCCTGGATGTTTTGGGTTCTATGTTGTAAGACTCCAGATCTTATCTACATCTTCTATTTTCGAGGCATCCTCTGATAGTGTGATGTCATTTGCTGTTTGTTTTTTAACAATGAATGGATATTAAATTTAACAAACATGCCTCACCTTGTATTGTAAACAAATATATTTATAGTTTCAATATCAATTGCTATAGACTATATCTTTTGTTTTGTTTTGTTTTGCGGTACGCGGGCCTCTCACTGCTGTGGCCTCTCCCGTTGTGGAGAACAGGCTCTGGACACGCAGGCTCAGCGGCCATGGCTCTCGGGCCCAGCCACTCCACAGCATGTGGGATCCTCCCGGACCGGGTCACGAACCCGTGTCCCCTGCATCGACAGGCGGACCCTCAACCACTGCGCCACAAGGGAAGCCTTAGACTATGTTTTTGTAAGCCCTCAAAATTCCTATGTTGAAACCTCATTTCCAATTTGTTGATATTTGGAAGTGAGGACTTTGGCAGGTGGCTAGGTTATGAGGCCAGAGCCCTAGTGAATGGTATTAGTGCCCTTATAAAAAAGACACCAAGGAGCTCTCTTGCCCATTCCACCCTGTGAGGAAACAGTGAGAAGATGGCCATCTATGAACCAGGAAGTGGGCTCTCATGAGACACCGAATCTGCTGACACCTTGATCTTGGACTTACCAACCTTCAGAACTATGAGAGATGAATATTGGTTGTTTATAAACCACCGAGTCTATGGTATTCTTTTTTTTTTTCTGGTAGGCGGGCTTCTCAGTGTTGTGGCCTCTCCCGTTGCGGAGCACAGGCTCCGGACGTGCAGGCTCAACGGCCATGGCTCACGGGCCTAGCCGCTCCGCGGCATGTGGGATCTTCCTGGACCCGGGCACGAACCAACGTCCCATGCATCAGCAGGCAGACTCTCAACCACTGCGCCAACAGGGAAGCCCGGTATTCTATTTTAAGAGCCTAAAAGGACTAAGACGCTGATCTGAACAAAAATCTCAGTATGTGAGATTATAAATTGGTATAAAACTTGGGAAAACCATTTGACCTTATATACTAAATTTATATACATGAATACCCTATGAAATCACAATTCCATTGTTCAGTGCAGTGCTTGCACACATGTACCATAAATAAAAATGCTCATTATTTGTAATGGCCCCTGTACAGAAAAGAGTTACCACAGCTGGTCTACAACTGCTAACCTTAGGAAAGCCTGCTTGCAAGGTAAAAAATTGTAACACATGCTACAACGTGGATAAACCTTGACAACATTATGCTAAGTGAAATGAGTCAGCTACAAAAAGACAAATACTATGTGATTTCACTAATAGGAGGTACCTGGAGTAGTCAAGTAGAATGGTGGCTGACAGAAGCCGGGGAAAGAAGGAAATGGGAAATTACTCTTTAATGGCACAGAGTTACAGTTTTGAAAGATGAAAAGTGTTCTGAAGGTGGACGGTGGTGATAGTTGCACAACAATGAATATACTTAATACCACTGAATTGTACACTTAAAAATGGTTAAGATGGTAAATTTTGTGCTATATGTATTTTACCACCTCCTCATGATGACACAATTTCAAAAATTTGGAAAAAAAAAGAAACATTACCCCAAGCACAGCCATTTAACAGAGATGATTGGCTACATCAACATATTCCTACATAGCTAGAAAACAATTCACTTTCTGTGTGTGTGTGTGTGTGTGTGCGCGCATGCACGCATGCAAATGAACTGTCATTTTTTTCTTTTACTCTTGAAATTTAGCAGACTCTACTTAAAGTAATTTGCTGCTGCAATTGGCATAACATTCTGATGGCTACTTTGCTTCCAATTATGTTCAAACTCATTTTGACATTTAAGGCCAGTTTTATTAGTCTAGAGCCAGAAAGACTTTTCCATAATGCTCTCAAATTTGACCAATAAAGGGACCCCACTCCCACCCCAAACAAACAAACAAAAAGTTTCCCTAACGGATGGGGGTACTGTTTTTACAAACTCTGATTGATGCTAAACACCACTTTTCCTTCCATGAGTCTGGAGTTTCCTACGTGCTACGCCAAGAGTGCTTATGTGCCCAGACCCCAGGAAAAACCTTGGGCATTGAGGGTTTAATGTGGTTCCCTGGGCAGAAACATCACACATAAGTTGCTGTATTTTCACTGCTGGGGGAAGAGTGAACTCTGTGTGACCATTCATACAGGAGAAAAAGGAAGCCTATATATGGATTCCGCTGGATCCTAACTGTGTTTCTCACCTTTCTGATCCAGCTGTGTATGCTTATTATGCCTCTGTATTAAATCTTAGGGACTTCCCTGGTGGCCCAGTGGTAGAGAATCTGCCTTGCAAAGTTGGGGATGCAGGTTTTATCTCTCATCAGGGAACTAAGATCCCAAACGCTGCAGGACAACTAAGCCCACGTGCCACAACTACTGAGCTCGTGCGCCTCATCTAGAGCCCATGTGCCACAAACTACAGAGCTCACGTGCTCTGGAAGCTGCGCGCCACAACTAGAGAAGAGACAACATGCATGCCACAACTAAAGAGAAGCCTGTGCACCACAATGAAGAGCCTGCACGCTGTAACGAAAGATCCCGCATGCCTCAACAAAGATCCTATGGGCCGCAACTAAGACCTGATGCAGCCAAAAAACAAAAATCTTAGCTGTGAGCACAACTATACGCCAAATCCGGACAATTCTAGCAAATCTCAAGACATGGGGGTGGTACTGGGGGAACCCTGATGCTGCCTCAAAATATAAACAACTCAAATGTCCATCAAAAAGTACAAACTGTGGTATATTCCTACAATGAAACATTATACAGCAATGACAATGACTCACCTACAGTTATACAAAACAACAGGGATAGAATCTCAAATGATGAAAAAGTCATTTATTGCATTTTGCCTTGTATGAAAGTGGTTTCCTCTGTACAATACTGAGTCATCTTTTAAAGCAGCAGTTCATAAGCATTTTAGTCTCATAATCCCTCTAATTAATATGGGTTACATCTATTGATAATCACTATATCTGAAATTAAAGCTGAGAATTTAAACAATATTTATTATTAACTCATTTCAAAATAACTGTACTTATCTCAAAAATGTAGTATACACACTTGGTGCAGCATGGCGTTGGCTGCAGTATTGAAGTTAAGCAAGATTGCACAAGAGATGCAATTTGCTGCCAGAAGTGTGTTTTTCTTCAAAAAGGCAATAACTTCAAGCACTTGTGGTGGATACAGATTTTTGCTGCAACTCTGCAAATGCAGGCGAGACACTACCCTGGGACCAGCTGGCCTGTGGCCCTTGGGTGATGAGAGGGGAGTGCATTGCTGGGACACATAGGACATTTCCGACAGAGGACCACTTCTCTAAGGCTGAGAAACATAACTAACCTATCACATACATAAAAATACAAATAGCAATTTAGACAAAATGAGGCAGGGCCTTCCCTGGTGGTCCAGTGGCTAAGACTCCGTGCTCTGGATGCAGGGGGCCAGGGTTCGATCCCTGGTCACAGAACTAGATCCCACATGCTGCAACGGAGAGTTTGCATGCCACAACTAAAGACCCCGCATGCCACAACTAAAAAAAAAAGATCCTGCATGCTTGCTGCAAGTAAAAGATCCCGCACATGGCAATGAAGATCCCATGTGCTGCAACTAAGACCTGGTGCAGCCAAATAAATAAACATTAAAAAAAAATGAGGTGACAGAGGAATGTTTCAGACAAAGGAACAAGATAAAACCCCAGAAGAACCAGTGATGTGGAGATAGGCAATCGACCCGAGAAAGAGTTGAGTAATGATCATAAAGATGATCACAGGACGTGGGAGGAAAATGGATGCAGAGAGCAATAAACTAGCAGTTTTTAACAAAGAATTAGAAAATATAAAGAACAACCAAACAGAAGTGAAGAATATAATGACGGAAATGAAAAATACACTAGAAGGGATCAACAGTAGACTAAACAAGGCAGAATTATGGATCAGTGAGCTGAAACACAGAATAGTGGAAATCACTGCCATCAAAAAGAAAAAAGAATGAAAAGAAATGAAGACAGTGTAAGAGACCTCTGGAACAACATCAAGCGCACTAATGTTTGCATTATAGGGGACCCAGAAGGAGTAGAGAAAGAGAGAAAGGGCCCGAGAAAATGTGTGAAGAGATAATAGCGGATAACTTCCCTAACCTGGGAAAGGAAATAGTCACCCAAGTCCAGGAGGTACAGAGTCCCATACAGCAACAGTCCCCAACCTTTTGGGCACCATGGACTGGTTTCATGGAAGATAATTTTTCCACAGGGGGCGGGGTGGGGGATGGGAGGGTTCAGGCATTAATGCGAGCGATGGGGAGTGGCAGATGAAGCTTAGCTCACTCTCCCGCCACTCACCTCCTGCTGTGCGGCCCAGCTCCTAACAGGCCACGGACTGCTACTGGTCCATGGCCCAGGGGTTGGGGATCCCTGGCATACAAGACTAACCTGCAGAGAAACACACCAAGACACACTGTAATCGAAATGACAAAAATTAAAGATAAAGAGAGAATATTAAAAGCAATAAGGGAAAAGCAACAAATAACACACAAAGGAACTCCTAATAAGGCTATCAGCTGATTTTTTTAGCAGAAACTCTCCAGACCAGAAGGGAGTGGCACAATACACTTAAAGTGATGAAAGAGAAAAACCTACAACCAAGAATACTCTACCCAGCAAGGCTCTCATTCAGATTTGGTGGAGAAATCAAAAGCTTAACAGACAAGCAAAAACTAAAAGGATTCAGCACTCTAAACCAGCTTTATGACAAATGCTAAGGGAACTTCTCTAGGCAGAAAAGAAAAGGCCACAATTAGAAACAAGAAAATTATGAAATGGAAAAGCCTACTGGTAAAGGCAAATATATAATAAAGGTAGGAAATCATCCATATACAAAGCTACTGGGGAGGTAGTTAAAAGATAAAAGTAGTAAAATTTCTGTATCAACAACAAGCAGTTAAGAAACACACAAAATGGACTTCCCTGGTGACACAGTAGTTCAGAATCTGCCTGCCAATCCGGGGAACATGGGTTCAAGCCCTGGTCTGGAAGATCCCACAGGCCGCAGAGCAGCTAAACCCATGCGCCACAACGACTGAGCCTGCGCTCTAGAGCCCGCAAGCGACAACTACTGAGCCGTGTGCCACAACTACTGAAGCCGCACGCCTCGAGCCTGTGCTCTGCAACAAGAGAAGCCACCACAATGAGGAGACCGCACACTGTAACTACGAGTAAGCCCTGCTCACCACAACTAGAGAAAGCCCACACGCAGTAACAAAGAGCCAATGCAGCCAAAAATAAATAAATAAAATAAATTTTTAAAAAGAAAAGAAACACACAGAACAGTTAGATGTAAAATATAATAGAAAAAACAATAATCTTGAGGGGAGCAGAGTACAAATGCAGGGTATCTAAAACCCATTTGAAAGTAAGAGATCAGCAACTTAACACAAGCATGTATATATGTATAGGCTGCTATACAAAAACCTGCTATACAAAAACCTATATATACAGGCTGCTCTACAAAATCTATAATAAATATACATACAAAAAAGAAATAGGAATGCAAACACAACACTAAAGATAGTCATCAAACCACAGAAGAGAACAAAAGAAGAAAGGTGAAAAATAGACCTACAAAACCAAATCCAAAACAATTAACAAAATGGCAATACGAACATGCATAACAATAATTACTCTAAATGTAAATGGACTAAATGCTCCAACCAAAAGACAGACTGCTGAATGGATACAAAAACAGGACCCATATATATATGCTGCCTACAAGAGACTCACTACAGATTTCGAGACAAATACAGACTGAAAGTGAGGAGATAGGAAGAGGTATTCCATGCAAATGGAAATCAAAAGAAAGTTAGAGTAGCAATACTCATATCAGACAAGAGAGACTTTAAAATAAAGACTGTGGGGACTTCCCTTGTGTTGCAGTGGAAGACTCCGCGCTCACAATGCAGGAGGCCTGGGTTCGATCCCTCGTCAGGGATCTAGATCCCACATGCATGCCGCAATGAAGAGTTTGCATGCCACAACTAAGAAGCCACCAAGCTGCAACTAAGGAACACACCTGCTGCAACTAAGACCTGGTGCAACCAAATAAATAAACAAATAAATATATAAAAAATTTAAAAAAAGAAAGAAAAAGGCTATGACTGGGAATTCCCTAGTGGTCCAGTAATTAGGACTCTGTGCTCTCACTGCCGAGGGCCTGGGTTCAATCCTTGGTCGAGGAACTAAGATCCCACAAGCTAAGGAGAGTGGCCAAGAAAAACCAAACAAACAAACATAATCATCAAAGGATCAATCCAAGAAGAAGATAGAACAATTGTAAATACATATGCACACAACATAGGAGCACCTCAATTTATAAGGCAAATGTTAACAGACATAAAAGGAGAAACTGATGGTAACACAATAATAGTGGGGAACTTTAATACCCCATTTACACCAATGGACAGATCATCCAGACAGAAAATCAGTAAGGAAAAACAGGCCTTAAATGACACATTAGGCCAGATGGACTTAACTGATGTTTATAGGGCATTCCATCTGAAAGTAGCAGGATACAAATTCTTTTCACATGTAAATGGTACATTCTCCAGGACAGATCACACGATGGGCAAGAAATTGGTAAATTTAACAAAACTGAAATCATATCAAGCATCTTTTAAAACACAAACACTTGGAGGCTAAACAACATGCTACTGAACAACCAATGGATCACTGAAGAAATCAAAGAGGAAATAAAAAAATACCTAGAGACAAATGAAAACGAGAACACAACAATCCAAAACCCATGGGACACAGCAAAAGCAGTTCTAAGAGGGATGTTTATAGTGATACTAGCTTACCTCAGGAAACATGAAAAATCTCAAATGAACAACCTAAACTTATACCTAAAGCAACTAGAGAAGAACAAACAAAACCCAAAGTTAGTAGAAGGAAAGAAATCATAAAGATCACAGCAGAAATAAATGAAGTAGAGACTAAAAAAAAAAAAAAAAAAAAGAAAACATCAATGAAACTAAAAACTGGTTCTCTGAAAAGATAACCAAAATTGATAAACCTCATCAAGAAAAAAAAGGGAGAGGGACCAAATCAATAAAATCAGAAAAGGAGAAGTTACAACTGACACCACTGAAACACAAAGGATCTTAAGAGACTACTAGGAGCAGCTATATACCAATAAAATGGACAACCTAGAAGAAATGGACAAATTCTTAGAAATGTACAATCTGCCAAGACTGAACCAGGAAGAAACAGAAGATATGAACCGAACAACTACCAGTAATGAAATTAAATAAGCAACCTGGGATTTCCCCAGTGGCGCAGTGGTTAAAAATCTGCCTGCCAATGCAGGGGACATGGGCTCGATCCCTGGTCTGGTAATATCCCACATGCCGCAGAGCAACTAAGCCAGTGAGCCACAACTACAGAGTTTGCGCTCTAGAGCCTGTGAGCCACAACTACTGAAGCCCGCATGCTCTAGGGACCGTGCTCCGCAACAAGGGAAGCCACCGCAATGAGAAGCCCGTGCACCGCAACAAAGAGTAGCCCCCACTTGCCACAACTAGAGAAAGCCCGCACGCAGCAACAAAGACCCAACACAGCCAAAAATAAATAAAATTTTAAAAAAAAGAAATTAAATAGGCAACTTAAAAACTCCCAACAAACAAAAGTCCAAGACCAGATGGCTTCACACGTGAATTGTACCAAACATTTAAAGAAGAGTTAATACCTATCCTTCTGAAACTATTCCAAAAAATGGCAGAGGGAGGAACACTTCTGAACTCATTCTATGAGGTCTCAATCACCCTGATAAAGATATTACAAAAAAAAAAAAAGAAAATTACAGGCCAATACCACTGATGAACACAGATGCAAAAATCCTCAACAAAATACAAGCAAACAGAATCCAACAGTACATTAAAAGGATTATACACCATGATCACCACAAATTAATCAATGTTACACACCCATTAACAAACTGAAGAATAAAAACTATATGATCATCTCAACAGATGCAGAAAAAGCTTCTGATAAAATTCAACACCCATTTATGATAAAAAACTCTTCAGAAAGTGGGCAAAGAGAGAACCTACTTAGCATAATAAAGGCCATATATGACAAACCGACACCTAACAGCATACTCAAGGGTGAAAAGCTGAAAGCATTTCCTCTAAGATCAGGAACAAGACAAGGATTCCCACTTTTGCCATTTTTATTCAACATAGTTTTCGAAGTCCCAGCCACAGCAATCAGAGAAGAAAAAAAAATAAAAGGAATCCAATCTGGAAAAGTAAAAGCAAAACCGTCACTGTTTGCAGACGACATTTTGCTACATACAAAAAATCCTAAGGATGCTACCAGAAAAATACTAGAGCTCATCAATGAAGTCAATAAAGTTGCAGGATACAAAATTAGTATACAGAAATCTGTTGCATTTCTATACACTAACAACAAAATATCAGAAAGAGAAATTAAGCAAACCATCCCACTTAACACTGCATCAAAAAGAATAAAATACCTAGAATACATGTACCTAAGGAGGGAAAATATCTGTACCCCAAAACGATAAGACACTGATGATAGAAACTGAAGATGACACAAACTGATGCAAAGATATGCCTTGTTTTGGATTAGAAGAATGAATATTGTTCAAATGACCATACTACCCAAGGAAATCTACAGATTCAATGCAATCCCTATCAAATCACCAATGGCATTTTTCACAGAACTGGAACAAAAAATTTTTTAATTTGTGTGGAAACACAAAACACCCCGAATAGCCAAAACAATCTTGAGAAAAAAAACTGCTGGAGGAATCACACTCCCTAACTTGACTCTACTACAAAGCTACAGTAATCAAAAAAGTATGGTACTGGCACAAAAACAGACACACAGATCAATGGAAAAGGATAGAAAGCCCAGAAATAAACCCATGCACTTATGCTCAATTAATCTACAACAAAGGAGGCAAGAATATACAACGCAGAAAAGACAGTCTCTTCAATAAGTGGTGCTGGGAAAACTGGACAGCTATATGTAAAAGAATGAAATTAGAACATTCTCTAACACCATACAGAAAAATAAACCCAAAATGGATTAAAGACCTAAATATAAGACTGGATACTGTAAAACTCCTAGAGGAAAACATAGGCAGAACACTCTTTGACGTAAATCACAGCAATATTTTTTTGGATCCATCTCTTAGAGTAAGGAAATAAAAAAATAAATCAACAAATGGGATCTAATTAAACTTAAAAGCTTTTGCCCAGCAAAGGAATCCATATACAAAATGAAAAGACAATCTACAGGCGGGGAGAAAAGACTTGCAAACAATGCAACTGACAAGAGATTAATCTCCAAAATATACAAACAGCTCATATAGCTTAATATCAAAAAAACAAACAACCCAATTAAAAAAAAGTAGGCAGAAGACCAAAATAGACGTTTCTCCAAAGAAGATGGCCAACAGGCACATGAAAAGATGCTCAACACTGAAAATTACTAGAGAAATGCAAATCAAAATTACAGTGAGGTACCATCTCATGCTGGTCAGAATGGCCATCATTAAGAAGTCTCCAAATAATAAATGCTGGAGAGGGTATGGAGAAAAAGGAAACCTCCTTTTGCTTTGACATTCCCACTGTTGGTGGGAATGTAAATTGGTGCAGCCACTATGGAGAAAAGTATGGAGTTTCCTCAAAAAACTAAAAATAGAGTTGTTATATGCTCCTGAGCATATATCTGGACAAAGCTATAATTTGAAAAGATACATGCACACCTATGTTCACAGCAGCAGTATTTACAATAACCAAGACATGGAAACAACCTAAATGTCCATTGACAGATGAATGGATAAAGAAGATGCACACAATGGAATATTACTAAGTCATAAAAAAGAATGAAATAATGCCATTTACAGCAATATAGATGGATCTAGGAAGAGATTATCATACTAAGTGAAGTAAGTCAGGCAGAAAAAGACAAATAGCATATGATATCACTGAAATTTTTTTTTTTTTTTGGCTGTGTGGCGCAGCTTGCAGAATCTTAGTTCCCCAACCAGGGATTGAACCATGGCCCATAGCAGTGAAAGCACAGAGTCCTAACCACTGGACGGCCAGGGAATTCCAATTGTCACTTAAATGTTGACCCTAAAAAAATGATATAAATGAATTTGTTTACAAAACAGAAATAACTCACGGGCATAGAAAACAAACTATGGTTACCAAAAGGGAAAGTGGGGAAGGAATAAATTAGGAATTTGGGATTAACAGGTACACACTACTATGTATAAAATAGATACACAACAAGGACCGGCCTGCTCTATAGCACAGGGAACTAGATTCAGTACCTTGTAATAACCTATAATGGAAAAGAATCTGAAAAACAATATAACTGAATCACTTTGCGGTACACCTGAAACTAACACAACATTGTAAGTTAACTATCCTTCAATTTTTTTAAATGGTTAAAAAATGTAGTAAGGAGAATGGCACTGTTTGTACAGTTTTGCAAATCTCTCTGCTATCTAGCTTAAGAAAAGAGAGCTGGATTCTCCTAATCTGCTTCTGCATTTAACCTGTTTCAACATCCTATGTCATGCAGCCTCTAGAAAATTCCACAATACAGTCATGAGAGAATAAGAGTCAAAAGGCAAGTACATTTTAGTATTATTATGAAAATGTTTTTGACCTCCTGGACTTCCAAAAAGGGTCTCGAGAAATCCTAGGGGTCCCTAATTACACTTTGACAACTGCCTGGTAAAAGTTTAGTACTGTGATTCATCTTTATCACATACAGAGAGTAACATGCAGGAGCACAGTGTGCTTTTAGTTGAGGTACATCTTGAGGAATTCAATTTACAAACATTAAGAACTGGAAGCTCGTCCCTTATATACACTAAGAGTCAAACCCCTCCCAGCTGTCAATGTAAGAAGATCACTACCTTATATCATGGATTCGCCACTCAGTATGGAAAAAAAACTTTGTTCCTTGAAAATCCTAAAGAAATTGTATTTGCATGAGGAGCTGAAGAATGTAATCCCTTTGATACTATTTATTTAGACCACAAAACTTGTAATTTCACAAATTATTATCTTGAAAATTAAACCATTTGTCTTTTTTCTCTGGTTTGGAAACAATGCACCAGGCACTGAATATATTAAGGAACAAAACTTAGTTGGACCTCAGTGGGCCTGTTGAAACTCACTTTTAAGAGAAATTCAAAGTTGTTTATCGGAATTCAATTGATACCATAAGAAACAATATGGTAAACGTTATAGATTTTGCTTCTGTTTCTTTTTTTTTTTTTTTTTTTTTTTTTTTTTTTTTTTTTTGGCGGTACGCGGGCCTCTCACTGTTGTGGCCTCTCCCGTTGCGGAGCACAGGCTCTGGATGCGCAGGCTCAGCGGCCATGGCTCACGGGCCCAGCCGCTCCGCGGCATATGGGATCCTCCCAGACCGGGGCACGAACCCGTATCCCCTGCATCAGCAGGCGGACTCTCAACCACTGCGCCACCAGGGAGGCCCGCTTCTGTTTCTTTGATAAACATTATCCACAACTGAAATCCATGATTCAACATTATTATACAAGTTAAACTAATCTAGACTGTAGAATCTGCCACACTGCTACAAGTTAGGGAATGAGGAGAAGTATGTACAACCTCTCTGCTGGCTTCAGTTTTCAGCCATATACTCAAGCAGCGGTCGACAGTGATGTACTTACCACCAGGGCTAGAACGAGAGTCCGCACCTTCTCCCCAATCTCAGGTGAGATGTCATTGCCAAACTGTTGCAGAGTGGTGAGGAAACGTTTCAACTTGCTGAGCTGCCGGGCACCACAAGTGGCTGGCAACTGTTGATTTGTTAGTGCAGATGATGTGGAAGAGGCAGGACCATTGCTGAATCTCTGTGGTGGTGATGGGGCACCATTCAGGGTGGGAGGAGAATGGTTGATGCCGTTGCTCACTAAAAGAAAGACTTGGTTTAAGTGCAAAACATAAGGATCTCTGTTCATTTCTTCTTTTTTTGCATTTGCCTTCATTTATTCATTTGAATTTTCTAAATCACATGTTAAAAGAGTACACAAGACACGTTTTCAGCCCTCAACAATGTCGCTTTATAGTGAGACAGGTTGCCAGGTAAAAAATGGTAACAGAATAACATAAAGTGTTAGAAGAGTATGAGTGCTACAAGGGCAAAGAGAAGGGACATCTAAATTCTACAGGTGCCAAGGGGAGGGATGGGTAGTTTTTAAGACTTCTTGCAATGGGCTGCATGAGAGGAGTCTGGTAGAATATGGATTTCCAATGACTGGACACTCACGCCCATCTTTTATGTGACAACTCCTTCCCAACCTCAGGTTCCCAAAGAATCTAAGCAGTCAACTTAAATATAGCATCTGGGGGCTTCCCTGGTGGCACAGTGGTTAAGAATCCGCCTGCCAATGCAGGGGACACAGGTTTAAGCCCTGGTCTAGGAAGATCCCACATGCCACAGAGCAACTAAGCCTGTGCGCCACAACTACTGAGCCTGTGCTCTAGAGCCCGCGAGCCACAACTACTGAGCCCCCATGCCACAACTACTGAAGCCCGAGCACCTAGAGCCTATGCTCCACAATAAGAGAAGCCACAGCAATGAGAAGCCCGCACACTGCAATGAAGAGTAGCCCCTGCCCGCCACAACTAGAGAAAGCCCGCACGCAGCAACAAAGACCCAATGCAGCCCAAAATAAATTAAATAAATAAATTTATATTAAGAAAATATATATAGCATTTGAACAAGATAATCAGAAAGCAGAGAGTTGTGTTAATGTGAGAAATGTTTTTTTCTAGGCTATAGGTTTAGTGACCTATTCCTGCAATGAGATATATATCTCTTTGACCACTCAGAATATTCATGTCCATCAAAATCAGTTTTTCTCTGCCTTGACAGTGCCAAATTCTTGGTCATTCAATATAGCATTTTCTAGATACCATATGGGATACTTCCATTCTATATTTCTGCTCAAATTATAATACATGTGATTAATTACGGTTTTCCTATTTGCCTGTTGTTCTTTTTTCTTTTTTATATAAATTTATGTATTTATTTTTATTTTTGTCTGCGTTGGGTCTTTGTTGCTGCATGTGGGCTTTCTCTAGCTGCGGCAAGCTGGGGCTACTCTTTGTTGTGGTGTGCAGGCTTCTCATTGAGGTGGCTTCTCTTGTTGCAGAGCACGGGCTCTAAGTGCACAGGCTCAGTAGTTGTGGTGCACGGGCTTAGTTGCTCCGTGGCATGTGGGATCTTCCAGGACCAGGGATTGAACCTGTGTCCCCTGCATTGGCAGGTGGGTTGTTAACCACTACAGCACCAGGGAAGTCCCTGCCCATTGTTCTTAACAGTCATTTCTTGTAGTTTTAATTTGGAACACGACTCTAGAGCTATGTTCTTGGAGGCAAAGCTCCTTCTTCCCTGATGAATGAAATAAAATTACCTAGTGCCTAAGTGTCAATAGATTTTTCATTTAATCATATCCAGGCTTGAAAATTTAAGAAAGTAAATCTAAGTCTAAAAACATATCACCTGTATGAAGAAGCATTATCTGACAAGCTCGGCTGCTCCTACTAGATTTAATAACTTTGCTCTGTGCTGCCCGTGTACATGCTTCCAATGTTTTACTTACCAAATTATACTTCTTTCTGTATTTATACTGCCTTGAAAGACTGTCTACTTCTTGATTAAACACACATCTGTGTATATCATAATTAGCTAAGCTGTTATGAACTGTGTATGCTGTATGTGTATGGCTCACTGCATAAAAGGTTAACAGGCTGAGAAAAAGAGGGTGTCTCTACTGTGTCTTCCAATAAAGGACGCTAGAGCTACTGGAAAGGAAGGCTGAACACTCAACCTCAGCAATACAGAAAATCAGCTGCAATGGTGTACCATTTCTTTGTGTTCACAGAAAGGTCCATTGCCATTGGAGAGCTGCCCTCTTTTGAAGCAACCTGTAAAAATAATACATTACTATGCTTTTTGCCACCATGACACTTACATGGGCTGTTTTACAATTTCTTCAGTGAAAGTGTATGATCACATTTTCTGAAATAAAACATATTCATCCCTAAATAGTCAACTATGGGGGTCAAAAGGGTTGACCACACACACACACACACACACACACACACACCCCTACTGTCTATATCTTGAAATTTGAATTACAGCCTGGGTTTAAATCTGTTTCACTTCAAGATAGTATCTTTATCTAAGGCTGTTTAACTTTGAGATAAAAAATACAATTTAAGAAAAAAGGGTATCAAACTTCATTTCATAAACTTTGGCTCAAATTGTTACAGCTGCCAGTTACTCAATTTCAAATGTTTGGGGACAATAAATAATTAAACCTTCTTTTTTAAATTGAGGTTTTAGGGCTAAATTTGCAGAGTTACAGGGTTTGGGGAAATTCAGCTTTAGTAGATACTACCAAAAATTTTTCTCAGAAACAATGTATGATTGTTCAAGTTGCTCCACACTTACTCACCAAAACTTGATATTCATTTTCATTCTGAACATTCTTGTGGGTGTATGTGGTACTACATTGGGTTTTAGTTTGCATTTCCTTGGTGACTAGTTAGGCTGAACAACTTTTATTTATTGTGTAATATAATTGTTATGGACTAAATTGTATCCCCCTCCCAGACTCCTATGTTGAAGTTCTGACCCCCAGTACCCCAGAATGTGACTATATTTCGAGATAGGGCCCTTAAAGGTTAAAGGAGGTCATCTGCCTAGGTCCTAGTCCAATATGACTGTTGTACTTCTAAGAAAAGGAGGAAGCACCAAGGATGCACATCCACAAGGAAAGGCTATGAGAGGACAGAGCAAGAAGACAGCTATCTGCAAGACAAGGAAAGAGGCTTCCGAAGAGACCAAACCTGCTGAAACCGTGATCTTGGACTTCTAACCTCCAGAACTGTGAAAAAGTTAATTTCTGTTCTTTAAGCCACCTAGTCTTTGGTATTTTGTTACAGCAGCCCTAGTAAACTAATAAAATAAGCGATTTCTTTTTTTTTGTAAAAAGCCTTACTAAGACAGTCCTGGAGTAGTTCAATCATTTTATGAAACTTACTTTGAATCCTATTCATCAATATAATAATTTAAATTCATTATTTTAGAGCCAAAGAAAATAAAATAGATACTTACAAGCCAAAAAGTATGAAAACAAAATATTTAGACTACTACATTTCCAAGTACCTAAATCAGCTATGTACTATTCTCAGAAGGAAAAAGCAACTTAGAAAAGAAACAACCAAGATACATGTGTGTGTGTTAACAGCCATTTTGAAAATGTTGAGTAGTATATATAGAAGGCTTAATGGCATTCATTTAGATCCAAATGTCATGTGAACCACAAACCCAAGTAATTCAGAGGTCTCACATGCTGTAGGAGTGAATGACACTGGCCTAGGTCCTCCAGGATTTATTGGTGGGAGGGGTGGCATGGTGGGAGGTGAGGATCTTGACTGTATCTTCACTTCCACGGGGGATCCAGGCATTGCTGGCACCCTTTTGTCAGCACCAACTGTAGAGAATAAAAGGAATGGAAATCAGAATTTTCGATAAAAGAAAACTAGTCACAACAATCTGAAATACCAACATATTTACCTAGAGGACTGAGAAGTGAAGAAGATGCTTACTTAATATAACAGGCTGAATTAGGCCCCCCAAAATATGTCTACCTCTTAATTCTTTGAACTGTGAATGTTTCCTTATTTGGAAAAAATGTCCTTGAAGATATAATTAAGTTAAGGATCCTAAGGGGAGGAGATCACCCTGGATTACCTGGGTAGTTCCTAAATCCAGTATGAATGACGTCCTTATAAGAAGAGGAGAAAAGACAGACACTCACACAGAGGGAAGTCTACTATGTGAAGACACACAGAGTCCCACAGAAAGAACGCACATGACAGTGGAGGCAGAGATTGGAATGTTGCCATCTACAAGCCAAGGCAAACACCTGTCGCTAGGCGACAGGTATAGAATAGATTCTTCCTCTGAGGCCAAGAAGGAATCAACCCTGCTGATACCTTGATTTTGGATTTCTGGCCTCTTGAACTGGGAGAGAATAGTGTTGTTTTAAGCCACACAGTATATAGTACTTTGTTACGGCAATCCTAGGAATCTAAGACAAGGCAGTAAGGTCAAGGGATGACGTGACATGAGAGTTCACAGTGAGGATAGTGGCTGAGAAAGGAAGAAACCAGGTTATAAATTCAGCTTATCTCAACGGCATTCTTTTTGACTTCTTACAAATTAACTGAAGTAGTAGGGGGAAAAAAAGCTAATGTGGGACTGTCCAGACAAGTAAGCATCAACTGCATGCCATGGAAATAGAATCAGTCAGTTGATTATAAATTACTATGAATGATGAAATACATGTTTATACATATCAACTCTTCTAAGTAAGAAAAATGAAGGGGAGTCAACATCTCTGATACCAGGCATGTCATTTATGATGTGTATTGTCCAAAAAAAAGAAAAGTAGAGTTGACCCTAAGCGAAGCACAGGCTAGTTAAGCTACTTCATCTATGAGAACAATTCATAATAAGCAGCGGTTTGATAACAATCGACGGCAACAAAGCCCAGAAAGTCAGATTAGGTAGATTAAACTTGATGTTAGACCTAGGTCTGAGCTAATATGAAGAAGACTTGATAATGAAGAGTAATGTTCTAATATCTTCAAAAAGTTATTTTTTCCCATTAAAGGGAACTTGTTACCTACTTTGTTAAAAATAGGGCCAGGGCTACCATAATCACCTTTAAATTGAGCTATGTTCCTCTCAGTAATTCCAGGCTTTTCCTTTAAGTACCCTGTGTTTATTCTCCAATAACTGCTGAATTCAATGTAAAGTACAAGAAATGGAGACCAAAGGTTCAAATGAGAATGTTCAATCAAAGTTTTCCTTCACTGAGATCATAGTTATAAACACAATACATAAAAAAGGGTTCATGACACTGGCAACAAGGCGCATCTTGGCACATTCAAGGGCACTTTCTCAAGAGGAAAACATCCCCAAATATTATTTTTATGCCTTCGTTTGCAGTGGTCACATTTTGGGAAGAGATATAATGAATATATAAAGTCAGTCAGGGCAGCAATGCCCCCAAGTTACAAATCCCCTGACAAAAATGTGTAGTGCTTTGAGAGCCATGTGAGCACACTCTGCCAGCCCTTCCCGTCTCTGTCCAGGACACTTTCTTTGTAAAATGGATGGTCATCCCGTCTGACTAGTGAACTAATTAGCTATTGTGTTTGCCTTTTTCTTCTTGACAGTGTTTTCTCAATGCCCTTCAGAGAACAGTTGACACGTTTCCAGCTCTTCCATCTGGGGCCCAGCTTTCTGGAGGGTGGGGCGAGAAAAGAAGGAAGGAACTAACAGTTGTCTCACCCTGTTATGTGTTGTGTATAGTGTGCAACAACCTAGGGGGAGCCTTTCTTCAGACCACCTGCCTTTACAGCAAGGGTGCCAAAGGCCCGAGGAGGGCTTATCAGTGAGATGTGTTTTAGCAGTCAGCACTTGGCAGAATGAAAAACTCAAGAGCAGCCCAACTGCAGAACACTGAATTATATACCAACTGAAAGCTTAGAGACTGGGGAAAACCCAGACTCCAGAGTACGGCTTACATTAGGTTAAAACTACCTATCTCTTATTCACGTCACTACTCACACACCTGCAACACTAGTATCATGCCTCACGTTTCAAGCAACAACCATTGTCTAGTAGGAAAAGTATGGGTACAGAGACTGAGAGGTTTGGTGTGAAGCGTCATTCTAATGACGATTTTATCACTGAATAATAAAATCTGTATGAATTTTATCAAATCACTTCACCTTTCCAGGCCTCATTTTGATGGAAGTATTAGAGATAATGCCTAGGCTAGTGCTAGTTTATAAAGAAGGTACTAAATAAAGAAGAATGATGATTAGAAAACATGAAGACTAGTGTCAAGTCCTGATTTTATCACTTAACTAGCCTTATGACTATGTACAAGTTAACATGACCATTTGTTCCCCAAAGAAAATGTGTATACTATCAACAATCCATGTGACCTCAGAGATACTGTATGGAATGATTCAAGAATCAACAGTTGCAAAAGTACCAAGTACAATGTAAGATGATATTTTTGTTGGAAGCTGGGAGGCAAGAATGCACTTCATGATGTGAGAGCTCTACCCTGGTTTATCAACTGACAAATCCAGCAGTTGCTCAGATGGTAAATAAGGAGTACACTCCAAAGCAGGCATTTTAACCCTCTGCTTGGTGGCCAATACATTCCTTTATGCTATCACGTTTAAAGTGACTTCATTTCTGAATTTTTATAAAACTTAGGTTTTATAAAACATCTACCTGGATCCCTTGAAAGAACCAACGAAATTTTGAGCTCTTTTCAATTCCAGAGAAACTTGAAGTTCACAGAAGAAATTCTTTTTTTCTTAAGTGTGACTTCAGCCCATAAACACCACTGCCTGAATCAAAGAGACAAAGTAGGGCTTCCCTGGTGGCGCAGTGGTTGAGAGTCCGCCTGCCAATGCAGGGGACACGGGTTCGTGCCCCAGTCCGGGAAGATCCCACATGCCGTGGAGCGGCTGGGCCCGTAAGCCATGGCCGCTGAGTCTGCGTGTCGGGAGCCCATGCTCCGCAACGGGAGAGGCCACAACAGTGAGAAGCCCGCGTCCCGCAAAAAAAAAAAAAAAAAAAAAAAAAGGCACAAAGTGTTCAGTCTTAGAAAATTAAACTAACCCTTAGTTTTATCAGAAAGGTTCAACTTGATCCTCAACATAGACTCTAAGGTTCAAAGTAACTGATAATTTAGTCACTCTATAACTGTGCTTTGGTTATTTTAAATATTTGGATATATACGGAAATATAACCACATGAATTTGCAGGATCACTGATGCTTCAACACCTACCAATGTAAAGCCAAACAACTTGAGATAAAGAAGTGGGACAAACATAGAAAAATATGTCTGGTTAATTATTTTACCCCTTCAGTGTGCAAGATGCTATGGATGTCATAACAATAGAAAACTGATGAAAGAGAGAACAAAATAATAAACACTGTTCTGTGTGAGGGCAGTGTGATTTTTCTTCCCACACAGGAATTTGAAGAATCAAACATGAAGCAAAAGAGCAGAATTCTTCTCTAGCTTTAAGAGAAAGTAATACTAAACACAAACATAAATATCCTAGGTAAGTACTACTTGAGAAGAATCTTGTAGGATAAATTGCCCACAAATGAGGGCATTTACGAATCATTATGAACTGCTTTTCCATTACAGTTAAAAAAAAATTACTTTGAGGTTGACAAAGGAATAATAAATAGAAGAGGTATAAATAGGAGAGAAGAAAAATGCACTTGTGTGAGGGGAAGGGCTACCCACAAACAACTGGAAAGAGGGGGAACTCCCAGGGCTGCAAGTGTGAAGGATGTTTAGGTGAAAGAAGGTGAGCTTGATGTGAAGGATGCTCTATCACTTGCCTGCGTGACTATGGTTTTCTTCACCTGTCTCTGAGGGTAATACTTACGACACAGGGTTATTGGGAAGGGATATGTATGTAATATACGTAATAATGGCTGGTGCAACGCAGTAGACACTCTTACATGTTTACCTGAATCAGATGAACAATCTACTAGAAGGAATCATTTTATTTGGCCATTGAGATATTTATCTATGCAAAACTCTGGGCAGAAGAAGATATGGTCAAGTGCTCCTGCTTATCATCTCTGAGGAAAATAAGCTGAGTATAGATCTTTCAGATGCACAGTACAGAAATACTGATCATTCCAAACAGGGTGTCCAAGAAAGCCATTACCATTTCTTTAAAACAAATCATATTCCTAACTTAGAAATCATCATGATGGTTTAAAGAGAACTATTTTGGGGGGCAGAGGCTAGGTAGATAATTCCCTTTTTTGTATGTATTATAAGTATACATTTATATGGTTCAAAAATCAATATATTATATAAAAAGAAATACTCCCTGCTTCTATACCTACATACTCCACCTCATACGTAACCATTTAAATCTGTTTCTTGTGTATCCATCCATTCTTTCTCTGTACAAATGAGCAAATGCAAAAATAAATTCTTATCCCACCCCCATTTATACAAAGACAGCATAATTACTTTAAACTGAGCATCCCTAAGAATGGCACCATGCCTTCTGCAATGCCTCAGGAAATGGGATCTATTCCCTTACTCCCCTCAATCTGGCCAGGCCCCCTGACTTGCTCTGGCCAATATAATGTGATGGAAGTGTAACAGTGCTGGTTCTACATCTGTCTCGCAACGCTAACCCTGCCATGAAAGCAAATCCAGACTAGGCTGCTGGAGGATGAGACCACATGGAGCAGAGATGAGTTATACCAGCTAAGGCCAGCGGATCCCCAAAATGTTAAGATCCTAACCTAATGAGTCTGATCTGTAGTTAACTGCTTGCAGACATATGAATCAATGAGCAAAAGCAAGAGCAGGAGAAATTCCCGACTCGTAGATTCATAACCCAAAAAACCCCCAAAATTATTGCTTTAGGCCACTAAGTTTTAGCATGGTTTTTTATAGCAACAGACCAACAGGCAACTGATCCATACCACATACAAACTATACTACTCCTTGGTGTTTTGTTTCTTTTGTTTTATAATTTTACAGTATGTCCTGAAATTCCTAATTCCACAACCTTGTTTGTCGTCTTAACAAATGCATGATGGAGGTAAGGGATAAATTGGGAAATTGGGATTGACATATACA
Organism: Hyperoodon ampullatus; assembly: GCF_949752795.1. Classification (NCBI taxonomy): domain Eukaryota; kingdom Metazoa; phylum Chordata; class Mammalia; order Artiodactyla; family Ziphiidae; genus Hyperoodon; species Hyperoodon ampullatus. Next base: position 63,431,274 of record NC_136927.1, on the reverse strand, counting down.
CACTATGATATATAAAATAGAGAACTAAAAAGAACTTACTGTGTAGCACAGGGAACTCTACTCAGTACTCTGTTATGACCTATATGGGAAAAGAATCTAAAAACAGAGTGGATATATGTATATGTATAACTGATTCACTTTGCCGAACAGCAGAAACTAACACAACATTGTAAATCAACTATACTCCAATAAAAACTAATTAAAAAAACCCAACAAATGCATGATAGTCCCTTGTGGGGATGTACCACAGTTTATTTAAACAATTCTCTACTGATGAATTGGATTGTTTCCAATCATTTGTAGCTGAATTCTGAGGTGCTCTAGATCCCATGCTACTGACTGACCTGTGCCAGACTTTGGCAAAGAGATAAAGAAGATAGGGCCCTGAGATACAGGAAAGACAGATATATTTAAATGTGTACAAAATACTAAGAAAATAAAGAAGTAGAAGCATGAGTTACTCATGAAGGCCAGGGATGTCTCTACAGACCATTAAGTAGTTTACTGGGAAGGCTACATGGGCTTTCCAGGCGGCACATAAGGACAAAAAGCATGAAGGGTATAGTTTGAATGGTGCCCCTAAAGTTGGGATCAGAACCAAGGGAAAAATCAGGAAAAAGATTTTCTTGACCACAATTTCTCTTTAAACACTGCCAAGAATAGGTAAATGTTCTAAATGTGTAACTGTCATATAAGAAGCATTTCCAAAATTGACTATTTTAATCTGTTAAACATAGTGGAAAGAACATCAAAATTACTATTGCACTTACAGGCTTATAAGGCTGGTTAAACTGATTATGGACATAGGACATGCTTAAGGATGAGCATTTCCCATCCTTGTAGCTCTGCCACAAACCTGACAACGCATCGAAGTTTCTAACAACACCCAGGCTTCCTATGCAGAGATGTCCAGGAATAATTGTTTACAATGACAGATAATTTATTATTCAACAAAAACTGAGGGATAAGGGCTCAAGAAAAGAAATTAACAGAAAATATTTTACAAAGGACCTTGAAGACAGAGCCCAACTAAAACAAAAATAATGCTTTACCATATACTACAATAGGGATTGAAAAAACAAACTTTTCCATTCCACATTCATAAATACATTGGAAAAAAAATTTTTTTATACAGCAGGTTCTTATTAGTCATCAATTTTATACACACCAGTGTGTACATGTCAATCCCAATCGCCCAATTCATCACACTACCACCACCACCATCCGTGGCTTTCCTCCCTTGGTGTCCATACGTTTCTTCTCTAGATCTGTGTCTCAATTTCTGTCCTGCAAACCGGTTCATCTGTACCATTTTTCTAGGTTCCACATATATGCGTTAATATTCGATATTTGTTTTTCTCTTTCTGACTTACTTCACTCTGTATGACAGCCTCTAGATCCATCCACGTCTCAACAAATGACCCAATTTCGTTCCTTTTTATGGCTGAGGAATATTCCATTGTATATATGTACCACAACTTCTTTATCCATTCATCTGTCGATGGGCATTTAGCTTGCTTCCATGACCTGGCTATTGTAAATAGTGCTGCAATGAACGTTGGGGTGCATGTGTCTTTTTGAATTATGGTTTTCTCTGGGTATATGCCCAGTAGTGGGATTGCTGGATCATATGGTAATTCTATTTTTAGTTTTTTCAGGAACCTCCATACTGTTCTCCATAGTGGCTGTATCAATTTACATTCCCACCAACAGTGCAAGAGGGTTCCCTTTTCTCCACACCCTCTCCAGCATTTGTTGTTTGTAGATTTTCTGATGATGCCCATTCTAACTGGTGTGAGGTGATACCTCACTGTAGTTTACATTTGCATTTCTCTAATAATTAGTGATGTTGAGTAGCTTTTCATGTGCTTCTTGGCCATCTGTATGTGTTCTTTGGAGAAATATCTATTGACGTTGAGGTCTTCTGCCCATTTTTGGATTGGGTTGTTTGTTGTTTTAATAGTGAGCTGCATGAGCTGTTTATATATTTTGGAGATTAATCCTTTGTCTGTTGATTCGTTTGCAAATATTTTCTCCGATTCTGAGAATTGTCTTTACGTCATGTTTATGGTTTCCTTTGCTGTGCAAAAGCTTTGAAGTTTCATTAGGTCCCATTTGTTTATTTTTGTTTTTATTTCCATTACTCTAGGAGGTGGATCAAAAAAGATCTTGCTGTGATTTATGTCAGAGTGTTCTTCCTATGCTTTCCTCTAAGAGTTTTAGAGTGTCCAGTCTTACATTTAGGTCTCTAATCCATTTTGAGTTTATTTTTGTGTATGGTGTTAGGGAGTGTTCTAGTTGCATTCTTTTACATGTAACAGTCCAGTTTTCCCAGCACCACGTATTGAAGAGACTGTCTTTTCTCCATTGTATATCCTTACCTCCTTTGCTATAGATTAGTTGACCATAGGTGCTTGGGTTTAGCTCTGGGCTTTCTATCTTGTTCCATTGATCTATGTTTCTGTGCCAGTACCATATTGTCTTGAGTACTGTATCTTTGTAGTATAGTCTGAAGCCAGGGAGTCTGATTCCTCTACCTCCGTTTTTTTCCCTCAAGACTGCTTTGGCTATTCGGGGACTTTTGTGTCTCCATACACATTTTAAGATTTTTTGTTCTACATCCATAAAAAAAGCCATTGGTAGTTTGATAGGGATTACACTGAATCTGTAGATTGCTTTGGATAGTATAGTCATTTTCACAGTATTGATACTTCTAATCCAAGAACATGGTATATCTCTCCATCTGTTGGTATCATCTTTAATTTCTTTCATCAGTGTCTTATAGTTTTCTGCATACAGGTCTTTTATCTCCCTAGGTAGGTTTATTCCTAGGTATTTTATTCTTTTTGTGGCAGTGGTAAATGGGAGTGTGTCCATAACTTCTCTTTCAGATTTTTCGTCATTAGTGTATAGGAATGCAAGAGATTTCTGTGCATTAATTTTGTATCCTGCAACTTCACCAGATTCATTGATTAGCTCTAGTAGTTTTCTGGTGGCATTTTTAGGATTCTCTATGTATAGTATCATGTCATCTGCAAAGAGTGAGAGTTTTACTTCTTCTTTTCCAATTTGTATTCCTTTTCTTTCTTTTCCTTCTCTGATTGCCAAGGCTAGGACTTCCAATACTATGTTGAATAATAGTGGTGAGTGGACACTGCTTTCTTGTTCCTGATCTTAGAGGAAATGCTTTCAGTTTTTCACCATTAAGAATGATGTTTGCTGTGTGTTTCTTGTATATGGCCTTTATTATGTTGAGGTAGGTTCCCTCTATGCCCACTTTCTGGAGAGTTTTTATCATAAGTGGGTGTTGAATTTTGTCAAAAGCTTCTTCTGCATCTATTGAGATGATCATATGGTTTTTCTTCTTCAATTTGTTAATATGGTGTATCACATTGATTGATTTGCATATATTGAAGAATCCTTGCATACCTGGGATAAATCCCACTTGATCATGGTGTATGATCCTTTTAATGTGTTGTTGGATTCTGTGTGCTAGTATTTGGTTGAGAATTTTTGCATCTATATTCATCAGTGATATTGGTCTGTAATTTTCTTTTTTCATAGTATCTTTGTCTGTTTTTGGTATCAGGGTGATGTTGGCCTCATACAATGAGTTTGGGAGTGTTCCTTCCTCTGCAATTTTTTGGAAGAGTTTGAGAAGGATGGATGTTAGCTCTTCTCTATATGTTTGATACAATTCACCTGTGAAGCCATCTGGTCCTGGACTTTTGTTTGCTGGAAGTTTTTTAATCACAGTTTCAATTTCATTACTTGTGATTGGTCTGTTCATATTTTCTCTTTCTTCCTGGTTCAGTCTTGGAAGGTTATACCTTTCTAAGAATTTGTCCATTTCTTCCAGGTTGTCCATTTTATTGGCATAGAATTGCTTGTAGTAGTCTCTTAGGATGCTGTGTATTTCTGCGGTGTCTGTTGCAACTGCTCCTTTTTCATTTCTAATTTTATTGATTAGAGTCCTCTCCCTCTTTTTCTTGATGCATCAGGCTAGTGGTTTATCAATTTTGTTTATCTTCTCAAAGAACCAGCTTTTAGTTTTATTGATCTTTGCTATTGTTTTCTTTGTTTCTACTTCATTTATTTCTGCTCTGATCTTTATGATTTCTTTCCTTCTGCTAACTTTGGGTTTTGTTTGTTCTTCTTTCTCTAGTTTCTTTAGGTGTAAGGTTAGATTGTTTATTTGAGATTTTTCTTGTTTCTTGAGGTAGGCTTGTATAGCTATAAACTTCCCTCTTAGAACTGATTTGCTGCATCCCATAGGTTTTGGATCATCGTGTTTTCATTGTCATTTGTCTCTAGTTATTTTGTGATTTCCTCTTTGATTTCTTCAGTGATCTCTTGGGTATTTAGTAATGTATTGTTTAGCCTCCACGTGTTTGTGTTTTTTACTCTTTTTCCCTTGTAATTCATTTCTAATCTCATAGTGTTGTGGTCAGAAAAGATGCTTGATATGATTTCAATTTTCTTAAATTTACTGAGGCTTGATTTGTGACCCAAGATGTGATCTATCCTAGAGAACGTTCCATGTACACTTGAGAAGAAAGTGTAATCTGCTGTTTTTGGATGGAATGTCCTATAAACATCAATTAAACCTATCTGGTCTACTATGTCATTTAAAGCTTCTGTTTACTTATTTATTTTCATTTTGGATGATCTCTCTATTGGTATAAGTGAAGTATTAAAGTCCCCCACTATTACTGTGTTACTGTCAATTTCCTCTTTTATAGCTGTTAGCAGTTGCCTTATGGATTGAGGTGCTCCTATGTGGGTGCATATATATTTATAATTGTTATATCTTCTTCTTGGATTGATCCCTTGATCATTATGTAGTGTCCTTCCTTGTCTCTTGTAACATTCTTTATTTAAAAGTCTATTTTATCTGATATGAGTATAGCTACTCCAGATTTCTTTTGATTTCCATTTGCATGGAATATCTTTTTCCATCCCCTCACTTTCAGTCTGTATGTGTCCCTAGGTCTGAAGTGGGTCTCTTGTAGATAGCATATATATGGGTCTTGTGTTTGTATCCATTCAGCAAGCCTGTGTCTTTTGGTTGGAGCATTTAATCCATACACATTTAAGGTAATTATCGATATGTATGTTTCTATGACCATTTTCTTAATTGTTTTGGGTTTGTTTTGGTAGGTCCTTTTCTTCTCTTGTGTTTCCCACTTGGAGAGGTTCCTTTAGCATTTGTTGTAGAGCTCGTTTGGTGGTGCTGAATTCTCTTAGCTTTTGCTTGTCTGTAAAGCTTTTGATTTCTCCATCGAACCTGAATGAGATCCTTGCCAGGTAGAGTACTCTTGGTTGTAGGTTCTTCCCTTTCATCACTTTAAGTATATCATGCCACTCCCTCTGGCTTGCAGAGTTTCTGCTGAGAAATCAGCTGTTACCCTTATGGGAGTTCCCTTGTATGTTATTTGTTGTTTTTCCCTTGCTGCTTTCAGTCATTTTTCTTTGTCTTTAATTTTTGTCAGTTTGATTACTATGTGTCTTGGTGTGTTTCTCCTTGGGTTTATTCTGTATGGTACTCTCTGCGCTTCCTGGACTTGGATGGCTATTTCCTTTCCCATGTTACGGAACTTTTCGACTATAATCTCTTCAAATATTTTCTCTGGTCCTTTCTCTCTCTCTTCTCCTTCTGGGTCCCGTATAATGTGAATGTTGTTGCCTTTAATGTTGTCCCAGAGGTCTCTTAGGCTGTCTTCATTTCTTTTCATTCTTTTTTCTTTATTCTGTTCCATGGCTGTGAATTCCACCATTCTGTCTTCTAGGTCGCTTATCGGTTCTTCTGCCTCAGTTATTGTGCTATTGATTCCTTCTAGTATAGTTTTCATTTCAGTTATTGTATTGTTCATCTCTGTTTCTTTGTTCTTTAATCCTTCTAGGTCTTTGTTAAACGTTTCTTGCATCCTCTTGATCTTTGCCTCCAATCTTTTTCTGAGGTCCTGGATCATCTTCACTATCACTATTCTGAATTCTTTTTCTTGAAGGTTGCCCATCTCCACTTCATTTAGTTGTTTTTCTGGGGTTTTATCTTGTTCCTTCATCTGGTACATAGCCCTCTGCCTTTTCGTCTTGTCTATCTGTCCCTGAATGTGGTTTTTGTTCCACAGGGTGCAGGACTGTAGTTCTTCTTGCTTCTGCTGTCTGCCCTCTGGTGGATGAGGCTATCTAAGAGGCTTGTGCAAGTTTCCTGATGGGAGGGACTGGTGGTGGGTAGAGCTGACTGTTGCTCTGGTGGGCAGACTCAGTAAAACTTTAATCCACTTGACTGCTGCTGGGTGGGGTTGGGTTTTCTTCCTGTTGGTTGTTTGGCCTGAGGCAACCCAACACTGGAACCTACCTGGGGTCTCTTTTTTTTTTTTAATTTCATTGTTTATTTATTTATTTATTTAAATTTTGGCTATCTTGGGTCTTCGTTTGTGCGAGGGCTTTCTCTACTTGAGGCAAACGGGGGCCAGTCTTCATCGCGGTGCGCAGGCCTCTCACTATCGCGGCCTCTCTTGTTGCGGAGCACAGGCTGCAGACACGCAGGAGATCCTCCAGCACTAGCAGGTAGGTCTGGTTCAGTCTCCCCCGGGGTCACTGCTCCTTCCCCTGGGTCCCGATGTGCACACTACTTTGTGTGTGCCCTCCAAGAGTGGAGTCTCTGTTTCCCCCAGTCCTGTCGAAGTCCTGCAATCAAATCCCACTAACCTTCAAAGTCTGATTCTCTAGGAATTCCTCCTCCTGTTGCCGGACCCCCAGGTTGGGAAGCCTGACGTGGGGCTCAGGACCTTCACTCCAGTGGGTGGACTTCTGTGGTCTCAGTTTTCTCCAGTCTGTGAGTCACCCACCCAGCAGTTATGGGATTTGATTTTACTGTGGTTGCGCCCTCCTACCATCTCATTGTGGCTTCTCCTTTGTCTTTGTATGTGGGGTGTGTTTTTTGGTGAGTTCCAGTGTCTTCCTGTTGATGACTGTCCAGCAGCTAGTTGTGATTCTGGTGTTCTCTCAAGAGGGAGTGAGAGCACCTGCTTCTACTCCGCCATCTTGGTTCAGGCCGCTACATTGGAAAATTAATTTATCTAATACATTCCTACAGCTCAGGGATCAGCAAACTTTTTCTGCAAAGGGCAAGATAGTAAATATTTTTGGCATTTTGGGCCATATAGTCTTTGTCACAACTATTCCACTCAACTGTGGTGGTACAGTAGACAATACACAAAGAACAGGGCTGTGTTCCAATCAAACTTTATATGCAAAAACAAGCAGTGGGCCATAGTTTACCAACCTCTGCCATCGTTGATTAAGATACTGTAAAAATTCAAGCGTCTAATTCTTAGTTTACTTTTTTTTCTATGCCTATAAAACTTCTTTTTTTTTTAACCCATATCCACTGAAGTGGTTTATCTGAATAATGTTTTTGTTTTCTTTTTTAAATATATTTTTTTAATTAATTTATTTATTTATGGCTGTGTTGAGTCTTCGTTTCTGCGCGAGGGCTTTCTCTAGTTGTGGCAAGCGGGGACCACTCTTCATCGCAGTGCGTGCGTGGGCCTCTCACTATCGCGGCCTCTCTTGTTGCGGAGCACAGGCTCCAGACGCGCGGGCTCAGTAATTGTGGCTCACGGGCCCAGTTACTCCGCGGCATGTGGGATCTTCCCAGACCAGGGCTCGAACCCGTGTCCCCTGCATTGGCAGGCAGACTCTCAACCACTGCGCCACCAGGGAAGCCCTGTTTTTGTTTTCTTAAGACTGAATATAAAGAGACTTCTACTTATTGACCTTGAAAGAAAATAACATATGAAAATCACTTCAAAACAGAAAAAATTATTTAAAGACAGAACACTAACAACATGAAGTCAGAGCTATGGAGTTGCAAATAGGAGGCTAGTTACCTGATGTTCTTCCGAAAATCAGACAGACCTAAAAGGAGAACCTCAAAAATGACCAGCATACCTGTGAAGGATCACTGGCTTCATGATTATGCTTATCTCCTCTTTATTTATCTCTCTTTTCTGTATCTTCTACTGGTGCCATCTGACACCAGACACAGAGATAACCCAGAATATATAAGTAACTCTAACAACTTATAATAACAACCCAATTTTAAGAATGCACAGAAAGATTTAAAGGGACAATTCCCAAAAGATATACAAATGATTGGTAAGGACATAAAAAGATGCTCAACGTGCTAGTCATCAAAGAAACACAAATTGTAACACATCAACAAAAAGGAACACAATACCAGGACTTCCCTGGTGGTCCAGTGACTAAGATTCTGAGCTCCCAGTGCAGGGGGCCTGGGATCTATTCCGGATCAGAACTAGATCCCACATGCATGCCGCAATTAAGAGTTTGCATGCCACAACTAAGAAGCCCGCATGCTGCAACTAAAAGATCCCGCATGCCACAACTAAGACCCAGCACCACCAAAATAAATAAATCTTTAACAAAAAAAAAAAAGAACACACTACCATCCAACAACATGGGTGAATACCAGAAGCATTAGGCTAAGTGAAAGATGCCAGGCACACAACAAAACTACTTACTGTATTATCCTATTTACATGAAACTTTAGACAAGACAAAATTAGTGACAAAAAGCAGATCAGTCCCTGGTACTGATGGGAAGAAACTGACTACAAAGGGGCACATTAGGGGGCATGATAAATCTTTTTATGGTGATGGAAATATTCCATATCTTGATTATAATGGTGCTAACACAACTACATACAATAGCTAAAACTTAAACTGTATGTATTACATGCGTGAATTTTATTATATATAAATTATATCACAATAAAGCTGAGAAAATTAGCAAACCAAATCCATCAGTGTATTTTTTTAATCACAATCAAGCTGAGTTTATTTAAGAATGTAAGGATAATATAATATTAGAAAATCTAATTATTCACCACATTAACAGATTTTTTAAAAACACCTTGAAAAGAATGAAATAATGTCATTTACAGCGACATGGATGGATCTCGAGATTGTCATACTAAGTGAAGTAAGCCGGACAAAGAAAGAGAAATATCATATGATATTGTTTATATGTGGAATCTAAAAAAAATGGTACAAATGATCTTATTTACAAAACAGAAATACAGTCACAGATGTAGAAAACAAACTTAAGGTTATGGGGTGGGGGGAGGGATAAATTGGGAGACTGGGATGGATGTATACACACTACTATATATAAAGCAGATAACTAATAAGAACCTACTATATAGCACAGGGGGACTCTACTTAATACTCTGTAATTACCTGTACGGGAAAAGAAGCTAAAAAAGAGTGGATATATATGCATAACAGATTTACGTTGCTGTACAGCAGAAACTAACATAATATTGTAAATCAACTATACTCCAATAAAAATTAATTTTGAAAAATCCTCCCCCCAAAAACCCACCTTAAAATCACCTCTATAATTACAGAAAAGCATTCACTAAAACCCAATTCCACTCATGAGCATGAATAAAACTAGAAATAGAAGATCAATTCCTTAACTTGATAAAGGGTCTCCGCTAAAAACCCATATACTTATTGGTGAAATATTGTAAGCAATGCCTTTCAACTCCAAAAGATAAAGATATCTAGTATCAATGCTTCTATTCAATATTTACTCAAGAGTCAAGCCATAGCAGCAGGACAGTTAACCAACCGTAATGGGTATAAGGATTTGAAAGAAAGAAAGAAAATTATCCTTTTGTACACACAAGATGACTTTCTATATAGAGCCAAGAGACTCTACCACCACCCAATATTAGAATTCACATGCAGGTTCAGCAAGGTTGCTAGATAAAAGTCCAATATTTTAAAAATTAATTACATTCCTATACACCAGAAAATAAACAGTCATTTCAAAAAGATACGAATATACAACAAAAAGTATAAACCACCTAGGAATAAACCTAACACAAGATATATAAAACCTTTATAAAGAACATAAGTAGACTGAAAGACATAAAAGGAGACAAATAGTTGGAAAGATCTATTGTGCTTATGGATGGGAAGACTTACTGTCACTAATATTTTCTCTTCATTTTAATGTATAAATTCAATGCAATTCTTATTACATGCCAGCAAGACTTTTGGTGTAACCTGATGAGCAATTACTAAAATGTACATATAAGAGAAACATGTTAAATGTCCAGCAAGAGAGAATAGACGACTGCGGCTAATTCAGAAATGAAACAGTCAATACTGTTAAAATAAGAGAACCAGAGCTCTATGTATCGAAAAGATAAATCCCAAAACAATGTAAAAATATTTGGTAAAAAGACTATGTTGCAGGAAAAATATGGATAGTATGATACTTCCATAAAAACCATTTTAAAATTTATATATGACCAGGGATTGATTTACATGATACATTTACATACATATATGTAGTAAAATACTTTTCAAAGGCAAGGGAATAATAAACATCAAATTCAGGATACTGACTAATGCAAAGGGAAGGAAAGGAATGGAATCAGGCAGAGTCACAAATTGTAGTTCTAACATTTCACTTCGTTAAGAGATCTGAAGCAAATTATAAGACAAAACATTAAAATTTGACAAAGCTAATGGTGGGTATATGAGTGTTTGTTATATTGTGCTTTTTTCTTACTTTGTAAACTTGAAATATTTCCTAAGAAAAGAAAGATCGCTAGCTGCGATGGGGAAAATGGTGAGATCATAATGTAGTAAGAGACTACTTACAAGGTTATTATAGTGGGAGATGATTGTGGCCTGGGATAGGAGTACCAATAGGAATGGAAAAATAGGGATAAATTTCAAAAATAATTAAAGTTACAATAAATAGGACTTGTTGATTGATTAGACAAATATCATATGATAGCATTTATATGTGGAATCTAAACTATGACACAAATGAACTTATTTACGAAACAGAAAGAGACTCACAGACATAGAGAACAGATTTGTAGTTGCCAAGGGGGAAAGGATGAGGGGGAGGGATGGATTGGGAGTTTGGGATTAGCAGGTGCAAACTATTATATAGAGAACAGATAAACAACAAGGTCCTACTGTACAGCACAGGGAAATATATTCAGTATCCAGTAATAAACCACAATGGAAAAGAATATGAAAAAATATATATGTATAACTGAATCACTTTGCTGTACACCAGAAACTAACACATTGTAATTCAACTATACTTCAATAAAAAATAAATTTAAAAAAGGATAGTGACAGGACTTCCCTGGTGGTCCACTGGTTAAGAATCCGCCTTCCAATGCAGGGGACACGGGTTCGATCCCTGGTCGGGGAACTACGATCCCACACTCCGTGGGGCAACTAAGCCCACATGCCGCAACTACTGAGCCTGCGCCCACATGCCACAACTAGAGAGAAGCCTGCGTGCTGCAATGAAGAGCCAGCATGCCGCTACTAAGACCTGAGGCAGCCAAATAAATAAATAAATATTTAAACAAACAAAACCTAACAACTGAGCTCAATATATATTTCTTTAAAAAAAAAAGGATAGTGACTATTTATACACTAAATATTTGTTCATACTTTGATAGTTTATTCAGATCCTCTTCTTCAAGCTACTAATCGGTTTCTTTGGATTAGTCATAAAGTCAAAGATTTATAACATATTTACAAGCTCCTCACCCTCACTATTTCCCATGCTCTGCAATCTGTCCATACTGTTTTCACACAACATTCTGCTCTGCATTTCTCTGCTGATGTTTTCAGCTCCCAGTTCTGGAGAGCCAGGCTCAGTTACCAATGTCCACCTTCTATCTATCAAAGCCTTTTTAGGACAATACCATTCACAGGGAAAATATGAGTAAGACAACAAAGGAGGACAGAAAAAAGAAAATGGCAAGAAAAGGTGTTACTTTCCTACATTGGAATATGAAAAAGAGTATAGCTGATTTTTATGGAACTGTTCTTTTTGGTATAGTTTGGCTGTCCTAACGAAGTATCATACACTAGGTGGCTTAAATAACAGAGATTTATTTTCTCACAATTCTGGAAGCTAGAAGTCTGAGGTGTTGTCAGGGTTGGTTTCTTCTGGAGCCTTTCTTGTTGAATTGTAAGTAGCTTTCTTCTCCCTGTGTCTTCACATGGTCTTCACATTCTCTTTGTATAAGAACATCAGTCATATTGGATTAGGGCTAACCCTACTGACCTCATTTGAACTTGATTACATCCTTAAAGACCCTACCTCCAAATTCATTCACATTCTGAAGTACTGAGGGGTAGGGCTTCAACATATACATTTTTAGGGGACATAATTCAGCCCTATAATAGTGAAGGTGGGAAGGGATGAAAAAAAAATACTTAGCTTAAGGAGGTTGAGCAGCTTTTCCTGAACCGAATTTTAGTATTCTCTCATTCATTCATTTGAAAATAGTTGAATATCTACAAGGTATCCTACTGCTGAGGCTAGAGCTCAAGGAATCATTCTGAGGTTTTTAGCCTGAGCAACTGGAAGGATGGCGTTGCTATTTACTGAGATGGGGGAAAATGTGAAAGAAAGATGGGGGCTGGGGGGTATACTTTGAGATCAGGACTAGTTTGAAATGCCTAGCAGATATTCAAATGGGGATGCTGCATAGGCAGCTGGATATAAAAGTCTGAAGATGAGGCCTATGGAAGGACAGTTGTCAACTGATGATACATAGATGCTATTTAAAGCTTGAAACAGGATATATTAGAGGAAGTGAGTATAGAGTAGAGGTTCAAGGACTGATCTTCAAGTACTCTAATTTGGGGGATCACAGAAGATAAGAAGAAACTAAAAAAGGAGACTGAAAACGAGCAGCACTATATCAAGTCATTATATTATGCGGTACACCTTAGACTTATACAGAGCTGTATGTTGACTATATTTCAATAAAAATGAAAGGAGGGAGTTCCCTGGTGGTGCAGTGGTTAAGAATCTGCCTGCCAATGCAGGGGACACGGGTTCGAGCCCTGGACCGGGAAGATCCCACATGCCACGGAGCAACTAAGCCCGTGCTCCACAACTACTGAGCGTACACTCTAGAGCCCATGAGCCACAACTACTGAAGCCCACGCGCCTAGAGCCCATGCTCCGCAACAAAAGAAGCCACTGCAATGAGAAGCCCGCGCACCACAACGAGGAATAGTCCCGCTCGCCGCAATTAGAGAAAACGTGCATGCAGCAACTAAGACCAAACACAGCTAAAAATAAATAAATAAATAAACAAATAAATAATTTTTAAAAAGAGAAGAAAATAAAGAAAAAAAGAAAGAAAATGAGCAGCCAAGGAAATTGGAAAAAAAACAGAAGCCAAGTAAAGAGTATAATCTTCCAAACTGTAGGCACTGTGAATTTCAAAATTAAATATACAAGTATTCATATAGGAATACATTCTAGCTGTTTAGGTTGTTATAGAGGTTAGACCTATGATTAAGAAAATATCTCTCAATAAACAAGTGGAACCTTATCAAACTTACAAGCCTTTCCACAGCAAAAGAAACCATAAAGAAAACAAAAAGACAACTTACAGAATGGGAGAAAATATTTGCAAATGATGTGACCGACAAGGGATTAATTTCCAAACTATACAAACAGCTCATACAACTTGACAACAAGAAAAAAACAAACAACCCAACCGAAAAATGGGCAGAAGACCTAAAGAGACATTCTCCAAAGAAGAAATACAGATGGCCAATAAGCACATGAAAAGATGCTCAACAATGCTAATTATTAGAGAAATGCAAATCAAAACTACGATGAGGTATCACCTCATTCCAGTCAGAATGGCCATCATTTAAAAGTCTACAAATAACAAATGCTGGAGAGGGTGTGGAGAAAAGGGGACCCTCCTACACTGTTGGTGGGAATGTAAGTTGGTGCAGCCACTGTGGAGAACAGTATGGAGGTTCCTCAGAAAACTAAAAATAGAATTTAACAAATGATCCAGCAATCCCACTCCTGGGCATATATCCAGACAAATCTATAATTCAAAAAGATACATTCACCCCTATGCCCAGAGCAGCACTATTCACAATAGCCAAGACATGGAAACAACCTAAATGTCCACTGACAGATGAATGGATAAAGAAGATGTGGTATTTATACACAATGGAATACTACTCAGCCATACAAAAGAACCAAATAATGCCATTTGCTGCAACATGGATGCAACTAGAGATTATCATACTAAGTGAAGTAAGTCAGAAAGAGAAAGACAAATACCATATGATAACACTTACATGTGGAATCTGAAATATGACACAAATGAACCTACCTATGAAACAGAAACAGAATCAGGGCAGAATCAGGGACATAGAGAATAAGACTGGTGGTGCCAAGGGGGAAGGGGTTGGGAGGGGGTTGGATTGGGAATTTGACATTAGCAGATGCAAACTGGTATAGAATGGATAAACAATAAGGTCCTACTGTATAGCAGAAGAAACTACAGTCAATATCCTGTGATAAACCATAATGGAAAAGAATAAGAATATATATACATATATATATGTGTATAACTGAGTCACTTTGCTGTACAGCAGTAATTACCACAACACTGTAATTCAACCATACTTCAATAACAAAATACATTTTAAAAAAGAAAATACCTTGCACAACTAAATATTTTAAAACTTTGGCTTTGTCAAAGCATCAACAAGCAAGAATATAATTACAAAGAAGGTTAAAACAAATATATTATTTATGGCAAAGGATACAAAAACATTTAAGAGACTGCACACAGCTCTCGCTCCAGAACTTAATTGGGACAAGTCAAGCACAAGGGCTGAAGGCTTTAGGACAGATAAAACAGTTAATATACAATCTTGCTTCCTCTCCCAATTTAAGACTATCTCTTTGTTGAAACAGAATATATAGTAAAGATGAAAAGGCTAGTTTGCAGCAAAAGATAAGAAGAAAAGGGCAGTCTGACAAATGGACCAAATTCCAAACCAGCTGGAGATTTAAGTCCTTGAAAGTCGAGGGCAGGCTATTGTAGAAGAAAGAAGTGGGCATGAAACTAGATGACTTGACTTTGAATCTTGATTGTTCTGCCAATTTATCAGCTTTGGGACCTTGCACAAGTCACTCCAGAGTCCTGCTTTCCTCATCTGTAACATGGGAGGAAGGGAGGTGTTGAAAGGCATCTAAAGTAACAGCTAAGAAAGTGCTCTGTTACACTATTCAAGTATCAGATATTATTAGAAATCGATCTATCAGGAATGTATTAACAATCATTAGACCACTATATGTTGAAAGTAACTCAAGGGTCTCTTCCAATGCTAATGATTTTAATATTTAAAGATATGTTGTAATTGCCTGCCAACTTCAAAACTCTGTTGATAACCTTAATGCAAGTTAAAAGCAGCAGCAACACAGCTGACTTGATCATGGAAATAGGGAAAAGTGAAAAATGGATTGTTGCTTCCCAGCTCCAACAAATGTTTATTTGGAATAATAGAGTGATCTTTTCTAACTGCACACCATCTGTTTCAAGTCTCCACCAAGTTAATATTTCTCACATGAACAGAATGACTTAAAATTACATTTGATTAGCATCTTGCCTTGAGGTGAATGTTACCCCTACTACAATCTAAATGTCAACCTCTTAACATTGTGTGGCAATTACTGCCCTGGCCAAACACATGCAGCCAAAGTCAGGTAACTCGGAGAACTGACGCTGTCAGAGAACAAGCCAACTCCAGTCTTCTTAGTCACATAAAATCCTTCTTACATATTTTTTTCTGGAGAAAGGGAGAAATAATGAATTTCTCATGCAGCTAATTAATGGCTTTGCCAAGATTCAAACCCAGGTGTCTCTGGTTCCACCTGCTGATGCATCTGTGCTACAATTTCTCTGGGACACAGAATGTTCTAGAACAATATACCAGTAAATCCTGACAGGTCAACTCTAAAATATATCACAATATATTTATTACTTGTCCCATCTCCACTGTTCTACTTTAGCTCAAGCCACGTCATCTCTCACCTCTACTACTGCAACTGCCTCCTAACTATTCTTTTTCCTTCTGCTTTTGTCCCTTCCAATCCATTCTCCATGTAACAGCAAAGTGCTGATTTGTTTAGATCTTGTCACAGATCTATTTAAACTCTTCTAATGGCTTCCCACTGTTCTTACAATAAAATACAAACTCTACCTTGGCTCAAACGCAATGATCTACCCAGAAGTTCTCAAAGCATGTTCTGGAAACCCTTGGAGCTTCTAGAGGGTCAAAGACATTATCATCATTATTATCATCATCATCATCATCATCATCATCACAGGTCATCTGCCTTTTTTATTCTTACTCCTTTATGAGTACACAGTGGCTTTTTCCAGTAACTACTTGATGAATGATACTATAAGAGACCTGATGCAGAAGCAGACATGAGAATCCTGTTATCTTCCATTAAGCCAATCATTAAAGAGGCTTGCAAAACTATTGAACAGAGCCACTCTTCTATTGCTTTGAAAGATATTTTTCATAAAAATCTTGTTTATATTAACATGTAATGGGATTATTTTAAGGGAATATTTATAAAATCGATTCTAATTTCTGATGGGAGTGTGTATCTTCCATAAAAAAAAAAATGTTCTTTGGGGATCCTTAATTTTTAGAGTGTAAAGAGATCCTGAAACCAAAGAATTTTTGAACTGCTGAGCTACCCCATGCCTGTTTGTCCAATCTCATGTCCTCCTGTCCTGCCCTTGCTATGCATTAGCTAAGGTGACCTTCTTTCTACTTCTCAAGTGCCCTGAGAACTTCCACTTCAGTGCCTTAACTCAGGCTATTCCTTTGGCCTAGAATGGTTTCCCCCAAGTTGTTGAATGGCTTACTCCTTATCATTCAGATGTCAGCACAGATGTCCTCAGAGGGAGCTTCCCTAAGTTACTCTTTACTCTCCCTACCAGATCATCCCATGACCATTATTTTCTTCATTGCACTTATTACCATTGCACCAATCAAGCAAGTATTTAGTTTGCTTGATTGAGCCCATCTTTGGGGAAATAAAGGCCTTTTCTATTTCTTTACCATATCTCCAGTGCCTAGAGTAGGCAACACTAAATCACAATAATCAAAAGTGACACAGCCCCCAAGCTTGGCTGGACTTGAATTATCTTGTCCTCTCACACCTCCCCATTTCCAGCGAGTCAGCCACAACCTTGTTATTTCTACCTCTTCATACCCATCTTTAACCCTCTCTCTACCATCAAGAGCCACTGCCTTGGATTAGTCTCTCATTTCTCTAACTGGACTCTCTCTGGGATTCAACCTATTCTGCACTTTCCTACCAGCTACTCATTTCATTAAGAATCCCCATTCTCTGTTGTATTTTGTTCCTCAGATTGGCCTTCGTGGTTCTCAGTCACTAAACTCTGATACTCACCAGCATCCATTCTCATGAACAGTTCTACATCCCTATCCCAATTAGGAGGTTCTCCTGTAAGTCATGGTCATTCTGTCTCCATTTCCTCAAACGCCTTCCTCCTTCTCTAGATACATTAAAATCTTCCCCAATGCTTTTGTTCCCATTTCTCGGTCCTCTTTTCATCATCTGTCACCATGCCTAGGACACTATCAAGCAAGAGGAGTGGTTTCATAATAACTGTTAGTTGAAGGGTGGGGGACATAAAAGGTAATTATGCTATTTAGTTTTGTTGTGTTACTAGCACAAGTATAAGCAAGTTATGCTTACTCTAATTCTACGCCAGAGACTGTCCTATTAATCTTGAAAATTCATACCAGTTTACTTGACACTAGGGAGACAAAGCAAGTATGAATATAGAGCTATATAACCCATCAGTATCACTTTTAAAAAAATCACTCCTCCTCAAAAATACAAGTACTGGGCTTCCCTGGTGGTGCAGTGGTTGAGAGTCCGCCTGCCGATGCAGGGGACACGGGTTCGTGCCCCAGTCCGGGAAGATCCCGCATGCCGCGGAGCGGCTGGGCCCGTGAGCCATGGCCGCTGAGCCTGTGCGTCCAGAGCCTGTGCTCCGCAACGGGAGAGGCCACAACAGTGAGAGGCCCGCGTACCACCAAAAAAAAAAAAGAAAAAAAATACAGGTACTATTAACGTATCATCACATATAACGAAGACAGTGTAATGTTATATTAAGTCATGAAACCATTAATTGTGTTAACTATAAAGAAGCTGAATGTCTATGTTTTTAAATTGCTGGGAAATATCACAGACTAATGCAGACAACAAATCTTTCATTCATATAACTCTCTTCTCCATAGGCCTTTCCATCCCAAAGATGTTATGTTTCTCCAGATTCATCCTCCCCGAAATATACACAGCTGTTACTCTTTCAGACTGAAAAATATTAAATTTGAAAAGCTGTCAACTTTTGCTATTTTAATTGTATGTTATTAAGTAATAATATTTGTCCAATGCAAAGACGTATGTGCCCAGTCCAATCTTCCAAACAGTAAGGTAACCACCAAGTTAACTGTAACTTTAAAAGTTTTGTTCTAAATCACATTATCATGCTCAGTTAACTTGGATGTACAAATATTTTTCTTTTCTGTACATATTTATTCTACAAACTTTAAAAAGCGCTTTCCAATGCTAGGGCTCCACTTGGTTCCATGTCTCTTAATATTTGAAAAATTGATTCCTGTTCCCCCTGTCTAAAGACATCAGTTTCTGCCTTGGGATAGACAACCACAAAAACTGCAGACCTAGGAGTACTAGGGATCAAAGATCAAGCTTTCTTCCACGATGAGAAGCGCCTGGACAACCTCCCTGACTGGCTGACACCCAGCTTGTGTGAGGGAGCTTTGAGCGCTTTATAAACAAGGAAAGACTTTTCGGGAGGAACTATTCTATCAAAGAGCTGGAAAAGTAGCAGAGCCTCAATTTGAATCCTGATCTGTATGAATCCAGAGACCTTGTTTTTTCTATCACTGTATCATATTCTTACATCAGCAAATACAGCACCTGCCATTGCTGGATAACTAAGAAGCAGTTCTTGGAAATGGTCACTAACTGGTAATAGTTCTGTCTTCTGGAGTCTTACCATTGTTAAATAGTTGAAGAAAACTATTTCATCGTGACTAATCAAAAGACTAGTGCTTGTGCAAACCCACTAAACCTTATATTCCTGCTGCACACAGAGAAGCCAAGAAAAAATGGAGCTCTATGTGTTTGATTCAATCTGGTTTCTAACAGTTCACTCATTAAACCCTCTTTCTGAGGAAACAAGGACTTTAAAACAATAACAAAAAAAAACCAGCTAAGAGTTTGATGATTTCTTTTAACTACTTTCTGGAAGCTGTCTGTGGGCAAGACAATGGGATTACAGACATTTTTGAGTTTATGAGCAGATGTGCTCCTGAGTCATGTCAAAATATGCACTAAATTTTAATTATTAGAGAAAGCCTCTGGTGAATCCATGTGTAAGGTAATGATTCCTTCTAAACATTATACAACTTAGCAAAAATTCACATGTTTTCTAAGTGTAGATTTTTGCATAGGATTTCATAATATAGAGCTGTATTGCCCAGTTTGGTGGCCATTAGCCACATGTAGCTAATAAGCGCTAGAAATGTGGCTGATCTAGACTGAGATGGGCTGTAAGTAAAACAATGCTTTGGAAGATTTAGTACTAAAAAAGCGATTGTAGGGAATTCCCTGGTGGTCCAGTGGTTAGACTCCATGCTTTCACCGCTGAGGCCTTGGGTTCAATCCCTGGTTGGGGGACTAAGATCCCACAAGCCATGTGGTGTGGCAAAAATAAATAAATTAAAAATTAAAAGCAAATGTAAAATATCTCGAGTTTTTATAATGACTGTATGCTAAAATGATCTTTTACACATAGTATATTAACTTAAATATATCATTAAAAGTAATTTCATGTTTCTTTTCCTTTTTTTAATAAAGCCACAAGACAATTTTACATACATGCCCCCTATTAGAAGCCTACGTGCTTGGGTAATATTTCATTTGGACAGCTCTGATGTAGAAATATGACACAGTAATAGAAAAAACATGGTGTCTGGATTCAGGCAAATCTGTATTCAAACTGAGGCTCTGCTACTTCTCTAACTCTTTAATAATAGTAATAGTTCCTCCTGAAAAGTTTGTTTCCTTGTTTATAAAATGCAGTCAATACTCTCCAGCCGCTAGGGTTGCTGTTGACAAGCAAATGAAATAAAAACAGAAAAACTGAAGAGGAACCAAGATGGCGGAGTAGAAAGACGTGCTCTCACTCTCTCTTGCGAGAACACCAGAATCACAACTAGCTGCTGGACAATCATCGACAGGAAGACACTGGAACTCACCAAAAAAAATACCCCACATCCAAAGACAAAGGAGAAGCCATAATGAGACGGTAGGAGGGGCGCAATCACAGTAAAATCAAATCCCATAACTGCTGGGTGGGTGACTCACAGACTGGAGAAAACTGAGACCACAGAAGTCCACCCACTGGAGTGAAGGTCCTGAGCCCCACATCAGGCTTCCCAACCTGGGGGGGTCCGGCAACAGGAGGAGGAATTCCTAGAGAATCAGACTTTGAAGCCTAATGGGAATTGATTGCAGGACTTCAACAGGACTGGGGAAAAGAGAGACTCAACACTTGGAGGGCACACACAAAGTAGTGTGCATATCGGGACCCTGGGGAAGGAGCAGTGACCCCAGAGGAGACTGAACCAGACCTCCCTGCTAGTGTTGGAGGGTCTCCTGCAGAGGCAGGGTGTGGCTCTGTTTCACCCTGGGGACAAGGACACTGGCAGCAGAAGTTCTGGGAAGTACTCGTTGGCGGAAGCCCTTCCACAGTCTGTCATTTGCCGCAGCAAAGAGCCCAGGTAGGCTCCGGTGTTGGGATGCCACAGGCCAAACAACCAAGAGGGAGGGAACCCAGCCCCACCCATCAACAGTCAAGTGGATTAAAGTTTTACTGAGCTCTTCCCACCAGAGCAACAGTCAGCTCTACCCACCACCAGTCCCTCCCATTAGGAAACTTGCACAAGCCTCTTAGATAGCCTCATCCATCACAGGGCAGACAGCAGAAGCAAGAAGAACTACAATCCTACAGCCTGTGGAACAAAAAACACATTCACAAAAAGATGAAGATGAAAAGGCAGAGGGCTATATACCAGATGAAGGAACAAGATAAAACCCCAGAAAAACAACTAAATGAAGTGGAGATAGGCAACGTTCCAGAAAAAGAATTCAGAATAATGATAGTGAAGATGATCCAGGACCTCGGAAAAAGAATGGAGGCAAAGATCGAGAAGATGCAAGAAGTGTTTAAAAAAGACCTAGAAGAAATAAAGAACAGAGATGAACCATACAATAACTGAAATGAAAACTACACTAGAAGGAATCAATAGCAGAATAACTGAGGCAGAAGAACGGATAAGTGACCTAGAAGACAGAATGTTGGAATTCACTGCAACAGAACAGAGTAAAGAAAACAGAATAAAAAGAAATGAAGACAGCCTAAGAGACCTCTGGGACAACATTAAAGGCAACAACATTCGCATTATACGGGTCCCAGAAGGAGAAGAGAGAGAGAAAGGACCAGAGAAAATATTTGAAGAGATTATAGTCAAAAACTCCCCTAACATGGGAAAGGAAACAGCCACCCAAATCCAGGACACGCAGAGAGTACCATACAGGATAAACCTAGGAGAAACACACCGAAACACATAGTAATCAAACTGACAAAAATTAAAGACAAAGAAAAATTACTGAAAGCAGCAAGGGAAAAACAACAAATAATATACAAGGGAACTCCCATAAGGTTAACAGCTGATTTCCCAGCAGAAGCTCTACAAGCCAGAAGGGAGTGGCATGATATACTTAAAGTGAAGAAAGGGAAGAACCTACAACCAAGAGTACTCTACCCGGCAAGGATCTCATTCAGATTCAATGGAGAAACCAAAAGCTTTACAGACAAGCAAAAGCTAAGAGAATTCAGCACCACCAAACCAGCTCTACAACAAATGCTAAAGGAACCTCTCTAAGGGGGAAACACAAGAGAAGAAAAGAACCTACAAAAACAAACCCGGGCTTCCCTGGCGGCGCAGTGGTTGAGAGTCCGCCTGCCGATGCAGGGGACACGGGTTCGTGCCCCGGTCTGGGAAGATCCCACATGCCGCAGAGTGAGCCATGGCCGCTGAGCCTACGCATCTGGAGCCTGTGCTCCGCAACGGGAGAGGCCACAACAGTGAGAGGCCCGCGTACTGCAAAAAAAAAAAAAGAAAAAGAAAAAAAAAACCAAACAAACAAACCCAAAACAATTAAGAAAATGGTCATAGGAACACACATATCGATAATTACCTTAAACGTGAATGGATTAAATGCTCCAACCAAAAGACACAGCCTTGCTGAATGGATACAAAAACAAGACCCATATATACGCTGTCTACAAGAGACCCCCTTCAGACCTAGGGACACATACAGACTGAGAGTAGGGGGCGGAAAAAAGATATTCCATGCAAAAGGAAATCAAAGAAAGCTGGTGTAGCTATACTCATATCAGATAAAATAGACTTTTAAATAAAGAATGTTACAAGAGACAAGGAAGGACACTACATAATGATCAAGGGATCCATCCAAGAAGAAAATATAACAATTATAAATATATATGCACCCACATAGGAGCACCTCAATACATAAGGCAACTGCCATCAGCTATAAAAGAAATTGACAGTAACACAGTAATAGTGGGGGACTTTAACATCTCACTTACACCAATGGACAGATCATCCAAAATGAAAATAAATAAGGAAACAGAAGCTTTAAATTACAGAATAGACCAGATAGATTTAATTAATATTTGTAGGACATTCCATCCAAAAACAACAGATTACACTTTCTTCTCAAGTGCACACGGAACGTTCTCCAGGATAGATCACATCTTGGGTCACAAATCAAACCTCAGTAAATTTAAGAAAATTGAAATCATATCCAGCATCTTTTCTGACCACAACGCTACGAGATTAGAAATGAATTACAGGGGAAAAAACATAAAAAACACAAACACAGCGAGGCTTAACAATAAGTTACTAAATACCCAAGAGATCACTGAAGAAATCAAAGAGGAAATCACAAAATAACTAGAGACAAATGACAATGAAAACATGATGATCGAAAACCTATGGGATGCAGCAAAAGCAGTTCTAAGAGGGAAGTTTACAGCTATACAAGCCTACCTCAAGAAACAAGAAAAATCTCAAATAAACAATCTAACCTTACACCTAAAGGAACTAGAGAAAGAAGAACAAACAAAACTCTAAGTTAGCAGAAGGAAAGAAATCATAAAGATCAGAGCAGAAATAAATGAAATAGAAACAAAGAAAACAATAGCAAAGATCAATAAAACTAAAAGCTGGTTCTTTGAGAGGATAAACAAAATTGTAAACCATTAGTCTGACTCATCAAGAAAAAGAGGGAGAGGACTCTAATCAATAAAATTAGAAATGAAAAAGGAGCAGTTACAACAGACTCTGCAGAAATACAAAGCATCCTAAGAGACTAATACAAGCAACTCTATGCCAATAAAATGGACAACCTGGAAGAAATGGACAAATTCTTAGAAAGGTATAACCTTCCAAGACTGAACCAGCGGGGGCTTCCCTGGTGGCACAGTGGTTGAGAGTCAGCCTGCCAATGCAGGTGACACGGGTTCGAGCCCTGGTATGGGAGGATACCACATGCCGTGGAGCAACTAGGCCCGTGAGCCACAATTACGGAGGCTACGCATATGGAGCCTGTGCTCTGCAACAAGAGAGGCCACGATAGTGGGAGGCCTGCGCACCGCGATGAGGAGTGGCCCCGCTTGCCGCAACTAGAGAAAGCCCTCGCAAAGAAACGAAGACCCAACACAGCCTTAAATAAATAAAAATAAATAAATAAAAAATTTAAAAAAAAGACTGAACCAGGAAGAAACAGGAAATATGAACAGACCAATCACAAGTAATGAAATTGAAACTGTGATTAAAAATCTTCCAACAAACAAAAGTCCAGGACCAGATGGCTTCACAGGTGAATTCTAGCAAACATTTAGAGAAGAGCTAAAACTCATCCTTCTCAAACTCTTCCAAAAAATTGCTGAGGAAGGAACACTCCCAAAACCATTCTATGAGGCCACCATCGCCCTGATACCAAAACCAGACAAAGATACTACAAAAAAAGAAAATTACAGACCAATATCCCTGATGAATATAGATGCAAACATCCTCAACAAAATACTAGCAAACAGAATCCAAAAACACATTTAAAGTCTCATACACCACGATCAAGTGTGAATCCCAGGGATGCAAGGATTCTTCAATATATGCAAATCAATCAATGTGATACACCATATTAACAAATTGAAGAATAAAAACCATATGACCATCTCAATAGATGCAGAAGAAGCCTTTGACAAAATTCAACACCGATTTATGATAAAAAACTCTCCAGAAAGTGGGCATAGAGGGAACCTACCTAAATATAATAAAGGCATATACGACAAACCCACAGCAAACATCATTCTCAGTGGTGAAAAAATGAAAGCATTTCCTCTAAGATCAGGAACAAGACAAGGATGCCCACTCTCACCATTATTATTCAACAGTTTTGGAAGTCCTAGCCTCAGCAATTAGAGAAGGAAAAGAAATAAAAGGAACACAAATTGGAAAAGAAGAAGTAAAACTCTCAGTCTTTGCAGATGACATGATACTATACATAGAGAATCCTAAAAATGCCACCAGAAACCTATTAGAGCTGATCAATGAATTTGGTAAAGTTGCAGGATACACAATTAATGCACAGAAATCTCTTGCATTCCTATACACTAATGACGAAATATCTGAAAGAGAAATTATGGACACACTCCCATTTACCACTGCAACAAAAAGAATAAAATATCTAGGAATAAACCTACCTAGGGAGATAAAAGACCTGTATGTAGAAAACTATAAGACACTGATGAAAGAAATTAAAGATGATCCCAACAGATGGAGAGATATACCATGCTCTTGGATTCGAAGAATCAATATTGTGAAAATGACTACACTACCCATAGCAATCTACAGATTCAATGCAATCCCGATCCAAGTTACCAATGGCATTTTTTATGGACCTAGAACAAATCATCTTAAAATGTGTATGGAGACACAAAAGACCCCGAATAGCCAAAGCAGCCTTGAGGGAAGAAAACGGAGCTGGAGGAGTCAGACTTCCTGACTTCAGACTATACTACAAAGCTACAGTAATAAAGACAATATGGTACTGGCACAAAAATGGAAACAAAGATCAATGGAAGAAGATAAAAGCCCAGAGATAAACCCACGCACCTATGGTCAACCAAGGAGGTAAGGATATACAATGGAGAAAAGACAGTCTCTTCAATAAGTGGTGCTGGGAAAACTGGACTGCTACATGTAAAAGAATGAAATTAGAACATTCCCTAACACCATACACAAAAATAAACTCAAAATGGATTAGAGACCTAAATGTAAGACCAGACACTATAAAACTCTTAGAGGAAAACATAGGAAGAACACTCTTTGACATAAATCACAGCAAGATCTTTTTTGATCCACCTCCTAGAGTAATGGAAATGAAAACAAAAATAAACAAATGGGACCTAATGAAACTTCAAAGCTTTTGCACAGCAAAGGAAACCATAAACAAGACGAAAAGACAACCCTCAGAATCGGAGAAAATATTTGCAAACGAATCAACGGACAAAGGATTAATCTCCAAAATGTATAAACAGCTCATGCAGCTCAATATTAAAGAAACAAACAACCCGATCCAATAATGGGCAGAAGACCTAAATAGACATTTCTCCAAAGAAGACATACAGATGGCCAAGAAGCACATGAAAAGCTGCTCAACATCACTAATTAGTAGAGAAATGCAAATCAAAACTACAATGAGGTATCACCTCACACCAGTTAGAATGGCCATCATCAGAAAATCTACAAACAACAAATGCTGGAGAGGGTGTGGAGAAAAGGGAACCCTCTTGCACTGTTGGTGGGAATGTAAATTGATACAGCCACTATGGAGAACAGTATGGAGGTTCCTGAAAAAACTAAAAATAGAATTACCATATGATCCAGCAATCCCACTACTGGGCATATACCCAGAGAAAACCATAATTCAAAAAGACACATGCACCCCAATGTTCACTGCAGGACTATTTACAATAGCCAGGTCATGGAATCAACCTATATGCCCATCAACAGATGAATGGATAAAGAAGTTGTGGTAGATATATACAATGGAATATTCCTCAGCCATAAAAAGGAACGAAATTGAGTCATTTCTTGAGATGTGGATGGATCTAGAGACTGTCGAACAGAGTGAAGTAAGTCACAAAGAGAAAAACAAATATCGTATATTAACGCATGTATGTGGAACCTAGAAAAATGGTACAGATGAACTGGGTTGCAGGGCAGAAGTTGAGACACAGATGTAGAGAACAAACATATGGACACCAAGGGGAATTAACCGCAGAGGGGTGGGGATGGTGGTGTGCTGAATTGAGGGATTGGGATTGACATGTATACACTGATGTGTATAAAATTGATGACTAATAAGAACCTTCAGTATAAAAAAACAAACAAACAAAAATAACTAATACTAAACTTTCTTTGGGTTATTTGTATGGAAATATGTTAATATAAATGTTTAAGACATTACATGAAATTTCTAAAAATCGTATATATTCTGGTATAATGTTATAAGTCATAATTCTAGCTATTATTTAAAATGTATATATCAGGGCTTTCCTGGTGGCACAGTTGTTGAGAGTCTGCCTGCCGATGCAGGGGACAGAGGTTCGTGCCCCGGTTCAGGAAGATCCCACATGCCACAGAGTGGCTGGGCCCATGAGCCATGGCCGCTGAGCCTGCGCATCCGGAGCCTGTGCTCCGCAATGGGAGAGGCCACAACAGTGAGAGACCCACGTTCTGCAAAAAAAAAAAAAAAAAAAAAAGTATATCTCAGAAGTAACTTAAAAAAAAAGAAAAATCTAGCATAAACTCCATGCCACAGAGACAAATTTATTTCAAGAGAAGTCTGGACAACAATGACCTCACAGTGTTTGGGCTGATCAATTAAGGGTAGGACAGTGTTGGGAATTCCCTGGTTTGATCCCTGGTGTGGGGACTAGCATCTCACTTGCCATGCAGTGGTGCAGCCAAAAAAAAAACAAACAAAGGTAGGATAGTTTTGGTTTATTGTTCCCTTTCAGAAGGTAAGTTCAAAATAAAGAGAATTCATGTAAGCGATCATTTTATGGGCTTTAAATCTTTGAAAACTGTAATAAGATGCATATGTAAACAAGATGCTTCATTATGATGCATTTGGCAGAAATGGTATCAGACTAATAGCCCCACAACAGATAAAGACTAAATGGGGTGTTTCTTCAGCCTCCTTGTGCTCTTTGTGCCTGGGCATTCGACTTCCAACCCTGGCTCTATATTAGATTCATTCATTTGTGCATCTCTCACAGCCCCAAACTGTCCTCTGTTCTTCTTCACTATCTTTAAGTTTTCAGCTCTAATTAAACCCATACATTTTGTACTTACACTCTTGAAGTTTTCATCAACCACAAACTTGCTTCTTATTTGTTTTTATTAGAAATAGGCCTTCAGTTTAATCAAACCTTTTTTTTTTTTTTTTGCGGTATGCGGGCCTCTCACTGTTATGGCCTCTCCCGCCGAGGAGCACAGGCTCAGGACGCACAGGCCCAGCGGCCATGGCTCACGGGCCCAGCCGCTCCGCGGCACGTGGGACCCTCCCGGACTGAGGCACGAACCTGCGTCACCTACATCGGCAGGCGGACTCCCAACCACTGCGCCACCAGGGAAGCCCTAATCAAACACTTTTTTATGAGGGGAAGGGACCTATTTCTAGAAATGGGTTTTTTTTTTCCTCCTTCAGGTGCCTTAATGTTGAACCATACCTGCATTATGGAATCACTTGCTTGATTAGGGTGTACTGTATTACTCTTAAATACAGTTTCATTCTTTATAATGAACCAAGGAATAAAGAAAAAGATAATGCACTGTAAGTCTTTCAAAGAGGCCAGAAATAAAGGAGCAAGAAAGAAATATGAACTGAATGGCAATGGTAATTTTAAAAAATATATGTACATTTGTTTATTCACAACTAAATTTCCATTGAAATTACTGACAATACTTCAGAATGCTCACTTTCTCTTCTATAACTTCATCATTTTAATGAACATATGCAAAGCTAAAACACAGACCAAAAATGCATATTTTACATTAAAAGACCAACAACAAAAAGAGTTGTGTCTATCTGTCTACACTGAATTATCAATTTCAATCTTCCCTTTCAATGGGAAGACTGAATCATTCACTCTAAGTTCCTAACTTCATCACTATCAAAATTTCTCATGTAATTTAAACTCTGTGAATGAAACCATGTTTGGAACAAATAGTCCAGATGTGAGCATCTGCCTCTCATTTGCCTTGGGACAGAAATGTTGAGTTAAGATTAATGGCTTTAAATGCCAAAACAGCCAAGACATGACAAGTTCAAATGAAATACATGTAACATAATTCAACTTTTGGTCTTGGAAACATCTAAGATGTTTTCCATACAGGTCCACTTAAGAGAATGTAATTAAAACTAATTTCAATCAACAAAGGCAAGGAGGATTAATTACAGTTTAGTAGTGAAGTTTAGATTTACGTACAGACAATTCTAGGAGACTCTACTATATACTTTTAGGAAGCTAGCAATCAAGTACATAGCTTCCAAACTAAGAGAATCCTGAATTTCTGTGCCCTAATTAGGAACCTTCTAAGGAAAAGAAAAATTAAGACTCAAAATACATACCTCTGTGGGGACAGGACTCTTTCCTGATTCAGAGCTGCTTTTCTACTTTTCCCTCTCTATATGAATTCCTATGTCAAAGTACTTTTGATTTTAGAAACTCTTGACCATGAAGGATCTTAAGATTTTATCTATTTTGAATTCATGCCCAATGTAGGAATCTGCTCTAAGATATGAATGACTTTCATGAATCCAGTCTCTGCTTACAACCTTCCAAGAAAGATATGATGAGTAGGTTCCATTACTTGGCAAAGAACCAACATCATTAGGCACCTCAGTTGACTCATCTTTAAAATAAGGGATGAAAATAATAATAATTCATTGCAATATTGATAGGATTACATGAGCATATACTGGCAGTCCTTTTGCACAATGTAAAGTACCATACGCGTTCATTAGTAGCTACCTTTTTAGGGAAGTGGGGCAAATAATCAAATAGAGACTGATTTGCAAAGAAGGACAAAAGAATTAAATCTATATTTCAATAATTAACCATGAAGAGTAATCATGCTTTTCTTCTATTGTTAACCTTTTCTTCTAAAGTTAACTTTCAATTTGCCACGGCCAAGGTTTTAATATCAATTTCTCCACATTTCCTCAGCCAGTCCTCCATCACTCTGCCAAAGCATAGTAAAATGGGATAGTGAATTTGGGGAGAAAATACTGATGTATTTCCAGTTCCAACTGTAAGGCTATCTGGACTATCTATATGCTTGTTACCTTCCATTAGTGCCAGTATCTGATTATTAATGTACTGGGAAGAAAAAGCACAGAAATAAACATATTTCAAAGTACCAACATTCAGTTAGTGGGGTTAAAAAATGATTTCCCTGCCAGAAAAACGTTATACTGTTTGACTGTGTGACCTCACTCCTGGGAATCTGTTCTTAAGAAAATAACTCAAGGGAAAAAGCAATTTATGCCACAGAGGAATGGTTAATTAAATGGTGGAACTGCATGTCAATGTGAACTGTGAAGGCATTAAAAATTATAATTATGAAGATCATTCAACACTTGGAAAACGCATACAATACAAAACTGTGGGAGGGAGAAGCCTCTTACAAAAATTATATATGCAGTATGATTACAAGTATTTACAAAAATTTGATACACATGGTCACAGCATGGAAAGGAACATAAAAATGAAACAGAAGATATGGTGGAGCTAGCAGGTAAATGCCAATTTCCTTGAATTCTTTTGGAACATTGCTTATAAAATATTTTCATTTGCTCTCTCACCAGATCTTCTTTTCTACAGAAGAATTATAAGACACCCACTGGGCTGCCAAGCATTCCTAACATGTTAAGTCTTCCATTACACACAATCAGTTTGATCTAGTTACAGTGACCTCATTTTTTTTTGTTTTTGCAGTACACGGGCCTCTCACTGTTGTGGACTCTCCCGTTGCAGAGCACAGGCTCAGCGGCCATGGCTCACGGGCCCAGCCGCTCCGCGGCATGTGGGATCTTCCCGGACTGGGGCACGAACCCGTGTCCCCTGCATCGGGCAGGCGGACTCTCAACCACTGCGCCACCAGGGAAGCCCAGTGACCTCATTTTTGAAACCAAAATTTTGACAAATAGGGTCAGGGAACAATGGGACAGATTATTTGAAATAGAAAGCATGACAGAAAAACCAAGATTGGAAAGTCGGAAGCCCTAGATCCCAGTCCTACACCTGAGCAGCATAGATGGGTAAAAATATGTTCTTAGGGACTTCCCTGGCGATCCAGTGGTTAAGACTCCATGTTTCCACTGCAGGGGGCGGGGATTCGATCCCTGGTCGGGGAACTAAGATTCTGCATGCCGAGGGTTGCGGCTACAGAAAAAAAAAAAAAAAGTTCTTAATTTAGACTGACTGCCCTAGGTTATAATTCCAGTAATTTGGTTGTATCACCAAAAGCATGTCAGTTAACCTGTCAAAACCACATTGTGAGTTTACAGGATTTCATTTTTTGGTATACGGTAAATGCTTAAACAAATAAACACACCTAAAACAGTGGTTCACTGTCTATGTAAAATAGGCAATTAAGTCTGCCCCTCTTTCCAACCTGTTCTGTCATCAGGAAATGAAGTTAATAATCCTGTGCTAAACTACAAACCATTTTACAAAACATACCAACATCATCATCATCAATATCATCCACTATTGTTACTAACGCTACTGCTCCTACCAAGAAGCCAGCTGAAGAAGCTGGCTAGAGTTTTCCTAATGGGTTGAGGAGAAATCTTCTAATCCAGAAACAACACTTAAACCCCAGTGATGCCGACCTCCCCCACCAAAAAAAACCAACGACAAAGACTAGAGCATACAATCAAGAAGAGAAAATAGAGAGCGAGTCCATAACTAAATGCATGGTACAGTTGGGATAAGAGGGGGTACAGGAAAGTGCTTACAGCATTCTCAGACAGTTGTCCTCTGGGGGTGGAAATGAATTCATGCTACAGTAGAACTCCCTACAGAAAGAATACATCTGATGAAATGGTTTCAAAATGCATTGCTGATAGACACTTGGTCACCACCTAAATCCAAACAAGGTAACTTAGGGCTTAAATATATCCAACCAACATCCCTCTATGATTTATTATTCAAATTCAACCAATAATTCATTCTCAACTGTATATAATTTTATCCTTTTTAGAAACAAGGTGGGACTTCCCTGGTGGTCCAGGGTCCAATGCAGGGGATGCGGGTTCGATCCCTGGTCGGGGAACTAAGATCCCACATGCCGCAGGGATCTGAGCCCGCAATCTCTGGAGAAGCATGCCACAACTAGAGAAGCCTGCACACCGCAACAAAGAAGAACCTGTGTGCCACAATGAAGACCCAGCACAGCCGAAAAAAAAAAAAAAGAAACATGGTGATTTTTAAAAATTTACTATGATTTACTAAACATAAAATACGAAGACATCATATAAACATACTCAACTCAAAAAGAAAGAAGAAACACCCTAAAACCTCCTAAAATCAAACATTATATTCAAAATATTGGTTCATAAAAATAGTTACCTCTCCCCAAATAAGGTTTACAAAATTAGCTGAAGAACTTTTTAAACTAGAAAAGCCATATAGGCAGTCTGTCCAAAGAATATGAGACCCAGACAAGATTGTGGGACTTGGGCTCCAGCCGTGGGAAAAGCCCAATACCACGTGGCTACAACAACGTTGCCATAATAACTAAACTGAAACAACTGATTTCTCAAATTACTACAATAGTGTTCTTGTATAAAGGACTGGTAAATGGCAACACAATTCAATGGAAATATTGATATGTGATGAAAACAATACACATTTTGAGTATACTTCTCTATTGAAATAGTGACAACACAGAAAAGGCCTTGATATAATGTCAAGGGAAAGAGCAGGATATATATTCATGGAAGTAACATATAAAAAGTATACACAGGGGCTTCCCTGGTGGCGCAGTGGTTAAGAATCCGCCTGTCAATGCAGGGGACACAGGTTCGAGCCCTGGTCCAGGAAGATCCCACATGCCGCAGAGCAACTAAGCCCGTGCGCCACAACTACTGAAGCCCACGCACCACAACTACTGAAGCCCGCGCGCCTAGAGCCCGTGCTCCTCAACAACAGAAGCCACTGCAGTGAGAAGCCTGCGCACCTCAATGAAGAGTAGCCCCCGCTCGCCGCAACTACAGAAAGCCCGCGCCCAGCAACAAAGACCCAACACAGCCCCAACACAGCCAAAAAGAAATAAATCAAATAAATTTTTTAAAAGGTATACACAATTGTAGGCAAAAACTGGAAGAAAATGTGGAAAAAAACGAAGCTGTTTTTAGTAAAACGTAGTGTTGTCATTCGTAAAGCAAGAAGTTACCATGATGATTCATCTTACCAAGCATCGCTAAAAGGCTAGCATGACCGAAGCACTGGACTAAGTGCTTGGAATACAAAAATAAAGCTGTCTAGTGGCAAGGCAGGGATAAAGTCACAGACGTGGAGAATGGACTTGAGGACACGGGGACGGGAAAGGGTAAGCTGGGACGAAGTGAGAGAGCAGCACTGACATATATACACTACCAAATGTAAAATGGATGGCTAGTGGGAAGGTGCTGCATAGCACAGGGAGATCAGCTCGATGCTTTGTGACCACCTAGACGGGTGGGATAGGGAAGGTGGGAGGGAGGTTCAAGAGTGAGCGGTTACGGGGATATATGGACACATATAGCTGATTCACTTTGTTATACAGCAGAAACTAACACAACATTGTAAAGCAATTACACTCCAATAAAGATATTTAAAATAATAAAGCTGCAATTCTAACCCTCAAGGAGTCCATGGTGTAGCTGGGTGACAAGAGTTAAAGGAGGAAACCTCAAGTAGAGACGCCATGGGGACACACAAAACTGAAGATTTAGCTGAATCTTATAAAAACAATCAAATCATATTGTACGATCAGCTTACAATCCTGTTTTGGCTCATAGTTACCATTGACAGTCAGCTAAAAATGAAGACTCCTGTCCACCAAATGAAGAGTATATCCACATACACTAGTGCTTCTGCAACCAAATCCAGGGATGTCCACACAGATCCCAAGTTATAAGTGTCTCCTCTAGAGACTTCATTCAGCCTACCTCCCTAACATACATCTTAGTTCAATGGCTTGAAAATTTCAAGGCTAACTTTTCCTTCTGTGTTTGAGAACAGGGAACAGATGGCCCACACAGCATAAACTCTCCCAAGAACTAAGTTTTACCAATCACATGTGGTTAAAACCCAGATTTATACCTACAGATTAGGAAGCAAAAGAAACCCTCATAGTGACTTGACAATTACTCAGTGTGACAGCTGTTTGTACCACTACTAAATGTGAGTTTTAAAACATAGGCTAACACCTCTGGTTCCTCTGGATTAAAACAAAACAAAAACCAAAATTAAAAAAACAAAGAACCTGAGATACAATACCAATCATAGTTAGTATGAAACAAGTCTTTGTAAAAAAGAATTTAGAAGGTGAAAAATATTAAGAAACTACATAATGGACAAAGAAAACCATAGACATAGATACCCACTCATTCCAATGTTCATGCTGTATACCTCGGTTTCAGGACATATTTTCATTCAAAAATAAAACCAGGGCTTCCCTGGTGGCGCAGTGGTCGAGAGTCCGCCTGCCGATGCAGGGGACGTGGGTTCATGCCCTGGTCCGGGAGGATCCTGCATGCCACGGAGCGGCTGGGCCCATGGGCTATGGCCGCTGGGCCTACGTGTCCGGAGCCTGTGCTCCGCAACGGGAGAGGCCACAACAGTGAGAGGCCCGCATATCGCAAGTAAGTAAAGTAAGTAAGTAAGTAAGTAAGTAAGTAAGTAAGTAAGTAAGTAAGTAAGCAACGGGAGAGGCTACAACAGTGAGAGGCCCGTGTATCGTAAGTAAGTAAGTAAAGTAAGTAAGCAAGTAAGTAAGTAAATAAATAAATAAATAAAAACACCAGGGCTTCCCTGGTGGCACAGTGGTTAAGAATCCACCTGTCAATTCAAGGGACATGGGTTCAAGCCCTGGTTCCTAGTCTGGGAAGATCCCACATGCTGAGGAGCAACTAAGCCCTGCGTCACAACTACTGAGCCTGTGCTCTAGAGCCCGCGAGCCACAACTACTGAGCCCGTGGGCCACAACTACTGAAGCCCACGCACCGAGAGCCCATGCTCCCAACAAGAGAGGCCAACGCAATGAGAAGCCTGCACACCACAACGAAGAGTAGCCCCCGCTCACTGCAACCAGACACAAGCCTGCGTGCAGCAATGAAGACCCAACACAGCCAAAAATTTTAAAAAATCATAAAATAAATAACTTTGTTAATGAATAAATAAGTAAATAAACCCCCAAAACTGCAATGTTAGCTGTACGCTGGAGATAAGTTCTACCCAAATGGCAAAAAATATCACTTTCTTGGGTGATATTTTGGATGCTTCTATCAGCTGCTGCATAATAAAGAACATCAACAAAACTTCTGTTCCCATCACAAGGCCCCAAATGCATAATTTGTTTATTTTTTCAGAAGAGGCCAGCCTCTGCCTCTTGTACAGTAAGCCCCTTGAAAGTTGGGGCCCGTGACTGTCTCAATAACTGCTATATTCCCAGTGCCAAGTCGAGTACACACTTGCTTCTTCTTTAATTTTTTTAAATTTGTTTAAGTCAACTCTTAGGCAGTTCTTAGTGGGTTATACAGAATGATCGAATTTTCCTAATAATGCGACTATTAAGTTAAGAAACAATCTGGATGGGAAATTAGAACCAGAACTTTTCAACTCTGATTTAAATCCAAATAAAACTACCAAATGTAAGGCAGATAGCTAGTGGGAAGCCGCCGCATAGCACAGGGAGATCAGCTCGGTGCTTTGTGACCACCTAGAGGGGTGGGATAAGGAGAGGGAAGAGATATGGGAACATATGTATACATATAGCTGATTCACTTTGTTATAAAGCAGAAACTAACACACCATTGTAAAGCAATTATACTCCAATAAAGATGTTGAAAAAAATAAAAATAATAAATACATCCAAATAAAAACAAAGTAAATGTTAGCTTTGCTTGTTAATGGGAGATAACCCAAAGCACTCTTCTATTTTAAAATAATATGTATGACTGATTCACTTTGTTATAAAGCAGAAACTAATAAAAAAAAGTTGAAAAATTATTGTAAAAAATTAAAACAATGTAAAAGACATAAATAAAAAGTGACAATCCACTCCCCCCCCAAAAATAATAATTTGTTCCATGTCTTTATATTTTAAACACAAAAGAGATTATACTGTGCAATAGCATTCATTACTCTGCAACTTTTTGTTGCAACTACATAAAAAGTATATTCTCATTTTGTAAAAGTTTTAGAAATTCAAGAATATCTCTGCATTAAAAAAAGCAAAAAGACAAAAGGGACAGACACTAAGAAGTTATTTACATGATATGTTAAGGATACAGAATAGTCAAAACCACCTCAAAAAAGAACGAGGTTAAAGGACAAACTACTCAAAGGCAACTGGTTGTTAGTAAAGGTGCCAAATCAATTCAGTGGCGAAAGAAAAACCGTTTTAAGAAATATCACTGAGGGGCTTCCCTGGTGGCGCAGTGGTTGAGAGTCCGCCTGCCGATGCAGGGGACACGGGTTCGTGCCCCGGTCTGGGAAGATCCCACATGCCGCGGAGCGGCTAGGCCCGTGAGCCATGGCTGCTGGGCCTGCGCGTCCAGAGCCTGTGCTCCGCAACGGGAGAGGCCACAGCAGTGAGAAGCCCACGTAATGCAAAAAAAAAAAAAAAAAAAAAAAAAAAAAAAAAAAAGAAATATCACTGGAACTTGATACCTGAGTAGAAAAAAAACAATCTCAATCCTATGTCAATCCATCAACAACCATGAGCTCAAAACGGATCATGGACTAACACCCAGGATCACAAAGTTCCTAGAAAATGAATGGGAGAATATCTTCATATCTTTATGGTAAGCAAAGAATCCTTGGGCAGGTCACAAAAAAAGTAGAAAAAAAATTTAAATTGATAAATTAGACTTCATGAAATCAAGGTTTTCTGTTCATCAAAAGACACCATTAAGATAATAGACGGGCCACACATGAGAAAAATTATTCAACACTCACGTATCTAACAAGGGACTCACATCTAGAATGAATGTAGAATACTGACAAATCAACAATAAAAACATAAATAACCTACCTTTTGACAATGAGATTTGAACACATATTGTGCAAATGGAATAGATTAATATATCTTCACAAAGGGAGACAGCAATGTCCAGTACATACATGTGCCCAACATCATTAATCATCAAGGAAATGCACATTAAAATCACAATGAGTGGGCTTCCCTGGCGGCGCAGTGGTTAAGAATCCGCTTGCCAATGCAGGGGACACAGGTCCGAGCCCTGGTCCGGGAAGATCCTACATGCCACAGAGCAACTAAGCCCGTGCCCCACAACTACTAAGCCTGCGCTCTAGAGCCCATGAGCCACAACTACTGAGCCCATGTACCACAACTACTGAAACCTGCGCGCCTAGAGCCCGTGCTCTGCAACAAGAGAAGCCACCGCAATGAGAAGCCTGGACACTGCAAAGAAACAGTAGCCTCTACTCGCCGCAACTAGAGAAAGCCCGTGGACAGCAACGAAGACCAAACACAGCCAAAAATAAATAAATAAATAATAAAAAAAATCACAGTGAGCTACCAACACAAACTCACTAAAATCGTTAAAATAAAGAAAGATTAAATGTTAAGGATATGGAGCATATGAAACTCATAAATTGCTGGTAGGAGTGTAAATGGTCCAACTAGACTACTGGGGAACTATTTAGCAGTTTCCTATGAAGTTAAACATACACCTACTCAATGACTGAAAAATTCCACCCCAAGAGGGTGGAATTTTTAATTCCTCCCAAGAGGAATTAAAACATATATTTACAAAAATTACATGAATGTTTATAGCAGCCCAAAACTGGAAACAACCCAAATGTCCATCAACAGGTGACTGTATAAACTGAGGTACATCCAAAAAGTGGAATACTACAACATCAAAAACGAATGATCCATTAACTTGTGCAATTATTGATACTTGTATGAAACTCAAAACCAGAAAAACCAAACACAGAAGAATACACACTGTATGACTCCATTTACATGAAATGGAAATACAGGAGGAGAAATGAGATATTGGTTACAGGAGATAAGTAGAAATTTTCTGGTAAATTAAAATGTTGTAAACTTTAAGACTACGGTTACACAAGAGTAGACAACGATTAAAAACTCAATGGAGGGGCTTCCCTGGTGGCGCAGTGGTTAAGAATCTGCCTGCCAATGCAGGGGACATGGGTTCGAGCCCTGATCAGGGAAGATCCCACATGCTGCGGAGCAACTAAGCCCATGGGCCACAACTACTGAGCCTGCACTCTAGAGCCCACGTGCCACAACTACTGAAGCCCACACGCCTAGAGCCCGCGTTCCGCAACAAGAGAAGACACAGCAATGAGAAGCCCACGCAGCGCAATTAACAGTAGCTCCCGCTCACCACAACTAGAGAAAGCGCGTGTGCAGCAACGAAGACCCAGCACAGCCAAAAAAATAACTAGAGAAAGCCGGTGCAGCAACAAAGGCCCAAAGCAGGCAAAAAAAAAAAAAAAAAAAAAAAAAGGAAACTCAATGGAGGGCTTCCCTGATGGCGCACTAGTTAAGAATCCACCTGCCAATGCAGGGGACACGGATTCGAGCCCTAGTCCGGGAAGATTCCACATGCCGCAGAGCAACTAAGCCCGTGAGCCAAAACTACTGAGCCTGCGTGCCGCAACTACTAAAGCCCGTGCATCTAGAGCTCGTGTTCTGCAACAAGAGAAGCCACTGCAATGAGAAGCCCGCGCACCATGATGAAGAGTAGCCTCCGCTCACCACAACTAGAGAAAGCGCGCATGCAGCAACAAAGACACAACGTAGCCAAAAATAATAAATAAAATAAATAAATTTTTTTTAAAAAGGGACTTCCCTGGTGGCGCAGTGGTTAAGGATCCACCTGCCAATGCAGGGGACATGGGTTCGATCCCTGGTCCAGGAAGATCTCACATGCCGCGGAGCAACTAAGCCCGTGCGCCACAACTACTGAGCCTGCGCTCTAGAGCCCACAAGCCACAGCTACTGAGCATGCAAGCCTAGAGCCCATGCTCCACAACAAGAGAAACCACTGCAGTGAGAAACCCGTGCACCGCAAAGAAAAGTAGTCCCTGCTTGCTGCAACTAGAGAAAGCCCACGTGCAGCAAAGATGACCCAACGCAGCCAAAAATTAATTCATTAATTTAAAAAAAATCTCAATGGACTGAACACAGTATCTGCATGTTTTATTTTACGTTAATTATATTTTTAAAAAGAATCAGCAAGAAAGGATTCCACTCCCTATTCCACTGCCCCCTCTAAGGACAGTTTCTGCATGCAGATGTTATGATATCCTCTTGGCATGTGGAAATCACCCACGGTATCTCTGTACATCAAGTCTCTGTACAACAGCTATAAAAGGGTCGTCTTTCAGATCTTCTGCTCAGCCAGTTTATGCCATCCTTGAGATTTCCTGCAGTATTTCACCCTGAAGAGTGAGCTTGATAATCAGACCAGCACTCTTGCATTCTGACTGACCAGCATTC
Source organism: Hyperoodon ampullatus (assembly GCF_949752795.1). NCBI lineage: Eukaryota > Metazoa > Chordata > Mammalia > Artiodactyla > Ziphiidae > Hyperoodon > Hyperoodon ampullatus. Next base: position 63,392,344 of record NC_136927.1, on the reverse strand, counting down.
ACTTCTAATCAATAACAGATGTGGGAATGGTGCCAACGTGGGCCTTATGCCAAAGTAACAAATTTTTCTCCTATTCAGGAGCAAATACCCTTCTTTAAGCTTCAAGTCATCCAAACAGAGCGAATGACATCTGGAAATACACTACAGTGCCATGTGTTTGGCCCCTCTGGATGACAGCTGTAGGCAATGCAAGCAGAGAGTTACTGTGCCAGCCTTTTGGGATGCTACAGAGAACAGCAACTCGACAACCTTGCAATATGGAGAGAGTGCTGAAAGCTCGAAGGCAAGGAAGTGCAAATGGGTGCACAGAAGTCCATTTAATAAAATCCCACTGATTATGGTTCTTTTAGCAAATAAATAAGAGTTGTTTGGGCTTCCCTGGTGGCGCAGTGGTTAAGAATCCGCCTGCCAATGCAGGGGACACGGGTTCGAGCCCTGGGCCGGGAAGATCTCACATGCTGTGGAGCAACTAAACCCGTGCTCCACAACTACTGAGCCTGCGCTCTAAAGGCAGCAAGCCACAACTACTGAGCCCGCATACCACAACTACTGAAACCCGTGTGCTTAGAGCCCATGCTCCACAACAAGAGAAGCCACTGCAATGAGAAGCATGCGCAATGCAATGAGGAGCAGCCCCTGCTCACTGCAACTAGAGAAAAGCACGTACGCAGCAACGAAGACCCAATGCAGCCAAAAACAAATAAATAAATAAAAATAAGAGTTGTTTACCTTGTTTCCACATTTAACTTAGGCCCCAGTTCTCTATTCTTAGACCTGACTTCTCAATTCTTTACCACTTTTCTGGGACCTATTTTTATTTATTTATTTTAAAATTTTATTTATTTTTCTTTATTTCTTTGGCTGCGTCCGGTCTCGGTTGCAGCACGTGGGATCTTTGTTTGGGCATGCAGGATCTTCCGCCGTGGCACTAGTGCTCTTCGTTGCTGCACATGGGCTCCAGGGCGTGTGGGCTCTGTAGTTTGCGGCACACAGGCTCTCTAGTTGACGCATGTGAGCTCAGTAGTTGTGGAGTGTGGGCTTAGCTGCCCCACAGCATGTGAGATCTTAGTTCCCCGACCAGGGGTCAAACCCACATCCCCTGCATTGGAAGGCGGATTCTTTACCACTGGACCACTAGGGAAGTCCCTGGGATCTATTTTTAAAGAACTAATACTTCCAAGGAAACTAATACTCTAAGTAAATTCAATCACATAAATTGCCTTGAAAACATAACAAAATTTTAGAGATGTGGAAAAATTTGAATTAGATGTACAAACACCTAAATAGTCAGCTATAAAGGGAAAAAGTGGGGCAGGGGAGAGGCCATTTACTTTTGGTCTTATGTTGCTGTTTCTGCAACTGCTTGTATTATTCTTATATTAACTTGTGATATTTTCATGTTATTTGTATCATACAGCCATCTACTTTAGCAATGACTAAAAAGTGACCAATTGATAACAAAGGAAAACCAACTTAAAAGCCTTTCTTCAGATGCCCATGAACACTAAACACTTTTCTTAATCCACACTGGTAAGGAATCAGGTTTACAATTTCCCCAATATTTGAGTTCAGCAAGACTTTCTTGCCGGGAAGGATAATACAAGTCAGGAAGCAACTACAATAACAATATCTCCCATTACCCTCTCTTTTCATTTATTCATTTGTAAATGATAACATGTGCAAAGAATGGTGCTAAACACCTCTATAAATATTTTATTTATACAACACCACCAAACGATAGGAAATACCATCATGATTACCACTTTTCTCAACCAGAAACTAAGGCTGTAAGGAAGTTACATTATGCCCAATGCCACATAGTTAAGAAGTAACCACTCAGGAGTTCCCTGGTGGCCTAGTGGTTAGGATTCTGGGCTTTCACTGCCATGGCCTGGGTTCAATCCTTGGGCAGGGAACTAAGGTCCTGTAAGCCGCGTGGCGACATCCCCGCCCAGCCTACCACAAAAAAGAATAAGTGACAGCTCTGCTGGACTCCAGAGCCCATAACTATAGCAAAAGAAATCTAGTCCGGAGCCCGTGCTCCGGAACGGGAGAGGCCACAACAGCGAGAGGCCCGCCTACCGCAAAAAAAAAAAAAAAAAAAGAAATCTAAATTGAATGATGCTGAAAGAATGAATTATTAAAAGACTCAATGAGGTTTGCACACTGCAACAAAGAATTTAATAAGATAAAAGAAATGAATATTGATCATAGCACAAAGACTTCATTTTCTTCTACAGTTCTTGCTTTCTTCACAAATATATGAAGGTGACTGTAGAGAATCTATAGCAGAAGTGGATCCTGGGGAAGTTAGAAGACTGAAAAGTAAAAGCTGTAGGACCCCACTTATGTTCTCAACTGATAATGAAGAGACTTCTGATGAAGCAGGCCCACTCTGTCAAAAGAATGGACTTTTCATGATTTTGAAACTGTTGGCTCCACAGCAAGATCATCGTTTTCCTCCCAATACAGCTCCTCAAAATTAACAATCCAATAAGTTCTTTCCTCCACTTTTTCAGGTACCTCTAGAAAAATGGACAACTACACTGTACAGGCACAAATATAAAGGGTCAACAGCCATCACTGCTCATTGAAATGACTGTTTTCACAATGACACCCTAAAAACATAACCAGGTATTCTACTGTGTTTTCCAAGAGAGGACGAAGGACAGAACAGATCAAAACCAACTAGAAAATAAAATCTCTTTGGCAAACATTTCAGTGACGCAATCAGCACCTACTCAATTCATCTGTTAAGACAGCTCAATCTTATTTTGGCATTAAACTAAATTTGGTACAGGGAAGATGGAATAAACATGGCAATAAATGAACTGGGACAACTACCAACTATGGAATCTCATGGACAGCTTCCACCCAATACAGAATATAAGTCCTAGAGACATATTCTTATAAGTTTTATATATTTGTATATATCCAAACTATAAGTTTGGAATGGTTTAAGTCACATTTTTCCTCCAAACTCGGTGATTCTTCACCAAGTGTAAGCAGGTATATGAATATGCTGTGGCAGAAGGCTACAGCTGCAGCTTGCAGATGTCGGGCTGTTACCTCTGTGATCAGCAACCATACTGTCTGCCTTGCTGGCTCCCTCCTGGTCAGTGCCTTAGCAGTCAGCACTATGGCTGTGCCCAGAGGACTGAGAGAGGTTCTTCCTCTTAGACAGTACCCTCTGTAATTAAGCAAAGAAAAAAGACCATATCTGGGAACTGACAGGCATCATAGAGGAATTTCTCTTCAAGAGTCTACATTCTTGCTTCTTAATGACCACGCCTGGAAAACAAAAATGCTGATATGATGATGATGTCTCAGTTTTCTCCTCCATAAAAATAAAAATACTACCACTTGTTTTTTATTTCCTACCCCTGGGGGGCCATTATGGGGATAAAAAGCTTTGAAAATTAAAAGCACAATGCAAATATAAGTCTGTATTATAGTGGGGCTGAATCCAACCAACATAAATGGAAAATAGATGGACATTTTGGCAGGGCAGGTAACCATGCCTGCCATTAGAGCAAACTTCTAAGTTCCAATATCTACTTCTTATACATTAAGAGGAGAGAGATCTCTGACAGAAATTAAACAGGCATAAAACCTATAAAACAGGCTGTCCCCTCTCCCTAAACTGCTCTGCCTTCCCTGTCTCAGGTACTTTGGAAACTCCTACTTTAAGGTCCAACTCAAACCTCACCTCTTCATTAGCTCTCACAGATACTCCTCAACTGCACCTTGACAGAATTAAACTCTCTTGTATCTGCACTCTCACGGCCCCTTATAAACACCGTCCTTTATAAGATGTCATTTGTCATACCGTACCACCCGTAATTTTTTTCTGTGCCTGTCTCTCTCGACTAGCCCATCCCTTGACCTCTTCATTGTCATAACCACAGCACCTACCTAGCACATCTGATACACACTATAGACTGTAACTCTTTGCTAATTTCGGTTTACTAAAATGCAATATAGGGGAGTTCCCTGGTGGCCTAGTGGTTAGGATTCTGGGCTTTTACTGCCGTGGCCCGGGTTCAAACCCTGGTTGGGGAACTGAGATCTCATAAGCCACACACAGCAGCAAAACAAAAAGGCAGTACAGAAAGGTTCCTATACCTTTTCTACTAAGGCAGAACTTCCCAAGCTGTGTGGTGACAAGAAACACTGGAGAGGTATGAATGATTATGAGTGTACTGAGACCCTGATTTACTCAGCCTGGGATGGCCAATCAGAATTTATCAATTTCTCTGTGTGCTATGATGTGAAAAGGTTAGAAAGCACTATATAAACCTGTATAAAAGATTTCACTTTTAAAAATATTAAACTAATAGACCAGTAGGGTTAAACACTACACAAATGGTAACATCAATTGAGGCATCAAGAAAAAATACAATGACTAGAATAATTGCTTCACATACTGTTCACTAGAAAATAAATGTTTCAGCACACTGGCATCAGGTGAAGGATTATATCCTGAAAAAGAAAAATAACACAGCCACCTCGGATAGCAGTCAGTCTGTGTAAACACCATATGGTGTGCTAATTTAATCAAAAAGAACCCCAGAATTTACTTTTTCATCCTGCAGATAAAAATGAAAATAAAGTTGCTAGAAATATTTTAGAAATTATTTTACCACCCCTAAATATCTAACAAAATACATACAGTACCCAAGCTTATTCACCCTTTTAAACCTCCCTTTGAAAGCACAAAACCCTTTATAGGCCACATTGAAAACAACTGATCAGCTCAATCTTTTCATTTGTGTTTTAAAACCAATCATTAGGGGACTTCCCTGGCGGCGCAGTGGTTAAGAATCTGCCTGTCAATGCAGGGGACAGGAGTTGGATCCCTGGTCTGGGAATATTCCACATGCCATGGAGCAACTAAGCCCGTGTGCCACAACTACTGAGCCTGCGCTCTAGAGCCCACGAGCCACAAATACTGAGCCCACGCACTGCAACTACTGAAGCCCGCGCACCTAGAGCCCATGCTCCACAAGAGTAGCCACCACAATGAGAAGCCCACACACCGCAAGGAAGAGTAGCCCCTGCTCACCGCAACTAGAGAAAGCCGCGTGCAGCAATGAAGACCCAATTCAGCCATAAATAAATAAATAAATAAATTTTAAAAAAATGTTAACACAAAAACCAATCATTACTTTGCATCATCCTCCCACTCCCTGCCAAGTTCAAATCCTCTGGCCCTCTCTACTCCACTTACAACAAGCAATATTCAGACCTTCACCATCTCTTGCCTAGACTACAGTAAATATCAAAATGGTCTTCTTGACTTTAAGACTGCCCTCTTGAAATTCACCTTTTGCCCAGAAGCCTCCATCATCAAAAATGCCAAACAAGTCACACTTTCCTGCTTTAAAAAAAAGAACCTTAATCCTATTTTCTACAGCATAGGGTATGTTGTATAATCTAGACATTGACTACCTCTCCAGTCTTATTATACTCCACTTTTTTTTTTTGAGCCGTTGTTTCAGCTTTATTTTTATTTTTATTTTTTTTAACAAATTTAATCAGTTATACATATACATATGTTCCCATATCCCCTCCCTTTTGCGTCTCCCTCCCACCCTCCCTATCCCACCCCTCCAGGCGGTCACAAAGCACCAAGCTGATCTCCCTGTGCTATGCGGCTGCTTCCCACTAGCTATCTACCTTACATTTGGTAGTGTATATATGTCCATGCCGCTCTTTCGCTTTGTCACAGCTTACCCTTCCCCCTCCCCATATCCTCAAGTCCATTGTCTATATACTCCACTTTTGACCTCATAGTTTACTGGGACTCTTCTCTTCACCTTTTCCAGGCTAACTTTTATTCATGCATGAAGAACTGACCTGAGTATCATCTCTTCATGGCACACCTTTCCTGATTCACTATGCCAGAATAAAAGGCTCTCCTCCTAAGTATGGGTTCTCTAATCAGATGATGAGAACAAGGTAAAAACCCAGGGGTTTTCCTTTTTTTTTTTTTTTAGCTAAAAGCTTAGTGCAGGGCTAAGTGGCAACAACTAACTTGGTTCCACTTAGGATCCTTCTCCAAATTCCTTGGCTCTTGATCCTCCTTCTTTTTAATGTCTTTCATTGTATGCCACCTCAAATCCCATTTGGATACAGATGAATGTCAAAGCAAAAAGACCTTGCAAATTGTTTTTAGAGAAGAGTGTATTTTTGTTATTAAATTACTCTCCTACTATTTATGAATGTTCCACATGCACCAAGACCCATAGTTCTGAAAGCCTTACTCCAAATACTTTAGCCTCTTACTTGGTGATTCCTTGGTTATGCTCAAAAAAATGAACACAATATCACAGGTAGAGTCAAGACTATACCCTGTAAAGAACTATCATCCTCAGTCTTCATAATAAATACTCAAAAGGTGAGAGGCACAATGTGCCACATAAAAGTGCTGAACCTTTTATATTCATTACCTTCTTGCATTCTCAAAATCATCACCTTTTCAGTAAGGACCCTCCTTAACTATACTTTTATATACCTGCCTCAACTTAACCTGGATCTTCTTAAAGTCTTTCCCTTTTCCCTCAGCACTTCTCATTTTTGTAACATATATATCAAACATTTCAAATATATTAAACACATATATTTTAGACTACATATATATTACTTATTAAACATCTTTACTATCTGTCTCTCCCAGTAGAATTTAATCTCCCTGAGGGAAGGGTCTTTGCTTTATTCAATGATGTAACTTCAATGCCTAGAAGAGAGCTTGGGCACACAGTGGGCACTTAATAAATATTTAAGTGAATGGATGAATAACAATGAGGACAAATGTGACAGTTTGAAAGTACTCCTTTTCCTCCCACAACATACAATCCATCAACAAATTTGGAAAACTCAACCTACCTCCAAATCATAACAAAATCATCTCCTCTCTATCTCTGATGCCATGAACATAATCCAAACTTATTTTTTACTTCTGGTTTTGTTGCTTTCAGCCACCCCCCATATAACTCCTTCTCTTGACCATAGGAATAGTGATCATTATAAAATATAAATCAGGGCTTCCCTGGTGGCTCAGCGGTTAAGAATCCACCTGCCAATGCAGGGGACACGGGTTCAAGCCCTGGTCTGGGAAGATCTCACATGCCGCGGAGCAACTAAGCCCTTGTGCCACAACTACTGAGCCTGTGCTCTAGAGCCGTGAGCCACAACTTCTGAGCCCACGTGCCATAATTACTGAAGCCCACGTGCTTAGAGCCCGTGCTCCGCAACAAGAGAAGACACCACAAGTAGGAGCCTGCACACCGCAACGAAGAGTAGCCCCCACTCGCTGCAACTAGAGAAAGCCCATGCGCAGCAACAAAGACCCAACGCAGCCACAAATAAATAAATAAATAAATAAATAAACAAACAAACAAATAAATAAAATATAAATCAGATCACATTATGACCCCATCAATAACGCTTTCACTCTTAAGAATGAAATCCAAATTCCTCACCTTGGATTACAAAGCTCTACAGGAGCTGTCTCCTACTCTCTAACTTCCTCTTTATCCTCTTCTCATCATCTACTACGTCAATAACTACGCCGGCCATTTTTCTATTCTTTGAACATATCAAGAGTATTCCCACCATGAGACCTTCTTTGCAAGGCTCTTCTCTGCCTGAAATATTCTTCCATCTGATATCCAGTAGGCTACTTGTTTACTGTAATTCAGACAATGGTCCAGTTTACTTCTTCAGACAGCCCTAAACTGACCATTCGCTATCATACCCTCTTTTTTTTGGTTTATGTCATCAATTGCCCAGTACTCCATTTCTTTTATCCCAACTTAACAACATTTCTTAAAATATAATCACGGGCTTCCCTGGTGGCGCAGTGGTTGAGAGTCCGCCTGCCGATGCAGGGGACATGGGTTCGTGCCCTGGTCCGGGGGGATCCTGCATGCCGCGGAGCGGCTGGGCCTGTGGGCCATGGCCGCTGGGCCTGCGCGTCCGGAGCCTGTGCTCCGCAGCGGGAGAGGCCACAGCGGTGAGAGGCCCGCGTACTGCAAAAAAAAAAAAAAAAAAAAAAAAATATATATATATATATATATATATATATATATATATATAATCACAACTTGCAAGAATAGTACAAAGAACTCCCTTGATACCCATCACCCAGATTCACTAATTTTTATCATTATCTATCTACCTACCCAACCACTCACTCAACCTACCTACCTACCTACCTACTTTTTTGTCTAAACCACTTGAGAGTAAGCTAAAGACATCATATCCCCTTTCCCTTAAATATTTCAGTGTGTAATTGCTAAGAGCTAAGATATTCACTTCTATAACCACAGTACAATTGCCAAAATAATTAACATTAACACAATACCACTGTCTAAACTACAGACCTTATTCTAAAACTTATACAGAATAGCAAAACTGAGGGGTCTTCTAGGACCAAGACGAACTGGAGAGGTTAGTCACTTTATTACATAATGGAATACTACCCAGCCATAAAAACAAACTATTGACACATGTAACAACATGGATGAATCTCAAATGTATTATGCTAAGTGAAAGAAGTCAGACAGAAAGGCTACATACTATATGATTCCATTTATATGACACTATGGAAAAGGCAAAACTATAGGGAGAGAAAACAGATCAATGTTTGCCAGGGGCTGGGATGAGGGGGTAGGGTAAGGTGGATTGACTATAAAGGAGCACAAGGGAACTTTAGAGGGGTAATGAAAATGTTCTATACCTTGACTGTGGTGGTGGCTACATGACTGTGTTTGTCAGAATTCTTAAAACTGTACAACTAAAAGGGTGAATTTTACTGTATATAAATTATACCTCAATTAATCTAATATTTAAAAGGTGGTTAAGGAGATAAAAGAAAATGATGAGAGAACAGTACCCAGGTTCTTTTTAAAAGCATATCTGTAAAAGAATTAAATAAAATTTCTAGAAGGGAAATGCCCAGTGCATATTTTGAAGAGCATATCAGACAGAATTTTTTTTTTTTTTTGGTGCGGTACACGGGCCTCTCACTGTTGTGGCCTCTCCCGTTGCGGAGCACAGGCTCCGGACGTGCAGGCTCAGCAGCCATGGCTCACGGGCCTAGCCACTCCGCGGCATGTGGGATCTTCCCGGACCGGGGCACAAATCCGTGTCCCCTGCATTGGCAGGCGGACTCTCAACCACTGTGCTGCCAGGGAAGCCCCAGACAGAATTTTAAAATGAAGGATGGACTTCCCAGTAGTTAAGACTCCACGCTTCCACTGCAGGGGCAGGGGCACGGGTTCAATCCCCGGTCAGGGAAGTTCTGCATGCCACGTGGTGTGGCTCAAAAAAAAAAAAAAAAAAAAAAAGGAGTACTAGGAGTAGAGCTAAGGAAATCACCTAGAATGCAGTACAAAGACATAAAGTAAAAAACAGAAAAGAGGGGCTTCCCTGGTGACGCAGTGGTTAAGAATCTGCCTGCCAATGCAGGAGACACAGGTTCAAGCCCTGGCCCGGGAAGATCCCACATGCCATGGAGCAACTAAGCCCGTGTGCCACAACTACTGAGCCTGCACTCTAGAGCCCGCACGCCACAACTACTGAAGCCCGAGTGCCTAGAGCCCGTGCTCCGCAAGCCACTGCAATGAGAAGCCCACACACCACAACGAAGAGTAGCCCCCGCTCGCCGCAACCAGAGAAAGCCCAGGCACAGCAACAAAGACCCAACGCAGCCAAAAATTTAAAGAACACAAACAGAAAAGAAAGGATAGGAAACATGTAGAATAGCATAAGAGGGTCCTACACATATCTAGGACAAATCTAGAAAGAGATAAAAGAGCAAATGAGAGTGGTGAAAGGAGACACTATTCGAAGAGATCATAGACAAGAATTTTCCAGAACTAAAGACCTGTATCCTCAGATTAAAGGAGTACACTAAGTCCTGAGCACCAAATAAATCCACAACTAACCTCACCATAGTATAACTGCAGAATACCAAAGCCCAAGAAGAAAATCTTAAAAGCAAACAGAGAGAAAAAAAATAGAACAAAGGAACAAAAACCAACTTGACTGGAAACAGACTTCACATCTCCAGAAAAACAGAAATCACCATTCCCAAGGGCTGATGGAAAATAACTATTAGCCTTTACCATTTAAAACTCAGTTAACCATCATTCAAGTAAAGGTGAAAGAAAAATATTTTCAGACCAACTTAAGAGTTTACCACTAATAGACTGTTTCTCTAAGAACTATTAACAGAGGTACTTTGGCAGGAAGGAAAATTAACCTAGAAGGAAAAATTATAATAATGATGAAATATGAGCAGATAATTTGATAAATATGTTGGCAAACCTAAATTAATATTAGCTATAAGTATAATAACAGTAATTTTCTTTTGATTAGGGGTGAGTATAAAACACAAAGTGGAAATAAAATCCTAGACAGTTGTAGTATACTGAGAAGTTGTTGAATTTGAAGTGTTCTAAGATCTCTGTTTAAAAAGAAGAAAAGAAAAGGGTTTGTGAATTACGTTTTAGACTTTAAGTACACATATTAAAATTTTAAGAATAACCATCAAAATAATGGAAATGTAACATCCAAACAAAAGTACAGGGCTTCCCTGGTGGCGCAGTGGTTGAGAGTCTGCCTGCCGATGCGAGGGACGCGGGTTCGTGCCCCGGTCAGGGGGGATCCCACATGCGTGGAGCGGCTGGGCCCGTAAGCCATGGCCGCTGGGCCTGCGCGTCTGGAGCCTGTGCTCTGCAATGGGAGAGGCCACAATGGTGAGGGGCCCGCGTACCACACACACAAACACACACACACACAAAAAAAAGTACAGAACACATTTTTCAGTCTCCAAGGAAAAGAGGAAAGAACAGAACTAAAAGGAAAATTAAAAACCCTAAAGTTATACTAATAAGTCCAAATATGGTAGTAACCCATTGAATATAAATAGACCAAAGTTACCAAGTAAAAGAATATTTTTAGATTGAATTCTAACAAAAATCTGCGTATTTGATATTCACCGGACTCATGTTAAAACCGTAACAATACTGGGACTTCCCTGGTGGTCCAGTGGTTAAGACTCCATGCTACCAATGCAGGGGGCCCAGGTTCAACCCCTGGTCAGGGACCTAGATCCTGCATGCCGCAACTAAAATGATCCCACAAGGCTGCAACTTAAGATCCCACACGCCACAACGAAGATCCCGCGTGCTGCAACCAAGACCCAGCGCAGCCAAATAAATAAATATTTAAATATTGAAAAAAGAATTTTAAAAACCATAAAAATACTGAATGGTTAAGAAAAAATGATGAAAAAGGCAAATGAGTTAGCAATATTCATAATAGAAAAAATAGGCTTTAATTCAAAAAGCACTATTGAGGACCAAAAACGTCCTTATCTAAATGATAAAGGATGGTTCATTAGGAAAATATAATAATCCTGGACAAAGTATGTACCCAACAACACAGGTTCAAAGACAAAATCTGACAGAATTACAAAGAGAAATGGAAAACACACAATCATAGTGGAAAGTTTTAACACATCTTTCCTAAAAACTAATAAAATTGGAAAATTACTATAGCTAGAGCATACTTGAACAACACAATCAACAAGTTTAACATATGTGGAAATGTTCATTAGGCAGTGAGATGAGATGATTCTGGAGTTCAAAAGACAAATATGATTTAAAGATATAAATTTGGGAGTCAACAGCATATAGATAGATATGAGTAAAGCCACAGGAAGATGAGATTGCAGAATGCAGTTAAAGGATATTAAGCAATCACCCTCAAAAGAGCAGAAAATATGGAGTGTGGAATATCCTCTAACGTCTATCCTCACACTCGTCCACTATTTTCATTTATTCAATGAAGTATATATATTGTCTTTGCAAAATGTAAGAAAACAGAATAAAATGGTACATTAAAAAGAAACAAACCAAAAAAGTTGAAGGACCTTCAGAAATGTGCACTAAAGTAATTAAAACTGACTCCCCAAACCAAAATTCCCAAGACAAATCACAGCTTCTCCTGCCCCTCTTCCAGACATACTTTTTTTTAAATTTCTGACTGCGTTGGATCTTTGTTGCTGTGCGAGGGCTTTCTCTAGTTGTGGTGAGTGGGGCTACTGTTGTGATGCACGGGCTTCTCATTTCAGTGGCTTCCCTTGTTGCAGAGCACAGGCTCTAGGTGCAGGGGCTTCAGGAGTTGTGGCTTGCCGGCTCTGGAGTGCAGGCTCAGTAGTTGTGGCGCACGGGCTTAGTTGCTCCGGAGCATGTGGGATCTTCCTGGACCAGGGCTCGAACCCATGTCCCCAGCATTGGCAGGAGGATTCTCAACCACTGTGCCACCAGGGAAGCCCCCAGACATACTTTCAAAAAATTAAGTTTTAGAGATTGTTCCCTTGGCTGGAAAGACAGGGAAACACTTTAATTCTATTCAGTTTCCAAAATAAACAGATCAATTGCACCAAGTCTGCCATCCTCTTCCTACTTTAGACATTACTGAGGAGCAGGGCCAGGACAGGAGTAAAGAAAGTGAGGTGCCAGGTCCCAAAATTTAAGTGCAGGGCCAACCCTGGGAGTGAGTGCCTCAAATTTTTCGCCTAGGTATCTCAGTTGCCTCTCCCCAGTCCGAGCCCTGTAAAGAATCTCTACCATAAATGTGATTTGGGCAATAAAAGCACACATGGCCATTTGCCATGGTGCTTCTCTAGTTGGGGCAACCAAAGAACACTGCTTTTGAAATCACAGCTCTCATTCAAAAACAAAGCTACTGTCAGCTTTACCATGGCATTGGTGTTGGGAGTGGCATAGGACAACTTATATCATTAAAAGGGATGAAGAGAAAATTTGTCTCACACTAGATTGCAAATTCCTTTTCCTATGATAGAGTAAAAGAAGAATCATATTTCTCTTCAGACAGGCCACTGAAGGAAAACCCTGTTCTTCATGAACGCCAAGAAGAAAAACTAAGAATACATGCACGCACTTCAAGACAATAATATCTGCAGCAATATCATGCTTACAATCAGTCTTAACTTTTACTAGCACCACAATTTGGAGTCAGAAGACTTAGTTTCAAATCTCAACTCTCCTTTCCTGGGGTCTCTAATCTTCCATTTCTCCACAGCTTAAATGAGGGACAAACTTAAAAGCTCCCCAAAGACTTCAAAAATGACAAATCCTAAACCGTTCTAAATGTAATCACACAGCTTTACCTGGAAGCTTGCCTCCAAGGGAGCTGTCAGGTAAAATGTTGGTTGCCAGGGGCTCTAGGAACTTTTAAAACTCCAAATTCCAAAAGAGAAAGGAAAAGGAAGAAAGGCAAAAGGACATTTCTCCAACAGAAATGGCCTTACGTTCTGGAATTATTTATGACATAAGCACCACAAAGTTAAATTTGAAATACTGAAATTGTTACTTTATATATCAGAATTATTAAATAACTTAATTTGAAATATTGTGAATTCAAGATTTTACTTTAAGACTGAGTTGGCACAGCTAAATACTCAACAGTCAAAATATCTTAGTCAATTACCTCCCCCTTGATTTTTCTGAGCTATTTACTTGTAAAGGCTACCAGAACCAGATTCTGTTTACTGATAAGGGTAGTGACTTTGTCAAGGTAACAATTTTGATTTAGTGTTTTATGTCTGGTAAGCTGTTTGAGATTTAATCTTGATTTAGTCCAATAACCAAAATAGAACACTTAATTTGTTTACTGATGAAGGAAGAAAAGTCTAGGACACCAACCTCCCCCACTGTGGTATTTACTGGAGTACATAAACTGGAACAACCATTTGTGCAAACACAGAGGGGAAAACAACAAAATAATGCAAAACCAGAGGACTTAACTAATTCTAAATGCATGCAGTTTTCCCACAAAACATATAACCACTTAAAACTAGGCCCCTTCACTAACATACTGCCTGCCCTGATTAAATTTAATAAACCAAACAGCAGATGACCAGAACGTTTGTGTCCCCCCCACCCCCACCCTAGGGGCCTACTGGGCCATGGTTTGCTTGAATGTTATGGGTGTGGTAGGAAATATTTAAAGCAATGACTAAAATTTTCCATAAAAGCCCATCCAAAGTCTAAAAACTTTACTACTCAAAAAGAGATTTATCTCTAGACATTTAAAAAATTTACTATTCCACTTATGACACTCTGGTTTTTTACACTTAATATTTAGGTAGGAGGTGGTAAAGGGGGAGAAAGAGGGTATAATTAGTTTTGCTTGTAAAACGTTCATCACCGTTGCAGTACCAACTGGGGGTCTAATAGATTTCAGGGTATCACACTTTGAGTAACAGAGGTGGGGGCTGTGGTGGAAATCAATAAATGGCTACTACTTCTTTGCACAGACCCATATGGAAGTAATCAAGCGCAAGGGTGGCAGCTGGGGCCAGTAACAGTCACCTGCAGTTGAGGGACATGGAGGTTTCAGATGGGTTTTTAATGCTAATTTCCTACAGAAACAATGAGCTAGAAAGAGCAGAGTAACAGACGAGGCCAGATGAAGAGAGACCAGCCAGAACAATGGCTGCACCTGGTGCTTGGAGCAGAGGGACAGAGCCGGCACGCGCCGGCCTGCAGCAGAGGGCACATCTGTCACCCTTCAAAGCGGCCCATCCCCCAGCTCTTCCAGCAGGGTAAGTAACACAAGTCCCTAAACATTAACAGCTTGCCACAGAGCAACAGGTTTGAGTTTTTAAGGCTGCTGCATTCTCTACACGCACCCTTCTCCCATGACTAAGAATTAGTTAAGGAAGCAGGGTTGGTTCCCTGTCAGTTTGAAGAGGGGCTTATTGAAAATGCAAGAGTCACATTTTAACTAAATCTTTAGTTACTGTGACTTTGATGTTAGGGGGACTGAAAAAAATCACATGGAAAGATATAAATCTTACTGAGTATTTATGCAGCGAGTATCATGCTTGTTACTTTCTAACTTAATTCTTAGAACCCACAATAACTGCTATTTTTACTCCCATTTTACAGGTGAGAAAATTGGGGATTAGTAGTGAAGGTTAAATTAGCTCATGATTACACAGCCTAATGCCAAAGCCTACACATAATCTTTTCACTGCCTTTGCTCCACCTGTCCTAACTACCATAACCACATGAAAATACATATTCTATTTACTTCAGAACTCCAGCCATGAGAAGCAACTGCAGATACATATATATATATATATATATATATATATATATATATATATATACACACACACACACACACACATATATATATATTCTATGCAGAATTGCACTCCACCTTGCCAGGCATTCCTAACAAGCTGCTCAGTATTGAATGACAACAGGATTTCTACTAGCTTTTGCTTTAAACAAAGCACAAAGAGTTGCTTTTGCAGGTTTTGGCATGCTTTAGAAAAGTAAATCCATATGCATTTTACGTTTCCCAGCATAAATATGACGCCACATAGGTCTTAAAAGTTAAACACTGTTTGGAAACCCCATCAACCAGTGAGAATATAAAAACGAGTTATAGTGGGTTGTTTTTCTGCAAGACACAGCCACCACTAATTCCTGTATTTATTGACTTGAACTTGGAGGAAAAATTAAACAACCCACACAGTCCATCTTAGTAGAAACCTTTTAAATTAGAGTTCCTGGTATAAATCATAAGTTTAAAAAAGGAGGAGGGGAGTATTATGTATATAAATAATTATCTCAGAAGCACACGATTACTCTTGGATTTGAAAAGGCAGCAACAACAGCTAGGCATAATTGAAAACATAGTAGAAATTAACACCGTGTAGCTATGCATCTGACAAAGTCTGATTTAAGGGACTGGGATCTAATGGAAAGTGAACTTTTCCATCTACCCACTGTGCTTCTTCCAAAAAACGAGGTGTCTAAATCCTTCCTGTCCTAAACTCTTCTCTTCTTGAAGGTTCTCTTGAGTGGCAGTTTCCCAGGACTTATCCAATTCATGCATTCGTGTACATTTCACCTCCTGTAGAAGACTTTTTATCCCTTACCATCTTATCACACATAACGGGCAATGAAAAATTGTAAAATCAACGTCCTGAAAACTCAGGATACAATTCCAGTCCAAGCTCAGCTACCAACTAAGGTTAATAAACTCTGGGCCAGGCAGACTTTTTACCACTCTACTACCCTTCCCTCAACTTTGCTTATCTATAAAACAATGCAATTGACTAGATTAGCCTTAAGATCCTTTTCAATCCTAACATTTTCAATAGGTTATCACTGGGGGCTTACAAGCACTCTTTCTTTATGTTCCAAAGATGCAATTTAAATGTCATTATCTTCATCTCTAGCCTATTGACATTACTGTATTATATACCTTCAATCCAACATGGCCCCAACCCATGGTTGGGTCATTCCTGGAAGCCAATTTAGGAGGTTTCCTCTTTTCATAGTAGGAAAGCTTTTTTTTTGGCCGTGCCACTCAGCATTTGGGATCTTAGTTCCCAAACCAGGGATCAAACCCGTGCCCCCTGCACTGAAAGCGCAGAGTCTTAACCACAGCAGCACCACCAGGGAAGTCCCCACAGTAGGAAAGCTTCTTGAAGGCTTTAATAGTCTTCAGAAAGTACTACGATTACCTCCAGTATTCAAGTCAAAAATATTGATTATTGCCTTAGTAATAAGCAACAATTCTCCTGAACTGTGTGGTCCTAGTAGGACTTTTAATAAACCACCTTTATTTGCAGTCAGGGTAACTCCATATATTAAAATGCATATTATTTATCATTTCTTATGCTTCTTGAACCTCTAGAAAAGTATTCCTAGTAAGAACATGCAGCAGTATGCAAATCCCTTCACAGTATACCTGACACTTCAGCATTAAGTCTACACTTCAGCATTAAGTCTTCTCCCCACTCAACCTAGGAGCATGTCTCCTAGAGTAAATGAAAAGTGCTTGCTCACTGAAAGAGTATCATGTAAGTTCAATATAAATCCTATATCCTCTCAAATATTCAGACAAGTCTCCAAAGGTTCTGAACACTGCACCTATCAAAAAAGAAACTCAAAATTATTACTAAATCATTTAGTCAATTGCGTATAAGAAAATACTCATTTAAAAAGTCTCCCCCCATCTCAAGAAACCTGACTGCAAAACTGAAGGAAGAAAATTAATAGTATTGTACTGTCCTCTTAAAATAATCACCCAACTGACATAAGTGAAGAGTGAAGAATTTTAAGGAGTAAAAGTACTTTTTAAAGTTCCTATTTGAATTGTAAAGGAAAAAAATACAATTTAAACAAAGTTCTATTCTGTTATAATAAGACAGGCTCATTTGCATTATAATACTTAGAATCATTTCTAAATCATTTATAATCATAGTGAAACTTAACAAAGAGAGCATATAACATTTATAACAGATAAAAATGATCTAGGAGGTAGGTACAGTGAGAGGAAAGTATCCTGAAAACTATACAGATAAGACCCATTCTTAGCCTAAGAGTTTGAGGTTAAAAATGCAGAAGGTTTAGGAGCCAATCACAGCAAAATAATGAACATCTAGAAAGTTCTGAAACTAACTTGTAAGCCTTCTATGTGACAGACGAACTTCGCCAATAATGACATAAGCTTGCTTGAGATCAGAGAACTAGCAAATAATGGTTGTATAGTATGTATAATTCCCAAACCCGTGCTCTTCCCATAGTTGTCTGGATTTGGAAGTCTGGAAAACATGAATGCAACGTAAAGAAATAGCAGAAGTCTAAATTATGCATCACAAACTAACAAGGACTATAGAACACAGTAGCTATGTGCACATGAATCTACCGCATCACACAACTACTCCAAACTCACAAGTCAGGTTTGTTGATGTTATTTATTTTGCATGTAGGAAGTAAACAGAAGGAAAGAGGATAGCAGTAAAATGTAATAAAGAAAAAAAGAGCTAAATACATTAAAATTATCTTTTAGGTGTAACATCTTTTAGTTGTAATTTGCCCGAATACATTGAAATAAAATGTGACAATAAGAAAGAGTATTTTATGAGCCATCTTTTTAAACACTACTTGTATTATGCATACTAAAGGAGAAAAAAATTTCCCTCAAAACATCACAAAAAGACTCACTGTAGAAGATCTTAAAGAAATATTTGGGGGACTACTTTCCTAGCCATAGAATTCATGTGTTACATCTGATTAAATTTTCCATTCAAAAAAGCACAGCATTCAAATATAAAGTTGGCAAATGAAAAATGATACAGAAATATGAACAAAATGAAGCATCAAAATAACAATGAGTAGCTAAAGGCTGAACTCTCATCAAATATCAAAAAAAACATTCTTATCATCATAATCTGAAATAAAAAGCTTTGAAAGCCAGAGGCTTGCCCACTCTAGCCCCCAAAACTAAATTAAAATGTACTTACCCCAAATGCCCAGATTATAACAATCCAGATTCTTAAAATGTACCAAATTTATTTGAAACAGATATATAAGAGCTCCTCTTTTTCTCCTCCTAATCTTCAAAGCCCAATCTGAGACCAGCCTTCTTCCTTCTTTCATTAGCTGGACATGTGTCAGCTCTCTCACATCTGCGATTTCTCACTGACTAGAGCTGCCTGTCCCATTCCAGGGAAACACAGATGGATCCCAGATGGGAAGGTCCTGCCAAACAGACCAGCTCTTCACCTTGCCAGAATCCCCAGATACAGTCAGTCTCTCTGTCTCTCTCCTTTTCTCCCTCCCTCCTGCTTCCTCTCCCTCCACTACCCTTCCAACCCTCTCTGTTACCAGGGCTCTTTGCCAGCTGATGTCACTAAGTACACACCTCCTAGTGGCTCCTGGCCAATCTGACATTAACTTGTTAAATACGTGTAATTTGTTTATGGCTGACAATAACAGCAAGGATATTGTGCAAAACCTATCTGTGCAAGTCCCTAGTGGAATAACATGTAAAGACACACACTGACACACGGACTCGTATTTTTGGGAACATTCAAATGTTTAACAATTACTATTTAAAGTCCTACATATTCTCTGGTTTCTGCTATTGTTTAATAGCTTCTGCTCTTTGAGCCAGTTTTAAAATCCTGCATATGAAAAATTCCTTCTTAAAATGAATTATTAAAAATGAACATGTAACTGGATGAAAAATGTAAAGTTGCAAATTAATTTGGGGAGTATTAACAGAAATATATGTAAATGATTCACACAAGCTGCCTCTCAGATCCAGACTTGGTAGCACTGCAAAACTGGCACGTGATTAAAATTTAAGACAATGCAGGCAACATGGTTCTGATGCTGTAAAGATTATAAATGAAAGATGGAGACACAATGCAAAAAATTGTTTTAAAACAAGGCAAATATGAATGTGAGAAATAACATAATGTTTAACATTAAAGGAGCTGCTAATTCAAGTTTCAACAATGAAGAGCCAAAATATATATTTAGAACTGCAACAATGAGAACCCAGAGAGAAGGACTAAACTGTTCAAGGTCAGAGTTTAATCACTTATCCCTCCAAATACTTAGCAGATAATAGCTGCTCAGTCAATTTCTGCTAAATGAAAATTGATCATTGGAAACTGATACTGTAGTATAGTTATACAAGATATTACCACTGAGGTAAATTGGGTGAAAGGTCCATTGGACCGCCTTTACATCTTTTTTTTTTTTTGCAACTCCCTGAAAATCTACATTTTAAAATAAAAAGTTAAAGGGCAGAGGGAGTGTTTGGCTACTTCCTGGTCACATTATATTGATACATATCTGCATTAAAATCTCTATGAACACAAATTAGGAATGAAAGATCCTCCATGCACATAATCAAATAGGTGTGGCTATAATTCTCTAAGCCTTAATCTTCTATCATACCTGGGATATCCGGAATCTGTAAGCAATTTTTCTGTCATGGCAATTTTTGGCAAGTAAGAAGAAAGACTACTTCTGCCAAGGGCAACTTACCGACTAGGTTTCGGTTCTTTAGTTCATCCTAGTGGTAGTGCTAATAGTAGCAAGAGCAGCAGGCTTAGTGCTTACCATGCATGCTAAGTGTCAGAGACTGTTCTAATTGTCTGAATCTTCACAAAGACCCCATATTATAGAGCCTTTAAGTATTATCATTATCTCAGTGTTATAGCTAAGGAAAGTAAGGCACAAAGAGTTATAACTCGGTTACTTAATGGACATAGATAATGAGTGCCAGCACCCGGTACTCTGAGTTCACAGCCAGAGCACTATATTCTACTGTCTAGTAGAAAAATGAATCAAAAGATGCTACTGGCTGTCCTGGATCACTGGCTCTGGGAGAAGCCAGTCACCATGTCATAAAGACTTAAGCAGCCCCAAGATGTCCATATGGTGAAGAACTGAAATCTCTTGGCAATGCCAGCATCAACTTGTTCACATAACATCCAGCTAAACTACCTCGGAATTCTGACCTATACGAACTACAGGAGAGAATAAGATTTTATTATTATTTTAAAAAGGAAAAACAGATGGTTCTTTCACTTCTAGCACCCAGACTATGGGTCCTAAATACTTTTTCCCACTAAAAGGAAGCAGGGCTCTTTAGAAAAACAGTTGACTCCAGGTGTAGGGCAGGAAATGTACAAAACTTGTCATATCAGAAATCAATTAAGCTATCTAAGTCTTTTGGGGTTGCGTCCAAGGGACTTAGGGGCCAACTTGAAGAGGATCACACTAACTACAATGGGATAATTTAAGCATCAGTAAAAAATAATAACTGCAATGGATTGAAACACAGCATAATGTTTAACTTCATGACTTCATAATAGTATTTATAAAAAACTAACTGTTCACCTTTTCAAGGACACTAGGGAACCAATTCATTATTCTGAAATTAGTGTATCAAGCAGTTTACCTGCTTTCTTATGAGCTGTACCTCTAGGTAAACAAATACTTGGTGAAAACTGATCCCTATTGAAATAATCCAACTGAAATGAAAAAATTATATATACAAGCATACCTCATTTTATCGCACTTTGCAGATTTATTTATTTTTTTTTACAAATTAAATGATTGTGGCAATCCTGCACTGTCAGGTGATGATTAGCATTTTTTAGCAATAAACTATTTTTAAATTAAGGTACGTAAATTTTTTTAGGCATAATGCTACTGCACACTTAACAGACTACCGCATAGTGTAAACTTAACATTTATATGCAGCGAGAAACCAAAAAATTTGTGTGACTCGCTCTATTGCGATATTCACTTTATTGCAGTGGTCTGGAACCAAACCTGCAATGTCTATGAGGTATGCCTGTACTTCATTTTGCAAATCCCTAATGAAAAAAATTAATCTAGGTAATGAATCAATTGCCACCAGTACGAGATGAGATATATATGGATATTAATGTGCCTCCCAATGGAAGTATACCACCACCTGCAAAGTATTCATGACAAAAAAAGTAAATCTGAATGCGATTAAGCCTCTAGATCTAACAACCGATTTATTGGACATTGAGGGGACACAGGAACATGTTAATGACAGCATGAGAGTGCAATTAGCAAAGTCCAGAATGTGAAGAAATCTAGTGCAAACAACCCAGATTTATAGGGAAAAAGGTGAGACAGAGGAAGGGAGTTGGAGGAGAACCTATAAATTAAAGGAGAAATAAAAGACTTAAATTCATATGTGGACTTTATTTGGATTTTGATTTGAACAAACCAACTGTAAAAAATAACCTATGAGGGCTTCCCTGGTGGTGCAGTGGTTAAGAATATGCCTGCCAATGTAAGGGACACAGGTTCGAGCCCTGGCCCGGGAAGATCCCACATGCCGCAGAGCAACTAAGCCCGTGCGCCACAACTACTGAGCCTGAGCTCTAGAGCCCACAAGCCACAACTACTGAGCCCACGTGCCACAACTACTGAAGCCTGTGTGCCTAGAGCCCGTGCTCCGCAACAAGAGAACCCACAACAATGAGAAGCCCGCGTACCACAACAAAGAGTAGCCCCCACTCGCTGCAACTAGAGAAAGCCTGCGCACAGCACCAAAGACCCAACACAGCCAAAAATGAATAAATAAATAAATAAATTTATTTTTAAAAACCTATGAAATAACTGGGAAATTTTAAAGACTCACTAGATATGTAATTATATTAAGAAATTATTTTAAAATTTTTAAAGTGTAATATTTGTAATTATATTTTTAAGAAAAGTCCTTAACTGTTAAGAGATACATAGAAATTATTATTGATAAGTTTACATGCTGTCTAGGATTTCCTTCAAGAGAAGCTGAGTTGTTATTATTGTAGCATGGTGTTTATGTACATGAGGGTCCATTTTTAGGTCTGTTTTATGTTTTCCATGATACAAAGTGAAAAAAAAAAAAAGACAGCGATTTCTTTAAACACTGTGCCAAATTACGGGTGAAGTTGGCAGATTGATTGGGACAGTTTTTTAAAGTATCTCAGACAAAACAAATTAAAGTCTGACACGAGGTTTAATGTGGTACCAACATATTCATTTATCTCACTGACTACATCATGAGTTGATACACCATTAATTTTTAAAAATAAAGGATGACAGTGCAATCTATCAGGAATGGTGAACACAGATGCTCAGTTGGTTGCTTTACAACAAAATTTGTAAAGGGGTTGATTTTTTAATTTTATTTTATTTTAATGTCCTCCTATATAGGAAAATTAGAATAGAATTGGAGGTATCAATATGAACCCATGGTTATTATATTTTTTATTATAGTATATTATATATTTTTATAGTAAAAACATATAGACATAGAAATACACACACAAATTCATACATATTCTTCCTGGCTGTTTGCTGAGAGGGTCTAGAAGCAATGACCACATCCTATATCCAGATCCTGATTTCTAAACCACATTTCCTACTAAAACCAGGGCTCCTTGGAGAAATGTATAGGGCCGGGAAAATACAAGATATGCAGGCAACACCTTGTACAAGAAAATAAAAGACTACCAGAAATGATGGGGACATGTCAAAAAGATATTGATGGCAGTTAGAAGGGGCTACCATAGTCAACTGTGAGACAATTTGAGCATCAAAATAAATGGGAATAATGGATTAAAGCATGATATGTGGGGACTTCCCTGGTGGCGCAGTGGTTAAGAATCCGCCTGCCAATGCAGCCGACACGGGTTTGATCCCTGGTCTGGGAAGATCCCACATGCCGCGGAGCAACTAAGCCCGTGCGCCACAACTACCGAGCCTGCGCTCTACAGCCCGCGAGCCACAACTACTGAGCCCACATGCTACAACTACTGAAGCCCGCTCACCTACAGCCCGTGGTCCGCAACAAGAGAAGCCACCGCAATGAGAAGCCCGTGCACCACAACAAAGAGTAGCCCCCGCTCACCGCAACTAGAGAAAGCCCGTGCACAGCAACGAAGACCCAATGCAGCCAAAAATAAATTAATAAAATAAATAAATTTTAAAAAAAAAGCATAATATGTGAAATAAAAATTGAATTTAAAAGATCAATCAATCAATCAAGAAGAAAGCTACTCCTTCTAGTAGATGCCAACTTATAAATACAGAAAAAATGATGGAAGTAGAAAATCACCAGGGTAGACTCTTGAACAGAAAGTGGATGAAAAACAGGATATACACACATTGTCTCAAGTTATATCCTACAAGTTACTTATTGATCACAAAGAGGAAATAGTAACTCGCAGTGCAGCTACCTGGCAGACACTCTCTTTAACAAAATGAACAAGGTTAATATTTAACATCAATCACCAGTATTAGGACAAACTGACAACATACACCTCCCTAAATTAAGTATTTACTCCTAGAGCATTCCAGCTCCAAATTCATAATCCAAACCTAATCATAAGGAAACATCAGACCACTAAGGGACATTCTGTACTCTTCAAAACTGCCAAGGTCAAGAAAGACTGAAAAGATGGAAAGACAAAAAGAGAGGGGGAGGGAGGGAAGGTGAGAAAAGGGAGAAAGTTTAAAAAAAAAGCGGGGGGGCTTCGCTGGTGGCGCAGTGGTTGAGAGTCCGCCTGCCGATGCAGGGGACACGGGTTCGTGCCCCGGTCCGGGAAGATCCCACATGCCACGGAACCTGCGCGTCCGGAGCCTGTGCTCCGCAACGGGAGACGCCACAGCAGTGAGAGGCCCGCTAAACAAATAAAAATAAATAGATAAATAAATAAATAAATAAATAAATCGTGGGGAAGGGGAGGCAGCAGCCTTGAGGAACTGTTTCAGAATAAGAAAAGATTAACAAGACATGACAAGTATAGTGTGTGATCCTGGATTGGACTGGATTGGATTGGGGTACAGGAGCTTAAAGGGCATTACTGAGATGACTGATAACATTTGAATATAGTCTGTGAACTGCATCAATATTAAATTTCCTGATTTTGATACTGTGGCTATGTAAGAGAATGAATGTTTTTCAGAAATATACATTTAAGTATCCAAGGGCAAAAGGGGCATTCTTCCACTTACTCTCAGAGTGGTTTAAAAAAATTATATACACATAATACACACACAATGATAAAACAATGGGGCAAAATTAAACAATGGTGAACAAGTGTTCCTTTTATGATTCTTGCAACTTACTGTAAGTTTTCTATTATATCAAATAAGCACTTATCAAAACGAAAAAAAGTCCCCATTCACAACAAAAAAGTTTGAAAACTCTGTTGTGGGTATTAGGTGAACATGTGTAGCAGTCCGTGGACTTCTAATGAAGATGCTCATGAGAGTTTCTCCTTTGGTTTCTTACTATGATGATCATAACTACTGCCATGGTGGTGCTGAACATTAAGCTATTTTATTTATTTTTTTTTAAAGATTTATTATTTATTTATTTTATTTTATTTTTGGCTGCATTGGGTCTTAGTTGCAGCACGTGGGATCTTTCGTAGCGGCACGCGGGCTTCTCTACTTGTGGCATGCGGGTTTTTCTCTCTTCTCTAGCTGTGGCGTGCAGGCTCCAGGGCACGTGGGCTCTGCAGTTGTGGTGCTCGGGTTCCAGAGCATGTGTGGTCTCTGTAGTTTGCAGCACACGGGCTTTCTAGTTGAGGTGCTCAAGCTTAGTTCCCCTCGGTATGTGGGATCTTAGTCCCTGACCAGGGATCGAACTCATATCCTCCGCATTGTAAGGCGGATTCTTTACCACTGGACCACCAGGGAAGTCCCGACATTAAGTTATTTTAAATTGTTATTTTTAGTCATGTAATAATGTTTATTTCATACCTACAATGGGCCACTGCTAAAAGACAAAGCATAAGAAACCTAAATATAAAGTAAATATATAATATAAAATTGAGAAGCATAAAAATGATTCTACAAATATGCTTGAGATCCAGACCTCTGAGTTGGATTCATCAGATCAAATCTCTCATCCGGCACATAAAGATGACTCTAGACCTTCAAATGATGATGTCAAAAAAATAACAAAATTAATAAACATTGATGCTTACAGTCAACTTGCTTTTCATCATGGACAGTCTTTTTTTTTTTGGCCACGCTGTGAGGTTTTTGGGATTTTTAGTTCCCTGTCCAGGGATCAGCAGTGAAAGTGCGGTGTCCTAACCACTGGACAGCCAGGGAATTCCCCATCGTGGATAGTTTTTACTTGCATATTTGGAATCTTCTTGAACTTCTCATTTAAAAACAAAAACAGGGACTTCCCTGGTAGCACAGTGGTTAAGAAACCGCCTGCCAACTCAGGGGACACAGGTTCAAGCCCTGGTCCGGGAAGACCCTACATGCTGCAGAGCAACTAAGCCCATGCGCCACAACTACTGAGCCTGCACTCTACAGCCTGCAAGCCACAACTACTGAGCCCACGCACCTAGAGCCTGTGCTCCACAACAAGAGAAGCCACCGCAATGAGAAGCCCGGGCACCACAATGAAGAGTAGCCCCCGCTCACCGCAACTAGAGAAAGCCCATGGGCAGCAACGAAGACCCAATGCAGCCAAAAATAAAAATAAATTAATTAAAAAAATAAAATAAAAACAAAATTATATTTCATTTCAAGCATCAGGTTACATTTTTTTAATTTAACACATTATAAAATTTCAGTCTACAATTTACCCAAAAACCAAAACTATTTTATTTCATTTCATTTTATTTTTTGGCCGCGTGGCATGTGGGATCTTAGTTCCCCGATTGGACCCATGCCCCCTGCAGTGGAAGGGTGGATTCTTAACCACTGGACCACCAGGAAAGTCCCCAAATCTTTTTATTTTTAAATTAATATAAAGAATAATGTTTTACTTAAACAGAAATATAAAATTAAAAGTACAGGGTTTCGGGGCTTCCCTGGTGGCGCAATGGTTGAGAATCTGCCTGCCAATGCAGGGGACACGGGTTCGAGCCCTGGTCTGGGAGGATCCCACATGCCGCGGAGCAACTGGGCCCGTGAGCCACAACTACTGAGCCTGCGCGTCTGGAGCCTGTGCTCCGCAACAAGAGAGGCCGCAATAGTGAGGCCCGCGCACCGCGATGAAGAGTGGCCCCCACTTGCCGCAACTAGAGAAAGCCCTCGCACAGAAACGAAGACCCAACACAGCAAAAATAAATATAAAAATAAATTAAAAAAAAAAAAAAAAAAAAGTACAGGGTTTCCCTGGTGACACAGTGGTTAAGAATCTGCCTGCCAATGTAGGTGACACGGGTTCATGCCCTGGTCCGGGAAGATACCACATGCCGTGGAGCAACTAAGCCCACGAGTCACAACTACTGAGCCTGCACTTGAGAGCCCGCAAGCCACAACTATTGAGCCCGTGTGCCACAAATACTGAAGCCCAGTGCCCTAGAGCCCGTGCTCTGCAACGAGAAGCCACCACAATGAGAAGCCCACGCACCGCAACGAAGAGCAGCCCCCACCAGCTGCAACTAGAGAAAGCCGACGCATAGCAACAAAGACCCAATGCAGCCAAAAATAGAAATAATAATAAAATAAATTTATAAAGCAAAAAAAGTACAAGTGTACTTGTTAAATTGGGGAAAGTAAAAACATATACTATTAAATAATAAGAAAATATAACAATCTTAAAGATTATATTTTGAATGAAAAATATTTTAACACCAGTCTTTGTAAAAATCCCCTCTTTAACATCTACCATACAAAAATGAAATTATCTAAAAAAAAATTAAAAACCTGCATTGGAAGGCAGATTCTTTACCACTGGACCACCAGGGAAGTTCTGACAACAAATGTTTAAAGTTTGAAATATACAGCTGATCAGACTATGAAGTGTCCTCCTTTTTAGGTCATTTACAGCAAACATTTTAAAAGATACTGATTTTCTCTTACAATACTATAGAAAAAGCCTGGAGTAACTGTTCCAATTCAGCTACTAAGTATATTATCTAAATCATTAACCCTCTCCATCTGTCAAATCAGAAGATGGGACTAGGTGTTATGAGGTTCCTTATGTCTTTGTTTCTTATTTAAACTTCTTTTTGTTTCTATTGCTTATTTAAACTGATCTTCCATGTAGTCTAGTAACATCATTAAGTTAAATCACCTGAAAATGAAAGAGAGGTTTGGAAGCTCTCCAGAAACAAGATAGTCTAACTTTCCAGTTTACGTGACTACGTATAGATAGATTCCTGTTTTACTAGTTATTAAAGACTTCATAATTTGCGATTATTTGCTTTACATAGTTACCATTACAAAGCTTGGAAGAATTCCGTGTCAACTTAAAAAAAAAACAGGGAAGCAATCAAATTCACAAGTGATCTTGAAAACAAAACAAACAATTCTCTTGACGTTTGAGTCATCAGCCCTCATGCTACACAAGTCAGACTGCAGCAGCTGTGTATCATCATTTAAAATCAAGAATTCAATTTAATTGTGATAGCAGATTTTTTTAAGTTGATGGATCAGAGGAACAGAAAATAAATGAAGCAGGAATTTTCATCTGCTAGAATAAACTGACATATAACCCTATATTTTAAGGCATGAAGGATGATACCCAGGTATTCTACTCAAATCAGACTACCAACCGATTTCCTTCACTAAGAACACTTCAAATAAACTCTTCACTACATACCTAGAAAAGGATTCGTCTTTGAAGACTTATCTCAAGGGCTTTCCCTTTAGGAGAAATGATTCTCAAAGCAAGCAGAGTTGAAAATGGATGCCTCGTAGTGCTGTCCATGTAGCTTGACAGTACCTAATACCACACTAGTACTTAAGATTTTCACTGATTTGTTGACTCGAGTCTCTATTACTATTCTCTGAGGGCAAGGGGTATGCCTTGATCAACATACTCAATGTTTATTTGTTAGATGAACTGAAATATCCTATTTGCTTCAAAAATAATTTAACAGGATTGAAGCACAGAGTATTAACTTTAAAAAGAATGTAATCCAACCCCTTTGTGAGTTCCCTGGCGGTCCAGCAGTTAGGACTTGGTGCTTTCACTACCTTGGGCCCCGGTTCAATCCCAGGAACTAAGATGCTGCTAGCCGTGTGGTGTGGTCCAAAAAAAAAAAAAAATCCAATCCCTTCATTTAACTAAAATAGGACAAAGGGAGGATAAGGTCTGAAAAGTTGGATTAAATTCCTATTAAATATGATGTAGTCAAATCAAATTATGTTCTCTTCAAGAATTTTTATGGGAAATGTACTGTGTTTTGAAATGGTAAGAACTTTATATAATTTCAAGACTACTTTGCTAATAACTATTAAAAATTACTAGCTTAAACACATATATATGGAATTTAAGGAAAAAAATGTCATGAAGAACCTAGGGGTAAAACAGGAATAAAGACACAGACCTACTTGAGAATGGACTTGAGGATATGGGGAGGGAGAAGGGTAAGCTGTGACAAAGCGAGAGAGAGGCATGGACATATATACACTACCAAAAGTAAGGTAGATAGATAGTGGGAAGCAGCCGCACAGCACAGGGAGATCAGATTGGTGCTTTGTGACCGCCTGGAGGGGTGGGATAGGGAGGGTTGGAGGGAGGGAGATGCAAGAGGGAAGGGATATGGGAACAGATGTATATGTATAACTGATTCACTTTGTTATAAAGCAGAAACTAACACACCATTGTGAAGCAATTATACTCCAATAAAGTTGTAAAAAAAAAAAAAATTACTAGCTTAGACCTGGTTTTCCCAAACATTTTGACCATTTTTGCTACCCTTGCCCTGTCCTAAATAAGGTATCATTCACCCTAGGGGTATATACAAATTTGCAAGAAGGTGGAACATTACACTTGTCAAATTATTAGGTCTGCACCTCTTACTATCTTTCAGCAGGCTTACGTGAATAACAAAACTGAATGTCCAAATTCTTGTCAGGTTTTAAGTCAGGTATTTATTGAATTCCATTTTACAAATTTAAAAACAAACAAAGTTGGTGGCTTTGAT
This sequence comes from Hyperoodon ampullatus, assembly GCF_949752795.1. Taxonomy (NCBI): domain Eukaryota; kingdom Metazoa; phylum Chordata; class Mammalia; order Artiodactyla; family Ziphiidae; genus Hyperoodon; species Hyperoodon ampullatus. Next base: position 63,363,039 of record NC_136927.1, on the reverse strand, counting down.
GTGCCTAAGATCGTAATATGAACCCTAACAAAGCCAGTGCTCTATCTCCTGCTGGCCCCAAGCTCTCAGAACACCTGAATTAAATAAGCTGAAAGCAACCATCTAAGTAAATGCCATCTGCAGAGATGTGCTATACTTGGGCCACTCTTTTGGAATGGGGGGAAAAAGCCAACATTTAAAAGTAAGAGTTTGGGGGCTTCCCTGGTGGCGCAGTGGTTGAGAGTCCGCCTGCCGATGCAGGGGATACGGGTTCGTGCCCCGGTCTGGGAGGATCCCACATGCCGCGGAGCGGATGGGCCTGTGAGCCATGGCCGCTGAGCCTGCGCGTCCGGAGCCTGTGCTCCGCAACGGGAGGGGCCACATCAGTGAGAGGCCCGCATACCGCAAAAAAAAAAAAAAAAAAAGTAAGAGTTTGATTGAGGTATAGTATACATACCATAAAATTCACCTGCTTTAAACATACAATTCAATTATTTTCAGTAAATTTATACAGTTGTACAACCATCACCACAATCCCATTTTAGAACATTTCAATTGTTCCCCAAAGATCCCTTCTGTCCCTTTACAGGAAATCCCATTTAACACCCACAGTCCCAGGCAACCACTAATCTGCTCCTCCTGTCCCTATAAATTAACCATTCCTGGACATTTCACATAAATGGAAATCATAATATGGTCTTTTGTATCTGACTGTTGTAACTCAAGTACAATGCTTCTGAGATTTATCTATGTATCGATATTCATTCCTTTTTACTGCTATTGATGGATATACCACATTCTGTTTATTTAACAGCTGATGGACATTTGGATTGTTTCCAATTTTTGGTTGAGTAATGCTGCTGGGAACAAGTTTAAAATAGTTGTTTTAAACAATTCTGCCCAGTTTTTTTTTAAATTATTTATTTACTTATTTGGCTGCATTGGGTCTTCATTGCTGCACGCAGGCCTTCTCTAGTTGCGGCGAGCAGGGGTTACTCTTCATTGCGGTGTGCGGGCTTCTCATTGCGGTGGCTTCTCTTTGTTGCAGAGCACGGGCTCTAGGTGTGCGGGATTCAGTAGTTGTGGCACACGGGCTCAGTAGTTGTGGCACGTGGGCTCCAGAGCACAGGCTCAGTGGTTGTGGCGCACGGGCTTAGTTGCTCCATGGCATGTGGGATCTTCCCAGACCAGGGCTTGAACCCATGCCCCCTGCATTGGCAGGCAGATTCTTAACCACTGCGCCACCAGGGAAGTCCCTCTGCCCAGTTTTAACTGCAAAAACGTGGAGGGAAGGGATTTGCCAAGCTCCTTACTCCACCATTCAGAAGTTCTACCCTAAACAAGTTTCTTTTTTTTAAATGGTAATTTCTCTTGATTATTTTGAGAAGATTATGCTCTTAAAGAAGTTTGCCTGATTCTGATGTCATGTTTAGAAAGACTTAAAAGAAATACATCCATATATTCTTCATGTATTCAAATTTAAGGTTGAAAAGCCTAAAATATGAGTTTTATTTAGGTAAGTATACCTATTGCTGAAGCCTATTATTACCTAGAGGAAATTAAAGTCCAAAGACCACACAAGTATTTAAAGAGATCTAAACTCCCAGTTCTCAAGGTAAAAGCGAGAATACAGGTAAAGATTAAAACTCACAATGTAAGAAAAAAAAACAAAAAAGAAACAAAAAAACACACCTCACGACGGGGGTGAGGGTGGGGGTGGGATTCCCTGGCGGTCCAGTGGTTAGGGCTCTGCACGTCCACTGCAGGGGGCACTGGTTCGATCCCTGGTTGGGGAACTAAGATCCCACGTGCAGTGCAACGGGGCCAAAAAAATAATAATAATTTAAAATTTTTAAAAAAACATCACAATAAGTCTAGCACTTATACAACAAGCAGAATAATCCAGAGATGCTACATTCCTTATAAATTTCCCACTTTATATACTGGGATTATTTCTTCTTTTTACCCTTCAGGAAAGTGTTTCTGGTTTTATATCAGAAGTTAGTGGGAGGGGACTTCCCTGGTGGCGCAGTGGTTAAGAATCTGCCCGCCAATGGGCTTCCCTGGTGGCGCAGTGGTTGAGAGTCTGCCTGCGGATGCAGGGGACACAGGTTTGTGCCCCGGTCCGGGAAGATCCCACATGCCGTGGAGAGGCTAGGCCCGTGAGCCATGGCCGCAGAGCCTGTGCGTCCGGAGCCTGTGCTCCACAACGGGAGAGGCCACAACAGTGAGAGGCCCGCGTACCGCAAAAAAAAAAAAAAAGAATCTGCCTGCCAATGCAGGGGACACGGGTTCGAGCCCTGGTCCAGGAAGATCCCACATGCCATGGAGCAACTAAGCCCATGCGCCACAACTACTGAAGCACACGCGCCTAGAGTCTGTGCTCCGTAACAAGAGAAGCCACCGCAATGAGAAGCCCGCGCACCACAATGAAGAGTAGCCCCCACTCGCCGTGACTAGAGAAAGCCCACACGCAGCAACGAAGACCAAACACAGCCAAAAATAAATAAATTAATTAATTTAAAAAAAAGTTAGTGGGAAAATATTCACTTCAAAGAAATTTTTTACAACTAGTTTTGTTGGAATTCCTTCACTCAAATGTGGGAGTGACCATACAGATTTTTACATACACCTAAATTAAATTTCTGCCAAGTAGTCTTTTTTATTTCCTGTCTTTTGATAGCTGAGGAAACATGACACATAAGAAAAATTAATTTCAAGCACACAATCAACACCTCAGTTGGAGACACAAAATATTACAGTTAATAATAGTTTCTACTTTTATAAAGTAACTATAGAATATAGCGATAAATATATAATTCATACATCCTGCTGGAAAACCCTACACATTCTTCAGTTCATGCCATTTATTCTTCCACATTTTCACATAAAATTTGACTTTTATCACACTCCCTGAAAACTCACTTAATAAGGTCTGGGATTTCATACTTTTAACAAATTCTGGCTGTGAAATGAAACTAAACAGAGAGACAATGTAAGCCTTATTTTCCTTTACTATTACAAGTGGTAAACTTTTTAAAAATTTTATTTATTTATTTATTTATTTTGGGCTGCGTTGGGTGTCTGTTGCTGCCTGTGGGCTTTTCTCTAGTTGTGGCGAGCGGGGGCTACTCTTCCTTGTGGTGCACGGGCTTCTCATCGTGTGGCTTCTCTTGTTGCACAGCACAGGCTCTAGGTGCCTGGGCTTCAGTAATTGTGGCACTTGGGCTCAGTAGTTGTGGCTCGCAGGCTCTTGAGTGCAGGCTTAGTAGTTGTGGCGCATGGGCTTAGTTGCTCCACGGCATGTAGTAACTTCCCGGACCAGGGCATGAACCCGTGTCACCTGCATTGGCAGGCAGATTCTTAACCACTGTGTCACCAGGGAAACCCTGTACTTTTAATTTTATATTTCTGTTTAAGTAAAACATTATTCTTTATACTAATTTAAAAATAAAAAGATTTGGGGACTTTCCTGGTGGTCCAGTGGTTAAGAGTCCACCCTTCCACTGCAGGGGGCATGGGTCCAATCCCTGGTCGGGGAACTAAGATCCCACATGCCACGCGGCCAAAAAATAAAATAAAATGAAATGAAATAAAATAGTTTTGGTTTTTGGGTAAATTGTAGACTGAAATTTTATAATGTGTTAAATTTAAAAAATGTAACCTGATGCTTGAAATGAAATATAATATTGTTTTTGTTTTTATTTTATTTTTTTAATTAATTTATTTTTATTTTTGGCTGCATTGGGTCTTCGTTGCTGCCCATGGGCTTTCTCTAGTTGCGGTGAGCGGGGGCTACTCTTCATTGTGGTGCCCGGGCTTCTCATTGCGGTGGCTTCTCTTGTTGTGGAGCGCAGGCTCTAGGTGCGTGGGCTCAGTAGTTGTGGCTTGCAGGCTGTAGAGTGCAGGCTCAGTAGTTGTGGCGCACGGGCTTAGTTGCTCCGCAGCATGTAGGGTCTTCCCGGACCAGGGCTTGAACCCATGTCCCCTGCATTGGCAGGCGGTTTCTTAACCACTGCGCCACCAGGGAAGCCCACAAGTGGTAAACTTTTAATTGCAAAGAAAATACACTGAAACAGGTAGTGGTGAGCTAAAGTAGTTTTTCAGAGAAAACAAACAGAAATTCAAAATTCATATCAACCAAAAATTCCTTTTCCTTTAGTTTTTAGGGTATGGCTGCTAAGGCCAAGTTTTATAACCTTCACTATTTCTCGTAATTTTTTAAGTATAAAAACCGTCAAAATAGAAATGTTTGTTCTATTATGGAACCACAGCAAATATTCAGGACAAAGGAAAGAAAAAGTGTGTAAGTCACTAACAGACAAGATATGTTAGCCGTCCCATTAAAGTTTTATGTACAAGTAAATACCTCTTCCCTCAGATAAACAATTTAAGAGACAGAAAATTCGGTCTTATTATTTCCCAATTATTATTAAGTGTCTACCACATGGTAGGCTTACACAGAAGACACAGGCCTCTGTAGGACATTTAACAAAACATCCTCCTACAGTAATGCTTTCATTATTTAAATTGGCACATGGCAGACTATGTTAACAGATTTATTTATTGACTAAGTCTAATCATATTTCCTCAGTTGGCATCAATTTGATATCTACTATTTACGTTTGTTTCAACACTAGATATTTGTTCAGAAGTCTTGCATATTCAATTTCTACCATAGGATTTTGGGTTTAAATGAAATTTAGGATTTTTAATGGTAGATTACAAAAAGATAAAGAAATAACCCTAATGAGAGCTAAAAATCATTTGGTTTGTGAGTCCCCTTTATAAGCCAAAGAATTTGCTTTTTATTGCAAGGAAATGGAACATTATGTAATTAAGTGTTCCACAGCAATGAATTAAGATCCAAAGTGACTTAACGGTATTTTTCGAAAATTAATCATGTCATCACCTTTTCTGGCACATGGCTTTTGTATTTTAATGCTTTATAGTTTTCATTTCATTCAAAACATAGCTCAAGATATCATTCTTTGTAACAAACGCTGCTTCCCAAAGCTTAAATGCCTATAATTTCACAAAGATTTTGAATTACAAATATTTAAGCTGAACAAAAAAATATAGAAATTGTGGATAACTGCATTTGGAGAAAGCAAACCATACACTGAAATCTGCATGAGAGCAGAGACCACATGTCTACTTTGCTTCCTATTCTATTCATTTACTCATTCATTTATTCAACAAATATTCACTGAACATCTACCATGTGCCTGACAATGTTCTAGGCAATGGAAACACATCAATAAACAAAAGAGACAAAAATCCCTCTTCCCTTTGGAACTTACATTCTAGGAAGAAAGAACAGACAAAAAATAAAATAAGTAAAACATATAGTATGTTAGAAGGTGATAAGCTGGCAGTAGGGAATGGGGAAGGGGGTGCAGTTTTAAATAGGGTTGCCTGATTAGCCTCATTGAGAAGGGAAATAAAGAAATGAACCATAGGATAGGTGAACAAAAAGCAGTCTAGGTAAAGGTTCTGACATAAGATGGGGATTAGAGTATTCAAAAGGAACTGCAAGGGACTTCCCTTGTGGTCCAGTGGTTTAGACTCCGTGCTCCCAATGCAGGGGGCCCAGGTTCGACCCCTGGTCAGAGAACTAGATCCCCCATGCCACAACTAAGAGCCCACATGTTGCAACTAAAGATTCCACATGCCACAACTAAAGATCCAGCATGCCACAACAAAGATCCCATGTGCCGCAACTAAGACCCAGCGCAGCCAAATAAATAAATTAAATTAATATTTTTTAAAAAATAAAAATAGATTTAAATAAATTTAAAAATAAAAAAAGACTGCTGGGCCTCACACCCAGTTTTTAAAAAACAAAAGGAACTACAAGAAGATCTGTGTGGCTGGAGCTGGGAAAGTAGTAGGATATGAGTTCAGAGGTCAAGGGGGAGTAGTAAGGTAGGGGTGTAGATCACAGAAAGCTTGAAAGTCTTTTTAAAATCCCTGGTTTTATTTTGAGTAAAATGGGAGTAATTAACAGGGTTCTAAGCAGAGAATTTACAAGGCCTGACTAAACTGGATCACTCTGGCTGCTATGTTCAAAACAGATGGAGGGGCAAGAATGGAAGCAGGGAAAACAATTAGCATGTAACTCCAGTAAGCCAGGTCAGAGGTATTGGTGGTTTGGACCAGAATGGGAGGAGTGAAGTTAAGATGTTATTTAGATTCTGTATATATTCTCAAGGTAAAGTAAACATTATCTCCTAACTGATTCAATGTTAAAAAAAAAAAGTCAAGGAAAATTCCAAGGTTTTTGGGTAAAGGAAAGGCTAGGGAACAATACGAAAAAATAGACAAGTTGGACTTCATAAAAATTTAAAATTTTGTACATCATAAGACACTATCCACAGAGTAAAAAGGCAACTCACAGCATGGGAGAATGCAAATATGTGATACGGGATTAATATCCAGAATATATATATAGAACTCATAACACTCAACAACAACAAAACAAACCACCCAATCCAAAAAAGGGCAGGGCTTCCCTGGTGGCGCAGTGGTTAAGAGTCCGCCTGCCGATGCAGGGGACACGGGTTCGTGCCCCGGTCTGGGAAGATCCCACATGCCGCAGAGTGGCTGGGCCCGTGAGCCATGGCCGCTGAGCCTGCGCGTCCGGAGCCTGTGCTCCACAGCGGGAAAGGCCGCAGCAGTGAGAGGCCCACGTACTGCAAAAAAAAAAAAAAAAAAAAAAAAAAGAATAAAAAAAAAGCCAGGAATAACTCCAAAGTTTTTGGTTAAAGGCCAGGGAAGATTGAAGGAAGACATGGTTTGAGGAGGAAGATCAGAAGTTCAGATTTAGACATTTTTTAGTTTGAGATATCTGTTAGGTATCCAAGTGAAGATGTCATGTAGGCAAGTGGACAAACCAATCAAGAGTTCTGGGAAGGGATCTGGGCTGGAGATATAAATCTGGGAGTTGTCAGCATAGTATTTAAAGCCATGAGTTCATGAAGGGAAAAAGTATAGATAAAGACAAGAGATTCAAGGCCTGAACATTGGGCACTGGGTAGCCCATAAAGAGATCAGGAAGAAAAGAAAGAACCACCAAAGGAAACTGAGAAGAAACAGCCTCCCAGTGAGATAGGAGGAAAACAACAGAGTGCGGTGGTACTCTAGAAACCAAATGAACAGTGTTTCAAGAAGAGTGATCAGTTGGGTTAATTCCTCTAGTAAGATGAGAACTAAGAATTGACTACTGGATATCCTCACCTCCTAGGAAAGTCAGACATGTACTCATCACAATATATACAATGCAAAATATTACATTTAATCATTATTTCAAATTCTCTTTTACTTCTGAAAATATACTGTTGAAAATGCATCAAACTAGATATGTACTAATGGAAGATGAACTCTATCAAATTCATAATTCTTTTACAAAAAAAATTTCATTCTAAACTTTCAGATTCTCACAATTAAAATTGGGAATTATCAGTGCTTTGACATTTGGTTACCTTAATACTAGCTGTCTTTGGTAACAGTGGAAACCTCCCAGTGCTGAACAAAGAGAAAGACTGTGGTCCAAGGAAACAGTACCTCATCTGAAACTCACTTCCCTTTCTGAGCCTCCATTTTTTTCATCTATAAAATGAATCTTCATATGTTCTTCCCTCTAAGAATGCCCTACTCCTCTGATCAAATTCCAAAACACCTTCAGGTTCAGCCCCTGTTACCTTCTCCTTGGAGACGTCCTAGGTTTTCTAGTCCTTTCCCAGGTTCTCCCTCTTCTCTGAACTCCAGTAATCACTTACTTTTACTATACACAGACTGTTCATTTGGTCCTACATCACATACTGCCTTAAGCGTTCTCTTACCTATTTTATGTGTTTACCTTAAGCACCCACAATGCACCAAAAAATCTTAAGTATATACTTGTTTTCCCATACAATATCTAATACAACAATGTATCCATAGAAATTAATGATTTAATGGGGCAAATTAAGAATTAGTAAGAAAAACTTCTGTTAGTTCCTACAAAGACTGGAAGTATTGCTTTCTGTAAGATAGTCATGCTATAGATTGTTTGTTTATTTATTTATTTATTGTTGGCCACACCTCGTGGCATGTGGGATCCTAGTTCCCCAACCAGGGATCAAACCCACACCGCCTGCAGTGGAAGCACGGAGTCTTAACCACTGGACCACCAGGGAAGTCCCATAGATAGTTTATTTTTAAAAGACATATAGGAGGGCTTCCCTGGTGGCGCAGTGGTTGAGAGTCCGCCTGCCCATGCAGGGGACACGGGTTCGTGCCCTGGTCCGGGAAGATCCCACATGCCATGGAGCGGCTAGGCCCGTGAGCCATGGCCGCTGAGCCTGCACGTCCGGAGCCTGTGCTCCACAACGGGAGAGGCCACAACAGTGAGAGGCCCGTGTACCACAAAAACAAACAAACAAACAAAAAAGACATATAGGATTAAAGACAAAACTAAATGCATATATGTCTACAATTAGTTTTTTACATAGGATAATTGAGAGACTAATCAGAAGTTTAAAAAATAAAGTCAAAGGGCAGCTTAAACTGAGGGTACAAAGAGTTCATATAACTCACAAAAATCTACATAATATTAGGTAGCTAGGAAAAAATAAATCTAGTTCTTGACAGGTTTTAAGATCACTTCTAGCAGACATACCAATGAGTACTGGTTCTGACTGACCACCGATTTAGTTAATCAACTGATCATCTATGCTCTGTGAAGAGCAAGACAATGTACTGGGCTAGATGCTGTAAACCATATGGGCCCCTAGCCCACCTGCCTAAACTCTCCCAAGGAGCTTGTTAATATGCATGTTCCCAGGCCCATACCAAATCCAATGAATCAGAATGGGAAGGAAGAGGTCAGGAATCCAAACTTTAACAAGTTCTCAAGATGATCTTCTGTACACTAAATGTGAGAAAATCATGGCACTGAGAGATGAAAAGATAATTAAGTCCAAGTCCCTGCCTTCAATATGACAATATAGTAGGGAATAAACATATACACAGCACCAGATATAATAATCTGAGATATAATGTAAAAATTACCAAAAATGACAAGAAAAGTCTCTTCCCACTAAACAAAGAACAAGAAATGCTTCATGGAGAATATAGATGGGTTCTAAGTTCAGATGAGTAGGGAGAAATGCACCTATAACCGAGGGAAATGGAAAGAACTAAGACAAGCTGAAAAAAAGGGGTTTCATGCAGTGAACGTATCAAAGTGGTTGGGCGTAAACCTAGACTGGAATGTATAGGCCATACTGTCTACCACGGTCAAGCCACTGCTTGAGCAATGGGCAGGAGCAGGAACTCATCTTCAGCCTTAGGTAGGCCTAGACCTAAGGTAACTGAGCCCTGCTTCTCTTCTTTCCTTGCTCAGCTATCAGTGAAGTCCTTTTCATGTACCTGCAGTATAATCTAAGAATGATGACGACCAGTCAGTCTCCAGCCAACGGAGATGGAGCAGGTGTTTGGATTTCCATTCACATTCCACACCAAAATCATGAGCCTAACTTTGCCCTAAACTGTTTCTAATCACTTGACCTCTCAACAACCACATGTCTCTGCCACCTTTAGTATCCTCAGTGCTGGACCTCCTTCCTGACTTCAATCCATCACCTAAATCCAAAATATCTGCCACTAAAGAGATACCTAATCAAAGTTCTTTGTGGTACCATGGGGAAGGCTAGGTGTCAACCGGTGACCAGTTCCAGAACCCAGATCTCCTGGCTGCCAACAAATTACTCTTTCCGGTGTCCCACAGTGCATCTTAAACTCTAGCTCACAGCAGTGTTCAAATTGCTTTATTCACTTATTAGAGCCAAAGGCATTAAGCTAATACCTCCTACTTGCACAACTCTAGGGGTTTCTTTTTACATTACATTCTATGTGAATAGCACCCCCTAGAGCACAACTCTAGGATACAATGTGAATGGTGATCAGGAGTTACTGGTCAGCCTTATACCAGTTAGATGTTTCAACAGGTATTCTACATACCAAGATTTTATTTATTAACACATGAAACACTAAGGAAAGGTCTAATGGCTTAGAATGAATACTGTGGATATTTAACAAGACAAAAGTAACCTGCATCATCTTCTGGTTTTGAAGCCCCTTATTTTAAAATTAAAATGTTCAATAGCCCAAGAAATCTTTTTCTGATAAGCATAATCTTACCACAGAACTTCTTAATGGAACCTGCAAAGTCTTAAGCTGTTTTTCAAATAGCATGTGTTATAGGGGGTGTTTCTCCATGCACACTAATCATTATCATTTTTAACCTGTATCTATATACACATATATGTTATCCTTGAAGAAGTATGGAACAGTCTACTTCAGCTGAAACAATGTGATTTTTTTAAATGTTTATGAAGTGGCACAAAGAGAAAAATGGTTTAGTTATCCAAACTTCCATTCTGATGCATGAATGACCCTGTTTGATGAACAAAATCAAAATTAAAAAAGAAAAAAGTTATTTCTTTTAAAGCTACCTTTAATCAGATAAAAATATTTCTACCATTTCCATTATATCATATAAAATTCAATTTATTTCCTCCTGAAACTTTAACCACATACCGCCCCCCAAAAAATCAACAAACTTTACAAAGTATTTTTGTTGCACTGCTCTTAAATTAACCATATAATCAACTAATTATTTTAGCACCTATGATACATCTGTGCAAGGCATTTTGAGGAATACAAAGCTGCTCAAAAGAGTGCCAGTCCTTAAGTTTAGTAAGAAGTCAACTCAACAGGGATGTAAAAAATGGAGGGAGGGACTGCCCTGGCGGTCCAGCGGTTAAGACTCCACACTCCCAATGCAGGGGGCCTGGGTTCAATCCCTGGTCAGGGAACTAGATCCCGCATGCCACAATGAAGATCCTGCATATGACAACAAAGATCCCATGTGCTGCAACTAAGACCTGGTGCAGCCAAATAAATAAATAGGAAAAAAAGAAAAAGAAAAAAAAAAGAACAGAGGGAAATGAATAACTAAACCAGACTTAATTGACCCTGAAACATGAGGAAGGATTCAGAGGACCTGAAAAGCAATGAGGGTACCCCAAGATGGGAAAACAACATCAACATCAGTACAGAAACAGAACAAGCAAGCAAGAAGTCATTCACTCAGTGCTCACATTAGTGCCAGGCTAAATATTTACTGACAACCCACATTGTGTTCCAGGCACACAGCTAGGATTACTATGCTCTTTTAATCCTTGAACACACTGTGAGGACCTTGTGTTAACTCTCTTCCTACAGACAATCACATAGTACATAAGGACGCTGCACAAGATTATATGGATATTAAGTGGCAATGCAGGGATTCAAACCAAATCTCTCAGTCTCAGCTCTGATGCTCACTCCCCCCATCTATTATTTTAGGTGGGAAATGGACTGGAATAAGTCAGACTGGTGAACACAGATGTCAATTATTAGCAGTATGGGAAAGATCCCAGTGTGGAGGGATAAGTAAGTTAGGACTTCATGTAAGTGATACCTATGGCCTTGAACAGAATAAAACCAGTGTTTTCTGAGGATAAGCTTTCACAGCCACAAGCAAATAGGTGTTGAGAGAAGAATGTCTGGTATTAGGGCAACTTGCCATTAAGTGATTTTTTTTAAGATTATTTATTTATTTTATATTTTATTTTTGCTGCGTTAGGTCTTTGTTGCTGCACACGGGGTTTCTCTAGTTGTGGCGAGCGGGGGCTACTCTTCATTGCGGTGCGCAGTGGCTTCTCTTGCTGTGGAGCACGGGCTCTAGGCACACAGGCTTCAGTAGCTGTGGCATGCAGGCTCAGTACTTGTGGCCCATGGGCTCTAGAGCGCAGGCTCAGTATTTGTGGCACACGAGCTGAGTTGCTTCACGGCATGTGGGATCATCCCGGACCAAAGCTCGAACCCGTGTCCCCTGCATTGGCAGGCAGATGCTTAACCACTGCGCCACCAGGGAAGTTCAAGTGATTTAAAAAGAAAAAAAGATATATGATAATGGCTAGGATGAAAAAGATAACAAGAGAGAATAGGACAGACTCTGAGATAGTGACAACATAGAAAATGTTGGAAATAAGTAAAGAAGTAAAATAAATGATACTTGGAAAGATGTAAAACTGTCTTTAGTTGCAGATGGTGTAGACAATCCAATGAAATCTACAATTAAGATAAGTGAATTTATTTAGCAAAGTTGTAGGATGCAAGATCAATATATAAAAATCTATTATTTCTGCATAGTAGCAATAAGCAATCAAAAGTTGAAATTAAAAAAAATTACAATGTTCTCAAAAATTGTGAAAAAAGAGATAAATTTGACAAGACCTATACTTCAAAACTTCAAAACATTGCTAAGAAAAACTAACAAAGACCTAAATAGAGATATACTGTGTTCACAGATGGGAAGATTCAATATAGTTAAGATGTCAATTCTCCCCCCCACACCCCCCAAAAATTCAATGTAGTCCCAAGCAAAATCCCAGCTTGCTTTTTTTTGTAGAAACTGACACACTGGTTCTAAAACTTATTTGGAGGGGACTTCCCTGGTGGTCCAGTGGTTAAGACTCCACCTTCCAATGCAGGGGACGTGGATTCAATCCCTGGTTGGGGAACTAGGATCCCACATACTGCACAGTGTGGCCAAAAACAAAAAACAAAAAACCTAAAATTTATCTGGAAATGCAAAGGACCTAGAATAGCCAAAACAACTTTGAAAAACAAAAGTCCAGTTGGAGGACTAACACTACCGGATTTTAAGTTATGGTAAATCAAATCAGGTGGAAGAGGCATAAAGACAAGCATACCAATAGAAGACTGAGTCCAGAAATAGACCCACACAAATATGGACAACTGATTTCTGACAAAAATATAAGGGCAATCCAGTGGAGAAAGAATAGTCTTTTAACAAACTGTTGCTGGAAAAACTACATATTCATTGCAAAAAACACTGAACTTTGATGTATAACTCACACCACATGATAAATGACCTAAAAATGGATAATAGACCTAAATGTAAAAACAAAAACTACACAACTGCTAGGAGAAAGCATAAAAGGAAATCTTTGCAACCTTGGGTTAGGCCAATATTTCTTAGATATGACAAAAAAAGCACAGCAGAGCCCATAAAAGAAATAAATTAATAAATTGTACTTCAAAAAATTCTTAAGCTTCTACTCTTCAAAAAACACCACTGGGTCTCCCTGGTGGCGCAGTGGTTGAGAGTCCGCCTGCCGGTGAAGGGGACACAGGTTCGTGCCACGGTCCGGGAGGATCCCACATGCCGCGGAGCGGCTGGGCCCGTGAGCCATGGCCGCTGAGCCTGCGCGTCCAGAGCCTGTGCTCTGCAACGGGAGAGGCCACAACAGTGAGAGGCCCGCATACCGCAAAAAAAAAAAAAACCACTAATAGAATAAAAAGACAAGCCACATACTGGGAGAAAACATCTGCAAACCATATATCTGATAAAGGACTTTACACCCAGAATATAAAGAACTCTGAAAACTCAATAATAAGAAAATAAACAACTCAATTTGTTTAACTGGGTAAAAGATTTAAACAGACATTTCCCCACAGAAAAAATGTGGATGGCAAATACACTTGAAAATATTTTGGAAAAATAGTTTGGCAATTTCTTATAGTTATACATCTATCATCTGATCCAGCCATGCCACTCCTATATATTTACAAAGGTAGTCTTATTTACAATAGCAAAAAACTGGAAACAACTCAAGCATATATTAAGAGGTGAATAGATAAACAAATGTGATATATCCATGCAAGGGAATACTACAACAATAAAAAGGAATAAACTATTGATACATACAACAATATCTTAAAATAGTTATGCTGAATGAAAGAAGCCTGACAAACGAAGAAAGAAAGGAAGGGAGGGTATATACTCCAGTATGATTTCATTTATATAAAATATAAATATATATGTAAAATCCTAGAAAATGCAAACTAATCTATAAGCAGATTTGCTAAAAGCAGATTTGCTAGAAGCACATTTGCTTGGAGAGGGAGGTACTAAAGGGGCACAAGAAAACTTTCGGGAGTGACTGACATGTTCACTATCTTGATTGTGGTGATGGTTTCACAGGTATATCTATGTCAAAACTCACCAAACTGTACACTATAAATATGTATAGTTGGGAGACTTCCCTGGTGGCACAATGGTTAAGACTGCATTCCCAATGCAGGAGGCCGGGGTTTGATCCCCGGTCAGGGAACTAGATCCCACATGCATGCCACAACTAAGAGTTCTCATGCCACAACTAAAGAGCCCACCGGCTGCAACTAAGACCCAGTGCAGGGACTTCCCTGGTGGCACAGTGGTTAAGAATCCACCTGCCAATGCAGGGGACACAGGTTTCAGCCCTTGTCCGGGAGGATCCCACACACCACAGAGCAACTAAGCCCGGGCACCACAACTACTGAGCCTGCACTTTAAAGCCCGTGAGCCACAACTACTGGAGCCTGTGTGCCTAGAGACCATGCTCTGCAACAAGAGAAGCCACCGCAATGAGAAGAACATGCACCGCAACAAAGAGTAGCCCCGCTGCCTGCCGCAACAAGAGGAGGCCCGCGTGCAGCAAGGAAGAGCCAACACAGCCAAAAATAAATAAATAAAATAAATAAATTTATTTAAAAAAAAGACCCAGTGCAACCAAATAAATAAAATTTTTTAAATGTCAAAAAATTGCAGTAATGAGGGCAGACAGCAGAAGCAAGAAGAACTACAATTCTGCAGGCTGAGGAACAAAAACCACATTCACAGAAAGACAGACAAGACGAAAAGGCAAAGGGCTATGTACCAGATGAAGGAACAAGATAAAACCCCAGAAAAACAACTATATGAAGTGGAGATGGGCAACCTTCAAGAAAAAGAATTCAGAATAATGATAGTGAAGATGATCCAGGACCTCGGAAAAAGAATGGAGGCAAAGATCAAGAGGATGCAAGAAACGTTTAACAAAGACCTAGAAGGATTAAAGAACAAACAAACAGAGGTGAACAATACAATAACTGAAATGAAAACTACACTAGAAGGAATCACTAGCAGAATAACTGAGGCAGAAGAACAGATAAGTGACCTGGAAGACAGAATGGTGGAAACACTGCTGCAGAAAAGACTGAAGAAAAAAGAATGAAAAGAAATGAAGACAGCCTAAGAGACCTTTGGGACAACATTAAACGCAACAACATTCACATTATAAGGGTCCCAGAAGGAGAAGAGTGAGAGAAAGGACCAGAGAAAATACCTGAAGAGATTATAGTCGAAAACTTCCCTAACATGGGAAAGGAAATAGCCACCCAATACCAGGACGCACAGAGAGTACCATACAGGATAAACCCAAGGAGAAACACACCGAGACACACAGTAATCAAATTGACAAAAATTAAAGACAAAGAAAAATTACTGAAAGCAGCAAGGGAAAAACAACAAAAAACATACAAGGGAACTCCCATAAGGTTAACAGCTGATTTCCCAGCAGAAACTCTACAAGCCAGAAGGGAGTGGCATGATATACTTAAAGTGATGAAAGGGAAGAACCTACAACCAAAATTACTCTACCTGGCAAGGATCTCATTCAGATTTGATGGAGAAATCAAAAGCTTTGCAGACAAGCAAAAGCTAAGAGAATTCAGCACCACCAAACCAGCTCTACAACAAATGCTAAAGGAACTCCTCTAAGTGGGAAACACAAGAAAAGAAAAGGACCTACAAAAACAAACCCCTAACAATTAAGAAAACTGTAATAGGAACATACATATCGATAATTACCTTAAACGTGAATACATTAAATGCTCCAAACAAAAGACACAGGCTTCCTGAATGGATACAAAAACAAGACCCACATATATGCTGTCTACAAGAGACCCACTTCAGACCTAGGGACACAAACACACTGAAAGTGAGTGGATGGAAAAAGATATTCCATGCAAATGGAAATCAAAAGAAAGCTGCAGTAGCAATATTCATATCAGATAAAATAGAATTTAAAATAAAGAATGTTACAAGAGACAAGGAAGGACACTACATATTGATCAAGGGATCAATCCAAGAAGAAGATATAGCAATTAGAAATATATATGCACCTAACACAGGAGCACCTGAATACATAAGGCAACTGCTAACAGCTATAAAAGAGGAAATCGACAGTAACACAATAAAAGTGGGGGACTTTAACACCTCACTTACACCAATGGACAGATCATCCAAAATGAAAATAAATAAGGAAACAGAAGCTTTAAATTACAGAATAGACCAGATAGATTTAATTAATATTTGTAGGACATTCCATCCAAAAACAACAGATTACACTTTCTTCTCAAGTGCACACGGAACGTTCTCCAGGATAGATCACATCTTGGGTCACAAATCAAACCTCAGTAAATTTAAGAAAATTGAAATCATATCCAGCATCTTTTCGGACCACACCACTATGAGATTAGAAATGAATTACAGGGGGGGAAACGTAAAAAACACAAACACAGGGAGTCTAAACAAAACGTTACTAAATACCCAAGAGATCACTGAAGAAATCAAAGAGGAAATCAAAAAATACCTAGAGACAAATGACAATGAAAACACGATGATCCAAAACCTATGGGATGCAGCAAAAGCAGTTCTAAGAGGGAAGTTTATAGCTGTACAAGCCTACCTCAAGAAACAAGAAAAATCTCAAATAAACAATCTAACCTTACACCTAAAGGAACTAGAGAAAGAAGAACAAACAAAACCCAAAGTTAGCAGAAGGAAAGAAATCATAAAGATCAGAGCAGAAATAAATGAAATAGAAACAAAGAAAACAATAGCAAAGATCAATAAAACTAAAGGCTAGTTCTTTGAGAAGATAAACAAAATTGATAAACTATTAGCCTGAGTCATCAAGAAAAAGAGGGAGAGGACTCTAATCAATAAAATTAGAAATGAAAAAGAAGTTAAAACAGACACCACAGAAATACAAAGCATCCTACTACAAGAGACTACTACAAGCAACTCTATGCCAATAAAATGGACAACCTGGAAGAAATGGACAAATTCTTAGAAAGGTATATAACCTTCCAAGACTGAACCAGGAAGAAACAGAAAATATGAACAGACCAATCACAAGTAATGAAATTAAAACTGTGATTAAAGATCTTCCAACAAACAAAAGTCCAGGACCAGATGGCTTCACAGGTGAATTCTAGCAAACATTTAGAGAAGAGCTAACACCCATCCTTCTCGAACTCTTCCAAAAAATTGCAGAGGAAGGAACACTCCCAAACTTATCCTATGAGGCCACCATCACCCTGCTACAAAAACCAGACAAAGGTAATACTACAAAAAAAGAAAATTACAGACCAATATCACTGATGAATATAGATACAAAAATCCTCAACAAAATACTAGCAAACAGAATCCAACAACACATTAAAAGGATTATACACCGGGCTTCCCTGGTGGCGAAGTGGTTGAGAGTCTGCCTGCTGATGCAGGGGACACAGGTTCGTGCCCCGGTCCGGGAAGATCCCACATGCCGCGGAGCAGCTGGGCCCATAAGCCATGGCCGCTGAGCCTGCGCATCCAGAGCCTGTGCCCCGCAAGGGGAGAGGCCACAACAGTGAGAGGCCCATGTACCGTGAAAAAAAAAAAAAGGATCATACACCATGATCAAGTGGGATTATCCCAGGGATGCAAGGATTCTTCAATATACACAAATCAATCAATGTGACACACCATATTAACAAATTGAAGAATAAAAACCATATGATATCTCAATAGATGCAGAAAAAGCTTTTGACAAAATTCAACACCAATTTATAATAAAAACTCTCCAGAAAGTGGGCAGAGAGGGAATCTACATCAACATAATAAAGGCCATATATGACAAACCCACAGCAAACATCATTCTCAATGGTGAAAAACTGAAAGCATTTCCTCTAAGATCAGGAACAAGACAGGGATGTCCACTCTCACCGCTAATATTCAACATAGTTTTGGAAGCCCTACCCTCAGCAATCAGAGAAGAAAAAGAAATAAATGGAATACAAATTGGAAAAGAAGAAGTAAAACTGTCACTGTTTGCAGATGACATGATACTATACATAGAGAATCCTAAAAATGCCACCAGAAAACTACTAGAGCTAATCAATGAATTTGGTAAAGCTGCAGGATACAAAATTAATGCACAGAAATCTCTTGCATTCCTATACACTAATGATGTAAAATCTGAAAGAGAAATTATGGAGACACTCCCATTTACCATTGCAACAAAAAGAATAAAATACCTAGGAACAAACCTACCTAGGGAGATAAAAGACCTGTATGCAGAAAACTATATAAGACACTTATGAAAGAAATTAAAGATGATACCAACAGATGAAGAGATATACCATGTTCTTGGATTGGAAGAATCAATATTGTGAAAATGACTATACTACCCAAAGCAATCTACAGATTCAATGCAAACCCTATCAAATTACCAATGGCATTTTTTTTGGAACTAGAACAAAAAATCTTAAAATTTGTATGGAGACACAAAAGACCCCAAATAGCCAAAGCAGTCTTGAGGGAAAAAAACAGAGAGGGAGGAATCAGACTCCCTGACTTCAGACTATACTATAAAACTACAGTAATCAAGACAATATCGTACTGGCACAAAAACAGAAACATAGATCAATGGAACAAGATAGAAAGCCCAGAGATAAACCGACACACCTATGGTCAACTAATCTATGACAAAGGAAGCAAGCAATACAATGGAGGAAAGACAGTCTATTCAATAAGTGGTGCTGGGAAAACTGGACTGCTACATGTAAAAGAATGAAATTAGAACACTCCCTAACACCAGACCCAAAAATAAACTCAAAATGGATTAGAGACCTAAATGTAACACCAGACACTATAAAAGTCTTAGAGGAAAACATAGGAAGAACACTCTCTGACATAAATCACAGCAAGATCTTTTTTGATCCACCTCCTAGAGTAATGGAAATAAAAACAAAAATAAACAAATGGGGCCTAATGAAACTTCAAAGCTTTTGCAAAGCAAAGGAAACCATAAACAAGATGAAAAGACAACCCTCAGAATGGGAAAAAATATTTGCAAACAAATCAATGGACAAAGGATTAATCTCCAAAATAAATAAACAGCTCATGCAGATCAATATTAAAAGAAACAAACAACCCAATCCAAAAATGGGCAGAAGACCTAAATAGACATTTCTCCAAGGAAGACATACAGATGGCCAAGAAGCACATGAAAAGCTGCTCAACATCACTAATTATTAGAGAAATGCAAATCAAAACTACAATGAGGTATCACCTCACACCAGTTAGAATGGGCATCATCAGAAAATCAAACAACAAATCAAACTACAAACAACAAATGCTGGAGAGGGTGTGGAGAAAAGGGAACCCTCTTGCACTGTTGGTGGGAATGTAAATTGATACAGCCACTATGGAGAACAGTATGGAGGTTCCTTAGAAAACTAAAAATAGAATTAGCGAATGATCCAGCAATCCCACTACTGGGTATATACCCAGAGAAAACCATAATTCAAAAAGATGCATGCACCCGAATGTTCATTGCAGCACTATTTACAATAGCCAGGTCATGGAAGCAACCTAAATGCACATCGACAGACAAACGGATAAAGAAGTTGTGGTACATATATACAATGGAATATTCCTCAGCCATAAAAAGGAACGAAATTGGGTCATTTGTTGAGATGTGGATGGATCTAGAGACTGTCATACAGAGTGAAGTAAGTCAGAAAGAGAAAACCAAATTTCGTATATTAACGCATGTATGTGGAACCTAGAAAAATGGTACAGATGAACTGGTTTGCAGGGCAGAGGTTGAGACACAAATGTAGAGAACAAACGTATGGACACCAAGGGGGGGAAAGCCGCGGTGGGGGTGGGGATGGTGGTGTCATGAATTGTGCAATTGGGATTGACATGTATACAATGATGTGTGTAAAATTGATGACTAATAAGAACGTGCTGTATAAAAAAATAAAATAAAATTTAAAAATTAAAAAAATAAACTAATACTAAACTTTCTTGGGTTATTTGTATGGAAATATGTTAATATAAATGTTTCAGACATTACATGAAATTCCTAAAAATCTTATATGTTCTGGTATAATGTTATAAGTCATAATTCTATTTATTACTTTAAAAGGTATATCTTAGAAATAACTAAATTTCCTTGTCAATTGCATTATTATGAACTTTCATCAAATCTTTAACCGTGGTCATTTTTAAGTCTTTTGTCATTTTCAGACAGTTCTGGATGTACTCTGATGCTTTTGCAAAAATGTTCCTATAGAAGGGTTTCATCTTCAAGGAATTCATGGAAAAGACTCTGACAAGCACAGGTTTCTGGTAACTGACTATACTGCTGAACTGAATGAATAAGCATTTTCAGAACTCTAATGGAAAACTGATGAATTCATAAAAGTGCTAACAAAAGATCAAGGTGAAAAAAAAATTAATTACATGGGACTGAGTGAACTGATGAGGATGATTATAATTTTTTGACTTTCTGTTTGAATTTTTAAAAAAGGAGTAAAAAAATTGCAATAAAACTTTAAAAATAATAAAAAATAAAAATAAATATGTATAGTTGACAGTGTGTCCATTATACCTTAATTTCTTAAAAAGTAAAAGAACAAAACAAGGTATATGTAAGGGAAAAAGTGATAAAAGTTTAAGAAGAAAGAGTCAGGCAGAAGCACTGTTTGTTCAGGAGTGAGTGAGTAGATGATTCCCAGCAGTTAGAAAAAGCTGGATATGAGAAGACAGTGAAACAAGTCAAACATCATCTGTAGGCAGTGAGAAACATGGATCTGAAACACAAAGAGGAATCATTCCTTGAAAAACAACAGAAGACAAAGCACAAGGCAGAATAAGGTGCTGGGTTACCTCAATACCTCATTAATCTATAACACACTATTTATGGTGCATTCCCCTTGGCCTGTCAGCTTTTCAAAATGCAAAAGTCAGACTGCTCTCCTGGCTTATTTCACTGATAAATACAACTGAAACAAGAGACCCAGACAAAGCCCACATCCTCTCATAGGTCCTGTCCAGATAATCAAACTTGGCTCAGCTTGCTTTGAATGGTATTTCTGAAAAGAATCTAACACACCTTGTATAATTCATCTTAATAAGCATTCAAGGAGACACACAGTTTAGCAAAAAATATCTGAAATTGACTTATATTTCTGAACTGCTTAAAGCAAGGAGGAAAAGCTCACCTAAAATGTATCTTGTGTTAGAAGTGTAACAAAAACGTCATGTTCTAAATAGCCCAGTGAAAAGAACTAACAGACTGCTTACATTGCTGTCTGGATCAGGGATCCAGTCCATACCTCCATGCCCCACCCTTCTGTAGTAAATTCAAATGCCACCTTCTCAATAAAACCCTCCTAAGTGCTCTCCATTGCACTCCCTTGATAGAATTAATTATACTTTTCTGCCCTCAACTATACTTGAACAACAGCACTTAGTTTCTTAAGCTATTAGAGGTTAAGTACTGTCCTACTCAGCAGTGTTCTATACACAGCAGGTGCTAAAACAGGGGAAAGAGGGGTCTGATGGCATAAGGCCAAAGGTGACAAGACCTAAAGAGGCCTGGAGACCAAACCCAAGGCTCACCAGAGTTCTTTCTGTTTTCCCTTAATTAAGTGTGGTAATTGAAGCTTACTGGGGCTGAGGGGATAGATAAATGGAAGTTTACTACATGATTCTGTCTACTTTGTATATGTTCAAAATTCTGCACAATGAATTGTTAAAAATAATAATAAAGGGTAGGTGAAGATATGATCAAACCCCCTTTTTGCTCTTACTTTTCTACCTTTGAACTTTTCTTTCCTTTTCCCTTTAAACTTGATCTTTGCCAGCTTCCCCCCTCTGTTGTCAACAGGTCCACTGGGTCATTAGCCATTTAACAAATGGTGGTTTGGAGGATAAAAGACAGACACTTTGCACAGGCAGTGGAATTCCAAATGCTAGACTCTTGGCTCCACGATGTCTGATTCAGAAGAACTGCTGGGAGCTATTAGTTTAGCTTGCCCACCCAGGCATATGAAGACTCCTAGAGTTCCTTTTACACCACTCCCATATGCCTCTCATTTATGCCTACACAGTTTTGTGATTGTGTGCTTTCACTTAGCACAGGAACAGAACAGACCCAGTGTGACCACAGAAATTATTAGAAAGGTCCAAAGATGAGGAATCCAGAATGAAACAGTTCAAATGTGGAACTGCAACAGACTGAAATTTTTTCCTAGTGGGGCAATAATCCAACAAAAATGCATTTTTCAAAATCCCCAGACACAAGATCAGGAGGTTACACAATAAAAGTATGTGCAGTATGTGAGATACATTTTGGCCTAAATTAGAGCATTTGTCATTTTGTACGCATATCTTGCGCTTTCCCACCTCTGAGCTTTTGCTAACATTCTCCCCTATACTAGGAACTATGGCTTAGGTCATATGTGACTCTCTATTTTCATTAAAAAAAAATGTTTTTTAATATGACTGCTTTCTTCTTTCTTGATACAAAGATACTGGGAGTAATCTTATGCCTAGTTTTTTTCTTTTACTTTTTCTTAACTCACAAAGAGAACAAAGTAAACAGGAGAGATGGGAAGATGTCCTACAGTAATAAAACTAGAGTTGAAAGAGGAATGGAAGATTACTAAAAAGTACATGAATGTGAGAGAAACGTCATAATGTGAAAATAACTAGGTCGAAGGCAGTGCAAACTCCCAGTGGGAAAAACAAAAACAAAATACTTCCTCCCACAAGCCAACTGGTGGCACCATGAGCCCAAGTATGGATATACCTTGGTATTGGATGGAACAGACTGATTAAGTTAGTTCTTGGGCAAATTCCCCAAGAGTGGACACGTTAAGGAAGACTGAACATAGTTATACACACAAACCTGGCAAAAAGGTGTAAGAGCTGCTTAAGAAGCCACTTATAAGTCATAAGGTCCTAATTCTTACACACAAGAATTGGGGGCAGAAATATAACTTACACTTGAGTCAAAGGTTGACAATAAAGTCCTCATCTGGGAGCCTTTGATTCAAAGCAGAAGGAAAAGCAGCCAACCGAATAAATCAAGCCAATCAAAAAAGTCTGGATTCCACTCATAATCTGCTCTTTGAAAGCTATCCTTCAAGTCCTGATTCAAATGACATTTTCCACATTCAACCTCTACTGATCATCTCTTTTATTCCATTCGTATGTCCTCATCTTAACCTGTCTCAGTTACTTAAGTGCACAGGCCATACACCTCTCAAAAGGTATCAAGTCGATGAAGGGGACGCGGGTTCGTGCCCCGGTCCGGGAGGATCCCGCATGCCGCGGAGTGGCTGGGCCCGTGAGCCATGGTCGCTGAGCCTGTGCGTCCGGAGCCTGTGCTCCACACGGGAGAGGCCACAACAGTGAAAGGCCCGCGTACCGCAAAAAAAAAAAGGTATCAAGCTTCTTAAGATATGAAAAACTTGTCTTCCAAAGAACTCCTAGCTCTCTGCCTTTCATGAAAAATATAAATATATTTTGTTTGGTTTTTAAAATCTGGATAAATCACAATATCCCAAACTCAGAGGAAAAAAATTGAAATGACCAGAAAACACACACTAATAAAACATGTACAAATTACATGAGGTATACATAATAATTGTACCTAGAAGATAAAAGAGAACAATTTTAGTAAGGCTCCTGGATTTAGCAAACTTTACCAAATATACATACAAGCTAGCTCAACATGATCCCACAAGGCTTGTAATATAGCTGAGGACTTGAACAAAAAAGCAGCTTACTGTCAATTGATCCTATAAAATTAGGAAACACTGGAATGATCACACACTCAGATAATGACAAGTGTGGAGATCTGCTTTATTCAAGTGTGGAGATGTGCATCATTCAAATGCACATCTGCACTCACTTGAGTATGTAGCTTTGTGGCCCAACTCTTACCCTAAATATTGCAGTGCAAGCTAGATGAACAAGATGGGAGAACTTTCTAAGCCTTCCAACCACAAAGAAGCAGACTGAGCTAAATTCCTCTCAAAACTGTATTCAGAGAACAGTCCTCCTTCACATGGAAATATAGCTTTAAGATGTATACTTCCTTTAGTACACTCAATTTGAAATTTTTATTTGACCTTATAGAAAAAAGGCAGGAGTATCCACAATTATCTATCAATATCCTGTAAGAAGCTAATTTATAACTCTGAATTTGGTTTGTTGACAATTTACAACTTATAGTTTTGCCATAAGATAAATTTATTCATCAAATAGATGTTTTGGTTTCATTAAAAGCTATCTTTGGGAGTTCCGTGGTGGCCTAGTGGTTAGGATTCAGTGCTGTCACTGCCATGGCCTGGGTTCAATCCCTGGTCAGGGAACTGAGATCCTGCAAGCTGTGTGGCACAGCCAAAATATATATATACATATATATATATAAAGCTATCCTTGGGGCAAAGACTAGAAATTCTCCAAAAAATATATACGAATGGACAATAAACACGAGGGACTTCCCTGGTGATGCAGTGGTTAAGACTCTGTGCTCCCAACAATGCAAGGAGCCCAGGTTCGATCCCTGGTCAGGGAACTAGATTGCACATGCATGCCGCAACTAAGAGGTTGCATGCCACAACTAAGGAGCCAGCGAGCCGCAACTAAGAAGCCCTCGAGCTGCAACTAGCCTGCCTGATGCAACTAAGGAGACTGCCTGCCGCAACTAAGACCTAGTGCAACCAAATAAATAAATAAATAAATAGTTTTTAAAATAAGTAAATAAATAAACACGTGAAAGGATGTTCAGCATTTTAGCCATTAGGGAAATACAAATCAAACCACAATGTGATACCACTTCCAACCCACTAGATGGCTATAATAAAAAAAAAAAGATAATAACAAGTATTGGGGAGGATGTAGAGAAACTGGAACCCAAATATACTGCTAATGGGAATGTAAGATAGTCAGCCACTGTTCCAAAGTGATCTGGCAGTTCCTCAAAAAGTTAAACACAATTACCATATAATCCAGCAATTTCACTCCTAGGTATATACCCAAGAGAACAGAAAATGTATGTCCATATAAAAACTTATACACAATGTTTATAGCAGCATTATTCTTAACAGCCAGAAAGTTGAAACAAGTCAAATATCCACCAACTGATAAATATTTAAGTAAAAAGGTGGCATACCATATACTTGTTATTCTCGGTAGTTGTGTTCCATAAAGCTGCTGCAATCACTGAATGAGCAAATATTAAACCATTGCTACTAAGGGAAATAAATACAGGGTTAGGTTCCTTCAAGCCTCTGGTCACATTTCCATCGATGGATCAATATATAGCCTTGCTTTATGTGTTTCAGTTTAAAGACATCTTATTCAATATATACTGTTGACTCATTAACACTGAACTCATTGCCAAGAGCAATATTAATTCATGCCTGAACAAAGCTTATTTAACATACATATATTCTCCTTAATGCACATCACAGTCTTCTTAGGAACACTAGACAGCGCTTCAGCGCTACACTTGGGGGCCATTTTAAACAGTAAAATCACCAACAAAAAGCAGAAAGCAGAAAAATACGAAAATGTGGCACTTTACAGACCACGAAAAGAACCTGTCTGCAGTATGACAGCTGAAGCAAGAAGGTAGAGAGTTACCTTGTCCAACTTCAGATGGGAATGTCAGTGCTGGGCAACGCAAAATTTTCACTACTCTGCTCGTGTCCACAAAAGACCACCTTGTATTGTTTTGGGGATATATAAATTTTAGCAAGTAGGCAGTTTCACACATACAGAAATCTGTGAAAAATGAGGACTGACTCTGTATCATACAGTGAATATTATTCAGTCATAAAAAGGAATGAAGCGCTGATATATACAACATGGATAAACCTCAAAAACATCATGCTAAGTGAAAGAAGTCAGTCACAAAAGGCTTATTACAAAGTCACAAAATATTGTATTTTTCCCAATTTTAAATATTGAGAAGTAATTCAGAAAAGAGTTATAATGAAAGCCAAATAAAGAATATTTCTAACACTTTATATGAAATGTCCAGACAGGCAAATCCAGTAACAGAAAATAGATTAGGGGATGGGAAAGGGGAAAATGCAGACTGAGTGTTAATGGGTATGGGGTTTCTTCTGGGAATGATGAAAGTGCCCTGGTATACAGTGGTGCTGGTTGCACAACCCTGTATGTATGCTAAAATTCATTAAATTGTACACTTTACAAGAGTATAGTATGTGAATTATATCTCTGAATTATATCTATTATAAAGCTGTTTACAAAAAAACATTATTTTCTACATTAGTTTCTGACTTATGCACAGCAATCATACTTATGACTTTCTTTTCAAATTAATACAAAAAAAAATTGTGCCTTATCATACTATTACCTGGGTGTTAACTTAACCAGTTCACTTCTAGCAAAGCAAGCATAAAGTCAGCCCTCCTCTAAGCGCACAATTCTCTCCTATTAAGACAGAGCCTTATTTTTTTAAGTGTGTAATGGAACATTTGGATAAGAAAAAAAAAACTTAACATGAATTTGCAACAAAATTTTTTAATTTGAAAATGAGAACATTTGCAAGTTTGTAGCATGCCCATCTAAACAAGTTCCAGAAGAAACAACAACAAAGGGAGAGAAATGTTATCACTCAAAAATCCAGTCTGAAAACTCTTTAGATTCCAAAGCCATACCCATGTAGATGGTTACGTAATCAACAAACAGAGTGAGGAACCCACCTCTCTGTTCAAATCCTGATTCTGAATTCCAGCAAGCTTTCAAGGATCCAAAAGTCACAATATTATGAAAAAGGGAATAAAAGAAGGAACTTTTAAAAAGTCATCTAAAGGTCACCTAGCCTACCTAGGTTCCACATCCTTCTTTCCTACCCAACCAAGAATTCAGCCCACATAACTCATGGCAGGACAGTTTTGATTTTCTTAATAAAAGATCTTACTTGAGGTTTATTAGGAAACATTCCAATTTTCATTAAATGCCAACTATGTGCCAGGCACAGAATTACACATAATTCTCTGAATCACAAAAATTATAAATACCTGTACAGGGGCTTCCCTGGTGGCGCAGTGGTTGAGAATCTGCCTGCCAATGCAGGAGACTCGGGTTCAAGCCCTGGTCTGGGAAGATCCCACATACCACGGAGCAACTAAGCCCGTGCGCCACAAACACTGAGCCTGAGCTCTAGAGCCCCTGTGCCACAGCTACTGAAGCCCACGCACCTAGAGCCCCTGCTCTGCAATAAGAGAAGCCACTGCAATGAGAAGCCCATGCACTGCAATGAAGAGTAGCCCCAGCTCGCCACAACTGGAGAAAGCCCACATGCAGCAACAAAGCCCCAACGCAGACAAATAAATAAACAAACAAACAAACAAATAAATAAAGTTGGGCTTCCCTCGTGGTGCAGTGGTTAAGAATCCGCCTGCCAATGCAGGGGACACAGGTTTCAGCCCTGGTCTGAGAAGATCCCACATGCCACGGAGCAACTAAGCCCAAGTGCCACAACTGCTGAGCCTGCACTCTAGAGCCCGTGAGCCACAACTACTGAAGCCCGCATGCCACAACTACTGAGGCCCATGTGCCTAGAGCCTGTGTTCCTCAATAAGAGAAGCCACCACAGTGAGAAGCCCACACACCGCAACGAAGAGTAGCCCCAGCTCGCTGCAACTAGAGAAGGCCCATGAGCAGTAGTGAAGACCCAATGCAGCCAAAAATAAATCAATAAATAAATTTATAAAAATAAATAAATAAAATAAAGTCTATGGTTTAACCCAGTACATCTCAAACATTAATGTACATATGAATCAGTTGGGGAAATCTTATTAAAATGCAAATTCAGTAGGTCCCTGACATAGCCTGAGATTATGCATTTTTAACAAGCTCCTGAGTGACAATGATGCTGCTAGTCCCAGAATAGACAAAGTGTATTTAACTTTTCTCATGGCTAAGGTAAATTTGATGTTGCCTGCCCGCTCCTGTCTAGTTCTAAAGTGGGGAGGTATACAAATAGCCAACTTCTGCAAAACAATCCTTAAAGGCTTATCAATCCACTATGTATTCTCATCAGGCACAGCTTCATGAATCTTTCAACTGGAGTTTCTTTTGCTTAATCATATTTGGGGATCTTCTTTGAACCCTAAATGCTGTTCACATATATCTCTTAAACTGAGGTACATAAATATTAAGTTGAACCTTAAGTAGGACAGAGCAAACTCCTAGCTCCCTTCATGCAGCCCAGTGGTATAATGACTGTTTCTGAAACAACCCTGTAATACAGGTTCATTTTTAGTTTGCAGTCCCAGATGAACTGAAATTATGTACATAACTGGTTGCTCCCTATATTCAACTGGCTCACTCACTTCGCTATTTCTTTGTGAAATACCACTGGATTGGGCTTCCCTGGTGGTGCAGTAGTTAAGAATCCACCTGCCAACGCAGGGGACATGGGTTCAAGCCCTGGTCCGGGAAGATCCCACATGCTGTGGAGCAACTAAGCCCGCGAGCCACAACTACTAAGCCCACGTGCCACAACTACTAAGCCCACGTGCCGCAACTACTGAGCCTGTGTGCTCCAATTACTGAAGCCCATGCACTCCAATTACTGAAGCCCATGCGCCTAGAGCCTGTGCTCCGCAACAATCCACCGCAATGAAAAGCCGGTGCACCTCAACAAAGAGTAACCCCCGCTCTCCACAACTAGAGAAAGCCCACGTGCAGCAATGAAGACCCAATGCAGCCAAATAAATAAGTAAATAAATTTATTTTAAAAAACCTTAAATTATCTTTCTCAGTGCCAACCCAAAAAATATACAAGCAGTCAAATGTACACTTTTTTTGTTTACTTTTGCTGTTGCTGTTGTACTGACCAAAGGCAACACCTGTGCACAGGTAAAACCTGTGCTTAAGTGTACGTGACTGGAGAGAGCGGTAGCTGAGGAAAAGCAATCAATTAGCTCTTCTCCTAAGTCTCACCAGCTGTGTTTCCCTGATGACAGAATCTGTCCACCTGCTCCCACAGATGGCACAGCCGCAGTTAAAGTAAAACACCTGGTTCTATACATCTATTCCATGCAGCTGGTTAGAACAATCCTAGCTGCAGATCAGGCAAGCCCAGGTCAGCATTTTCATCTAATTGCCCAAATTAAGACTGTCATTCAACTATAGGATGTTAAAATATGCCTTTCATCTCTAAAACACAAATACAACAGTGTTAAAGAAGTTACAATAATAATGCCAAAGAACTGTTAAAAAGTGTAACAGGGGCTTCCCTGGTGGCTCAGTGGTTGAGAATCTGCCTGCTAATGCAGGGGACATGGGTTCAAGCCCTGGTCTGGGAGGATCCCACGTGCCGTGGAGCAACTAGGCCCGTGAGCCACAACTACTGAGCCTGCGCGGCTGGAGCCTGTGCTCCGCAACAGGAGAGGCTGCGATAGTGAGAGGCCCAGGCACCGCGATGAAGAGTGGCCCCCACTTGCTGCAACTAGAGAAAGCCCTCGCACAGAAACGAAGACCCAACACAGCAAAAATAAATAAATTAATTAATTAACTCCTACCCCCAACATCTTCTAAAAAAAAAAAAAGTGTGACAAACCTAGATTATAAATTTGGTTATCAATAACCACTTCCCAAACTACTTAATTTAGAACATTTAGGGACTTCCCTGGTGGCGCAGTGGGAATCTGCCTGCCAATGCAGGGAATATGGGTTCGAGCCCTGGTCCGGGAAGATCCCACTTGCCACGGAGCAATTAAGCCCATGCGCCACAACTACTGAGCTTGAGCTCTAGAGCCCGCACACTACCACCACTACTGAGCCCGTGAGCCACAACTACTGAAGCCTGTGCGCCTAGAGCCCGTGCTCCACAACAAGAGAAGCCACCGCAATGACAAGCCCACACACTGCAACAAAGAGTAGCCCCCCGGTCACCGCAACTAGAGAAAGACTGCATGCAGCAACAAAGACCCAACGCAGCCAAAAATTAATTAATTTATTTATTTATTTATAATTTTTAAGAAAGAACATTTATAGGAAGATAATCCTAGTAAAATGAGTTCATCATCTCCCAGCAGTCAGTGCTTCATATTAAGAATGGTAGTGTCAATAATAGTAAATATACCGAATGACGGATAATGCCAAATAAACAGCATGTGAAAATGAGAATTTCTTCCTAGTTTTATGCTTAAGAAACTTTACAATTTAGAGATTTTTTTATTTTCCCCACGGGACCTTAAATTAACTTAACCTCTACTTAAATCCTCAAAGGAATTTTCTCCCCACTAAGGAAGATTCACTGATATTGGTAAACTAAAGACAGTGATTATTTCCTGAACAAATAAATAAAACCACTCATGAGGTGATAAATCATTTTATGTCACAGTCCTGAGTTTGTCTGAATGTTGCAAGTTATACTTTTTAGAATACTTTGATAACTTATGGACAAAATGGTATGAAATAGTGAAAATTAGGGATGTCCCAGGAATATAGCGAACTACAGATATGAGAGCTTGGTTACACAAAGACAACATAGCATTACCTGGTATATAAAATAAAAGGCAATCAAAGTAAAGATGTATTCCTTGAGCAAAAAGTAAAGTCAAACATCAGTCCCTCCTCCTCCCTACCTTGGTCAGTTAATAACTAATCTCTCTCCTAGTACTTTCTCAGACATTATCATTTATCACTTTTACCACAAAGTGTCCTATATCAAAATAATTTTTCCTCCCTGTAACGCTTTCTCCATTTAGATTTAGATGATCTTTGTCAGGTTTAGACACTCAGAAGCAGTGTTTCTGAAAGTAGTCTTTAGACAACCTAAAAGAGAATTACTTAGGAGGCTTGGTGAAAACGCAGATTCCTGACCTGACCCCAAACTCCAGAATTTAAGTTTCCGGGAGGTGAAGTCCCAGAAGCTGCATTTAACAAGCCTCCCAGATGCTCTGGATGCACACCGAAGTGTACGCGGCATATAGTCATTTTTCCCTTCTTAATCGTTATTTTGATAAGCCTATGGTTACCAGTTATTTGGTATTAATTCACCTTCATTACCCTGGAATTCTGAGATACATACAAATTCATTTCCTGTTTGGTTTGTCCTGTCTCCAGGAAGAGCCTACTTCATTATCTCCCCAATATGTCTACCTAGTCTACTGACTGGCCCAGAGAAGGTCTTATGCAAATATTAACAAAATGGGAATTTAGTGAGTGCATCATTAAAAGTTAGATATTAAAAGCAAAATGCTGCAGCAACATGGATGGACCTAGAGACTATCACACTAAGTGAAGTAAGTCAGACAAATATCATATGATACCACTTATATGCGGAATCTAAAATATGATACAAATGAGCTTATTTACAAAACAGAAATAGACTCACAGACATAGAAAACAAACTTATGGTTACCAAAGGGGAAAGGGGGTGGGAGTGGGATAAGTTAGGAGTTTGGGATTATCAGATACAAACTACTGTACATAAAATAGATAAAAAAACAAGGTCCTACTGTTAGCACAGGGAACTATATTCAATATCTTGTAATAAACTATAATGGAAGAGAATATGAAAAAGAATATATATATAACTGAATTGCTTTACTGTACACAAGAAACTAACACAACACTGTAAATCACCTATGCTTCAATTTTTAAAAAAAGTAAATAAATAAATAATCTGTCGCATGCAATAGTTTACACTGGTGGAAATAATCACCAAAATACCTTATGGCATTAATGAGCTGAAAATTGGCAAGACTTCTATGATTTAGGCCTGAAGCTTTTCTTCTCTATGTCATCAATAGCAGAAAGGACCTATTTTCACTTCCAGCACAGTTCTGTCTAGTTACAGGTTCATTAATTCCTTTTTCTACCATCAGACACATGGAGAGACATTATCTTCTACCACTATAGGTAATAGGTGCGTCTGCAAAAGCCAACTGCTCCAAAATGGACGACCTTGCACTTCCCGAGAATGGGTAAAGGATTTGAATGATTCCTGGCAACCTCATGAAGCAGTTGATCATATATCTGCCTTTTTTAAAGAGCATTTGGAAAGTTCTCTTAAATGAAAGGTGTGATCCCTTTAAAGGCATCTCACTACTAACACTGAACAAATCAATACTGAATGTTGCAGTCGTTCATTAAATCTGTTCCAAGGTACTTAAAATAACAGAAGAGATAAATGTCTTTGCTCTTGTTTAAAGCAAAGATCTGACAGAATGGTTTTGAGGACTTCTCATCTGACTGGAAATTACAAAGCCTCTGCAAAATATTATGATTCCATTTATAAAAAACATTATACATTTGCATATTACAGATGTCTGTAAAGGTATTCCAAAAAGTCTGGAAATACACACAAACTTTCAGTGATGAGGTGAAATGGAATTTTTACTTTTTACTGTAGTTTGCTATAAATTTTTTATGAGAATGTCTTATATTACTTTTGTAAAATATCTTTCAAAAATTATAGTGTTGGGCTTCCCTGGTGGCGCAGTGGTTGAGGGTCCGCCTGCCGATGCAGGGGATGCGGGTTCGTGCCCCAGTCCGGGAGGATCCCGCGTGCCGTGGAGCAGCTGGGCCCGTGGGCCATGGCCGCTGGGCCTGCGCGTCCGGAGCCTGTGCTCCTCGGCGGGAGAGGCCGCAGCGGTGGGAGGCCCGCGTACCGCAAAAAAAAAAAAAATTATAGTGTTGAAGCAGAATACTATATAATAAATTATCATAGATTCAGCATAGCAGAGAAATGGAACATGGTAGCTAACAGAGTTAGTCTGTATGGTTCTGTGGAGTTAGGACTTGGGTTCAGGTCTTGTTTCTACTATCTAATCAGAGAGACATGCCCTGAGTGTCAATTCATTATCCATGCATCCTCTGTTTCCTCAGTTGTAAAATGGGAGATAGCAATAGTACAATTCATAGCCTACTGTGAGCACTGAATAAAATAATCTATGTGAAATCCCCATGTAAACCATTATTTTTCAAATTAGGTACATATTACAAATATGCTATAAAATATAATGTGAAACACTGTGATTAAAGCTTTCTTTCTTCAGATAATTCACAATGTACTTAATAGTCATATAGAGCTTCTAAGGTCACTATGGCAATGATCATTTTACACAAGAATAACAGACAATAGAAACTATGGTAGACTAGATTAAATCTATACAAAGTCTACTAAATTTCAGTCACAGATCTTTCAAAGAAGTACCCAAGAACCTTCTCAATAAATTCCTAATATTTTGGGACTTCCCTGGTGGCACAGTGGTTAAGAATCTGCCTGCCAATGCAGGGGACACGGGTTCGAGCCCTGGTCCGGGAAGATCCCACATGCCGCAGAGCAACTAAGCCCATGCACCACAACTACTGAGTCTGCACTCTAGAGCCCGTGAGCCACAACTACTGAGCCTGCACGCTAGGGACCGCGAACCACAACTACTGAAGTCTGCCTGTCTAGAGCCGGTGCTCCACAACAAGAGAAGCCACTGCAATGAGAAGCCCGCGCACAGCAATGAAGAGTAGCCCCCACTCGCCACAAATAGAGAAAGCCCGCGAGCAGTAGCAAAGACCCAGCATAGCCAAAAAATAAATAAATACGTGAATTTAAAAAAAAAACTTTTTAATTCCTAATATTTTACTTCCTTGTCAAATAGCTCTCACAAAAACAGAAGGCTGCATAATCTAAATTCCAAATAATGAGCTTTACAAGTATTCATATGATAAAGAGAATTTATATGTTCCCTCTACATCACTCCAAAGGGCATGTTAGGTCCAACCTCTATTTTCATTCACCAAGTTATTTATTTTTTACTTTTTTGGCCATGCCATGCAACTTGCAGGATCTTAGTTCCCCAACCAGGGATTGAACCTGGGCCCTGTCAGTGAAAGTGCAGAGTCCTAACCACTGGACTGCCAGGGAATTCACCCACTATGTTAGTTAGTTAGTTAGTTAGTTAGTTATCTCTCTCTCTCTCTCTCTCTCTCTCTCTCTCTATATATATATATATATTTATTTATTTATTTATTTATTTATTTAAATTTATTTGGCTGCATAGGGTCTTAGTTGCGGCATGCGGGCTTCTCTCTAGTTGTGGCGTGCTGGCTCCACAGCGCGCAGGCTCAGTAGTTGCGGCATGCGGGCTCAGTAGTTACAGCACACGGGCTTAGTTGTCCCACAGCATGTGGGATCTTAGTTCCCCAACCAGGGATCGAACCTGCGTCCCCTGCATTGGAAGGCGGATTCTTAACCATTGGACCACCAGGGATGTCCCACCTACCATGTTATTTATATATCCTACTGTCTACTCAACATCTCTAGTTGGATATTTAATAGATATCTCATATAGAAAATGTCCCATATCAAAATTCTTGGTTCTCCATCCCAGCCCAAACCTACCTGGTGACTTCTACCCTCTCCCCAGTCTTTCTCAAATCAGTAATTAGCAATTTAAGTCAATAATCTTGGAGTCATCCTTGACACACAGGCTTCCCCCTGCCAACAGCCAATCCACTGGGGCAAATCCTATTTGCTGCACCTTCAAAACATCCTGAATCTAACTATTTCTCCTTACCTCCACCATTAATATTTGATCCAAACCACTAACCTCCCTCTTTGGCCCACACCAATAATTTCTTTTTTTTTCTTACTTTTATTTATAATAGTTTCTGAATTCACATTCCTGTTTCCACCCTTGCCCCACCAGTGTTTTCTCCAAGAGCAGAGTGACCTCTTTAAAAAGTAAAGGAGATAGGGACTTCCCCCCAATGCAGGGGGCCCGGGTTCGATCCCTGGTCAGGGAACTAGATCCCACATGCATGCTGCAATAAAGATCCCACGTGCCACAACTAAGACCTGGCACAGCCAAATAAAAAAACAAAAGGTAAAGGAGATAATGTCACTCCCTCTGCTCAAAACCCTCCAATGGTCTCCCACATCATTTAGAAAATCCAAAATCCTTTCCTTGACTCTTAAAATCCCACATGCTCTGGCCCTGTTTACCTTCTGAGATTCTACCATTATTGCCCTTACTCACAATGTCTTCAGTTTTACTAGCCTCCTTGCTGTTTTATGAACATATCAAGCATGCTCCCACCTCAGGGCTCTGACACTTGTTATTCCCTTTGCCTGGACTGTTCCTCTCCCAGAGATCCACATGGCTAGCTTATTTTCTTCAGGTCTTTGCTCAAATATCACTTGATCAGAGAAGTCTTTCTTAACTACTGCGTCTAACAGCACTCCCTACCACCCTCCTCTCTCTGTCCAACATACCTGACTTAACACTTTATCACCACTTGAATATATTAAACATGTGTGTATAAAATATATTTTTCATCACATTAAATTTCAAACTCTATGAGAGGAGACTTCCTTTTGTTCACTACTGTATCCCTGATACCTATACAAAGTAGAGGGACTCGGCAAAATGTTAAGACTGGTGAGGATGTAAAATAAATGAAATTCACACAGATTGCTGATACAAGTATAAATAGTACAACGTCTCTAGAAAACCTTTTGGCAGTATACACACTCAATGACCTTCCAATTCCACTCCTAGGTATATACCCAACAAAAAGTCATACATGTATACCCAAAGACATAGAAGAATGTTCTTTGGAGCATTATTCCTAACAGCCAAAAACTGGAAACAAGGGCTTCCCTGGTGGCGCAGTGGTTGAGAGTCTGCCTGCCGATGCAGGGGACACGGGTTCGTGCCCTGGTCCAGGAAGATCCCACATGCCGCGAAGCGGCTAGGCCCGTGAGCCATGGCTGCTAAGCCTGTGCGTCCGAAGCTTGTGCTCTGCAACGGGAGAGGCCACAACAGTGAGAGGCCTGCGTACCGCAAAAAACAAAACAAACAAACAAAAAAACTGGAAACAATCAAAATGTCCATCAACAACAGAATGGATAAATTGCAGTATATTTTTATAGTGGAATTCTATACAGCAATAAGAATGAAATACTGACACAAGAACGTGTGTCATTATTGTTGAACAAAAGAAGCCAGATAGAAGAATATATAGTATATGACTATTTATATAACGTTCATTTTTTTTTTTTTTAAGTCAGAGGTTCAAATGGTGAGAGAGGTCAGCATACTGGTTACCCTGGGGGAGAGGGAGGGATAGTAACTGGCAGGTGAGAGGTGGGCTTCTGAAGTAGTTGCTCTTAATGTTCTATTTTTTGATCTGGATAGCAGTTACACAAGTATGATCACTTTGAGAGAATTCACTGAGCTGTACATTTATGGTTTATGAATTTTTTGTTTAATAAAAAGTTTACCAAAAAAAAAGTTACAGGAAAAAAGAAACACTATTAAGCTACCTTCCAAACTGCTAATGATTCCATTTATTTTAAACATCCTTCTAGTAATAGCTATAAGCAAAATTTATTTTCATTTAAAATATAATTCAACCCACCTGCCACTAGAGAAAAGCCCGTGTGCCGCAACTAAGACCCAATGCAACCAAATAAATAAATAAATAAATATTTCTTTTAAAAATAAAATATAATTCAAGATTAGGTAATTAGTTAAAGCCACATCTTCAGTCACCTATAAACTGGAATCCAAGAGTTGAGAAAATCAACCGAAAGATCCTTTCTCACTCTGCAATACTATCTAACTAGACAAAGGACCTATTTATTTAGTTAGTTAGTTAGTTAGTTCATTTTATTTTTGGCTGCGTTGGGTCTTCGTTGCTGCACGCAGGCTTTCTCTAGTTGCGGCAAGCGGGGGCTACTCTTCGTTGTGGTGCATGGGCTTCTCATTTCGGTGGCTTCTCTCGTTGAGGAGCACAGGCTCTAGGCGCGCAGGCTTCAGTAGTTGTGGCACGCAGGCTTGGTAGTTGTGGCACACAGGCTTAGGTGCTCCGCGGCAAGTGGGATCTTGCTGGACCAGGGCTTGAACCCGTGTCCTCTACTTTGGCAGGTGGATTATTAACCACTGTGCCACCAGGGAAGCCCACAAAGGACCTATTTAAATGCAAAAAATTTACTCATTTGTTACCAACAGACCTTTCCCCAAAGGTTTCTTTTTTCAATGTTATCATTCAGGGTAAATCTAATCAAACCTTTAGCCCTGTTTCCCCCCTTAATCTGTGGGATCAAAATCAGTCTGTCATGTTCTCATATTTAATTGGCATGGATTGTCTGCCTGTTTTCCCTGTAATCGAGAAGAGGGTTCACATGTAAACAGGACTGATCTGGCAAATGCATAAACATACAAAGAGATCCTTTCCTTAAAATAAATTTGTGATCCACACATGGTCAAACCCTTGCACAATAAATTAACTCTTCAGCAGCCTCAAGCTAAAAGGCTGGAGTCAAACCAATTAAGCCCTAATGGGATCCCAATTTCCTATTTCTGATAGCAGAAGTTTAAATAGACCCCTCTAAGTTTATAAACCTTTATCAACCACCCAGATAATCCTGTCACACTTAGTTCCAAACCTGCATATATGACGATGTGCTACAATCAAAAATCTTCGATTACTGCACATTACAGCTTTCACTGCCACAACCAACATGTGCTTTAAAAAATTGGGGAATTTCAATTGCTTCAAAATGCAAATGATAGCCTTAATTAGAAAAGATGACTGATAAATAAATTTGACCCAACTGTTGTCTCCAAACTTTGCATGTCCTAATAATCTGCATAGTTACCTTATTCACCTATAGCCACCAAAAGGAACAAACAAGCAATTGTTAAAGATTGTCAGATACCATGTATGGTGGAATCTGGTCTGAGGATTTTATCAGGGTTCCCTCAGGATTTACTGCCTTTTAATTCATGGACCCACAGACTGTGGAATGAGAAGGAACTCAGAGATCCTTTATCTTTTGGCTTTCCTATATTTAGAGCATTCCTTTGCCTCAAAAAAAATCTGCATACCCGCTATGTGTACATAAAGTGCTCAAAATAAGTACAAGGACATAGGGGCAGCAAGAGCAGAGTACCTAATCATGGTCTATGTTTTTGTGCTGATAAAAAGCAGTTTCACAAAAAGAAGGAAGTTGACTTTCTATTAACACAGGCACAAAGCTTAAAAGACACCGAGGCAAAATATAATAAAAAATAACTGAAATAAGATAAAGCCAGAGTTCATTAGGAAAAGCTGATCAGCAAATTGACAATATGAGTAATGCTCACTGCCAAAAGATATACAGAGGTCAGCAGTCTTTTTTTTTTTTTGGCTGCACCACACAGCTTCCAGGATTTTAGTTCCCTAACCAGGGATCGAACCCCAGCCCAAGGCAATGAAAGTGCACAGTCCTAACCACTGGACTGCCAGGGAATTCCCACAGCAGTCTTTATGAGATAGCAAAGTCACATATCAACTCTTCCTTCATAGTAGATGGTAGATGGAGGGATGTAGTCCTACAATTATCACTGGATATAAGGTAAGGACAGAAACTGGTTCAAACAGTGGCTCTTAATGGGGTGGGCATGGTAGAGAATCACCTGAGAGGCCATTTCAAAAAACATACCAGGCATCCTCCCCCTGAATATATCATAATATGGCTATCACACTGATATTCTAATAACTCCCCAATGTATTCCTGATTGCACACCACCAATCCACCCATTTTGAGGAAAACCAGTTTTCCAGTTGTCTAGAACCAGAGGCTTAAAACAATGGGAAGCGCACCTGGAGATTATAAAGAGTTGGGGAGCTATTTAATGAAACAATCAGCTAAATTATACATTTTATTTCCTAGTCTTCAAAACTTGGAATAAAAAAAAATTGAGAAATGTTTAGCAATATCTACAGAATTCCTGAAATTTTGACTACTTACTTAACTTCATTGATTCTCTCTGAGTTAAGCCACTCACTAAAACACTCGAAAGTCCTAGTGAGTGAGTTAGACCTCAGTATTTCATGCTAATATTGGGCATTCCATCAGCAGTACTACATGTAATACAAATGTCTACACAAGGCAGTTCTCCCAGCCAGGCCTTTTATAGCTGATAATACAGTAAGCTTATAGTACTAGGCAAAATGTCACCATCTCCAGAGTCAATATGATAGATGACTCCTCAATGTGTCTAACCTGGGGACAAATTCTTTAGCCTAACATTCAAAGTTTCCCACAGCTCTGCCTGAACCTGCCTTTACTCTTGCTTGCCCTGCACCTTCCAGCCTGGAGGCCTCTGCTTATTCCAAGAGTCAGTAACTAAGGCCATTTCCCATCCCACTCCTGTACAAACCCTGCCCATTGCCTGTTTCAGTAAGGGCTATGGGCTAACAGTTTTTATTTATTTATTTATTTATTTATTTTGCGGTACGCGGACATCTCACTGCTGTGGCCTCTCCCGTTGCGGAGCACAGGCTCCGGACGCGCAGGCCCAGTGGCCATGGCTCACGGGCCCAGCCGCTTCGTGGCATGTGGGATCCTCCCGGACAGGGGCACGAACCCGTGTGCCCTGCATCGGCAGGCGGACTCTCAACCACTGCGCCACCAGGGAAGCCCAGTTTTTATATTTTTAAAGGGTTGAAAAAAAAAAAGAGGAGGAAGAGGATATGTGACAGAATCCATTACGTGTTCCATAAAGCCTAAAATATCTACTATTAGGCTCTTTATAGAAAGTTTGCCTACTCCTGGCTTATTCCAGTATCAGGACCTGGAATGATTTCCTTTATCCCATTTCTCCATATCTACCAATCCAAGATGGACTCATCCATCAAAATGCAACTATTATGGGCTTCCCTGGTGGCACAGTCATTGAGAGTCCACCTGCCAATGCAGGGGACACGGGTTCATGCCCTGGTCCAGGAAGATCCCACATGCTGCGGAGCAGCTAGGCCCATGAGCCGTGGCCGCTGAGCCTGCGCGTCCGGAGCCTGTGCTCCGCAATGGGAGAGGCCACGACAGTGAGAGGTCCGCGTACCGCAAATAAATAAATAACATACCTACATTTTTTCAATTTATTTTTATTATTTTTATTATTATTATTTTATTTTGGCTGCGTTGGGTCTTTGTTGCTGCACGTGGGCTTTCCCTAGTTGCAGCGAGCAGGGGCTACGCTTCATTGCAGTGCGCGGGCTTCTCATTGCGGTGGCTTCTCTTGTTGCGGAACGCAGGCTCTAGGGCATGCAG
The DNA here is from genome assembly GCF_949752795.1 of Hyperoodon ampullatus. Taxonomy (NCBI): domain Eukaryota; kingdom Metazoa; phylum Chordata; class Mammalia; order Artiodactyla; family Ziphiidae; genus Hyperoodon; species Hyperoodon ampullatus. The sequence continues at coordinate 63,322,918 of NC_136927.1, read as the reverse complement.
CCTCAGTAGTTGTGGCTCGTGTGCTCTAGAACGCAGGCTCAGTAGTTGTGGTGCACAGGCTTAGTTGCTCCACAGCATGTGGGATCTTCCCAGACCAGGGCTCGAACCCGTGTCCCCTGCATTGGCAGGCAGATTCTTAACCACTGCACCACCAGGGAAATCCCTAACAACATACCTATTTTTAATCCCCCCCAAACCTGGCCCAGACTTAGCTTTCCCCATCGCTTACCCCTTTTTTACTTGGATCACTCACTTTGTTGGCAGAAGTGTAAAAGCTGACATATCATCTATGGAGAGTAATTTGGCAACATCTATCAAAATTATACAAGTTTTACCCCTTGCCCAAGCAATTCTGCTTCTAGGAATTTAGTCTACAGATTTATGAAATGACGTTTTTTACAAAGCTATGCAGCATTGTTTCTAACAGCAAAACACTGGCATGTAAATGTCCATCAGTAGTGGACTATAGGAAAAAAAAAAGTATTATGCACCCATACAATGAAATACAATGCAGAAGGAGTAAGTTCTTTTATCTATGATATTATATGGCCTACAGGAATATATCTGCAAGGATACAGTAGAAATTGGTAATGCTAGTTGCCTCCAAGGAGGGGAAGTGTGGCTGGAGCACAGAGGTGAGGCAGACAGTTCAGTAAATAACCTTTGTACCTTTTAATTGTTGAATTATGTAAATACACCGCCAGTCCAAAAATAATTTTTTTAAAAGTTGCTGGAGGGCTTCCCTGGTGGCGCAGTGGTTGAGAATTTGCCTGCCAATGCAGGGGACACGGGTTTGAGCCCTGGTCTGGGAAGATCCCACATGCCACGGAGCAACTGGGCCCGTGAGCCACAACTACTGAGCCTGTGCGTCTGGAGCCTGTGCTCCGCAACAAGAGAGGCCGTGACAGTGAGAGGCCCGCGCACCACAATGAAGAGTGGCCCCCGCTTGCCGCAACTAGAGAAAGCCCTTGCACAGAAACGAAGACCCAACACAGCCATAAATAAATAAACAAACAAATAAATAAATAAATAAAAGTTGTCGGAAAGAAAAAAACAGACTTGGTTCAAGACAGGCATCATCTTCTTTAAGAAGCCTTTTTTGAAATACATCCATCCATACATGCACATGCATTAGGTCAGATGCCTATCCTTGGTGGTTCTTATGCTATTATTACTGCTTACCATTCGGTACTGAAACATCAATCTGCTCCTCCCTCCACCATTGAACTACATTTAAATTTCTCCAGTGCCTTAGAATTCTCTTTATATTCCCCAGAATCCAGTACTAAGGGCTCAATAAATATTCGTGAAAGTAAATGAGTATTTGAAATCAAAAGAAAATCAATGACTTTTAGTCACTGTAATGATAATTCATTAATAGTCCACCTTCTAGTATAATTAGCTGTTTGTATTCTTTCCAGTAGAATACAAATATTAGGTCCCTCAAAAAAATGATTCATTGAACTCAATTACCAAAGTAAAGAGAAGAAAGAGACCCAAGTGGAAATGGCAAGTAAACTAAAACAATACACCAAAAAAAGGAACATTCACATAAAAATAATCAGGAACTGATTTTAGGATTTCAAATTACTATTTAAAAGCTACGGTTTTAATGGAAACTCTCCTTATTTACCAAATCACTCCTCAGAATCCAACAGCCACAAAATTAGCATGTACTATTTAGAAACCTACAGAAAACTCACAGCAAGCCAAGTGTTGATGTCCACAGCTACAGCTATGTGATCAGTGGCTCTGAGGCATGTTTGGCATCCCATCTCCTTCCCAAGAAATTCACTGCCTCCATCGATTGAACCAGAATCTTTGCTTCACTATTTCCCAGTACAACTCTCCCCAACAGCATCAATTATAAGGGGGAAAGATGGACAATCATTGTCCAAACTTAATTAAAATCCAGTTGTCAAAGCTTTCATTACAAGAGCAATCAACAAAGTGTTAGGACAGGCTTCCCTGGTGGCGCAGTGGTTGAGAGTCCGCCTGCCAATGCAGGGGACACGGGTTCGTGCCCCGGTCCGGGAAGATCCCACATGCCGCGGAGCGGCTGGGCCCGTGAGCCATGGCCACTGAGCCTGCGCGTCCGGAGCCTGTGCTCTGCAGCGGGAGAGGCCACAATAGTGAGAGGCCCGCGTACCGCAAAAAAAAAAAAAAAAAAAAAAAAAAGTGTTAGGACAAAGAAGGAAAGACAAGCTGGAAGATATCTGAGGACTGGGACTGAATCTTAACCACCTTGGCAGCCCCACAGCAGTTAGCACCATCCCTGCATCTAACAGCATCACAATACAGTTGTTAAATGAACAGCTTCACTTAGACTAGGAAGGGGATTTTTACTTTATCTGTATTGTTTAAGTTTCTAAAATATATTCATGCATTACAAAATCACTCGTGTAATAACAAATAGTGTCCAGAACATGCTTTTACAGTCCCTCAATTGATTCTCGTCTTGTCAGGTGACTACCTGTCAGGTAGACAGAGACAGTACGGCTATCCCCATTTCACAGATGATAAGACACTCAAAATCCAAATATGAATTGTCCAAAGCTGCACTGCTTCTGAGCTGAAGGTAGAAGGAAACACTGGGAAGCACCAATGTCTTCACTTGCTACACTTCTAACTACAGAGAAACAGAATGTCCCCTCACAGCTCCAACTCTCAAAAACCCACACTCTTGCATTCTAGCTGTGTGACAGTAAGCAAACCACCTGACTTCTGAACCTTATATGAAATAAGAGGATGAGAATACTACTACCTACCTCACTTGATGGCTGTAAAAATTAGATAATGTGTGAAAATTGTTCTAAAATATGGTTGTTTGATATTATTTCTGTTAATGATATATAAATAAGAAATGACCAGGACTTCCCTGGTGGTGCAGTGGTTAAGAATCTGCCTGCCAATGCAGGGGACACAGGTTCGAGCCCTGGTCTAGGAAGATCCCACATGCTGCGGAGCAACTAAGCCCACAACTATGCGAGTCACAACTACTGAGCCCGTGCACCTAGAGCCCATGCTCCGCAACATGAGAAGCTACTGCAATGAGAAGCCCGCGCACCGCAACAAAGAGTAGCCCCTGCTCGTGCCAACTAGAGAAAGCCCACCCACAGCAACGAAGACCAAACGCAGCCAAAAATAAATTAATTAATTAAAAAAATATGAACATGCTGACTCCAATAGAAGACAAACAGTGTGAGACTCTACATTATAAAACAGAGAATATGCCTTTCATAAGTAGCAACTAGACAACCAAAATTGATTTCACCCAGATACACTGTTTCCTTAACACCTAATTCTAAAACAAAACAAAATGAAACACCCAACAAGCAAATGGAACTCTCATACATTACTGGTTAGAAATGCAAAATGGTACGGTGCAGCCACTCTGAAAAACACTCTGAGGGTTTCTTAAAAATTTAAACATGAAATTTCCATAGAACCCAGCAATCCCACTCTTGTTTACCGAAGAGAAATAAAGACATATGTCCACAAAAGACCTGTGCATAAATATTTAGAGCTTCATTCAAAATCATCAAAACAGGAAAGGAAACAACCCAAATGTCCACTAACTGGTAGACAGATTTTTAAAAAATCATGGTAAAGAGCTTCCCTGGTGGTGCAGTGGTTAGGAATCCACCTGCCAATGCAGGGGACATGGGTGCGAGCCCTGGTCCAGGAAGATCCCGTATGCCGTGGAGCAACTAAGCCCATGCGTCACAACTACTGAGCCTGCGCTCTAGAGCCCATGTGCCACAACTACTGAAGCCCGCATGCCTAGAGCCCATGCTCCGCAACAGGAGAAGCTACCGCAATGAGAAGCCCGCGCACCGCAACAAAGACCCAACGCAGCCAAAATGAAATAAATTAAATTAATTAATTTTTTAAAAATCATGGTACATCCACAAAGCGAAATGCTACTCAGCAATAAAAGGTTACTACAGATACAACATGGGCAATTCTCAAAACAATTAGAGTAAGTGAAAGATATCAGATACAAAGGCTATATATTGTATGGTGTCATTTACATGACATGGAAAAGGGAAAAAAGGAGAAAGCGAGAGCGAGAGCGAGAGCGAGAGCGAGAGCGAGAGAGAGAGAGAAACCACTAGAAGGACAAAAACCAGTATACTAGTCACCAGGGGCTGCTAAATGAGGGGAAAGGAGCACGAGGGATCTTTTGGGGATGATGGAAATAATCTATATCTTGATTGGTGTGGTGATTACAACTGCATACATTTGTCAAAACTCACAGAACTGCTCCCTTAAAAAGAGTAAATTTTACTGTATGTAACTTATAGCTCAAAAACTTGACTAAAAGCGAAAGAAAAAAGAAACTACTCCATTTACACATCTGGGGAAAAAAAAGGAATACTTAATTATCACAATATTTATGCTCAATTTGGTTCAGTATTCGCTTAAGAAATTTTAGCTAAACCACCTAACAACTGCTAGGTTAAACCTCTCTGTGGAGGTCTTACAGGGATGCCATGTTTTCAGAGAAACCATTCTTTTTTTTCAGTCACTATTGGGAGAAGCTCATTGGTAACATCAAAAGAGGGGGTACTTCTCTTTTCTAAGGGATCAGTATTATTTTGACAGTGCTCACTCTGGTAGTCACCATTATTTGACTTTCATTCATCATCCCCTACTTCATTCCTCCCGTTCTCCCCGTTCCAAAACCCCCAAAAGGGAAACCTATAGTTCTCACCTACAAATATATCTGAGAAATGAGCACACTCAAATTCCTTCTTTGGAGTTTGAAAGGCAAACCACTCAGTAGCAAATCACTCTGCCTTTTTTACAAGAAAAAAAAAAGGAAAATGTTCACTATGTGCCAAAACCAGCAAGCCAACAGCTGCAAATTACTAAAACCATATAAAATTTAAAAACTATTCACCCAGGGTAAGGAAGACACTCCATGGCTGAGAGTCAATCAAATGCGCTTCCAAAAGGTGAACAGAAATACTGAGATTTACTGGGAATTCCCTGGCAGTCCAGTGGTTAGGACTCAGCGCTTTCACTGCCGTGGCCCAGGTTCAATCCCTTGTCAGGGAACTAAAGTACCGCAAGGCACCGCATGGCCTAAAAAAAAAAGTATACATCAAATTTCTGTAGGTTGAATTACATCTTAAATCATTGAGGAGCTACCCCAAAGTAACTTCTGTACACAATACATTGACCATATACCCTCAGACTAAAAACAAACTAACAAAAAAAACCTGTAATCAGGGCTTCCCTGGTGGCACAGTGGTTGAGAGTCCGCCTGCCGATGCAGGGGACATGGGTTTGTGCCCCGGTCCGGGAAGATCCCACATGCCACGGAGCGGCTGGGCCCGTAAGCCATGGCCGCTGAGCCTGCGCATCCGGAGCCTGTGCTCCGCAACGGGAGAGGCCACAACAGTGAGAGGTCTGCATACCGCGGGAAAAAAAAAAAAAAAAGAGGTTTACAAACTGAACTTCATGGCAACATGGGTTAGCAATCTTGGAGCTACATATTTATATTTATATTCTAGGTTTGGGCAAATAAGTAAAATATATTGTGGATTATGTGAGTCAGGCTTACAATCCCTAGGTAAGAGAAGGGACTTAAAAATATGGAAAGGATAAAGGCTAAACAAAGTTTGTGGTATTGGAGGTATTAGTCTGAACACACAGTTCTGAAACCAAGTACCCTTATCAAGATTATGATTAATCTATCCAAAACTTTATTCCCTTTCTTGTGCCCTCTGACCTCAATCCTGTGCTAACTGAACACTAATCAACCATAGTCAGATGAGTAAAATTGCTATTGTTGATAACAGCATTAACGGACTAAAGCTGTTATAAACATCATTAACATACAAGTTCAGGTTGTTCCTCCAGCACAAGTTAAGCTAGTAAACCAGAGACGTCCTGACTCCCAAAACTACAATTAAGAAATGTCGGGAGCTTCCCTGGTGGCGCAGTGGTTGAGAATCTGCCTGCTAATGCAGGGGACACGGGTTCGAGCCCTGGTCTGGGAAGATCCCACATGCCGCGGAGCAACTGGGCCCGTGAGCCACAACTACTGAGCCTGTGCGTCTGGAGCCTGTGCTCCGCAACAAGAGAGGCCGCGATAGTGAGAGGCCCGCGCATCGCGATGAAGAGTGGCCCCCGCTTGCTGCAACTTGAGAAAGCCCTCACACAGATTCAAAGACCCAACACAGCCAAAAATCAATTAATTAATTAATTAATTTTTTAAAAAAAGAAAGAAATGTCGGGCTTCCCTGGTGGCGCAGTGGTTGAGAGTCCGCCTGCCGATGCAGGGGACAAGGGTTCGTGCCCTGGTCCAGGAAGATCCCACATGCTGCGAAGCGGCTGGGCCCGTGAGCCATGGCCGCTGAGTCCGCGCATCTGGAGCCTGTGTTCCGCAACGGGAGAGGCCACAACAGTGAGAGGCCCGCATACCGAAAAAAAAAAAAGAAATGTCACAGAAATGTCACAAAACGAACATTAGTCCCAGCCTCTTTGTTCTCCCCCTTTAAAAGAAAAAACCCTAACTCAAAGACCAGGTGGGGTTGGACCCCACTCCCTTGCTTGGCGCCATGCAATAAATCCTTACTTTGCTGCAAACTACCACTGTCAGAGTTTGGCTTTCTGCACCATGGGCATAGGAGCCCTTTGCTCAGTTTCAGTTTTTATTACATGTAGATAAAAATAGAAATTTAGGGCTTCCCTGGTGGCTCAGTGGTTGAGAGTCCGCCTGCCGATGCAGGGGACACGGGTTCGTGCCCCAGTCTAGGAAGATCCCGCAGGCCGCGGAACGGCTGGGTCCGTGGGCCATGGCCGCTGGGCCTGCGCGTCCGGAGCCTGTGCTCCGCAACGGGAGAGGCCCGCGTACTGCAAAAAAACAAAAACAAAAAAAAATAGAAATTTAGATATATGCGTGTGTATATATGTATGTGTACATATATACATAGATTTTTTAGCTCTGCCCATTAAAAGGATCTGGAAGCAATAACATCCCATAGCAATGAGCACATACAACAACCACATCTTGATTTCTAAATAATTTTCTCCACTAACAGGAATTAGGAGAGAAGCATCTGGGAGAAATGGCTGCTTCCAATGCTCAGGTAGGAAAATAAGCCTGGAATATCTTTTTTGCGCCAAAAAGTAAGGAAGTGGTCCAAGAATGTTGGGAAATTGTCAAAAGCTAGCTTGAAGGGGTTCCCACTGCCAAATCTGGGACAATGTGAAAAACAATAAATAATGATGGTAATAGATTATAACCTGCTACATAAAATAAGAATCCATATTAATATTGAGTTGGCAAAAAGGTTCATTCGGTTTTTTCCGTAAGATGGGTCTAGTAGCACTTAGTTGTCTTTAACTTCATTCCAAACAATTTGTTAGATTGTATGTGACAGCTGTCATATCAGTATGTATTTAAAAAAACTTACCAAAGTTGGTGAATTTTTGTGTAACCATTTTAATATTGAAGGTGGAAGAAAAAAGCAACATTTTTGGCATATTATGCTTTATTATTTCAAGAAAGGTAAAAATGCAACCGAAAGGCAAAAAATGATTTGTGCAATGTATGGAAAAGGTGCTGCGACTGATCGAATGCGTCAAAAGTGGTTTGCAAAGTTTTGTACTGGAGATTTCTCGCTGGAGGATGTTCCACGGTCGGGTAGGCCAGATGAAGTTGATAGCGATCAAATCGAGACATTAATTGAGAACAATCAATGTTATATGATGTGGGAGACAGCTGACATACTCAAATATCCATATCAAGCATTGAAAATCATTTCCACCAGCTTGGTTATGTTCATCACTTTGAATGTGCGGGTTCCAGATAAGTTAAATGAAAAAAACCTTGACCTTATTTCTGTATGCGATTCTCTACTGAAACTTAATGAAAACATTCCGTTTTTAAAACAAAATTGTGACAGGCGATGAAAAGTGGATAGAGTACAGTAATGTGGAACGGAAGAGACCGTGGGGCAAGCAAAATGAACCACCACCAACCACACCAAAGGCCAGTCTTCATCCAAAGAAGGTGATGTTGTGTATATAGTGGGATTGGAAGGGAGTTCTCCATTATGAGCTCCTTCCCAAAAACCAAATGATTAAGTCCAACAAGTACTGCTCCCAATTAGACCAACTGAAAGCATAACTCAACAACAAGAGTCCAGAATGAGTCAACAGAAAACACATAATCTTCTATCGAAATAATGCAAGACCCACATGTTTCTTTGATGACCAGGCAAAAACTGTTACAGCTTGGCTGGGAAGTTCTGATTCATCCGCTGTATTCACCAGACATTGCACCTTCAGATTTCCATTTCTTTTGATCTTCACAAAATTCTCTTAATGGGGGCTTCCCTGGTGGTGCAGTGGTTGAGAGTCCACCTGCCGATGCAGGGGACACGGGTTCGTGCCCCGGTCCAGGAAGATCCCACATGCCACGGAGCGGCTGGGCCCGTGAGCCATGGCCGCTGAGCCTGCGTGTCCGGAGCCTGTGCTCCACAACAGGAGAGGCCACAACAGTGAGAGGCCCGCGTACCGCAAAAAAAAAAAAAAATTCTCTTAATGGAAAAATTTCAATTCCCTGGAAAACTGCAAAAGGCACCTGGAACAGTTCTTTGCTCAAAAAGATAAGTTTGGGGAATATGGAATTATAAAGTTGCCTGAAAAATGGCAGAAGGTAGTGGAACAAGAGGGTAAACATGTTGTTCAATAAAGTTCTTGGTGAAAATGAAAAATGTATCTTTTATTTTTACTTAAAAACCGAAGGCAATTTTTGGTCAACCCAATACATACAAATAAGGGTTAGAAAATGCTCTGCAGTAGAATATTAACTAAAAAGCAAAGAATAACTGATAGAAAAATCACAGCACAACTATCAGAGTAATAACTGACTCAGGCAAACATCATCAATAGATGCTACAACCAATGGATAAAAGTTTGATGAAGGGACTTCCCTGGCGGCGCAGTGGTTAAGAGGTTAAGAATCCACCTGCCAATGCAGGAGACACGGGTTCGAGCCCTGGTCCGGGAAGATCCCACATGCCGCGGAGCAACTAAGCTCACGAGCCACAACTCCTGAGCCTGCATGCCACAACTACTGAAGCCTGCGTGCCTAGAGCCCGTGCTCCACAACAAGAGAAGCCACCGCAGTGAGAAGCCCACACACTGCAACAAAGAATAGACCCCGCTCGCCACAACGAAGATCCAACACAGCCAAAAATAAAATATAAATACATAAATAAATTTTTTTAAAAAAGAACATTATTGGAACAAATGACAAAATTTGAATAAAGTCAGTATATTAGATAATAATATTGTGTCCAATCTGTATTTCCTGATTTTGGTTAAGTATATTGCTGTGGTTACATAAGAGAATGTCCTAGTTTATTGGAAGTATACATTACCTTATTTATGGTAAAGAAGTATCACATTTGTAACTTACTCTAAAATACAGTTCCAAAAAATAATATGCATATATAAAAAGAATATAGAAAATATAGTAAAATGCTGACATTTGGGGAATCAAGGTGAATGGCATACAGGAATTTTAATAACATTCTTGCAACTTTTTCCTAAGTTTGAAATTATGTCAAAATACAAAGTTTGAAAAAAAAGAAAAAGGAGTAAAAAAAAAAAAAAGTTGTTTTTTGGGCTTCCCTGGTGGCGCAGTGGTTGAGAGTCCGCCTGCCGATGCAGGGGATGCGGGTTCGTGCCCCGGTTTGGGAGGATCCCACATGCCGCGGAGCGGCTGGGCCCGTGAGCCGTGGCCGCTGAGCCTGCGCGTCCGGAGCCTGTGCTCCGCAACGGGAGAGGCCACAGCAGTGAGAGGCCCGCGTACCGCAAAAAAAAAAAAAAAAAAGTTGTTTTTTGGGCTTCCCTGGTGGCGCAGTGGTTGGGTGTCCGCCTGCCGATGCAGGGGACACGGGTTTGTGCCCTGGTCCGGGAAGATCCCACATGCCGCAGAGCGGCTGGGTCCGTGAGCCATGGCCGCTGAGCCTGCGCGTCCGGAGCCTGTGCTCCACAATGGGAGAGGCCACAACAGTGAGAGGCCTGCGTACCAGCAAAAAAAAAAAAAAAAGTTGTTTTTTAAATAACGTGATCACCATCCTTGAATATGTTTGTGTTTTTCTAACACAGTATGGTGTAATATATTTAAGAAGAGATGAGAGTATAGTTTAAACCACTGAGGCAGACCAACCCATCAAGGGAAAATTAAGGAGGAGCTTATGAAAACTACAGCTCCTGAGCTCCTAGCAGCTCCAGGCAGCTATTGGATGAATGCCAGGAGAGCTAAGACCATCATCACCTCGTCCCCTACCTCTCCTTCACCACTCAGAACTTGCCTCTCCTAAGCCACCTCTACCTTTAATCTCGGCCATAAAGAGGGCTTGCTTTCTGCCTGCCTTCCCCCTGTGAAGTTGACTCCACTTCTCAAGAGGGAAACAAAATGAACCACACTTTCTCAATATTAAGGACAAAAACATCCTGCCACATTTTTGGTGGATAAAAATATCACTAGTGGACTTCCCTGGTGGCGCAGTGGTTAAGAATCTGCCTGCCAATGCAGGGGACACGGGTTCGATCCCTGGTCCGGGAAGATCCCACATGCCGCGGAGCAACTAAGCCCATGCGCCACAACTACTGAACTTGCACTCTGGAGCCCGTGAGCCACAACTACTGAGCCCACATGCTGCAACTACTGAAGCTCACATGCCTAGAGCCCATGCTCTGCAACAGGAGAAGCCACTGCAGTGAGAAGCCCGCACACTGCAACCAAGAGTAGCCCCCGCTTGCCGCAACTAGAGAAAGCCTGCGCACAGCAACAAAGACCCAAGGCAGCAAAAAAAAAAAAAAAAAAAAAAATCACTAGTATTTTAGCTTTTATGGGGGGAGGGGGAGGGGGAGAGGTTGGATAGTGGTAAGCAGACAGTAAACTAGCTAAAAACTATATGTGAATTAGAGGAAATGGTGATTTTGATTAGTGTAGCTCTAGGGATATAAGGTAAAAATGAATACATCTGTGCTATTTCAATGTCTGTTCTCATGTGGCTTTGAAAAATTAAAAGCAGGCAGGACCTCTGCATGAAGATGGCTAAGTTAACAAAGGAATAAGGGAAACATCTGTAAGAGAGGAAAAGGTCAAAGTAGTGTGTCAAGGGAGCTGTGCTATGCCTGGTATTAACATTTCACTTGAGTTGGTCGAGAGGTCAGATTACATATTTGTTGCCATCAGCTAATTTAATTGAAAGGTCTAGCCAACTCCAAAGCTATCAATTCAGACAGAAGGATACCTAGCTCTGAGTTACTCTGAATTTTACTTTGATTTTTGCATTTAATTACAGCAATACAAAATAGAGGGGTAGAATCATATTTTAAAGAGCCACATTCCAAAGTAAAGGTTCACTGCAGAGTCCATATACTATATTTGATGATCCATATTTGACAGCTCCTCACAGGGCCACGTAAAATTAGCATGGACGTTTCTTGGGCTTTTGATGTTCATTGCCATCATCTGCTTCACTGCTAAAATCAGGAAACATATGGAATGAATTGGGAAAATATGCTGAGAGTTTCTGCTGCCTTTTTGTTTTTTGTTTTTAATTCATCACTAAGGCCAATTCAGGATACCTCTAAACAAGACCAAGATCTAATACAGCAATCTTTAAATCATATCCATCCACAGACTATTTTAGATGTTAGGGAAAGAAAGTTGTTGAAGAAAAATGATGGGAAATCAAGTATATTCAGGGAGCACTGGTATCCTCGGGAACACATGTCTAAAAACCTCTAGCTTACCTGGTAAAAACAAGGAGCCACGTGATAGAAAGTAAAAAATAGTGGGTTTTGGACTCAGATCTCAATGAATTCAATATCAGGACTGAACTAAGTGGGAATAGTGTTATCTGCTACTGGTTAACTGTGTGACCTAGGGGAATTTATTTAACTTCTCTGAGCCTTATTTCCTCGTTTGTAAAACAGAGATACTAACTCCCTCTCAAGGATGTTCTAAGAATTACATGAGATAACATACATGAAAAGTGCCCAGCAGAAAATCTAGCAAAAACTTTTTTTTAAAGAATTAAACTGGACTTAAAGTCAGATCCAGTTGACATATCTGCTAGACTCATTTTACAAGTTTAATTTATGATACCCCAGCTCCTATAATTTCAGATAGCCTCAAGACCTTTGAGGGGCCAGAGAGAGAAACCACAGACAGAAGCAAAAGCTACTTAACCAGCCATAATAAAATCCAGAGGCAGGCTGTACTAGCTCATATTGTACATGGGGCCAGTCAATACAGTGCTAGTAAGGCCCTAATCTTACTCAAGCAGAAACTATAACTAGGGCAGAGATTCTCCCTCAGCCTTCAAACTTACAGCGATTTTAAGTAAATCTTTACAATTGAGTGATCACTTTCTATAACGAGGTTCAAAACAATACTCTAAAACTAAGGACTGGGCTTCCCTAGTAGCGCAGTGGTTAAGAATCCGCCTGCCAATACAGGGGACACATGGGCTTCCCTGGTGGTGCAGTGGTTGAGAGTCCGCCTGCCGATGCAGGGGACACAGGTTCGTGCCCCGGTCCGGGAAGATCCCACATGCCGCGGAGCGGGTGGGCCCGTGAGCCATGGCCGCTGGGCCTGCGTGTCCAGAGCCTGTGCTCCGCAACGGGAGAGGCCACAACAGTGAGAGGCCCGCGTACCGTGCAAAAAAAAAAAAAAATGCAGATACTGTCATAACCCTCAAGGAGCTTACATTTAGGGGTTTATATTCTTAGATAACTTAAGAAGGCAGAATGAGTGCCACCAGAGACGAAAGAGCTGTTGTGCTTTGAAAATGAAAAGTTCTAGAACAGGCTTCCTTGCCGTCACAACCGCTAGGCACAACTCCAGCCCGAAATCACTTATCTATTAACAAGGTATACAAGCTTCAGTCAGGTTCCCTGCAGGTCCAGATCTGGAGAACTACTCACCAAGCCCTCAACAGCCTCCCAGTTTCCACTCTATACCCTCAGCCAATAAGGTTTAAGCCTCATCCTTCTAGAAAAAGCCCTTCTCCTTCTTAGGCCTGGTTCAAATGTCACCTCCTTACCTGAACCTTACTTGGACCCTCGAAGAACATTTAGTTGTGCCTACTCTACATTCCCAAAAGCCTTTGAGAACTTAAAGCACTTTATCATTACCCATGTACTTGTGCAGGACCCCTACTAAATTGTGAGATTCCAAGTCATGTTTGTATCCTCTGCCACTAACAGCACCCAAACTAGTGTGTCAAGCCCAGTGTAAGTACTTTACATATATTAAGATATACATTATACCAATATGTACATATTATCAATCTTCACAATAAAACTGCAAATGAGATGATAGGAACTCTCATCATCTCGATTTTACAGATGAGGAAAATAAAGTGCACAGAAAGGATACGCAGTGCTGAAGGTCTCAAAGCTAGTAAGGATTGGACCCCAAGATTTCAACCTAGGCACAACTCCAGAACTGAATTTCAACAGACATCATGGGTTGAGGGGAAGGTCCGACTACAAGATCAACGGTCTCCACCATAGGGGGAATTGTTACCATTCACACACTTGGGTGTGGAAAGACAATACTGTAACTTCTACTTATATTTGTTTTAGCTCATCCTTTTGTAAAATGTCTATTTTTGCACGTTATAAAATATACATAATACAGTCTACACTGTAATTTAAAACAAACATTCACATAATATGTGTGCACACTCAACCATATTTACTGATACAAAGAACACTAAAAACATCTGAGGCCCTACTCTAGACTATTTCCCCAAGGGACTCTGAGCTCCTGCATTCTCTCTACCTAGTTTCAGTTAAAAACATCAGCCAATCAAGACTATAGGTAAGCTTCTAGAGGCAAGAGTCTGCTCTCACTCATCTATGGAAGCCCTACATCAGCACAGGGCCTGGTGCTTAGCAGATGGTCAATGCTGAATCTAACTGTATCATGAGAACCTCATTTTAAAAAATTCTCTCAACATTTTAATGCAACTTACTATTACTTCCAAATTAAAAGAAAAAGCATACTGAGCACATTGCTTAGGAATATAATAAAGAATTCTCTTAGGAACACTATAAATAAACAAACCTTAGTTACATAACAGAACAAAAAAATTGGACTTTAGGCTTATTTTAAACTGAAAACTGCATAAAAGAGATTTGGGCATAAAAAATTTAACTTCAGATAAAAGGTCCTTTCAGTATACAGAGATAGTGTACCTTTGTCAGACCTAAGGGTCACCTCTGTTTGCCTCTCTTTAGTTATAAGCTCCAAGAGGAATGGATCAAACCATTAAAAACAGCAACTGCAAACTTGACCATGAAGAAGCATTAGCTGGGTGCACCTACTTTGCATTTCTCCAATCCAACATTTAAGGGGCATCAAACAAAGAAGAGAGGCTGTGTAAAGCCTCCCCTTTATGTGTGGAAGCTCCTGTTCCTCAGTTTCATCCTCTGCAAAATGGGCATACGCAAATACTTAACTCTTAATTACATTATCAGAGTTAAATGAGAGAAAACATGCAAAATGGTTTTATCTGTTTCCTCATTTAAGGTCTCTCTCCCCTCCCCCCAACTAAACTCAAAGCTTGAGTTTGGTCTATCTAGTTTGTTGCTATATTCCCAGAGCCAAAATGGTTCTTTTTACTTAATAGATGATTTAATAAATATTAAATGAATAGAATGCAAAATGCCTGCTGCTCAAAAAATATTGGCTATTATGACTATTGTAACAAGAAACAATTAAAATTTTATTGTTATTATTAAGAGACCCACCCCTCCTCCAAGGATCTCACAATTCTAGGCGGAACAGTAGATAAATGCTGAAAAGGAGAAATGGGGGTAAGAAAAGCAATTGGATCATAAAGCAGGACTAATCTAAGACAAAATTAAAATCTCGAACACACACACAAGCAGAGCCCAATTTCGAGTTTTTTCGAGTGAGGTTCACCCTGGTTGAGGTTTATCAGCGACTACAGTAATGACAGTTTTCACGCTTGTGTATGTGCCAGAGTCCGTGTCAAGCCTCCTAACGGGCCTCACAAAACCTAGAACCAGGGTGGGGAGGAGTTGGAGATGCTCTTCACACCCTCATTTTGCAGAAGAGGGAACTGAGGCTCGGAGAGACCCAAGGTCACAGCCTGTAAGTAGAAGAGCCGGACTGTGAGCCAAGGCAGTCAGACCCCTGAGCCTGCACTCAACAGGCCCCTCAAAGGGGCCATCCTCGCCTCCTCCACCATCCGCCACACACCCGTCGAAATTGGGCCTGTGGAATATTTCTCCAGGGCCGGACTTAGTGGCCCCGGCACAGGGAGAACAAAACAATTCTTGTCCGCGGGCAAGTTAGATGGACACCGGCCCGGCCGGGGCTCCGAGGCCGCGGTCCCGACAGACTCGCGCACGCCATGAGCTCCGAGCCCTCGAGCGGTGCAGGAAGCGCTCTGGCGGCCGCAGAAGCCCGGGAAGGCCCGGCCCGCCGAGTGACCTTGGACCCGCCGCCCTTCTTGGGGCCTCAGTTTACCACCCTGGCCTCGTATCGGTTGCCTCTCGGGAGCTCGCGCCTGTGGAGACGCAGGCCTTTACACGCCCCCCTCAGCCGCCCGCCTTCCCGCCCCGCTTACGCTGGAAGGCGGCCGCTCCGGGGACGCCCACCATCGCCAAGCGCCGCCGCCGCCCCGCACCTCCTCCTCCACCCGCGGCCCGGGTCCCTCGCAGGCGCCGCTGCGGAAACCTGTAGCAGCCAAGCTCGCCGACCCCAACGCCGCCGCTGCTGCCGCCGCCACCACCGCCGCCGTTAGGCCTCGCGCCGCCCCGCCCCCAGTTGGCCCCGCCCCTCCCGCTGGGCACGCCCCCGCCGCGCGCTCTCACCCTCCAGACAAACGCACGCGGAAGCCGGGCCCCAAGATCGGTTCCCACTAAACCCCGCCCCCTGACCTGCCCCGCCCCTTCCGCGCGAACCTACCACCCTATCCTGGCGCATCCTGCTTCTCAGTCCTGCCCCTCTGCGTCACGCGCGCCCATCACGTGCACGGCCCACTCTTCATACACAGGGATTCCAGCTGTGGCCAGGGCAGTTGCCTGGGCCCAGAGGCCCTAGTGGGCGGGGCCTAGCGGGCAGGGCACAATGCCTCACCTGAGTCGTCCAGGTTAAGATCTGGTCGCCTTTGCGTGTGTCTTTGGGCAAGTCACTTCCCCTTTCTGGCCTACAGTTTTCCAAATGTCTAAAATGTCATGCTCATAATATTAGTAACTGTTAGCTGTAATTATTATTATTGAGCTATTTTTATACACTCCATCCAGTTAATCCTCACAATGAGGGTGAGAAGTATTATTCTCCCTTTTCTACACATGCGGAAAGGGCTTTCCCACCAACCACATTGCCCACTGGTTACTCTTAGCAAATAGCAGAGGTGAGATTGGAAGCTAGGAACTTCTGACTTCAGACCCAGTACTTTGAGCTACTCTGAACTATCCAGCCTCCCAAAGTCTCAAAAACAGAGATGAAAATTAAAACAAGAGATTAAATTGTCTAAACTCTTCTGTATACAAAGATACCATAAACAAAGTTTTTTTTAATAAGATTGACACTAGCTGTAGGGTATTTTTTAATATATAAATAAATTAATTATTTATTTATTTTTGGCTGTGTTGGGTTTTCGTTGCTGCACGGGGGCTTCCTCTAGTTGTGGCAAGCGGGGGCTACTCTTCGTTGTGGTGTGCAGTCTTCTCGTTGCAGTGGCTTCTCTTGTTGCAGAGCATGGGCTCTAGGTGCGTGGGCTTCAAAAGTTGTGGCATGCGGGCTCAGTAGTTGTAGTTTGCGGGCTCAGTAGTTGTAGTTTGTGGACTCTAGAGCACAGGCTCAGTAATTGTGGTGCAGGGGCTTAGTTGCTCCGCGGCATGTGGGATCTTCCCGGACCAGGAACCAGGGCTTGAACCCATGTCCCCTGCATTGGCAGGCGGATTCTTAACCACTGCACCACCAGGGAAGTCCCAAAGTTTTTCTTTTTTTAACTTTATTTGTCTTTTCTAAGCAAAAGACTGGGATAAAATAGTTGCAACATATTTAACAAAAAATCAATATTCAAAATAAATGAAGAACTCTGTAAAACCAATAAGAAAAATAAGATAATTTAATAGAAAAATGGACAAAGAGAATGAATAGATAATACACAGAAAATCTGAATAGCTAATGAACATGGGCTCCCCTGCTGGCGCAGTGGTTGAGAATCCACCTGCCAATGCCGGGGACATGGGTTCAATCCCTGGTCCGGGAAGATCCCACATGCCGCAACTAAGCCTGTGTGCCACAATTACTGAGCCTGGGTGCCACAACTACTGAAGCCCTCGCGTCTAGAGCCTGTGCTCCACAACAAGCGAAGCCACCGCAATGAGAAGCCCATGCACCGCAACAAAGAGTAACCCCGGCTCACTGCAACTAGAGAAAGCCTGGGCGAAGCAATGAAGACCCAACGCGGCCAAAAAAAAAAACTTATGTTTAAGTACTTCCTTAATTAGGCCATGGCCTACGGGATCTTAGTTCCCTGACCAGGGATCAAACCCGTGCCCCCTGCAGGGGAAGCATGGAGTCTTAACCACTGGACTGCCAGGGAAGTCCCCTTTTTTTGGGGGGGGGGATTTCTTTAAAGCCTAATATATGAACATCTAAATTAACTAATTTTATTAATTAAAAAAAAACAACTTATGTTCACACAAAAACCTGTACATGGCTGTTTATAACAACTTTATTCAAAATTACCAAAAACTGGGGCTTCCCTGGTGGCACAGTGGTTGAGAGTCCGCCTGCCGATGCAGGGGACACGGGTTCGTGCCCTGGTCTGGGAGGATCCCACATGTCGCGAAGTGGCTGGGCCTGTGGGCCATGGCCGCTGAGCCTGCGCTTCTGGAGCCTGTGCTCCGCGGTGGGAGGGGCCACAGCGGTGAGAGGCCCACGTACCGCAAAAAAAAAAAAAAAAAAAAATTGCCAAAAACTGGAAATAATCTAAATGTCCCTCATCTAGTGAATGGATAAACAAACTGTGGTACACTCATCATACAAACATTATTCAGCAATAAAAGGGGACACATTTCTGACAGGCACAACAAAGCAAATGATTTTCAAAGAAGCCAGACTCAAAAGGCTTCATATTCTATTATCTTCTTTATAGAATGTTTTTTAATACAAATTATAGGAACAGAAAAGAGATTAGTGGTTGCCAGATCTTATGGTGGGGTAAAGCATGAATTTAAAAGAGCAGGGGGAAATTCTAGAGTTGATGAAACTGTTTTACATCTTGATTGTCATGAAGGTTACATGATTGTATGCATTTGTCAAAACTCACAGAACTGCACATTTAAAAAAATGAAAGTTATTTTATGTAATTTTTAAAAGTGAATTTAAGTGAAAAAATTGAAGCAAAAGGTACACATATAGCAAAATGCACAAATCTCAAGCATATAGCTTGATGACTTGTTTCAGGCTTAACACCCTGTAACCACCACTCATATCAAGATAAAGCTCATTTTCTACCACCCTAGAAGGCTCTGTAATGTCCTTTTTCAGTTAATACTCCACCCAGAGGTCACCACTGTTCTGACTTCTATCACTATAGCTATATGATTGCTTTTTGTTTAACAACTTTATTGAGGTATGATTCATATACCATACATTCACCCATTTAAATTGTACAGTTCAAAACGTATGGACACCAAGGGGAGAAAGTGGCGGTGGGGGGTGGTGGTGGGATGAATAGGGCGATTGGGATTGACATATATACACTAATATGTATAAAATAGATAACTAATAAGAACCTGCTGTATAAAAAAATAAATTAAATAAAATTCAAATATTCAAAATAAATAAATAAAATAAAGTGTACAGTTCAATAGTTTTAGTATATTCACAGAGTTGTGCAACCATCACCAGAACCTGACTTTAGAACATTTTCATCATCCCAAAGAAAATCCCCCATACTTAATAGCAGTCACTCCCCATCCTGCACTCTCCAGCACTCATGATTGCTCTTTTAAAAATCAACTTTCTGGGAATTCCCTGGCAATCCAGTGGTTAGGACTCTGTGCTTCCATTGAAGGGGGCACAGGTTTAATCCCTGGTCGGGAAACTAAGATCCCGCATGCCACACAGCACAGCCAAAAAAAATCAACTTTCTGAGTTGTACTATATGTACAATGAACCACATCAATTTCAAGGGTCCAGTTTGATGAATTTTTTTTTTTTTTTGGCAGTATGCGGGCCTCTCACTGTTGTGGCCTCTCCCGTTGCGGAGCACAGGCTCCGGACGCACAGGCTCAGCAGCCATGGCTCACGGGCCCAGCCGCTCCGCGGCATGTGGGATCTTTCCGGACCGGGGCATGAACCCATGTCCCCTGCATCGGCAGGCGGACTCTCAACCACTGCGCCCCCAGAGAAGCCCCAGTTTGATGAATTTTGACAGTTGTATATATCTGAGAAATCACCAGCACTATCAAGATAAAGAACACTTTTATCACCCCTCTATGATTCCTCCTGTTCCTTTGCAATCCATCCTTCCATCTGCACCTGGGCCCAGGGAACCGTTGGTCTGCTTTCTGTCACTATGCATTAGTTTACATTTTCTAGAATTGCATGTAAATGGACTCATGCAGCATGTACTCTCCTGCCTGGCTTCTTTGACTCAGCATTATGATATCAAGATTCATGTATGTTGCATCTATTAGTAGTTTGCCTTCCTTTTTATTGCCAGGCATTCCATTGTTTGAGATATACTACATTCTGCTGTTTTTGAAAACAAAACTTTCTTACTGAAGACCTGGGCAGGTCTGGCTTCAAACATATAGATTTCTTAAGTTTGTTGGGTTTTCAGATATAGAGATAATAAATCAGTCTCCACAAGCTCACCACCTTTTCTATTTCTTTATCATTCTTGCTTAGTTCATGGTGGAGTGTGTATGTGTACTGAGGTGGGGAAGAGAGGCCCTCTCGGAAAAGATCAGAGCCACAAAGCATCAGCATACTTCAGTTACCTAAGGCCTACAGGGTCAAGGACCCTAACATTTAAGAGGCAGAGACAGGGCCAGGTGCCTTAGACACTGAATTTGAGCTCAGTTTGCAACAGCTCCATTTCCAGCAAGAGAACTGAGGCTCAGAGAGGTTAAGAGACTTACCATAATGTTTGCCTGAGTCAGAAACTTAGTTTCAAGTGACTGAATTGAATTCTGACATTCTTATCACAACTTTCTAAAGGATTCATAGACTCAATAGACCTAAGGCAATTGCTGGGGACCCTGGCTGTTTCTTGTCCAAACCAAGTGGATTATTTTTCTTTAACTAGTGACAAGGAGGATGAAGATGGGTGGCAGGGAGAAGTGCTCACTGCCTGCCATCTGCCCTGGCCATGCCCTTCCGCTAATGTAGGATAAACACAAGGCCTGGCCAGATGACAGTCAGTGAGGGGAAGCGATTTAAAGGTATATGATCCTTGTTGGGTAAACAGGAGCCTGAAATGGTCATGGCACTTTAGAAAGCCTATCTGTGCACCAGAGAAATATTTGGCATGGCTGGGACTTTTCTAATAAGCAAGGCTTTTTCTCCATAGGAGGCTGAAGAGCCCAAGAGCTCCCAGAAGGAGAGATGAACAAGTTGAGTTATATTATTTAAAATTCATTATTGTTTATGATTGAGAGGAATGTGAGAAAACTCATGGTGAGGAATTTGTATACTGCATAACAAGATCAGGAAGAAAAGGAAAACCACTCAGTTCCTTTTTTTCTTTAAATTTATTTATTTATTTATATTTTTGGCTGCTCACGGGCTTTCTCTATTTGTAGTAAGCGGGGGCTACTCTTCGTTTCGGTGCACGGGCTTCTCATTGCAGTGGCTTCTCTTGTTGTGGAGCGTGGGTTCTAGGCACGTGGGCTTCAGTAGTTGTGGCACGTGGGCTCAGTAGTTGTGGCTCACAAGCTGTAGAGCTCAGGCTCAGTAGTTGTAGCGCACAGGCTTAGTTGCTCCGCGGCATGTGGGATCTTTCCAGACTAGGGCTCGAACCTGTGTCGCCTGCATTGGCAGGCGGATTCTTAACCACTGCGCCACCAGGGAAGTCCCACCACTCAGTTCTTAACACCGAGAAATAAATTTTTCTCACCATTTCACTGCATATCTTTCTCAACTTTTTTCTATTCATGGGTATATTTACATAATTGAGACCATACTGTTAATACATTTCTGTATCCAGCCTTTTTTCACTATTATTTTTTCTATCAGTATTTTTTCATGTCACTAAAAAATATTCATAAACATCACTTTAATGGTGTCATTCTACTTTTGGTAGAATCTAATATGAATTGTCATTAGGGCTACTTCTTTCTTTTTACTTTTTCTATTACAAATTATGCCTTATTGAACACTATTGTGCATTAGTCTTTCCTCTTTACTGATTCTTAAAGTAGGTTTTTCAGAGTGGAATTATTGGATCAAATAATAGCAACATTTTCAGTTTTACCAAATCATTTTTTCCACCAGTAGTGGTTGAGCATGCTCATCTCCTAACAATGGGTATTACAATTATTTTACAGCATTTCCAAATTTGTAGATGAAAATATGGTAGATTGCTAATGGCCAATATCCCTCCCTGATGGGTAAGTAAATTTATGAGAGTCAGAAGTGCCCAACAGGAGAAGTGAATGCCACCCCAAAGCTGTGCACCTCATGCCCTGCAGGTAATGAGACAGAAGCTTGCTGCTCTCAACTCCCACAACCAACCACCATCCCATTGACTTCACTAGTAAATGCCCCTGAGTCCATGCCTTCCTCCTCATACTCGCTTCCCTGCCCAAGGTGAGGTTCTCATCACCTCTTTATTTATTTTGGTCTCTTCTTAGACATTTTATTATGAAATATGTCATAACTGCAAAAATGCACAGTGCATATTACAACGTTCTCCTAATTAGCTTCCCTGCCTCTAAGTTCTCCCTTCACTAGCTGTCCTTTGAGTCAGAAGATCTGACCACAGGTTACCTCTTATTTAGTTTCCCTGCCCACTCTCTAGCATCCTTCATATCCTCACTGGTTCCTCACTGCCTTACAGAAACTATTCAAACTCATCATGGTATTTAAGACTGTGCACATTCTAAACTTGCCTTGCCATGCCTTCTCCTCCAGCCACACAGAAATACTTCATAAGATCTGCCTTGAGTGCTTCCTATGTACCAGGTACTAGTGCAAAGCTCAAAGCATAGCTACCAGGGACTTCCCTGGTGGTGCAGTGGATAAGACTCCATGCTCCCAACGCAGGGGGCCCTGGTTCCATCCCAGTTCAGGGAACTAGATTCCACATGCATGCCGCAACTAAGAGTTCTCATGCCCCAACAAAGGAGCCCTCATGCTGCAACTAAGGAGCCTGCCTGCCACAACTAAGACCCAGTACAACCAAATAAATAAATAAATATTTTTTTAAAAAGCATAGCTAACAGTCCTGCTAGGTTGAATGCTATCATATTATTCCTTTTAACAGATGAGAACACTGAGGTTCAACAGGGTTGAGTGATTTGTTCCTGTACACAGCCTGGGAGTCACTGATTCCAGAACCCCTGTTTTTATCTCGGGTCGCCACACTTGGTCTTCTCCAGACAACACTCTGTCCTCCAGGCTTTTGCCCAAATTGATCCCTGGGACTTCTTTAGGCCTAGAGATGAATAAGCCTCAAAGTCCTGTCTAACTGTTGTCATGTTTCTCTACCTCCATTTCTCCAGGTACCCTGGTCCCTCCAGACAATACAGGTCTGTGTACTGAATACAGACCCTATAAGATCCCCTGGAGCACAGTTTTAAACCCTCCATACAGGCTGTGAGTTCTTTAGGGACAGGGATCTTTTCTTGTTTATGGCTGGTCTTTGGTCCCAGGAGAGTGTGTGAGAAGAAAATGCCTCTCAGGAGAGTTCAGCCAGGCCCAGAGAGAACTGTCCTCCTTTTCGGCATGTGCTGGTCTACTCGCTCACTTAGTAGTGCGACAAACATTTGATAGCATAGATGGTGGACTAGGATACAGATTGTGCCACTGCCTACCTAAAACCCTCATGAATTCTAGTGGTGGAAGTCTAAGTGGTACAAGCACTCAGGAAAACAGTACCTGCTAAAGCTAAGCGTATGCCTGTTCAATGACCCAGCGTTTCCACACCTAGGTAGATACTAGAGAAGAATGCTTACGTGCATGCATGAAAAGCCATGTACACAGTTGTTTATAGGAGCATTATTACAAAAGCCCAAACCAGTAAGTTCCCAAGTGTCTGTCAACAGAAGGATAAATTGTGATATGTTCACACAATGGAATACTATGTAGCAAGGACAATGAATAAAATACTGCTATAAAGACAATACAGATGAATCTCACTTAATGTTAAGTGAAAGGGACTTCCCTGGTGGTGCAGTGGTTAAGAATCCACCTGTCAATGTAGGGGACACGGGTTTGAGTCCTGGTCCGCGAAGATCCTACATGCCGTGGAGCAACTAAGCCTGAGTGCCACAACTACTGAGCCTGTGCTCTAGAGCCCGCAAGCCACAACTACTGAGCCTGCATGCCACAACTACTGAAGCCCACATGCCTAGAGCCCGTGCTCCGCAATGAGAAGCCCGCTCACCACAATGAAGAGTAGCTCCCACTCACAGCAACTAGAGGAAGCCCGAGTGCAACGAAGACCCAACTCAGCCAAAAAAAAAAAAAAAATGTGGAGTGAAAGAAGCCAGACAGAAAAGAGTATATACTGTGTGATTCCATTTATACATAAAATCCCAAGAATAAGTAAAACTAATCTATGCTGTTAGAAGTCAGGAGAGTGGTGACCCGTGGGGTGGGGGAAGGGCGGTGACTGGGCTGGCACTCCAAGTGGGCTTCTGGGGGTGGTGATATTATGATTCTCAGTCTAGGTGCTCACAGTCACGTGGGTGTGCTCAGCTTGAGCAAATTCACCTTTATGATTTAGTTGTGCTCTATATGTTCTTCCTCAATTAAAAATTAAAAACAAAAATTAAAAACAAAGACTTCTCTGGTGGTCCAGTGGTTAAGACTCTGCGCTTCCACTGCAGGGGGCGTGAGTTCAATCCTTGGTCTAGTCAGGGAACTAAGATCCCACATGCCGCACACAGTGTGGCCAAAAAAAAAAAAAAAATTAAAAACAAACATCTCCAAGACTCATCAATGTGCTTAAAATAAATTCAAACTTCCAACCAGAACCTGTAAAGTCCTATATCGTGTGGGCCCCTCCCTCTCACCGCTTCTCTACTCTTTCAGCTGGTTGGGGGTGGGGTGAGTGACCTAAGTGGGGAGGGCTGGCCTGCTGCTTGGAGACCCTGGGAAGGGATGTCCAGCCTGAGGCAAGGGAATGCAAATAAAATGTTTCAAGTATGCCCTAGAGGGCTCTGATTTGCTTTTTTTTCCCCTTTAAACAATTGGCCACAAGCCATACTAAAGTGAAGAGAAATCTAGAGATTTAGAGCCTCCTCTGAGAATGTGTAAAAGATTCGTCTATTGAAAGCTACCCACTCACAGAGCAGAGGATCTCAGACATCCTGCCTATGCAACAGAATCCCCTGGGGCACTCAGAATTTAGTATCCTGTCCGGGGAGGTGGGGAGAGATAAATTGGGAGTTTGGGATTAACAGATACACACTACCACATATAAAATAGATCAACAAAAAGGATTTACTGTATAACACTGGGAACTATATTCAATATCTTGTAATAAAATGCAGTGGAAAAGAATTGGAAAAAAAGATATAGATATATACATATATATGTATAACCAAATCACTTTGCTGTACACCTGAAACTAACACAATATTGTAAATCAACTATTCTTTTTTTTTTGGCCGCTCTGCATGGCTTGCAGGATCTCAGTTCCCCGACCAGGGATTGAACCTGGGCCATGGCAGTGAAAGCCTGGAATCCTAACCACTAGACCACCAGGCAAACTCCCTCAACTTTTTTTTTGGTTGTGTTGGATCTTCGCTGCTGCACACGGGCTTTCTCTCGTTGCGGCGAGCGGGGGCTACTCTTCGTTGTGGTGCACGGGCTGCTCATTGTGGTGGCTTCTCTTGTTGTGGAGCATGGGCTCTAGGCCCGCGGGCTTCAGTAGTTGTGGCTCGCGGGCTTTAGAGCGCAGGCTCAGTAGTTGTGATGCTTGGGCTTAGTTGCTCCGCCGCATGTGGGATCTTTCCAGACCAGGGCTCGAACCTGTGTCCCCTGCATTGGCAGGCGGATTCTTAACCACTGCACCACCAGGGAAGTCCCTCCCTCAACTATTGTTCAGGAAGAAAAAAAAAAAATTTGATCTCTTACAGCTCCCTGTCAATTCTGATTGTAGGTTGGGGAGTGGTGCAAGGGACACACTTTTAGACTGTTACTGATTTGAGGCAAGTCATTGCCTCTGAGCCTCATTTTCTCATCTGCGATGTCCGAGATAACAGTATCCACCATAAGGGCTATGGCTCTTAGATGAGGTAACCATATTATAGGTGCTTAGCATGGTTCCTAGCACAGAGCCTTTGCTCCCTTCTTTCCTTCACTGAACACCTACTATGTGCCAAGCACTGTCCTGAGCACTGGGGATACAGCAGTGAAGAAGACAAACAAAATTCCTGCCCCATGAAGCTACCATTCTTATGAGGGGATGCTGACAATGGCTGGACAGTGAGCAAGTAAATAAATAGATACCATGATAGGTACTCTAAGAAGAAGAAAACAAATCAAAGGTGGGGTGGGGGGGAGGTGTGTGGTAGTGTGAGTGCTGTTGTTTTTTTTTTTTGCGGTATGCAGGCCTCCCACTGCTGCGGCCTCTCCCGTCGCGGAGCACAGGCTCCGGACCCGCAGGCCCAGCGGCCACGGCCCACAGGCCCAACCGCTCCGCGGCATGCAGGATCCTCCCGGACCGGGGCACGAACCCGCACCCCCCGCATCGGCAGGCAGACTCCCAACCACTGTGCCACCAGGGAAGCCCGTGTGTGCTGTATTATAGAAGGTAACAAAGAAAGTCTTCTTCAAATAAGGTATTTATATTCATTTATATTCCTGAGACCTGAGAAGGTAAGAGAGCTGCCAGAAGCTCCTGGTGGAGGGTAGCAGGAGCAAAGGCCCTGAGGGAGGAGTGTGCATGGCACAGAAGAGACATTAGTATACGGCTGGGCAAGTGGACTAGGGCCAGACAAATGGGGCCCCAGTAGGCCACAGTTAGGAATTAGACTTGTTTTGAGTGAATTTCAGAGCCACTAGACAGTTTTGTACAGGCAAATCGTTTGATCTTCATGCCTCTGGGGTGATGGGTATACTGGGGAAAGCGAAGGTAGAAGCCGCCACAGGGAGACAGTGGTGGCTCAGACCAGCGAGCTGCCAAGCGGTGGGGATGGTGAGAAGGGGTTGGATTCAAGGTATATTTTGAAGGTAGAGCCAACAGGATTTGCTGACAGCTCCTTTGTAGGGCACAGGAAAGAGAAGGGTCAAGGTTGATTTGAAGGTTTGGGGGTTGGACAGCTGGAAGGATGGGGCAGCCATCCCCTAAGATGGAGACAGCTGTGGGATGAAGAGACACATCCTGGAGACAAAAGTGAGTTCTGGTTTAGGGATGTTAATTTAGGGATGCCAATAGACAGTTACATGGAGATATACATTTCTTGCTATGGTTGTTAAACTCCAGGGGTGACATGGGACCACAGCGGATGCACCTAGTTTGAAATAGTCTGAAAGTGACCTATTTATGCCATTCAGTCTCTGATACAGCTAAGCCTTGGCACTGAGAAGTTGCTAATCTTCCCCTCCCCCCGCACTCCAGGCCTCCCATCTGGCGCACCTTCTCCAGGTGTCAGCTGTGCTGGAAACTGCACATCCGAGGCTCAGATGTGTTGTGTGACCTTAAACTGCCTCTGGGAGATGGTGAGGACAGAAAGTCCCTGTGCCTCCCCTCCCTCATTCACATCCGGGCCCATGAACGCTCCTGCTGGTGGCTGGGACAGAGCTGGGTGCAGCTGTTTGCTTTTCCACACAGACAATTTGTGCCCACCCCCTCGGTGCTCCAGGGCACAGCACCACACCTGTTCTCCACCCTCTAGCCCAGGTGCAGAGAACAAAAGAACACCCATTCACCAAGGTCATTACCTTGATGGGGAGGGGAGAAGGGCTGCAGAAGGGAGAGCCCTACCTGGGAAAGGGAGAAAAGCTCAGGCGAATTAGAGGGTTTGAATCAGCACAGTCTAATACAACTTCCTTCACTAATGGGGATGTTTGATATCTGTGCTGCTCAGGACGACAGCCACCAGAACATGTGGCTAGTGAGACTGAGGAACTAAAGTTCCAATTTAATTAAATTATAATGAATTTTAAATAGCCACGCACGACTAGTGGCTACCTTATGGGACAACACAGGTTTAACAGTTGGCTCTGGAGGACATGAGGATGCTACTCTGTTTAAGTAATAAGAAGCTGTCATCTGTTGAGCACATACTGTGTGCCAGGTACACAGCATGCGTGCCCTTATTCACTCCCCAAAACCACTCAGTAGGAAAGGTGTTATTGTACCCATTTTACAGATGTGGAAACTAAGGATCTGAGTGGCCAAAGTCCCAGAATGAGGAAGTGCTGAAGGCTAAAAGGGAACACCCAAAGTCACCTTTCAAAACCCCTCACAAACGAAATAAACCCAAGAACCCTGAGAACCCTGCTGGCCTTGCAGCCGTCTAGCCTCTGCAAATGAATGGAGTGTGCAAATTGCTAAAGAATGCAAATCAGCCTATGATCTGGGGCACAAAAGCTCAGACTCTCTGGTCACATCCAGATTCTTTCTAGGCTGCGGGTGGGGGTGTGGGGAGGATGAATGACAAGGAGGGACCTGGGAGGAGGGAGTGTTGGATGGGGGTGGGGTGGGCCAGCTGGTGTCGGGACACAGGACATCAGCTGGCTGGCGGGCCGGCATGCTCAGACAATGGGCAGGGGGCCTGGTCAGAACCCTCCTCCCTGCACCCCACCAGCTGCCAGTGGGCACATTTTCTGTCTCAGGAGAGGCCTGTGGGGAGCAGTAGAGACTGGGAGGCCGGTGGAGGATGCTGGGGAGGTCTATCTCCAGTGACCTAGGGTGGGTGGAGGCGGGGTGGAGGACAGGGAAGGTTAGGAGCTTCTATGGAGGTCTCCTGTGTGCCAGACTTTATGCTGTAGGATTTGCATACGTCTTTCCATTTACTCCTCCCAAAGTCCCCTTGGTAGTAATAATAATGATTATTATTAACAATAGCAACCCACTGGCTCACGCTGAGCCCTCCTGGCTGGAGTTGAAGGCATTATCTCAGTTAATCCTCAAGTTTGCCTTGGGAACCAAGGACTTTCATTATTGCCCTTTTCCAAAGGAGGAGCAGGAGGCTCAGAGTGGTCAAGTGACTTGCCCAACCTCACAGATTTAAACAAAAAACGTCTCTTCTTCACTTCCACCTCTCACCCTTACTTTCTACTTAAAACTTTATTTTGGAGTTCTGCACATTATAGCCCTTGACTGCTTGCTGTTTTGTACTGTTTATGAAGTGTTTACACCTTTTAACTGTTGAAAAGGCCAAAGTAAGACTGTTGCTGTGACACCTGAGACATATTAAGTTTATAAATTCTAGCATCCCTAAGGTTTCTGGAAACACATCCGTGCTTATCGTTAACATATTGTTTACGGCTGCTACAACAGCAGGCAGGCTATGTTTTACTATCTATCCACTTATACAAGAAATTTGCCCACCCCTATCCTACTCTTAACCCTGGAGATGACTCCAGAGGGAGGCTGGGTACCCGAACTCCAGTCTCCTGAGGGTCTTTCTCCCTCTGGCACCCCCTTGACCCTAGCGTGTCCTTTTCCATTCTGCCAGCAGGAGTGTGATATGGTGTTCATACGTTAATTTCACAAGTAAGTCTGGAGCACCTACTGTGTGCCAGGCACTTGTCCTGGCATGAGGTACAAAGCAGATGTGGTCCTTATCTGCAGATGTCAATCACCCAGCTCGTCTCTAAATACAAATAGTACAGAGTGCTGTGGACAGGGTGCATGAAAGTTGAAGAGCATTTCACAGGTGAGCCAAGTTAATCTGGCCTTCATGGGGAGCTTCCTGGAGGAGGTGACAGTAACATCTGAGGCTGAAAATGAGTATTGATGGATTCCAGATGTTAGGATATCCCCTTTTAAGCTCATTCCTGTCTCCCCTTCATTTCAATTCCTTTCCCTCTCCTAGGACCCTGGATCTTGACTCAGTTGAGACCCCTGTCATAGGGAGAAAGACACAGTTAGAGAAAGGAGAAGCACTCTTCTCTCCATTGTGAGTTGAAGCATTGAGTGAGAGGCAACATGCTGGAAGAGGTAGTTGGATAAGTAGGCAGTCACTCTTTTAAAAATTATTATATGAAAACTTGGTGTAATAATTGAAACAATTTATTAATTCTGCAGTTGATTCATTTATAAACATTCAACAAATATTTATTGAGCGTCTACTGTGTGTCAGGCACTGTTCTAGGCCCTGGGGATGCTACAGTAAACCAGACAGATAAAAATCCCCACCCTCGTGGATCTTCTTACATTCTATTACAGGGGGCAGTAAGTAATGTATTTGATTTGTTAAGTCGTGATCACCGCCATGGAGAAAAATAAAACAGGAGCAGGTGGCAGACAGACAATTTGAAATAAGGAGGTGAAGGAAGGCTCCCCCCTGAGCAGGTGACAGTTTGAGCAGAGGGCTGAGCAGTCTGTATTGGTATCTGGGGGAAATATTCATTACTGGAACACTAAGCATGAAATTTGAATCAATGGCATTCTCAAGTCATGAAATTCTAAGTAATAGAATTCTGGGGTCATGGAATGCTAATCAGTACTTCTCTGGTGCCATAAAATTCTAATCAATAGAATTCTCTGGTCGTGAAATTCTAACTAATAGAACTCTGAAGCCATGAAATTCTAATCAGTTGGGAAACTTTCCTGCAAAAGCAGCTGGGGAGGGGGCGTGGCAAAAATCTTAGTGATTAATGGGAGTTAACCAGGTGAAGGGAGGAAGAATGCCCAGGAGAGTGGGACACGTAGCATGTACAAGTGTCCTGTGGCAGGAAAGTGGAGAGGTTGGGATCTGGAAACTGCCCCTCACCCAGCCATTCAATTGGTAACACAATCTATTGCAAAAGGATCCATTTCTCCACCTTTGAGTCATAACACCAGTTTCATCAGCAGAGAGGCTGGTTAAAAATAACAAGCCAGGGCTTCCCTGGTGGCGCAGTGGTTGAGAGTCTGCCTGCCAACGCAGGGGACGCGGGTTCGTGCCCCGGTCTGGGAGGATCCCACATGCCGCGGAGCGGCTGGGCCCGTGAGCCATGGCCGCTGAGCCTGCGCGCCCGGAGCCTGTGCTCCGCAACGGGAGAGGCCACAACAGTGAGAGGCCCGCGTACCACAAAAAATAATAATAATAATAACAAGCCCAGAAGTACACCTGGGCTGAGCCAGGCCCCAATTCCAGGTCTACCTCCAATCAATCCTGTAGCCTGTAGCCTCCTCCCTACTGCATTGAATGAGAGGACTCTGGAGTGACTGTATCTGGGCTTCGGTCCTGCCTCTCCCCCTTGTGAGTATTAGCCACAATACGG
Source organism: Hyperoodon ampullatus (assembly GCF_949752795.1). Classification (NCBI taxonomy): domain Eukaryota; kingdom Metazoa; phylum Chordata; class Mammalia; order Artiodactyla; family Ziphiidae; genus Hyperoodon; species Hyperoodon ampullatus. Next base: position 63,292,260 of record NC_136927.1, on the reverse strand, counting down.
TATCAAGACTCCTTCTTCCCCGCACCCCCCCCATATTTATTATTCATTGCTCCATCCAATATTATTATTAATAATAACAGTGGCTGCCACTGACCGTGCCAGGCATGACACCAATTGACCTATAATCACTGTTACTCAAAGTGTGGTTAGTGTTAGTCCCTAAACTGTTAGTAACAGCAAAATAAGGAAGAAATGAAGAATGTCTAGAAACTTTTTTTTTTTTTTTTTTTTTTTTTGCAGTACGCGGGCCTCTCACTGTTGTGGCCTCTTCTGTTGCGGAGCACAGGCTCCGGACGCATAGGCTCAGCGGCCATGGCTCACGGGCCTAGCCGCTCTGTGGCATGTGGGATCTTCCCGGACCGGGGCACGAAACCGTGTCCCCTGCATCGGCAGGCGGACTCTCAACCACTGCGCCACCAGGGAAGCCCGTAGAAACTTTTTTTTTTTTTAATTTTTAAAATTTTATTTTTGGCTGCGTTGGGTCTTCATTGCTGCATGCAGGCTTTCTCTAGTTGTGGCGAGCGAAGGCTACTCTCCATTGCGGTGGCTAACCTTGTTGCGGAGCACGGGCTCTAGGCGCGCGGGCTTCAGTAGTTGTGGCGCACGGGCTTATTGGCTCCCCACGCGGCATGTGGGCTCTTCCCAGAGCAGGGCTCGAACCCCTGTCCCCTGCATTGGGAAGCAGATTCTTTGTGTGTGTGCGTGTGTGGTACTCGGGCCTCTCACTGTTGTGGCCTCTCCCGTTGCGGAGCACAGGCTTCGGACGTGCAGTCTCAGCGGCCATGGCTCACGGGCCTAGCTGCTCCGCGGCATGTGGGATCTTCCCGGACCGGGGCACGAACCCGTGTCCCCTGCATCGGCAGGCGGACTCTCAACCACTGCGCCACCAGGGAAGCCGGGGAGGCAGATTCTTAACCACTGCGCTACCAGGGAAGTCCCAGAATGTCTAGGAAATTACACGGCAATTCGACATTGCTATGACATCCAAACGTGTTTATTTTTCAAATAATTCATTTTCATTGTATTTTACCTAATGTCAGTCGACGGATGGATTGGAAACAGTAAATGGTCCCTTATCACAGACAGGAGAAGCTCTGCTGTGCCCACATTATCCCTTTAAAACTCACACTTGTGCAGCTGGTACTTTTTTTTTTTTTTGGCTGTGCCATACAGCTTGCAGGGATCTTAGCTCCCCGACCAGGTGGCAAACCCGTGCCCCCTCCAGTGGAAGCTCGGAGCCCTAACCACTGGGCCACCAAGAAATTCCCAGCTGGTACTTTTATTATTTCCATTTTATAGTTGAAGAACAGTGGCTCAGAGAAGTGGCACGCACACACTGCCCAAAGCCACACAGCAAGTGGCGTGGAGGGGATTCCAGGAAAGCCAGACTCTTGGGAATACCTCCCTGCTCCCTCACTGCCTCCACCTCTCTGCCCCCACTGCCGTCTGGGTTCAACCTCTTCACCATAACCTGTTCACTTCAACCTGCTGGGTACCCACCTCTTTCCCTCCCTGAATCCTGAGTGATGGCAGCACAAAGACCTGCCCTGGTGACATTCTTGCTTCTCGTACCCTTCGATGGCTTCCCTCCCCAACAATTAGATCAGCGTTTGCCAACAGAGGTCTCTGGGATGATGGGATGGTCTATATATGCACAGTAGTCAGTAGCCACATGTGGCTATGGAGCACTTGAAATGTGGCTAATGCAACAGAGGAACTGAATTGTTAATTTTATTTCATTATGCATAACTACATGTAGCTAATTGATACTGTACTGGATAGTGCAGATCTAGAGAGAAGAAATCCAAACCTCACACAGAGTTCAAGGCCTTCAGTTTGGGATCAGGAACTTGCTGACTGACCTCTGGTGTAACAGTCACAGAGTGAGGGCTTTGGAGTCTGACAGATCCCAATGGAAGTCTATGTCCATTAGCTATGTGGCATTGGGCATTTATTTAACCTATCTACGCCTCTAAGTCCTCATCTGTGAAATGGGACGAAGAAGAGTTCCTACCTCTAGGCTTAATTAGATTCCACTTACAGTCCTTAGCATACTGCTTCCCTCTACACCAAACTACCAAACTGTGTGGCTCCATGCTTCTTTGGTCCTGTTCTATCCTCTCTGTCTTTTCCTCCCCTCTGCATTTGGGCAAAATGAGGCTCTGAGAGGGTTTAACTTTCCCAAGGAAGCCTCAGGCAGGGTAAGGTTTAGGCCACCAGTTCTCTTTCCTCTAGGCTTCACCACCTGGCAGCTATGTGACCTTCGGCAAGTTCCCTTACCTCTCTGAGCTTGGTTTTCACTTTTTCAAAGCAGAAACAGATCAGTCTTACCTCACAGCATTCTTGAGAGGATTAAATGATTAAATAAGACAATGTGTGCTTAGCACACTGATACCCTCTCAAGGTCAGCTATTATTGTTGTTCTCTCCTTATTTTAATTATTTAAACTATAATAATAATTATTCATAATTATTCCAGCCCAGGGCTCTTTCCCCTGCTTTTAAAGAATGGTTCGTGGCCTAAAGCCTGGTTCTAAGACATAAACTGGCCTTCATTCCTCTCTGGAGTGTGAGCTGATTACAGAAGGAGGAGGTGATAAAGAGGCAGGGGATAGGAGCAGAAGCTGGGAGCCTGGAGGTGGGGATGTCCCAGGGCCACCTGTTGGTGTGTGTGCATGGTGGGGGGCGGGGGCAGACTTGGCTCCTTCTGGGCCACACTTGGGCACCTGGTCCTGAGCAAGAGCCTACCTGGCTTGGGGCTGGCTGGGCCTGGGAGGAGGCTTTGGGGGTCAAGAGGACCAAGATGAAGGTCACACAGCTGCAGAAGCATCTGTAACCTGGAAAGGTACCACCGAGGCTCAGAGATGGCCTAGAAATCATGGCCCTGTGGGTCCCCCACATGCCCAAGCACCTTCGGCAGGTCCAGCCTCCAAGTCGAAGCCCCTCCCTACATTCTCCCAGGGCTGGGAGGAAGGAAGCGCCACAAGAGGGGACAGCAGGAAAGATGGTCTGAGGAGCCCCTTCATTCCCTGGGAGACAGAAGTTGCCAAGAATGTGCACTGGCTTAGAGTCCTGATGTTCTGGGTTCTAGCCTGATGGCTAGAGTCCTTGATGTTCTGGGTTTGAATCCTGAGTCTTCCACTTAGATGGGGCAGTTGAGACTTTACAGCCATATAGACCAGACACTATTATTAGCTATGTGACTTCGGGCAAATCCCCTGACTTATCTGAGACTCCTTTTCCAAATCAGTGAGCAGGAAGTATACCAACTCATGGGGGTTGTGAGGATTCCGAGCTTAGTGTTGTGCCTGGCACATGGCTAGTGCTCATTAAATATTAGTTACTGTTATCATGGAGGTACTCAGACTTTCTGATCTACAGGGCCCTATTTCACTGAACTCTTGGGATCAGGATAAAGTCACATGCAAGGCAGTGAATTGCAGGGGCTGAGAGTTTCAGCTCTGGGGTCAGATCCCAGCTCTGCCATGTGTGACTATGGGCAAGTCCCTGGACCCTCTGCGCCTCCACTTCCTTTTCTGTACAATGGGGAGGACTTTAAAGTTTGGAAGTGCCTGGCCCTCAGTAGAGGGCTACTGAGGCTCCATTTCCTTCACACAGATTCTGTTCCATGACTTTTTCAGGGTGACATATTGACTTTCTGGCCAAATTCCTTTCTTTGCACGAACATCTGCACAACTGTTACTTCCTTAATTCTGGAAATGGGATTACTACTCCACCATTTTCCTGGATGACAGGATTGGGGCTCAGAGAGGTGAAGTGATTTGTTCAATGCCGCACTGACCTGCCCTCCTTCCTTTAAATTTGGACATTTTTTTTTTTTTTTGGCTGCTCTGTGGGGCTTGCAGGATCTTAGTTCCCTGACCGGGGATTGAACCTGGTCCCTGGCAGTGAGAGCACAGAGTCCTAACCACTGGACCACCAGGGAATTCCTGGAAATGTTTTCTTTCTCTCTTCCTTCCTCCCTCCTTCCCTCCCTCCCTCCCGTCCTTCCTCTCTCCCTTTCTTTCCCTCTCTCCCTTTCTTTCTTCCTTTCTCCCTTCCTTTCTCTTTCTTTCTTTCTCTCTTTCTTTCTTTCTTTCTTTCTTTCTTTCTTTCTTTCTTTCTTTTCATACAGAATAGCATACAAGATTATTTGCATTAAAAAAAAAAGAAAAGCCCAGGGACTTCCTTGGCGTCCAATGGTTAAGAATTTGTGCTTCCACTGCAGGGGTTGCAGGTTGCATCCCTGGTCAGGGAACTAGGATCCTGCATGCCACACGGGGCGGCCAAAAAAAAAAAAAAAGAAAATCCCACTTCGCACACCAGTAGGATGGCTGTTATCAAAAAACAGAGAATAACAAGGGCTGGTGAGGACGTGGAATTGAAACCTTTGTGCACTCACTGCTGGTGGGAATGGAAAATGATGCAGCTGCTATGGAAAATGGCATGGTAATTTCTTGAAAATTTAAACATAGAATTACCAATGATACAGCAATTTCACTTCTGGGTATATACTCAAAGGAACTAAAACCATGATCTCAAACAGATATTTGTACACCCACGTTCATAGCAGCATTGTTCACTATAGTGAAAAGGTGGAAGCAAGCGAAGTGTCCACTGATGGATGAATGGATAAACAAAATGTGATCTATACATACAATAGAATATTATTGAGCCTTAAAAAGGAAGGAAATTCTGGCACATGCTACAACATGGATGAATCTTGAAGACATTATGCTGAATGAAATAAACCAGTCACAAAAAGACAAATATGGTATATCACTTATATGAGGTACACAAAGTAGTCAAATTCATGGAGGCAAAAAGTAGAATGGTGGTTGCCAGGGACTGGGCGGAGGGGAAAATCAATGGGGAGTTATTATTTAATAGGTGGGGTTTCAGTTTGGAAAGATGAAAAAGTTCTGGAGATAGATGGTGGCGATGTTGCATAACAATGTGAATGAACTTAAAGCCACAGATCTGCACACTTGAAAATGGTTAAATTGGTAAATTCCATGTTATGTATATTTTACTAGAATTTTGTTAAAAAAGAATAAGCTTGGGCTTCCCTGGTGGCGCAGTGGTTGAGAGTCCGCCTGCTGATGCAGGGGACACGGGTTCATGCCCCGGTCCGGGAAGATCCCACATGCCGTGGAGCGGTTGGGCCCATGAGTCATGGCCGCTGAGCCTGTGCGTCCGGAGACTGTGCTCTGCAGCGGGAGTGGCCACACCAGTGAGAGGCCCGCGTACTACAAAAAATAAATAAATAAATAAATAAGCTTGTGGGAAAAAAAAGGGACTTTCCTGGCAGTCCAGTGGTTAAGACTCTTGTGCTTCCACTGCAGGAGACATGGGCTCAATCCCCGGTCAGGGGACTAAGATCGCGTATGCTGTGCCGTGCAACCAAAAAAAAAAAAAAAAAAAGAATAAGCTTCTGGCCAATAGACAAAATTTTTTTTAAAGCAATTTTAGGAAAAATCACCTGATAACCTATTTCCCCAACTAATCAAATACTACCATTTTAATCATGTTTCTTTAAATCTTTGTTTTCCTTTTTGACAGAAGTGATAAAATATTATAGTTTCCATTTAAACCCTCTGTTTACTCCTCTATCCCACTACCTTTCTTGCCTCCTCAAAGGGAAGTTTGGTTTTCATAAACGCCTTGAATTTTGGGTTTCCATAAACACCGTGCATGTTTTTATACTTGTACTTGTTTTTATATGAGTCTGTCCTAAAATCATACACAATATTATTTGTGGGGTTTTTTTTTTGTTTTTTTGGCCATGCCGTGTGCTTGTAGGATCTTAGTTCCCTGATCAGGAATCGAACCCAGGCCCTCAGCAGTGAAAGCTCAGAGTTCTAACCAGGGAACCGCCAGGGAATTCCCTATTTGTGGGGTTTTAAAATGTTACATAATTCATCATATTTTTTCCCGCATCTTAATTTGAATTTTCACTTAGCCTTGTGTTTTCAAGATCCATCCATTTCTAGTTCATTCTCTTTACCTGCTGTAAAGTTTTCTGTCCTATGGCGACCACATTTTATTTGTCTATTGTCAACTCATCCAGAAAGACCACCAGGAAAAACTGTTGATTAAGCAAAGCTGAGTTTATGAAATCTGCTCTAGCAAGGGGCAATATTATCTTCAGGAAATCTTAGCAGTGCCTCAAAAGGGGGGTGATCAGGGAAGAATATTTATAGGGTTGGGGGGTTGTCTGGGCTCAAGTATGAATCTTGTTTTTTGGCCCGGAGGCATGCGGGCTCTCATTTCCCCAACCAGGGATCAAACCTGCGCCCCCTGCAGTGGAAGCGCGGAGTCTTAACGACTAGACCGCCAGGGAAGTCCCCTCAAGTGTGAATCTTTTAAGGTGGAAAACAGATTGAAATTGGGCAAAGTTTGTGGCACAACAGTTTAGAGTTGGTGGACACCTAAGAGGCTCTGGAAACTTTGAGAAGAGAACTGTCGTCTGATAAGAGAGGTATTTGCCAAGATGAGCAAACTGTTTGCCCAAACAAATTGGTTTGTAAGAATTTCCTGAGGCAAATAGCAGTTATTTACCAGTTTATATTCTTATCTTTCCAGGAAAGAATTTCCTGGAACAAGTCATATTGACATATGGGAGTCTCAGTTCTCAGACTCAAATAGTTGAGAAACAGTGAGGAAGATGGTCTAGGTTCTTATATTTATCCAGTCTCCTACTGATGGACATTTAGGTTATTGACAATGTTCAGCTATTACACACAGTGCTGCAATGACACCTTAAGCATACGGGTGAGAGTTTCTCTGGAGTGTGCACCTAGAGGAGGAATTGCTAGGTAGCGAGATATGAGAGTTTGCAATTTTCCTAGAGTCTGTATTCTTTCTAGCCCGCCTCCCTGCCTCCAAAAGAGGAAAATCTCCCTCCAAGGCCACCAGAGCAGAAGACAGGAACTGCCAGGGCTTTGCCCACACTGGCTGCCTGCCCACCTGCCCGCCCTCCCTTGTTCTGGCAGATTAACAGTGACCTGTGACCCTGACAGACTGGCCGCACTCCCGGCCAATTTCAGCCTGTCGAAAGGAGTCCCCAGGGGTAGTCAGGGCTCAGGGATATGTTGGCCAGATGGGCCTGGGGTGTCTTGGGTTGGTTTATCCCAGGAGGCAGAGCAGGTGGGCAGCCCTCAGCACCCCACCCCCATTTTCCCCATCATGCATCACTGGGTTGGAGCTGGAGCCAGATGGTGGGGATGGGGCAGCCTTGCAGCTTCTGGCCTGACAAAGGATCCTCTATACTACACCCCCGCCCTGACCAGCTTGCCGAGTCTAGTCTCTGGCTGCCCAGTCACTCTCAGCCTTGGCCTGCCTTGCCCAGGGTAGCCTTTCTGTCGAAACTGTCCCTTCCCCCATGCTATTTGTTGAGGAAGTTTCCCAAGCAATGTTCCTGGAGAGCCTTGAACTTGGAAACCCACTTAGCATCCGCCTGAGCGTGGGCAGATATGACAGAGGCAGGTATTGTTCTGTGGTTATAACAGGTCACAGATTCAAATGCACTAATAAGATCAAGTGCAATGGACCATGTAGGGATTGTGGCAAACTGGTGCCTGGCACTCAGGGAACCCTCAACCGATGGTCCCTCTGATTACTACAGATGGGGAAACCAAAGCCTACAGGGGAGGGTGCTTGCTGAAGAGTCTCATGGTTAGGGGAATAGGCTTGGGAGTCTACCTGAATTAATCCCAGATCTGCTACTGAGAGTGGGTCCTTGGGCAGATCACCTAAGCTCTCATTCCTCATCTGAAATGGGGCTAATTAAATCTTTATCATAGAGAACAGTCCTGAGGGAGAGGGAAGATAGTACAAGCAAATCATCTGGTACAGAGTTAGCCCTAAATACATTTGAGCTAAATCTCATTATTGTCCTGGAATCTAGAAAGAGGTTGCAGGTGCTGCTAGAGACAAGAAAGCCTCAGGGTGGGGTGAGGAGGACCCCAGGGCATCTGTAGGTGATTGATTCATGCCCAGAGTCCTCCCCAAAGACTCCCCCAATTACAACTGTGTATCCTTTTTCTGGGCCATGACTCAGTTTCTTTATCTGTAAAATGGGTTAAATGACAGCAGCTACCTCCTAGGAGGTTGTGAGGATTAAGTAAGCTATCGCCTGGAGAGTTTATGAGCTACACTCAATAAGTATTAATTATTTTTTGGAGGTAAGGAGTCACCCCTGACTCCTCATCCAGGCTGGGCTTCAGAGGGTCCCCAAGTCAGATCTGTCTTGGGGCATAGCTGAGGAGAGGAAAGGGGTAAGGCTGCACTGGGTGGTCAAGAGCCCTGGGTTTCCTTCTGGGTGCTGCCTCTATTTTGCTGGGTGACTCTAGGCCTCTGGGGAATGGATGGTCTGGCCTCTGCTGTTTCTCATGGATCTGTGGTTCCAGGATACTCTCTGATGTGGGTAAGAGCAGGAGGTGGGGGGAAGATGGTGGGGAGGGAGGTGAGCAGAGCTGAGCCACAGGGCTGCAGCCAGGCCAGCCCTCCTGCGGGGCTGCCTTCTGGAATCCATCTCCCCACACAGGGTCTGGGCATGTTTCAACTGGCTCCTTGATGCCAATGAAGTCTATTAATATCAAAGTAATGAGGTAATTACTGTGATTTGGAAAAATTACTAGTGAACGCTTTTGAGGGAATTTCAGACCAGAGAGGAGGGTGAATGAAACATCTGTGAGGAAAGGAAGGAAGGGTTATTCTGGATACAGCATGAGGGTGGGTGAGCTCTGAGCCCAGGGGGGCCCCCTCCACAGCTTGGGACTCTTCCTGGGGTGAATGATTCAGAGGAGCAAGGGGAAAGTTCTGTGTGTGTCTGTGTTGGGGAGGGGGGTGGGAGAGGAACCAGGGGGTGGGATTTTCAGGCCCTCAGATTACCCTAGCAGATTCCTGGATGAAGAACAAACCCTGGAACCAGAGGTCAATCCCCTTTTCATACCCCAACCTGTAGCCTCTGGCCCTCATTGAATGATCTCTACCCCAAGTCACCCCATTTCTGAGGCCACCTGCCGGGAGAAGGGTTAGGTGGGGGACTCCTGAACCAGAGAAGCTGAGAAGAGCTCAGAAGCAAAGGTTGTCAAAGGGTAATTCTTGGACCACAGCATCATCATCACCTGGGAACTTGCTAAAAATGCAAATTAGGCTATTGCTGACCCACCTCATCAACGCTGGATTTATTAATGGCTGAATGGGGCCCAGCAATCAGTGTGTTTTTAAAAAATATTTGTTTATTTATTTGGCTGCGTCGGGTCTTAGTTGTGGCACGTGGGATCTCTGTTGCAGTGCTCGGGCTCCTCTCTAACTGTGGCGAACAGGCTCAGTAGTTGTGGCACACGGGCTTAGTTTCCCTGCTGCATGTGAGATCTTAGTTTCCCGACCAGGGATCGAACCCGCGTCCCCTGAATTGGAAGGCAGATTCTTAACCACTGGGCTACCAGGGAAGTCCCAGCAATCTGTGTTTTAACAAACCCCTATTAGAGGCCTGAAATGATAGGCAGGGACAGACCTAGGAATGGAGGATGGAGACTGCTGTGAGAGGCTTTGAGGAGGTTGAATCCGTAGGAATTGATGCCAGAGTGGATGTGGAAGACAGCACGGTAGTAGTAGTCATAGTAATAATAACAACAACAGCAGCAGCAGCAACAGTAACTGAACATGTATTGTGCACGTACTCTGTCTGACACTGTGTTTCTAAGTGTCATCTTCATTTAACCCTCACAAAACCCCTAATAGGTAGGTACTATTATAATCTCAACTCTTTGGAAAGGAAACTGAAGAACGGAGAGGCCATGTGAATGCCCAAGGTCACATTGTGGGTAGGTGGTGGAACCAGTCTTCAGGTGCTGGGTTTTTGCTTCCTCTCTGATACCGGCCTGCTTTGGTAAATCTGAGGAGGTGGTTGGTGACCAAAGTGAGCAGTAAGGATTGCTCAGGGGAGAAGTAATTTTAAGGCAGTCTAACACTGTTTTTTGTTTTTGTTTTTTCTTCTGTGCAGGATCTTAGTTCCCGGAGCAGGGATCGAACCTGGGCCCCCAGCAGTGAAAATGCCGAGTCCTAACCACTGGACTGCCAGGGAATTCTAGACACTATTCTGTTTTTAAATATACTGAGCACTTACTGTGTGCATTTGCTGTACATTGTCACATTTAAATGTCACTTTGATCCTCTAGGTACTGTAACTATCCCCCATTTTACAGATGAGGCAATTGAGGCTCAAAGAGACAGGGTCACCTGCCCAAGGTCATAAACTGAGTGGTGCAACACAAATTTAACGCAAGGCAACAGGAATTTGGAACCCTTGCTCTTAATCCAGATGGACTTGGTGGGGACCCATTCTAACACAGGGGTGCCTTCCTGGCTTCTGCCAATCTGGGATGTCCACCCTTGTGTCCTCAAGCACTTAGGATAGATCCAGGCACAGAGTATGCACAGAGTGAATGTCCATTAAGTGACATTAATAACATTTGTCTAAATAAAACAATCTACAGAAACCAGAAGAAGGAATTAAAATTTATGGAGTCTCTCCTATGTGCCGGGCACCTTATACAAGGCACAATTAATTCTCTCAGAGCCCTCCTGCCTTTTGTTTTATTATCTCCGTTTTATAGATGAGGAAAGTAGACTCAAAGAGGAAGCATGTTGTTAATGGAAGAGCCAGGGTTGAAGCCCAGTCTGCCTGACCCCCAAACTGGTTCTCTTTCCACTGGTGAGGTCTGTGACTGGAGGTTAGGAGTGTGCAGGTAGGGTGAGTTCAATAAATGGTGACTGGTATAATATGGTAACAATAATTATTATTATTATCATCATCTGTAAAGTGGATGTGTAATCCTGACATGAGGAAGGGAAGAAAGTGCTTCAGAAGTGGCAATCTCAAGGCTGCCCTATTCCCACCCCATTCTATTGGGTTGGCCAAAAGATTCCTTCGGTTTTTAAGTAAAAATAAAAGACACATTTTTCATTTTCACCAAGAACTTTATTGAACAACGTATTCACCCTTTTGTTCCACTACCTTCTGCCATTTTTCAGGCAACTTCATAATTCCATATTCCCAAAACTTTTTATCTTTTTGAGCAAGGAACTGTTCCAGGTGTTTTTTACAGTCTTCCAGGGAATTGAAAATTTTTCCATTAAGAGAATTTTGTAAAGACTGAGATAAATGGGAATCCGAAAGTGCAATGTCTGGTGAATATGGCGGATGAATCAGAACTTCCCAGCCAAGCTGTAACAGTTTTTGCCTGGTCATCAAAGAAACATGTGGGTCTTGCGTTATCCTGATGGAAGGTTATGCATTTTTTGCTGACTAATTCCGGATGCTTTTCGTTGAGTTATGCTTTCAGTTGGTCTAATTGGGAGGAGTACTTGTTGGAATTAATCATTTGGTTTTCGGGAAGGAGTTCATAATAGAGTCCTCCCCTTCCAATCCCACCATATACACACCGTCACCTTCTTTGGATGAAGACCGGCCTTTGGTGTGGTTGGTGGCGGTTCATTTCGCTTGCCCCATGTCCACTTTTCTTCATCTGTCACAATTTGTTTTAAAAACGGAAAGTTTTCATTACGTTTCAGTAGAGAATCTCATGCAGAAATATGGTCAAGAAGGTTTTTTTCTGCTTAATTTATGTGGAACCCAAATATCAAAACGATTAACATAACTAAGCTGGGGCAAATGATTTTCAACGCTTGATTTGAATATTTTGAGTATGTCTGCTATTTCCCTCATGGTAAAACGTTGATTGTTCTCAATTCATGTCTCAATTTGATTGCTATCAACTTCAACAGGTCTATCCGACCATGGAGCATCATCCAGCGAGGAATCTCTAGCACGAATCTTCGCAAACCACTTTTGACACTTTGATCAGTCACAGCACCTTCTCCATACCCTGCACAAATCTTTTTTTGCGTTTCAGTTGTGTTTTTACCTTTCTTGAAATAATAAAGCATAATATGTCGAAAATGTTGCTTTTCTTCTTCCATCTCCAATATTAAAATGGCTACACAAAAATTCACCAAATTTTTATAAGTTTTTTTCTTTTTAATACACGCTGATATGACAGCTGTCACAATACAATCTAACAAAATTGTTTCCGATGAAGTTAAAGACAGCTAAGTGCTACTAGAGCCATCTTATGGAAAAAACGAATGAACCTTTTGGCCAGCCCAGTGGGTTCCCATCTTTCTTCTCTACCAGAGCTGGATGGCCAACCTGCCCAGGACACTACAGCCCTGGCTTTCTGCTGCCCTCTGCTGGCACCTGTCAGATGTGGCACGAGGATGTGAAATCCATATGGCCCCAACATGAGCTCCCTGACAGGGTTCTTTGTGAGTGACCAATACTGGGTTGGGGAGACAGGGCTAGTGAGGCTCTCTAGGGCCTCCCTCGTGAAATACTCTCCTTGCTTCCAATTCACCCCCCACCGCACATTGTACATATTCTATCTGGTGGCCAGAAGGTTCCTTTAAAAACATATTAGTCAACAGTTTAGTGGATTAGATAACTCTGAACAACTTTTTTTTTTTTTCTGAACACCTCTTTTGCTCAAAAAAATGTAAAAGTGCTAGGTAAAATATAAAAATACTCTACTGAGCTGCTAAGAATGAAAGGGATATAGCAAAACCTATTTCTTTTTGGCTGTGTTGGGTCTTCATTGCTGCACACGGCTTTCTCTAATTGTGGAGAGCGGGGACTGCTCATAGTTGCGGTGCGCAGGCTTCTCATTGTGGTGGCTTCTCTTGTTGCGGAGCACAGGCTCTAGGCACGCGGGCTTCAGTAGTTGTGTGGCTCGTGGGCTCTAGAGCGCAGGCTCAGTAGTTGTGGCCACGGGCTTAGGTGCTCTGCGATATGTGGGATCTTCCCGGGCCAGGACTCGAACCCGTGTCCCCTGCACTGGCAGGCAGATTCTCAACCACTGTGCCACCAGGGAAGTCCATAGCAAAATCTATTTTGATACACGAGTATTTCTGCAACATCTGAATCATACAGCTTATGAAAATAGAAGAGATTATCAATTCATGAAGTCTTGCTATATGTAAATCTCAAACATAATTGGACAAGAGTAATTGTATCATCCATTTTAGACCTTTTCTATCATATTGGAGGACATGAGTCAAGTATGACAGTAGAATCTTTGGTGCTGAAAATTGTAAATCTTTAATTGTAATAAAACTGGAATTATATAAATACTCAGTTTTACTGAAATACAAGTTGTATATCACAAAGTTCACTTGTATACAATTCAATGGTATTTAGTATGTTTACAGAGTTGTGTGACCATCACCATAATCTAATTGGATTTTCATTTTACATTTTCATTACATTTATCACCCCCAAAAGAAACCCTTTACCCTTTGATAGACACTTTTCATCTTCCCACCCTGCCTCCCACTCTGGGCAACCACCCATCTATTTTCAGTCTCTAAAAATGTGTCTATTGATATAGATTTGCTTATTCCTTTCATATAAATGGAATCATTCAATATGTGGTCTTTTGTGACTGGCTTCTTTCACTTAGCACAATGTTTCTGAGGTTCTTTCATGTTGTAGGCTGTATCAGTACCTCATTCTTCTTTTTTATTGCTTAATAAAAATCTATTGTATGAATATATCATATTTTGATTATCCATTTCATCAGTTGATGGACATTTGGATTATTTCCATCTTTTGGTAACAATAATAATAATAAAATACTCTGAACATTATGTACGAGTTTTTGCATGGGCAAATGTTTTCATTTCTCTCAGGCATATACCTAAGAGTAAACTTGCTGGATCATATGATAACTCTATGTTTTATAACACTTGAGGAATTGCCTAACTATAAAACTGGAATTGTTTATTTTTTCAAACAAACTTTTAATTTTTTTTAAATGTAAGTTTTACATTTTTCTGTCTGGTGATCTGAGGGTGCAGTTCCTTAAACCATAAGAGTAGACCTTAACACATATTTATTGGATAAATTGACTGCTTTGTTTGATGTTGACATAAGCTAGAGGTTATTATTTATTTATTTATTTTTTTGCAGTACGCGGGCCTCTAACTGTTGTGGCCTCTCCTGTTGTGGAGCACAGGCTCTGGACGCGCAGGCTCAGCGGCCATGGCTCACGGGCCCAGCCGCTCTGCGCCATGTGGGATCTTCCCAGGCTGGGGCACCAACCCGTGTCCTCTGCATCGGGAGGCGGACTCCCAACCACTGCGCCACCAGGGAAGCCCGAGAGGTTATTTTTATCTCTCCTTTTCTTTTATTATTGAAGACACACAAAGGCTCTTTTTAGAGTTTTACTTCAACCATGTCCTGTAAAATATTCTTCAAGTTTTCTTTAAATAAGTGCTGTAGTGGTATGTTGATTGAACTGATATATATGAAGATGATGTATCAAAAGATTACTATCAATTTTGATGAAATAAACTTTTAATTTTAAAAGTTTTAGATTTACCAAAAAATTGTGAAGAGAGTACAGAGAGTTCCTATGCATCCCACACCAAGTTTCCCTTATTATTAACGTCTTATATTATTATGGTACATTTGTCACAATTAATGAACCAATGTAGATACATTATTATTACCTAAAATTCATACTTTAATCAGATTTCCTTAGTTTTGCCTAATGTTCTTTTTCTGTTCCAGTATCCCATCCAGGATGCCACATTTCCTTTAGGTGTCATGTCTCCTTAGGCTCCTCTTAGCTGTGAAAATTTCTCAGACTTTCCGTATTTTTGGTGACCTTGACAGTTTTGAGAACTGGTCAGCTATTTTGTAGAATGTCTCTCTGTAGAGATTTGTCTGATGTTTTTCTCACGATTAGACTTGGGTTACTGGTTTTTGGAAGGAAGCCCAAAAGACAGATTATCTACAAAGGGAAATATTTGACTGACAGCAGACTTCTCAATAGCTTCAGTGGAGGCCAGGAGACAGAGATAGAATATATGCAAAATGCTGAGGAAAAAACCTGCCAATCTAGAATTTCTACTCAATGAGACTCTTTTTCAAGAAAAGCATAAAATAAAAACATTTTCAGATAAAGAAAAACAAAGAGTTTACCATTAGCATATCCTCTCTCACTAAGGGAAATTCTCAAGGATGTAATTCAGAAAATAGGAAAATAATCCCAGAAGAAAATTCTGAGATGCAAGAGAGTGAAGAGCAAAGAAGATGGTGAACACGTAGGTACCTCTGAATCGACATTGACTTTATAAAGCAACTATGATATCTAATTTGTGAGATTAAGGAAAAATGAGCACTAAAATACTAGACAAACACAGCAAATAATTTGGGAGAGAGTAACTGAAGATCATAGATTGAAGTTAGTATGATTAGAGAATATAACTTCCAAATAGTAGAAGGAGAAATGTTTAAAAGATAGTAAAACTAAACAATAGACTGTTTAGGATTCATACATATGTTAATATATTAATACTATAATGAAATATAAGGATATGATTATAGCAAAATTCACATATTGGTAATCTCTGGATGTGGGAAGAGGGAATGTGATAAGGGGGGCGGGCAGAGGGACTCAGATGAATTGATCATGTTCTTTTTCTTTTTTGGCCGAGTCCTAACCACTGGACCACCAGGGAATTCCCCATCATGTTCTGTTCTTTAAACTGGGTGCTAAGTATATGATTATTTTCTTATTCTTTACACATTAGCTAGATGTCTTAATTATTTTAAATATTTTAAATACTTAATAGAAATTAAAGGTAACTCCATAAAACAGACCATGTTATTTCTCCACTGAAACCCTCTAGTGCCCTCCAGCTTGGAATAAAATCTGGCTGTCTTTCCTGGCCTCATGCGGTCTGCATTATCTGGCTCTTGTGACCTCTCTGCACTTTCTCTCTTGGTCATTAAACTACAGCCACCCAAAGAAGCCAAGATCTTTCATACCTCAGGGCCTTTGCACAGGCTGTTTCATCTCAGCATTATTGGCTCCTCATTAACTTTTAGGTCTTAGCTTGAACACACCTCTTCCCCTGACTACTCTCCAATAGGTCCTTCTTGTTATTCTCCATCATTATCCCGTGCTAGTTTTTTCAGGCAGACATCAGATTTGGCAATTATTTGATTTGTTTTCTTGCTTAATAAAAACTCCTCCACTAGACTGTAGAACCCATTAGGGCAGGGACTTTATACATCTTGTTCATGGTCTAACCCCAGCACCTAGCACAGTAACTGGCTGAGACTTACTAATTTTTTTTTTCCCGTTCATGCCGCACGGCTTGCAGGATCTTATTTCCCTGACCAGGGATCGAACCCTAGCCATCGGTAGTGAGAGCATGGAGTCCTAACCACTGAACCACCAGAGAATTCCCAAGAGACTTAATAAATATTTTTGAATGAATAAATAAATGAACTAATGTCAGACAGATTGAGAGAGGAGGCCCAGGAATAGTCTGTTTGATCAGAAAAGATGTGATTGTTCACACCTACCCCAGCCTCACTAAACAAAATTTGTTGAATAAATGAAAGAAGGAAAGAATTCCAGCTGTGGGTGGCATCCTTTTAAGTGGAAACCAGAACTCTTTTCTGCTATTCAGTATTCATTCATCAAACATTACTGGACTTTTACCGTTTACCAGGTCTTGTGCTGGGGCTTTGACGGTGTGTAATACTGTGCCTGCCCTAATAGATGGAGATTATTGAGCCCTGCCTGAAGGTATGAAGTGCTGAGCTCAGTCCCTCTCCCAGCCTTCAGCCTGGAAGGCCATCCCTCTACTTACCTTTCATGGACCCAAGCTCCTATTATGCTCCCTCAGGAAGTATGCATTCATTCATTCATCCATTTAATAGATATTTATTGAGCATCTACTTTGTGCTGGGCAGTATGCTAGGTGCTGGGGTTACAGCAATAAACCAGGTAGACAGAGTTCCTGCCTTCAGTGGGTGCCCAGTCTATTGGGGAGACAGGTGATAATCAACCAAACAAACATATGAAGCATGAAGTACAAATTGTGATGAGTCCTGTGAAGGAAATGAATAGGATGGTTATGGGAGAATTATTAGACGTTCTCTCAGCTTTCATTTTAACAGGCATTTAAAAAGCCAGTCTTGGGCTTCCCTGGTGGCGCAGTGGTTGAGAGTCCGCCTGCCGATGCAGGGGACACGGGTTCATGCCCCGGTCCGGGAAGATCCCACATGCCGCGGAGCGGCTGGGCCCGTGAGCCATGGCCGCTGAGCCTGCGCGTCCGGAGCCTGTGCTCCACAACGGAAGAGGTCACGACAGTGAGAGGCTCGCATACCGCAAAAAAAAAAAAAAAAAGGCAGCCTTGAGTTGCCAGCACAGAGACAGCAAGATTACAAAGTGTGAGGGTGTCCCCTCTCCCTGACTTGGCTTGGGTGGTGGGGAGAGCCCTCTTAACTGGAATGGGTTACCTTGTGGGAATGTGAGGTCCCTATTACTGGAAGCCCCTAAGCACGGGCTAGAGAGGGAGCTCTTGGGGATGCTATAAAGGAGCTTCTTGCTTGGGGTGAAGTGGGGGAATTGGACTTGGTGACATGTGATGAGTTGCCCCTCCTAAACACCAAGATTTTTGGTTGCTAATGTTCCTTTATTCTAAATTCCACAAGCCTACAATTTGAATTCTTTAAACATTCTGAGAGTCTGATTTTTTTTTTTTTTTTGGC
This sequence comes from Hyperoodon ampullatus, assembly GCF_949752795.1. NCBI lineage: Eukaryota > Metazoa > Chordata > Mammalia > Artiodactyla > Ziphiidae > Hyperoodon > Hyperoodon ampullatus. Next base: position 63,274,623 of record NC_136927.1, on the reverse strand, counting down.
TGTGCCATGCGGCTTGTGGGATCTTAGTTCCCTGACTAGGGATTGGACCACGGAATGAACCTGGGCCCCGTCAGTGGAAGTATGGAGTCCTGACCACTGGAACTCCAGGGAATTCCCCTAAGAGTCTGATTTTAACTAGGATCTTAGGGTAGCCCAGAAGAGGCCAAAGCTTTGGAATCAGAAATAACCTGGTTCATATTCAGGCTCTGCCATTTATTAGCTGTATGACCTTGGACAAATTGCTTTCCCTCTCTCATCTATGGTTTCCTCCCCTGAGGAATGGAGATGATAACGCCTACCTCACAAGGCTGCAAGGAATATTAAAAGATGGTATATAAGGGTAACACCTGGTTTGGTTTCCATCCCACAAGACGCCACAGTCTTAGATTTTTTTTTTTAAAATTAATTAATTAATTAATTAATTTATTTATGGCTGCGTTGGGTCTTTGTATGGCTGCATTGGGTCTTTGTTGCTGTGCGCGGGCTTTCTCTAGTTGCGGCGAGCAAGGGCTACTCTTCATTGTGGTGCACGGGCTTCTCATTGCGGTGGCTTCTTTTGTTGCGGAGCATGGGCTTTAGGCGCACGAGCTCAGTAGTTGGGGCACACGGGCTTAGTCGCTCCGCGGCATGTGGGATCTTCCCGGACCAGGGCTCGAACCCGTGTCCCCTGCATTGGCAGGCGGATTCTTAACCACTGCGCCACCAGAGAAATCCCTATTTTTATTTTTTTTAATAATTTTTTTTCCTGACCACGCCATGTGGCTTGCAGGATCCTAGTTCCCCCATCAGGGATCAAATCTGTGCCCCCTGCAGTGGAAACACAGAGTCTTAACCACTGAACTGCCAGGGAATTCCCAAGTCTTATATTTTGGAAACCTCCTCACTAAGATCCAAACTTCTCCTCTGGTGCAGTATGGTGTCACAGCAAGCTCTGGTGCCAGACTGCTTGGGCTTAGTACCAAATGTCTCTGAACCTCAGTTTCCTCATCTGCCTAATAGGGATAATAACAGGACCTACTTCCTAGGATTATCTTGAAAGTTAAATGAGTTGATCCACAGAAAGCAGTTATGTTAAGCAGTTGGTCATGTAAACTCTCATTATTACTTCCATCATTGGGTCTCGGAGGCCAGGAGTGTTGAAAACTCTGCTACCTGCCTTGGAGCCCGAGCATGGAGGTCTCCCTATCTCAGATGAGGGCCTGAGGCTGCTGGTCCAAGGGCCTGAGCCTGCAGGGCCTTCAATGGGAAATGGAGACTGGTGAGCTGATCGGCTCCTCTCTTCTTCCTTTTCCCTTCCCCCTCTCCTATCCCTTGAGAGTGAACTGGTTTCCTCTGGGAGCTCTGCCCTGGGGTTTGGTAGGGAGCCAGGTCTGTGTGTATGTGTCTGGAAGGCCAATTTCTGAGCCACAGCAGAGAGGCATCAGCTGACCACAGTGGAGGGGTAATGCATTCCTCCAGCTACAGAGTTCCTGGGGGTGGACTGACAGGGGCACAGCTGATTGGCATTGCCCATACTGTGTGATCATGGACACACACACACACTCTGTCTCTCTCACAGATACGCACATAAAATACACATACACATCTCTATATACACACGTACACATATACATATGTACATGCATACACCACTGTTTTCTCTGACTCTACATCCGTCTTCCTGCTCTGCTAGCCTCCTCTTATTCTGCACACATCATCCCTCTTCTTCCTCCTTTCCCATTATAACCACAGAAAACAGTCTCCCAGGGCAGGAACTCTGTTTCAGGGCTTTTTCTCACCAAGTTTGTCTGGGGCTTATTAAGTCTTTTTAAAGCAGGGCAGTACGTGGGAGGACTTTTAAGGATCTGGTTTCAGGCTTTGGTTCTGAGGAAGGAGTCTCATCTCCCCTCTGGTTTCTTGCTTCCCTCCTGATCCCCGCCGCCTGCCCCGCTACTTTCAGAATGAAGCTTCCAAAAGCCAAGTAGAATGCAGTTCTCATTTATCATTAAGTGTTTACCGTCAATTTTCTCAGGTTGCCCTACAATCTTCAAGCACAGTCATACTTTAAAAATATCAATGTATATATATAATTCTGTATTTCCTTATTTCTTCCTCTTCCCTTCCTTCCTTCTTTCCTTCCTTCCTTTCTCACCTTGTCTCTTTCTTCTATATATTTATCGAGTGTCATGTATGTGTCAGATGGTTGCTTGGTTTGTTTTACTTGTGTCTACCCTGTTTTGACACTTATCACTCTAAATTGAAGCTATTTGATTGATGCCTGTTTTCCAAGATAATTACAACTCATATTTTTATTTTTTTATTTTTATTTTTAAAAAAGGTTTCTGTTTATTTAGAAGACACAGACTAACATTATTAGATGGTAAGGTTCACAAATGGGTTCATTTCTTTCCTTAGCTTTTCTTGGCTGCATTGGGTCTTCGTTGCTGTGCGTGGGCTTTCTCTAGTTGCGGTGAGCAGGGCCTACTCTTCGTCGTCGTGCGCAGATTTCTCATTACAGTGGCTTCTCTTATTGTGGAGCATGGGCTGTAGGCGCAAGGGCTTCAGTAGTTGCAGCATGTGGGTCCTAGAGCACATGGGCTTCATAAGTTGCAGCACGTGAGCTCAATAGTTGTGGCTCTCAGGCTCTAGAGTGCAGGCTCGGTAGTTGTGGCGTACGGGCTTAGCTGCTCCGCAGCATGTGGGATCTTCCCGGACTAGGGATCGAACCCATGTCCCCTGCATTGGCAGGCGGATTCTTAACCACTGTGCCACCAGGGAAGTCCCACAACTCATATTTTTAAATGCTAATTATGTAGTACAGGAATTGTGTTAAGCAGCTTACCAATATTATTTTATTTATTCCTCATAATAATCCCATGGATAGTAATTTTAATATCCCCATTTTATAGATTGTGAAATGGAAGCTGGGGCTTCCTTGGTGGTGCAGTGGTTGAGAACCGCCTGCCAATGCAGGGGACACGGGTTCGATCCCTGGTCCGGGAAGATCCCACATGCTGCGGAGCAACTAAGCCCGTGCTCCACAACTACTGAGCCTGTGCTCTAGAGCCTGACAGCCACAACTACTGAGCCCGCGTGCCACAACTACTGAAGCCCGCGCACCTAGAGCCCGTGCTCCTCAATGAGAAGCCACCGCAATGAGAAGCCCACGCACTGCAACGAAGAGTAGCCCCGGCTCGCTGCAACTAGAGAAAGCCCGTGCACAGCAGCAAAGACCCAACACAGCCAAAAATAAATAAAAAAAATAAATTTTATTTTAAAAAAAAGGAAGCTTATAGGTTAAAAAAGTCACCCAGGACCACAGAGATAGAAAATGGCACAGTATTATACGTCAATTATATCTCAACAAAGATGGGGGAAAAAACGGCACAGTAGGAATTTGAACACAGAAAATCAGAATCCAAAGTTCCTGTTCTTAACCACAATGAGATCCTGCCTCCCAGTGGGCTGTATGTCCTGTGAGGGGAGACACTGTCTATCTTGTTTACAACTACTTGTTTATATACTTACCACTGTGTCTGGCATATAGTGGATATTCAATAAATATTGTTGAATGAATGAACTGTGAACTCATCCCTTGCTGCTATGTAGGCTGCAGAAAGGAGTAGGAGGGATATGGTCTTAGAAGCCAGAGAGACCCAGGTTTGCAGAGAGATCTGTTCTTACTAGTGCTGTGCCTCAATTCCCTCATCTATAAAATGGGGATAATATAAAGACTGTGCAGGATTCATGTGAGGTTTAAATGACAATGTATATTAATCAGCCAGCTCATGTGCCAATGTATAGCAAACCGAACAAATGACATCTATTTTTTATAGGTACATGTGCATATAATACAACTCCATTATGTATGTGGCCTCAGTGGGGTTTTTTTTATTTAAAAATTTTATTTATTTTATTTATTTATCTTTGGCTGTGTTGGGTCTTCAATGCTGCGCACAAGCTTTCTCTAGTTGCGGCGAGTGGGGGATGCTCTTCGTTGCGGTGCGCCGGCTTCTCAATGCGGTGGCTTCTCTTGTTGTGGAGCACGGGCTCTAGGCGCGTGGGCTTCAGTATTTGTGGTGCCCGGGCTCAGTAGTTGTGGCTCACGGGCTCTAGAGCACAGGCTCAGTAGTTGTGGTGCACGGGCTTAGCTGCTCTGTGGCATGTGGGATCTTCCCCGAGCAGGGCTTGAATCCGTGTCCCCTGCATTGGCAGGCTGGTAGGTAGGTTCTTAACCACTGCGCCACCAGGGAATTCCCCTCAGTGGGTTTTCAGTGATATAGAGCCATTCCCCTCTTGTTGGATACTTGGCTTGGCCTCTAGTCATTTGCAAACAGAGGTTTGCTGTGGACAATTTGTATACGTACCTATTTTCTTGTGAGTTTTTTTTTTTTCCCTTGATGGTATCTTATGTGAAGGATTCTACCTGAAGATGCAGGGAATCTACAGACTGATGTGGCCCTATTTATTGCCTAACACATCCCAGGTAGGAGTGGAAGATGGAGACAAGAGGCAGAGATGAGGGCTGCTTGAGATGTGCAAAGTGATGGGATTTTTCTGGTAATGATCACACGTCACTTGTGTGTTTGGCAGCTGTCTAGCAGAGTGGATCAGTGCCCAGGCACCAGTGTCAAACAAGCCTAGGTTTGAATCCCAGCTCTGCCCTACTCACAGATGTGTGACCCAGGCCAATTAGATCTTCTAAATCGAAATTTTCCCCTCTGTATAATGGGAGTGTTCTTAACGGTAGCTACTCCACGAAGCTACTGTAAAGTTGAGAAAACACATGAAAATGCTTAGATCTAAGCCTGGCCAATAGTAAGCATTCAATAAAAGTGATTATATTGATTGCATAAGATTCACAGTGTACAGTATATTTCCCCATTGATTTAATCCTGACACAGTCCCTGTGAGGTAGGGGTTATTAGGACCCCCATCTCGCAGATGAGGAAATTGAGGCCTAGAGAACTGAAGTGCCGGGACCAGGGTCGATGTGGAGCTCACACAGTGTCTGAGCAGGGTTCGTAAACCAGGTCTCCAGAGGCCTAGACCCAGAGCCCCACCCTCCAGCCTTCTTCCCTCACACCAGGAGTTGTGGGTTCTTCTCTGGCCAGTGTGGGACTTCAGGCTTTTCCGTATTCGACTGTGAACAGAACAGGGGCTTAATCTCTTAAACTCCCTTCCAATTTCGAAGTGGGGACAGTGTTCACCCCTTCCCCAAGCCCTAAGCAGCCAGCAACGCGTTCATCCCAGAGGGCGGAGCCTGTCAGCGTTAGACACCAGGCCCCACACTAAGCCACGCCCACAGACCAAAGCTCCAGCCCCACAGTGGGAAACCAGCTCCCTCAAATCTCCTCCACTAGCAACATGCCTGCGAAGTCCCTCGCAGCTCGTGTCTACCTCTTAAACTCAAGCCCTGTCCCTGGAGTCCAGCGCTCCGCCATGTGCAGCCCACCCCAACGCCCAAAGCCTCGCACCAGGATCCACGGTTCTGTCTCTTTTTCTTGTGCTCCCAAGTGGGCGAGCTACGGCGCCGGCCCTCCACGATCATGCCGGGTGCAGTCTCCTCCACGGGGTCTTAGGGTCCAGCCCCTGAGACGAAGCTCCGCCCCCTAATGGCCCCGTCCACCCCACTTCTGGTTGCTTTAACTCGTGGCCCCGCCCGGACACCCTTATGACCCCACCCCCCAGTAGTCCCACAGCATATCCTTCGGCTCCTGGACCCCGCCCCAGCCCCTCTCTAGCTTGACTGTGGCCACGGCACTAACCGTTAGCCGCACCCACAGATAGCCCCGCCCCTCGAGGCTCCACCCTCAGAGGCCAGTGGTAGGGTGGCGGCTGGCCCAGCCGGGCCCCGCCTGCCCTCCGCCCTAGGCGCTGGGTTGGAGCGGGCCGGGCACTGCGGGGCAGGGCGAGCGCGGCGGCCCGGGGGCTTGGAGGCGAAGATGGCGTCAGGCAGGCGTGCCCCGCGCACCGGGCTGCTGGAACTGCGCGCCGGGGCGGGCTCGGGGGCTGGAGGCGACCGGTGGCAGCGGGTGCTGCTCAGTCTAGAGGAGGACGCGCTGACCGTGAGCCCCGCCGACGGCGAGCCCGGCCCGGAGCCCGGTGCCCAGCGGGAGCCGGAGCCCACGCAGCTGAACGGCGCCGCCGAACCGGGCGCCAAGTCCCCGCCGCTGCCGGAGGCGCTGCTGCTCCAGCGGCGCCGCGTGACGGTGCGCAAGGCCGACGCCGGCGGGCTGGGTATCAGCATTAAAGGTGGGCGCGGGGCCACCGAGGGCACGGGTCGTGGTGTCTGTGGGACCGCCGAGGGCGCAGAGGTCGCGGGGGCTGGCAGCGTATTGAGAACATGGAGTTGGATGACTTCTGTCTGGGGGTAAGGGCGTCTGAGAGGACAGAGGGAACCGAGGGCACCAGGAGCACCAAGGTCAGAGAGGGCTTTGAGGTCTCAGTCAGAAGGCACAGGTGTGGAGGGCGTTGGGGACTCACCAAGGACACGTGAGTGGGGAGTTCTGTGTGGAGGCAAAGAGATCTGAGACTGGTTGCCTAGTCTAGGGTTGCATGGCCATCAGGAACAACAGGGACCCCAGGAGAGCAAAGGATGGAGAAAGGAGACTGAGGCCTGGGGTGCTACTAGGGCAGGGAGGGGGAAGTCTTCAAGACACAACCGAGGTGGGAGGGAGGAGTAAGGCCTGGAGTAGGAAGCATGGCTGGTGGGGAGATTGGAGACTAGTTGGAGGCGCCAGCTGGGCTGGGCTCACAGACAGGGGTCCAGAAAGGACCTAGAAATCTGAGGACCTAGAAAGGATGTGGACCTAGGTGAAGAGCCCTAACAGCTGGGTTTGAGTTTCCTGATCTGACCATTTCCACCTTCCACAGGATTGAGATGAGCTCTCAGCCCCCAGTACTGACAGCTTTCTTTAGGGGGCAACCCAGACTGAAGTCCAGAATCAGCTGTGTGAACTTAGACAAGTCATTTCCCATCTCCGGACCTCAGTTTCCTCAACTATATAATGAGGGTAATGGTAGAATTGGGATGTTTCTATGAAAACAGGAGTCCAAAGTACTCACCCTGCCAACACATAGTAGGTGCCTGGAGAATTATGGCTGTTAGATGAGAGGAAGAATAGAGGTTACGAGAGACTCCCAAAGTAACTAACCTAGTGCTAAAAAAACTGCACACCCCAGCTGCTGGGGTCACCATTCTTTCCTGAAGGGGTGGGGATGGTGGTGACTTGGCTACCACTGAGTGCCAAGTGCTGTGCCCAGTACTCTAGGCTCATGTCCACTTCATCCTGGCAACAAGTGCTAAAAGGTAGGAAGCATAATCCTCATTTAGTAGGTGAAGAAACTGAGACTCAGAAAAGTAAAATGGTTTTCCCAGGATCACGCAGTCAGTGAGCGACAGAGCTGGGATTTGAACCTTAGTTATCAGGCTCCTAGAGAGTGTCTAGAGGAGTCGGTTCTTCCCCATGGAAGGTTCCATGCAGCCAACCAAAGGGATCTAAAGGGGGGAAATGGGAAAGCCAGGGAGTGGGCACCAGTTTTGCCTTCAAACTCCAGCATGGGATAGGGCAACAGATCAATCCAGAAATTGTACACTCAATGGGTTAAAACAGGAAGGAACTTAGAGGCATACAGAGTTCCATTTTGCAGGTGGACAAACTGAATCTTGGAGAGGGGGGGACTTTCCAAGGTCACATAAAGTTACCTCCTAGCGTCATACTTCCAGGTGGGAGTAAGGGTACTTTTAGGAGGTGTCAGGGGGAATACCAGCTCCATTCAGTTCTTCATGTATGGAGACTGGGCTCCTGTTGCAATGTTGACCTTTCCTTTAGGGTCCAGCCCAGCCCAGGCATCCAAGAATAATCATGGATTCAAACTGAACTGAAGTCCCTAATTTCAGGCAGAAGAGGGCAGATGGATATAAATAGAAACTCCTTCCTTTCCTAGGTCTCGTGCTCTGTGTGGTGCAATGAACAAACTGTTGGGCCTGTGTGGGGTTCTGGAGAGGCATTCCAGTCCTACTTCTGCCACCAGTTTGTTGGGTGACATTGGAATTATGACCTGGGCCACTTGTTCCTCATCTTTGAGGATGGAGCACTAGTGTGATACCTGAGGGCCTGACTTGCAGTCTACCATAGAGTTAAGAGTGTTGGTTCTGGAGCCAGGAGACCTAGGTTCAAATACTGGCTTTGCCGCTAACCAGCTGGGTGACCTTGCGCAGGGGGCTTCTCTCTACACTTCAGTTTTCCCAGTAGGAATCTGAGCATGCCTATGTGACTGGCATGTTGTGGAGATGCAAGGAGACAAGATTGAAAGCATTTAGCATGGTGTTATTACTGTTGCTGATTTTAAAAGGACATTCAAGAATTTAGAAATAAAGCAATGTGGTAAAATGTATTAGTTTTTTTTTTTTTTTTTTTTTTGGCTGTGTTGGGTCTTTGTTGCTGTACGTGGGCTTCCTCTAGTTGTGGTGAGCAGGGGCTACTCTGTTGCGGTGCGTGGGCTTCTCATTGCAGTGGCTTCTCTTGTTGCGGAGCACGGGCTCTAGGCGTTCAGGCTTCAGTAGTTGTGGCGCGTGGGCTCAGTAGTTGTGACACATGGGCTTAGTTACTCTGCAGCATGTGGGATCTTCCCGGACCAGGACTCAAACCCATGTCCCCTGCATTGGCAGGTGGATTCTTAACCACTGTGCCACCAGGGAAGTCCCCAGATAGGCTTTTTTTTTAATTAATTAATTTTTGGCTGCATTGGGTCTTTGTTGCTGCAAGTGGGCTTTCTCTAGTTGCCTAGTTATGGCGAGCAGGGTCTACTCTTTGTTGTGGTGTGTGGGCTTCTCATTGCGGTGGCTTCCCTTGTTGCAGTGCACGGGCTCTAGGTGCGCGGGCCTCAGTAATTGTGGCTCGCGGGTTCTAGAGCGCAGGCTCAATAGTTGTGGTGCACGAGCTTAGTTGCTCCACAGCATGTGGGATTTTTCTGGACCAGGGCTCGAACCATGTCCCCTGCATTGGCAGGCGGATTCTTAACCACTGTGCCACCAGGGAAGTCCCCAGATAGGCTTTTGAAATCTCTAGACTTTAAGGCCTTGGTTTCTAGCCTGGATCCTAGGTTGTAAAGCTTTCTGATTGCTAAAGAGATCCTTCATGGCTATAGCAATAGCTGACTTCTATCTTTATTCTTGATTAGAGGTTATCAGTGGGTTCCCCCATTATGAGAAAATTGCTTAAAATGCAAAATAAAATAAGAAAAAGAAGTTACTGAAGCACCTGGTAAGTTACTCAAACACTGGTGAATACCCAAAGCATTTAACCAAAAGATCCATTATAACATTATAAATCTAGAAAATGACTTGCAAGTGTTATTAGTGTCCTAAACTTCTAAGGCTCTTTTCTGAGATTCTCTTTACTCTCCATTCCCCATTTCCCAGCACTGGTTTGGACATGGTGAGATACCTTCAGAAATAATTTTGCCTTGATGTGACTCGCAAGTGTTGGAGTGTCTGCCTCAGTTTCTTCCTCTTTCCGTGCTTGTGCAGGGGGCCGAGAGAACAGGATGCCTATTCTCATTTCCAAGATCTTCAAGGGCCTGGCAGCCGACCAGACGGAGGCCCTCTTTGTAGGGGATGCCATCCTGTCCGTGAATGGGGAAGACCTTTCCTCTGCCACCCATGATGAGGCGGTGCAAGTCCTAAAGAAGACAGGCAAAGAGGTGGTGCTTGAGGGTAAGCATTGGGGACCCCAGGGGTGTTCAGTTCTTCCCTACCTTCCCCAGGCCTCATGCAGTGTGGGCTGGGAGGTGGGCAGGGTTGAAAACAGAAACAGAACTTGGGGATCCGCCTTGAGACAGCAGGGGTGGTGGCAGCAGAGCTGGCCCAGAGCCAGGCTGACCTGGCTTTCATTTCCTCTCTCCCACTCCCTAGCTCTGTGGCCTTGGACGAGTCACCTCATTCCCCTGAGCCTTACTTTCCTCATCTGTAGGGCAGGGATGTAACTTCTGCCTTACTGGGTTGTGGAAGTAGGACAAAAGGTCCATGGCAGGCAGGATCTGCCACCCAGTGAGTGACTCAGGGGAAGAGAGGGGCGGGGACTGGCAAAGGGGCGGCTAAGATTCTTTCCTGAGGAACCAGGGGAGCTCTCAACTCTGAGTTCTCCTAAAACCCTGAGACCCATCTTGCTTTGGGAGGGGACTTGGCCTTTATGTATCAGGACATCAAATACTTCCAGCTAGGCTCAGAGAGGAGTATTATTTTTTGGGGGGGGTACTTGGTGGCTCCCCTCCACTATCCCGTCACTGTGTGGTCTTAGATGAGACCTTGGCTTTCTCCGGGCCTCAGTTTCCCATAGGTTGTTACAGTCTCTTGCTGGGGTGGTCCCACTTCTGCCTTTTGCCAGCTCTGTCAGGAGGTTTCTGCTCTGCTCAGCCCTTTCATCAAACTCCACTCTGTGGGATAGGGAGGGTGGGAGGGAGATGCAAGAGGGAGGGGATATGGGGATATATGTATACATATAGCTGATTCACTGTTATACAGCAGAAAGTAACACAATATTGTAAAGCAATTATACTCCAGTAAAGATGTTAAAAAAACCCAAAAACCAAAACCCCAAAAAAACTCCACTCTGTCAGTTCCGGAAGCCATGGGGGCCTGAAGAATGTATCTTTGGCTCCTGGCCCAGAACAGGCACATGGAGGTGGTGGGGGCTGATGGAGAATGCCATGGCCAGTGAAGCTGCGGAGCTGAGACCCAGGCCCAGATTCTGATAGGTTGCCTTTGTGTCCCCAAAGAGGTCTCCAAGAGGCCACAGAGACAAACAGGCTCTGGATCCCTGGGTGATCTTTGGCATTCTTGACCTAAATTCTCTATTGTTTTGTTTTATTTTATTTTTACATTTTATTATCTATTTAAATGTACTGTGTGTCTATTTAAATGCTACTGTTGCATTTTTAAAATATATACTGAAAGCTGACTCTGCAGTATTGGTCCCTAAAAGCTTAAGTATATCAATCATATTTTAACAGCAAAATGAAATAGCAAGATCACACATTAATGATATGGATATAGGAGACTTTCCCTCCCATATGCCTCATCACTTTGATATTTATAGCCAGTAATGCAGTTTAAACATTTGAAATTCATCAAAATGTCATATTTTGGTTGACTTGAAAAACTCTTTTAGTCTCTGCTGTTTGAAAGTTTAGTCCATGGATGGTAAAATTTCTACTGTAGACACATTTCTAATCCACGCCAAGGTCCCCTTCACCTCCTCATCTTTAAGTAAAGAATGTCTCTATCTGGCTTCTCAGTGTGGATCATTCTGAGAGGGTAACATCTCTGAGTGTTAGACGTTTGAAGCGCCTCCTGGTTTCGGGGCTAATACCCAAGCCTTCTACCTCATTTACTCCATTCCTTCCTCACTAAAGCCAAGAGGCATTTCCAGAGACCTACTATGTACCTGATTTGCAGAGCATTGGGTCAGAAGCTAAAGCAGACCCGGCCCTTCCTGAAGGAGCCCACCAGTGAGTGGGGGAGACAAAATATGAACACTATCTTCTCCACACAAACTATTTAAAAATCAGCGTCTAAAATTCTGTCTGCTCTGTAATTAATCTGGCCTTAGGCAAGACCCTCGTCTTCTCTGGGGCTCAGTTTTCATATCTGTTGGGGTTAAGCTAGATCAGAGATCACCAACAGCTTTCATTTTGAGTGTTAGCTTCCTTGGTGGCTACTGAGAGTTCCATATTTGGAAAGATTGGGAGGTCTTATCTGGACTCAGCAGAAAGGAGCTGGAATTGATTAGCAATGTCTGCTGCACATAGAGGAGGGAAGAGAAATACCATGTGTAACATCCCAGGACTGAGGGTTTCCAGCACTTATCTTCTCTAAGACTTTTCATAGGGCAAGAGCTTTCCTTGGCAAATGCTGACCCAGGCTGCTGGATGGAGCCTGGCCTGCCTCTTGCCCGGCATAGGATTTGGCACATGGTAGGCACTCTGTAAATGTTAGTGACTCCCCTCCTGTCCCATAGCATTTATATAGAATTGGTATTATTTCCTCCTTAAATGTTTGGTAGCATTCTCCAGGGAAGCTACCTTTATAGAAAGTGTTTGTTTGTTTGTTTGTTTGTTTGTTTGTTTTGCCACACTGCGCAGCATGTGGGATCTTAGTTCCCCTACCAGGGATCGAACCCTGGACCCTTGTAGTGAAAGTGCGGAGTCCTAACCACTGGACCGCCAGGGAATTCCCGATTTTAATGTCTTTAATAAGGCAATTTAGATGATCTGTTTTTTTTCTTTTCTTGGTAGTTTATGTCTTGCAAGGAATTTGTCCATTTCATCTAAGTTGTCAAATTTCTTGGCATAAAGTTGTTTATAATCTTCTGGTATTTTTCCTCCCTTTTGGATGACAGCCCTCTCCTGCTTTCTCTTTCTCTCCTCCTCCCTTTGTACTGCTCTACTCAGTGGTTTCAAGGGGACTCTCAGTCTTGTGGGGCAGATAGCTGAGCAAACCTACCAGATCACCATCCTGTCATAGGTGCTGAGATGGGGTCTGCCCAGGGATTGGAGGAGGCAGGTGGTCAGGAAAGACTTCCTGGAGGAGGGGATGCTGGCACTTTATGAACAATAAGCAGATGTGGGTATGGGGTGGAGAAAGGGCATTCCGGGAAGGGGAGCTGTGTGAGCAAAACCACGAAGGGGTGAAATGACTTGACTTACCTGGGGAGTTGCCTGGGAAGTAATTCAGCTTTATCTGAGCCTAGGTGTGAGGAAGGGAGTGGAGAAAGAGAGGGCTATTCAGACTGACAGATTCTGCAGGGCCTTGAGTGCCAGACTAAAGGAATTTGGAGGGAAACAGAGCGGTTAAAAGGTTTTCAGCAGAGGCTCACATGGTCAGCTCTGGGCTTTACAGCATCAACCTGGTTTGGAGGGAGGCAACAGTAGATGCAGAATGGCAACAAAGAGGCTGGGGCCACGAGCAGGAGGGAGATGGTGGTGGTTTGACCTAAGCAGGTTTGAATAAAAAGAGGAGTCTCGAGGTTGTAGCCTTCTTGTTAGTTTTTTCCCAGCTTTTTCTTAGTTGGAGTCTCTCTCTGAGCTGCTCTCCAGCAGGCTTGTAGAAGGAGGTAATTCCACCCAAGGCAACAAATGGGTGGGGGTGAGCACTGGGGGTCAAGACTCTTTGAATCGCATGGGTGATCTGAAAAGCCTGGAAGACATGAGGGATCTAGGATGCTGGGTTCTGACTGGTCCTTGAGATTTGGGGGAGTTTGTGGAGACTGGGCAGCTGCCCCAGTCTGGAGCCAGAGCTCCTGGAAGCCTCCTCTCTGGGCTTAGGATCCTCCCAAGCACCCAATCACTGGTCACATTGTTCAGAACTTCCCTGACCTCATCCCACTTCTTTTTTTTTTTTTTTTTTTTTTGTGGTATGCAGGCCTCTCACTGCCATGGCCTCTCCCGTTGTGGAGCACAGGCTCCAGACACGCAGGCTCAGCGGCCATGGCTCACGGGCCCAGCCGCTCTGCGGCACGTGGGATCTTCCCGGAACGGGACACGAACCCGTGTCCCCTGCATCGGCAGGCGGACTCTCAACCGCTGCGCCACCAGGGAAGCCCCATCCCACTTCTAAGACCACCTCCAAGGGCCCATGGCCTGTCCTTTGGATGTGAACTTGGCAGGGCAGCTGGACATTTTTCCTGAGGTCTGGGGCTTATTGGGTACAGAGCTCCCTAAAAACATCCTAGAAGAAAAGATGTCACTAGCAAACTACAGTTGTCAGCCAGAACCCTACTTCCCTGGCCTAAGTCAGGGGCTCAGCTGGGTATCAGCAACCCCAGCCTGCCTTCTAGACCTTTTCCTCTGTGAGGGCAGGAGTTTGCACAAGTGTCTTGAGCCTATTCTCAGCTATAGCGATGTATTTGTGACCAGAGTCTGGGCCCAAGCTGACAGCCAACACGCCTCTGTCTGCTGCTTAGAGAGGCCCATTGTGTGCAAGGATCTGGAAGCAGGGCCAGCCTGGGCCCTTGGAGACCAGGCCTGGGAGAAAAGGGAGGGACAGCCAGATGCCTCCCCTCCCTCCACCCCCAGTGAGGCTGACAAGACACAAGTAACAGGGAGCCTGTGATGCATTAAAAAATAATACTAAAGGACAAAAATGAATAAAGCCAATTTTAGTACTTTGTACAAAGTAGAGAAGGTTCACCCCACACAAAGATCAGGCTTTTAAAAGATACAGGCATGGGACTTCCCTGGTGGCGCAGTGGTTAAGAATCTGCATGCCAGTGCAGGGGACACGGGTTCGAGCCCTGGTCTGGGAAGATCCCACATGCCACGGAGCAACTAAGCCCATGAGCCACAACTACTGAGCCCGCATGCCTAGAGCCGGTGCCCCACAACAGGAGAAGCCACCGCAATGAGAAGCCCATGCACAGCAACGCAACTAGAGAAAGCCCACGCATAGCAACGAAGACCCAACGCAGCCAAAAATAAATAAATAAATAAATAAAAAAAAAAAAACAAGAAAGATACAGGCATAGAGTAGCATGTACATAAAAGACACAGAGAATAGTAGGAATTGCTATAATCCCCGTTTTACAGACAAAGTCACCAAGATTTGTTAAGAATAAATAACTTTCTTCAAGTCATACAACTAATAAATTGGCTGACTCAATTCAAAACTAGGTCTGTCTGATTGCAGAGGCCACTATTGACTCTGCCTTGGATAATACCTACCACTCATAGTTGTTTGCAACATAAAAAAATAATGCATGTAACGTGCTGGGACCAGTGTGCATAAGTAGGCACTCATTTATTTTATTTGTTGTTTATAAGGATGAGACAATGCATTTGAGGCTTATGGCACAATTCCACACAGTAAGCGTTTGATAAATGTCAACCTTTGTCATCATCACATCAGCAGCAGCATTTTTGTTTTCTCCAGTAAACTTGAAGGTCTCTGCAGGCAGGAGTCATGTGTAGTTTGCCTCAGAGCCCCAAGCCTGGCACCAAGGCCAGCACACATTAGATGTTGGTGAGTTTGGGGGGAATGATCACCTAGGGGACATCCCTGACCGTTTCTACTTTGCCTTTAACCTCCTCAATTGCAGTTGACTTTCCTAAATGTTTAAGATGGGGCTCAAGGCTCAAGCTGGGCTTGACTGACCCCTGAGAGTTTCCACTGTGAGTCCTCAGAACTCCAAGGCCAGGCCCCTGCCAGCACATCGCCTGGGAGATGGACACTGCCAGGTGTCCTGCCTGAAATTTGGCTCAATACATTACCACTGTCAAAAGTGGGATGTTAATGGATGCAGCTAATTTGAGGCCACTCCATGCAGCTTAGCCGAGTGATGCTGTGCCTGAGAGGCGCCTGAGGGACCTGTGTCCTGGGAACAGAGGCATGAATGGAGCCCCCGTCCAGTCCTCCCATGGCTGCAAAGACTTGTTGTTCTAATCATTGTTCTCAAGAAAACATTAATTTGGCTTCACACACATACGGCTTAGGGCCATGTGATTCCCCACAGACAAAACTTGGCTTAATTCAGTCCTGGCCTGTTCCCTGGATCTTTGATTAAAATGCTTGTGGGGCTCTGGAGGCAGGTTTTGGCCTTGATTAGCTATGTGAGCTTGGCTGTTGGTGGTGGTGGAGGAAATTATAATGATAATGATAAGAATGTTAATAATAGTGATGGTATGTCTGCTGTTTAATGAGCACCTACAGTGTGCTGGATACTGTGCTAGGTGCCTTCCATATGCTTTCTTGTTGCATCCTCAAAACCACCCTTATGACTGAAGGTTCATTATTCATCCCATTGTACAGATGAGAACACTGAAACTTAGAGAGGTGAAGCTTTTGCCTGAGGTCACACAGGGACAGAGATGGAATTTGAGGTCAGATCTGTCAGATGTCAAAACCCATATTCTTAAATTTTTTTTAAAAATTAATTAATTAATTTATTATTTTTTTGGCTGCTTTGGGTCTTCCTTGTTGCACGCGGGCTTTCTCTAGTTGCGGCGAGTGGGGGCTGCTTTTCGTTGCAGTGCACGGGTTTCTCCTTGCGGTGGCTTCTCTTGTTGCGGAGCACGGGCTCCAGGAGCGCAGGCTTCAGTAGTTGTGGAGCAGGGGCTTAGTTGGTCCGCGGCATGTGGGATCTTCCCTGACCAGGGCTCAAACCCGTGTCCCCTGCCTTGGCAGGCGGATTTTTTTTTTTTTTTTTTTTTTTTGCGGTACGCGGGCCTCTCACCGTTGTGGCTCTCCCGTTGCGGGGCACAGGCTCCGGACGCGCAGGCTCAGTGGCCATGGCTCATGGGCCCAGCTGCTCCGCGGCATGTGGGATCCTTCCGCACCGGGGCACGATCCCGCGTCCCCTGCACCGGCAGGCGGACTCTCAACCACTGCGCCACCAGGAAAGCCCGGCAGGTGGATTCTTAACCACTGTGCCATGAGGGAAGCCCTTCTTAAATGTTTGTACTGCACTGCAAGTCATATCATCTCTGTGAGACTCAGTTTATTAAATTTATTCAACTGTTAAATTGGGCAGTTTAACAATGGATCGGTCTCATTGAGTTGGTTTGATTAGGTGAAGATGTGTTAGTGAGATTTGAGCTTTCATGCTTGGCATATAGTAGGTGCTCAATAAGTGCTTCTTTCTCCCATTACTAAGATACTAGTAGGCTTCCTGAGTTGATGAGGGCTTTATCTTTGAATCCTGGCTAAGATGGTTTGGAACGTAGTAGTGTGTAGATATATATATGTGTTTTTTTTCAGTGTTTTTTTTTTTTTTTTTTTTTTTTTTGCGGTATGCGGGCCTCTCACCGCCGCGGCCTCTCCCGCAGTGGAGCACAGGCTCCGGACGCACAGGCTCAGCGTCCATGGCTCATGGGCCCAGCCGCTCCATGGCATGTGGGATCCTCCCGGACCGGGACATGAACCCGCATTCCCTGCATCGGCAGGCGGACTCTCAACCACTGCGCCACCAGGGAAGCCCTTTTTTTTGTTTTTAACAAAAGTTTATTCTTAAATGTACAGTATGTTCCAAGACAACACTTCATTCTAGCTATAGGTAGCAACAGATGTTATGGCAGAGAATCCAGATGTTTAAACAGGAATGGAATTAAGGCTCACCATTGCCTCAGACACAAGGAGCAGATTACTTTTTGCCAGATTTCCTTTTTTTTCAGATTTATTTATTACTTATTTATTTATTTTATTTTATTTTTTGGCTGCATCGGGTCTTGGTTGCGGCATGCGGGATCTTCGTTGAGGCATGTGGGATCTTTCGTTGTGGCACGTGGGCTTCTCTCTAGTTGTGGTGCGCAGGCTCCAGGGCACGTGGGCTCTGTATTTTGCAGCACACGGGCTCTCTGTGCGAGCTCAGTAGTTGTGACGCACGGGCTTAGTTGCCCCGCGGCATGTGGGATCTTAGTTCCCTGACCAGGGATTGAACCCGTGTCCCCTGCATTGTTAGGCGGAGTCTTTATCACTGGACCACCAGGGAAGTCTCTACCAGATTTCTTAATTCCACCTGTGGTCAGGGGGCTTTCCCCACGGCCTTCGCTTTTAGCTCCTCAAGTTTCTTCTGCTCCTCCTTCTGTTTCTGCTTGAATGCCTTATCTTCCTCGTCCATCACCTTGGCTTGCTTCTTGGGCTGCTTCAGGGGCTTCTTGCCACCTTTGTGGCCCAACATGGCACCTGCCGCCCCTTCCCCAGACCCTGGCGGTATATTTTTGAAAAATAGAGTTTAAAATAAATGTGAAAAGTAATATATGCTTAATTAAAAAAACCAAAAAACAAAAAAAACCCAGGAGAGTGTAAAGCAATTATCTTCTCATACCCATGGCTAATATTTTCACACACTTCCAGAGAAAGGTTTCCATATTTGTTTTTATCATTGAACAAGTTGAGGACCTCTCTCCAACTCAGCACATGTAGCTCTGTTTCATTCTCTTTATTATTATTATTTTTTTAAACAAATTTATTTACTTATTTTTGGCTGTGTTGGGTCTTCGTTGCTGCGTGCGGGCTTTCTCTAGTTGCGGCTAGCCGGGGCTACTCTTCGTTGCGGTATGCGGGCTTCTCATTGCGGTGGCTTCTCTTGCTGTGGAGCATGGGCTCTAGGTGCGTGGGTTTCGGTAGTTGCAGCATGCAAGCTCAGTAGTTGTGGTGCGCAGGCTTAGTTGCTCTGTGGCATATGGGATCTTCCCGGACCAGGGCTCGAATCTGTGTCCCCTGCATTGGCAGACGGATTCTTACTTAACCACTGTGCCACCAGGGAAGACCTCATTCTCTTAAATGGTTGCATAATATCCCATTATTGGGATTCAGATATTCGTCTCACAAATATTTATTGAGCCCTTGCTCTATGTCAAGACTCGATGTAAGGCACTGGGGATATAGCCGTGAACAGGACTGAGTGGTCTGCCAAGAACTCAACTTTTTAAAAAAAAATATTTATTTATTTATTTATTTATTTATTTATTTGGCTGTATCGGGTCTTAGTTGCAGCACGCAGGATCTTCATTGGCATGCAGGATCTTTTGTTGCAGCTCAGGGGCTTCTCTCTAGTTGTGAGATGGTGCGTGGGCTTAGTTTCCCCACAGCATGTGGGATCTTAGTTCCCCCAGCAGGGATTGAACCCGCGTGCCCTGCATGGAAGGCGGATTTTCAGCCACTGGACCACCAGGGAAGTCCCGAGCTCGCTTCTTGTATTTAGCAACCCCTATTCATGGGATTCAAGTTGCTCCTAGCCTCTTGTGCCATAGACAATGATGCCGTGACCCCTCTACGCACCTGTGAACATTTATCTGAAGGGGATTCCTGCAAAGGGTATTGCAAGTTCAAAGTGTTCATGTGCCTTTAGGATCTTGATAGGTGGTGCCCCCTATACTGTACAAGGGTGTGGAAGGTGAGATTTTATGCCCCAGAGTGTGGCAATCCAGGCAGCTCTGCTGCAAGGCCTGCCAGTGGCTGGGAACTATGTATAGTCCAGCCTTGCTGGACCAGCAGGACCTCAAAGATCATCCAGAGCCCGTTGGAATGCCATGTCCTCTCCACAGCATCCTGGATAGGCAGGTGGGCAGCTTGGACTTGAATCCTCACGATGCCTTACTCAGAAAGCTGTCATATCAGTGCCAATTATATAGGCAAGCAAACTGAGGCTCAGAGACTGTGGGACTTGCCAAGGCCAGAGAGTAAGCATCAGGGCCTGGATTGAAATCTTTGTCTGTCTGTCTGTCACGACATCCTGTGCTCATCCCCTTATACTGTCATACTAAGAATAGCAGCAGAGATAACCACTGCTATTTACTGAAGACCTATTCTATGCCAGGCAGGACAAAGTGCTTTACAAGTATTGAATCTCAGTATGTTAGGAGATAGATATATTTTACTCCCATTATAAAGATGAAGAAATAGAGGCTCACAGAAGTCAAGTCACTTGTCCAAGGTCACCGAGCAAGGAAGTTAAACCCAAGCCTGCCTCACTCTAGAGCCCAATTCAATGTTGTCTCCATCCTGAGAAGCCCCAGGCTTGTCAATATTCATTGTGCAGCCCCAGGCTTGTGCAACATTTCTTATTTACTGATTACCTGGTATGTGTCAGGTACTATTCTTGATGCTGGGGATACCCTAATAAGCAAGGAAACATGTCCCTGCCTTCATGGAACTGACATTTTGGTTAGAGGAGAGAGGCTGTAGACTAGTAAGCAACTGGATAGATCATGTAATTTCAGGCAGGGGCAAGTAAATGAGCACCCACTGAACAGACAAGGAACAGCTTGAGCTTAGGGGACAGGCTTTAGCCAAGACTCAAAGCCAAGACATTCAGTCATAAACATTTATTGAGCACTGGGATAAGTACTGGGGATACTGTGTTGAGCCAGAACAGATGTATCTCCTTCTCTCTGCAACACATATGTTCCCTCCCAATTGTCCTGGGCCAGGCAAATGGTCCTGCCTTGCCTCTGTTCCTCTGTTCCTTCTAGTGGAATCTATTCCTGGCTCCTTGGGGTCAGGGCTGGCTTCTCTCCTTGGCAGAGCTGGCAATCGGGGCCTCTGGAAGGGGCAGGGCGTCCTGTGTCTGTTTCAACTTCCCTGAGGAGGAAGGGCCCACGTATCTGCTTTACCAGGCTCCTGGGCCAGAGGTTTGGCTGGGGAGGGTGTGGACACCAGTTGGGTCTATCCTTGGGGTCTCAAGAATGCTGGCCACAGGGTCATGGTCCTGCCCTCAGCTCTCTAGGACACTGCCTTTGGGCAGCCCCGCCCTGCCTGGCTGGGTGACTCAGGCAGAAATCAGAGCAGGGAGGAGGCCTCAGAGCTGGGCTATTTATGGCCACACTCTGGGGGCCCCAGCACCCCACCCCAACTCTGGGACAGGCTGATTGGTTGGTGAAATGCAAGCCGTGTTTCAGACACCAGCTGGTGTGCTGTCCATCTATAGCATGCTCCTGTGGGAGAGGAGAAGCAGGACCCTCTTCTGGGATGGCCTGGGTGAGCAGGGCCTCTAGTAGTTTCTCTGGCTTCAAGGTGGCAAATGTTCATTTGCTGAGCACGTAGCGTCGGAGATCCCTGCTGGATTCTGGGGGGTACAGAGACAAGTCAGTCAAGGTCCCTGCCCTCACAGTGCTCCCAGCCTGGAGGAGAACACGGACTCCCACATGGACACATAGGGAAGTGGGGTCTAGGGGACTGCGGAGGTGATGGGCTTGGAGGTTCCAGAGCAGGTATCTGGGAAGGTTTCCTAGAGGGGCGATGTCTGAGCTGAGCCAGGACCTTCTGGGCTGTGGCACCTTCTCCCGCCTGCTGAACGAACCTGTCCTGCCCTGGCGTTCATTTCTCCATTCACAGAGCACTGACTCTGGGTTCGAATCAAGCCCGGTTTCTGTCCTATAGGAGCTCCCAGTTCGGTGCGAGAGACAGCCCCAACACACAAAATCACAGCAGAGTTCTAAGTGTGGGCAGAACCTGTGTCATATGTTTTATATCATCTTATTTAATTCTAATGTCTCTCTGAGGTAGACATCATTATGCAGATTGAGGGCCAGAGAGGTGAATTACCTCGTCCATGGTCACATAGTTAGACAGAGCTGGAATTCAAATCCTAGAGTGCCTGTCTCCAAACCATGTACTAAGGGCATTCTGTGCAGGGAGAACTGCATTTTAAAAGGCATTTGGAAGCTCCTACAGCTTCTGAGAGCTCTGAGGAGGTCAGTATAATTGGATTAGAGGGCGAGATTGGGGATGTGGCAGGAGGTAAAGCCAGCAAGGTAGGCAGGGCTCAGGTCCTGGAGAGCCTTGCAGTTGGGTGAAGAGTGCAGGGAGCCAGAGCATGGCTTTGAGCAGGGGAGGGACATAGTTAATTATAGTAGGGAGATATATCAGTTGCAGCCTGAGTCAGAGTGGGGCGGAATGGGTGGGTGCTGTATTAGTTAGGATGCTTTTGTCTGCAAGTAACAGGAACCCAATTCAAAGAGGTTTAAACATTGAAGAAAATATGTTTTCTTCCAGAATACATAAAGTCAGCATGGCTCCAGGGTGGATTAATTTAAGGTTTCACCATCCTCAGTGTGTGGACCCCAATCCTGGGGTCAAAGTGACTATCATCGGTTTAGGACCAACTCTCCCCTCCCAGCAACTTCTAAAGGCTAGAGAGGAAGGGAAGGGAGTATATTTTCTCTCATAGCTCATTGGACAGAATTGTATCATCTGCCCCTTTCTAAGCTAATCACAAGCAAGAGGGATGGAATGATCATGATTTGCTTTGACCAGTCAAGATTTTCCCCCTGGGCTGGGGAGAAGCCCAGCCTTTTGGGCTCTGGGTTCTGTTGGCAAGGAGAAAAAAAGTAGGGGAATGGTTTGGCTGTCAGGTAGGCTGTGATGTGTCCCACCTCTATCGCCCCTTGAGACATAATCCTGGGGTAAGTCATTACTGTAATGGTGAGGATGAGTCATTTTTAGTCTTAGTTCCCAATCTTCAGACCTAGGCTTAGTTCTCTCAAAAAAATCTGCTCTTGTTTTCAATATAACTTCTCTTCCAACCCCAATAGGGCTTGTAACTCCCTCTCACTTTCACCCCTGTTTGCCTTGGATCCTATCTGAGCCTCAGGGTCAGTCTCCTGCAACAGAAATAGCTTCTTATGTGGTTCTTCCAGGGAGCTGGGCCAAGAACTGCTTCCCCGCCCCTTCCTGGTCTGTCCGCTCACAGGCAGAGCATACTGACTGGGCCTTGACTGCAGACATCAGATGGCTAGCAAGCCAGATGGCCATGGGAGTAGAGGTGGCTGAGAGGAGAGGAAGAGAGGCTGCCCAAGGGCTAGCAGGCATAGGTACTATTCAGTAGGGCAGCAGAGGGGACAGCCTGGCTGGGAGAAGAGAGACCAGTGCTCGGGCAAGACTTTTAACCACCTTGATGTACACACTGTCCTTCTAGCAGCTCATTTTAGAGATAGGAGACTGCTGCTCATCAGAATTGGGAACAGTCCAGATGCTGGGACAGAGGTGGCAGACACTACTGGTTGTCTGTCTTCCAACCATTTCCCCTTCTTCCATGCTACCAGAGCCTGATTTAATTGGGTGGGAATATGCTCAGCCCTAGAGGCTGAATTGTGATTGGTCTAAATAAATCATGACTATTCACTCTTACTAATGATTTGCTAGAAGTTGGTATGCAGCCCATTCAGGCCAATGAGATATAAGGCTTCATGGAAATATTTACCTCTCTGATAAGAGGGAGATGTGAGGAGACAGCCCTTTTGCTGCCTGCCTCCTCCCTTCTTGCTTTAGGTTTTGTCATGTAAGGAATGATTAGCTTAAGCCTGTTGCAGCCATCCTGTGGTCATGAGGGGAAGGCCAGAGAATGGCAGAGATCCAATGGCAGAGATGCCTATCCAGGATCCAATGTCATTGAGCCACTGAACCAATCCTGAAATTGTCTTCCTCTAGACTTCTTGTTACATGAAATCATAAATATCTTTATTGCTTAAGGCACTGTTATCATATATTCTATTATTTGCAGCCAAACTCAACTAATTGATAGAGTAAGAATGCCAAAATGTTTTATTATTTAATTGATTGGTAATGGCTGCCATAGAACACTATGATTGATTTGTGATGGCTTCCTTGAGCAAGGGATAAACAAGTGGTAGCTCAAGTGTCACATGTTTACCATCCCAGTCCTACCTAGGACCAGTCCAACACCTGACACATATTAGGTGCTCAAGAAAACTGACTTGTCTCTGAAACTCTTCTCCCACCAAGCTCTTCTCAGATCAACCTTGTGTTCATCATGTTGCCTTTCACTTCTAGCTGCCCTTTGTTACTGACATCTTCCTTTTGTCAAAAGGCATGGAATCCAGGCCCCAGTCAAGACTCTTTTGGTTGCAAATATCATAACTCCTGTTGGAATGGCAGTCTGACTTTCTAAATGAGGAGTATCAGAAACCAGAACATTAGCAGGTGCCTGGCAGGGCTTTCCCTCTGTCTCTCAACATGCATCTCCACTGATTTTCTCTCCCTACAAATTAGCTCTCACCTCTTCTCTGTCCTCACTGCAGAAGGTGGTTGCCCCTATAGCTTTCAAGTGTGTTCAACACATTAGTGTAGGATCTCTCAACAGTCTTAATTTGGGTAGCCTAGTGTGGGTAAGGGGTTGACCCCTGGTTCAGCTAGCATATCCAGGAGAGCAGGATCACATATCAGAACATGACTTTATGGGTCAGTTGGGCAGAGGAACTGAACAAAAAGTTCAGTTCCTCTGAATTTTGTACCAGCCACATTTCAAGTACTCAGTAGCTACATGCGGCTAGTGGCTACTGTGCTGGACAGTGTATATAGAGAACATTTTCATAATCATAGAAATCATGGTCTCTGTTGGACAATGCTATTCTAGAAGGAGCCCACTATACTCACTCAGTGTTGACTGGTCAGAGCTAAGAGGGCCTCTAGACATCTATATTGGTTAGGGTACAAGTTGTGCTGCTGTAACCAGATCCCCATAAAATACTATGGCTTAAATATAATAGAAGCTCCTTGCTTTCTTAGGTAACAGTTCAAGTCTGACATGGCAGTCCAGAGTCTCAGCATCCATTTATTTCTGTTTGTTAGTCAGCCTTTTAGAGTGTGGCTCATGTTCTCCTGGTCAAGATGGTGCCCCACCAGTTTGTGTTCTAGCCAGCTCAACCTGTCAAGGGAAAAGACAGGGAAAGGAAGGGTGTGCCCCTTTCTTTTTCTTTTAAATTTATTTATTTATTTATTTATTTTTGGCTGCATTGGGTCTTCACTGCTTTGCACGGCCTTTCTCTAGTTGTGGCGAGCGGGGGCTACTCTTCGTTGGGGTGCGTGGGCTTCTCATTGTGGTGGCTTCTCTTGTTGCGGAGCATGGGCTCTAGGCGTGTGGGCTTCAGTAGTTGCAGCACGTGGGCTCAGTAGTTGTGGCACACGGGCTTAGTTGCTCCGCGGCATGTGGGGTCTTCCCGGACCAGGACGTGCCCCTTTCTTTAATGGGCAGAGGTTGGTAGCTGCACACATCTCTTCTGCTGTCATCCTATTGGCCAGACTTGGTCAAATGGGCACTTATAGCTGCAAGGGAACCTAGAAGATGAAGTCTTAAGCTGGAAGTTTATCACTATCTTGGAGGAAAATTAGCAGCCTCCACCATAGGACTATCTCATGCAGCGCCTCCTTTTTGCAGATGAGAAGACTGAAGAGATAGAGGCAAACAATGGGACAGTGGCAGAGCAGTCACATCTTCTGACTCCCGGTGCTCTCTCACTGCCTTGCTGCAGCTGTTGCCCATTCCCTTTAAGCAGCCATCCTGAAGCTCTGAACACTTAAACTTATGTGGTTAGAACTTAGTTATGTGGCCACACCTAGCTGCAAAGGAGGCTGGGAAATGTAGTCTTTCTTCCAAGTGGCCATGTGTCTATAAACCAAGGGAAAAGTGAGAGAATGGATGTTGGCATGCATCCAGAATTTTCTACCATGCTTCCCTGTCTGAGACTTTAGCCTAGAGGAGGATAGTGATAGTGGACATAAATTAAACTTTTAATGAATTAGTGACAATTGTGATGTGTGCTACGTGGGAGCCCATGTCACAGTGGTAACTGCTGACCTCTCCCCTAACCAGTCAAGTACATGAAAGAGGTCTCACCGTATTTCAAGAACTCTGCCAGTGGGACCTCGGTTGGCTGGGACTCGCCTCCTGCCTCACCCCTTCAGCGGCAGCCTTCCTCCCCTGGCCTCCCACCCCGGGACCTCCGTGATGCCAAACACATGTCCTTGAAGATGGCATATGTCTCGAGGAGGTGCACCCCCAGTGACCCGGAGACCAGGTAAGCCTGGCGTAGGGGGCAACTCAGACAGACATGCCCTCGTGTTAGGTAGTGGGGCCAAAGGAAAGATTCCCTTGTGTTGCAAAGTGACAAGCATGATGCGCAGACGTCGTAGGTGCTTAAGAAATGTTTGTTGAATGGATGCAAGGGTGAAGTTATGGGGATGATAGTGTGCTTTGCTTCTCTCTTCTCCCTCTGGGCAGTTCACATCTGAGGAGGAACTTGGTCTGCGAAGGAGCCCTGGATTCCAGTCTTGGTACTCCTTGAACTAGTCCCTTTTCCTCACTAACCTTTAGATTCCCCTTTGTGAAACAAGCATATCGGACTCAGTGATCCCCTCAAGTCTCTTCCAACTCTGCTGAGGTTCTGAGATGTCTGGTAACGTTTGTGTCAGGGCCGTGGAAGGTTACCACCCCTCACATCTGCGCAGCCTTTAACACCGATGATAAGATTGATACCAGCCAACGTTACTGAGTGTTTATCACGCACAACTTAATTTAACTGTCACAGCAACCCTACAGGCAAAGTCCTATTATTTCACCCCCATTTTGTAGATGAGGACAGAGAAAGTAACATGCCCGAGATCACACAACCTGGAAGGAATGGAGCTTGCCTCATTTCCAGGTAGCCCTCTCTGCTTCAGAAGCTTCAGGTGCTTGAGTAGTGATGGTGGTAAATGCAGTCTATGTTGATTAAACGCGGTGTGCAGTATTGGGGTGGTGTGTAGTATTGGGGTGGTGTGTATATGGCTTGGGCATAAAAGGCTTGTGCTGTGGGTCCTAGTTACAGCTGAGGCTCAATGCCAGGCCAATGCCCAGCATTGCCCTGAAGGGCTGATTAATGTTCAGCATCCATATCTCCTGGCCCTGCTTGTTGCCCCAGCCCCAGCCTGCCCTCATGAGGCAAGAACTAGTGATTCACAGGTCACTTACAGGTGCTCCACTAAAGGGGCCTTGTGTGTTGGGTGAAGGTGAGGTGGTATCAGTCCTTCCTGAGACTCATAGAACTTTAGGTTAATTGTGGATCCCAGCCTGACCCCAGACATCACCTGAAGCATGTGTGTACATATATTTCTATGTGTGTCTACATGTAGATGGCATTTAAATGCAAGTGTTTGTGGGTATATGTGAGCATTTGCATGGGCAGAGGTGTAGATTTGTGCATATGTGTTTGTGTGTGTTTGTGTTAATATTTATATGTGTATACTCATGTATGTACATGTGCCTGATTTGTGTACATATGTGTAACTTGAATATAACTGGGTTTCCATATCAGCACAGTATCCCAGTCAAAGGAACACAATCTGGTAACCAAAATGTAATGAAAAATATTTCAAACTCTTACTTAGTGTTAGGATTACATTGGGCTGCAAGTATTAGAAACCCCAGCACGAAATGGCTTAATAAATGAAGAGTTAATTTTTCCACACGTTTAAAAAGAAGTCCAGTGGTCAGCTGTTTAGGCTGCTGTTGCTGCTCAAGAATGCCCTCAAGGCATCAGGCTTCCAGCTTCTTTTTTTTATTTTTATAATTTTTTTTTCGGCCGCACGACATGGCTTGTGGGATTCTAATTCCCCGACCAGGGATTGAACCCGTGCACTCGGCAGTGACAGTGCGGAGTCCTAACCACTGGACTGCCAGGGAATTCCCCTTCTGCCATCATTATTGTGGATTTTCTTCTTCCTGGAAGCAGGATGGTGGCTGCATCTCCAAGCATGTGTCCATATGCCAGACAGGAAGAAGGCAAAGGACAAAGGAACTTTTCTCCTGGTATTTTGTTCTATTGCTGCATAACAAGCCATCCAAAAATTTAGTGGCTTAGAAGATAACAGTTTATTACTTTTCACAATTCTGTAATCTGGGCTGGATCAGCCGGCCAGTTCTGTTCGATGTGATATCTGCTGGGCATGGAAGTCCAAGGTGGCTGTTTCACCCACGTGCCAGCTGGGGTGGTTGGAACAGCTAGAGGCTGGCTAAGCATTCCTCTTTCAGTATGACCTTTCTATATGGCTAGCTTGTTCTTCTCAGGGTGGGTGGCCTCGGGCTAGTTGGATTTCATGATGGCTTGGGAATGCCGGAATGGCACGGGAATGCCGGAATGGCACTTCTGCCACATTTTATTTGTCAAACCAAGTCACAAGGCCAAGTAGAGGAGAAAGCAGCTTCACCTCTTGATGAGAGAGGTGCACCGTGTGTATAGGGAGGGATGAATTTGGTGGAGGCCACCTTTGGAAACTAACTACCACAGCTGGGAACGCTTTACCTTTCATTTGGGAAAGGACACCCTCCCCAGAGCCTTCTCTCTCTCATCAGTCAGAACTGGGTCGATGGCCAGGGCTAGCTGCAAGGGAGCTCTGTAGTGGAGGAAGGCAGAGGCGGAGGGCATTGGAATGGATGTGTGTGAGCCGTTCTCCAGTTTCTGACCCACTTCACTGTTTACAGAAAAGCCAAAGGGGAGTGAATCTTTAATGCCCCATAGAACATTTGAAAGTCCTCTCCCTGTCACTAACTCCTCTTGTACCTCCCTGAAACCTTTCCCCCACACTTACCTGTGTGGCTTTTTATCTCCCTGCCCTTTTCCCTTCTCCATTCCCCAGCTCTTTTTTCTTTCCACACCACGGATCTTAGTTCCCCAACCAGGGATCGAACTCGTGCCCCTTGCATTGGAAGCGTGGAGTCCTAAGCATCAGACTGCTAGGGAAGTTCCCCGCCCCCCACCTCTTTTTATGTAGACCATCTCAGGCTACTAAGCCTCTTCAGTTGCTGTGTCCACACCCCTACCCCGTCAGTGCGTTACTTTGGTTCTGTACCACAAAGGAGAACCTGGGAGATGGCCTAGCAAGACAGTCCTTCTCCTCAGAAACCAGGACAGGGCAAAATCATGAATCCTCGCACAGTGATAAGTTTGGCCCCCGTCACACATGTTTGAGTGTGTGTGTATTTGTGTGTATATGCCTATGGGTGTGTGTGTGAGATAGTCTCTTATCCTGAGAGAAGACAGATAAGCCCCGTGAGGCTCCAACAACTGTGGCTGGAGCCCTGCAGCAAGTGTCGCTCCTGATTCTGTCATGGACATCCCCTGTGGTTTCTTCTGGTTTTGTGGTAGATGGAGTTTCTTGGGCCAGATTTCAGGGTTGGGTACCTGCAGCCCAGTGGACGGGCCCTCCCCTCCACCTCATTTGTGCCTGCAGGTATCTGGAGATCTGTTCAGCAGATGGCCGGGACACCCTCTTCCTGAGGGCTAAGGATGAGGCTAGCGCCAGGTCGTGGGCAGCTGCCATCCAAGCCCAGGTCAACGCTCTGATGCCCTGGGTCAAGGACGAGCTGCAGGCACTGCTGTCAGCCACCAGCACAGCCGGGAGCCAGGACATCAAGCAGATCGGCTGGCTGACTGAGCAGGTGCCTGCAGGGCCCGGGACCTATCCTCCCCACTCTTCCCTTGTCCTGCAGCTGACCCAAATCCCACTGCCCCTCACTGCCTCACCCCTCCCTGGCCCTCTGACCTCTCCCCTCTCCGTCCCTCCTCACTGCTGCCTTGCCCCCTGCAGCTGCCCAGTGGGGGCACAGCACCCACCTTGGCCCTGCTGACCGAAAAGGAGCTGCTCCTCTACTGCTGTCTCCCCCAGACCCGTGAGGCCCTGAGCCGGCCGGCCCGTACTGCCCCGCTCATCACCACCAGGTATCCGCGGACAGGCAGGACTGTGTGTCCCACCCAGAGCTTGGGGGGTGATGCTCTAGATGGACCTCAGAAGCTGGGGACTCCAGCCCCATCCTGCCCTGAGTTATTCCCCAGGTGGCCTGAAGCGAGTCTCTGCCTTGTCTGGGCCCTGGTTTCCTCATCTGTAAAATGGGGGCTTGGAACAGAAGGATATGAGGTCCCACCAGTCACTCATTCATTGATGCCTACTCTGCCCAACCTTGTGCTGTGTGGTTCAGGAGACAGAGAGCCCCCAGAGGCTCTGCCCTCAGGGAGTCCCCAGCCTGGCAGGGGAGACTGACCCGGGAACAGCCTTTAGGATGCAGAGTTGTAGGGACCACTTAACTCTACCTGGCCTGGTGGGGGAAGTCTTCGGGCAGAAGGTGACATTTGAGCTGGACTTTGACAGGTGAGTAGAAGTTTGCTATTTAAGAAAGGCTGGAAAAGCATCTCACACAGAGGGAACAATATAGTCAAAGGTACAGAGGCTCTTGCACGTTCATGGAGCCGTGAGTGTGCTATAACAGTTTGTAGACTCTCTGCAGGAAAGGGAGAGAAATGAGGCAGGGAGTTGGCAGGGCCTGATCTTGCGGAGCCTCTATTGGCTGGTTAAGGAATGTTAGCCTTATCTTAAGAGCTGGGGCAGAGTTGAAGAGTTTTAGCCTGGGAGTGAGGTGGTTCTTTGGGTTGCGTTTTGTGTGTGTGTGTGTGTGGTACGCGGGCCTCTCACTGTTGTGGTCTCTCCCGTTGTGGAGCACAGGCTCCGGATGCGCAGGCTCAGCGGCCATGGCTCACGGGCCTAGCCGCTCCGCGGCACGTGGGATCCTCCTGGACCGGGGCACGAACCCGTGTCCCGTGCATCGGCAGGCGGACTCCCAACCCCTGCGCCACTAGGGAAGCCCTGGGTTGTGTTTTAAAAGAATCTATGTTGCTGCCACCTGGAAAATACGCTGGAGGCGGGGGATGGGAGCAGTCATGCAGGAGAGCTGGTGGAGGTGGGTGGAGGCAGCAGATGGAGAGGAAAGGCCGCATTTGCATTGGAAAACACATGGGTGGTAAAATTAACCAGGCTTAGTACTCACCAGATGGGGAGGGTGGGGGAGGTGTCCGGATGAATGGATGAACGGGAGGTTTGGAGCTTGTGTCTGGGGGAGCAGTGGGACTGGGGGTGGGAGTGCAAAGGAGGAGGTCAGAGCAAGACGCTGAGTTGAGTCCAGAGTGTGCGAGGGACAGGTAGGGAGCTTGGGTAGGAAACTTGGAGACTTGTGGGTCTGTAGTTTAGGGCTGCAAAGTAGGGGACTACAGACCCACAAGTCTCTCCAAGTATCAGAAGCAGCTCCAAGGGGGAATGAAGCTACGAGAGAAAGTATGTGGAGTGAGGAGCAAAGTGGGCTAAAGGACAGAACTCTGGGGTCTGCTGCCCAGAGAGGGGCATTGAACTGCCCAAGGTTACACAGCAAGTGAGAGTCAAGCTGCGGGGTCTGGGCCCTTGTTGGACATGTCTCCTCACTCTGGGCTGGGCTCTGGCGTACGTGTCAGGAGCCTGCTGCCTACTAGGGATAAGCAGGTCATGAATTGCCTGCCTAATTAAGTGATTCATTAATTCAGGTCACAAATGTTTACTGAGCACCTACTATATGCCAGGCATTGTTTTACTTGCTGGGAATATAGTGGCGAACAATTAGACAAAAATTTGTACCCTAGATGATATTCTGGAGAAAAAGACAAAAGCCAGCCGAAACAGTGAAAAGTAATTATAACTTCTGGTACCATAAAGAAAAGTAAGGCTAGTGAGTGATAGGGAGGGGTGCCGTTTTAGACAGAGAGGTCAGGGAAGGCTTCTCAGAGGAGATGGCACTTGAGCAAAGGTCTGAAGGAAGTGAGGGAGAGAGCAATGCAGATAATCAGGGAAGAGTGTGCTCGGCAGAGGGAACAGCAGAGGTGCTGAGGCAGGAGTGTGCTTGGCGTGTCTGAAGACACCAGAACGGTTGGAGCCGAGGGGGCAAGGGGAAGGGTGGCAGGAGCTGGTCTCCTGTGAGTCAGTCAGTGGCTGTCTGGAAGTCCTGTCCCCACATTAGGTGGTAAAGGAGTCGCAGGGTCCCTTCCCAGGTAACCACCCTTGTGGCCCAGAGCTACCTCCCTGCTGCCTGAGGCCTCATGCTTAGCCCTCTGCCCCCTGCCCCCAGGCTGGTGCACTCAGGCCCCTCCAAGGGCTCCTTGTCCTACGATGCAGAGCTCTCTTTTGCCCTGCGCACGGGTACGCGCCACGGTGTGGACACTCACCTGTTCAGCGTGGAGTCACCGCAGGAGCTGGCTGCCTGGACCCGCCAGTTGGTGGATGGCTGTCACCGGGCTGCTGAGGGTGTGCAGGAGGTGTCGACAGGTGGGCTGGGTGGATCTGGGAGTGCCTTTCTGGTAACGAGCCTCTTATCCCCAGGGATATTCAAGTTTCCTTCTTTAGGGTGCTTCAGGAGGGGGAGAGAGAGTGGGATTTGGGGTCTCTGAGGGCCCTCTGTTTTGGATGTGCAGGTGCCCTGGTAGGTAGTGAGACTCTTTTCCCAGGGGTTTTCTTGTGCCGGCTTTTGACTCTGCTGGTGAGGATATGAGAGATGGCACTTGGAGTAGGGTTGCCAGAAAAAATACAGGACACTCACTTAGATTTGAATTTCAGGTAAAACAACAAATAATTTTTTGGTCTAAGTATGTCCAAATGATCCATCGCTTATCTGAAATTCACATTTAACTGGGCAAGCCTACAGGCCTCTAAGGTCTCCGAAGGCCATGCTTGGTGGGTCTGCTGATGCCTTTATAGGGAGTGGGCCTCCTGTCCAAAGCAGAGTTGAAGCTCCCCCTTTCCACCTTTGCTGCTGGCAGTGGGACTGGAAGTGGGGTATAGGTTTTCTGCCTGCTCATCCTTCTGTATTTCAGAGTGTGGGTGACTCTATACAGGGTGGGTGTACAAATGGCATTGACAGTGAGCCTCCCACCTCCAGTGGCATTCAAGTTCCGCTTTTGGAGCTACCAGTGGGGATTGGAGGTAGGGCTTGCGGTCTCTGAGGTGTCGCTGTGCCCGTGCCCACACCCTCCCCACAGCCTGCACGTGGAACGGCCGTCCCTGCAGCCTGTCTGTGCATATTGACAAAGGCTTCACACTGTGGGCGGCCGAGCCAGGTGCGGCCCAAGTTGTGCTGCTCCGACAACCCTTTGAGAAGCTGCAGATGTCCTCGGACGATGGTGCCAGTCTCCTTTTCCTGGACTTCGGGGGCGCTGAAGGAGAGATTGTGAGTGGAGGGGCTGGGGGGTGATGCTGTCCTGGGGCCCAGACTGGATGGGGCTCCTGACCCTTCTCTCCGTCCACCCTGCAGCAGCTGGACCTGCATTCATGCCCCAAAACAATGGTCTTCATCATCCACTCCTTCCTCTCGGCCAAAGTCACCCGTCTGGGGCTCTTAGCCTAGAGGTCGTCAGATGCATTAGCCCTGAAGAGGGGGTGTCCACCACACGGCCTGACCTGGCCCTCCGCTGATTGCCTGCTTACCACTGGGCTGAGGGAAGGGAGAGGAAAGGAACAAGGAGGCAGAGACCCAGCCCCTGAGAGAGGCTGGGACCCAGACTGAGGGCACAGTGGATCCTGCCAGTGATGTGGTAGCCTCCCTGCTGCTCCCCCCACCCACACCAGTGCCTTTTGTGGAGAGATATTTTGTGTATGCAGAAGCCATTCCGAGCCCGGGACCTGCCCCTCTGGGGATCTTGACCCTAGCTGACAACTGCCAGGCCTCCTAGGGGCCCCTAAACTGTCCCCAGAGGCCCCACCTGAAGCTGGAGTTCCCTGGGGTCTGTGTCAAGAGAAAGAGGAGGAGTCTTTCTGTTCATTTCTCCCATCAGCTCTACCACCTTGAGGCATCTGGTTTTTCTCTTCATCCTCTCTCTCTCATCCTTAGTCTCGGATAAATAAACAGCCTGTGAGTACATAGGCAGCCTGGCCCAGTGTCTGTGGTTTGTACCTTGGCCTGTGGGTGCTGTAGTGGCCCCTGTAGTCGCAAGAGGGACCAGACCCAGGACTGGAGCCCCTTTCCCTAGAGAAGAGCAGACCTTTAACCACAGGGCCCAAAAAAGAATCTATTGGTTATCTACTGTTGCATAACAAATTACCCTCAAATTTCACAGCTTTAAACAGTGAACATTTATTCTCTTTCAAGTTCTGTGGATTAGGAATTTGAGAGGGGCTAAGCTGGGTTGTTCTTGTCTCAGGGTCTTTCATGAGGTTATAGTCAAGGTGTCTGCTGCACTCATCTGAAGGCTTGACTGGGGCTAGAGGATCTGTTTCCAATATTTTTCACTTATGGATGTTGGCAGGAGGCCCTAGTTCCTCACCACATGGGCCTAATTATAGGGCTGCTTGAGTGTGCTCATGACAAGGAGGTTGGCTTCCCCCAGAGTGACACAGAAGAGAGACCCAAGAGGGGTCCACAATGCCTCTTATCACCCAGTCTTGTATGTCACATACTGTCACTTTTGCTTTATTCTATTCATTAGAATACATGAATAGAGTCACTAATCCCAGCCCACACTCAAGGGGAGGGGAATTAGGCTTCACCTCTTGAAGAAAGGAATGTCAAAGAATTTGTGGACCCATTTTATTTATTTAAACATTTTTTTTGTGGACCTATTTTAAAACCATCATAGAGAGCCTCTCGCTTCTTTCCTGCAGAAGGGAGGACGCTTGGAGTATGCTTCGTGGAATGTTTCTTTGGAATCTATACCATGCAGCTGGCTGCAAATGAGCCCCAGTTTCTTGCGTTGTCCAGAAAATTACCGTGATGACAGTAACGATAGCTTACATTTAGAGAGTGCTTGCTATGTGCTAGGCACTGTACATACATTTCCTCATTGCATCCTCACCACATATCTATGTTGATAGGCACGGCAGGCTCCATTACACAGGTAAGAAAACTGGGGCTCAGAACAGGAGAGTGACTTGCCCGAAGTCACACAGCTCTGAAATGTCTGAGCTTGATTCAAACTAGGTTTTTCTGACTTCAGAGCCCTTGTTCACCTTAGAAACTTTCTGGCCCTGCACCATCCACTAGAAATATAATGCAAGCCACATTTGTAATTACCAATTTTCTAGTAGCCATATTTTTAAAAGTAAGAAAAAATAGATGAAAATAATATTAATAATAAATTTTATTTAACCCAGTAGATCCAAAATATTATCACTTCAACACATATTATAAAAATTCATTAATGAAATGTTTTACATTCTTTTTCTCATACTGTCTTTGAAATCTGGTATGTATTTTATACCTACAGCACATCTCTATTCAGATACCAAATTTTCATTGGAAACCTTTGATTGGTATTTAGATTTCATAAAGTTTCCAGTTGAAAAAATTAGATTCGCATAATCAAGTATTTCCAAATGTACTAAAGTTTTCCAATAACTGAATTATCAGTTTTTAAATTAAAATTCATTAAAATTGAATTAAATTCAGTTCCTCATTCACACTGCTTGCATATCACATGCTCAGTAGCCACATGTGGTTAGTAGCTACTGCATTAGACTAAGCAGTTCTAATCAAGGTCCCACACGAAACTGAGGCCCACATAGATTCACGTAACAAGCCAGAGCCAGAGCTTGTTCTAGAAACCTGGGGAAATGCAGGTAAGCAGAGATATTCCAGCTTTGCCCACCTCAATCTGCCCACCCATTCGTCAATCCACTGTTCATTTGAGAAATACATAGTACACACCTACTTTGTGCTTATCCTTGGGTCCAGGAGCTGATTTGCTGGGAGCAAGACTGACAGGCCCCCTTGCACAGGGGAAAGAAATTCAGCAGAAGCTCTCACAATCAAATGTGTGATTGGGTAGACTCATGGAAATACCAGAGAGGACAGTGGGGACCTGACCTGCTCTGGGGGTGAGGGCAGTTTTCTCTCAGGAAGAGACCTGCAGCTGATGTCCTTCTGAAGGAGCAGGCTAAAAATCAGCTACTGTTGCAACAATGCTGTGGACCAAAACAACAGCAGACTCTGTGGCCACAGCAATAAGCATTTATTTTCATGCTTCTGGGGCTGCATGTTGACTGCAGTTTGACCATTAGAAGCTGGGCTTGGCTGGGTGGCTTTGGTCCAGGCTGTGGGTTGGGCTCAGGCCTACTCTATGATTTTCCTTCTGGAGCCCAGGATGAAGGGGCATCAGCTCCCAGGGCATGTTCTCATGGCAAGTCACTGGAGTTCAAAGACAAGCAAAGTGCACAAGCATACTTACATCCTCCGCATTTTGTCCTCTCTAATTCCGTTGGCCAAAACAAATCATTTGGCTGAGGCTGAATCAGTGGGGAAGGAGGAGGGGAAGAAGAAGTTGCTCAGTAACTGTTAGAACTATCAGCAACCAGTAGGAGTTAGTCAGGTAGGAGGGGGAATGGCATCCCAGATGACAGATTCCCAAGGTGGGATGGAACATGAGCCTTCCAAGCTCCTGGAGATCTGGGCGGGGCGGGGGGTGTTGTTTTTATCACCTTCATTGCCCAAGACACAACACTGTCTGAGACTCCACAGTGTGGCAGCTGAAAGGACCCTTGTTGTTGGAATGTGGTGGGTGATGGTTTGGGAGGTTGGAAATGGTCCCTGGCCCTCACATGGGCTGATGTGTGTGGGAAAGGATAGTAGGGATGTTGGGAATGGCTGGTGTGTGTGTGTGTGTGTGTGTGTGTGTGTGTGTATGTATAGGTGGGGGCAGCATAACACGCACCAGAGAACATCCCTCATGCCCATCCCATGGGCAGTCAGAACTGGCAAGGGGTAGCTCTGACATCTTCTGACTTGCTGCCTCCTGCTCTGGCCACAAAAGGGGAAGGTGACACCTCCTTCTGGGGCCACTAGGGGAAGATCCAGATTTGAAAGAGCACAGTTCTAAGAGGCCAAGAGACCTGGGTTAAAATCCCAGCTCCTCCCTGACTCCCACATTGGAAGTTCTAAAAGTGGCTTCCTTCCAGCTCTAGAATCCCTCTCTCCTGTGATTCTAGGAGGACAATACCGAGGCTAAAGAGGGAAGGGCCATGTTGAAACGATAAGTAGGACCTGAAATAGAGAATTGATGTGTCAGGAAGGACAGGGTCCATGCTTGGGGTCACTGTGGAGAGTGAATGGGTGTTGTCTGACCTTGGCAGCGTGGGTGGGAGGCTTCCCTCCTCAACATAACTCCTATTGGAACGGAGGTTCGGCCACCATGGTGGGGCTCTGTGTGGCACGGGTGGCACCCCCCCCCCATGGCCGAGTTAGGACAGAACATCTTCCCCTTGTAGTAAAAACTTTGACAGGAAACCTGAATATTTCTCCAGCTGGAGTCTTTAGATCTCAGAGTTTCCAGGAACTTGTCTCTAGAGTCTGAAAGTTTTGCAGGAATTCTGAAATTTTGTATTTTCACGGTGCTGATTATTGCCTGAAAAGATCAGAGCACATTCTATATTACCTGGAGAACCACAGCAAAAAACAAGAGCCATAATACATTTCTTGGGCTGTGTTTGCCTTTGTATATTTGACTCAATTGGCACCCAGCAGTCATGTAAAGAGATGCTGTGGAATTTATTGTGGTATGTCTCAAACTCCTGAAATCTGGGTTTGTTTTTTCCTCACTGCCCCAAGCCATCGCACTGGCCCAGGACTCCACAATCTCTGGACAACTGCCACAGCCTCCTCAATACTCTACTGATTTGTCTTCGCACCCTCCTACCCTCAAAGCAGTATATTTTCTACACAGAAGCCACTTTATATTGCAAAGAAAGTGCAAGTCATCAGGGGGGACTGACTTGGCCATGGCTATCATGGTAAGCATCGGAGCCTTAATGTGAACCCAGCCAGTCTGACTTTGAATTAGTCAGTCAATGTTAAGAATAGGACTTTGGGATCAGACTGACCTGTGGGTGGATCCCAGTTCTGCCATACCCTAGTTATGTGAGCTTCAGCACTCGACTACCTTTTTGTATTTTCAGTTTTCTCACCTGTAACTTGGGCCAATAATAACCTCATAGAGTTCTAATGAGGTGTCGAAGAGGCCAGTTGTAGCAGGGGTTGTCAGGCCGCCCAGAGCCTTGGTAATTCAGAATGCTGGAGTCAGTGACTGCATCTTATTGATAGAGGGCTTTCTCCCAAACCACAGCCTTCCCTGCATAGGCAGAGTAGAAGCACTGAGGAATTAACACATGTAGGAGTATACTTCCACCATGGCTGGTAGTATATAACTACCCCAGCTTCCTCTCCCTTTGGGTGAAATAATTCTGAGGTCTGTGTCTTACACTGTTTCCTAGAGCTCCCCAACAGAATGAAGACCCAGATGCCCACCTTGGTAACTGGCTTGATAACACACTCCTTATTGGCTGTCCCCCCTGTCTCATTCCCTGAGTTACCTTATCAGCATCTCCTGTGATCACCTGCCTGCACTCAAGTCCTTTTTTCAAGGTCTGCTTCTGGGGAACTCAAACTAATACATAAAGCAGTCATTTGTTCATTCAACAAGTATTTATTAAGCCCTCCTATGAATCAGACTCTGTGCTACATCCTGGGGATATTGCCGTGAACATGACAGAATGTGTTGCTGCTCTCAGGGAGCTGAATGTCTAGGAAATAGGCAATGGCAAGTAAACAAAAAATGCTATCATTTTGGATAGTGACAAATACTGAGAAGAAAATGATGTGATAGTGATGGGAGCCTTTTACATGGGGTGGTCAGAGAG
Source organism: Hyperoodon ampullatus (assembly GCF_949752795.1). Lineage (NCBI taxonomy): Eukaryota > Metazoa > Chordata > Mammalia > Artiodactyla > Ziphiidae > Hyperoodon > Hyperoodon ampullatus. The sequence goes on along the minus strand of NC_136927.1, from coordinate 63,236,897 downwards.
GGCCTCTCTGGAGAGCTGATATTTAAGCTGAGACATGAAGGATGAGAAGGCACCAGCCTTGAAACAATTTGGGGGGACATTCCAGAGAGAATGTTCAAAGTACAAAGGCTCTGAGATAAGCATGTGCTTGGGGTATTGAAGGAGCAAAATAAAATTGTGTAGTTGAAATATAGTTAATTAGAGAGAACACGCTAGGAGAAGTAAATAGTAAGAAATAAATAAGTAAGTTGGAGAAGTAAAAAGTAAGCAGTAGCCAGATCATGCAGGTCCTAGGACACAGCAGGAAATCTGGATTTTATTGCAAAGGCAATGGCAAGCCACTGGGAGTTTTCAGCAGAGGAATGATGTGATCTGAGTTAAGTCTTGTTTTTTGTTTGTTTGTTTGTTTTGTTTTGTTTTGTTTTGTTTTCTTCCTGCTGCACTGCACAGCTTTCAGGATCTTAGTTCCCCAACCAAGGACGGAGATCGAATCTGGGCCCACCTCAGTGAAAGTGCGGAGTCCTAACCACTGGGCCGCCAGAGAATTCCCATGATCTGAGTTAAGAAAACAAACTCTCTTAGGCTCTGTGTGGGAAATAGTTGGTAGGAGACTAGGTTAAGGGCAAAAGCAAGGAGGCCAGTTAGCAGGCTATTGCTGTCCTTTCTGATGAGATGATGATGGCCTGGGCTAGAGCTGCAGCAGGAGAAGAACAGGAGAATGGGAAGTGGATAGATTTGAGACATTTTGGAGTTAGAGCTGACAAAACTGCTGATAGACTGAGTGTGGAGATTGAGGGAGAGGAAACAAAAAAAATGACTCAGTTTCTCCTAGTGCAACAGGGAGGATGCTTGGGTCATTTACTGAGATGGGCAAGACTGGGCAGACACAGGTTTTGGGTTAGGATGTGTACAAAGAAATGAAGAGTTCTGTATTGAGTTAGAGACGGTCGATAGGTACCCAAGGGGAGGTGCCCCATAGACAGTGGAACTTATGTGTCTGTGACTCCAGGGGTTGGGAGGGGGGTTCTATGATGGAAACGTGAATTGGGAAGTCTTTAACCTATAACGCAGCGCTGTCCAACCGAAATAGAAAGCGATCCACGTAAATAATTAAAATTTTCCCAGTAGCCACACTGAAAAAAGTAAAAAGAAACAGATGAAACTAACTTAAATAATATACTCATTTAAACCAATAAATCCCAAATATCTCAGCACGCAGTCAATGTAAAAATTATCGAGGAGATAGCTGGCATTCTTTCTTCGACATCCGGTGTGTATTTTACATTTAGAACACATTTAGCTAGCACTCGCCCTATTTCAAGCGCTCAGTTGCCACCTGCCGGCTAGGGTTTACCGCTTGGTTCCGCTCACCAGTGGAGGGTTTTCAAAGCCAGGAGCTTGGACCCACCCGGACAGTAGAGAAGACGCACTTCCGCCGGATGGGGCGCCCCGGACGGAAATTGCGGCGGAACGGAAGTTGCGCGTGTGCGTGCGCAGCCGCAGACAGCTGAGCCGGGAGCTTGCCTACTGAGAGGAGCTTCAGCGGCTGGACGCCAGGCCTTCGGGCAGCGGTAGGTGAACGGAGCGCCGGCGGAGGTCGCCTGCGCCCTCTGCCACGCCCCACGTCTGGGACTGGAGGGGCGGCGGTGCCCCGGGAATGCGCGGTGTTCAAGGGGAGGATGGCGCGGTGGTTACAGCGCGGACCCTGGAGTTAGACTGTCGGGGTTCGCACTCCAGCCCCGCTTCCTACTCGTTTGTGACCTTGGACAAGTCAGCCCTCTTTCCTCCGAACCTTAGCTTTGTCACCTGTGAAGTGAGGATGATAGTAAAACCTGCCTCACAGTTGCTGTGAGGATTAAATACGGTAATCCATGGAAAGCGCTTAGCACCACGCCTGACACATTGTAATCACCCAATAAAGTGGGATGCTTTATTTATGTTGAGATGAGGCTATTGTCTCATCGTTATTGTCGACTACCAATTAATGTGGGCCCCCACCGGGGCCCCCTACATTGTGCTATGCAAGCATTGTGTTCGTATTGTCACATTTGATCCTCACAACAGACATGGAGATAGGTGCTGTAATAGGTACCATTATTCCCATTTTACACATGAGGAAATGGAAGCTCCCAGAACTTAAGACGCTTCCACGTGCCCAAAGTTACCTGGCGAGGCAGCAGTTGGGTCAGACGCTGTCTCTCGCGTCTTAACCACAGTGCTCTATACCCACCATCAAAGGAGGTGTGGACTGCAATTGTGCAGTTACTGAAGACTTACTGTATGCCAAGTTAGGTTTTAACATCTTTAATTCTCACAACACCTCTGAGAGGTGGGTATTATTTTTATCCTTATTTTACACATGTGGAACTGGTGGCTCAGAGGTAGGAATTTGACTTTCCCGAGGTCACAGAACAAGTAAGGGGCAGAAACGGGTGACTTTTCACTAGTGTGAACACTTAGTTCACACTAAAAGTCTGCTCTTCTCTGTCACTTGAAAGTAGGTTGGCATTGCTCCTGCCTAAAGTGCTGGTAGCATGTACAGCAGGTGATCGGGTTGGAGAAGTAACAGGCCACATCTGCTCATTTTACATGTATAGCACCTGCCATGTTACTAGAATGGGAGATACTAAGAATATAGAAATGAATGAGATTTGTTCCCTGCTTTCAGAGACCTCCGGCGTACAAGGGATAAGCAGTAATTAACAGCAAAGTGTGATGAGTCTTGTGATAGTTATAAGGAGGCTTTGGGAACCTAGGGGAGGACCCCTAGACTTTGGCGGTGGTGGCCAGGAAAGGCTTCCAGGAGGAAGCAGAGACCTAAAAGTAGTGTAGGAGTTGGCCACGTCAGTTAAGCGAAGATACACCAGCCAGAGAAAACAGCATGTGTAAAAGCCTAGAAGCTAGTGAAGATCAGTACAAAGATGTCTGGTATGGCTGGAGTGAGGTAGTCAGGCTGGAGATGTGGGGTCCATTAAGAATATGTGGTGGAAAGTAAGTCTCCACCTTTTGTACTTTGAGTCACCTAGGTTCCTTCCTGGGAGGCACCCACTGTTTCTTATGCATTCTAGAGATATTGTGTGCATTTACAAATATGTACCTGAATATTCATGTCTTCTTTCCTACACAGGTTTGTGGATGGCCCGCTATATCTAGTATAGCACTTTGCTTCTTTGCTTTTTTGTCATGTATAGATTCGACCTAACTTTCTAACGGTTGCATCTTATTCCATTGTATGGATGTACTGTGACTTATTTAACTAGTCCCCTATGGATGACATTTAGATCTTTCCCGTTTCTTCGCTATTAGAAACACTGCTGTATCAAATATCCTTATGCATAGGTTATTTTGCACATGAGTCTATCTGTAGGATAAATACCTAGGAATGGAACTGCTTGGTCAAAGGGTTTTTGTGTGTTTTTTTTAAAATTAATTTTTATTGGAGTATAGTTGACTTACAGTATTGTGTTAGTTTCTGCTGTATAGCAAAGTGAATCTGTTATACATATACATATATTCACTCTCTTTTAGATTTTTTTCCCATGTAGGTCATTACAGAGTACTGAGTAGAGTTCCCTGTGTTATACAGTAGGTTCTTATTAGTTATCTGGGGTTTGTGTGTTTGTACTTTTGACGGAAGGTGGCAAATTGCTCTCTGTAAAGGTTGTGCCATTTTCCATCTCTCTCCCCCAGCCATATGTGAGAGAGTCTGGGTGGGAAGTTTGAAGGGCAGTAATCTGAGACTCTTGGAGGTCGAAAGTAGTCACCGACCAGGCATATGGTGCCCCCACGTTAGATACTTTCCTTTTGAAGGAACCCAAAAGAAGATGCCCTCAGTAAATTGTTTTCACAGTGTGGGGAGGCGGTGTAGCAAGGTGGCTAGGGACACAGGCTTTGTTTTAATAGAGACCTTTATTTGAATCACGACTCTGCTGCTTACTGGCTGTGGGAGCTTAGGTAAGTCCCTCAGCCTTTCTGTCTATTTCCTCTTCTCTGAATGGGGATAATAATAGTGTCTGTTGCCTATGTTACTCAGGATGCTGTGAAGGTTTAAAGAGCTGATACACTTAAAACCCTTGGAACTGTTCCTGGCACAAGGTGCTACTTTGTTATTTTGTCAGGGCTTCTCATTTCATCTCTACCACCCCTTTGTTTTGAAAACAGACTACCTGGATTTGCGTCTCATCTCTGGCACTTCTTTGTGTGATATTTGGCAAGTTGTCTCAGTTTTTTCACCTGTAAAATATTATAAATGGGACAATATTATTAAGAGTGCCTTCTTGGGTTTTTGTGAGGATTAAATGTATTAATACACTTGGAAGTGCTTAGAGCAGTGCCCTGTATATAGTGTTCAATAAATGTTGGTGATGTCTATCATTCTCTTGCAGTCTTTGGGCTGTTTTAGTGCCATGCATCCTTTACAGTGTGTCCTCAAAGCGCAGAGATGTCTGAGGTGGGCGCCCTTGGCCTCTGTGTCCTGGCTGCTGCTCAGGACCTGCAGGGCACACAGTGGTGTCCGCAGCTCTGCAGGTCCCAGTCCAGAGAGGCGGCAGGAGGATGGAGTTTGGAAGGATTTCAGCTCCAGGCTGGCCACTGGACCGACTTTTCAGCATTTTTTAAGAAGTGCTTCAGTTCCTCAAGAGAAACCGTCTACTCCAGATGTGGAGGACCCACCCCCATATCTCACAGTGGATGATCTTTTAGGAACGCAGAGAAAAGGTTGGTTTTACTTTACTTCTTTTTGAACTTCCTGCTTTACTCCTTTCCAGTATCCATAGTCTGATTCCTTCTTTCTTTATTTTTTTGGCTCCGTTGGGTCTTCATTTCTGCACGCAGGCTTTCTGGGCTACTCTTGATTGCGGGGTGCGGGCTTCTGATTGCAGTGGCTTCTCTTTGTTGCAGAGCATGGGCTCTAGGCATGCAGGCTTCAGTAGTTGTGACGCATGGGCTTAGTTGCTCCGTGGCATGTGGGATCTTCCTGGACCAGAGCTCGAACCCATGTCCCCTGCGTTGGCAGGCAGATTCTTAACCACAGCGCCACCAGGGAGGTCCCATAGTCTGATTCTTAACAGGTCTTTTATTACAGACCTGGCTTTGGAGGGTTAACAGAGTGGGAAGGCTGCTAAGTTATGGAATCGTCAGAGTCTACCAAGTAACAATAATATAAAGGAATTATAGTTTTGGTACACGCAACTTGTGGGTAGAAGTCCTGGGTAGTCCTCTTTTTGGTTACCTTTGGAAACCCTTATGATCTCTATTCTGATTTTTAGATCATCCTAAGTTATAAGGTAGGTTTCATAATTGGTGCTGTAGAAGATCATTATGCTTAGGCAGAGGTTTTCTGAGAAACATAATGCACTCAGTTAAAATGCCTTAAAAAAATGTTTGAGGGCTTCCCTGGTGGCACAGTGGTTAAGCATCCGCCTGCCAATGCAAGGGACATGGGTTCGAGCCCTGGCCTGGGAAGATCCCACATGCTGCGGAGCAACTAAGCCCATGCACCACTACTACTGAGCCTGTGCTCTAGAGCCCGCGAGCCACAACTACTGAGCCTGCGTGCCATAGCTACTGAAGCCTGCGTGCCTAGAGCCCGTGCTCCGCAGCAAGAGAAGCCACGACAATGAGAAGCCCGCGCACCACAACAAAGAGTAGCCCCTGCTCACTGCAACTAGAGGAAGCCTGCACACAGCAGTGAAGACCCAACACAGCCAAAACAAACAAACAAACAAAATTTTGAAGAGACATTAAGAGACAACCAAACCTCTCCCATTTTGCACTGTTTCAAAAAAAAATTTCCCTTTATAATTCTTAATGATTTGGTTGCAGTCATATGGTGCAAATTATTTGTAATGTGCTATTTTCATTTAATATTCTTCCAAATAGTAGTCTTCATAATTAAATTTAGAAACATTGGTGCAAAATATCACATGCTGTACCATGATGTTTTCCAATTGTTGGGACATTAGGTTGTTTCAAAAATTTTTATATTATAAATAACACTATAATAAGTGCCTCATATGTATGTATACAGATACATGCATATATAGATAGCTTTTCTTCTTTAAAAATTTTTTTCTGGAATAAATTTCTAGGAGTTGAATTGGTAAATCAAGGAGTCTGTATACCTTGTGACTCCTGCTCGGTATTTTGTAGTCCTTTAAAATTTGTTGTTCCCTTCAGTCTCTCCCTGACATAAGTTTGGTGTTTTCTTTTTTTAGACAAGGGAAGTGAGCCAAGGAAGGTTTAAAAAAAAATCCTGATTGTTTCTTTCTTTTTTAAAAAAAATTACTGCTCTTTTCTATTGGTTTTCATGTGATTATCCTTCAACTTTTAACTCCATTTAGAATTTATTTGGGTTTGTGGATTAAAATGCGTTGGTGGGCACAGGGGTTGAAATAGGAATTTAGTTTGAAGGGTCTTGCTACGGTGTGAAATTGAGGTTCTTATAACTTTATGCAAATGTGTTTTATGTCATGTTAGCCATGCTTGCTTTCATTTAAGACATTTGAAGTTACTGTAGGAAGTTGCCTCATTTTTATTTTGTGGCTTTATGTACCCTCTGGCCACTGCTGCTCCCTCCAGAGTCTGGAGAACCTCATTTTGAGAAGGAGGAGTGTAACATATGGATTTTTTTAAAATAAATTTATTTGTTTTATTTATTTATTATTTTTGGCTGCGTTGGGTCTTCGTTGCTATGCATGGGCTTCTCATTACAGTGGCCCCTCTTGTTGCAGTGCACGGGCTCTAGGCACATGGGCTTCCGTAGTTGTGGTTCGTGAGCTCTAGAGCATAGGCTCAGTAGTTGTGGCTCACGGGCTTAGTTGCTCCGCGGCAAGTGGGATCTTCCTGGACCAGGGCTCGAACCCATGTCCCCTGCATTGGCAGGCGGATTCTTAACCACTGCGCCACCAGGGAAGACCTAACATGGATTTAAATTTATTTCCCCCCAGGTTGATAATTATTGTCAACTAGTTCTCCCTTTTCTAATTGTTTTTATAACCCTATTTCCTGATTCTCAGGTGCATGTTTTCTCCATTTTTAAATGATACAGCTTGTAATTGGTGTGTGTATATAATGTAGTATTTCTTTTGTTCTGAAAGGCTGTCATTAATTTGGGGGTACATCTGGCAATTAATGATGCCTTAGAATTGAGGCAACAGGGGACTTAGCGGCTAACCAGTTGCCTCAGGTGTTTCTGGGGCATTTGGGGAGGAGACCTTTTGAGACATGCGGTCCCTTTTCATCTGCCTACAGTGGAATTGCCCTCTCATTGCAGTCTACCTTGAGACGTATGGCTGCCAGATGAATGTGAATGACACAGAGATAGCCTGGTCCATCTTACAGAAGAGTGGCTACCTCCGGACCAGTAACCTTCAGGAGGTACACACATTTCCTGCTTCCCCTTGTTTCCTGGGTGAGATTCTGAATGTTTGCCAGTTCTTGGGTGGAGTTTCAGGAGCAGGCTGTGGCCTAGTGAGAGTGAGTTCCCTTGAGGAAATTGTGCAGTGTGGGACCAAGCTATACTTTTGTTGCAGTTATTTTTCAAACTTTTAAGGTGGTGCTCACCTTCAGGCAAGGAGCTAGGTTAAAAATGGGCCATGAGGAGGAGCGGAATGGGGAGTTAGTGTTTAATGGGTACAGGTTTTAGTCGGGGAAGTTGAAATAGTTGTGGAGGTTGATGGTGGTGATAGCTTCACAGCAGTGTGAATGTACATAATGCTACTGAACTGTACACTTAAAAATGGTTAAAATGGTAAATTTTATGTTATGTGTGTTTCACCGCAATCTGAGAAAAAAAAAAGGGCTGTGGGCAGTGATTCTAAAAGGTTAATTTCAAGGATCATAATTTTCTTTTTTTTCCTTGCTCTCCACCCAGGCTGATGTGGTCCTCCTTGTCACATGTTCTATCAGGTGGGAATTTGTTCTTTACCTAGAGAGTGAATATATCTTATATAATAATGCCAGAGCCAACGGTGCCAGGCTGGCCCTACCTATGGAGATGAGCCAGTGGATTTGCAGTTTTACACCAGTGGAGATAGTAATGATAGAACGGTCAGCATTTGCTAAGCGTGTACTGTGTGTCAGGTCTTGTACTGAGTACTATACGTGCACTAACTAATTCTCACAACAACCCTATGAGGTAGGTGCTGTTATTAAACTCATTTTATTGATGAGGAAACCGAGAGTGTGCTGAGTTGCCCAGCTTTTCCTTCGGTTTTTCTTGTAGCCAATGGCACATGTTTATGATGTACCTCACATCATAAGGGCTAGGTACCGTCAGTGGTCAGGGACAGAGTTGTTCTGAACAGAGATGGGTGGCATCCATCAGAAGTGAGCATACCCTGTTTATTACTTGTTTCTGTGTACAAGGCATGTTGGTGTTATGTTTCCTCAGCTGGCTATACTATCAATTAATCCAACATTTTTGTTCTAAGGGTCTTTGCTGCAAGACATTGGACTAGGTTCTTTGAGAGATTCCGAAATGAACCCTTCCTCCATGGAGCCTGACTTTAAGGAGTCTGGTCTGATATGGGAACTAAGACACATACACAGATAGTTCTAACATCTGGCAGAAAGCACTAGGTAAAAAAATCAAACAGTATAAAGGAGAAATTGCTGAGTACAGGGAATAGAATAGTTAAAGTGACAGGAGAACAAACTCTCCAACAGAGGAGAGTTGGGGAGGGCTTTGTGGAGTAGATTGTTTTTGATTTTGGCTTAAAGGCTTGTCAAGATTTGGAGATGTGCAGGGAGGGCATCATTCTAGGAATAGTTTTGGCCACACTGCATGAGTTTCAGGATCTTAGTTCCCCAGCCAGGGATTGAACCTGTGTCTTTGCAGTGAAAGCGTGGAGTCCTACTAAACACTGTACTGCCAGGGAATTCCCATTCTTCCCATTGTCTTGCTCTTTTAGATTGCTTTGTAGTTTATTTTCAGGTTCAGGTCTACCTTTTTTGACCTCTGCAGGGAGAAGGCTGAACAGACCATATGGAATCGTTTACATCAGCTCAGATCCTTGAAGTCAAAACGGCTCCGCTCCCGAGTGCCTCTGAGGATTGGGATTCTAGGTATCTGGTAATTTGCAGATTTTGTGAGTTTTGTGAGACTTGGGCTCCATGTAGCTTTATATGCTAGGGTTTCCCTTAGAGGCTGGATTCCCAGTGGTGAAGAAATCTTATACATGCCATTCAACTCTTATACTTAATGTCAGAGGCTGTAGGATTAAATGAGATAAAGCTCATAAAAGGGCTTTTCTTAGTGCCTTAAAGTAATAGGTACTGTACTCAGAAAGTGATCTGTCCTTACTAGTCTGATGGGGCTCATGGTGGCACAGAGTAGTGGATAGGAGAGAGTTTGGAGTCTGAAGGGACAGCTTGAATTTACCACGTAGGCACCTTTTTTTTTTTTTTTTTTCTTCTTTTTTTGCAGTATGCGGGCCTCTCACTGTTGTGGCCTCTCCCATTGTGGAGCACAGGCTCCGGACACACAGGCTCTGCGGCCATGGCTCAAGGGCCCAGCCGCTCCATGGCATGCGGGATCTTCCCAGACCGGGGCACGAACCCGTGTCCCCTGCATTGGCAGGCGGACTCTCAACCACTGTGCCACCAGGGAAGCCCCACGTAGGCACCTTTTATCTTGACTCCTGAAGCATGCCCAAGTGAAGATCTAATTATTCACTGACCAGTATAATAGCCACTAGCCACATGTGGTCATTTAAATTTAATCACACTTAAATAATATTAAAAATTCACTTCTTCAGTCTCACTAGCCACATATCGACTGCTCAGTAGCCACACTTGACTAGTGCTACCAGTTTGAACAGCATAGATACAGCACATTACCATTGTCTTAGAAAATTCTATTGGACATCTCTGGTATAGATAGCTGGGAGGCATATTTCAAAAATAAATATTCTGTACCCTCATGGTCCCAGAAGTTAGTCAATGTACTTAGCCTTAAAATAGACTGTGTCCATTGTGGAATAGTTAAATTAATTCTTCTTGATGATGGGTCAAAACACAGGTTGGAGCATATCCTTTATTACACAGATTAATGTACTAAGTGATGCAGGAGGATGGAAAGATTAGCTAGAATGTTTTGTTCCATTCCAATTCCTTCATTATAGAAGCCCCTGGGTATATATCTGTTAGGAATATCAGAAATCCCCCAAATAGTTTTTTTCTTTTTTTCTTTTTTTTTTGCGGTACGCGGGCCTCTCACTGCTGTGGCCTCTCCCGTTGCGGAGCACAGGCTCCGGACGCGCAGGCTCAGCGGCCATGGCTCACGGGCCCAGCTGCTCTGCGGCATGTGGGATCCTCCCGGACCGGGGCACGAACCCGTGTCCCCTGCATCGGCAGGCAGACTCTCAACCACTGCGCCACCAAGGAAGCCCAGTTTTTTTCTTTTAATTGTGGTAAAGTGTATGTAACAAAGTTTACCATTTGGACCCCTTTTAGATGTACAGTTCAGTGGTATTAAGTACATTCACATTGTTGTGCAGCCATCACCTCCGTCCATTTCAGGAATTTTTTCATCTTCCCAAACTGAAACTCCACACCAATTAAGTAATGACTCCCCATTCCTCCCTCACTTCAGTCCCTGGCAGCCACCATTCTACTCTCTGCCTTTGTGAATTTTACTGCTCTGGGTACTTCATATAAATGGAACCATACAACATTTTGGTGACTGGCTTTTTTCACTTAGCATAATACCCTCAAGGTTCATCCAGGCTGTAGCTTGTGTCAGAATTTCCTTCGTTTTTAAGGCTGAATAATATTCCATTGTATGTATATATCACATCTGTTTATGGACGCTCGGATTGCTTCCACTTTTTGGCTATTGTCAATGATGCTGCTATACACGGTTGTACATCCAAGAATAGTTCTTAAACCAGTGTTTTTAAAGGTTTTTTTTTTTTAATAAAATGGGTTTTTAAATTGTATAGTTTTACTAATAGTGGTATTCTTGATTATGGAAGATACCAGCGTAGATGGATAACTCATTTCTTATAGGTTTTAATAAGTATTATGGGCACCAAGAGGGATAAAGTGTGTAAGTGCAGTTGTATATAAATAAGTTTTATTTTAATAAATAAGTTCCTGACACAAAATAGTTTTTATTTGTAGCACCAAGTAATTTTCAATTGAAAAAAGAGGTGGTTCATGTCTAGAAAGGTTTTTGGATGGTGGTTTCATTTTTTCCAGGCATTTAATTGAATTGCTATAGAGCTCTTTTCCTGTGGTTTTCTTATATAGGAATATGCAGGTTCCAGAGGTATAGAAGTGTTGGGCAAATTTGAGGGATGATGCTAAACTCCTAGAGAAGTTTCTGTGACCTGGTCTCTGATCCAGCTGGAGAGAATGTGTACTAAAAAGAAGTGAGACGAGATGAATTTGGGAACAGGTCTTAGCTTATCTCTTTTCCCTCCCAGGCTGCATGGCTGAGAGATTGAAGGAGGAGATCCTCAACAGAGAGAAAACGGTGGATATTTTGGCTGGTCCAGATGCCTATAGGGACCTTCCTCGGCTGCTTGCTGTTGCCGAGTCAGGCCAGCAAGCTGCCAATGTTCTGCTCTCTCTGGATGAGACCTATGCTGATGTCTTGCCAGTCCAGATGAGCCCCAGTGTCACTTCTGCTTTTGTGTGAGTCACTGACCAAGAGATGGGGAGTCAGCTTCTCCTTTCTTACTTTTAAAATAACATGTTAATTTTATTACATTAAAAAAATTAATGCATATAGTACAAAAAACTGAAGACAAAAGATGGTATAGTAAGACTCCCTCACACCTGTCATCCTCAGTCTCCTAGGCTACCTCTCAGAGTCAGCCATGTTAGGAGTTTCTTATATAATCCTTTCAGAGGTATTCTTTGCACATTCATTCATGTACATAATATGGAATCTTTCCTACCCTCCCTTCTATACTCTTATTATTTTTTTCACTTAAAATATCTAGGGCTTTTAGGATCTTTTTTTCCCCTCCTCTGATCTTTTAAGTTAAAAAAAGAAGATCTGATGACAAAATAGTTCATGTTTGTTGAAGAATATGTGGAAAGATAGAAAAACATAAAGAAGAGAGTAAGAATTACCTATACTCCTACCAGCTAATGATAAACACTATTAGCAGTTTGGTGTGTATGACCCTGTTCTTTCTTCTGTGTTTGTATGTATATGCTTATTTATATTTATTTATAAAAATTGGCTCTTGGTGTACTTGGTTTTATAACCTTTTCATATTTAAAATAATGTACATTTGTTATGTCATGAAATTTTCTCTAACATATTGGCAAATAGGCTTATAGCCTATTTTTGTAAATGAAGTTTTATTGTAATACAGCCATACCCATTTGTTTATATATTGTCTGTGGCTGCTTTTGCCACTACAATATCAGAATTGAGTAGTTGTGAGGAGGATGAGTCTCTACTGTATAGTCTGCAAAACCTCAAATATTTACTATCTGTTTTTTTACGGGAAAAGTTTGCCAACCTCTCATTTTAATGGCTATCCAATACTCTGTTGTTGGAATGCTTTATAAAAATTAATAGCTAACATTTATTTAACAGTCCTTCAGTGAACGTCTTTACTATACATCTATCCATCATTATTTCCTTAAGATAAATTTAGGCTTTCATATACATGTGCAATGAAAGAGGGTGATGTAACTTAGATACTTAGCATTTGGATTAGGAATGGGTGAGAGATGCAGAACCTTGTGTTTTAAATCCAAGGTCTCCATTCCTAATACATTCTTTATAATATTTATTTTTTTGGGTCTAGATTTAAAGAGTTCAAAAATATGTAAATATAAACAGTAGAAAGTCCAAGTGTGGTACGTCTGCAACCCGTTCCTTCACCACTGCAGTCCCTTAGGGTAACCACTGCATCCACCAATTACAGTTTGGTTTATATCCTGTGATTAACACATAATAATTTTTTTTTTTTTTTTGGTCGTGTTGTGCAACTTGTGGGATCTCATTTCCCTGACCAGGGATTGAACCCAGGCCACGGCAGTGAAAGCCTGGAATCCAAACCACAAGGCCACCAGGGAACTCCCCATAATAGTTTTTGTTTTGTTTTTTGTTTTTTTTTTGTGGTACGCAGACCTCTCACTGTTGTGGCCTCTTCCGTTGTGGAGCACAGGCTCCAGATGCTCAGGCTCAGTGGCCATGGCTCACGGGCCCAGCCGCTCTGCGGCATGTGGGATTCTCCTGGACCGGGGCACGAACCCATGCATTGGCAGGCGGACTCTCAACCACTGCGCCACCAGGGAAGCCCCCCATAATAGTTTTTAAAGATAAAAAATGTCTGCTTTATTGCTTCTTAGATCTCTGATTGGTCCAGTGTGAGCCTGTTGCCAAGAGAATTCAGAGCCAAAGGATAATGCCAAGGGAGCTGCTCCTTGGGTTGGACCAGGCCATCCTGCTCCTGTTACTAAGTTCTGGTGCTTTCCTCCCCAGGTCTATCATGCGAGGCTGTGACAACATGTGCAGCTACTGCATTGTTCCTTTCACACGTGGCCGGGAGAGGAGTCGGCCTGTTGCCTCCATTCTAGAGGAAGTGAGGAAGCTTTCTGAGCAGGTGAAAAATTCTCCAGCCCTTCTTACTGTGAGTGTGTTTGTGGGAGGATGAGGACAACCTTTCTAGTTTTGCAGCCTGTGCTGTCTCTAAGCTGTACAAGTTTAGAACCATACCTGGCCAGAAGGAAATACCTGGGTGTACATCTTGGGTTTGCTGCCCAGGAATTATAGGCAGATCCACTGAGTGGTTTGCTTGGGTGGCAGCACAGTAGAATGGAGAGAGCATGAATCAGATGATTGTGAATTCTGGCTCCACCATTCTCTGGCTTGATGCCCTGGCATAGGTCACTTAACTATCTTCTTCAAAACACAGTTTCCCCATCTATGAAAAGAGGGTAGATACCTTCTTTGCTAGGTTATTGGAAGGACTGTTACTGGAAGGACAGTTGTTACTGGCACTTAGTAAGTTTTCAGAGAATGATTTATTAGTCTGTCTTTGTATTCTAGGCTATTCCCAAATCTCTTGTTCATTTTATCACTGAGCCTGCTCAGTGGTTGAGGGACAGAGGTTAGGTGAGGGTAGTGAATCAGATCAGAGGCCAGAGGGGAGATACCTCCTGCCTTCCTCCTATTGGGAGCTGGTCCCTCAGCCCTTGAGGTCTCTCCCTAACCCTAGACCCTAATATTCCAGCCCTGCAAGAGAGGACAATAGGTGGGAATACAGAGCTTTTCTTCCACTTGAGTCTTTGTGTTTTCTTACTTGCTTGGCTTAGGAACCATGGGAGGCTAGCCCCTGCTCCAGTTCTAAGTCAACAGTTTGCCTTTGTTTGTGCACTCTGGCACGCTGTCTTCTCTTCTCCCATCCCCAGATTCTCAGTTCCCTGATTTGGTCTCTGGCTGCTCACAGGCACTGTGAGTATTCTTCGTACCTTACCTCACCCAGTGCTATCCAAAGTGGTCCAAAGTGGTCTCCTTCCTCTCCCCTTCCAGCTCCCCAACAGTACCAAAACTCACTCCTTTGGGATGGAGATGGTCTGTTTAAATAGACTGAGGTGATGACAAAAACCCCCTAACTTTTCTAGGGTATTTGCATATAAAAGAAGGAACTTAATAACATTAAAGTGAATCTTAGTGAATTCAAAGGCATTGACTTATGAAAAATTAAGATTCTGCATTGTGTGTGTGTTTTTTGAAATTAATTAATTAATTTGGCTGCATCGGGTCTTAGTTGTGGCACTCGGGATCTTTGTTGTGGCATGCAGGATCTTTTGTTGCGGCGCGTGGGCTTAGTTGCCCCGCAGCATGTGGGATCTTAGTTCCCTGACCAGGGATCGAACCTGTGTCCCCTGCAGTGGAAGCGTGGAGTCCCACCCACTGTACTGCCCGGGAAGTCCCTGAAACTTAATAATTGTTACATTTTGCTATATTTACTTTATTTTGTTGTTGTTGTTAAGTATCTCAGAGTACAGCATGACATTTCACCCTTAAGTAATTGTGCATCCCTAAAAAAAAATAAGGATATTTTCAATACCATTAATTCCTCTAATAGGATTAACAAAAAATGCTAAATATCTTTTCATTTTAGTCCACTCCTACTCAAATTTTCCCAATTGTTCCATAACTCTTTTTTCATTTGGTCATTACATTTCTTTATATGTGTGTGTTTTACTTAGTTTTATATCTTACTATCTTTTAAAAAATTTTCTGGTTTGGAATAACTTCAAACTTTTCTGTAAGAAAAGTTGCAAAGATAGTTACCTCTAATGTTAACATCTCACTTAACTTTGGTACATTTCTTACAACTAAAAGATTAGCATTGGTATATTATTGTTAACTAACTTCAGACTTTATTCTGATTTTGCCAGTTTCCCCACTAATGTCTTCTTTCTGGATCCAATCCAGGATCCATGTTGCATTTAGTATATCCTGTTTTTTAAGCTAACATTATGTCACAACTTGTAAAAAAATAGTCTTTATGGAGACTCGGGTTTTGACAGTTAAATGCATTGCATGGTCCTGGAGTGGGATTCTAATCAGGGGAAAGAAATGTTTAAAAAAATTACATATGGGGCTTCCCCGGTGGCGCAGTGGTTGAGAGTCCGCCTGCCGA
The DNA here is from genome assembly GCF_949752795.1 of Hyperoodon ampullatus. Classification (NCBI taxonomy): domain Eukaryota; kingdom Metazoa; phylum Chordata; class Mammalia; order Artiodactyla; family Ziphiidae; genus Hyperoodon; species Hyperoodon ampullatus. Next base: position 63,221,295 of record NC_136927.1, on the reverse strand, counting down.
TTCAGGGGACACGGGTTTGTGCCCCGGTCCGGGAAGATCCCACATGCCACGGAGTGGCTGGGCCTGTGAGCCGTGGCCGCTGAGCCTGCGCGTCCAGAGCCCGTGCTCCGCAACGGGAGAGGCCACAACAGTGAGAGGCCCGCGTACTGCAAAAAAAAAAACAACAAATTACTTATTTTAATGTGATTGTGATGTCATTGCCTAAGCAAGTTTGTATCCTGTCTGTAATAGTGTGAACATTTTCTCATGTCATTAACAGCTTTTAATTTATTTTTGTAGTTGTGTGGCCTTCCTTGGTATGGATGCACTATGATTTACTTGTAGGACAGCAGCTTTCAAATTGCTTTCAGTTCTTCCTCTGTTAAAACAGTGCTTTGTAGAAGTACATCTCTATGCATTAATCTTTGTCCATCTTAATAGTTATATCCATAAGATAAATTTCTAGACATGCCGTTGATAAAGATTAAGAAAAAAGTTATGAAGGACATAGTATGGACAGTTGGTGAAAATTTGGCTTATGGAATGTGGCTTAGATAATATCAATATTTCTGATTTTGATAATTGTCCTGTGACTACTATTATATAAGAAAATATTCTTATATGCTGAAATATTTAGAAGTAAAAGAGTATGATGTTTGCAACTTATTCTCAGAAGACTTAGAAAAATTTGTGCTTGCGTGTGTGTGTAGAGAGAGAAAGTATATACATGAGGTGTGAATGTGAATAATAAAGAAATAGGGCACAATGTTAACAGTTATTGAATCTGGGCAAATAGTATATGGGAGTTGTTGTTTTTTTTAATTAAAAAAAAATTTTATTTATTTATTTGGCTGTGTTGGGTCTTAGATGTGGCATGTGGGATCTTTTCATTGTGGCGCATGGGCTCTTTGTTGCGGTGCACGGGTTTCTTTCTAGTTGTGGCGCACGGGCTCCAGAGCACTTGGGCTCAGTAGTTATGGCACGCGGGCTCTCCAGTTGTGGTGCGTGGGCTCCAGAGTGTGCGAGCTCAGTAGTTGCAGTGCGGGCTTAGTTGCCCCACAGCATGTGGGATCTTAATTCCCTGACCAGGGATCGAACCTGCTTCCCTAGCATTGGAAGGCGGATTCTTAACCACTGGACCACCAGGGAAGTCCTGGGAGTTTTTTATACCATTGCAATTTTTCTGTAAGTTTGAAGTTATGTCAAAATAAAATTATAAACAATAGTCTTTATAGAAACCATTATTCTTCTTCTTTCTGAACTTTTACAATGCAGATTTTCAAACAGACAGGTTGAAAGACTAGTCTAATAAACATGATTATTAACATTTTGTCATATGTCCTTTATCTGCATATATAAAATATATATAAAAATATATAAATATATTTTTTCTGAACTATTTGAAAGTAAGTGGTAGTCATCGGGCCACTTTGCCCTGCATCCGTCAGTATGTGTCTTCTCAGAATAAAGAATTTTCCCCTTCATAACCATAATACCTTATCATTTGTAGGAAATTTAACAATTAACTAATATTCTCTAACATGCAGCCCCTATTCAAAATTTATTAATTTATCCAAAAATATCTTATTACTGTTCTGTTTTCAAACCAAGATCCCATCAAGATTTGTACAGTTTTGTTTGATTGTATTATAATATTTCTTCAAACTCTCTTAATCTAAAACAGTCCTTTCACTTTTTTGTTGTGTGTCTTAACTGATGCATTAGACATGTCTGGGTTTGTCTGATTGCTTTCTCATGTTGTCATTTAAAATATTCCCCTGAATTCTGGTAAACTGGAAGTTAGGTGTAAAAGCTTGATGGGATTTAGACTAAATGTTTTTGGCAAGAATACTTCATAGGTGATGGTTATATAACATTCAGTGGACAGAATGGTGTCATAATTTGATTTTGGTGTTATAAATTAACCATTATTATTGAACATGGGGCTTGAATCCAGCTTTTTTGCTATTCTAAAAAATGCTTTGAAGATTTTTTACATAAGGTTTTATTCTGAAGTTCATTTCTTCAGACAAGATGCCCAAGCATGAAATTATTGGGTTAAAGACAGAGTACATTTATGGATGGCTCTTGGTAGGTTTAGCTAATTTTAGTCAGTGATTTGGTATGAAGCTGCCAAACATGTTTTAAAATTGCTTCCAGTGTATTTATTTTCCCTTTTTCAGGGGCTGAAAGAAGTAACACTCCTTGGTCAGAATGTTAATAGTTTTCGGGACAATTCAGAGGTCCAGTTCAACAATGCAGTGTCCACCAACCTTAGCCGTGGCTTTTCCACCAACTATAAAGCCAAGCAAGGGGGCCTTCGTTTTGCTTACCTTCTGGATCAGGTCTCCAGAATAGATCCTGAAATGAGGATTCGTTTCACCTCTCCCCACCCCAAGGACTTTCCTGATGAGGTGAGTATTGAGAGTTTAGTGTGTCGAACTGACATCAGTATCCTTAAGCATGCCAAAGGCTGCAGCCGGTAGCATGCGGCAGAGGCATCCGTCCTCAGAGGATCAGGGGATCCTGTGGTGTATTACTATATTGCCCTCTGAATCTACCCATCCTTTGGAAAGATTTGAAGTCTCCCAAGGGAGGGAGGGGCAAGTAAAGGACTGATATTAAGACCACCAGTGGGACCATGAGGGCTGTGCGGAGAGAGGTTTTATTACAGGATGTTGTGGGAAGGACAGGTGGGGGGGCAGTGTGATGCAGTGTGAAACAGTCTAGACTTTGGCCTCAGAGCTGAGTTCAGTCCTGGCTCTTCCACTGCTTTACCAGTAGGGCTGACCTTTTCAACTTGTCATCTTTGTTTGTAAAATGGTTAATAATCACTTCCTGCTTTGGGTTATTGAGAAATAGATATAACGGGTGGAACGTACTCGGCAATGTGCTTGGCATGTAGTATGTAGTTCACGTGTGAAACCTTTTTTTGGAAGGTTTTTTGTGTTGGTGAAATGTCTGTCTTTTGGCCCCACCCCTACTTTTTCCCCTCTGTGTTATTTGTCTTATTGAGTTGTGAAAGTTCTTTATGTATTCTTTTTTTTTTTTTTTTTTTTGCGGTACGTGGGCCTCTCACTGCTGTGGCCTCTCCCGTTGCGGAGCACAGGCTCCGGACGTGCAGGCTTAGCGGCCATGGCTCACGGGCCCAGCTGCTCCGCAGCATGTGGGATCTTCCCAGACCGGGGCATGAACCCGTGTCCCCTGCATCGGCAGGCAGACTCTCAACCACTGCGCCACCAGGGAAGCCCTCTTTATGTATTCTTGATACAAATCATTTGTCAGTATATTTTTTTCAGGTATTTTCTCCTAGTTTTAGTTTCTTGATGATATCTTTTAAAGTGGCTAATTAGTTGGTAAGCTGGATGAAACAAATGCTGTTTTTCCTTTCTGGTCTGTGTTGGCACTACCCCTGTATAGCCCCATGGCTTGAATCTGACCTCTGCTTACTTTCTTCACTCTTTGAAAGCAGAGATGCCATCAGGTGAAATGTCTGGGACAGACAGAACATGGGTTGAGCAAAAGTAAAGATTTTCGGTAATTTATGTGTTTGGTTTAGTCAGCCTCTTAATTCTCAAAAATTAACCTTGGTGGAAAAACAGTTGGGGATGGTATTCCTTTCTGCAAGATTCTTTGGTGAGACTTTGATGACCTTTAATGTGTTCTATTTGATCAGGTTCTGCAGCTGATTCACGAGAGGGACAATATCTGTAAACAGATCCACCTACCAGCCCAGAGTGGAAGCAGCCGTGTATTGGAGGCCATGCGGAGGGGGTCAGACTTGCTTGGGCCGGGGGGCGGGCATCCCATACCTTTCCATGTTTCCTTAAGGACCAAGCAGTGTCTAAGAACCTAGTGTAGTGTGTGGCACACAGTAGCTACTCGCTAAATATTTATTACGTGAGTAAACCCATGGACATTATAACTTGCTTCTGTTCATTCTGTAAGTATAGACTGAGGACTAGATCACTCATTTCATTTGTTTAGCATGTGTTTTATTAAGCACCTACTGTGTGGCACACTGAGATTTTAATCCTTTAACTTTTAACATTAAAGTTTTTTAGGTCTTAGAATTTAAATATAGCTCCATGTGTTCACTCACTTTGGGAATAGTAAGTATAGCAAAGATAAGACTGAAAGGAGCATGTGACAAATGGCAAGCTGTATGGAACTAGTAATTTCCTTGTATTCCACATTGGCAAAGAGTTTTAGAGATATTAAATGTTAATTTGTCTTCATTTCTTAGTTAAAACATCTATTTAGAGTAATTTGTGTTCTTGAATTAAAATTTTATAGGCTCTGGATTAGGTTATAGTACAGGATTTGAATCAAAAGGACTCTTCTGCATACTTACTCTTGTACTGTCCTATGTGAATGAGAAGTAATTACATGTGATTAGTTCATAGTGTTATCTTCTTATAGCATTCATTTAAAGAAGATTGGTTCATCTAAGCTTTTTCTTTTTTTTCTTTATTGCAGATATTCAAGAGAAGCTTATGTGGAATTAATTCATCATATCAGAGAGTCTATCCCAGGTACATGTAAGAAACATATTTTGCTGAGCACATTACTCTACCAGTGACCCCAGTCTTCTTGGTCAGATATAGGCAACACCTGTGATAGTACATTGTGTCACCTTTCTCACTTCTTTTGCTCCTCTTCATTTCTCTCTTTCTCTTCTTTCTAATTTTTTAATATCTTGGTCTTGCTAGATATACTCAGAGGTGTGGATTAGCTTGTGGCCTCAGGTACTAAAGAGATTCCTTTTCTATAGTCTTTGTGTTTCTGAACATATGAGAGAAACCTTGTTCCTGCTCGTTAGCTGGCAAAGTTATAGTCTAAATTACTTCTGATTTGGGAGCAATTGATATCTTTAAAAATGTGTACTTAGAGGTAATTCCTTTCTTGTTATCATAACCCTTACTCCCCTTTCTCTTTTCCCTTCCTCCAAATAAAATTACTCTGTAAGTCTTGTAGTTTAGATTTGTTGATAATGTCTACATTGTTTTACAAATTTCTAATTATTGTAACTTGTGTTCTGTACCAATACTTTCATTTGGATGGGGCAGGATAGTGTGGAGGATCTCTGGGCTGCAGTTTCCTCATCTGTAACATGGAGTTAATAGTACTCACCTTATTGGATTGTTGGAATAATTAAATAAATTAAAGTGTGTTGGAACATTGTGTTTAACTTCAAAAGTATATGTTTGGATGAGGTACTGAAACATTCTGCTTGATAGATCGCATGCTGGGTCACACAAACCACGGTAAATTTAAGAAAACTGAAGTCATATCAAGCATCTTTTCTAGCCACAACATTGTGAGATTAGAAATCAACTACAAGAAAAAAACTGTAAAAAACACAAACACATCGAGGCTAAAAAATGGATTGCCGAAGAAATCAAAGAGGAAATCAAAAAATTCCTAGATACAAATGAAAATGAAAACATGATGGTCCAAAACTTTTGGGACACAGCAAAAGCAGTTCTAAGAGGGAAGTTTATTTATTTATTTAAAAAATTATTTATTTATTTTTATTTGGTTGTGCTGGGGCTTAGTTGTGGCAGGTGAGCTCCTTAGTTGCGGTTCGCTGCCTCCTTAGTTGGAGCACGCGGGCTCCTTAGTTGTGGCATGCGAACTCTTAGTTGCGGCCACAACATGTGTGTGGGATCTAGTTCCCTGACCAGGGATCGAACCCGGGCCCCCTGCATTGGGAGTGCAGAGTCCTAACCACTGTGGCACCAGGGAAGTCCCTAAGAGGGAAGTTTATAGCAATATAATCTTACCTCAGGAGACAAGAAAAATCTCAAACCATCTAACCTTATACCAGAAGCAACTAGAGAAAGGAGAACAAACAAAACCCATAGTTAGTAGAAGGAAAGAAATCTTAAAGATTAGAGCAGAAATAAATGAAATAGAGACGAAGAAAACAACAGAAAAGATAAACTAAACCTGGTTCTTTGAAAAGATAAACAAAATTGATAAACCTTTGGCTTATATATAAGAATATAAGGGAAAGGGCTCAAATCAATAAAATTAGAAATGAGGGAATTCCCTGGCAATCCAGTGGTTAGGACTCCTTGATTCCACTGCAGGGGGCACGGGTTTGTTCCTGGTTGGGGAACTAAGATCCCTAAGATTCCATATGCCATGTGGCACAGCCAAAAAAAAAAAAAAAAAAAAAAATGAAACTGAAGAAGTTACAACTGATACCACAGAAATACAAAGGATCATAAGAGACTACTACAAGCAACTATATGCCAATAAAATGGACAACCTAGAAGAAATGGATGAGTTCTTAGAAAGGTACAATCTTCCAAGTCTGAACCAGGAAGAAGTAAAATATGAACAGACCAATTGCAAGTACTGAAATTGAAACTGTGATTTAAAAACTTCCAACAAGGGACTTCCCTGGTGGCACAGTGGTTAAGAATCCGCATGCCAAAGCAGGGGATGGGGGTTTGAGCCCTGGTCCGGGAAGATCCCACATGCCCTGGAGCAACTAAGCCTGTGTGCCACATCTACTGAGCCTGTGCTCTAGAGCCCGCAGGCCACAACTGCTGAGCCCATGTGCCACAACTGCTGAAGCCCACATGCCTAGAGCCTGTGCTCCACAACAGGAGAGGGCACTGCAATGAGAAGCCCACACACTGCAACCAAGAGTATCCCCTGCTTGCCACAACTGGAGAAAGCCTGCACACAACAATGAAGACCCAACGCAGCAATAAATAGATAGATAGACAGACAGACAGACAAACCCACCCCCTAAACTTCCAACAAACAAAAATCCAGGACCAGCTGGCTTCACAGGCACATTCTGTCAAACATTTAGAGAAGAGTTAACACTTATCCTTCTTATCCTTCTGAAACTATTCCAAAAATTTCCAGAGGAAGGAACACTCCCAAACTCATTCTGTGAGGCCACCATCACCCTGATTCCAAAACCAAAGATACCACAAAAGGAAAATTACAGGCCAACATCATTGATGAACATAGACGCAAAAATCCTCAACAAAATACTAGCAAACTGAATCCAACAGTACATTGAAAGGATCATATACCATGATCAAGTGGGATTTATCCCAGGGATGTAAGGATTTTTTTTCAATATCCACAAATCAATCAGTGGGATATACCACATTAAGAAACTGAAGAGTAAAAACCATGTGATCATCTCAGTAGATGCAGAAAAAGCTTTTGACAAAATTCTACACCCATTTGTGATAAAAACTCCAGAAAGTGGGCATAGAGGGAACCTAACAACATAATAAAGGCTATATATGACAAACCCACAGCTAACATCATACTTAAGGGTGAAAAGCTGAAAGCATTTCCTCTGAGATCAGGAACAAGACACTTATTCAACACAGTTTTGGAAGTCCTAGCCATGGCAATCAGAGAAGAAAAAGAAATAAAAGCAATCCAGATTGGAAAAGAAGAAGTAAAACTGTCACTGTTTGCAGATGACATGATGCTATACATAGAAAATCCTAAAGATGCTACCAGAAAACTACTAGAGCTCATCAATGAATGTGGTAAAGTTGCTGGGTACAAAATTAATGTACAGAAATCTGTTGCATTTTTATACACTAAGAAAAGATCAGAAAGAGAAATTAAACAATCCCATTTACCATTGCATCAAAAAGAATAAAATACCTAGGAATAAACCTACCTAAGGGGCAAAAGACCTGTACTCTGAAAAGTACTATAAGTACTTTAAGTACTATAAGTATAAAGTACTTATATACTATAAGACACTATAAGATGAAAGTTAAGAAACTATAAGATCAAAGAAATTGGGGCTTCCCTGGTGGCGCAGTGGTTGAGAGTCCGCCTGCCGATGCAGGGGACACGGGTTCGTGCCCCGGTCCGGGAAGATCCCACATGCCGCGGAGCGGCTGGGCCCGTGAGCCATGGCCGCTGAGCCTGCGCGTCCGGAGCCTGTGCTCCGCAACAGGAGAGGCCACAACAGTGAGAGGCCCGCATACCACAAAAAAAAAAAAAAAGATCAAAGAAATTGAAGATGACACAAACAGATGGAAAGATATACCATGTTCTTGGATTGGAAGAATCAATATTGTCAAAATGATTATACTACCCAAGGCAATCTACAGATTCAGTGCAATCCCTATCAAATTACCAATGGCGTTTTTCACAGAACTAGAACAAGCAATTTTAAAATTTATAATTTAAATTTAAATTTATAATTTAATAATTTATAATTTAAAATTTAAAATTTGTATTGAAACATAAAAGATGCCGATTAGCCAAAGCAATCCTGAGAAAGAAAAACGGAGCTGGAGGAATCAAGCTCCCTGACTTCAGACTATGCTACAAACTTACAGTCATCAAAACAGTATGGTGCTGGCACAAAAACAGAAGTATAGATCATTGGAACAGGATAGAAAGCCCAGAAATAAACCCACACATCTATGGTCAGTCTGTGACAAAGGAGGTAAGAATATACAATGGAGAAAATACATTCTCTTCAATAAGTGGTGCTGGGGAAACTGGACAGCTACATGTAAAAGAATGAAATTAGAACATTCTCTAACACCATACACAAAAATAAACTCAAAATGGATTAAAGACCTAAATGTAAGACTGGATACTATAAAACTCTTAGAGGAAAACATAGGCAGGACACTCTTTGACATAAATGGCAGCAGTACTTTTTTTTGGCCATGCCACATGGCTTGAGAGGTCTTAGTTCCCCAACCAAGGATTGAAACCAGGCCATGGCAGCGAAAGCACCAAGTCCTAACCACTGGACCACCAGGGAATTCCTGCAGCAATATCTTTTTTGGATCCACTTCCTAAATTAATGGGGATAAAATCAAAAATAAACAAATGGGAGCTAATTCAACTTAAAAGCTTTTGTACAGCAAAGGAAACCGTAAACAAAAAGACAAGCCACGGAATGGGAGAAAATATTTGCAAACGAAGCGACCGACAAGGAATTAATCTCCAAGATAGGCAAACAGCTCATGCAGCTTAGTATCAAACAAACAGCCCAATCAAAAAAATGGGCAGAAGACTTAAATAGACATTTCTCCATAGAAGACATACAGATGGCCAAAGAGCACATGAAAAGCTGCTCAACATTGCTAATTATCAGAGAAATGCAAATCAAAACTACGATAAGGTATCACCTTACACCGGTCAGAATGGCCATCATCAAAAAATTTTCCAACAATAAATGCTGGAGAGAGTGTGGAGAAAAGGGAACCCTCCTACACTGTTGATGATAATGTAAATTGGTACAGCCACTATGGAGACAACCATATGGAGACAGCCGCTATGGAGACAACCTCCATATTGGTACAACCAGTATGGATGCTCCTTAAAAAACTATACATAGAGCTTCCATATGATCCAGCAATCTTACTCCTGGGCATATATCCCAAGAAAACCATAATTTGAAAAGATGCATGCACCCCAGTGTTCATTGCAGCATTATTTACAGTATCCAAGACATGGAAGCAACCTAAATGTCCATCGACAGGAATGGATAAAGAAGGTGTGGTACATATATGGAATGGAATATTACTCAGCCATAAAAAAGAACAAAATAATGCCATTTGCAGCAGTGTGGCTGGACCAAGAGTTTACCATACTAAGTTCAGTAAGTCAGACAAAGACAAATAACATATGATGCCAATTATAAGTGGAATTAATAAAATAGATAATCAACAAGGACCTACTGTATAGCACAGGGAACTCAACTCAATATTCTGTAATAACCTAAATATATGGGAAAAGAATCTGAAAAAGAATGGATATATGTATATGTAAAACTGAATCACTTTGCTGTACACCTGAAACTAACACAACATTGTAAATCAAATATACCCCAATATAAAATAAAAATTAAAAAAAAGTTAAAGCAGGACAAATTTGAAAATATGGACTCCTACTGTGTCCCTAAATCCAATATTTGAAGTGAAAAATACCTTTTCTAGCACTGAGGGGAATGTAGACTGAGAAGCCAGGCTCTGGCATGGGAACCTTGTTGATGAGCAGGCCTTTACCTCCTTGCTCTATAATAACTGTTCCGTTTCACTTGCACACGGGTTGGCTAGCTCCAGGGAAGGCCTTACAGTCTCTATTCTTCCCTCTGTAATCCACAGGTACCAAAGGCTTCTCTTAAAGGTAAGCAGCAGTGACATGCTGTCTTTTGTTGTGTGTCACAGGTGTGAGCCTCAGCAGCGATTTCATTGCTGGCTTTTGTGGTGAGACGGAGGAAGATCACCTCCAGACAGTGTCTTTGCTTCAGGAAGTTCAGTACAACATGGGCTTCCTCTTTGCCTATAGCATGAGACAGGTGAGCCCTGGGCTGGAGGAGGAGCTACTTCTATGCTGAGACTGACATCATTCCCGACCAGTTTCTGGTCGACTGTGGACAGCTGGGAAGAAAAGAAAGTGGCAGCGAGGCTGTCCTTGAGAAACCACAAGGATCTTATCATTCATTTCTTTATTTTTTCTAATAAACGTGTCTACCTTTTTATACAGTTCAGCAATTTGAGATGAAAAACAATTGTGCTAATCTTCATTAGAATATTTAAAATTATGTTTAGGTTGTTCAGAATTTGAAAGTGGAGGGAGGGGCACTATTCTCTTTAAAAGAAACTGAAAATCTTTTAATATGCAGAACTTCTTTTTTGGCCAACAGATGTGATTTGCTTTATAGAGGCTCCTTGTTGCCCTCCTAGCCATCCTCAGCCATTTTTAATTTCCATTTTTCTCGGCCAAGTGAACCCACTGATGTCTACTTTAGAGTTTCTCCTATAACACAGATTCCCAGGAAAGCAAAGCAGAAGGAGATGAGAAAGAAAAGGAAGAGTAATGCATATTTCCTGCAGAGAGGGGATAGTTCTGGTTGTCTGCCATTTTCTTGATAGTAGGGATGAATTTGCATGGGTCACTTCTCATCCCCGCAGTCACCTCAAGGGCAGCTTGCCGTGTGTTTGGGCTGGAGGCTGAGGGGTCTCTGTGGCCAGGGAAAAGCTATCTGATGAATGATTGAACCATCACTGTCACTCAGCTGTCATCAACCAAGCTAATTCACATCTTTTAAAGCCCACTACCTAGTATTCTGTAGACAGCGTAAGTGGGCCAATGTGTATATTGACGTCTCTTATAGAATTGTTTCAGGGATGAAGCATCAGAAGAGTTGTTGGGTTCCAATTCGCTTCATCTCTGTGGACATCACAAATATGCAAGAGAAATTTTTTTAAAATAAATTTATTTATTTATTTTTGGCTGTGTTGGGTCTTTGTTGCTGTGCGCGAGCTTTCTCTAGTTGTGAGCGGGGGCTGCTCTTCGTTGCGGTGAGCGGGCTTCTCATTGTGGTAGCTAACCTTGTTGCAGAGCATGGGCTCTAGGCACGCAGGCTTCAGTAGTTGTGGCATGTGGGCTCAGTAGTTGTGGCTCACGGGCTCTAGAGCTCAGGCTCAGTAGTTGTGGCACATGGGCTTAGTTGCTCCGCAGCATGTGGGATCTTCCCAGGCCAGGGCTTGAACCTGTGTCCCTTGGATTGGCAGGCAGATTCTTAATCACTGCACCACCAGGGAAGCCCAAGAGAAATTCTTTTTAATGCTAGAGTTGGGAAGTGAGTTTTCAGTGTGAGGTGGAAGCATATCCTATGGGCATTGAATATGAGTGTTTACTTTGGAGTCTAATTCCTAGATTAGGGTTAAGGTCCTAGAGGCTTAATCAAGTAGCATAGTGGATGAGAACAAGCACTCACATTGTGCCTTTCCCATTTAATAATGTGTGACCTTGGGAAAAGTTTTTGCTTTCTTCATCTGTGAAAAGGGATAACATTAATACCAACCTCATCAGGTTATTTTGAGGATTAAGATAATATATATAAAGCACTTAAAATAGTGTTTTATAATAGCTAAGTGCACAGTAGAGGTTGGTTGTTAATAATAAGACAGAATAGAGTAAACCCTGTAAGAGAATTCTGTTTTAGAATTCTCTACCCATTCTTCATTTCCCTCTGGATATGGTAGTTCTCTTAAAGGCAGATTGGTTTGAATGTCCAGACTTTGGTGTATAGACTTCCACTTTTGTCTGGCTCAGTGGTTCTCCAACTCCATTATGAACTTGTGTACCTAAAGATATATATAAACGTGTGTGTGTGTATATTTATATACATAAACATGAATGTACACTATGATTTTGGATGATTTAAAAGCTTTTCAAGGATACATTTTCTTTTTCTTTTTGACTGGGTAAAACCTGAGTGTGGTATAAAATTCAAAAGGTCAAAATAGTATGCAGTGCAAAGGAGTTGTTTATTCTTCCTGGGTTGCCTAGTTTTTCAGTTCCTTCCCTGAAGGCAACTGCTCTTAGCAACTTCTTCTTTAACCTTCCAGAGACATTTCATGTATTTATAAATATATTTATATGTATACTTTCTACATCAAAGTTATTATACATGTTGATCTGTGCCTTGCTTATTTCTGTTCAGAGTATATTTTGGAGAGCAATCATATCTGTATCAAATCTCATTCTTTGTCACAACTGTGTAATATTCCATTGTGTAGATAAACCATAATTTGTTTTACTGGTTACCTATTTTTTTAAATAAATTTAAAAGAATTATTTACTTATTTATTTGGCTGCACCAGGTCTTAGTTGTGGCACCTGGGATCTTTAGTTGTGGCATGTGGGATCTTTTAGTTGCAGCATGCGGACTTCTTAGGTGCACCATGCGGACTCTTAGTTGCGGCATGCATGTGGGATCTAGTTCCCCGACCAGGGATCGAACCTGGGCCCCCTGCATTGGGAGCGCAGAGTCTTACCCACTGCACCACCAGGGAAGCCCCTACTGGTTCCCTATTGATAAACATTTACTATGCTTTGTATCTTGTGTCTTTATAAACACTGCTGCTGAGTAACCTGGTATATGAATTATTTAGTGTCTGTGTTCTATAAATATATCAAGAACAATTTTTATTTATTTATTTTTTTTGCGGTACGCGGGCCCCTCACTACTGTGGTCTTTCCTGTCGCGGAGCACAGGCTCCGGACACGCAGGCTGAGTGGCCATGACTCACGCGCCCAGCTGCTCCGCGGCATATGGGATCTTCCCGGACCGGGGCACGAACCCGTGTCCCCTGCATCAGCAGGCGGACTCTCAACCACTGCGCCACCAGGGAAGCCCTCAAGAACAATTTTGAGTCTATGATTTTCATGTGCTAAATTTAGAATTTAACCCTTGCAAAAACGTGTCTCCACTGCATAGTTACCTTTTTCTCTTAGAAGGCCCAAGAGCTAGAGAACCCTTGTGGTGTGGCTTGAGTTCCTATACATGTGTCTGTAAATTGCAAATTGGATAAGCATGTCTGCCTCCGTGCTTGAAGAACGGATTCTACAAGTCCGTGGTGACCTCCATCTCTTTTTTTTTTTTTAATAGAAGACACGGGCATATCACAGGCTGAAGGATGATATCCCGGAGGAGGTAAAATTAAGACGTTTGGAGGAACTTATCACTGTCTTCCGAGAAGAAGCAACAAAAGCCAACAAGACCTTTGTGGGTTGTACCCAGCTGGTGCTGGTGGAGGGGGTGAGGCTATGTGTGTATGCATGTATATATATATATATATATATGTTTTGTTTTGTTTTTTAGAGCACAGTATATCTCCCTTTATTTAGATCTTTGATTTCTTTTAGCAGTTTTCTGCATATAGATCCTGTACATGTTTTCTTAGATTTACATCCATTTTTTTTTTTTAGCTATTGTAATTGCAACTATATTTTTATTTTGGGTGTCCATATGTTCACTGTTAGTATGTAGAAACAATTGGTTTTTGTATTTCTATCTTGTATCCTCTGATCTTGCTTAACTCAATAGTTCTAGGAGTTTTTTGGGTAGGTTGCTTGGGATTTTCTTTGCAAGTTATCATGTCTGTTTTTCTTTCTTCCTGTTGTTCCAGGGTTCCTTCTTTTTTGTTTACTTTTTGCTTAGAGAACTCCCTTTAGACACTCTGGCAGCACATTCTCTTTGTTTTCCTTCATCTTAGAGTGTTTTGATTTCTTCTTCATTCCTGAAGGATATTTTTGTATTTAGTGAAAGGATTAGTGAAAAGTATTTCTGCTCCACCTTTTTGGAAACACTATTATATGTGTATTTTTAGAAACAATTTTATTGTTTGTTTTCAGTCCTTTTAAAAATCACACTTTCTTAGAAATGTAGTGCGTTTTGGAAGTTTGGGGTTCTGTAGTCTTCTGTGGTCAAGCTTGGGAACCTAGTCATCATTTAGAGCACTAAACAGATGGGATAAGGGGTGAGTTAGGGAACCTAACCTTCTGTGAAGCTGCATGCTTCGGCTATTGAAGAGGAGAGGAAAGAGAGAGATAGGGCTCTTTCTGTGACTCCTCACAAGTCCAGGTTTGAGAAAGGAGAGTCCTGCTCCATGCCTTAGGATATGGCAGTGTCAAAATCAGCAATTGCTTGGTATTTGTGTTTGTTAGGACTCTCTGGTAGTGAGTAACAGTGGGAAACTTGTTCAAGCCATTCAGTCTGAGCCAAAAATAATTCTGTGTTGTATAAGACTTCAGGAGTGTTTTGTGGAGCCCAAAGGCAAGAATACTGCCAGGTGTCTGGAAGGGACTGTACCCAGTCTGGGAAGCCCTTGAGGCTCAGACTTTCTTCTCTCCTCCTCAGACCAGCTTTTCCTGATTCTTGATCTGTGTGGTAGAGTACAGCAGCCCTATAGTTCCTGTGTTTCATGGTGTAGTTCCAGTTTTTCACAGACCAAAGTTGTGTCTTTCAGCTCCAATTCAGATTTCCAGGAGAGGGAGTCCGATCACCTCAGCTTGGGTTAGGAATCTTCCTGTGGTCTGGTCTAGTAGCTGCTGATGGTTGGTGATGCTGAGCTGGTGAAATACCTCAAAAGTGTTTGCCTCGATAAATGCTTTGTTATTTAGGGTGTCACTGTGATTCTGGAGACCTGTACATGAACCTGTCTATTAGCAATCCACATTTTATCCAGTAGGAATTAGGTCTTATTGTATGCCCAGCTCTCCTCACACAGGGTCTGGTACAGAATAGTGTACCTGTCTTTTGATTGAATGAATAAGTACTCAAAGGTTACTAATTTTTGTCCAACACTTCATCAACTCCACAGAGAGCCCATGGTAATTAAATGAACCAAAACAAGGGTTTTTTTTTTTTTTTTAAATACATCCAGCATAAGCCAGTACTCACCTGGGGCTAGAGAATAAATGAATTTTTCAAGGTCAGCATTGGAGTCTTCACTTTTTCTTAGGAAGACTTTCTTTCCTCCAGTCATGGCCAGTTCATTTATTTATCTATTTATTTTGGCTGTGCTGGGCGGCATGTGGGATCTTAGTTCCCCAACCAGGGATCGAACCCGTGCCCCTTGCAGTGGAAGTGTGGAGTCTTGAGCACTGGACCACCAGGGATGTCCCATGGCCAGCTTAAAACACAGGCTTGCTGTATTCAGTGTCAGAGAAGATGATAACGTCTGTGTACTGAGCATTTACTATGTGCCAGAAACTGTACTTTACAGTCATCAGCACGTTGAGTCCCACCACAGTCCTTGGGGGTAGTGCTGTTATTACCTCACTTCCGTAGATGAAGAAAGGAGACTCAGAGAAGTAGGAATAACTTCCCCAAGGTCACACAGCTAGTGTGGCAGAGCCAGAATTTGACCCATATCTGTCTCATTCTGTAGCCTATAAGTACCCCCCCCACCTTTTCAAATTATGGAGAATCTAAAAAAAAAAAAAAATAGGTATAGAGAATATAGTGAATGCCCACGTACCCATTAACCAGCCTCAGCAATTTGTTAATACAGTGTTAATCATGGCTGATCTTGTTTCATCTCTACTGCCCCCACTGAGTTGTTTTGAAGCAAGTACAAGACATATATTATTTTGTCAGTAATTATTTCAGTATATGTCTCTAAAAGATGACTCTTTTCTAAAATAGACATAATGTGACTATCATATTTGAAATAATTGACAGTAGTTTCTTAATATTATCAAATATGTAGTTGATGTTCCAATTTCCCTCTTTGTCTTATAAATGTTCTTTTATAGTTGGTTTGTTCAAATCACAGAACATGAACACTCTCTCTTTTAAAAAATTTATTGTAAAACAATCGCAAACTTGTGGAAAAGTAGCAGTATAGTACAAAGAACTTTTTTCTTTGAAGCTTTTGAGAGTAAGTTGCCCTGATGCCCCCAATTCCCCAAATACTGCAGTGTGTATTTTGTGAAAACAGGAGCATTCTCCTATATAACTGTAGTACAACCATCAGAATCAGAAAATTAAGCTTGTTCGATTACTACCATCCAGTCCTTAGACCCCCACTTAAATTCTCCCCTTGTCTCAGAACTGTCATTTATAAGAAAAAGATTTAGTTTAGTATTACATGTTGTGTTAGTTGTCATTTTATCACTTTTTAGAAATTTGATGTGTCTTGGCATGGTTTTCTTTGTGTTTTGTTTGGGATATGTTGAGGCTACTTAGTTTGTGAGTTTATAATTTTCATCAGATTTGGAAAAATTTCATTTACTATTCTTCAGATATTTTTTCTGTACTCCTCCTTCCTGCCACCCGTCGCCTGCCCCCTGTATCTTCTCTCCTTCTCCAGTCACCTATATGTCCAACCACGTGATGCTGTGTCATAGGACACTGAGGCTGTTCAGTTTTTTTTCTCTTTTTTATATCTGTGCTTCATTTTAAATAGTTTCTATTTTTCTGTCTTCAGGTTCATTATTCTTTTCTTTGGCAGTGTCTCATTTGCTATTATGTATTGAATTAAAAATTTTAGATCATATATTTTTCATCTCTGTAAGTTACATTTGGTTTTTTAAAAATATCTTCTGCTTCTCTTCTGTGTTCTTGTTTTCTTTTGAAACTTAGTATTTGAGCGTAATTATAATAGCTGGCTTAATATCTTTGTGATAATTCCATCACTGCTATCATTTCTAGGTCTGTTTCTATTGACTGACTTTTTTTTTTTTTTTTTTTTTTTGTGGTACACAGGCCTCTCACTGTTGTGGCCTCTCCCGTTGCGGAGCACAGGCTCCAGACGCGCAGGCTCAGTGGCCATGGCTCACGGGCCTAGCTGCTCCGCGGCACGTGGGATCTTCCCGGACCGGGGCACGAACCCGTGTCCCCTGCATTGGCAGACGGACTCTCAACCACTGTGCCACCAGGGAAGCCCCTGTTGACTGACTTTTCTCTTGATTATGAGTCACATTTTTCTGCTTCTGGGCATATCTAGTGATTTTTGATTGGATGTTGCACATTATGTTGTCAGACATTATCTTTGAGTGTCTGGTTTTTGTGTTGGGCTTTGTTCTGATAAGCAGTTTTGTTACTTGTAGTTTGTAGTTTTGTTTGATCCTTTCAAGGTTTTTTTTTTTTTTTAATTGGAGTATAGTTGCTTTACAATGTTGTTAGTTTCTGTTGTTCAATGAAGTGAATCAGCTATATGTATACATATATCCTCTCCCTCTGGGACTTCTCTCCTACCACCCACCCCTATCCCACCCATCTAGGTCATCACAGAGCACTGAGCTGAGCTCCCTGTGCTATACAGCAGGCTCCCACTAGCTATCTATTTTACACATGGTAGTGTATATATCAATCCTAAAATCTCCCAGTTCATCTCACCCTCCCCTTCCCCCCTGTGTCCACATGTCCATTCTCTATGTCTGCCTCTCTGTTCCTGCCCTGCAGATAGGTTCATCTGTACCATTTTTCTAGATTCCACACGTCACACTGGTCAGAATGGCCATCAAGTCTTGTTTTTAATCTTTGCTAGAAAAGTTTTTTTATTCTAGGGATAATTTTGCCTTAGTACTACTTATGGCTCTTCTAGAGTCATTACTGCATGTCCCAAGGAATCAGTGAGGACTATTTGGTGGTAGGTCAGATGATTCCTAGCCCTTTGTGAGATCTGGGAGCTAACCAGCTGCCAGTTCCCAGGTTACTTTCTTTGTCTGACATCATGGATTTTTGCTCCACACAGGGATTTATTATTATTCAACAAAGACTCAGGGGGTCGCTGTGCACATTTCTACAGCTCTTTTTCTGCTTAGCTCCCTCCTCTCTCGAACTTGCTCCACAGTTTCCAGCTATTGCAGGCTCCCTGGACTTTGATCCAACTTTCCTCAATTCAGAGAGAGCCACCATGCTCTGCCTTGAGCTCTCCCTCCCTGCTTTGCATTCTCTGGTCTGGCACATGTCTTCTGGTAGAATGCAGGGGTGATTGAAGGGCTCACCCCATTTGTTTTCCTTCTCTTGGGAATCATAGTTTGGCAGATCTGTTGTCCAGTATCTGAAAATAGGTGTCTCATATATTTTGTCCAGTTTCCTGGTTATTTAAGGCCTGAGGATAAATTTGGTTTTTGTTACTTCATCATGATTGGAAGAGAAAGACTTGGGTATGTTCTGGAAATTAATGCCATCATACTGGTTTTAGTGTTCTCCTGGCCCAGTCTTTTGCATGTTGTGATGGAGACTCTGGCTTCCAGTCTGCCTGTTCACTGGGACAAGTAACCCAGGCCAGACAACCCCAGAACATTCCTGAGTGATTACTATGAGACTCTGTGAAGTGAGAGTCCTTTTGCCAAGTGTATCACCCCTGTGTCCTTGGCATCAGGCCTGTTGGAGGTCCATTCCCGCGAAAGGTAATTTTGTAATCAAAGATTTGTTGATTGAATCATATATTACGTTGTCAGAAAATTTTATTGAGCTTCTGTTGTGTGCTATTTACTGCCCTTGTTGGTGAAGCAGCAGTAAAGCACTTAGTCTTGTGATTCCTTGGTTAAGAAATGCTCTGTGGGGACTTCCCTGGTGGCACAGTGGTTAAGAATCTGCCTGCCAATGCAGGGGACATGGGTTTGAGCCCTGGTCTGGGAAGATCCCACATGCTGCAGAGCAGCTAAGCCCATGCACCACAACTACTGAGCCTGCACTCTAGAGCCCGCAAGCCACAACTACTGAAGCCCCGTGTGCCTAGAGCCCGTGCTCTGCAGCAAGAGAAGCCACCGCAATGAGAAGCCCACTGCAACGAAGAGTAGCCCCCACTTGCCGCAACTAGAGAAAGCCCATGCGTAGCAGCAAAGACCCAATGCAGCCAAAAATAAATAACTAAATAATTTAAAAAAAAAAAAAAAGAAATGCTCTATGGGTCAGACCCCTGGGGATCTGAAACAGACCAAGAACTGATGATTGTGACAGACTCATAACCTCTCCTCTGTTCTTTTGCAGCTCAGTAAACGCTCTGCCACTGACCTGTATGGCCGGAATGATGGAAACCTTAAGGTGATCTTTCCTGATGTAGAGATGGAGGATGTCACTAACTCTGGTCTCAGGGTCCAAGCCCAGCCTGGGGACTATGTGCTGGTGAAGGTAAGGTATCCTTTTGCACTGTTGACTTGCACTGTGAAGTGGGTATTGGATTGGATAATTTGGGGGAATGAAATTTTTTTCTGGAGAAATTCTTTAGTAAAATAAAAATCTCTTCTCAACCTGACCAATGGAAGGGCACTTTAATTGAATTTTAGACTGCTCCAAACTAGGCTTTCTGTTTTTCTTCTCTCCTGCCCTGAAAGGGTTCTTTCTGGGAATTTGGTGAGGTTGGAATACATAGTGGCAAGCAGTTTCCTGCTGCAGAGAGGCCAGGAAGTGTAAGTGATTTTAAGTGAGTTGATAGTTCTCTCTGTCAGAGATCAGCATGCCCTTCAAGGTCTCTGATGCTCCAGGCATCCCTAACTTACATGTGCTCCAGTTTCCTGCATCCCTTCCCTGGACTAACAGGTCTAGTTGAATGGCTGTGGGATTTTCCCTTTCTCCCTCTCCCCATTTCACTGAGGATATTCCTCCTTTCTTCCCTCCTTCATGAGTTTCTTCCTTCTTCTTTTGCTTCCTGCACTACCACAGGTCTGCTACTGCCATCTTCCTTTTTTTCCTCATGTCCACTTTGCCCCAGAGCCAGAGACTGGCAGGACACTTACTGATGAGGTGGGCAGGAGTAAGACCACTTTTCCAACACTGAGCTTTGAAGCATCTGCAAGAGAGGTGGCGAGAGCGTGACGCTTCTGCTGATGTTGTCCAGTGTTATGTCCTCCACCCTGTTCCTTAGTGCCTTACCCTCTCCTCTGCTTTCTGTCCTTGCTCTTCGTCACCTCCCTCTGGAGTCATGGGAGCCATGGTTCATGGTGTGCAGCTGAGGAAGGCTCATTCCCCTGGCATGTAACTTCTGTAGATTGGCCTGGAAATTTTACCAGCGCTCAGAACTTTTCTGGTCTGTCCATCTAACAGAAACAATGATTTTTCAGGTTGGGGACTTGATGATCCCATTCCTTTCTGGCCTTGTCCTGACTGGGGATTGTCTTACTTTCAGCATTACCTAGAGATTTCCTAAATGGAGTAATTCCTACTAGGCAACAACGTGATTGATCTGGAAACAGTCTCTCATAGGCTTTTCTACTTGTTCATTCTTTCTTTTTGACACTCTCTTGTCTTCTTCTTTGTCTTCTGAATGTTTGCTTCTTTGATTTTCAGTTGCTTTTTCATACCTCTTCCTATTCTCTTTCCACTACACATAAGGGTTATTTGCAAGATGAGTTTGGTGGTATGGGTTGTAATGGTAGTATGATATTCTTTTGTAAAATGGAAAAATTCCATTTGTCAAGAAAGACAGAAAGGTGATACTTGGGACTCTTTTTTTGTTCCAAAGTGACATAAACCCCACAAGTGAGATTTAGTGAAAGGATCAGAATGAAGGAGAAGATGTGGAACCAGGGGTCTGTTGGATCTTTCTGTCACTTTTCTCATCTTTCTCCACTTAGAGTCCCCGGGCTGTGCTAGAACCATTTCCTCATAAATTTCATTTTCTTGTCTCCCTTTCTTCTATGGTGCTTATTTGGCTAAACTCCAACTTTGGTGGAAGTGGTTATCTGCTTACTCTGCAGCTGCACCCTAGCAGCTGAACATTGTTGGGGAAGAGCACACAGTTAATCTCTGTTACATAGATTAGGTCAGATGATGGGGATTGAAAACTCAAAATACGGTGGCTTAAATAAGGTAGGAGTTCTCTTTGTCATAAAAATCTAGATATAGAAGGTCCAGGACTGGTGATTGTGATGGCTCCATGATCACCAAGGGTCTAGGCTCCTTCTTCTGTCTTTTGCTCTGCTGTGTGTGGCCTCCATTCTCAAGGTTACCTTATGATTCAAGATGGCTGTTCCAGCAGCCATGTCCTAGCTAGTAGGAAGCAGGAAGAAGAAAGGTGAAGGGCTTGGCCTCTTCCCTTTAGGACAGTTTGCAGGAGTTGCACATACTATTTCCACCATGGTAACACACCACGCCAGGCTGCAAAGAAGCTGAGAAGTGTGGTCTTCATTCTGAATGACGATGTGCCCAGTTAAAAATTGGGAGTTCTGAGGAGTTACTGAGGAAGAACAGGAGAACTGCTGGGGGACAAATAACAGTCTCTTCACATAAACCAACGGCACTCAGTTCACATTCATGCCATAAAACTCAAATGAATGGCGCTGAAATCCTAATCCTACTGTATTTCCCCAGTAAAGTAACTTTTCCACTCTCATTCTCCCTACATCTTCACTCACTTATCTAAATCCTAGTCTCAGCTGATGTCTTTGCCTCATATTTCATAGAGAAAATCGATACAATCAGGTGAAATCTCATTGTCGCATCATTATTTCCACCCGCTCACTCACATCTCCACCTGTCCACGCTGTCTGCTCATGTGGGACTGTGTAAGAAGTGTCTGCATCTTCTGTCACGCTGCTCCTTGTGCTTTTTGCTTCTATGCATTCACTTCCTCTCCAGATTTGCATTCGTCTCCTTTCTTTCTTGCATCCTAAACTTAATGTGCCCAAAATAGAATGAATTCTTCCCACTTTCCTGCAGTTTTCTTCTTTTCAAACCTCCTCCATCTCAGCAAGTGGCACCACTCAGTTGCTCAAACCAAAAATATAGGAATCATCCTAGATACTTACTTTCCTGTACTCCCCATCAGTAGTTCATCTGTTTCAGCTCTACCTGTGGAACGTATCTTGGACCTGACCGTTTCTTTCCTTCTCTAAGCCATCATCATTTCTTGGTTGGGAGATTAGAGCAGCCTCCTCACGGGTTTTCTGTTTCTATATTTTGAAAATGAATTATTTATTGAAGCATATCATAAATGTAGAAAATTGCTCACAAGTGTACTATTTGATGAATCATCACAAAGTGACCCTCCCCATGTGAATACCACCTGAATTAAGAAACAAAATATTTTCAGAACTCCCCAAACCCCTGTCATGTTCCTACCAGTTACTCTTTTCCCCTGCATCCTAACTTCTAATACCATAGTTCAGTTTTCCTTGTTTTTGATATAAAATTGAATCATACAGTGTGTGTATATATATATATATATATATATATATATATATATATATATTCTTAACATCTTTATTGGAGTATAATTGCTCTAATACAGTGTATATATATATATTTTTTTTGCGGTACTCGGGCCTCTCACTGTTGTGGCCTCTCCCGTTGCGGGGCACAGGCTCCGGACGCGCAGGCTCAGCGGCCATGGCTCATGGGCCCACCCGCTCTGCGGCATGTGGGATCTTCCTGGACTGGGGCACGAACCCGTGTCCCCTGCATCGGCAGGTGGACTCTCAACCACTGCGCCACCAGGGAAGCCCACAGTGTATATTTTTGATGCATGGATGTTGTGCAATTCATCCATGATTATATTTATCCATATTATATGAATATACCACAATTTATGTATTGGCCATTTTGGTTGTTTCCAGTTTGGAGCAATTATGAATAGAATTGCTACGACTATGCCCTGTGTTTTAGTGCAAGTATATATTCATTTCTATAGGGTATATGGTTTGGAATTGCTGTGTAACAGGGTGTGTATAATAGAAATAGCCAAAATGGTTGTACCAGTTTACACTCCCACCAACAGTACCTGAGAATTTCAGAGGCTTCATATTCCTGTTTCCATTCTTGCCCTCCTCTAGTCGTTCTGCCCCATAGCAGTCAGTGTGTCCTTTCTAAATCAGATCACTCACTCATCTGCTTCAGCCCCGCAGTGGTTTCTCATTGGAGCCAGCATAAAATGCAGGGTGTCCATGGCCTTTTGTGATCTTCCCCAGCTACCTTTCCAACCTCATGTCCCCTGTACTCTTTTTATTCTCTTTCCTCTAGTCTTGGTGACCTCCTTTTTGCCCCTCAGACCTAGTTCTAGTGTCAGGGACTGTGCACATGCTGTGTTGCTTAGGAGGCTCTTGATTTTTGCCTGGCTGCCTTCTTTTAAACCTTCAAGTTCTCTTAAATGTCACCTCCTTGAGAGGCCCACTGTAGTGCTGAAAGCAGCTTCCCTCTGCCTTGCTTTTTTCACTGTTTACATTAGCCCATTTTATCTTCATAGCACTTTTTAGTGCCTGAACTAATTTTCGTTTGTTTGTTCATATATTGTCTGTCTTCTCTTGAAAGCTCCTTTGAGGGTAGGAAAAACATCTGTTTTGTTCTTCTTGATATCTCTAGCACTTAGGACAATTCCTAGAACACAATAAGCACTAAATAAATATTTACTAATGGACTGACTCATTCTTATGGTCAGAAATGAGGCCCCTGGTAATTTTGGGGGTCACATGCTTTCAGCTCTCAATTAGAGAAAAAAGAGAGCCTTTCTCACCAAATATTGGCCATAAATATCTTAAGGAGGAATTTGACTGGTACACCCTGGATCACAGCTTACCTCTGGGATTAGGAGGGTCAGGGTCTGTGATAGGCAGCTCACACCTGAACCTTATGGTTGCCTCTGGGGAGAAGCCATCTCCCAAGAGAAAAGGGAGAAGTGGCTGTTTGGGAATGACCTATTTTGGACTTCTTAACTTATATGCATTAGCATTGTATCAAACGTCTCTTCCTCTAAGGATTGGGGGCACAGAGGAACCATGCAGTCTCTGCTGGCCTGTTATCTCCATTAGATTCCTTTTGGTGGCCTCTCCTCTGGACAATTCACATTAAGTCCCTGTAGTTCAGTCCTGGTTACCTTGCCTTCTTCTGACTGGTTTTCTTTCAGATCACCTCAGCCAGCTCTCAGACACTTAAAGGACATGTTCTCTGCAGGACCACTCTGAAGGACTCTGCAGCATATTGCTGACCTGAGTGGTTGGCCTCTCATTCCTTCCCAGCAGGAAGAGAGATATGACTGGTCACTAACAAAAGAGGTAACGAAGCTTTGGAGACAAGCTGTAAGTGGTGAAGCAACTTTCTATGAAATGGAAAATGCATTTCTTTGCTCCTTTGTGAACAGCTTTTACAGTCATTAAATTTACCTAAACTAACGTGGTCCCTTTTTGTCTACTTTTACTTCGTTTTTGCCTTGGTTAGTGTCTCTGAGATTTTCCCTATAGTTTCTGGATTAAGTGTTTCCCAACCCGATTTCTACTGTGGACACCAGAAAACCTCTCTGGTTTTCTCCCATGTACCCTAGGAATTAGAGACTGAAGGGGAGGCGAAGGTGGAGAGAACCATTTGCTTAGCAAAAACTGCTCTAGATCTTTCTGACATTTTGGTTTGATAACGTTGACTTAGCTGCCTGTCTCCTCACTTTATTCTCATATTTTACCTGAGAATTTCCCTCGTGGACCCCTTTTTTAGCCTGTCAGTTCATTCTTTACCTTCAGGTCTGACAGCACTTGGAGTTTAGAAAGCATCATTACCTAATAGTAGGCTCTGAGGAGTCATTTTTGGCCCATTCACTACCAAGATTATGTCATTCTGTGGGGATCATGAAAAAAAAATCCAAAAGATGGTAGTGCAGAATATTTGGAGTCAGAAGGACTTTTGTTGAATTCCCCACTCCATTGCTTCAGAGTTGTGTGAACTTGAGTAGTTACTTTATTATTCTTGTGTGCCTTGATTTTCTCTTGTGACATGGGGATAATAATAAAATGCTTATCTCATATGGAGTTCAGTGAGATTATATTTGTAAAGAATTGAGCACTGTCTATGGAACACAGTAAAATCTTTTTTTTTACTTTATTTACTTTATTTATTTTTGGCTGCGTTGGGTCCTCGTTGCTGTGCGTGGGTTTTCTCTAGTTGCGGCGAGTGGGGGCTACTCTTCGTTGCAATGGGCTGCTCATTGTGGTGGCTTCTCTTGTTGCCACAGAGGTGAAATTACATGCTCCTTCTCCTGGGCTTGCATAGCAGGTAAGAGCATAGATTTTGGAACCACAGTCCAGCTCTGCTGCTTACAAATTATGTGGCCTGAGACACGTTTCTTAATTTCTCTGTGCCTCAGTTTTCAAGCTTGTAAAATGGGGATAATAATCATACATACTTCATCAGGTTGTTGTGGGGATTAAATGAGTTAATTTATGTAAAGTGCTTAGAATGGAACATGGCATCTAGTAGTGCTATTGTTATCTATTGCGGTTATTGTTATTATTTTTTTTAATTTAAAAAAATTATTTTATTTATTTATTTATTTTTGGCTGTGTTGGGTCTTGGATCTTCGTTCCTGCGCACAGGCCCTCTCTAGTTGAGGCGAGAGGGGGCTACTCTTTGTTGAGGTGCACAGGCTTCTCATTGTGGTGGCTTCTCCTGCCACCTAGCGCGGGTTCTAGACACGTGGGCTTCAGTAGTCGTGGCACGCAGGCCTGGTAGCCGTGACTCGCGGGCTCCAGAGCGCAGGCTCAGCAAGCCGTGGCACACGGGCCCATTTGCTCTGCGGCATGTGGGATCTTCCCGGACCAGGGCTCGAACCCGTGTCCCCTGCACTGGCAGGCGGACTCCCAACCACTGTGCCACCAGGGAAGCCCCCGGTTATTGTTATTATTGTTTGTCTATCAGGTGCCCTGTTCTCAGAGCCTTTAGAGAGAGCACACTGAGTATGGATTTTGGAGTGCGGGACTGGGTTTAAATCCTGGTTCTGCCACTTACTGAGCAATGTGAGCTTGGGCAAGTGAAGTCACCCTGCTCAGCATCGGTTTGCACGTGTGTAAAAGGGGGTGAGAGGGCAGGCTTTCCAAGGATCACATCGATGTAGGTGGAGGGGTCTGGCACACCGTCGCTGCTCACTACTGTCTGCCACATGCACATCTGTCTGCCTCAGGAGGTGTGCCTCAGCAGGGTCCGGGTTTTGTTTAGTAGTGAATACTAGTGACAGCCACATGGCCGTGTCACCTGGGTGGGGCAATGAGCTAAGTGAATCGTCTCCTTTAATCCTCACGGTACTTGTGAAGAAGGCACAGTAATTTCCAGAGTCCACAGTAGGAAAGTCTAGCCAAATGTAACACGCCTCTGTGGCCCAATCCTGTCCCCTGTTCAAGAAATCTTTCCTGAGATCCTGGCCGAGGTGCTGGGAGAGAAGTTGGCAACATACCCACCTTGGGCCCAGGCTCCAGCACTCTCAGTGACAATAGCTGAATGAGGTCAGCAGCCTGGAAAAAGGACAAGATGTGTGTTGGCCTTTAGAATCCTGCAGGTCTGTTCTGAACAGGTACATGGGGTGAGAGGGGTGTCAGTGGGATTCAGTGAGATGTAATTGTCCCCAACTGAATGCACCATTGGCATACCACTCAGTCACAGCATGGGAGGAGCCATTCACCAGGTTTCTCATGATTTATCTGGAAAGGTTGACTTTTTATTGTTTCAATGATTTTTTTCCCCAGCATTTTATTGTGAAAATTTCTACACATGCAGCAAAGTTGAAAGAATTTTATAGAGAACATTTGTATATGCATCACCTAGATTCTTCTATTAACATTTTCCTGTACTTGCTTTATCACATTCATATTCTTCTATCTGTGATCCATTGGTTTTTGAAAGTCGTAAATCATTATAGAAGACACTATAATATATATACAGTAAAAATGAAAGTCCATCTCAACACTTCTTCCCCTTTTCTCCTAAATCCTGTTCTCAGGGGTACCCACTATTGACATTTTGGAGTATATCCTGACAGACTATTTTCTAAACACATAGAAGAATGAATAGATGGGAACATTCTAACCAGATGGTCCTGCACCTTGTTTGTTCCTCTCAACATCAGTACCCATAGAACAACCCCTTTCTTTTAAACAGCTGCATAGAATTACACTTTATATAGCCATTACCTGACTTATTTTACCAACTCCCTATTGATGGACACCTAGGTTAACTTTATTTTTCACCCTGTAACACGTGAAGCTACAAAGAACACCCTTGCACATGTACCCTCATCCACTGGTGTAAGAATTTCTGTAGACATGGAATCACAGGGTTCACTTCTAGTCTCAGAGCTGCCACACCTGTGTGGAAAGGAGGGAACAGTATGGGGAGGCAGGAACCTTGGCTCCAGTCCTGATCCTACCTGCTGGGTGACTTGGGAAAGTCACTTTCCCTATCTGGGCCTTGGTTTCCCCATGTTAATAATGGAGCAATAACATTAGATCTCTTCCAGATACAGATCTTGGGATTTCATATTTCAATGTTTACTGAGCACACCCTGTGTACCCTTCAGAGAGTATACTGTTCATAGTCCCCGTCCCCAAACTGGAGAGACAGTGAACACACAAAGTTAAATAAATGAACACACACAAATATACATATGTGTGTATATGTATATATGTGTGTATATATACAACTTCGCATATATAACTTTACTCATACTCATACACACAGTGAGATCAGTATTTTGAAGGGAACAGAGTAGAAAGAGAGAGAGGGTTTTGGGTGGGGGAGAGAGAAAAGGCTTACTTTAGATATTTACATGTGGTGGTCAGGGAGCAGCTCTCTGAGGTGATGCCATTTGCACAGAGACCAACAGTGGAGAGAAGAGTGTTCCAGGCAGGGAGACAGCATGTGCAAAGGCCCTGAGGTGAGCACCAGCCCATCCTGTGTGGCTGGAGCGTAGTGGGTGAGGAGACAGAGCTAGAGAAGTGGGCAGGAGCCAGATCTCACGAGGCCCTGGGGCTGCAGAGAGGAGACTGGACTTTATTCAGAGCACGATGAGGAGCTGCTGGGGGCTTCTGAGCAGTGATCTATTTCTCCCTCATGTGATGCCCTCATTGTCCCTGGGAACTTGCTTTTCCCGTTGACTTCTGTGTGTGTGTGTGTGCCTCCTCCTTGCCACCATTCAGGCCACCTCCTCAGAGATGTCTTCACTGACTACAGTGTCCAGGGTAGCTCTCTCACCTCCACCACACACTAGCTGATCCATTGCTCTGTTTATTATAAATAAGATACATTATTTTATTTATCTGTTTTGTTGTTCAGTTTCTATTCCTCCAGTAGACTTTGATCTGTGAAAGGGCAGGGACCCTGTGTGCACAGGGCATGGCACACAGTAGGCCTTCAATACATGTTTGCAGCATAAATGTTATGAAGAGAGGAACAACAAAGGGGTGTTCAAGGAAGTCTTTCCAGAAGAAGGAACTTCTATACTGGGTTCTGAAAGCTGAGTAAGAGTTCTCCAGGTGAGGTCCAGAGAGGGGAAGTGACTTACCTAGGCCCACCCAGGAAGGCACTTATGCCACCTGGGCCTTGGTTTCTTCACGTGAAAAGTAGAGCAGTAAAGTAATGTACTTCCTTTTCTCAAGCACTCACCGTGGGGTCCTGGAGGTTCACATGTGTCTCCTTGCTGGTGTAGAGGCAGGACAGGATGTCATTGTAGGTTTCCAGTGAAAAGACCAGGTCTGCCAGGCTGCCCGGGGCTAATTTTGGGAGGGGCTTGGGGGCCAGGTGGTCAGGCCTTGGGGCTCTCTGGCCTGGGCTGCAGGGGTCATAAGCTTTAGAAAAATGAAGGAGGAAGGAGAAATTCAGAGGGAACAGTCTCCTCGGCCAAAAACTGGTTACAGCTAACATACGGAGGATTCACTGTGTGCCAGACACAGTGCTGAACATTTACAGGCACAATCTCATTTTGACCTCACAACAGCACCATGAGATGGAAACAGTTTGATAGATGAGGAAGCTGAGGCCCAGAGGAGTGAAGTGACTTTCTCAAGATCCTATACATGGTAAGAGGTGGAGCTGGGTTTTGAACCCATGAGCTACACTTCCCTGCTTCTCCCTCATGTAACCCCATTCTTTTCTCCGTGCCTTTGTTAACAGTGCCTCCTTCCTATCCACTCAAATCCTCCTGTCCTCCTGACTCACCTGCTACCATCCCATGGAGGAGAGGGGCAGCCAGCCTCATCCCTTCTCTGGGCCTCGGTTTCCCCATCTGAGGGGTCCCTTCCAGCTGGGAGTTACACGCGGTCCTGCCGTTCCTTAGCCACCCCACCTGCCCTTTTGTTGGAGCCTAATTTTCACTTGTGAGACATACAGCCCCGTGGCCTCTCCACCTGTCCAGGGTTGAGCGGGACTTCCCAGGCTCAGTGTGAGCTCCCGAGGGTGGGGCCTGCCTGGTCTGCCCTTTCTTCTCCCTTCCCCTCTCTCCTCCTCTTTTGCCCACCACTTCCTTCGCTTGCTCCTTCTCCTCTGCCTCCTATCCAGAGAAGCCCCACCTCATTTTCCTCTGTGCCCATTCTCCCCCAGACCAGTGGACATCGCCAGAGGGTCTGCCCTGGCCAGGGGCTGCTCACCTGGACTTTCATCAGGATGGCCTCCTCCGTGAATTCTGTGCTGGTGACATAGTGCTGGAAGTCTTCCGGGCCGGAGATGGCTGGGGCTGCAATGAGGAAATGGAGCTGGGGCTCAGCCTCCCTGGGGGATGGAGGGAAGGGCATGGGGAGGCACTGAAGCAGCGAGAAATTCCTTCTCCCTCTCTGCTTAGCTTTAAGTTTATTGTGGGCTGGGCCTCAGCTTGTTGTAACAATGAGCATTTATTGAGCCATACCTCTGTGCCAGGTTTTATGTATTATCACAACAGTCCATTCTGTGAGCCTGTGATTAATCCCATTTTACAGACTGGGAAACTGAGGCTCGGGGGGGAAATGATTTACCAAGGTCATAAGGCATAATGCCCTTTTCCCCCTCCACTAGGAAGTAGGCTCCCCATGGGAAAGCTTTCTCTGTTTTATTTCCCATCATATTTCCAGAGCCTAGAAGAGTTCCTGGTACACAGTAGGGGGACAGCAGATAAGCCCCTTCCTTGGCTGGGAGCTACGAACACAGAGTGATGTGTAACAGGTCTTCCAGCAGCGGGTTGAGCAGGGTTGTGGCCAGGGGACACCCCTGGAAGGAAGGCATGAGGGGGTCATTGTTGAGGTCAGGGCGAGATCAAGGGGCTGTTCCTTGGGGTCACACCCCTCTCTCAGGGGGCGGGGCAGGGGGAATGAGCAACTTACTATCTTCTGTAGGAGGAAGGGCAATACCTCATCCAGGACATCTGTCACCAACCCCAGAGCTTTGTTCACCCGGAGGGGGTCCATCCTAGGGGCGGGGAGAGCAGGTGGGGTCTGAGACACCATGGAAGGGGAGACTGAGGCCAGAGAGGGGAGTCCAGGGCAGGGCTGAGGAAAGCCCCAGTGGGCCTGTGATCAGGGAAGCTCAGGGTGGCTGCTTCCTTCCCCGACTGGTGTCCCTCTCCTCTCCTCTCTCCTCTTTCTCCCCTTTTCTTTTCTGTTTTTTTCCCTTCTTGCCTTCTTGCTTTCTCTCTTCCAGACTTTGTCTTCCTCCACTTTATTTCTTCCTGATTCTCCCTTTCTGCCTCTCTTGCTTTATTTCTCTCTCTAATAAAGGTCTCCGGGGTTTTCAAAGAGGGAGAGATCACACCTGGCAGTGGAAGTTAATGGAAGCCTTCCTGGAGGAGGTGGCTTTTTTGTTAGGTATATTAAGAATCATAAACAGGGCTTCCCTGGTAGCGCAATGGTTGAGAGTCTGCCTGTCGGTGCAGGGGACACAAGTTCGTGCCCCGGTCCGGGAGGATCCCACATGCCGCAGGGCGGCTGGGCCCGTGAGCCATGGCCGCTGAGCCTGTGCGTCCGGAGCCTGTGCTCCACAACGGGAGAGGCCACAACAGTGAGAGGCCCACATACCGCAAAAAAAAAAAAAAAAAAGAATCATAAACAATGGCCACTTTATGTGGCAGGTTCTGTGCTAAGTAGCTCACACGGGTTAGCTCATCTCTTCCCCACAACCACCCCATGCTGGCTGAGTTCTGTGATCTTGTTTATTGGTGAGAAAACTGAGGCTCCTGGAAGCCAAATAGCTTGGCCAGGGCTCCTGGTGTTAGCAAGCAGCCAAGCCAAGATTTGACCTGTGTGGATGCACACTTTGGCCATAACATTCAATGTGAAGGCAGGAGATACTGATGGGTGGTGTGTACAGCTGGTGGTCTTGGAGATGACCCTGCCCCTGACACCCTTGGTCACTCTAGACAGCTTAGGCTGGGGAGAGGCAGCCTAAGACTGAGACTCTCTGGGGAGAGTCTCAGTGAAGGGTTGGGTGCAGGAGTGGTGGGGCGTAGGTACTCACTGCTCCAGAACCTCAGTGCTCAGGTATCCTGGTGGGTGTGGCACTCCTCAAGTACCTCGATGTGGATGTTCTTGGTGACTTTGAACCGCAGGATCCTGTAGGGGCAGCATGTCTGGGCAGGCTCCAAGCCGCAGCCCAAGACTGAGTCCAGAAGTCACAGGCTGGTGGGGCCTGCAGTTGTCTGGAGGGCTCAAATGAAAAACTGGAAGAGTTAATTAAAAATACAGAGTTCAAACTTTGGAAAACCTAAAAGATCTGGAAACTCTCAGCCAGCATCCTCACAGGGCGGCTGATGTAACCTTGAGATGGGCCACATCCTCTCCTGTTTACTGCAGTCCCCACCAGGCCAAGGGTCAAGCTGCATTTTTACTGCACATCATTATAAGGGTGATGATATGTTTATTGTATAGCAGAGAAATATTTCTCTGTGCCCACATCCCTGTGAAGAAAATATTTCTTTGTGCTCACTTTTCTATTAAAAGGGGAAGCTAGACAAAGAATGCCGCCCTTACTCAAGTTGCCTGGATGGTAAGTGGGATTGGAGTCCAGGCGTGGTGGACCCCAAGGTGAGCTTGAACCAGACCCTCCTTGGATCATCCCATGAAAGCATCTGCCTTTTACTCAGATGCGGCACATGTCCCCTGACATGGAAGTCAGAGGGTTTTATCTCAGCCTCTGCTGCAGATTCACTGTGTGATCCTGGGCAGGTCCCTCTCCTACTCGGTGCTTCAGTTTCCCCATCACAAAAAAGTGACTTTGAAATATGCCCAAGTGGAAAGGATTATTGTAACCCTTTTGGTGACATAGGCAGCAGACTTTTGCTAGCCTTGCATGGCTGCCTGGAACCGAGGGAGGTGGAGAGGAAGCCCCCAGGGCACACACTCACCTCTAGAACGAGAGGTACAGGTTGCTTCGCAATGTGACCTGCAGCAGGCTGTCACTCAGGATTTGTGGGGTGACATCAGGGCCTTTGGCATCTTCTGTGACCAACCTGTGAGTGGGTTGGGGGGTGTTGTTTGTATGGCCTGGTAAGGCCCCTGTGACTCTGTGGAGTGTGTATGTCTGTATTGGCTAGAATAGGGGCAGACCCCAGGAGGGGTGGGGGCTGCTTTGGGACAACCCCTTCCCTGACCCTCAGCCCACCTGCAGAACACTGGGCTCTAGTTGCAGCCTCTAAGCCTTGAAGACCTGGGAAAGTCCCTTTCCTTCACCAGGCGTCAGTGTCACCCTCTACAAAATGAGGAGAATACAGTGGAGGACCTGTCCGTGCACATTTAACAGGTCTGAATTCAAATATAAGGGTTCTGCAAAAAAGACGCAAGCAGGCAGGAGTCAGAGAGAGCAAGACGGCTGGTGATCCCACCGCCTTCCACTCAGGGACCACCTGCCCTGCTGAGCATCCAAGAAGGAGGACATGAAACTTCTGCTCCCCATGATGGCCTCAGGTCCTCGCATCTCCCTGAGCTAAGAGGAACCCAGAGTTTTATGTACTTTTTGAACATTAGATACAAGCTGGTGACTTACCTGGTGCCCACTAGAGTGGGCAGCAACAAGTTCCAGTGCTGGAGGAAGACCTGGATGGGTTGGGCTCCCCAAAGGCTGTATGCCTGCCTCCACCATGGCACGTTCCAGAGGATTTTTTTTGTCTTTTGTTTTTTTTGCAGTACGCGGACCTCTCACTGTTGGGGCCTCTCCCGTTGCGAAGCACAGGCTCCGGACGCGCAGGCTCAGCGGCCATGGCTCACGGGCCCAGCCGCTCTGTGGCACGTGGGATCTTCCCAGACCGGGGCACGAACCCGTGTCCCCTGCATCGGCAGGCGGACTCTCAACCACTGCGCCACCAGGGAAGCCCTTTCCAGAGGTTTTTGAAGAATGACTTGGACCATGTGGGGTTTTTCCTACAGCCCTCCCAAGCTGATGCTCTGTGCCAGGATGGGTGAGTAGAGGTGGTGCAAATGCACAGGCAGGGGTGAGTGGTGGCCAGTCCTAGGCCTTAGGATGGGCTGGGGCAGGTGTGGGCCCAGCACCCTCCTCCTAGGCCTCTCTGGGAAGCACCCCTACCCACCCCAGAGCCCTAGCTTTTCATTTCATTTCACCCCCATCAGAAAACTTCTTCTGAACTCTATCATCTTAGGACCCATCTGGCTCTCCCTGCTCATTCTGGGGGATGGATTCGGAGGCCTACCTGTGGCTACATAGGTTGACCTTGCAGGAACCCCTGCCCCAACCTACATAAATATCATTCATTTATGTTGGTACTTATTTTGCCAGAAGGCTCCAACTCATTTGCCTTCAGGGCCAAGCAGGTAACGTAAAGGGAGTGGAGGAGGTGTCTGGGGACTGACTTACGGACTACAGATCCTACACCAATGATTGCCACGTGGGAGGTCAGGCCACGTGTGGCCAGATCTTTGTTATAGAGAGAGTTGCTATTAGGGGTTGAATTGTGTCTGCCTTCCACCCCCCAATTCATATATATATATATTTTTTTTTTTTTAAATATTTACTTATTTATTTATTTTGGCCGCACTGGGTCTTAGTTATGGCACACGGGATCTTTAGTTGCGGCATGCAGGCTTTTTAGTTGCAGCATGCAGACTCTTAGTTGCTGCATGCGAACTCTTAGTTGCAACATGCATGCGGGATCTGGTTTCCTGACCAGGGATCGAACCCGGGCCCCCTGCATTGGGAGCGTGGAGTGTTACCCACTGGACCACCAGGGAAGTCCCCCAATTCATATATTGAGTTCCTAATCCCCACCTTATAATGTGAACTGATTTGGAAATAGGGTTGTTGCAGATGTAGTTAAGATGAGATCGTACTGGAGTAGAGTGAGCCCCTAGCCTAATGTGACTGGTGTCCTCATAAAAAGGGGAAATTTGGACACAGACAGAGACACACAGCCAGGGAGATTGCCAAGTGAAGAGGAAGGCAGAGATCAGGTGATGATTCTACAAGCCAAGGAAAACCAGACTGCCAGCAACCCTCCAGAAGCTAGGGGAGAGACATGGAAAACGCCTTGATCTCAGAATTCTAGTCTCCTGAATTTCTGTTGTTTAAGCCACTCAGTTTGTGGTACTTTGTTATGGCAGTCCTAGCAAACTAATACAATCAGAAAATCTGGATTTTTATTAAAACACTCCAGATTTTTATATATTGGCAAGTCACTAAAATATTAAAAAAATACTATGGGAGTTTGCGATACCCAGGTATAAGCTGAATGTGGAGGGTTGGAGGGCTGCCAGGCTAAGATCCCTGATTGAGACTCTGCTTTGTTCCTTGGAGGATTTCAAGTGGCTTCAAGAGGCTTAGGGACAATAAAAATGTACTTGCTGAGGGCTTTCCAGGCTGGAGAAAAGCTCCAACGACGCTGGGGCCTCCTACCCACCCACAAGGTGAGAACACTGTTTCTGAGGGGGCAGAAAAGCCAGAAGGCCACTCACCCACCCAACTGGAGCAGCTCCCCCAGCAGCGGGAAGCTCTGCCCCGAGAGCAGGTCCCAGACCAGCAACAGATCAAGCCCACTGCTCTCTTTGGAGAGGCCTTCTCTTACAAAGGGCAGGTGGTCCAGGATGGCGACTCCTTCACTTGTGGCCCCCATCACAGGGATCCTGGCCACACTGTCCAGGACATGGTGTTTTGAGAGCAGGCCTGAAATGTCTGAGGACAAGGCCCTCCTCAGGGCGGGGCTCACCTTTCATTCAGTCGTTCAACAAAGGCCCACCAGCACCTGCCCCGAGCCAGCGATTTAGACAGTTCATTTAGCAACAGGTACTTATGAATCACTTCCTCTCTTCTGGGCTCAGGGCCCATGGGGTTCATTCTAGGAGCGGGAGTGGGGGGGTAGGGGCGGGCACAGAAAACAATTGAGCCCTCAGATAAGCAAGCAAGGCAATTTTTGAAAATAAAATGGAGTCGAATTGGAGCATGACTGGGGGGAAGGTCTACTTTAGATAGGGTAGAAATGGAGAGCCTCTCTGAAGGGGAGGCATTTGAGCTGAGACCTGAATGAAGTGGAGAAATCCACTATTGCAAGATCTGGGGAGAGAGCAACGTAGACAGAGGGAAAAGCACATGCAAAGGCCCTGAGGTGGTAATGAGCCTGGTGAGTGTATGAAACAGAAAGATCAGTGAGGTTGGACTGTGTTGAATGGGGAAGGAGGTGAATGGATAAAAAAGAGCTCACAGCCAAGAGTTAGGGAGAGACAGAAAGACAGACAGGACAAGTACAGTATGCTTGGATAAGGCCATAGATGAGGCTTCACTAAAGGGCTGTGGGAACCCAGTGGAAGGAGACTCCTTCTGCTGGGGAAACTGGGACTATTAGAGCTTTGCCTTAAATGGTGAATCAGAATCCATTGTGTTGAGAATGGGGGAAAGAATAGCACAAGCAAAGGAAGGAGGCTGGAAAGTCTATAGGGGCGGTCAGGGCAGGTGGTGGTAGAAGAGGCTGGAGAGTCAGGGCCTTGAAAACCAGCCTGAAGAGCTTGAAGCTTCTCCTGAAGGCACTAGGGAGCCACAGCAAGTGTTAGAGCAGGGGAAGGATGGGGTCAGCTCTGGGCAAAGGAAGGCAAATTCTGCTGCTGGTGATGGGGAGGCCAGAAGAGGAAAAGGCTTGAGCAGGGAGGTGGTGTCACCTTCCACCCCTGCTCCTCCCTGAGTTCCTGCCTCCTGCCACCCACCCCTTAAAAATCTATCTGTTTCCAGCTGATCCTTGCTGAAGCGCAAGAAGACTAAGTGCTGGGCCTCCCCTGGGGCCTGGGGCAGCAGCCCCCAGCATAGCAGTGACCCCCAGAACAGCAGCATCCTCCTGGCCAGGACCTGGGGACAGAGAGCTGGGAACCCCACTGGCCACCTCACTGGGGAGCCACTGGCCAGCTTCTCCCAGCTCTGCCTCTCCTAGAGCCATCTCTCCAGCTTTCCTTCCCTCGCTTCTCCCCCTCGCTCTAGATCTTCTAGTCCTTGAACACAGCCTTACCCCCACCATCTCACATTAGTGCTTTCGGTTCCTTCTGCCTGAAATGTCCTTCCCTCTCAAGTGGGCTCTCTTCAAATCTGGGCTTTGCCACTTCCAGACCGTGTGACCCTGAGCAAGTTACTTGATCTCTCCGTGCCTCAGTTTTCTCATCTGTAAAATGGGGGACAATCGTAGATTGTTGTGGGGAATGCACTCAATAATATGTGCAAAGCACTTAGCAAGGAGTGTGCCCAACAGCTGTTAATGTGGCTGTGCAACATTGTGAGACATTAAAACCATGGAGGTTTCTGAATCTTGAGGAAGACAAGGGTTGGGGGTCCTGGGGGAAGCACCATAGTGGCCAGGGTAGGCACCTGGGGGGCTTAAAGCCATGGCTCTTTACCAACTAGTAGGGAAATACTTCAGTATTTAAAACAGTACATTTGTACTGGTTCCTGCCTGCTGAGCCTCAGCCCAGGTGGCCAAGTTGGCATAGTTGGGACCCCAGAGCCTGCAGGCAGGGGGCACTCCAGGTGGGCAAGGGTGTGCTGCCAGGAGATGCAGCCTTTGGAACTGCAAGGCAGAGGCCAGCTGGGTACAGACACGTCCAGGGCAGATGCCAGCGTAAGCAGGGCCCATTAAGGAGCCACCACATCCCCACCCCAATGCCCATGAAGACACTACCCAGAGGGTAAATGCTGCCTCTGGGCAAAGCCCCCAGAGTGGCTGAGCCTGCTCTGGAGTGCCTGAGAACATCCTGGCATTGTCTCAAATCAGCAACATCCAGTTTTTTTTGCTTGATGGCAGGAATTCAAAACAGTGATTAAAATGGGTCCTAAAAAAAGAGAAAGTTTCTTGTTTATTTGCAGATGTGAATTTTGGACTGGGAAATTTGTACTCATGGCATTAACTATTCATATTCTGCTACCAGGCTGATCTTAAATTCATCCACTACTCATCCAACCAGTGTTTAGCCAGTGCCCATGTTAGGCACTTTTCTTAATCAGTTCACCCAAGTCAGGTCTCTCCTCCCTTCCCGCCCTTAGTACTTCACACTGTCCCCCAGCCGTCTCCATCTCGTACCAGTCTTGAATCATACTGGCCCCGACTTTTACTTGAGTCCTTACTATGGTAGCAGGCTCTATGCCGAGAGCTTTACAAGCTTTGTTGCATTATTGAATCCTTACCATAACGGTCTGGGATCATTGATAGCAGGCCTATTTTACGGAAATGGGCACAGATAGGAGAAATGGCTTGCCCAAGGTCACACAGGTAGTGGCTGCAGAGCCTGGATTGGAACCCAGTTTGGCTGAGAATCTATGCACCACATCACCACATTATTGTAGGTACTTAAGAAATATTTGCGAAATGCCCATGTTAGCTTCCTTGTCCTTACCTCTCCAAGAATAGGGCTGTCCAGAATCTCTCCCGGGCCTCTGTCACTAGCTTCTCAGAAAGATACAACTTTTATAACCTGAGCTCTGAAGCTCGTGTGGGTGGAAACATGGCAGGAAGTCCAGCCTCCTGGCTGGTTTGTGCTCAGCGGAACCCTTCAGAGGAGGGAGGGGTCCTCTTGGCACCGGAAGGCTAGGGGCTTCCGGCCAAAACTGATGGGGCTATTCACTGGGGTCCTAGGGGTAGGCTCTAGTCCTGGGCCAAAAGACCCCAGGGAGGAAGTAGGAGGGGGCCTTGTGGTTTTGGGGGTGGGCCCTTTCCCTTAGGAGCCACATCAGTGCTATGGAGCCTGGGGCAGGGCCTCCAGCTCTCAGGAGGGGCCCAAGGAGGCTCCTATTGCAGGATGTAGCAGTCACAGGACCCAAGGGAGTTAGGATGTATGTTGGGGTGTGTGTAGAGGACAGCAGGGGTAGAGGCAGGCCTGGGAGGGACCCAGTGGCCACAATGTGGCCACTCCCCATGCTCTTTCCATATATGACACCCATGCCATGCCTCTGCAGCCAGACAGGTCTGGGTTCAATCCCCACTGTCACTCAGTAGCTGTGTAAATGTGGGCCAGTTACTTTCCCTCCTGAGCCTCATTTTTCATGTCTGCAAAAGGGGAATAATAATCCATCTATGTCTTTTGGTATTGTGAAGATTCATTGGGGCAATTCATGTAGATGTTCCAAAAAAGTTGCTTATTTTAATTTCCATTTTATAGATGAGAAAATGGAGACTCAAAAAGGTTAAGTGATTTACTCAAGGTCACACAGCATGTCTGGCAAAACTGGGATTTGAAATCAGGGCCCAGAGAGGAAACTGGCCATCCAGTGAAAGGGAAATTTGGTGTTACTATGTAATGCAGCTCCAAGACCTCGAGTCCTCACTCCCAACCAAACTGCTCTGCAGATGTCCTCTTCCGTGAGAATCTTGACGCCACCATTGTGAGTGCACATAGCTGGCTGTGTCAGCATCCACTCCTTCATTAACTGCTGTCCAGTGCAGTCATCTCAGTGGTGGGCAGGACTCACCTCTAGGCGGCTTTTAGATTTTCCTTGTGGATAATTCCTTTCCCTTTCACAGTCAGAGATGTGGTTAGGGCAGGTGTTAAACTCCATTCTTGGGCTGGAAGATGGCACAGAGGGGCTGATGATGAAAGGGCTGGTTCTGGAAGACAGCAGCTCTGCAGGAAATGCTAGGGCAACGTTAGCTACGTGCTCCCAATGCAGAGGGCCTGGGTTCGATCCCTGGTCAGGGGACTAGATCCCACATGCATGTCGCAACTAAGAGTTCGCAAGGCACAACTAAGGAGCCCATGAGCCGCAACTAAGATCCAGTGCAGGGCTTCCCTGGTGGCGCAGTGGTTGAGAGCCCGCCTGCCGATGCAGGGGACACGGGTTCGTGCCCCGGTCCGGGAAGATCCCACATGCCGCAGAGCGGCTGGGCCCGTGAGCCATGGCCGTTGAGCCTGCGCGTCCAGAGCCTGTGCTCCGCAACGGGAGAGGCCACAACAGCGCGAGGCCCACATACCGCAAAAAAAAAAAAAAAAAAAAAAAAAAAAAAAAAAAAAAAAAAAAAAAAAAAAAAGATCCAGTGCTGGGCTTCCCTGGTGGCGCAGTGGTTGAGAATCTGCCTGCCAATGCAGGGGACACGGGTTTGAGCCCTGGTCCGGGAAGATCCCACGTGCCGCGGAGCAACTGGGCCCGTGAGCCACAACTACTGAGCCTGCGCGTCTGGAGCCTGTGCTCCGCAACAAGAGAGGCCGCGACAGCGAGAGGCCCGCGCGCCGCGATGAAGAGTGGCCCCCGCTTGCCACAAGTAGAGAAAGCCCTCGCACAGAAATGAAGACCCAACACAGCCATAAATAAATAAATAAATAAATAAAGCAAACTGTCAACAAGTAAAAATAAATAAACACTATTATAAAAAAAAGAAAAAGAAAAAAAAAAGATGCAGTGCAATCAAATAAATAAATAAGTCAATGGCTGATATTAGTATGGTTTGATGCCATATTTCAGATGGGATGTACTTATTCTAGGATCTCAGCATCATAAAATCATGGACGTTTTGGTTGGAAGATGCTTTAAAATTTGGCAGGTCCCCCACATTTTTGTCAATTGGGTCTCAACATTACTGCCAAGTGCTGTCCTCCTGCCTGGGCAG
This sequence comes from Hyperoodon ampullatus, assembly GCF_949752795.1. NCBI lineage: Eukaryota > Metazoa > Chordata > Mammalia > Artiodactyla > Ziphiidae > Hyperoodon > Hyperoodon ampullatus. The sequence continues at coordinate 63,181,321 of NC_136927.1, read as the reverse complement.
AGAAAGGCTCTAGGGTTAATTTCCTCATCCGAGTCCCTAGGGGCTGGTGCAGGATTTTGGTGGAAGCACAGAGGTCTCCCTTCCCTTCCAAGATCTGGCCTCTCTAAACAGGATAGGAGGGAAGATTTTGGCTGGAGCACCATGAATTCTGTATGTTTACCTCATGGACTAATCTCTGCTGAGAGATGGGAGATTTCCTGGGGGTCTCCTCCATGAAAGGGAAGCCCTGGGAAGGACACAGAGAGGTACAAGACATCATTATTGTCTGTCTCTGAGCCCCAGTCTATTCATCTGTAAAATGGGAAAGTTAACCCACAGGAAGTGTCTAGTACTGTACTGGGAACTGAGTAGCCCTCAGGGAATAGAGGCTGTTAGTTGTCACTGTTATTTTGAGGAATAGAGAACAAACATATGGATACCAAGGGGGAGGGGGGTGGGATGAATTGGGAGATGGGGATTGACATATATACACTATTGATACTGTGTATAAAATAGATAACTAATGAGAACCTACTGTATAGCACAGGGAACTCTACTCAGTGCTCTGTGGTGACCTAAATGGGAAGGAAATCCAAAACAGAGGGGATATATGTATATGTAGAGCTGATTCACTTTGCTGTACAGTAGAAACTAACACAACGTTGTAAAGCAACCATACTCCAATTAAAAAAAAAGAAAAGAAACCTGGGTCACTGTCCTGCTGTGGATTCAGGTGGGAGGCTGGGGCAAGTGGGTGAAGCTTGGGTTCCCACCACTTCACCAGCTCTGTGTTACTTGAGTTCTAATCTGTAAGACAATAATTCCTGCAAGGCAGGAAGGGTTACTGAGATATCACTTGGTGTTTTTCATTTGCTGCTGCTGCTAAGACTCAGAGGGAAGCAGAGGATTTTTCCCTCTCGCAGCCCAGGAAGGTGCTGGAATCTTGGAGTTCCAGATCTGCGGCTCCTGCCTCAGGGGTGCACGGATGGCTCCTGTGTTTCAGGGTGCAAATCGGAAGGGGCTGGCACAGAAGACCACCTCTCTTCTTCTTTACGGGGAGTGGAGACTCTGGGGGAGTGATGAGGGAGCAGAGAGTAGAGGGAGGTGGTGCGGGGTAATGGATAGGGGCTGCTTGGTAGTCGTGTTGAGCTGTCAGAGCCTCAGTTTCCTCACTTGCCAAGTGGGAGCACCATAGGAGAGGCACTGGGTGAGTGAAGGTCTGTAAGACCCTTGGCCTAGTACCAGCAGAGCAAATACTTGTCTTGGTTTGGGTTCCCTAGAAACAGAACTTGAGACCAGGATTTGAGTGCAGGTAGCTGATAGGGGAGGTGATGCCAGGAGACACTGGTAGGAGAGGGGGAAAGTGAGGCAGGGAGGGAGACAGCCCATAAAGGTGTGTATCAAGCAAGTGACCCCATGGGCACCTGGGGCTCAGTCCCTCTGGGGTGCTGTGGGAGCCAGTGTGGAGTTGTTCCCTGCTCCCAAGGGGTGAGGAAGCAGGGTTATATATTCACCACCCTCCAGGAAGCCCAAGAGGTTGTGGGTGGTCCGAACCCAGGAACCATGGCCATGGCTGTTTTGGGGAAGTGCCCCAGTGTGGCCAGGGCTCCAAGCTGCTCACCTCTGACAGGATCCTGTGGGCTGGGATGGCGATCCATTCATCGGCGCCAGATGGGACCAAAGAACGGAAGCCCTGCCCTACCCTCCAGACTCCTGGGAAACTCTCACAATAGAACGTGGCATGACCCTAGGGGGGCAGAGGAGACGTGCGCCAGAGAAGATGGAGATGGACTGTCTCAGCTCCCTTGTGAGTGGGGGCTCAAAACCCAGGTTTAATACGATTTAGAAAAATAATGGAATGTGGGCTGTGGACCACAAAGCGTGGCTGGGGGTCGAGGATGCATGTGGGGAGCTGCAGCACAGGGCCCGGCACTCAGCAACTGCCCAGCGAGTGCTCACTGACCCCAGTGTAAGCACCTTCTGCAGGGTCTTGTCCTGTCCCTCTCGGCCTAACCTGTGGGAGTCCTGTAGGAGAAACTCCTTCCTGGCTGCCGTTCCACGTTGCGAGGTGTTCTTATGGATTTTTTTTTTTTTTTTCTGTATGCGGGCCTCTCACTGTTGTGGCCTCTCCCGTTGTGGAGCACAGGCTCCAGACGCGCAGGCTCAGCGGCCATGGCTCACGGGCCCAGCCGCTCTGCGGCATGTGGGATCTTCCCGGACCGGGGCACGAACCCGTGTCCCCTGCATTGGCAGGCGGACTCTCAACCACTGTGCCACCAGGGAAGCCCCTTATGGATGTTTTTACTGTGAAGCTGAGTAGCGTCTTTTCCCAAAACACCCGCCTGTCCCTTCCTGCAAGGCCCCTCATGGGATGTGAGCTCTGTGTGCTGGGATGGACCCAGAGTCTGGAGGACAGGGGCCTTATTGTCTGTCCTGAACCTGCTGGCATCAGGAGGGCCAGGGAGACAATGACAGTCATGTGCTGTCTAAGTGGGAAGGGACTTCAGTGATAAGGCCCAACATCCCGGAGTCCAGGTAACAAGAGTGACCATGACATCACCCACAGATGACATTGTTTGAGCACATCCCACGGGCTGGGAACTGTTTTCTCTCATTTCATCCTCACCACAGCCCTCCAAGGTGGGGACTAAGATTCTCCCCATTTTACAGAGAAGGAAGCTGAGGCCCAGAGAGGGGGAGCCATATTTTAGGGTCAAGCAACCACTGAGGGGTCCAGGCCAGAACTCAAATCCTGCCTCCAGAGTCACACTGTTCAGCGAGCCCCCGACCCACCACATCACCAAGATCAACACAAAGTGCGTACCCACCAGAGAGGTTGTCCTACCATAGGTGGTCTAGAAGCTGACTTGGAAGGCAGGAGGGGGCAACTGGCTTTTTTATTCCTGTCGCTCAGGGAGGTGGCCACAACCTTGGACCTTGTCCACATGTGTTTTGATATCACCAAGACATGGCTTGGACATGGCTCAGATTGGCTCAGATGTGCCTGAACATGACCTAGATGTGGCTTGGATGTCCAGTCCCTAAGCCTGCCAGGGGCAAAATGACCCCTGAGTTGGGACAAAGACACACTCCAGACTGCAGGAGTCACAGACAAGTTTATTTATTGCAGAGAGGGCCAGTCTACAGAGCTGGCTTCCACACTCCTACTGAGACCCAGCTTGCATGGAAGGCCGCCGTGCAAGTCTTCACTGGGAGAGAGGAAAATGGTCTGAGGTTCTACGAGGAGGCTGGGGTGACCACAAGGCCATCCTGGAATTGGACGAGAAAAGTCAAAAAAGTTTTTTTTAACATTCTGCCCTTTTGTGGTTTATGCTAGTTTATCCTCCACAAGGTGACTGCTGGCATTGGGGGTCATGACCCTGAACTCACGCATAAAAAATTCTTGAGAGGGTCAGAGCAGGAACGTCTGTGTGTGAACAGTGACACCATGCAGGGGCCTGGGGCACAGGTAAAGTATCTGGGTGCAAAGTCTGGGATTATATAGGACTGTTGTCCCCAGGCCCAGCAGATCAACAAAACTCCCAAGAAGTTTTGGAAAATGCAGATTCCTGGCTGTATCCATTGGGTCCCAGGCAGCTAAATTTTTAACAACACTCTGCCTTTTTTGAGGAAACGGTTATACAAGGAATGTAACCTATTAGATTTCCCCCAACATTCTATTATGATAATTTTCAAATATACAGAAAAGTTGAAAGAATTTTATAGTGAACACTTGTATACTCATCACCTAGATTCTACCATTAACTTTTTTAAAGCCATACGTGTTTAATCTCGGATCTATCCTTTTTTTTTTTTTTGGCCATGCTGCACATCTGGTGGGATCTTAGTTCCCCACCAGGGATTGAACTCGGGCCCTTGGCAGTGAAAGCACGGAGTCCTAACCACTAGACTGCCGGGGAATTCCCTCAAATCTATCCATTTATTCATTCCTTTGACTAGATTTTAAAACATATTATATTGTAAGGCTATAAAAAGGATATCAGTGTGCTGCTAGTCCAAAACAAATGAATAGAGCAAAACAGGAAATTTGGAAAAAGCAGATCCAAAGGGTGAAATGATACCTTTCTGACCCAAATTGAAATTGATGCTTTGCAACTTGATTAAAAAAAAACAGAGGACAGTTGCTAAGTGCCCCCTAATAAGAGATACATGAAATATACTAAGCTCCAGCCACCCAGTTGGATGGACACCTGTGGTGTCCATCCAACATGAATTAAATGCAGTGTGTGTCTTAGATAAACTGCTTATATTATAATTGAATCACTGTATGTAGTTCATTAGTGCATGGCCTGTATATTTAGACATCTGCTGGTGTTATGGGTGAGGAACCTGGGCTCAGAGAGGCCAAAGGATCTGCCTGGGGGCCCCTGGCTAGAGAGAGAGGCAGAGTCAGCATTTGAACTGGTCCTCTGGTCCCTGAGTCTAGACCCAGCCTAGGTACCATACACAATATGCTGTCATAATTCTCCATCAAAGCCAGCTGAAGCATGGACACAGGTTTTGAGGGTGGGCAGCTGAAAATGAGTCAAATGTCAACTTGCCTTTGAAGCCAGTTAACAAAGCCTCCTACCCTTCCCTCTGCCAGGTGGGATGACAGGTAAGATAGAAAAGGCTGGAGGTTTATGACTCCAGGCTAGGACAGCCATCCTCTTCCGCTTACAGATGAGGACATGAGGCCCTGAGAGAGAAGGGACTTGCCCAAGGTCCCCCATAAGTGACCAGAGGGGCCAGGATTGGGGAGCAGCTCCCACCTCCCATCCCTGGGCTCTCCCTGCGACGGTATGTTTAACCCCACTCACCTCTGTCAGAGACCACGAAGCTGCCTCAAATCCCAAGGCCTTCACCATTGACACTGAGATCCCGGATCTTAATTTGCCTGAAATCACAAGTGTGGTCAGAGAATGGTGGGCCTGGGGTGGGATTGGGCAGCCGTGGGCAGGCTCACAGTTCCTCGACCTGGCACCCCCGACTCAGACTGCCCCTTTTGCCTCTCCCTGTTTTCCAGCCCTAGCGTCCACCCAGCCTCATCTCCCCGTTCTTTGTCTCCAGCCCCAGCTTCTGGCTGCTCCAAAAGGTACCCTCACATCCTCTCATGCTCCTGCTCAAGAGCCATCAGGGCCTCCCATCATCCACAACACGTGCCTATACTTTGAGATTTCTTACTCTAAGAAAACAAAGACATGACAAAAGTCAGAGGTTACCAATTCTCCCCACCCCCATGACCTGGGGCTCGACAAGAATAATTCCAACCTTTTCTCTTGGCTTCCTTCACTACTGACACAAATAACAATGCCAACAACAGCAAAGGCTAAGAACTGTTGAACACTGACTGTGTCAGGCGCCCCCTCTCTGCCCCCATACAAACATCTTCTCCTTTATGCCTCTGAGGAAGGTGCTCTTATTTTCCCATTTTACAGAGGGAGAAACTGAGGCTCAGGATGATAAGGCAGCTTGTCCAAGGCCAGGCAACCAGCAAGAAGGGGAATCAGCACTTGAGCCCGGGTCTATCGGAGGCACATCGGGTGTGCTCTAGTTGTCTGTTTCCACCTCTGTCTCTCTCCTGCTGTCAGCCCTGTGAGCCTGGGGCATTGCCATGCATGCCTAGGCTCTGGCATGAGTGAAGGAATTGGGCTGGGATGCTGGAGATGGGAAAGCTCATTTCCACGTGGATGACCTGGAAGGCTTCCTGGAGGAGGCAGAATTAGAACTAGGCTCTGAGGATAGGTAGAAAATAAATGAAAGGGGCCCCAAATGGAGACACAGGCAGGAGAAGTAAAGCACCTGCCCTCAATGCCCTGGGGACCAGGGGGATGGACGGCAAAGGGACGCACCGTTCTCGTTTGGCAGCAGGACGGAGGCAAGGATCTTGGTGATGATGTCTTTCAGAAGTTCAGGCTGTGAAAGAGAAGGGGCCCCATCACCCTGGCTGAGAATCTGAAGTCCTCCCAGCCATTGCTAGGATGGGCACAGTCCCGCCCTGTGGCGAGGGCAGCTGGTGGAGATGCTGAATCTCAGGTTCCTGACTGGTCAGAACTGCAAGGGCTCCACGGACAAGACAGGCTGTGGGGGGAGGGGTGGGGCACAAACCAGGTGGCCCTAGATCCAGCAGGTAGGGGACTGGGGTACGTTTGTGGGATGCATCCCTCGCCCCCAATCTCAAGGGCTCCACCGCTGTGTTTCAGCAGAATTCTCCAAGGGAATTTCATCCTGTTTCCCGAGTTTTTTGACTCCTCAAGGGAAGCCAGAAGTCCTGATTTTCATGTGGAAACCTCCCCATTAAAAAATATTTGTCAAAAAAAATTAAAAGTCAGAACAAAAGGGTGGAAAAATTTACCCATCTCCAAAACATAGAAACAAGTACCCCACCACAGCAGAAGACAGGATTCAGCCAATTTGAGGTCTCTGATTCAGTCTGACTCAGGGAAACTGAGGACTGGGGGGAAGGGGCTGCCCAGGGTCACCACTGAGATGAGTCTATATGAGCAAAATGAGATGTGAATAAAGGAGATTTGTTTTCTGATTTAGGGTCAGAACTTTACAGAAGGGAAGTCTGTGTGTATCTGTGTGTTTGTGAATGTGTGTATTCTCAGCTGTGTCTGGCATACAGTAGGTGCTCAGTAAACACCTAAACCAGGAGGTCGGACTTTGAGGCTGAGATCGGGGAGGCTGGCCAGCTCACCATGGGGCTGCCCGTGGGGACCTTGTTCAAAGCAAATCCTGGGCAATGTCTGCTTCTAAGATGGACCATCCTCGGCAATCCCCTGCATACCCAGGGAAAATCTGTTCATACTCACATTGAACAGGCCAATGGCTGAGTTCATCAGGTGAATCTTATCAGAGCTGCAACAGAAGACGCCCATGAGGCTGGTCCCTCGGAGTCCCATTCATTCATTCACCAACTACTTACTGAGCACCTATTATGTACCAGACACGGTGCAGGCTCTGGATGTACAGCAGTGACCCAAACAAAATCCTTGCTTCATGGAGCTTACATTGTAATGCATGGGGGAAGCGGGGGGGAGATAGCTAACAAATAGTTGCCCAAAGAGCAGGCAGAAAGATCACCCCCAGGAGTGAGGAACATGGTGGACTGAGGAGCTCTGTCTCCTTCTAAAGGGGGTACCTAATTCCTAGCTCCACTCTTTGTTGCCATGTAGGAATGCAGGCCATGGCGGCCAGATATTCTGATTTGTATATGTTGGCGACTAATTTATATTAAAAAACCTAACCCTATGTGGGCTGATGAAAACACATCCGTGGTCTTGATTTGTCCCAGGAGGCTCCAGTTTGAAACCCCTGAACTCCCTTTGGGGCAGCAGGAGGGTGGTGGGATGAGGGGAGGACAGGCAGGGGTGTAGGAGGCAGTGGGAGCCATGTGCTGCTGGGCTGGGCTCCATGGGGGTTCAGCATCTGGGCATGACTGTCACTGCCACTTTCTTGGTGTCCCAAATGGGCTGCCCCAGGCCGAGGGGATGGTGCTGGGCGGCCCCTTCCCGCGTGGCCAGGGTCAGCCTGCCCCGTGACTGCTGCAAGGCCATGTCCCTCTCTGCTTTCTCTCACACTCAATCCTTGACAGTGGGACAGTCCTGGCAAGGCAGCCTTTCTGCCTGTCCTGAAGCAGCCTTCACTCACACTGTCACCCCAGAGGCTCAAAACACTGGGTGTTTAAAGAAACCAGTGGTCACCAGACAGGACTCATTTTCATCACCAGAATCTTCACAGTGATTTTCATGTTTACCTGATTTTGTTAAAGTTGAGCATAAGTAGGTCATCTCTGGTGTAAAACTGAGCTTCTGATGTGGCTTCCTGCAACAAGAGAAACCCAGGCCCCATTTATTTAGAGGATGTGTCAGGTGTAGAGTGTGGGGTTCTGTAAGGAGGCTCTGGGACCAAGCTGACACCGTCTGAATCCCAGCTGTTGGCTGTGACCTTGGGAAAGGGTCTGACCTCTGTGGGCCTCAAATTCCTTCTCTATTGGGCTGATACCTGTACCCACTCCCCATTGAAGAGACTGCACAGAGGATTACTGATCATGACAATGATGACAGTAGCCAATACACACGGAGCCCTCACTGTGTGTCAGGCAGTGTTTTAAGAGCTTTATCTGATCATCTCCTTTCATCCTCACGACTCTTGTGAAGTGAGTCCTATTATTACCCCACTGTAGAGGTGAGGAAACTGAGGGGCAGACAGGATGGTAAATCTTAACCGGTTATTACTATTGGAAAGGTCAGAAACTAAGCCAGGCCTCAAACGCAGGTGCCGAAGACATCCATCATCTTGACCCATGGGCTGGGGTGAGCCCAAGTGCCAGGCTCCAGCTCCAGGGCAGCTGCACCCAGAGAACAAACTTCTCCTGCAGGCCTGGGCTTGGTGACCTTTTGAAAAGTGCCTGCCATTGGCCATGGAGGGGAAGTCCCCAGGGAGTGAGGCTGGCCAGGGGCAGTCCACTTCCCCTGCTGGTTGGGGGCTCAGAGTATCCTCCCACACAGGAAGCCAGGGCACTGTGCATCCTGTAGTTGTGTGAATGGTGCCCGCTGATGTGGCGTGTGGACAGCCTGCACAGGACATGCAGCGACCCTCCTGTAAGGATAGTGTAACGTTAGCCTCCAACAACCAGGTGATGTCCAGATTCCTCGGCCTCACTTATCCAGGGCCCAACCATGAACCTTGCCTCGTCTCTTTCTTCTCCCTGTCCTCTGTAGCATGCAGCTGGTGGCCCACTCAGATCCATTTTTTGGGTGGGGCATCCATCCTTCAGCTGCTGAATGCTGCTGCTAAGAGTGCCCAGCCATCCCCTTGTCTGGGGAACTGCCCTTGCTGGAGCGGAGCGGCCTTGCTGGGAGGTTATGCTGTGCTTTCTCTGGGGGCAGTTGTGGCCAACAACTGAAAGACAAGGGGGAACAAAAGTCCAACCTTCTTGTTTCAGCCTGGGCTCGACTCTGTGGTGCCACCATGCTCCAGAGCTCTCTGTGGGGTGAAGCAGAAGCGAGCCTCCAGCTGAGACCACATCCTCGCTCAGTCCTTCTCCTGGGAGCTCTCCCCCAATACATCACTTTTATAAGAGTCTTTGTCTCGGGCCTGTTTCTAAGGGCCCCATCTAAGATACTTTCCTACTGGGCTTGCCCTTTGATGACTCCCAGCCCCATACCTTTACGCACAGGGTTCCCTTGTATAGAAGCTCTGAGATCTGACCTGCTGGGGTTACCGCAAAAATCAGTTAAGAACTTAGAGCTGATTTAGTTCTGTTCATATTCCAGAAGAGGAATTACCCCTTTCCCTCTCAGGCCTGTGGTTTGGATAGAGCCAAACCCAACCCCCCACTCCTGTGTGTTTGTGTGTGTGTGTCCCAGCTCAGAAAATTTACCTATTTCATTTTTCTGGCCACACTGGTTGGTTCATGAGTGGGCACTTGACCCTAACTCAGCCAATGAGAGTCAGGTTTGGAAGTTCTGCTGGAACTACTGAGAAAGAGAAGCTTTTCCATTGGGGTTGCCAAGCGGATAGGTTATAAGCCTGATGTAGCTTGGGGGCACTTCCATGAAGGGATAACCTGCCTGAGGATGAAGGTAGCACAAAGAAAAACAAGGGAAGAGGGAAGAATGAAGATGACATTGCTTGAACACCTGGATCCAGCTATTCCTGAAGCTATCTTGACCTAGACTTTTCAGTTATATGAGCTAATACAATTCATTTTGTGCATGTGAATTAAATTTCTGCCCAAAGATCCTGACTAATAAAGAGCTGGGCCCCCAAATCTCCTGATTCTTGGTTCAGAATTCCCTTCCCCTCTCCCTGTGAGATAAAAAGAGTGGTGGAAAGGTTTAGCAAAGCAAGAGGGGTGAACAGGAACAGTGGACAGGGGCGTCCCCCAGGTTGCTGCTAACGTCTCAGACAACTGAACTCACAATGCCCAGGGTGAAGAAGGGGCGGTGGGCTCCACTGGTGGCAAATACTTCCAGCATGATCAGTTGGGCCACCTTGGCATTGCCCTGGTCCACAAGGAGCTCTGGCGTCCCCTGAGTCAGGATCTCCACGATTTGTGTGGGCCCCAGCTGATTTGCTGCCTGAAAGGACATCAGACCCACATGTGACCTCCCGAGTGCCTCACCGTGGCCTGCCGGCCCCATGCAGCCCCATGTGGTCTGGCCACTGTCAACCTTCCTGGACTCCCTGCTTCCTCAGATCTTGGAATAGACTGTTGCTCTCCCCATCTCACAGCCTTTGGTTTTGCTTCTCCCTATATCTGGAATACTTTTCCCTACAGGGAAGCCCTTCCTAATCTCCCAGACTCTATCAGGTACCCCAGTAGTGCTCTCATAACCCCTAGAATCTGTCCTTTGTCACCACACTTGTAACTGAATTATTATCTGTGTAATTATTTGATTCAGGTCAAACTGTCCTGTTAGATTGAAATATCCGTGAGGACTGGGACCAGTCTGTTACAGTCACCAGTGCTCGAAGGACAGAGCAGTTCCACACATACTTTACTCCCCAGAGGCCAGTAGACAGACCACAGCAAACACCCTTCAGGCTGCAGATGGCAAATGGACCAACCTTTTCACTGATCATCTTGATGCTTGACTTCAGCCTGCGGGCCATCTCAGGAAGCTAAGGAAGAGAGGAAGCCAGAGCAGGTCCGCTGGAGGGGAGAGAGGAGACACACCTCCAGCAGCCCCACTGCTGGGATCCCCCAAACCCCAGAAAAGCCAGGAGGGCCTGGTGGTCCAGTGCACATGTCTGTCCCTGGTGGGAAACATCCCCTATGTCAGTGGCTGTGGAGAATGAAGTCCCCGCCGGCCTGGACAAATTTTTTTTGCCTCTCACTGTTGTGGTCTCTCCCATTGCAGAGCACAGGCTTCGGACGCGCAGGCTCAGAGGCCATGGCTCATGGGCCCAGCCGCTCTGCGGCACGTGGGATCTTCCCGGACCGGGGCACGAACCCGTGTCCCCTGCATCGGCAGGCGGACTCTCAACCACTGCGCCACCAGGGAAGCCCCGGCCTGGACTTTTATTGTGGGTTGATGGTGCTCGTGGGTCTGTGGGTGGCTCCCTGTTCTCAGAGGACATAGAGAAGTGACCCAATTCTTACTATAGTCATGAATGTGGTTGCTGCTGACCACTCCCCTTTTCTTGTCATTCCAGCCCCTCACCCTGACTTCTAATCCCCGAGAGCTTGGTGATCTGTTGTCTGTCAGCTGACCTGAAGTCCTGTCCCACTCCCCTAACTTTGGGCCAACCCCATCCCCTTCTGGGCCTCGGTTTCCCCATCGGTCACCCCGGTGAGGTGGCACACTCCAGTTGACTAGGGGTGGTTTTCTGCTGTGCTGGGTTGATCAGGATTCTGCGGCTGTGTCAGCATCCAGGGTCAACAGGAAGGCCCCGAGAGATGAGTGATGTCTGCCATGGGTCCTGCAGTGGACGGCGGTGGTGCAATCACCATCCCAGGGCCAGTCAGAATCTAAAATGCCCTTCGGACAGGCCTGTTATTTGGTAGAGGAAGCAGGCGTTTCAGGCTCCAGGAGAGCAGAATGAGGACTGGCGCTGGATGTTACAGGGAGGTTTTCAGCTTTGGAGTTTTATATCAGAGGCAGGGTCTGTTCGAGAAGGGAGTGAGCTCTCCATCACTGGAGGTATGTAAGCTGAGCCTGACAGGTGGTGCCTGCTTAGGGGTCCTTGTGTCCCTGTTGATTCAGGAAATCCCCATGATGTGGCAGAGGTGGCTTCACGCTCTGTCCCATGCTGAGGCTTACCACGTAGTCCAACAGGACCACGAGATCTTCTGGAGGGAGCAAGGCAGCTACTGCAGCATTCACCACATCCTTCCTCACGGTGAGGCTGAAAGGGCTGTAGTATAGGGAGGGCAGATTCAGGGCATCCACACTGTCATTGAACAGCTCAGTCACCTTTCCTTCCAAGTCCACCAACTTGGCCTAAGGAGACACAGAGCAGAAAGTTGTCTGGGAACTTTAACTCCACGACGTATCCAGTAATAACCTAGAAGGAAATGACACCATTCAGCTTGTTTCCCTTTTTGCATTTGCTGCCAGGAAACTCAGCCTGGCATTCAGTGCTTTGCTGTAGATGATGACTTATCTCAGGTGCCTAGCAACATCTACTGCACTTGCACCCCTCAGGTAAATCTCTGATTTTTAAAAAATCTAGATGTCTTATGTGGCATTTAGGTTTCAATTTCTCAGATACCTCACAAACCCTTTAGATGAAGGGAAAATTCAAGACTGCAACAGAATGGATGGAAATGTTTGATGCTGCTGTTTTCCAAGGATCCATGAAAACTGGTCTGAGATTCACGCTGCCTTGCTTGAACTAGTCCCTGAGGGCGTCCAGCCCCAGTGTGGGTGGGCGGCTCCACATTTTATAGAGAACCGATGGTTACTGGTTTCTTGACAGGCCCCAGGCAGCCTCATTTCTTCCTCTCCTTGGTGACCATTGTTATTACATTTTACAGATCAGGAAATTGAGGCTTAGAGGGGTGAAGAAACTTGCCCAAAGTCACACACCAGGGAGCTGTGGAGCTGGGAGAGAAACTTAGGTCTGTGTGATACTCAATGATGTGTCTCTATCCTGGGCTCTTGTTCAAGGTCACCAGATATTTGAGGAATGGAAGGGGCTTGCCTACGAGAAAGGCCAAGAGCCCCACACACTCTGGACCCTGACTGGAAAAATCAGGATTGGAGGAAATCAGGTCCCTTGGGTCGATGTTCTGTGTGTGGCCTGTAGCTTCCAGCTGCCGATCTTTCTCCATCAGAATGGTTTACATGGGACATGTTCAGCCTGCTGAGGTTCTTCTCAATCAGCCTGTGTGTCCTAACTGTGACTGGCGTTTTTCTCTCCCCCAAAACAGACCCATGGTGTCTGACCCTTGGGGGTCAGAGAACGACAGTGATGTCCCCACTTTCTCCTTGAGGTCCCATGACACTCACCCCCAGGATGAGATGAACAACGTTATGGTCGATGGCAGGAGACATAAAGTCAAACTCCACATGGCCAGAGTTGAAAGAAACAGGCACTGCTCAGGGAGAAGAAGAAAGTTCTGTGAGGGTGGAGGACAGTATTGGATGGGATGGTTTGGGGCTGCTTTTGGCTGGAACAGCATTATTGCATGAGGTGGAGTAAGGGGAGGGGCGGGCATAATGATGATGTTGATAAGGACCATGATAAAAATGATGATGGGGCTTCCCTGGTGGCGCAGTGGTTGAGAATCTGCCTGCCAATGCAGGGGACACGGGTTCGAGCCCTGGTCTGGGAAGATCCCACATGCCGCGGAGCAACTAGGCCCGTGAGCCACAACTACTGAGCCTGCGCATCTGGAGCCTGTGCTCCGCAACAAGAGAGGCCGCGATAGTGAGAGGCCCGCGCACCGCGATGAAGAGTGGCTCCTGCTTGCCGCAACTAGAGAAAGCCCTCGCACAGAAACGAAGACCCAACACAGCAAAAATAAATAAATTAATTAATAAACTCCTACCCCCCAACATCTAAAAAAAAAAAAAATGATGATGATGATACTGACTGATATTTATTGAGCTTATATCAAGCACCAGGTAATGTGTTAAACCTTTACTTGTGTTAGCTCATGGAATCCTCACAATAACCTTAGGAGGTGGGTCCTGCGATTACCCTCATTTTACAGATGGGGAAACCAAGGCTCTCAAAAGTGAAGTGACTTGCTCAAGGGCATACTGTGAAAGGATCTGAACCCAGTCGGTCCTATGCCAACGTTCTGGTTAGGAACAAAACTGACCTACTGCTTATACCTGTCTACCTCCCCCACCAGACTGATCTGCACCCACCCCCGCCCCCAGGGGGGCAGGGTCTGGGTCTGTGCTAGGGATTGCGTGCGTTTGCCTTGGGATTCCCCACTTGGCCGCCAGATGGCGGTGGCGTCTCATGTGCCCGGGCTGTTGGGCGGAAAATGGAGAGGACAAGGGAGGGGCGCAGAGGCGGGCGGGGAGCTGGTCGTTGGTCTGCCTACTCCTGGGAGAGGCCTCCTGCCCTGCCCCTGGGGAGCAGGGGAGCCGGACAGACTTGGGTTGGAGCCCCAGCAGCCTTGGCTAGCCTCTTCCTGCCTCTGAACCTCAGTTTCCTCATCTTAAAATGGGGATAGAGTAGTATACCTGCCTCATAGGTTGTACAGGACTGGTACCTAGTAAAGTTGGCTCAAATCTGAATTAAACCAGACTTGGAACTTGAAGAATTGGGTTAAAACCTTCCCCTATCACTAATTTCCTCTGTGGACTTGGACAAATGATTTCATTTCTGAGCCTCAGTTTCCTTATCTGTGAAGTGGGGTAATGATCCACTCCACTTCATGGAGTTGTCTGAGGAGTCAGTAAGACAGTGTATATAAAATACTCAGCCCAAGGGCTTGGCCCAAAGCAAGTGCTCGGCCCAAAGCAAGTGCTCTATGGGTGCTGAATGCCTATTGATTCCATTCTCTTCTTTCCACTCCTCTCCGGTGGCTTTGAATGAACCTCTTCAGATCCCAAAAGAGTAGATGGTAGAATTTTCTTCTTCCCACCAGTCCCCTCTCTGAGGGGTCCAAGAACTCAGAATTTCACTGTGAGTGATCTGAGGATACAATTTATTTCTTCCCTAGTAACCCATAGTAGTCTCTGATCATCCATCCATCCATCCATCCATCCATCCATCCATCTATCCACCCATCCAGCACACATCTGTAAGCACCTCTGTGCCAGGCAGAGAACCTGTTATGTATCTGGAACTTTCCCATAAACTTTTTTTTTTTTTTTGCGGTACACGGGCCTCTCACTGTTGTGGCCTCTCCCGTTGCGGAGCACAGGCTCCAGACGCTCAGGCTCAGCGGCCATGGCTCACGGGCCTAGCCGCTCCGCGGCATGTGGGATCTTCCCGGACCGGGGCACGAACCCGTGTCCCCTGCATCGGCAGACAGACTCTCAACTACTGCACCACCCGGGAAGCCCTTTTCCATAAACTTTTAATCCTCACTAACAATTCTGTGAGGTAAGGCTGCATAAACCCCATTTTATAGTTGAGGAAACAGAATAAGGAGGTGGAGTTGGCTTTTTCAAAGCCATGGAGCAAATCAGTGGCAGAACTGGGATTTGAACTTGCGTTTATCTGGGGCACCCACTGGCTCACATAGAACCTTGCACGTACTGTGTGCTCATGAAGTCACAGTTGTGGTGACTTCCTGTCTGCTCATCCTGGGCAGGGATCAGATGATTCTTGTCTCACTTGCTCCTGGGCCAAGTTGCTGCTCAAGCCTGACGTGGGGAGGCCTGCCTTGGGCAGGGCCAGGGCCTGGAGGCCAGCTCAGCAGTCTAGGAGAAAGGTATGAGAGAGTGGCGCACCTACCCTTCGTCAGGTTCACGAGGTCCGCACGCATGTCCTCAAAGGCTGCCTTGATCACAGGGCACAGCTGCAACAGCACAAATGCAGGTCCTCCATCAGTCAGGGGCCAGCACATAGCCCCACAGTGACCCATGCCCAGCTCTCCTGGGCTGAGTCCCATCCCTGTGCCCACGGCCAGCCAGATTTTCACCCATGGGCTTGAGGACTCAGTGGTGCATCTACGTCCCCAGCCATCACCGCTGCTCAGAGCCCGTCACAGCCTCTGGTGTCACTTGGCATCTTTTGCAATGGTTTGTCCCTTGCCCTGTGTCCAGGGTGTGCCTGGCCTGTCAGCTGTCCTCCCCTCAGACTCATCGTGTTCACAAGAGCCCACGTTTCCATAGGAGGGAAATGGAGAATGCGTTCCTTCATTCACTTCTTGAGTCAACACTTGGTACTGACTTCCTTCCACGTGTCAGGTTAGAATACAGGCCAGCAAGACAGACCCAACCAGACTTGTGAACAATCTCTGTGGGTTTCTAGCTCCAACACATCTCTTTGCCCCCCGAACTCTTCTCCCCTCAAAATTGCAGCAGTTCTCAGCAGGGGAGGATTTTGTCTCCCAAGAGACATTTGGAAATTTCTGAAGGCATTTTCAGTTGTCACAGTTTAGGGGGAGTGTTACTGGCATCTAGTAGGTGGAGGCCAGGGATGCTCCTAAACATGGCTCAATGCACAGGACGGCCGCCACAACAAAGAATTAGGGGGCCCAAACGTCCATAGTGACAACCTCTGACCTGAGCTGTTCTTCTTGGGGAGGAAGTTAAACAATTGACTTACTTGACCATGGGGCCCAAAGGCCTTGTTCTCTGCTCTAGGCAGCCTGTTTTCCAGGGCAGTGCTCTGAGATTTTGTCGTTTTGTCTTAGGTACAATTTCCCCAGTGAAGAACCTTCTGGTTGACCACCCATTGCTACTCTCGAGAAATGACAATGCACTTTGACAAATGTTAATTTTTCCTATGAAAAACCTGTTCCCTGCTCCAGCTGCTTTGCCAACCCTGAACCCAGGGAAGATGGAGGAGTTGAGCTCAGAGACTCCCAGCATTCACTGCCTGTTCCGCATGGGAAGGGTGTCACTGGCACCCTCTGCATCTTCTCCCACAATTCCCCTTCCTTCAGTTCCACCCCTGGGTCTCAACCCTGGCTACATATTAGAATCCTCCTCTGGGGCAGCTAGAATCCTCTGGGATACCAGGGCCCCACCAGGCCAATTAAATCTGAATCTCCCAGGTCGAGCCCTGATATCAGTATTTTAAAAAGCCTTCCCAAGAGGTTCTGATGTGCAGTTGGGATTGGGACCCACATATTTACACTGAAAGGGGCATCAGCATTTTCTACATGGGCCCCTGCCAGATTTAAACATGCTGCGCCTTTTTCCCTTCATGCCAAGTAAAATATTCATAGGACTGCAGTTTCAAATCCAGTGATTCATGGTGGGAAACCATGATGATTAATGGAATGCCAGTTTTCTCAAATTGTTCACTTTATTTGGCTTTTCACCCTTAAAAACAGATTTCATGCAAAGAACATTTTATAATCCCAAGTTCTTGCCATCTTTTCCAGTGGAAGACACATTTTTAGCTATTAAAGTATAATGCCAGATAAAATATGATTTTGCCGGAGGCTGGGGAAAAATTTCCAGCTGAGCTCTACTTTAAGAAACTGCCGGGCTTCCCTGGTGGCACAGTGGTTAAGAATCCGCCTGCCAATGCAGGGGACATGGGTTCGAGCCCTGGCCCGGGAAGATCCCGCATGCCGCGGAGCAACTGAGCCCGTGTGCCACAACTGCTGAGCCTGTGCTCTAGAGCCCGTGAGCCACAACTACTGAGCCCGTGTGCCACAACTACTGAAGCCCGTGCGCCTGGAGCCCATGCTCTGCAAGAAGAGAAGCCACCACAATGAGAAGCCCTCGCACCACAACGAAGAGTGGCTCCCGCTCGCCGCAACTAGAGAAAGCCCGCGCACAGCAACGAAGACGCAACGCAGCCAAAAATAACTAAATAAATAAAATTTATATTTAAAAAGCCAGTTATGTAATTAAAAAAAAAAGAAACTACCACCTTTAAATAGAAAAAAAAACTTCTTAAGAGAAAAAGTACCTCACATAAGTAAAGCTAAGTTTTACAGAATTATTCACTTTCAAAGTCCTTTCAGAAGGCTCTCTGGAATGGTTTTAAGAAGTATTAAATACGGTGCAGCTATTAAAATAGTTATGAATATCATACAACGGCATAGGAAATAGACATACCGTAAAGGATATCAAATAATATTGATGTCGAGTGCAGCCACATAAAAATCTGAGTGCATGTGGATGGAGACTTGGAAAACAACATGCAAAAGAAAAAATAACCACCAAGTTAAGGTTGAAGGATTATGGGTATTTTTTTCCCAAAAGTTTTGGTTATAATAGTGTGTTTTCCATTCAAAAAAGTTTTTTTATTAAAAATATATTAATTATCCGACAAGGTGTTTTTATTATTTATTTATTTCATTTTGGCCACGCAGTGCAGTGCGGCATGCAGGATCTTAGTCCCATGACCAGGGATCAAACCTGTGCTCCCTGCAGTTGAAGCATGGAGTCTTAACCACTGGGCTGCCAGGGAAGTCCCTGACAGGGTGTTTTTAACCCCAGGAGAATCACTGTTGTGAACACACCTTGGAATTTACAGTGAAAATCAATGGTCACAGTGGATGAATCCAACTTATAGAGTTTTAGTTTACCTGTGACATTGAAGGGACATATAAAATGAGATTGATTCGTGTTTACAAACAAGAAACATAAGAAAAATAAGTGCAACAAGACCTGGTGGGTGACAAACCCCTGACGACACAACCAGGATGGTGTGAGGCCCTGGTGCGCTCGAGCCAGCTTGGACCAATTTACGAGGGCCAACTGTTAAATTTTCAGGAATATCTGAGCTTGGTGCTAAACCTGACGTTATTAAAAATTAAGTTGTATAAACTTACAATTAAATAAGTTATGCTAAGATCAAAGTCAATGAAAACTCAAAACTCATTACTTCCTAATTATTTTGTTTTATTTTACTGTTATCTATTGTTCTTAGCTTATTTACATCTATTGTATCTGCATGGTGGAAATGCCATACAAGAGTGGGCTACCAGGCATCTCTTCCTGACTCTGCTCAGTGACATCACACTAGCAGCTTGAAATTGGCAATGGAAGGGGTGTTTACATCAAGGAAATCAGTAAATGTTACAAATCAGAGCTCCCTTCCTTCAACCAACCCCTCCTGAGTCAACTGTGAGCAATCTATCAGCACATCACTGTTCGAGGTCCGCTGGCTGACTTTTGGGAGTTTCATTACCTTGATCTCAAGGATCCACTGCTGAAAGAGTGACCCAAGCCCAGAAGCTTCCCACTCAAGGAAACACAGGTCCCTTAGCACCAGCGTGCAGTTCCATCCCCAACCAAAGGGGGAGCAAGCTTCACAGGCCACAGAGACCCCGATTCCACTTACCTCGCTTTTCACCAGTTTGGGCAGGGCTGGCACCAGGAGGCTTATGACCTTGTCAGCTAAGGAGTTGAGCATGAAGGAGAGCCTTCCCAAGAGGAGAAGAGGAGAGAGACGAGGCCGGGTCAGAGATGATCACCCCTCCCCGGTTTTACAGAAGGGGAGACTGAGTCCAGGGGAGGAAGGAACTTGCCCAAGGCACAGGGCCTGTGAGAAACAAGGCTGGGTGTAGACCCTGAGCCTGGTGTAGACAGTGGCAGACAGTTCTCAGGGACAGGGCCTGGGGGTTGTCTTTAGGAATTTGTGCTGGACACTGGGATGAGGGCAGTTGGCATCCGCCCCCGCCCCATTCTCCTGCTAAGGAGAGATGGAGGGAAGCACCATGTCTTTGAGCACCTTTTGTGTGCCCTGCCCTCAGCTGAGTGCTTAGCGCTGCTGCCCTGTTAATCCTCTCACTGTGGCCTGGAAGGTGAGGCATGGGGAGGTGACTTGCCCAGCGTCACCTGGACAGTAAATGAAGGAGACACGTTTGCCTGACTCCACAGTTTATACCCACGGCTCCACCCTAGTCTACCTGTGTGGTTTGAGGGGCCTAGGAAAGAGCCTCCTCTCCACCTTCAAAAGTTTGCCCCAATTTCTGGCATGATGCCTGAAATCCCATCATTATCGCTTCACCCTTGATATCTTGAACTCTCTTTGGCATCACAGGTTTCCTGGAGGGAGCTCCAGATCAGGACTCAGGAGAGAGAAGTCCTTTTCTTTCTGTGGGCTTCAATGTTCTCCATCTGTAAAATGGGGCCAGGACACCACCTGGCTTCCCTCCCAGGCATGTCAGGAGCCCAGTGGGAGGAGGTCACACTCACTTATGTAGCAGGCTGATGCGCAGCCTCCCCTGGGTGTTGGAGCAGTTGCTGAGGACCAGGCGGGTGTGGTTTCTCTCGCTAGTCTCCACGTGGATGACGGCTTGGGCCTCCACCTCTATGTGCAGCTCCGCAATGGTCTTGACCAGGGGCCTGGGAGTGGAGGAGCCCCATGCTGTGAGCTCCATCCCAGCTTCAGGCTGGATCAAGCCAAGCCTGCTTTCCACCTCTGTCTCCTGGCTCTTCACTCCTCCCTTCTCAGGCTCCTTGCTGGGTTCTCCTCATCTCCTCAACTGTTGACTTCATTGTGTCCCAGGCTCAGTTTCTGGATTCCTCTCCTGGTTTAAATCCTCTGCATATGTCAGTAGCTTCCAAACTTATACCTAACTCACTTCTCAAATGTCTTACAGGCATCTCAGGTTTAACATGTACAAACTGAACTATGGATCCTTCCCCAAATCCTCTCCTCTCATGATCTTCCCTGTTTTGTTTGCTGGCCACTCCATGCTGCCTTGACCCCTCAATCTCCCCTCTCCCCCCACCCCACCCCGAGCCCCCATTCAATCAGTCAGGAAATCCTGTTGTGTCCTCCGAGACATATTTGGAATCTGTCTACTTCTCACCACCTTCCTGTTCCTAAACCCTGGTCCATGCTATTATTGTCTCCTCCTGAATTATTGCAGTAGCTTCTGGATAGCCTCCCTGTCTCCGCTCTTGCCTCCATACACAGCAGCCAGAGGGCTTCTTGAAGAATGTGAAATCATGTCATGTCCCTCCTCTGCTTAGAGCCCTGCACCGCTCCCATCTCGCTTGGTAAAACCAAGTCCTCACCTTGACCCACAAGGCCCTGTACGATCTGGCCCCAGCTGCCTACTGGGACACCACCTCACTGCCCCCTTTCCCCGCTCTCATCCTGTTCTGTGAACAAGGCAAGTGCACTCTTGCCTGAGGGCCTTTGCACTTGCTCCTTCCTCTGCTTGGAACTCTCTTTTCCAGACACCTGCATGGAGGATGGGGGTGGGGAGAATGGGTGGAGGAAACTGTCAGGCCAGCTGTGCCTGACTGAGGGGACACTCACGTGTTGAATCCAGCTACCATGTCCAGGGGAACACTGATCATCAGCTCCCGGCCATCATCTAGGGGTTGCACCTGCAGCTGGAGGATGCTGGCTGAGGTGACTTTCAGCCTGGATGGGACATGGGAGAGATGAGATTCATGCCTCACGTTCACTGAGCATTGTCCCCAGACCGGCTTCCCTCCATCTTTCCTGTCTCCAGCCCCCCAGTGCCCAGCCAGCAGCTGGACCCAAGCCCTGTGTGCTGACTCCTCCTCAGCACGGTCTTGCCCCCGTCCTTCTCCTCTCCCCTGCCCGCAACACTTCCATGGCTCCCCCATCACTTAGGAGATGAATCCAAGCTCCTGGGGCTGACTTGTAAGACCCTCTGTGCCCTGGTCCTGCTGATCTCTCCCTCTTGGCCTTGGGGTCTGAGCACCAGCCACTCTGACTCTCACCTCCCCCCGCCCATGCCTTTGCTCAGGCCAGTCCCTCTGCCTGGAATGCCATTTCTTCTCGTCTCCTGGTGAGCATGGAGTCATTGGCTCGCCTGTCCCCTCTACTGAGAAGCATCGCCTTATCCCTTCACCCTCCCACCCCAGGTGACCTTCCTCTGAGGTCACCCCCCTTAGGGTTCCTGGGTCACTCTCTTATGGTTATTGTGACTCCTCTGGGAGCCTCTGAGGGAGAGGCTTTGTTTGATCCATCCTTCACGGTCAGGCACAGAGCTGATACCAACCAATGCTTGTTGACCGATTGACTGAGCATGCAAAGCGTGTCCCGGGAAGATGTGTGGGCAAAGAGCTAGCTCCCAACTTGGTTCTGCTCCGCTTACCAGATGATATGCTTCAGGATGGACCTCACCAGGCTGCTGAATGTGACCCCGACCGACTCCTTCATGGCGCTGAGCAGAGGCAGCTGCCGCAGGGTGTTGATAGCATCGTGATCCTTCAGTTTCTGTGTCAGCCCTGGAGACAGAGCCCAGGGATTAGGGTCCAGCAGGAGGGGCGAGAAGGATGGCTTGGTGAGGGCTCCAGGCTGGGAGGGGACATCGCTCAGGGCTACGTGGACTGGGATATAAGGTGAGGGTATGCATGGCTCCATTCTGATCATCTCCACTGTGTAAATGTGGCCTGGAGGACGATGGTCCAGATGGGTCACTTTCACATGAAGACTGTGGCTGGGCACAGGTGGGACCATTCACACCCTTGAACATTGCCAGCCTCTGCCGGGAGTGTCGGCCAGGACACCCGGCACACGGACCTGCAACTCTCTCCTGTCGGAAGCCATCCTGGAGCCATTGCACCATGACAAAGTCATGAGCAACGGAAGGAGAAACTGCAAGGCAGCGCCGTGCCAGGAGGGTGGACTACAGCTCCGTTGTTATGTTTTATGAAAATAAATTTACATACAGGGGCAATTTTGGGGGGATGTTGCTCCACGTGAAAGAAAAATTCCTCTAGGACTCCCCTTCCTGAAACTACCACAGAATGGGAAGCACCCACTAAAGCCCTGGGGAAATAGGTAAAGAATTAAGAGCCTGGAACTAAGGGGATGTTATTATGAAAAACACCCTCTAGTATGGAGTTATGGCCATGGGCCGGAGTTCCTGACGACGACATAGGAAATTTATGGTTCTATTATAAAGGAAGATTAATTATAGAAAAACAAATGACTAGAGCAGAATTCGTTGCCAGGATAGGGAGAAAACACTGTCTCAGTTGAAGGAAACAACGATAAAGAGCATGCAGGTACATTGTAAATATTTTCATGGAACCATTGTAAAAGGTTGCCCATGCAAGAAGAAAAATAGGAACAAGTAGCTCCAACTTTTACAATTGAAATAATCATATAACTGCTTGACTTGGTTACTAAAAAACAACCTGTGATTAATGGGAACTTGGGGAAATATTTTAATAGGACATCTAGAAACTAGGGGATATTTGTTTTAAAAAATCTTTATAGAATATTTTGAGGTTTGATTGTGCTAAGATTGTTTGGCCACGTACCTGGTAATGTAATCAACTACAATATATAAACCTGTGATTGTAAACAATAGAGGAAGAATCAAGAATAAAGGCATGAGAGAAAGAAACATGCAATGCTGATACTTTAAGAAGTGTAATAGAATTATTTCCTTCGCTGACGCTATCCATCCCTCGGGTATCCCTGGACTCGCTGGAGCTGGACTCTGGCACTCTCCCTAGCCAGGGGCAAACACTCTGGAGCCAAGAGGCAGGGAACTCATAAGGTCTTGTTTGGGGCTGTTTTGCTGCTGAAACTCACTTGCTAATGATTCCCTGACATCCACATCCTATGGGCCTGTTGTCCAAAGAGCCCCAGGTGCTGCGTAGAGAAAGGAAGAGCCAGGATCCCTGGGTTCTGGTCACTGTTGGACTTTTTTCCTGACAGCTGGAGCCCATTTGGCTTGTGTGCCGAGCAGGTCAGAGCGCTGGAGAGCTGATGCTCCAGAAGAAAACCTCAGCCAATGACTGACGGGAATTGGTGTATAAATACCCCAGCTCCCTCCACCCTTGGGCAGGATGACTTAGGTGTGTCGCCCCTCCCCCACCCCATGGGGACACTGTGTCCCAGAGTCCCTGTGTGTCGGTGCCTCTCAGAGACAAAGTGGGCCTTTTTGCCTGCCCTGTGACAATGGAGCTGGTCCCTGTAAATATTCCTCCTCTGCCAGCTGGCGCACTCTTCAGCACTGTCAGTAGAGGCTCTGGAGGGACGTGGGGGAGGAAGGAGCTTCCCCTCCTGGCCCTGGTGCTCCTCTTGCCAGACTCCAGTGGCATCACCTCCCAGAGTTTCAGGCTGTGAGTTGAGTGGACTCCCGTGGGCAGCCAGTGCTGGGGGCAGCCCAGCTCCCTTCCAGGCAGTTACCCAGGGACAACTTCCCAGTGAGTCAACAGCAATCCCTTTGTCCAGGGGCTGCTTCCCAAAGAAATCCATTTGCTCCTCGCAGGCAGTTCTCTGCCAGGTGGCCTCAGCCTGCCAACCGTGGACCAGCTCTCACCCTGGACAGCTCAGGGACTTTCCCCACCATTCAAGGGGCTTCGACACACTCCTCCCATGAATTCTGGAGAGGATTCTCTCCTCCAAGTTTCTTCTGTACTTGGATTTGAGCTCCCTGCTGCATTCCGATCCTTAGGGTCTCATTTGGCGTTCTCACTTTTTTTCCTTTTAGCCCATTTCCCAGTATTCCAATTCCTGCTGATAATTCTTTATACAAACCCATCTGCTGGGCTTACTGTGTGGTTTCTGTCTTCTGACTGGTCCTGACTAACACAGATGCCCAGTAGGACTGAGCTGCAGGTCCCGGTGGTAACTGGCTTCCCCTTACCTGACTTGCTCTCTTGCAGGTATTTCCTGGGATCACCTCCAGAACAACCCACTTGCACACAGCTCCTGCACTCAGACTCTGCTGCTGGGGAACCTAAATGGCTGCTCTTCTCCAAGCTCCTTCTGGCTGAAATTCCATGTGCTTGCAATTCAGCCTGGGCCCAAGGCACATGTGCCTCCCCAAAGAGTGTCAAGAGCTCTCTGCTCGCCATGCCTCCTAGGGGTTCCCTCCTCTGGTTACAATGCCTGTCTGGCCCTGCAGGACCTGGCCCATCCCTGCCCATCCAGATGCAGCCCAGGCCCACTGCATACAGAGGATTGGTCTCTACTTGCTCCAGTTGGACCTCCAGAGCCCACTGATTTTCTCCCTCTCAGGGGACAACACTGGAGCAGTGGTTCTCAACTGGGTCAATGTCCCCTGGGAGACACTTGACAATGTCTGGAGACATTTTTGGTGTCACAGCTGGGCCGAGGATGCTGCTAAACAGCTAGAGTGCACAGGACAGCCACCCACAACAGAGGTATTCGGCCCCCGAGGTCAGCAGTGCTGAGGTTGAGAAGCTGAGCTGTAGAGGTCATTAAGCTCTTGTTACTTCCTGTAACAAGAAGGTTGTTGTTACTTCCCAACAACCTAGGGAGGTGGACCTTCTTCCAGAGGAGGAAACCGAGGCTCAGGGAGTTACCAGGGCCACAGAGCTGGAGCGTGATAAAGCTGTGCCCGTGGCCCAGGCGGCCAGACTCCCAGCTGAGTGTCTTTGCTCTGGAGACTAGTTGCACCCTGGGTCTAACTCAGAAGAGGTGCTCTGGCAAAGGGGTTTAAGTGAGAGCAGCCGGAGTGGCAGTTGCATCATCGCATGCAGTGGCCGCACACCCCTTCTGCAGGCCGTGGAACCTCAGAGTAGTGTGTTTTGGAATCGTGGAATTTAAGAAGAAGGGGATCTTGGAATCATGGACTCTTGAGATCGTAGACACTCCCAAATTTTGTAACTCACCCAATCAAGTCTCACCCAAGGCCTGGGATCCCAACAATGCCTTGCATACCCCCAGTGATGGGGAACTCTCTCCCTCCTTTGGAGGGCTGCTTTACCTGCCCCCTTGCCTTATGGTGGTGAGGCCTGGGCGGCCAAGACTTACTTTGTTTGATGACTTCTGGGCCGAGGCTGAGAACCGCAGGAGGGCTGAGGGTGGCTCCCACCAGATTGGCTACCAGCAAACCACAGAGGAAGGTGAAGGTCCGTGGGCTGGTCATCTTCTTGGGGGTTGGCAGGTGGCACATGGCACAATCTGGGGTGAGCACAGAGGGCCCTGTTAGCTGGGCAGAGAGACTCAGGCCAGGCCCACCACACCTGGTGACTTGGGGCATGGAGTCCAGGAGAGGCTGTTTAGTGAGATGGTCAATAGAGTGGGCTCTGGAGCCCTACTGGGTCTCTGTGTCCTTAGACAATCAACTTAACCTCTCTGTGCCTCAGTTTTCTCATCTGGAAAATGGGCATCATAACCATTACTTCATGGAGTCGGGATTAAATGAGTTAATATCTAGAAAGCATTTAGCACAGTGCCTTTCGCATGGCAAGCACTTGGAAAATATTAGCTATTTTCTTACAGAACAAAACAGTGCTCAGGACAAAAAAACACTTCTGCTTCTTCAGTTCCTCAGCCAACTTCACTTCCTGGGGTTCCCCTCTTGCTTTACAAATTTCCAGTCATTCCAAGCTGCTTGAAGTTCCCAGAGCATACCTCGTTCTCTCCTGTGTGTGCCTTTGCCCTGCTCTTCCTGCTTCCTTATCTGCCTGCTGAACTCCTGTTCATGCTTGAAAACTGCTTACGTTTCCCTTTCTCTGTAAAGCTTTCCCTCTCCTGCAACCAGGGAGCCTGGACCACACTTGGAGGAATGTCACCCTGGGGACTGGTGTGTGCCCGGGACAGGAAGTTTGGAGGCCGGAGGGAGATGAGAATTCAGGTAAGATGCAAAGTGGTAGGAAAGCTCTTGGCTTAATTCATAAAACTCAGTGGTTTGAGGAGGGAGTAGGTGGCTGTTTGGAGCCGGGAAGAGAAAGGCAGAAAGAGAGAGGAGAGGCCTGTGGGTGCCTCCTGGGAGAGGAGCTTGGGGTGTTCTGGCTCCTGGGCTCCTCTGTCCCCTGCAGGGTGTGGAGCATCAGCAGCTATAACCTCATCCTGAGCTCCCCTGACTGCACCCTGGCTCTGCGCCCAAGCACCCTATAGCAGCTTCTGCCTCCTATGGACAGTCTTGCTTGGAGGGAGGGAGGATCCTGACCCAGAGACCTGGGCTCTTGCTTGGCTCAGCACCTGGGTTTCTTGTTGCCTAAGACAGACGTGGCATCTGGACGACGAGTGTCTTCTTTGAGCTGGCGCAGTGTGAGTTCTCTGACGCACTTGCAATAACGATTCAATATCTGCCTTCCTGACCAGGCCAAGAGCTCCGGGAGGAAGGGTTGGGTCTACCTGCACCCCACTGTGTCCCCAGCAGCCAGCATAGTGCCTGGCACACAGTGGGTGTTTAGTAAGTAAATGGTTGCTGAATGAATGAATGGCCCCTGGGAGCCCTGGAATAGTGGGAGAATGTGAGCCTGCTGATCTGGGAAGGTCTGGGCCACGAGAACCCCTGTCAAGTCATAGGACCCTCATCCCTGAGCCTCAGGAGACCTGAGGGTGGAGGAGAAATATCGTGGGCCTGGTAGTCAGACAGACCTGAATTGGAGGCCTGCCTCTACTACTTGCTGTGTGATCTCAAGCAAGTGACTTACCTTCTCTGTCTTAGTTTTCTCATCTATAAAGTAAGGGGTAATAATAATACTTACATCACAGGGTTTTTGGGAGGATTAAATAGGACCATCCCTTTGTGGCCTGGCATGCCGCAAGCACTCAATGAGTGTTAGCTGTTATTCCGATGATGACAGTTATTATGCTAATACTAGGGTCAGAAGGAGCCACCTTGCGGTCAAAGTCAGAAGACAGTGGTGACGTCCTGCCTACACCCTGGTCTTTTACCCGGGAAGCCCCCTGGCCCCACCCCACTGTCTTTTTCTTTCAAATACCTTGATTCTCTTTTGCCTTCATTATCAATTCACACCCCTCTGTCCTCTGATCAGAGGTGCTCAGGGAAGCAAGAGGATGGTAGCCTCCCCTCCTGTGGAAAATTGTCTCCTCTACAAATCTAAGCACCATACACACACCCACCACGTTGCACCTCACCTCTTGGCCTTTGCCTATGCTGTTCCTTTTGCATGAGATACCTTTCTCTCTTCCTTTGCCCAGCCAACTTCTACTGAGCTTCTCCACCAACGTATCACCTCTTTCAGGAAGCCTTCCCTGACTGTCCTCCACCACCATGTCCCTGGGCTTTCCTTGAGCACAGCATGTACCATGTTGGCCCATATTGGGAGTTTCTTGATGGCCAGGACTGTCTGGTAGTTCTTATCCCCAGAATTATCCCAGCATAGGGCTGGCCACAGAGCAGCTGGTGTGTGCAGAGTGGATTAATGTCGTGGGGATGATGTCAGGGAAAGACTGGGCCAGTCCAGTCCCTCATCACTACTCTTTGGTCTTCTGGGCACCTCTCTATCCCCTGGCCCTCACTGTCAGAGGTCCTAGTGGACTGAGGGATCTTATACCGGGGCCAAGCCTCACTCCTGCTCTTGACCTGACCCCAACAGATGTCTCCAGCTCAGTCCCTTCCTGGTGATGTAGGCCCTTAGCCCCTTCCCTACCCTTTTACCTGCACACGTGGAGGCCTCGGCCTGCTGCTCTCCTCACCTGGGCAGTGGGTCTGGAAGTCCAGCCTTATATCCTGTACACCCTCTGCATCTGGGCTGAGGTCTCCAGGGTAAATATTTGTGGCATCTGGTGAACCACAGCCCCACCTCGAACTCCAGCTTCCTGAGGTTTGGAGAAAGGAGGATCTGGCTGACGCGAGGGGTGGGTGGGGCGGGCACTGGGGGCACGTGGCAGAGGAGGTGGACCGGGCACAGCGTGGCCTCTGCAAGGGGCTCCCTGCTTCCTGGGCGGCCACTCCCATGGGGACAATGATGAAAACAGGAGCAGTGATGACATATTAAGCACCTATAACGTGGAGGTGCCACCCCAGGCTTTACATCAGTCATATCAACGGAGTCTCATTCCCACCAGGGTCAGCATTGTTACCTTGACTTTGCCACAGAGGTACCGGCTTCACTAGCCAGCAAACAGCAGAGCCAGCACTCAAACCGAAACTCTGACCTCATAACCTATCTAGGGATATCTTGGCGGACACAGGGCGTCCTGAGACAGATTGAGTTTCAGTCCTGGCACCACTGTTTCCATGCCTTGTGACTCAGGGCACGTTCCCTAACCTCTCTGAGTCTCAGTTTCTCATCTGTGAAATGGGAATAATGGTAGCACGTGCCTCCTCAAGTGCTGAGAGGACAGGGACTGGAAGTCCTGGCACAGAGTAAGTGCTCAATAAATGTGAGTGCTTGTTGCTGTTGTTATTATTGCTTAGAATAGGATGAGCCTTTGCAGAGAGGCTACGATCATAGTGTAGCCAAATAATTAACTTGGGGGATGGAAAGAATAACCTTGCCCATCCCTTATTCCTAAATATGTCCTGGGATTTAGGAATACACATCTCCATGAATTAATTCACTCAAGAGAATAGGTTTGAATCCCACTTTTGCCACTTCTTTGCTGTGTAACTGTTGGCAAGGTAGTTCACCTCTCTGGGCCTCAATGTCCTCATCTGTAAAATGGGGATTATGCTAGTACCTCCCTCACAGGCTGCTGAGAGCACGAACTGAGGTGCGTGCTCACCCAGCACTTAGCCTGTGCTCTTATTCGTTCGTTCTGCAGCAATTGCACCAACTTTGCCCTGCCTGTGCCTTCAGAAGTCTCAGTGAGTATTCACGGGGTGAGTGAGTGAGTCATGGCTGTGAACCAAGGGGACAAAGGAACAGCGCCGCGGGACCCCTCTCACCCACTGCCTGGGTGCCTTGGCTCACTTCACCCAGAGGTGGGTGTCAGCAGCCCTGAGTTTACCCAGGGTATCTGAGGCCCTGAGAGGTGAGTGCCTTGTTCCAGGTCCATGCCCAGGGCTTCCAGAGCTGGGACTTGAGTGTATTGAATAGTCCAGACCACACACTCTTCACTACTATGCTGTCCTTCCCCAGTGACTCTAGCTTAGTGTCGGGGAGTTGGACCCAAACAGGGCCTTTTGGCACAATCTGGGGACTCAGCCTTGCTGCCTGACTTCAGTCTAGAAGCTGGGATGTGGTTCAGAGCTGGGAGAGCCGGTACTGAATCCTGTCTCCATGTGCAGGCGGACAAGAGAGGGGCAGCGAGGGCCGTGGCGTCACACAGTGCATGGCCAGGCCCTGGCTGGTCTCCCCTCCCTGGAGCTGTCAAGAGGAAGAAGGCAAGAGCATTTGCCATCCTGCCATGTCTGCAACACGCCAACGGCCCCAAACACCTAACGATGAGATGCTTCTGGAGTCAGAGCGGCCTCCCAGAGGGAGCCTGCCATTCCCTTGGGTGCATCTCCAGAGGCAGATGCCTCCTCCCAGGCTCTCCAGCTGGCTATGCTGCCCCCCCATGGACAGCGTGCCTGTGTCCTTGGAAACCACACCCTTGCCCTCAGTGCCACTCAGCCCCCACCAACCCCCAGACTGCTCAGGGCCTCTTTGTCCTGGCCTCCCCTCTTTCCAGCTCCCAGGCCTTTGCTTGTGCTGTGTCCCCTTCCTGGGATGCCTTCCAGGAGGGAGAAATTATTGCTCTCTGCTCCTTCTGGACAGGGTCAAAGCGTGTGTGTGTGTGTGCGTGTGTGTGTGTGTGTTTCCAAGGGCCTGGTGTGGACCCTGCAGGAGAAGGATCTGGAATGGGGCTGGTTTCAGTCCTTCCCATTATCATCCCTGGGCAGTGGGGAAAGGCTGCCAGAGAGCCAGGGGCTGGGGGTGGCATGTAGGGAGGTCAGCCATTGGAGAAGCTCTACCCTCGTCTGGAGCTGCAGCTTGGGAAGCCCGACACGGAGGTTTGAAACACCCCCATGAAGGTGCCCATGAGACTCAGCTGTAAACAGTTTTTGTCTCCCCAGAAAGTAGGGGACCATGTTGCAATAGTATCAGTCAAGGTAACCCTCTCCTGCCCCCTTTCCTCTCCTTCCAGCCTGTGCTCTATTCCTGCATGGAGCCAGAGAGGGGGAATGGTGTGTGTGTGTGTGTGTGTGTGTGTGTGTGTGTGTGTGAGAGAGAGAGAGAGAGAGAGAGAGAGAGAGAGAGAGAGATATCTCCTCTCCCCTGCCAAACAGGTACGTAGAAACCTCAGTTAGGGGTGGGGAGAGAGTTTGCTGTTGAATCAAAGATAAACACTCTGACACAGCAAAGTGGCAGAGAGGAAAAAGACCATCTCTAGTTTACAGATCAGCAAAGTAAGGCCCAGAAGGGAGAAAATAGAGGTGTTATCACCTCTATTTTCCAGATAAAGAAGGTTCTTGGGGGAGGACAGTGACTTGCCCAAGGTCTCACAGCTGTAAAATGTGGAGCCAGGATTTGGACCCATTTCTGTCTGACTTTGGAGCCCACGTTCTACCCCTCTGTCCCAGCCCACCCCGTCACCTCCAGCTGGGATGAGGGGCATCCTCTTCCTAGAAATCTGTGGTCTTGTGGAAAACCAGAAAGGGTCTCTGAGGACATGGCAGGGTTAGACAGACGGAAATCAGGAGGACTTGTGGACACTTCCTATCTCAGAAGGCAAAAAGGAAGCCACCTTGAGAAACTCACTTGAATGGGCTCAAGTCTTCAATTTAAAAAGGCTCTTTGTTGGCACCAAAGATGCCACCAGAATGGCAGAAACACTTCACTTGTTTTGTCAAGTCCTGTTGCATGATAATGGCTGTTGGAGATGTTCTCAAGTGTCTGGACTAGCAGAAGAATTTGTGATGCTTGTTAGCAATATTTGCCATGAGTGATATAGGGCTATATCCTTTCTCCATCCCACCTGCATCCTTGAAGATTTTGCATTCCCTTGCAAAATGTCAGAGAGATTACAGAGGGGAGAAAATCTCTATACTATATTAGAGTTTGCTAATCCCTTATCTCTGGGCCTCAGTCTCCCCAACTGTTAGATAAGGATGTTGGGCTCCTGGATGCTGTGGGCCAGGCTGACTCTGATAACCTTTGCTTATAGCAGAGGGAGCTTGGTAAATACACAGTGAGGAATGGCCTTTTCTCGAGGGCAAATTTGTTCTTAGGAAGCCTCATATCCATGACCCAGGGTGTGTGTAGGTTCTGTCTGAGGGAATTGCCCAGTGATGTGAGCAAAATGAAGTATTAGTGTAACCTAGCAGCATGTTATGGGTCCTTCCAGGGACAGATTCCCCCTCCCCCGCCCAACGTCCTCTGCCTGCCTCTTGTCTATAGGAAAACTTTAGCCCTTTCCCTGAGTTCCAAAGAATATAATTAATCAGAATAGTAAGAAAATGCAGAAGTAAAGGGAAACGGTGAAGCGAGACAAACTAATAATAGTTTAGCCATTACACAAAGTCAAGGACCTTTAGCAGCTCCTCTTCAAGAGCTATAGGTAATATTCTGAGCCATATCATTTGAGCTGTTTTGCAGAAACCCTTACCAGGTGGAAGAAGTTAACTGTACGCTGCCCACAAGCACGTAGACCTCAGACGGGTGGGAACTAGGAGGTTGATGAGGTTGACAAATGAACTGTTAGGATGTGCACTGCAGCATTACATATAAAGTGACACCAGCTTAAATGTCCATCGACAGGGATTTATTAAATAAATTGTGGGCCACCAGGCAGCTGTCACAAAACAATACAGAGAAACTAATTTAAGTGTCTCAGCAAGTAAAAAAGGAAACAGTTTCTTCTATTTTGTATTAAAAAAATTATTTTTTTCCATCTAGAAAAAATACTGGAAGGAAAGGCACCAAAATGGTAACAATGTTTATTTCTTAGTTGTGTCATCACAGGTGACCTTTACCATTGTCTTTGTGTTTTCAGAATTAAAAAAATTTTTACACTGAATGCATTTTTTTGGATCAGCAAACAATCAGTCCCATGAAATGGCTTGAAAATGAGTAAATAGGTTGGGCTGAGAACAAAGGAGTGGAGGAAAGCTCATTCTTTTCCCAGAGCTGGCCCACAGCCCTCACCAGCTCAAGATTCTTGGGAAACACTGCCAGGGGCAAGGTTGATGGAGGAAACAAAAGCCCTGTCATGCTAGTCCCGGAACCAGCAGGAAAGGGAAAAAAGAAATCCGTGTTGGAAGCTTGTAGGCATAATCCGTCTTTTATGGGACAGGAATAGATTTTAGATTCAATGCAAATGAACTTGGCGAAACCAGACTTCTAGCTCTAGGAGGGGAGTGGAGGGGGACAAAGATCAGGTACGCCCTGCCCTTGTAGGGCTCAAGGGGGGG
This sequence comes from Hyperoodon ampullatus, assembly GCF_949752795.1. NCBI lineage: Eukaryota > Metazoa > Chordata > Mammalia > Artiodactyla > Ziphiidae > Hyperoodon > Hyperoodon ampullatus. Next base: position 63,148,776 of record NC_136927.1, on the reverse strand, counting down.
GATGGGTCCTACAGAGACAGAAAGGACAGGCATTGGGTCATATGAGGGTCAATGCAAGCAGAGGGCTAAGCACTGTGATTTCCTATCAATGAGGTGGCATGTGATTAGGTGGAGGTCAGCTTGGCCTTGGTAAGCAAGTGCTCTAAGGAAGGGAGACCCAGACAGAGCTATAGTGCTGTAACTGCAGAAAGCCCAGGCTCTCCCGGAAGTGCTGTGATGGAGGTCGGGGAGTGCTAGGGCCAGGCAAGCAGTACAAAGGCCAGAGTGTGGGACTCAGGCAAAAGGTGTTAGATGATAGAGCAGGTAGATTGGTCCACACCTGTCTTGAGTGTGACAGTTGCCAGCAGCCTGGAGGCGGTGCCCTGCCTGATTGGGGAGGGGGATAGTTCAGAGAAGGCTTCCTGGAAGAGGGAACTTTTCATCTGGGCTGATGATAAGACGCTGACATGCAAGGTCAGAAGAAGAGGGCCTTCCAGGTGGAGGGACAAAGAAACAAGGTGGGTTTTGGAAAGAGTGAGTCTGAGGGCTTGTCTGTCTCTTTCTCTGGAGAAAGAGAACAAGGAAGGCTTTCTTGACATAAGAGAAGCCATTTTGGCCTAAGCCATTTTGTGGTCTAATGTTGGCCGCAATGCTTGCTCTTGAACAAGTCTCAGTAATCATTGATTTCAAGGTCTGTCGACCTTGGCCCTGATCCTGTGCTGAGTTCTCCTCTGCTCAAGCCCCTTCATGCATGTACCCTGAGCTTAAAACTTCCCCGGTTGTGCTGCTCAGGGAGACACTGCTTTGGGAAAGATCCCCGGTGTCCTCCTTACTGGCTGCAAGTAGTAAGTCCTTCCTTCTCCCGATCTCTGCCTTGGCTGTGTCTTTTGGCTTCACAGCCACCAAGAGGCAAACCCAGTTTTTCAGGTAATATCTGAGCCTTGTGATGGAACAGAGTGGATGGCAGGGAAGTGGGCTGGATCCATTTCCACCAGAAACCAGACCCAGGGTTGGAGGTGAGGTGGAGGTGGGGGATGGGAACTGAGCACTAGCAGGGCTGGGGTCCTGCTAGCCCCTTGGCTCACCCCAGAACGCCACAGGCTGCAGTGGAGGCTCCCTCAGGCAGAGGGAGAGTCTGGTCTGACCCCCTAAACCGGGCCTCCAGGACCCTACTTGTCTGAACCACTCTGACACCAGTTCTCCTGGGGCCTCTGTCTGTGTCTCTCACACAGACTGGTTTCTCTACGTCTTTATCTCTTTCTGTCCCCTTCCCCCTCTCTCTCTCTCTGTCTCTGTCCATCTCTTGGGGGCCACATCAGAGGCCCAAGAGGGAGCTGGGGGAGCCCTGTGGAGAGCAGAGGTGAGACTCCCTGCTCTCAGAAGGGGCTCTGGCCCTGCCCTCGTCACCGAGGTCACTGAGCAGCGGCTGACTTTGGTTCAGCTGCGGACATGGGAAGGGAACCTCACAGCCACACAAGCACTCACTCCCTTCCCAGGCCCTGTTCTAAGCACCTATTAACTCATTTAACTCTCAAAATGTTAGGGGAACCACTGACCAAAACTGCCTGCCCTGGCCAGGCAGCATAGTAACCACTTGCATGAGTTATCTTACAACAGGAGGTCCTGGTAAGGAAGGTGGAACTAACAAGCTACCACCAACAAGAAGAATTAGGGAAAGTTCGAAAGGAGAGGAGACTCCAGTCCATATGGCCTACCAACCTCCCAGAATCCTCCTCGCTGGAATCCATCTTGGCTGAGCGATGTGCACCACCAGGAAGGACCCTGAGTCAGAATGATTGGCCAGAGATAACCCGGAAACGAAGCCCATTATCATAAAACCTGAGACTGTGAGCCACGTGGCAGAGCAGTCCTCCTGGGTTCCCTTACCCTCCTGCTCTCCACCCGGGCGCCCCTACCCTATAAAGTGTCTTGCTTTGTCAGCACGTGTGTCTCCTCGGACAATTCATTTCTGAGTGTTAGACAGGAGCCCACTCTTGGGCCCTGGAAGGGGCCCCCTTCCTGCAACAAATGGCAACTCTGGCGGGATTTTTTCTTTGCTAGGACTGACATCCTGACCACTTGGGGTAGTCAGGGACCAGCTCACCTGCTGACGGACCAGACCCAGTGGCCGCTACCAGGACCCTTTTGTCCCTGGTCTCCTCCTGATGCACACGACTGGCCAGAGTGCCCCGAATGGGTAAGGAACAAGAGACTTTGTTGACCTCTTTCCCCTTCCCTTTCCCTTTCCTGTTTTCAACCCCTCCTATCCTACACCTCTTTCTTCTGAACTGGTCCTGGATGCAGGAGTCTGGCTGAATGGCCTCAGCCTGATCTGAGGGTCAGAGCCTGATCACCTTTGGTGGACAGAGGGCTCAAATTCTGGTCTGGTATATCTTGTATCTGGTTTCTGGTTTCTGGTAGGGCTGAGTTCCTGTTCTCCCTTCTTGGAAGCCCAGGGAAAAGTCTCATAACACCTGGGCATCCACAGGTGGCAGGAGACCTAAGGCCACCCATTTTGTCCCTCTCGCTTCCCCACTTCTTTCAACGTGGCCTCCTTTCCTCCCTTTGAAATCTTTGAAGACCTGAGATATTTCCATTTACTCTGTCAGTACTCAGATCTGAAGTTCTGTGTCTCTGTAGGAGGTTTTCTGAGAGACTGCGATCTGTATTTAAGGGAGTGTCTGATTAGGACAGCCTTGCCTGTTTGTGTTTTATACTTTGTGTTCTGTGTTGTGATTTGTGATGGCCATTCTGTCTTGTGAAATGGGAAATTCTGGTTCTGTTCCGCTGCAGAGCCCTCTTGGGTGAATTCTGTCTGACTGCAAAGATTTTAGTTATGAGCCTATGACTAAGAAAGAGATGATATTTTATTATAACATTGTGTGGCCACCATATTGTTTAGACTCCAGAGGAAATTGGTTTAGGTAAAACTCTTGAAAATTCCCCAAATGGTTCTTTTTGCATACACAGAGGCAAGCTTGATAAAAACATCTTTTCAGAATTCTGACCCTGAGGAACAAGTCCTACTAGGAGAACTTAATTTTCTCTCCCTGTACCTTGACACCAGGTCTCTCAGGAACACTTATCTTATCTAGACCATCTCTGAGATGAGGAAAAAAATGGGGAAGAAGCCTTTTAACATTTTACTTATTCCAGCAGTTATTTATAAACTAGTGAGTTTTATATTGTAATATCTGATTCATGACTAAGTTTAGAAAATGAAGCTATGAGATCTCTTGTAGTGTCTGTCTATGTGTTTATGTGTGCATTATCTTTACCTTTGATGGTATTATCAAAATTAATTTGTCAATGAGCTCTACTTAATTGGCTCAAAGAAAATTAAGCGCTTATATAAATTCTGAAAAATACAGAAGGTAACTGGCCAGAATTAATTTCAGGTTCACATGAACTGGGAAATATTCGGTATTAAATTAATATCTGGTGTTAATGTATAAGCTTGTTGATCTAATTAATATAGACATGTCTTCAGAGTCATCAACATTAAGTGTAATACCCTTATTGTACCTAGGTTTAATAAAAGTTAAATAAGATCTTATTATATCTGTTGCAAATTTGTCAGCAAGAAAAATAACTTGGTATGATGAAATTTTATAAGTGAATTAAATGCAAATGAGGGAAGAGCTTTTAGGTAAACTCTATAGGAAGAATTATGTTTAAGAATGTCTATCTAAAAATAGTCTCTCCAGATTTTGGTAACTCGAAATTCTAGTGTTGTGACCTTTTAAGTGATCTGTTCTGTATTTGTCTTTGAAATCTTTTATTGTTACTTTAACTGAGTAACTATTGTTTCACAGTGATCTATGATCCTATCTGACTGAGTATTCTAAATCCTTTTGATATTTTTTTTGACAAAACTTCCAAAATTAAATTCTAATGAAGTCCTTTTGACCTCTAGCTAACTTTGGGATGCTTCAAAGGGCTCCTGAAACATCCCAAAGAGGATATTAAACTAATTAAGTTCATTTGGTATGTTAAATTACATGGGAAGTATTGTCAGATAAGTAATAAATCCTCTTAGGTTATATTGTTTGGTAAATATTACTAATATAGATATTCTAGAAATTATGTGGAGTTCCTAAATATGTTTTGATATGTCCTGGTAAAATGTTATCAATCATAATTCTAGTTATTATCTGCAAGTGTTGTATGTCACAGCAGTAACCAAGTTTCTTTGTTGATTGAATTGTAATCAGGTTTTTTTTTTTCTCTGCCTTCTTAAGTCTTTTTGTCATTCGTAGACACTTATGGTTTCACTCTAATGCCTTAGCAAAAATGCCTCATCTTCAAGAAGATTTATAGAAAGGACTTTTGGATAAATACAAGTTTCTGACTTTCAGACCATAATGCTGAACTGGGTAAGAAATTGAAGAATTCAAATGGGAAACCTGATGGCTTTATAAAACTGTTAACAAAAAGGATTATCTACATAGGACTGAGTGAGTTGGTGAATATGGTTATAATTTTTATAGTTTCTATCTGAAAAATTACTGGTTTGAATCTGTGTTTTCCAAGTATAAGGAAAACCTTCCCCTCAAACTCACTATGACTTACAGTAATTTGGTAAATTGTACCTTTGTAAGCAGAATTGAAACATTTATCTTTTCTGTCTATCTGTTCCCTCCAGAGATTGGAAACTCTTAGGTTCCCAGCAGCTTTAACAGATAAATTAGGAAGGCTACCTCACTAACATGTACAGAAATCTTAAGGTATTTTGGGGACCTTGAAAAGGGAGAAATTCACCTAGATCTGTCAGGAGAAATCTGTGACAAGACCTTGGCATGACTTTCCTAGCCCTGAGAGGTCTTTTAAAGGCTCAGTCTGAGACTTCTTATAAAAGTTTCAGCAAAGCAAAAAAGAAAAGGCCTATATGATCAATCATAGTTTATATAAATCATCAGATCAAGTTTATTGAGACCAGACTTATTTTGCAAAAAATTGGTCTTAATTTCGTTATATTTGATAAAAATGAGGGTAATTTTAGAGAGAAAAAAAGATTATGTTTCAGCGAACATTAAATTCCAGTTTTGTTAATGGAGGTCTGTATTTACTAAGGCTCACCTTAAAACAATGCTCCAACAGAGGAGAAACTACACTCCTACTAGAACAAGAAGAAGACAACATCAGAAGTAGACAGCTAGCCCAAGATCCTCGACCTGACTCATATTATAATGTTTTCTTGACTTCTTGGAACTTTGCATATGAATCAAATGTTTTTCTACCATGGGCACCATCTTATGCTAGTCTTAAAAATCAGTCCAGTTGTTGGGTTTGTGGCCAGTTACCTGTGTCTAGCACTTCTGGGTTACCTTGGTGGATTTCTCCACTCCAAGGGTCTAACTGGTTGACTCTTAGAAATTTATTTTAAAAGAAAAACTTTTAGTCCTGTTCAAGCCACTGATATTGATATTACTAGATGGAATCCCCTCACCTGGCCAATTAATAATGCTTGCTCTGACCCTGGCCATAAATATGAATTTTCCTCTATTACTCAAGCTCAATCAAAGCAACAAGCAACATTTCAGCCAAGGAATAAAATCTCCCACAATTATGGGTTGGATTTACGTAGTTAACACCAGGCTATGGTAATTTAAGTTTAAAGGCTCCTCTGTGTTGGGAACAATTAAATCATACTAAGGATAATCAGTCTAGTAACACTAGGAAACTGGGCTAGGTGCCTTATGGACAGTGCCAATATATAATTTCCCTTAAAGATAAGGATTGGTACAGAACAGGTTAAGTCAGATGACCTGGGATATACTGGGCTGCACCTAATGGAAGTTCTTAAGTGCTAACTTATGACCTTACTAATACTGCTAGCTATATTATTTTATTTATTTATTTATTTATTTTGCGGTACACAGGCCTCTCACTGTTGTGGCCTCTCCCGTTGCGGAGCACAGGCTCCGGACGTGCAGGCTCAGTGGCCATGGTTCATGGGCCCGGCCGCTCCGCGGCATATGGGATCCTCCCAGACCGGGGCACGAACCCGTGTCCCCTGCATCGGCCCGCGGACTCTCAACCACTGCGCCACCAGGGAAACCCTATATTATTTTTATATTGCCTGTTTTACAGAATTGTTGTTTGTTTCATTACCAAATGTATGACTGAGTCTCTGATAAAATGATGATATAGTCCCATATGAGATCAATGATTGTAACAGTGTAACACTAGATATGAGAAGAAGCAACAAGAGGGAATATTTTCCTTGCCTCTGCAAGGATTAGGTCAATGGCCATTGCAGCCACTGACCTTCAACACACTCTGAAAGGAGTTCAGGGTGGAGGTTAGGAATGAGGTGCTCTGTGCTCTGGAAAAACTAGCAGAACAGGCCTTCAGATAGTTAGACACTTTCAGGAAAAGATTTTATGAGCCCAAATTCTTGCATCTTCTCATATCTAGAAAAGCACTAAAATCATTAATGGTGACATCTGCTTTGCCCATTAAGGAGAGAAATGCAATTGAAAGTCAAAATGGAGTAGCTGTGGTTCAGACATCCAAAGTAACACTAGGTGGCATTATGGACATGATTTCAGACAAGTCCTTGTATTGCTAAGAACTTGAGTTTTCTGAGCTGTGTCAGACTTGGGATGCCAGCAGCCATTCTCAAAACAATGTCTGCTGCTGGCAGCTGTTAGCTGCAACGTTATGGTTTCAAGGTATCCTCTTGTAACTATTAAATGTTTAGAAAATGAAATTGTTTTAGATCAGATATTAGTAGAAAAAGATGTATAGTGGCCAATGGCTCCTGTTATGTATATGTTAATACCACATTGGGAGTAAAAACCGACAGATAAAAGTAAACAACTTTTGGCTACAAGTCTCCCCAGGGTGCGAGGTCCAGACTGGGTTTCAGGCTTACTCTTCTGAATTCCTCAGGGGATGAGATTTAATTTTGTCTATTAAAATTCCTGTTGTCACTCCTCCAGCTACTTCTAACTGGGTCTGTTACACCAAGATGGAGGACCAAGGGATTGAGATTTTAATCATACAAGACACAGATACAGGACTTTGAACTCAGAAGTATTTCCAGTTCAGTGTCTATTCCCCAAATTGAGGCAGGACTATGTCTGTTTTAGCAGGAAGTGGCCAGAGCTGTTGTTGCCCAGTTCCCTGAATTGAAACTGAGCAGGACTCTCTGGGACTCTGGAATACAAATTCTTTCTGTGTCCCCTGTTTCTTGTTTGTAGGATTAGGCTTTATTCAACCTCCTTGACTTTTCCTGAGTTCCAAAGGGCAGATTCAAACAGTTGTTAATCAGGGAAGGGACGGGATGCAGAAATAGGGGAGGAGCAGTCAAATGGTAGTGCAGCCTTGGGGCAGAGTCCTGGTTCCTCCTCAAGGAGTAAGCATAACAATATCTTTGAGTTCTTCTGCAGAACTGGGGCCCCCACCCAGGTGGAGGATGGTAATTTCAGGCTGAGTGCAAGATTCCTGGAGCACCACCCTGTTACCTCACCACCAACCAATCAGAAGAAAGTCACACACCCTGCAGCCCTCACCCCAAATTTTGCCTTCCTTTTCTGGGCCTGGCGATGACCATCCTGTTAAGCCTCCTATTTGGCCCCTGTCTGTTTCAACTGCTTACAAGGTTCATCTCTGACAGGGTCTGACAGTTTCAGGCTAAATTGTTGTTACTATGCGGGTGAATGCTGGTTTGGGGCACAGAATACCTCGATTTAGATCAGGTGGAGAGAAACTTCTACTCTACTAGGCAGGAATATGCCCACTCTCAGCAGGAAGTAGTTACAGAAGAAAGAGACCTCTGCCCCAATTCCCAAGAAGTATCTTGAGTATGAAGTCTCTCAAGGGGGAGTTGTTAGGGGATTCACTGACCAAAACCTCCTGCCCTGTCCAGGCACCATAGTAACCACTTGCCTGAGTTATCTTACAACAGGAGGTCCTGGTAAGGAAAGCAGAACTAACAAGTAACCACCAACTGGAATAATTCGGGGAAGGTCAAAAGGAGAGAGGAGATGCCAGTCCATATGTCCTACCAACCTCCCAGAATCCTTCTCGCTGGAATCCATCTTGGCTGAGTGATGTGCGTGCCACCAGGAAGGGCCCTGAGTCAGAGTGACGGGCCAGAGAAAACCTGGAAACTAAGCCCATTACCATAAAACCCGAGACTGTGAGCCACGTGGCAGAGAAGTTCTCCTGGGTTCCCTTGCCCTGCTGTTCTCTGCCCAGGCACCCCTTCCCAATAAATTCTCTTGCTTTGTTAGCACGTGTCTCCTCAGACAATTCATTTCTGAGTGTTAGACAAGAGTCCACTCTCAGACCCTGGAAGGGGTCCCCCTTCCTACAACAAAAACAGTAGTGCTGCTGGAAAGATGAGCTGAGAGGCTCGAAGAAAAGTGCTTACTTAGGGCAGAGCCTGGAACCCAGTAAGGGAGCTCTTAGTATTGGGATTTCTATTAAGATTGTTGCAGTTGTTATTACTGATATTGTGTGGCTATAACTGGATAAAGGAGAAACTGAGTGGTTTTACGAGTTGGGGGACGTTAGGAGAACCGTCCTTTAGGAGTTCTGCCTGCCCTTAGAAATGGGGTCTGGCTGTGGCAGGCATGTGGGGTGGAAAATTGGGGGGATCCCCTGGGAGGTGGAGGTCCCTGGATTAGGCCCCTGGGAGCTTCTGAGATCACAAATGGGGAGTCTTAGTTTGGGGGACTCAGAGTTTCAGCTTTATATCCCCTCAAATGGCCATCCTCAGAGACAGACTCTTAGGGGCAGCCCCCATCCCATTCTCTCTTGGTCATGAGGGTGAGGAAAGCCTACCCAGTAGCCCAGGGCAGGGCTAGGAAGATGCCTACACCTGGCTGCACGTGGGGGCTTGTGCAGTTTTAGATCTGTGCTCAATATTTCTCCCCATCTCTCTCATTCTATTTAGTAACTCAGGACTGTGGGACAGACAGACCCAGTCAGCCAGCAGGCCACTGGGTCAGTCAGCTAATTGTATTATACACTGCCTGAGTGTGGACACAGTTCTGGGGGCTTCGGACATAGCAGGGAGCAAACAGATTGCCCCCTGCCCTTCTGGGTCTTACATTCTCCTGGGGAGACAGAGAGCGAGCGAGAAATGGACAAAGGAATATAAAAACACAGTGCTCAATCGTCTCAGTCGTGAGGACAGAGACCAAAAATACAGGACAAATATGGGATGCTGGAACTGTACCATCAGAGCATCATGAGGGTCTAAGTGGTTTTAGCCCTCTGGGAACTGGATAGCCGTCAACACCCCCCCCAACCCCCTCCGCACCCCCCCACCCCACCCTGCAAACAGGCACACACCTGCCTTGTGTAAATCTCCCTCGTTCGACTTTCACATTTCCCAAGTTTGACTTCAGAACATAATCCTGGGGGCTAATTATGTAAGAAAGGAGAGGTTGCCTGAAGTACAGGATAGGAACAGCCCTACCGTCTCTGAGGGCTCACTACCCGCCAGACTGAGCCTCCAGCCTGCAAGTTCGCTGCTATTCTCCCCCTTCCCTCATTGTACACATGAGGAAATGAGGTACACAAAGGTGGGGAGACTGGCTCCAGGTCACACAGCTACCGGGACAAGATGTCGGGATTTGAACTCTGGTCCATCTGACTCCAAAGCTTGTGCTCTTAATCTTTCAGCCATCATCTCCCAAACACCTGTTGTTTGTGTACCGCCTTCCCCTACCTGCCACGTCTGCATTTACATTTTGCAATATCTGCCAGCTCCTAAGATTACTGTTTACTCAACACACATTTTGGTAAATGGATCATGTTTGAAACGGAAATACATTTGATTTTCTACTTCTAACAGGAAATTGTATAACACCACCAAAATGAAAGAGCAACAGCGTTTCCCAGAAATAGGAGGTGACAACGGGATTACAGTGATGAAGATAATGGCTATAATTAAGCTTACCGAGTTCTTATGCACCCTTGTTGGTATTAACCCATTTAACCCCACGCCGATGCCTGGAGCTGGGCACTGTTTTTGTTTTTGTTTTTTTAACATCTTTATTGGAGTGTAATTGCTTTACAATGGTTTGTTAGTTTCTGCTTCATAACACAGTGAATCAGTTATACATATACATATGTTCCCATATCTCTTCCTTCTTGCGTCTCCCTCCCTCCCACCCTCCCTATCCCACCCCTCTAGGTGGTCACAAAGCACCGAGCTGATCTCCCTGTGCTATGCGGCTGCTTCCCACTATCTATCTACCTTACGTTTGGTAGTGTATATATGTCCATGCCTCTCTCTCGCTTTGTCACAGCTTCCCCTTCCCCCTCCCCATATCTTCAAGTCCATTCTCTAGTAGGTCTGTGTTCTGCAGATGAGGTCTAGGTGAGTCCCCTTCAGAGAGGTGACATACTTTTTCTAAAGTCACGGTGAAAACAAACAACACATTGTGGAGCTCTGGTTGGGGATGTCGCCTGTTCAAGGCTCCCGGGGGAGAACTGGCAGTGGTTGGAAAGGGGTTGCAGACGTACCCAAATTCCTCTGAGGACTGAGAGAGAGTAGGAGGGGAATCACTTTCTCACTCCCAGCGAGGGTGTGGGAGGCAGCTCTGCTGCTGGAAGATGCTGCACCAAGCTATCTATCACGCACCCAGAGAGGCTTGGAGCTCTTGCTGAATGTGTGCGAGCTGGATCACAAATCTCTTACCGTGTGGGCGGCTGTGTCCACTGGCACCAGCGGAGGCTCCGAAACCCAAACCGAGCAAGCTCTCAAACTTCTTTGCACCTTTTCTGGACTGGAGATCCCTGTGGACTGTGAATGTCTTGCTCTATGCTTATCTCGACTTCCTGGAGGCTAGGAGGGTAGCACAGGGACCCATCTGGCACCTTCGAAGTCACCCCACGGAAGTTCCTGTGCTTACGTAGTCACCCCGTCCTCCAGGAGAGGAGAAAGAGGTAACCTGTGGACAAACCAGGAGACCCTTCTGGAGGTGGGCGCATCGCAGGAACTCTTTTCAATGTTCCCCTCTGTGTTGGGAAGGGACGTTCAAGATGCCCTCCCGGGCTTCCCTGGTGGCGCAGTGGTTGAGAGTCCACCTGCCGATGCAGGGGACACGGGTTCGTGCCCCGGTCCGGGAAGATCCCACATGCCGCGGAGTGGCTGGGCCCGTGAGCCATGGCCGCTGAGCCTGCGCGTCCGGAGCCTGTGCTCCGCAACGGGAGAGGCCACAGCAGTGAGAAGCCCGCGTACCGCAAAAAAAAAAAAAAAAAAAGATGTCCTCCCACCCCCATCTCTGCACTTTCAGTGTCTCCTGCTCCTGGGAGAGGCCATTCCAGGCTTTCACAGGGGGCCTGACTTCTGGCTGTTTCCACTCATTTCTCCCCTCCCCCCCCTCACCTCCGGAGTCTCCCCCATACGGTGTCTTTGGCCTCCTTCCTCTCCACCCCCACTGCATAGCCTCACCTCAGGCCTCATCATTTCTTCCCTGGGGCAATTGAAGCAGCCTCCTCATTGGAGGCTCCTCTTGTCTGGCCCCCTCACATTTCCTCTCTGCAATATAGCCAGAAACCTCATATTTTCTTAAGAAAGTTTTCAAACACAGAGCAGTTAGTTTTACAGATAACACTACATTTTACCACCTAAATCCTGCCCATCCGTCATATTTGTTTGATGCATTTCAAACTAAGTTGCAGACGTCAGTACCCTTCCCACTAAGTCCTCAGCACATGTGTGGTGACCTAGAGTTCAGCACTTGCTTGCAGTTGGGCTTCCGGCTTGGAGGAGGCCAAGGTGCATCCGTCTCTTGTCGGCTGGCGTCTGGGTTCTTCCAACACCAGCTGCCTCCTCCATGACACCCAAGTTCAACCCAACGAGATCAAAGCCATGTGCCCATGAGAAAGTGGGTGCCACGTCTGCCCTGGCTCCCAAGATCGGCTCCCTGGGTCTCTCTCCACAAAAAGGTTAGTGATGACCTTTGCAAGGCAACTGGGGACCGGAAGGGTCTGAGGATGATAGCGGAACTGAGCATTCAGAACACACAGGCCTGAACATCACAGCCCTCAAGGAACCATGCAGAGACAGAAAGAAGCAGAAAAACATTAAGCACCATGGGAATATCACTTTTGATAAGACTGTCAACATTGTCTGGCAGATGTGGCACTGGTTTTTAGCCAGAGAACTCTCTAGAACCGTTAAAGTGATCCTGGGGGCTGCCCAGTCTGTGGGCTGCAATGGAAAAACTTTCAATATACAATGAAAAGCACAGATCTTAAGTGTCCATTAGCTGAGATTTGACAAATACATACACCTGTGTAACCCAAACCCCTCAAAAAGTTCCCTTATGCCCATTTCCAGCCAATTCCTAGCCCTGTGCTCCCATGGGGGGTGGTTTCTGATTTTTTTCCCACCATAAATTGGTTTTGTCTGTTCTTGGTCTGCATGTAAATGGAACATGCAATATGTACCCTGCTGCATCTGGCTTCTTTCACTCAGCACGCAATGATTTATTTACTTATTCATTTACGTGCGTATTGTCTGCTCCCCTCCCCCCACCACCGGAGGGGGAGCTCATGAAAACTGCAACTTGGTCCTGTCCACTGTGTTGCCCCAGCACATCGCCACACTTCGTGGCACACAAGTAGGGGCTCAGTCAGTGCTGGCTGAAAGTGGAACAATGGATGCCAGTGCCGGCACTCTTAAAAAAAAGCTTAAGAAAATCGGGTATAAAAATGACACATAGATACCCTTAAAGATTTGTGCATTTCATTCTATATAAATTTTACCTTAAACTTTAAAAACATAAACAACTACTGAACATTAGTTAATGAAAGGTATCTTGCAGTGTTTAAAGATAAAATGAACTGCTATCTGCAATGTATTTTGAAATGCATAAAACTATAAGGTGGATGGATGGAAGGATGGATAGATTGGCAGATATGTGATAGGGTAAGCATAGCAAACTGTTCATTATAGAATCTCGGTGTAGGTATATGGGTGCTTACTATGTAATTATTTCAAATTTCCTGTATGTATGAATATGTTTATAGTAAAATGTTGGGGGAAGTCATACACGTATAGGACAAAAATTTCACAAGTACAAAAGGATATTGAGTGACGCACAGACGTACAACTTCCTCATCCCAGCCCACTCTACTCTCTGGAGTTTTAATCACTGTAGACACTTCCTGTCTGTCCTTCCAGAAAGCACTTATCCTTTACAACAGTCATAGAAGGATCAAACTACATTGTATTTTGCACCTTGTTCCTCCACTAACGTGTCTTGGAGATTTTTCCCACATCAGCACATATAACTAGTGTTACATTTCATAGGCTGTATTGTACCATAACTTCCCCCCTTGTCTCCAATAATGAACATCTTGTGCACATGAATTCATGCCCTTCTCAGTGCTGGATGGTACCTTGAGCTATTCCTCCTGCACCTCTGATCATCTGCTATGAAAGAGAGCAGAAAAGCACACCTCAGCATTGTTCCACTTTCAGGCACAGGGACTGGCTTTGTCCCTGTTCATATTAATCCATCATCTGTGGTGGTTGTCCCCCATGGAGGTGGGATGGCTCCTGTCAGCTGAAAGCAGTTCTCTAGAGAAGGGGGAGCTGTGAGGCTTAGTGCCCAGTTATGGGGGTCTGGGCAGGGCAGTGCCAGTATCTGTAGTCCACTGCTTACACTGCTTGGGTCAACTTGCTTTTCATATTAAGTTCACCCTATACAGGCTCAGCTACTCTGGAATGCTGGGTGACCATTGTTATGGACTGAATTGTGTCCGCCCAAATTCATATGTTGAAGCTCTAACCCCTCATACCTCAGAATACGGCTGTATTTGGAGACAGGGCCTCCAAAAAGGTGATCAAGTTAAAGAGGCAATTAGGATGGGCCTTAATCCAACTGGCTGGTATCCTTAAAAGAAGTGGAGATTGTACCAGGAACGAGGGTGTATGGAGGGGCCACCATGTGAAGAGGCAGCAAGAGGGCGGCCACCTGCGAGCCAAGGAGAGAGCCTCAGAGAAAACCAGTCCTGCCGGCACGTTGATCTTGGACGTCCAGCCCCCAGAACTGTGAAAAAATAAATATCTGTTGTTTAAGCCACCCAGTCTATAGTATTTTGTTATGGCTGCCCTAGCAAACTGATGCAGTCATAATTCATGGGAAATTTCCGAAACTAACTAGAGTCCCTGGTGTTGCAGTTGATCATGAGGCCTTAACCGATACTCAGAATACTGTCCATTTCAATTTCACTAATCCTCAGCCCTTCTGCTGGCCCAAGAGGCTGGTTGATCACCTGAGTGGATGGTACTGTATCAGGCAGTCAGTGGTAGTCCCCGTTGGTGGCAGGTCATACATACTTTCAGTGGCAGTTACTAAATCTGCTTTGGCATACCCAATCTCTAAATCTTGTTCTTGGGACTTCCCTGGTGGTCCAGTGGTAAAGAATCTGCCTTCAAATGCAGGGGACGCGGGTTCGATCTCTGGTTGGGGAACTAAGATCCCACATGCCGTGGGGCAACTAAGCCTGCGCACCACAACTACTGAGCTCGCGCAGAGAGCCTGCGAGCTGCAAACTACAGAGCCCATGCGCTCTGGAGCCCATGTGCCACAACTAGAGAAAGAAAACCCGCAGGCCACAATGAAGTGCCTGTGCCACAACGAAAGATCCCGCATGCCTCAACGAAGATCCTGCGTGCCGCAACTAAGACCGGATGCAGCCAAAAAATAATAATAATAATAAAGAAAATAAATAAATATTTAAAAAATTTGTATTTCTTCCAGGCCCTTGCTTAAACTATTAAGCTGTTTGCCTCAGCCCACGAGACTATAAATATCTGGCCATTTCTTCCTTTTCTCAAAGTGGATGACCAGGTGTGCTGCCTGAAGCTTTGCCTACTGGGAGGATTCCCTCTCATTCCCGTCTTTCAGTGTCACCCCTGAACAGCATCCATTTTCAGCTAACACCAGCCCCTTCATGGACCAAGCTCAGGTTTTTTTCTCCTCCATCAGCTGGTCACATGACCATAGGTGTGACCCAAGGGAGAAGTGTAGGGGAACACTAACAGGTGACATAGGTGACAAGGGAGGTGGGTGTCTGCACCACCTATTCATGCAGCTTACTTGTGCTGGACCTTGAGCCAAGCTAGATGTACTACTTCTACCTGATGATGGATGGCTCTTGGTCCTGCCTGACCTTACAGGTTGGTGGATAACAGTGCCTAGGGCATGATGAGAAGTTCTGGCCTCATGGTCACTTGATGGCCCAGTAACAGGTCAGGAGCTGTTTTTTCTAGCAGTGTACAGTTCTCTGCTAAGGATGGTATGACCTTGCTCCAGAACTCTAGGGGTCTTCTCTGTGACTCCCTTACTGGGGTTTGTCGAACACTCTACATGGCATCATAGATACTTCTAGTACCATGGGGTCTGCCTGATCATGTAGCTCAAGCAACAGTGTTGCTTGAACTGCTGCCTGGAGCTGCTGCAGAGCCCTTGATTGCTCTGGGCTCCACTCAAAACTGGCACAGAGTAAATGCTCAATAAATTTTCCCCTCTCTGGGGGAATGGAGTACAGGGCAGGAGTTATAAATACGAATGCCAGTAGGGTAAAGTTGCCAGAAAAAAATGTAGGAAGCCCAGTTAAATTTGGATTTCAGATAAAAGATGAATAACTTTAAGTTTGTTTCATGCAATATTTGGGACATACGTACACAAAAAATATTCATTGTTTATCTGAAATTCAACCTCAGCTAAGTTTCCTGTATTTTTATTGGTAGATCAGGCAACCCTACTTTTGGGGCCAAGCATTTAATAGCATAAGACAATTTGGTATGATGGAGGTGTGGGAATAGGTGAATGCATTTACAGTCAGTCCACGATTGGAGAATAATCAGCACTTAAAGTAATTTAAAGTATAAAGGAAAAACAATGTGCCAGATTTGGCTGGAGGATGGTAAGTTTGCAGCCCCTGGCAAAGAGCTTGGGCTCTAGAGTTTGACTTCTGGGATTTGAATCCTGAATCCACTGTTCACAGGCTGTATGACCTTGAGTCTTAGAGTCCTTATCTCTGTGAGGATTAAATAAGATCCTGCATTTAAAGGGTTTAGCAAGGTGTTAGGCCCACCATTACTGCCAAATAAGTATTAATCTTCAAGATGACTGCTGGGTTGCCATGCAGCAGCTCTCTCTAGTGGTCACAAGTCTATGTGAGAGTGCTGGAGCAAAGCTAGGGCCCTGGAGGTTTACGTGGCTTCAGGGTATCCAGCGGCCAGGCTGGCTAGGCATCAGACAACGGGTCCCCCACTAGAGGACAGGCCCCCATGGTCCCCAGATTCCAATCATTCACATATCACCTCCACGATTTCTGCCCCAAACCAGCCACCATTACTTTTATTTACTTAATATTCTCCTTTCAATTGTCTCCCTATTTTTAAAGAAAATCTATTGTAATAGGAAACTTCACAATTTTCAGTTAAAAGCCCCAGCATCAGCTTTCAGAAATAGAAGATAACCACAAAGTAGATAGAAGCAAAAAAGAAAAATGTTAAGTTTTATGGGATAATGTGGTGAGAACAATTGGAGGATCTCTCTCTCTCAAGAGGGATTGTAGCAGCAGCATCCAAAGTAGTAAAGACAGACTAGCTCCCAACTGAGACTTTCTTCTTCCTGTGGTCAGAGGAAAGGAAAAAGAATAAAAAAGAGAACAAAAATGTTTCTCCTTTGGGATTTCATGCTGTCTCAAGTCATCTCACATACCAGGGAAAGTACCATCACCGCTGGCAAAGACACTGACAAAGGGCAGAAATGTTGAAACTGTGCCCTTTATCTCCACTTCAATCAGAGTATTTCTACTTTTGTCTGATTTGAATGTGGTAGGAAGGAAAAACTGCTATTAACCAAACAGTTGAAACAACAATAATATAAAATCCAAACACTGGATTGCAGCCACTTCCACCTTCTAGGGAGGCTAAAGATTTTATCTAAGGAGAAAAGGCTTGTTTGCTTAGGAAAATATGCTCCTGAGCCTTTGGTCATTGAGGGCAATGTTCATGGGAATATCTGGAATGGAGAGGGGGATAGTGGTTTTAAAACACGTCCAAATTCTTTGATGCTCCCTTCAAGAGACAGGGCTAATTCTTCTCCCCTTGGGTGTAGAGTGGATTTAGTGACTCGCTTCTAGTGAAGAGAATATGGCAGAAGGTGATGATGTGTGACTTTTTTTTTTTTTTTTTTTTGCGGTACGCAGGCCTCTCACTGCCGCGGTCTCTCCCGTTGCGGAGCACAGGCTCCGGATGCGCAGGCCCAGTGGCCACGGCTCACGGGCCCAGCCACTCTGCAGCATGTGGGATCCTCCCGGACCGGGGCACGAACCCGTGTCCCCTGCATCGGCAGGCAGACCCTCAACCACTGCGCCACCAGGGAAGCCCAGATGTGTGACTTTTAAGACAAGGTGATAAAAGGTTCTGCAGCTTCCCTCTTTCCTTCTCTTGGATCACTTGCTTTGGGGGAGGCCAGCTGCCATGTTGAGAGGACATTCAAGCAGCCCAATGGAGAGGTCTGGGTGGCAAGGAACTGAGGCCTCCAGCCAAAAGCCACGTGCGTGAATCATCTTGGAAATAGATTCTCCAGCCCTGGTCAAGCCTTCGGAAGGTGCAGCCCTGGAAAGCATTTTAACTGAAACCACGTGGGAGACCCTGAGCCAGAATCACCCAGCTCTTTCTATATTTGTGACCTACAGAAACTGTGATAGAATACATGTTTATGGTTTTGAGCCACAGAGTTTTGGGGTAACTTGTTACACAGCAGTAGATAACTAATACAGGGGGAGAAGTATTTAGCTGCAGCATAAATAAAATGGTGCCCTTCCAGGGCAGAGAGTTTTCTTCTGAAACAAGGACTCAAATGCTGAAAGTCTCCCACTTCACAGCTTAGAAGACTGAGTCCCAAAGAGGAGGATGCCCTGCAGTGAGTTCTGCTCTGCTGCATCACGGTTAATTCTCAAGAGGGCTGTAGGATTGTGACTGGTCTTGGTTGCTTTGCATTAAGGGTCACATGCAAGTAGGGGCAGGGTCTGGACCAGCACTCAGTCTCTGGCTCTGCTCCACTGCCTTACCAAGTGCTTGGGCTCTCAAAGTCATCCACCAGAGGAGCAGGAACTCTCCCCAGCATCCCTGCATCTTTGAACTTGGAGCCTTGGAGGTGGGGAGACACAGAAGCAGCTTCCAGTTTGTCTTTGATCTTCCCCCACTCCACATCCATCTTCCCTTCCTGTCTGCCTGCCCTGCTGACTTCAGGCTCCAGCATCAGATGCAAAGACAACAACTTAACAGAGCCCATTCAACTTGCTCCTACAGTTCCATGAGTTGCAGGGATAAGGGAGCCCTACAATAAATCCCTTATTATACACATCACTCCTAGTGGTTCTATGCTGATCGAACCCTGACTGACCTTGATGCTGATTCTCTCCTGTGTGTCCAATTCCTAGATCCTGGTTGCTCCGCCCTGGAACCAATGATTCCTTCTAGAAAGATTTTGAAGCTAACTCAGGGCAGCAGCATTTCTTAAACACTTACTATGTGCCAGGTCTTGTACACATTATTTTGTGTTTCCAGTAATGCCGAATGTAGTACTATCATGCCTCCCCATTTTTTTTTTCAATGATAAAATGAGGCTCAAATAATTTGCTTGAAATGCTCTTCCAGGAAATAGTTGGCATGAATGATAATAATAGCTTGTTTCTTGAGCCTGACTCTTGTGTTTTATACGTATCACCTGACTTAATCCCCACAAAACCCCTCTCAGACGGGTTCTGTGATTATCCCCCCTTTTCAGATGAGGAGACTGGGGCTCAGGGGAAGAGGATGGCTAGCCAGTGGAATGTGAAAGAAGTGAAGCATGCTGCTTTTTGGCCCAGTTTTTTTTATTTTTTTTTTTTGCGGTACGCGGGCCTCTCACTGCTGTGGCCTCTCCCGTTGTGGAGCACAGGCTCCGGACGCACAGGCTCAGCGGCCATGGTTCACGGGCCCAGCCGCTCCATGGCATGTGGGATCTTCCCGGACCGGGGCACGAACCCGTGTCCCCTGCATCGGCAGGCGGACTCTCAACCACTGCACCACCAGGGAAGCCCTGGCCCAGCTTTTAATGATGTCCTGCCCATCTGCCAGCCCTCATTGCCCTGTCTTGGTGACAGAGGAGGTTGTGCACTCCAGACAGTATCACTCCAAAATGGCGTGTGGAGTGAATGTGTGAGTGAAAATTCAAACTTTAGAGTGTTATTCCACTGAGGTTTCAGGGCTCCTTTGTTACTGTAGCGCAGCCTTGCTCTGTCCTAACTAATACCATAAAAATTGAGATTCTAATTTTTAAAAAGTGAGCACGTTCTGAGATGTTACCATTGAGTGTAATTAGTAAAAGAATGAAATGGAGAGTTGGGAATAGAAAAGAGAATACAAGCAGGTGGCAGAGAAATTGCTGAAGTTTTATGATGGAGATTTGGGAGAGAAGAAAGAGTCTGAGAGACAGTGGACCCAGGCCCTTGTGAGTTAGGCAGTGGGGGAGGACGGGGAGAGATAAAACGAGTCAAGTTGTTGAAGCTGGAAATTAATGATCAGAGACATGATGCATGGTGCAAGGGCAAGAACTCAAGCACATTCTCTCCTTTCCACTGGCTGACATTTAAGGCTGACATTGTGGCCCTGAATGGCTGGTCCTTGTGGATGACCTGCCTTCCCCCTTTCCTCCTGAGAACACCTCTGCTAGGCAGGACCCTGGGCTGGATGGAGCCAGCTTCTGCCCCCTTGTGGTCCAGAGTGTTCACGGTTGTGGTGAGACCTGCAGTCTTCACTCCCCTGGAGCATCAACTCCAGCTCACTGAAAATCTTTTGATATTTGCCATGCGTGTCCTATGGAGTCTTTAGCGGCCTCTGTAGAATTACAAGAGGAAATGCCACTAGGCAAGGCTGGCTCACAGGGCCTGGGACAAAGGATGAGGACTGTGAGTGAATTTATCCAGAGACAAGATAGAGCCTACTAGAGCCAGACAACTCCACACTTACAGGTGTGTGTCCTTGGGCAAGTGACCCCATCTCTCTGTGTCTCAGGCTTTGCATCTGTGAAATGGGGCAGTAACAATGCAAGCCTGAGGGTTATTGGGAGGATCGATTAATTAATTTAATTAACCTACAAAGAATGCTTAGAGCAGAGGCTGGCCCACAGTCAGGCTCGATGAGTCTGCTCTCCTTGCAACGCCTGTGGGGGCTGGGGGCTGGTGTTGGGGGGCAGAGTGGGGTGTGGGATGGGGAGGTTGATGGGGAATGAGTCACAGCTCCTCTGATGTTCCTCCTGTGGGCCTGGCTGCCTGGCTGCTGCCCCAGCCCCACCTCACCCAGCTGGGTGACTTTAGGGAATTTACTCAACCTCTCTGTGCCTCTGCAAAGGGAGGCCAATAATAACGGTACCTAGCTCAGAGGGCTGTGTGGAGGATTAAATAAGCGATTACAAGCAAAGCGGCAATCACATGAGAGGCTATGAACCAGAACTTCCCCCTGAGCCTTCCTGAATTTCTGACCCACAGAAATCAGGGAACATCACTAAATGGGTATTGTTGTTTAAGCTCCTCAATTTGGGGGTGAAATGTTATACAGCAACAGTAACTAGAACATGAACATGAGAGGACCCCTCTGACTATTTTGTGACTCAGAGCAGGGACAAGGCTGAATGTGTGCCATTGTCCATCCCAAGTGGATGCAAACTGCTTCTGGAGTAGTTATCTGACGAGTATCGAAAAGAACACATTTTCCAGATAAATAGCTACATACCAAGTACCAGAGGCTGCATTCAACTGTTCTAATAAAGATACTACAACTATGAGAGTGTCTGGTTAAATTTCTGGTAGTCCACCATCATGTGTCATAAGCCATTTGGTTTTGCAGATTGGAGAGTTGAAACAGATGGGATAAGCATACTCCACACTGTCCTTCCTATTGAATGAAATGAACCCCCTGGACATAGTGAACGAAGTGGCTCTCTGAGAATTCTGAAACATAAATGGTGGACTGGGGAAGGAAGTCATAACTTAAAGAATGAATGATCCATAGTTGAGCTTCCTGGGTTTTTATCCCACTTATATCTTTCAGCCTGGACCCAAAGACAGTCTGAATCATGGAACTATGTACGGGTGTGAGCAGAAAGAGCTCCAAGGGAAGTCCTCTCTTTCTGATCCAAGGACTAGGAAGAGGGGCCCTTATGTGAGAAAGACATTGGAGGAAATCCCTTGTTTAAAAACACAGCCCACAGAAGGTAGGTTGGAAACTGAATTTAACTGGGTTAGATTCTAATTGGGTCAATTGCATGCTAAAATGCACCCCCCCCAATATTCTCCATAGGATTTAAATAAGACCCAGAGTCTCATAACATAGTATTAAAAAGTATGCAGCCCAAAATTATTTGAAATACAATTAACTAGGAAAGTCTGACAAATTGTCAAGTGAACAGACAACTCATAGACTTCAACTCTGAGATGATCCAGACATTAAAATTAACAAACAATGGCATTAAAGAAGATATTATAAACATGCTCCAAGAATTAAGGACTAACACTTTTGAAATGAATGGAAAGATAAAGGTCTCAAAAGAGAAATGGAATCTACAAAAAAGAACTAAGTGGAAATCTTAGAGTGTAAAAATAAAAGTAACTGAAAAAGTTCAGTGGATAGGCTCAGCAGCACAGTGGAGATGAAAGAGGAAATAGTCAATTAACTTGAAGGCAAATCAATAGAAGTTATCCAATCTGAATCAGAGGAAGAAAAAAAGGTCGAAAGAAATGAAGAGAGCCTCAGTGACCAGAGGGACTATAACAAAAAGGCTTCATTCATGTCATCAGAGTCCCAGAATGAGAGGAGAAAAGGAGTGGTTGCAGAAAATAAATTTGAAGAAATAATGGTTAACAACTTCCAAAGAAGTCTCACTTTCAGCATGGCAGTATGGGGGACACTGGGGGCCTGTCTACCATTTTGACAAATGTCCTTGGGGAAAAGATGATTCATACCGACTGGCTGAACTCTGAGTCAAGTCAAGTAAAGACAGCCTTGAGAATGGGGTCCTCCAGGGAACAAACAGACCGCTCAAATAATGACACTTCTCCGGGAATGAGGCTTTGAAGTTGTTCTAATCAATTCCCTTCTGCCGGCCTTCTGTGGCTGCCAGGCTACTGGTTTTCACCAAGATTATGGGCTTTTGGTTTTCAAGTCTACTGTGGAGCTGGAAAGTGGGAGATGCGTAAGCTAAAATGTCACAAAGCTTGCTGTTCTGCCCAAGATTCAGCCATGTTTTATTGAATAAACACCCTCCCCAACCCCGGCCCGGGATTGCTGCAAGTCTTTGGTTAATTTCCAGAGTTCTGAAA